>NC_138765.1:65683276-67091344 GCF_965113315.1 Podarcis vaucheri | reverse complement strand
ACCTGGACTCTGAAGGATGGCAAGACAAGAGCAGACTGACTAAAGAAATGGACCCAAGTTGTCTCTGAAAGGCAAGGCTGAGAAGTGTGTTCCTCTATATGGCTCACCAGCTTCCAGCTCCTCTCCTTCCTGGCCACTAGCCATGTTTGCTGGGGCTGGCAGAAACACCTGAACAGGAGCGTAGGAAGGGTGGGTGCAGTGGGGGAGGGCAGCCCCGGGTGTCATCCCAGAGGGTGTGTGTGTGTGACATAATCCCCCCTGGGCGGATCGCCGCTGCGCCGTTTGCCCCCCGGGTAGATCACCCCACTCCCTGGGCAGATTGGCCCCTGCCCCATGGGCAGATCACCCCACCCTTGGGTGCATGGCATGTGTGCCGCTACAGGTAGCGGAGCAGCTAGCTCTGCTGCTGCATCTGAAGAGCCACAGGTTCCCCCATGCGGAGCAAATCTTGGATTAAATGCTCTTTCTCTCTTATGGAACCTTCTCCATATTTATCTATTGTAAACTGCTGCAAGCTCTTTCAGATAGTAAGGTAAAGGTAAAGGGACCCCTGACCATTAGGTCCAGTCGTGACCGACTCTGGGGTTGCAGCGCTCATCTCACTTTATTGGCTGAGGGAGCCGGTGGACAGCTTCCGGGTCATGTGGCCAGCATGCCTAAGCTGCTTCTGGTGAACTGGAGCAGCACACGGAAACGACGCTTACCTCCCCGCCAGAAGGTATTGATCTACTTGCACTTTGACGTGCTTTCGAACTGCTAGGTTGGCAGGAGCAGGGACCGAGCAACGGGAGCTCACCCCGTCACGGGGATTCGAACCACCGACCTTCTGATTGGCAAGTCCTAGGCTCTGTGGTTTAACCCACAGCGCCAACAGAGTCCCCTTTCAGATAGTACGCAGTCTAGAAATGATAATAATAATAATTAATACTAAAAAAAAAAGTATAGGTTTGTCCCGAGTTCTGTGCTACTCAACAGCACGTGGAACCGATTCGCCGTCTCGAGTGTTGCTGGGGTGGGTGACAAGGTTTGAAGAGAATTATCGTTTTTTGTCCAGAAACTAGATGACAGAAGGACAAATTAAGGAGATCGCTGGAGTCACTCTGGCACATCCCGCTGTTGTCTGGGGCATCAGATGGAGTGAAGCTCACAGCTGCTGTGCTGGCTTCCGCGCCCACGCTCAGGGAGAGAGGGAAAGAGAGAGATACATCCTTCATATGCTGCATTTTTGACTTCTCCAAAAAGGATTCCACTTGGTCATTCATTACCAGGGAAGAAAAGAACATTGTGTGATGCTGCCTTGTTGTTACAAAGGGTCACACTACACATTATAGAACTCCTGATGCATTTTCACTCCATAAATGCAGCTGCTGGATGAGAGGGGGAGATTAGGGCCAGGACGTTCTTAGTTTGTTTTCTTTTATTTACTTCCATTTGCTCATGATTTTATTTCTAGTCATGATTTTATTTCTATTCCACCTTTCCATTAAAAAAGGATCATGCTCAAAGCAGTTTACCACAAAGAAAACAGGAACGCATGCCGAGATCAACCACCACAAGAACAATTTCATAATCTGCTATGTGGGTGGTTTGTCCATCTGCCTGCCTGTTCTCCATAGGTTCAGTTGTCTCTTGAGATATTGCTGCCAAACCTGGCCCAGGGGGCAGCAGCTGTTGTTGACAATTGGATACTGGATCCCATTTTGAATCAAAATGGCCAACCAAAATGTGACTTTGGCTTGACTTTGCCCCTTTTTTGGCATAGGTTCAGCGGCCTCTCAATATATCGTCACAAAACATGGCACAAGGGTTTCCAAAGTGGTGGCAATGGACTTTGTCACCATTTGGATGCTGGTCACCATTTTGAATCAAGATGGCAGACTGAAAAATGACTTTGGTGTCTTTTGGCATAGATTTGACTGCCTCTTGAAATATCGTCACCAAACTTGCCACAAGGGTTCCTGAGCTGGGGGCAGCAGTCTTCAATGGTGTTTGGATGCCAGACACCATTTTGAATCAAGATAGCAGACCAAAATGTGACTTTGCCTGATTTTTGGTTTGACAAGTCCAAACTCGCAAATTGCACTATCCATTTAAAAATCACAGTATGTTTTGGTTTCTGCAATGTCCCAGGCAATGGTAAGAACTCCCTATTAGTAACATAATAGAACACTGCATAATAGCAAATATAGAAACAGCATTATAGATAATACCCTGCCTACGATCTAAGTATTACAGACAGATCCTGGTGCCTGTTGTGTGTCATTGATTTTGATTTGGTTTTGTTTTACTTTATACTGTTTTTTTGGTTGCAACCCACCCTAGGACACCATGGTGAAAGGCAGGTAAGGAATCCAACAAATATCCTATGCTATACGCTATTGCATGTCATCATCACATTCTCTATACAATTGCATGCTAACTCTCAAATATCCACTGTAGATGATCGAACACAGAACGTTCGTACCAATGAATGTCAAAAGCAAATTTTTAAATATTTCGAGGAATATCTGGAGAATATTCAGTATCGAAACACTCCAAGGAGAAATTCTGAGAATGAATTCATTCACACCAGATCTGATAAGCATTCCAATGGCACAAGCGGCTCACCCTTAAAAATGCTTTAAAACATTTCTCTCTCCTTCCTCTTCTTCTTGATAGATAAGTAATTTAGTACATATTATGCCTCACCCACATTGATAAATAGGCTATAAAAATTCACAGAGGATTCAAGTTAAATCAATTTATTTCAATACTTTTGACACAGTTGCCATAGAGGCAGAGAGGAACCAACGGCGTGATTTCCTGCTGAGCAGAGTGGTAGGATGTGGGGCATAAATTACCCTCAAATGCCACACAGATAATGAGGCCGCATCTCGCAAGATTTATCTTCCCTCTTTTTCTCCCCCTGCTAACACTCCAAAGCTGGTAACAGGACAAGGCATCGAACAGGACGTAACCTTTACAGTATGAAAAATGTTGCCCTGAAATTTATTGCTATTGCCACTGTCATCTGGAGATGCTTCATATTTCCAGGGCATCTGAGACAAGTTTCCAAGCTTTGGATGGGGTGGGGAGAAGAAAAGTGGGGAGTCAGCTCCCCAAATTAAGAAGCTTGAGCTGCTGGCATGAATCAGGGGCTAAAACAATGGCTTGAGCTGAAGGAACTGTCCGAGGTCCTGATTGGCTGACTAGGCAAGGAAAGACAATTAGGCAAGTTTAGCCAACCCAAAGTCTTAATGCCAACCACAAACTCACATAAGAACCATAAGAGGGGCCTGCTGGATCAGCCCAATGGCCCATCTAGTCCAGCGTCCTGTTCTCAACCAGACGTCCCAGTGGGAAACCCACAAGCAGGACCCAAGCACAAGAGCACAATCCCCTCATGTGGCTTCCAGCAACTGATATTCAGAAGCATTACTGCCTCCAGCCATGAAGGCAGAGCAGAGTTATCGTGGTTAACAGTCATAGTCCTCTCCTCCATAAAGTTCTCCAATCCTCTTTTAAAACCATCCACATTGGTGGCTATCACTGCCCCCGTAGCTTAACTCTCACTGCACAAAGAAATACGTTCCTTTATCTGTCCCAACTCTTCCCACATTCAGCTTCATTGGAGTCAGATCGTTTGCCCATCTAGCTCAGTATTGTCTACACTGATTGGCAGTGGCTCTCCAAGTTTTCAGATAGGAGTCTCTGCCAGTACTACCTGGAGATACTGGGGATCGAACCCTTGACCTTCTGCATGCAAAGGAAGTGCTCTGAGTCAGACATTGGTCCATTGAATTCCATCCAATCCATGCTGATTGACTACAGAACTCCAGGGTTTCAGGCGAGGGACATTCCCAGCCCTACCTGAGTTGCCTGGAACTCAACTTGTGACCTTTTGCAAAGTGTGACATTGGCAACTTGTGGCCTCTACCACTGAGCCACAACCCTTCCTCACAGACTTGTGGGGGGATGTCACTCGTTTGGCCCCATAGTTTGCTTAGACTCCCATTGTTCACAGGATGAGACTAGATATTCAGTGGGAGAGAGAATTTCCCTTTGGGCCAGCCCAAGACGTTCCCACTAACCCAGAAGTGCTAGCAATAGAGGGACCTGCTGTTATATCTCTGACACAAGGATGACCAGCTAAAGCAGGACTGGCCCTTTTAAATGAAGAGACTCCTCTCACTGAATACAAAGCTAGCTACTAGGGCCAGGCATCAGACTTGGCCAAGACGCTGACTTATTTGGGCAGATTCAGGGGGGCAGGATCCAAGTGTCACTCCAATGTATTTGTCCCTCCATTCTATCTGAGACAGTCCCAGATAGTTGCAGGTTGGGTTGGATAGCCCTGAGCAATCCAGGGCCATCAGGGGGCAGGGATCAAGCAGAAAGAAGAAATAGATGCAGAGAAGAAATCCATCTCTGAAATCCTGGGAAGCTGCTGCTGACAATTGCCAAACATACTGAACTAGATGAACCAATGGTCTGACGTGGTATAAGGATACTTCCTGTGTTTGTGTGTGCATATAAATTGTATTTGTCCCCCAAACATGGCCTGTACAACGTGCTTGGGTTCCTGAGGCAGGTGTGGATGAGTCACTTAGCAAGTGATTCCATTCGTGAACAGCTTCTGTCTTTGAAGTGCTCAAAGAACTCATTTATCTCAATAAAAACTCTGTCCCCCGTCCTGCTAAATTTGAAAGCAAGTTATGAATGTGAGTCAGAAACCATCTAGAGGAAGGAAGCTCCATTAACCTATAGGTAGAAGGGAAATAATTTAAATTACAAGGGGAGTGGCTCAGATCTTGTTGCTTCTGAGTTCTCTGTGGGCTCTCAGTGGTTTGATTTAGCTGCTACTACTACTACTACTACTACTACTACTACTACTACTACTACTACTAGAAGGTATTCCTATATCTGTTTCCTTTCATAGCAATACCAATGAATATTTAAAACTCTTCCCTAGTATCACTGAGACATACGTTACCACTCAGTTTACCCTATGTAAGGCACTACAGAGATTAGGTCTGTGTGCTGGAATTGGATGAATCCTGAACCAAATCAGGCCACTTTATGGTGCTCCAGGCTTCAAGTCATTCAAGATGAGATACCTCTGAATTGTCTCATGTTGGGTCAGGCTGCCCAGAGTAATCCTGGGCTGTCAAAAAGTTGCATGTTGGGTGCTAAGAAAGTGAGGAAGGCAGCCCCTGCAAAAAGAAGTGAGGAGCTTTTTGCCTAAAGGCTTTCAAGTACCCCTGCACTGAGCGTTGATGGTGGGTGGCTGTTCCTAGTCTGATCAATCCTGTTGGCTGCAGGCTGCTGCTTTGCCAACTTGGGAAGCAGCACCTGGTAGGATTTCACTTTCCCCTCACCAGCTGGGCAGCAGAGGTCTCAGTCCTGCTGGCTGCAGGGATCTGCTTCCCTGTTCAGAATGCTCTGGTGAAGCAGCAGCACCCAGCAGGACTGAGCCATCCTGCTCTCTGCAGTGCAGTCAAGAAGGAAGGAGGAAGCATAACCTATCCTTTCCCTGCTCATCTCCCAGCTGCATGTCCAATTAGGGGTTGTAATATCTTAATTTATCATTAGCCCCCACCTCTGAATTGCTTTGGGGTCGGATCCAGGCCGGGTGGGCCATGCACAGCCCTAGTAGAGATCCCTGTGGTCCTGCATTCTGAATGAAATAGTTACATAAATCTCTCTGCAGTTTAGCAGCTCAGTCTGCCTCCAAGGGAATCCTTCCTGCCAACCATCCAGAGAGATTGTTCCAGTTGCTGCAATGAAGTCAGCAGCAGCCATTCTCCCCGCTTCCCTCCCAACCCATTGCCCTCCAAAATTTATCAAGGGCTAGCATCATAAATCATCCTCAGCCTCCGCTCTAATTGTATTGCATTGTTAATGACAGCTTAGGAAAACAAAGCTGCCTTGCTAACATTGTAATGACCCTCTTAATGTCATAGAGCTTGAGTTTCAGTCTGGTAGGATCCCCCTCCTCCTTCCCCCGCCCTTGGAGCTGTGCATGAAATTACACAACAAACAAGGAAGGGAGATAGATATGCACAGGAGTGTGGTAGAGACTAGAGACAAGTTAGGTCCTCTTTTCACATGGTCCCAATCTGATTGTAGACCAGAGCATAGCTCCCTGTCTGATTACACACTACTCTGGTTTTTGCAATGCTATATATATATATATATATATATATATATATATATATATACGAAAGCATATATGCAGGTTTTGGTGTCTTCGGGTGTCTTCCCGTGTAAGAGTCGGGGTGTCTGTGCGACGTTTCGACGAGGTCTCACTCGTCATCTTCAGGCTGGTGCTTTCGGCTTCTTGTTACTGGAACAGAGCAGAGTCTGGTGTTTGAGTTCCTATAAATACTGTTGAGGGGTGTGGTGTATAGCCTCCAACGTTCTGGGCAAAGAGGAAGTTCCTAGATTAGTGTGCCTTTTCTTCTTTTGTTCCTTAATTACTTGAGGGATATCTTGGGTGATTTCATGAGTGATATTCAGAATATCACTGGGTGGGTCATTCTGAATATTCTGAATATCACTCATGAAATCACCCAAGATATCCCTCAAGTAATTAAGGAACAAAAGAAGAAAAGGCACACTAATCTAGGAACTTCCTCTTTGCCCAGAACGTTGGAGGCTATACACCACACCCCTCAACAGTATTTATAGGAACTCAAACACCAGACTCTGCTCTGTTCCAGTAACAAGAAGCCGAAAGCACCAGCCTGAAGATGACGAGTGAGACCTCGTCGAAACGTCGCACAGACACCCCGACTCTTACACGGGAAGACACCCGAAGACACCAAAACCTGCATTCCTGTACCCGTGAAAATCTACGAAAGAAAGCATATATATATATATATATATATATATATATATATATATATATATATATTTGCTTTCGTAGATTTTCACGGGTACAGGAATGCAGGTTTTGGTGTCTTCGGGTGTCTTCCCGTGTAAGAGTCGGGGTGTCTGTGCGACGTTTCGACGAGGTCTCACTCGTCATCTTCAGGCTGGTGCTTTCGGCTTCTTGTTCCAGTAACAAGAAGCCGAAAGCACCAGCCTGAAGATGACGAGTGAGACCTCGTCGAAACGTCGCACAGACACCCCGACTCTTACACGGGAAGACACCCGAAGACACCAAAACCTGCATATATATATATATATGCAGGTTTTGGTGTCTTCGGGTGTCTTCCCGTGTAAGAGTCGGGGTGTCTGTGCGACGTTTCGACGAGGTCGAAACGTCGCACAGACACCCCGACTCTTACACGGGAAGACACCCGAAGACACCAAAACCTGCATTCCTGTACCCGTGAAAATCTACGAAAGCAATATATATATATATATATATATATATATATATATATATATATATATATATGTAAAATATGTATACAATATACAGTGGTACCTCGGGTTACATACGCTTCAGGTTACAGACTCCGCTAACCCAGAAATAGTACCTCGGGTTAAGAAATTTGCTTCAGGATGAGAACAGAAATCGTGATCCGGCAGCGCAGTGGCAGCAGGAGGCCCCATTAGCTAAAGTGGTGCTTCATGAAATTTGGAGGCGCTGGTCCTTGGGGGGGTGTTGTTTAGGGATTGTGTGTGTGTGTGTGTATGTGTGTGTGTGGTAGCAACCCTTCATTTTTGCTTTCTTTTTTTAAAAAAGAGAATCATAGAATTATAGAATTGGAAAGGACCTGAGGGTCAGCTAGTCCAATCTCTTGCAATGCAGGAATCATAGCTAAATAATTTCTGACAAATGGCCATCCAACCTCTGTTTAAAAACCTCCAATGAAGGAGAGTTCACCACCTTCTGAGGTAGTCCATTCTACTGTCCAACAACACCTACTGCCAGAAAGTTCTTCCTAATGTTTAGTCGGAATTTCATTCTTTGTCATTTGAATAAATTGGTTCTGTTCTTCCCCTCTGGAGCAGCAGAAAACAAGCTTGCTCCATCTAGCCATCTATATTTAATTGCCATAACATTCGTGTTTTTTTCACATCAGTGCATGCAACTTGGAGATAGGGTAGACACAGGAAAGTGGCTTTATTCAGTATTTGGCCTGTTCAGCAAAGCTCATCTTCTGTTCAAATGTGAAAACCAACCATGAGCCTTCCGTAACTATTTTAGGGAGGATCAAGTTTCCCACCTTGCCAGTCACATAGGAGATACACTTGCCAGCAACTTGCTGCTCCTCCATACCTCAGCATCCCATTAATTGGCACTCAAGGCTTCCAATTAGCTATATACGCAGCACTGAATACACACTTCACCCTGGGAGTGATGGATAGCCCCAAACTGCTTAATGGCAGGAGAGTTGCCATAAAAGTCTGACTCCTGCAATGTTCCAGCTCACTAATAGTCAGGCCATTTAAAAACTGGAGTGGAGTGGAATTAAGAGCATCTAATGGCAGCTCGGCTCACACCCCAGCCTGAAGGGAGATTGGAATTAGATCAAAAGAGCTGTCGCCTAATGGGATTAGATTGCCACCCAAACCAGATTGGTATTGATAATCCATTAGATACATAAGATACTCCAGTGAGCTGACAGCCATTGAGAAGAGCCTGGCTTGTTAAATGCAGCAGTAAATGGTGCAAAGCTATGCTCTGCATCTACTGTTGGAGGCAACAATGCTTTTGAACACCAACAGCTGGAAGACACAGCAGGGGAGAGGGCTCGGGTCCTGCTTGCAGGTTTCCCACATGCCTCTGCTTGGCCATTGTGAGAACAGAATTCTAGAGTAGATGGGCCATTGATCTGACCCAACAGAGCTGTTCTTATATTCTTAAGCTTCTTGGTAGCCCAGGATCCAAATCAAGGATGGGTAACCTCCCACATTTTGCTGAACTATGACTCCCGTCATCCCTGACCATTAGCCGTGCTGGCTTGGGCTGATGGGACTTGGAATTCAAGAACATATATTCTAATGCAGGCATGGCCAAACTTGGCCTTCCAGATGTTTTAGGACTACAATTCCCATCATCCCCGACCACTGGTCCTGTTAGCTAGGGATGATGGGAGTTGTAGTCCCAAAACATCTGGAGGGCCAAGTTTGGCCATTCCTGTTCTAATGGATAAGTCCTCCCCTCCCAGCTCTCTCTCAGGACCCTGGAGAGTTCCCAGCAGGTTCTAGTGGCTGAACAAAGAACCATGCTCACCAGAAGGCTTGAAAAAAGGGGTTGCAGGGCTTTTCCTTCAAGTGACCCTATATTCAGTGGGAGAGCTGTCCCACCCACAAATTGATACAGGGCCAGGTCTGGGTTAGGTGTTTTCTGGACTGGGGCCCTAGATCAACCAGGGGAGAACAACAACTGTGCACAGCTTTGGTGATATTTCCCTCTTTAGTAGTTTTAAAGCAGAGGCTGCATGGTTGTGGCTTTTCTGCATTGGCAGGGGATTGATCTAGATGACCATTGAGATCACTCCAGACTTTATGGGTTGTGTCCAAGTAGGTTTTGCTCGAAGTAAACCCATTAAAATGGATAGGTCTTCCTTAAGTCGGAATTGCAATGTATATCAGCCAATCAATGATTCTTCACTTCAGCATTAAGGATGGCATTGTGTGCATAGCATGCAAAGTTTCTCTCTCTCTCCTTTCATGTGCACATTCTATCACTATTTTTAAAAGGTTTCTTTCAAACTTTCAGAATGGACATCTCAAAAGTTTCCAACTTCTCCCCAAATGCCTGCAAATTAACCATTTGTCCATCTTTCGAAAAATAAATATCTGATTGCTCTAATGGAAGCTGTCTGAGATTGTGTTACAATAAGCAGCGAGCAGAAACCTGCCACTCTTTAATGTGGACAGTGTAAAAATTACGAGGGCTATTAGGTTGTTAGAGACACATAAATCCCATTAGCATCAATACGAGTGGGTAGGCAGATCTCTCGGTCTCCCAGCGGGCTGAGCTCGAGCGAGGCTGTAAAATGTGTGGTTATTATTTTAACGCTGATTATTAACTCAAGCCTTTTTGGGATAATTATTGGATGTGCCTGCCTTTTTCCTCCAAGCTGAAATGTTCCAATAAGTCTGTGGTGTGGGATTTTTTTTCTAGAGGGGGTGCTACTTAGGGAGGTTAAAGGGGTTCTAAGAGACCCGAAAGCCAGCAGACACTATTCCTCCATTACTGCCAAGAGATACCATCATTAAAACCGTACAAATTGACAGGGAAAGTGATGCATAGACAATGTGGTGCACAGATAATTAATGCTGTTCCCCCAGGATTGCTCTCATGCCCTGTTTGGGGATTTCCTAGTTAGCCTCTTTGGGAACAGGATGCTGCAATCAAGGAATTCATTTTAAACAGATTCACACCTGGAATTTCACAGTTCTGACCCAAGTGAGTATTGCCCACATTGCATCACTTATGTCAAAGTTTCCCTTGTCACTATCCCTCCCTTCTCTTTTTTTTTAAATAATATTTATTACTTTTAAACCTTACAAAAAAGAAAAAAGAAAAAAGAAGAAAAAACATACAATACAATATATAAACAATACACAACACAACATCAACACATTAAACAATACAAAAGCAAAAACAATTCAAAAAACACACATCATACCATCTCAATATCCTCTCTTTCATTCCCTTGTTTCATCGACCTCCTCTCACCTACCTTTTTGTATTCCATTTCTATTAATTATTTCAGCAAATCCTTTCCATCTTTCTCTATTTTCTGTCATATGATTATCTTAACATATTTTAACCTTATTTTCCATTAAAACTATAATGCTTATTTATGCTTAATTCTTTAAAACATTTCTACTAAAGCCATATAATTTCCTTCCAACATTTTTCTAACATTCATTAATTTTACATTATTTCCATATATAGATTTTAAACTTTTTCCAATAATCTTCCACCGTCTCTTCTCCCTGGTCTCGGATTCTGCCAGTCATTTCCGTCAATTCCATATAGTCCATCAACCTGGTGATCTTCTGTCCGAGGCTCTTAACTCTTTTCCAAGTCCCTTCTGCGAGTCTTCTTCATGTTTATACATGCACTTTACTTTGTCTTCTCCTGATCTTGTTCTTATTTTCCTTCCTTTGATGCTGAAAAGTAAGTCTCGAGGAAATTCCCACCTAGCAATATTTTTATTCCTTCTCAACAAATCAGCCAAATCTCCATAGTTAAAACTAAAATTCACAAGGTATTTCCAGTCTTATTTCAAAGCACTATCCCTCCCTTCTCACTCTCATGCCCATGGCCACTGGTGTTGTGCAATCTCTTTTGGTCCCTACCCCAGCCTAACTGGGACCTTCAGCTTACAAAACAGGTGCTCTAACCACTGAGCCATGATCATTCCCCTCCTGGCAGCGGAAAGATGGCAATATCTATACCACTCCCACAAATGCTCATTTTTTAAAAACAAAAACCTGTTTAAGTTGGTGTGTATGAAAGGACCAGGAGTTTATCATTAAGAAGATTTGACAATACAGTATAATATTTCACAAAACTGCAGTAATTATCATTCTTTGGGAAAACCCACAGTTTCCTAACCAGCTTCAAACTGCAACTTTGAATTCAAAATGGCAAAGTCGGTAAGTTTGAAACAAATCAGTGTGAAGTGCATAGAGGTTCACCTTTGCTTCTCATGGGCCCTTCTGCTAGATTTTAAAAGCAACTTTCATATTATTAGAATGTCATTGTGTGAACAAAGGACCTCAGCTGGGTAATCTTTAGCCATGGGTAATTAGAAAATGAGATTCCTGCGACCAACAGGCATTTTGATATAAATGTAAATTGATACCACACATGAGAAAATCAAATTATAACCAGTTATTTGTGGTTAATGAGGATTTTCCAAAATGTCTACATGCAGTTAATGCTCTAAGGCTACCAGTGACACGAGAATCAGGTTGTAGAGGGCATGTTCATTGTGCACAAAGTTGAATATGGGATTATCTCTACTCATGTGAAGGCACCCTTCCGTGTAATGAACTGGGGTTTAGCTATGCAACAATGTTGTGGCTGCATTTCCAAAGCAAGAGAAACGGACATTTTCATGTCACACAGCAGCCAAGACAGGGAGAGGACGATTTCCTCCATCTAAGAGTGCATCTGACATTAATCCTACTCAGAGTAAACTCGTTGGAATTAATAGACATGAACTTAGCTCCATTCATTTCAATGGATCTAGCCTGAGTAGAACGTAGCAAGAACAAAATAACACAAGCAGAGCTTGCCAATGGCCCTTCTACTCCAGCAGCCTGATCTCACAGTGACCAACCAGATGTCCCAAAGGGCAACCCACAAGCACGAACTAAGCACAAGACCACCCTCCCCTCCTGCGGTTTCCAGCAACTGATATTCAGCAGCATTGCTGCCCCTGACTGCTACCAACTACTAAGCTTCAGTATTGTTGTCCCTTTGCTTGACTCTGACTTGAGTCCCTCTCCTTCTGAATTTTGGCTTCTAAATGTCCTCAAGCAGTCGGTGGCAATTTAAATTTATATTTCTTTTTCCCCCTTTTTTTCCTTGTTGGGGGTGGGTTGGTGTAATGGATATTTGGATGGGGATTAATTTTAGTATAATTGTTCTGTTTTAGCTTTCTGTTGTTTTATTGGTTCTGTATAGTTTGTGTTTTGTTTTTAAGGGGCGGGATCAGGGCTGCCTGGGAGTGAGGCCCCAGCCAACACGATGGCTGGGATAAGTTCCACAGGGGGGGAAGCACTGGGACATCCGATCTCGGTGATCATGGGCAGGAGGCGGAGTTACGCTAAGACCAGACCATGTCATTACTGAGGAGGCAGGTTTAGTCGTTGTTTGAAGACTATCACTGCCTCCGGGTCTGGCCTTGACCGGATGGATACTGGAATCAACAGGGGAAACCCACATAACCTGAAGGTGTTGCTGTGTAATGCCAGGTCAATGATGAATAAAACCACGGCCATCCATGACCTGATTGTGGATGGAGGATTTGACCTGGCATGTGTGACAGAGACCTGGTTGGAGGAAGCAGATGGGCCTGTCCTTGCTGCCGCTTGCCCACCAGGTTTCTCTTACGCACAGCAACCCAGGTCATGTGGGCGGGGAGGGGGGGTTGCAGTGATTTTTAGGAAGTCATTAGTTTGCATCAGGCGTCCTATTGGGAAGACCCAGTTTTCTGAGTGCATGTTCTGGAAGTTGGGCAATAGGGGCAGTACAGGATTCCTTTTGGTGTACCGACCTCCCCGCTGCACCAAGGATTCCCTGTCCGAGCTGCTTCAGGTCGTGGCGGATGTTCTCCTGGAGACACCTAGTTTGGTTGTCCTAGGGGATTTTAACATCCACGCCGACACGACCTTACAAGGGGCCGCTCAGGACTTCGTGGAAAGCATGGCCTCCATGGGGCTGTCCCTGAATAAGTTGGGCCCAACTCATAGTCATGGACATGCCTTAGACCTGGTATTCACCTCTAGTGACGTGGGTGATCTGACACTAAGTAAAAGTGAAACCAAAGAAGTGCCATGGCCAGATCACTTCTTGGTGCAACTGGACTTCTCCGCGACCCTTCCCCTCTGCAGGGAGGTGGGACCAATTTGGATGGTCTGCCCCTGCCACTTAATGGATCCAAATGGTTTCCAGAGAGTGGTAGGGGATGCTTTATCCCATGTTGATGGCCTTTCAGCTAATTCCCTGGTGGCCCACTGGAATGCGGAGTTAACCAGGGCTATCGACTGTCTGACTCCGAAGCGCCCTCTCCGATTACATGGAGCCCGGACAGCTCCGTGGTTTTCCCCGGAGCTGAGGGCGATGAAACAATTGCTGAGACGGCTAGAGCGTCGGTGGCAGAAAACTCACTCTGAATCTGACCGGACACAGGTTAGAGCTCAACGTCGAGCCTACCAAGTGGCGATAGCGACGGCGAAGAAGACTTTCTTCACCGCCTCTATTGCATCTGCAGAAAATAGTAGCAGGAGACTCTTTCAGGTGGTCCGCAATTTAACGGAACCACCTTTACCACCGGGGCCTTGTAAAGACCCCAAGATTTCCTGCAACGAGTTTGCAAAGTTTTTTGCAGATAAAATCACTCATATTCAGAAGGAGCTAGACAGCACCGTGGGAGCAGGGTTGGGGCGGGAGAGTGCTGGAGCTCTGTCTGGTCAAGTTGCATGGAATCAATTTCAATCCGTTACCCCCGAGGATGTGGACAGGCTGCTTGGACGCGTGAAACCAACCACCTGTCTCCTTGATCCTTGCCCATCCTGGCTAATAAAAGCAAGCCGGGAAGGGCTGGGCGATGGGCTCTGCGGGGTGGTGAATGCTTCCCTCTGTGAGGGAACATTCCCAGATCTGCTGAAAGAGGCGGTCATTAAACCGCTTCTTTAAAAACCATCTTTGGACCTGGCCAGTATGGCCAACTATCGCCCAGTCTCAAATCTTCCATTCTTGGGCAAGGTGATTGAGCGCGTAGTTGCTGAACAACTCCAGGCACGCCTGGAGGATGCGGACCATTTGGATCCCTTCCAATCGGGGTTCAGGCCTCATCATGGGACTGAAACTGCCTTGGTCGCACTGGTTGATGATCTCCGGTGAGCTAGGGACAAAGGTGAGAGTTGTTTCCTAGTTCTGCTGGATTTCTCAGCGGCCTTTGATACAATTGACCATAACATCCTTCTGGACCGTCTAGAGGGGTTGGGAGCTGGGGGCACTGTCATACAGTGGTTTCGCTCCTTCCTCCTGGGCCGTGTTCAGAAAGTGGTGGTGGGGGACGAGTGTTCAGACCCTTGGGCCCCCACTTGTGGGGTGCCTCAGGGTTCCGTCCTCTCCCCCATGCTTTTTAACATCTATATGAAGCCGCTGGGAGAGATCATCAGGGGGTTTGGACTGGGTGTCCATCAATATGCAGATGATACCCAGCTCTACCTCTCTTTCAAATCAGCACCAGTGAAGGCGGTGAAGGTCCTGTGTGAGTGCCTGGAGGCGGTTGGAGGATGGATGGCAGCTAATGGATTGAGGTTGAATCCTGACAAGACAGAAGTACTGTTCTTGGGGGACAGGGGGCGGGCTGGTGTGGAGGACTCCCTGGTCCTGAATGGGGTAACTGTGCCCCTGAAGGACCAGGTGTGTAGCCTGGGAGTCATTTTGGACTCACAGCTGTCCATGGAGGCGCAGGTTAATTCTGTATCCAGGGCAGCTGTCTACCAACTCCACCTGGTATGCAGGCTGAGACCCTACCTGCCCGTGGACTGTCTTGCCAGAGTGGTGCATGCTCTAGTTATCTCCCACTTGGACTACTGCAATGCGCTCTACGTGGGGCTACCTTTGAAGGTGACTCGGAAACTACAGCTAATCCAGAATGCGGCAGCTAGACTGGTGACTGGGGGCAGCCGCCGAGACCACATAACACCGGTCTTGAAAGACCTATATTGGCTCCCAGTACGTTTCCGAGCACAATTCAAAGTCCTGGTGTTGACCTTTAAAGCCCTAAATGGCCTCGGCCCAGTATACCTAAAGGAGTGTCTCCACCCCCATCGTTCTGCCCGGACGCTGAGGTCCAGCGCCGAGGGCCTTCTGGCAGTTACCTCATTGCGAGAAGCAAAGCTACAGGGAACCAGGCAGAGGGCCTTTTCGGTAGTGGCGCCCGCCCTGTGGAACGCCCTCCCATCAGATGTCAAAACGATAAACAACTACCTGACATTCAGAAGACATCTTAAGGCAGCCCTGTTCAGGGAAGTTTTTAATGTATGATATTTTAGTGTTTTTTTTGTTTCTATGGAAGCCGCCCAGAGTGGCTGGGGAAACCCAGCCAGATGGGCGGGGTACAAATAATAAATTATTATTATTATTATTATTATTATTATTATTATTATTATTATTATTATTTGTCAGAGCTGCCACCCAGTCCCAGCTCACATAGGACCAAGTCCGCCAGCGTTCACTTTATAAGAGTCTTTATTAAGTTACAGGTTTCATTTCCGAACTGCAGCGTGCAGCTCTACACCTTCTGCCCTAGGTCGGCGAAGACCCGTCTGAGTCCCCGCCTCTTGCACACCAGCTTAATACCCTAGCCTTGCTCCACCTCCTTCGCCTCTCCCTACGTCTCTGGGTCCTTCTGCCCCCCTGGGCCTCCTCCCTTCTACTCTCCTCTGACGCTGACCCCCCTGATCCTTCTGCCTCCTTGCGGCGGGCTTTGGGACCTGGCTCACTCTCCGGGCTGCTTACTGCTCCAGCTTCCGCTGCATTTGAACTTGGCGCGCGCGCCCAACTCTCTACTTTCCTCTTAACCGTTGCCTCGCTCTCTGAGGAGGGCGTGACCACCCCTGACTCGTGCCCTCCCTCCTGCTGACAGCCTCCGGAACCCGATGCCTGGCTACCTTCCTCCCTGCTGCTCTCAGTCTTGAGCGTGGGTCCCGACTTCCAGCTGCTGCCGCCCTCAGTTATGAGCGTGGGTCCCGACTTCCAGCTGCTACTCTCTGAATCTCCTCTGTTCCCTTCCTCCTGGGGTGTCCCCCCGGATCCCCCCCTTGCTCTGCTCACTGGGGCTCCCTTTTGGGAGTCCTCTGACTCACTGCTTAGGCTTGGAGATCTCGGGTCGTCATCATCACTCATTTTCCCTTCGGATTCCTCCCCCTCGCTCTCTGCTTCCTCCCTTCTCTGCGTCTCTGCTCCTGAACCCCTGACATTATTATTATTATTATTATTATTACTGGGAGAACTTCTAACATTGATTCATTTCATCCACTCTTTCCTTCTTGTGTATTTTATGAGCACATGTTTGTGTAATGACCAAGCTTGCTTACTCTGATCTTGATATAACCTTCTTAACAGAGGTGTTTCTTCATGCAGCACATAGTTAAACTGGGAAACTCATTTGCACAGGAGGCAGTGATGGCCACCAACTTAGATGGCTTTAAAGGGGGATTGGAGAAATTCATTGACTATAAGGCTATTGATGATTATTAGCCATGATGGCTATGCTCTCTGCCTTCACAATTGGAGGCATCAGTACTTCTGGATACCAGTTGCTGCAAGTCACAGGAGGGGAGAAGGCTCTTGTGCTCAAGATGTGCTTGAGGGTTTCCCATAATAGGCATCTGTTTGGCCACCATGAGAACAGAATGATGGAGAACGGGCAAACTCCCATCCATTCGGTCTAGGAAACCACCCTCTAACAGTGTCTGGTCTTATCTGGATTGAGCTTCCATTTGTTGGCTCTCACCCAGTCCATTCTGGAGGTCCAGCACATTCACTGCCAGACCTGCAGATGTGAAGTAGAAGTACAGTTGTGTGTCATCAACATATTGCCGACAAAATACTCCAAGCCTCTGGATGACCCCACTCAGTGGTTTCATGTGGATTTGAAATTGAACCCCGAAGAACCCTTCACAGCCCCGAAAAGCACTCCCCAAGCATTACCCTCTGGAAATGGTCATCCAAGTAGGACCATAACCACCAATAAACAATTCCACCCACCCCTAACTCGGACGGTTGTGCCAGAAAAATACCATGGTGATGGTATCAAAAGACACTGGAAGGTCAAGGAGAATGAAGGCGACACATTTCCCCTTTCTCTCTCCTAACAGAGGCCATCATAGAGGCTGAACAAAGTGGTTTCTGTGTCAAAACTGGGCTTAAATCCCAATTAAAATGGATCTAGAAAATCAGTTTCCCCTAAGAGCTCCTGGATCTGGTCCATGAATTTGTCCAGTCCCCTTCAGGCCAGGCAGAAGATCTTCCTGATTCATGTCCCTTTGTGACTGCACAACTCCAAGTGAGTGACACAGGTTAACATCCACAGGTTAACTCTGCCCCATGGGTCACAGAGGGTCCACCATTGAGCTGTGTCTATTTTCCCACCAGCAGAGTTGATGTACCCTTCCTTATAGATTTGCTCAGCCCAGTTCGGAGCAGAGATTGAGTAAGAAGCTTAGCCTTGTGCATTGGTTTGTGCCACTTAGCCACAGCCCCTTCCCTTCACAGCAACTACAATTGCACAACACAGAAAGTAGCAGAAAATAATACAGTGACAACTAACATTATGCTTAAAGGACAGGCTTCTATTCCACCCTTGAGAGGCCACAAAGCAACATTACTACTTTTACAGCTCTCCAGAAAATGTTGCCGAATTGTGAACAGTTGAGAAGAGAGATCATTACATCTTGCTTATTTCATCTTCCCTCTGAACACCATTAAGATAGCTCTTTTTCATGGGAAATAATTGCTGAACAGTGTGGATGAAAATGTACCCAAAATATGGCCAGGGACAATAAAATGGTCATATAATTCCACCCAAATAGCCACAAATGAGCTGTATTCACTAACACAATAACACAGGAGATGGGTGCCCCCCTCCCAAATTACACCCAGTGATTCCAGCTGAGGGGAAGAGGCTCCTGATTTTTGTTGCCATTATTTCAACTGAAGCACAATTCTTTTTCTTTTTCTGTTTTTGTGATGTCCAGGGTTTCTGCAGATATTATTTTATGGCTTTTGGAAAGATCCACCAAACCACAGTCTCTGCCATAACATCTAAATCATTGGTTCTAAAATTCACATGCACACAGCACTTGACGATTGCTGGGGTTCTCAACAAACTGGTTCTAAAAATCAAATGATATGCACAACTCATGTTTTTGTTGGAAGCCACCCATGATGATGATGATGATGATGTTCATAACTGTAGCTTTGTCTTTTTAATGCAATGGATGTGCCTATTTTAACTAGACTGCATTATGAACCCCACAGACCAGGGCGTTCTTAGCCAGTTTGATGATCAGGCCCCGATCAAAACAGGAAAAACATCAGGAAAAGAAATTAATGAATGAAGTATGGGGTCAAGGACAGACATTCTGAACTGTTCTGCAACCTTGCAGCAGAACACCTGAATAAAAACATAAGAAGAGCATGCTGGATCTTCCTGAATTTGTAAATTTCTTTGTTTGCTCTCCCAGATTGCTGTCTTTATATCCGGCTTGTGTCCTCTGGTTGCTTCAGTTTCTTCTTCTGCGCATCAAAAAGTAGTACAGGGACTAAGTTCATAGTCAATATAATTCATTATTTTGTATTTCTTGTTTGTCTGAGAAAATTTTAATAAGAAGCCATTAAAAAGAGATAAAGCTCTGTTTTGAGGTAATCCAAATTCTACACGGAGGAAAGCTTCCTACTGCAACCCGTATAAGCTGAATTAATTTGCAAGATGCCTCTCATTTTGTTTTGACATTTTGCACAGCCTGTGCTGGTTTTGACTGTCCTGAAGCAAGGAATTGACATGGGAGCCCTGACTTCCATTCCCCCAACACCATTCCAGCTTCAAACATCAGTGAGTGCACATTTTCACATATACCCTTGCAACAGCAAGGACAGGAACTTGTTTTTCCAAACAATAGTTAAAATAGGCCCCAACCGATTTATGCTCCCAGGAAATCAAGGCATAACACAGCCCTGGCAAAAGCTTGGTTAGGAGATTGGAATACAACACAACATGGCCTCAGTATCAGATGATTGCATTGTAGATGGTAAAGGAAAGCTTCGCTCCTCTTTCTCTCTCTCCCTTTCATATCTCTTGTAGTTGATGTAGCGCTGTATGTGAAAATTTCTATTGGAAGGTAACACTCTACTGATTTAGCAAGAGTTTTCTTGTCATTTTCCCAGAAGGTAACGACTGATTATTTCCCTTTGCAATTATTATCTGGTATGACAATCCCCACTTGATTATGATAGAAGACAATATTCCTGCTGTAAATCTCCCTCCCTCCCTCCCTCCCTCCCTCCACCTCCTTTATCTCTCTATTGTGCGTGCGCGTACGCACACACACACACACACACACTGCTAGTGAGAAAACTCATGGCCAATAAGAATAGTGTAATTTGGATGGGTCTAAAGGATCTGCCTCTTGCAGAACTGGGACAGCAGTGCAAAGCAAGTATTATATTAATATCAGGAAATGCACTGAGTTGGAAGGGACCACAAGTGTCATCTGGTCCAACGCCCTGCAATGTAGGAATCTTTTTACCCAATGCAGGACTCGAACCCACAACCCTGAGATTGCAGGTTGTGGGTTACTCATTCTCTACTGATGGAGCTATCCTGTTTTCATCAAATACTTTGAATGTTAGCAGCAGCTAGAATGTCTGTTGCACAACAATAGGGAACTTTTTAAAAAAATATTTTTTATTAATAATATAACAAATTATCATAACATACCATCTTCATCATTCCCCCCCCCAATTTCCCCCTCCCCAAAAAGAACCCTCCCTCCCAAGACTTCCCTCAGTTCCTCTCTCTGATTTTTTAACATATGTTGTTCTCTGCTTCTTGTAAAATTATAGAATCATAGAATCATAGAATCATAGAATCATAGAGTTGGAAGAGACCACAAGGGCCATCGAGTCCAACCCCCTGCCAAGCAGGAAACACCATCAGAGCACTCCTGACATATGGTTGTCAAGCCTCTGCTTAAAGACCTCCAAAGTAGGAGACTCCACCACACTCCTTGGCAGCAAATTCCACTGTCGAACAGCTCTTACTGTCAGGAAGTTCTTCCTACCCTTAAATTGTTTATCTATTATATTAATAGTCAATAAATTTGTGTATGTTTATTCAAAACCTGCCAAGGAGTCCAATTCATTTCGTTGTTTTTTTAAGTAGTTTGTAAAAAGTTCCAATTCTTCTTTAATGTCACAGTTGTCCTTGTCTCTCAGTTTGTATGTCAATTTCGCCATTTCTGCACAATCCATCAATTTCTCTTGCCACTGTTCTTTTGTCAGGGTTTCCTCATTCTTCCATCCTTGTGCTATTAAGACTCTTGCCGCCACTGTCGCATACATAAATAAATTCTTTATTTTCCTTGGCAGGTCTTTTCCTAAGAATGGGGAACTTTGAATGGGTTTATTTATTTCATAGGATTCATATACCACTCAATAGGATTCATATACCACTCAATTGTAAGATATATCAAAGTGGTTTACAAAAATATAGAACAATAAAATAAAGACATCCCTGCTTGAAATACTAAAACAGATTAAAATTGCCTCTACTATCTAAACATTTGGGTAGGCTTTTCTAAACAATAATGTTTCTAGCAGGTGCCAAAGAGTGAAGGCAGTGTCTTGATCACAATATGCAGTGGGTTCCCAAGTGCTTGTGCGATCACACTAAATGATCAAGTGCTTACAAATACAGAAGAGGTATTACGTGGCACCTGAAATTATGCCAGTTCTTCCAACTGAAGCAGTTGAGTGGCCACAAGTGAGGTAAAGCAATCTCATAGGTAAACTGGTCCGAAGTTTTGAACCTTGCATTATGGTACAAAAATACATGGATTCTGGTCTGGTAACTGCTGAAAAAGTAAAGCACAATCTTCAGATGATTAGAGGTAAAAAAAATAAAAATCTGCAGAGCACTTTTATGCCATTTAGTGGGAATTTATCTCCCATGTCTCATCCACCAATATGCAAGAGTCTCTCAACCTGCACTGAAAAGAGAAAATTGGACTTCATAGTTACATGAAAATTAAGGTAAATGATACTTGCCCGGCTTGTATATTCCCCCTTCCTGTGACTCTCCAGGTTGTCAAGTGGATTTTTGTTGTCGTTTATCATGATATGTAAGAAAAGGAAACAGAAACGGAAAACGACAATGTGAAATTCAGTGAAAACAAAACAGAATTCAGAGAAGTGTGGATTTTGTAGGGCGGTGGGGTTTCGGTACACAAATTGCTTTGGAAAGTGCAGGTTTAGTAGGTTTGCCTTAAAAGCAAAGGGAATCAAACCTCTCTGTCCCCATCCCACCCCCCGCTTGGAGCATGTGTTAAGGAGCACATCCCTTTGGGGAGTAAGTGTGGGGATGGTCCATGCGTCTCTGGTAGGCATACTAACGAAATTGCTGATCAAATTGTGAAACCACAAGGTCCTTCAAAATTGCTTAGTTCCCATTTTTTAATAGTGCAGTTCCCACGAAACTGAACCTAGGAAGAAGAAATCCTTTGATCACGTTTCATTTCTTCCTTGGCTGAATCTTTTGTGCATAATTACATCACAATATATCATACAGATTGTCCTCTTTTTGTGTTTTCTAGCATCTTTGAATCACCCAAAATTTCTCCTGTCTTCCACAAGGAAATAATAAACGATGTTTTGTCAGAATGTCTTTCCACCCCCTTCTGGATTATGTTCTGATCTTAATGAATAATACATCATAGGTGTATTTTCTGTTGTTGTTTTTAAGGCAGATGGTTGTGGGGTTTTTTGCTAATGCAAAACGCAAGGTGGAGAAAATTGCCCTCGTATTTATCTCAGCCATATTAACAGATGTGGTTTTAATGGGAAACCATCTGATGAGCCTACATAAACTATCACTCCAAGGAACCGTGTTGATGCCCCGTGTCTGCCATTTCCCTGTTGAGTGACTTTGGGTTTCTCCTTGACACTGATTCTTCTGCAATCCTTCTTATGACTGGTTTAGGTATGGTGCAAACAGAATTTTTCAGGACAGAACTTATGTCAAAAAGAGCTGCACAAATCTGTGTAAAGCAGAACACCAAAATGCTGGCAGCCACCATGAATGAAAGCCTTGTTGCATGGTTACTTTTCCTAGACAACGGAGACCGAGACTATAGGTTAGTTGAATACAACCCACTGAATTCATGTGTATGTGTGTTTAACTTACCTGTCGTCCCTTTGATGTCAATATCTTATCAGTGCAGTGTTTTGTTTATAAGTCTAGAAGGGACTAATATAGCTTAGTAGCTAATAATACTTTCTGCCCATCTAGTACTACAGTTATTCGCCTATACCAAATGATGAAGAAAAAGACAACAATATTTAAGCTGTAAGTCAAATCAATCTCCTCAATACTCCACAATACACTCCATTTCACTTCAGTGCTGTTCTATTAATCCCCTTGCACTTTGAATGAGTGGTGCAGTTATAGATCTGGGTGGATGCGTAGAGAGCTGCTCAAGAGGTCTCCATGGACACTGCACAAACCTTGTAATGCAGATAAGAAACATGCAGGGCTAAATTAAGTTTCTCTCATTTTAATCATAGAATTCTATAATATATTAAGGCAGGAGGAGGAGCTAGAATAGCCCATTGGCCCATCCAAAACCATTTATAATCCAGGAACATCAACGATACTGATTTAACACCAGAAGACAGCATCCATTAATATTTTTCCTGACACTCTCCTTGTGCATAAAGAGGCATATGTGATTGCTCAGAACTAGAACCAGATCTAATATTCTCCAGTTTCAGTGTTTCAGTCTGGAAACAAACAACTCCCACCTGGAGTCCTGTGTCCAGTTCTGGGCACCACAGTTTAAGAAGGACATTGAGAAGCTGAAGGTGTGCAGAGGAGGGTGACCAGAATAATCGAGGGTCTGCAAACAAAGCCTGATGAGGAACATTTGAAGGAGTTGGGTAGGTTTGGACCAGAGAAGAGAAGGCTGAGAGATGATGTGATAGCCATCTTCAAATATCTGAAGGGTGGTCACATGGAAGATTTTAAATGGTTGTAACCTATCCTGGGGCCTAATAGTGAAGGGCTGGTAATAAATTGAATCATTAGCACATTCATCATCAAAATTGTTAGTACCAAAAATTGTCATACAAGGGGAGCATTCCCCCACCCCCAGTGGGCAGACACCACAGAAACTATTTTTGGGAAATGGTTGAATAGTTTTGGTTCAGCCTTATGTAGCCTTAATGTGAAATATCACCCTGGAAAATTGTTGGTTGGAACATATGTTTGAAAGCTCAATGTACAGTTAAAGTCCAGTTTGAAACACTGCCTCAACAGTCTTTTAAAGGGTTTGCTGACCTGAAATGGACTGTGGAATTCAGGTCAGACCTCCGCTTTTCTGATCTGGAAGCTGTCATGCATGTCCTCTGGGCATGCTGCAGATAAGTTTGTTTATCCGCAGACATGAACAAAAATCAGATGAACACAGCCAGCTTAAGCATCCTCCTGAGTCGTTTATCTTCATGCTGAGCCAGCTATAAAGAGATTATCGAGAGTCAGGATTTAAATAATGGTAGACTGTGGAAGGAGTCACAGGAGTTTGCCTACCCATAAAAGCAGAGGTTGCTCTGTTGATAGCATCTATGAAATGAGCACCAAACCTTCCCCTAGAGCAGCAGTTGCAAAGGCCCAATTTATGCGTAGGAGGACACCCTAAAGTTATCTCCTCAATTATTTTCAGAGTGGAAGTAGCCACAAGGGACGTGACAGATTGTGTCAGGTTGGGGATTCTGCAGGACTCAGTCCTTGTGTCATTTTATTGGAACACAACTTCAACATTCCAGAAATGGGTGTTGGAAAGACGCCAGGAATGAGCAGGAAACAGCAGAGGCAGTATAAACCTAGTGGGAGGAATGGAAGCCTGAGAACAGGATGTAATTCCAGGGGTTGGTGGTGGGGGCTGTCATTCAGCAACACCTGGGTGTGAGGGGCAAAGCTCCCCCATGCTTGCTGTGGGTGCATTCTTCATTGCACCCCTGTAGGGTTAGGCTTGGGATGCGGGTGGCGCTGTGGGTTAAACCACAGAGCCTAGGACTTGCCGATCAGAAGGTCGGTGGTTCGAATCCCCATGATGGGGTGAGCTCCCGTTGCTTGATCCCTGCTCCTGCCAACCTAGCAGTTCGAAAGCACATCAAAGTGCAAGTAGATAAATAGGTACCGCTCCGGTGGGAAGGTAAATGGCGTTTCCGTGCGCTGCTCTGGTTCACCAGAAGCGGCTTAGTTATGCTGGCCACATAACCTGGAAGCTGTACGCCAGCTCCCTCGGCCAATAAAGTGAGACGAGCGCTGCAACCCCAGAGTCGGGCATGACTGGACCTAATGGTCAGGGGTCCCTTTACCTTTACCTTAGATGTCATCCAGGGGACGTTCAGATTCTACAATGGCACAATATTGTAGAAGATGGGGAGGGGAGAAGGAACGAACTGGAATGTATAATATTCTGCACTGAAATTAAGATTGTATAAGATTCTTAAATAGGATGGATGTAATAGAAATCCGCCACATACAAGGGGGAAAGTGGCAGATTTCTGTTACACCGATCCTATTGAAGAAACAAGACTGGATACTTTGAGACTTCAAATCCAGGGAATGATTCCAATCAGGGTTTTGGAACCATCCCCACCGCAGATTAACATGGCTGCTCTCCTGAAATTAATCTCTGCATGCTTACAGGCAAACCTTATGGTAATGCATAGACTGATTAAGTCCAAAATGGAGTCCAAGGCTGCTGAGCTAGACAAAATGGCTAATCCCACCTCATCCAGATCCATTAATCTCCTGCATTATATTGCACCCAAACCAACCCATTGAAATGTAAAAAGACCTGTACCTGGCATCGCTCCCCGAAGCCCAGAGGAACGACTCAGCTCGGCACCGAGGCAATAACCGGCTTCCTCTCGCTTTTCCCGCCGAACAGCTCCGTGTAAATTATTTTAATGTGAATCAGCAAGTTGTAGTGGCTTAGAGAGTGCTTAAGGCAGAACAAGGGGAAACAGAGCTATTCTATTTACATAAGCTTTTGTCTCCTTATTAGATAGGCACTCCGGCATTCAGGAGATGTACTCTGGGCCCGGTGCTGTGATGTTGCTGGGATTTAATTCCTGAGGCAACATTTCTCTGGGTCCACATTGAGAAGAAGCCAAGCTAATATGGAGGCGGTGAAGAAAGACAACGAAGCGTCGGAGGGTTTCCAAGCCTGCCTTGGGGAGCTGGTAGCATTGAGCTGAAAGCAGTTATTTGCCACGGGAACAACATCCGCTTGAAATATTTCAGCGGTATGATAGCAATGGAGGCTCCCCCTCCCCATTTTAAGGAGCACAGTGGAAATGGGGATTGGGGCTTATGGATTTTGTATAACGATATAAGGTAGTTTGCATCATAAGGGTGTAAGAAGAGCCTGCTGGATCTGGCCCACCTAGCTTAGCATTTATTTATTTTTTTATTTTTTTTCATCATTGAACTTTATTGGTTCAATGTTGCGACCCTGGGCTATAACCATATATCAAGATTATGCAGGCCCAAGCTGCAAAGAGCTGCATTACGTACAAAAATAAAAAAGAGCTTCAGTAAGGCTGCTGGTACCTGAGAAAGCTCCTGACTTTGTTAAACATAGATTCCAACCCATAGCAGTAAGAAGAGTACTCCAAAGCCCATAAAGAGTGAAGCAACCAGAGAGATGAGCA
This sequence comes from Podarcis vaucheri, assembly GCF_965113315.1. Lineage (NCBI taxonomy): Eukaryota > Metazoa > Chordata > Lepidosauria > Squamata > Lacertidae > Podarcis > Podarcis vaucheri. Next base: position 67,065,204 of record NC_138765.1, on the reverse strand, counting down.
GTTCCTTGTAAATGTCCCGGGTGTACTTGGTCGAGGTCACTTCATATACAAAGAACCAGGCAGTGAAGAACATGCCGATGGCCAGCAGGACCACTGTGAGGTGTGGAAACACAGCCGGGTTCATCACAGTGGCCAACCAGGTGCTCATTATGAGAAACCTACAAGCAGGATCCGAGCACAAGAGTTTTCTCCCCTCCTGCGATTTTTCGGCTACTGGTATTCATCACCATTAGAATGCATCCAGAGTTTCAGCTCCAACTCCAAAGTCTCGGCAGGGAAAGAGAACCTGCAGCCTCTCAAATGCTGCTGGAGTACGACTCTCACTGCTAACACACCCAAGAAGACTCCCATCAAGAAAGATGGGTAACAGTTTATATTCAGTGTTGTTGTTTTCTTTCTAGGAAAAACAGGTACCGGTACTGCTCAGCTGCAAGGGGGGCACTCTGCACGTGCTCAGAGGCACAGTGCTCTTTCCCAATGCTGGCATCATCGCTTGGGCACCAACGAACAGGCCAACGATAAGCGGCCTGCAAGTTTTGGGAGTGATTTTGCAAGGTCAGCAGAGGAATGCCAATCACAGGCAGGCTGGAGGCTTTTATTCCTAAGAGTGCCTGCTGTATTTGCCCTCATCCAGCCTGCAAGTTGACCTTTGCTTGCAGAGCAGTATTCCCTGCCACCTGCCCACCCCTTCCTTGAGCAACATTACGCCGTTGTCCTCCATGGATGCCCTTCTGCAGTTTGCTGGCACTCTGTCTGGTGGGAAAACGGAGGGCCGCTTGCAACACCGCCAGACTGTACAGTAATTAAACCACGTGAGATCAAATTTTGGACATCCACATGTGTTTACATAGCATCTGTTGCATGTTTTGGCACCTACAGATCTGATCAAGCCATATGCTGCCTACCAAAGCTCACACCACAATAAACCAGTTACGTGTTACAACCACTCTCTCCATCTATTGCTCACTCATGTCACCCATCTCCCACTGAGACATCCATTGTACACAATTTCAAACTTAAAAACCTGGCAATGTTTCAAAACAGGGATGCTGAGCACTCTAGAGATGCTCTTGAAAAAGCTGCCCTTTTTTGTGGGGGTGTGGATTACTTAAAAACACCAACACCTACAACAAAACATGTCATTTACATTGCAGGCAATAACCCAATGCCTCCTACACTTTGTTTTCCTTATTCCCTAAATCCAAACAAAAATCATCGATGAAAATGCTTGTGATGGGATGGAATAAGATGAGAGGAACTGAATTCACGGAAGACATTCAGTTAGCCCCCACCCCACGACATAAACCTGTGACGGGATTCCTACATTGCAGGGGACCCTCTGCAAAGGAATCTCAGCTAAAGAATCCATGGCAGATGGCCATCCAACCTCTGCTTAAAAACCTCTGAGGAAGGAGAGTGCCCAGAGTCCAGTGCCAGAGTCTGAGATAATGGAGAATAAGGCTCTCAGTGGCAATTAGCTATGATGTCTATGCTCTGCCTTCATGGCCATATGTAGAAATTATTATGTGTACCAGTTGCTGGAAACCATAACAGGAAATGCATCTTAAACCCAGCTTGTGGGATATAGGGGTTGGCCAGTGTGAGAACAGGACGCTGGACTAGATGGCCCATTGGCCTGATCAAGCAGAGCTCTTTTTATGTTCTTGTAAGGCTCACAGATTTGCTGCATTCATCCAGCCCATCTACCATATCTGGCACTGTGGGACGCGGGTGGCGCTGTGGGTTAAACCACAGAGCCTAGGGCTTGCCGATCAGAAGGTCAGCGGTTCGAATCCCCGCAATGGGGTGAGCTCCCATTGCTTGGTCCCTGCTCCTGCCAGCCTAGCAGTTTGAAAGCACATCAAAGTGCAAGTAGATAAATAGGTACCGCTCTGGTGGGAAGGTACCGTAAACAGTGTTTCTGTGCGCTGCTCTGGTTTGCCAGAAGCGGCTTAGTCTTGCTGGTCACGTGACCTGGAAGCTGTACGCCGGCTCCCTCGGCCAATAAAGCGAGATGAGCGCCGCAACCCCAGAGCTGGCCACGACTGGACCTAATGGTCAGGGGTCCCTTTACCTTTAAGGCTCACAGATTTGCTGCACTCATCCAGCCCATCTACAATATCTATCCCCTAATTTCTGCCTGCTTCTCTGGACCCGAGGACCCCAGAAGACAGCTCGGATACTGACTATGTATGAGGTGAGGGAACCTGTTTCAGAGGTACAGTCTGGAGAAGAATACAACTTTGTGCCTCCCCCCCCCATTCAATATCATGCAGAAGTCATGGACCCATTTTCTCACCAGGTAGATGTTTCTCTCAAAACACACATTTCTAAATGCATTTTAATCTAATGCATATTGTTGTGGAATGTTTTGGGAAATAAGGAAATCTTCGCATTGAAATCCTCACCATGCTGAATTTCTTTCCCATCCTAAGATGAAGTCTCTTCCAAGCAGCAAAGAGAACAGGCGACAATCACTCAAGGCTGCTCCGCTGACTGGTCCATTGCCTGCACATTTCTTCACTGAACCATCTCCGCTGTCCTTGTTAGCAGGCACTCAGCTGCCATGGACCGTGACTTGCCGCTTTCCTCGAAAATAACTTCAGAAATCAGTGGATAGAAAAATTAAGAGCTCCCGAGAGAGATTACCTGAATTATCGACTCCGTGCTGCATCCACAGCTGCTACTTGCTCTCCAGAGAGACAGGTCCATTCTCTCGAATAAATTCAGCACAGCCTGTTCCCTGGATCTGGACAGGAAAGCTCCCTTTCCCATTCCGCAGTTTATCCAGATGGACTTTGGCACGTGTTAGCCAGAGCCAGTATCCCTGAAGTTTTGAGCCTCCAGAACCTTTTTCTAAAAGGAAAGACGAAGAAGAAGAGGAGTTTGAATTTGATATCCTGCTTTATCACTACCCGAAGGAATCTCAAAGCGCTAACATTCTCCTTTCCCTTCCTCCCCCACAACACTCTGTGAGGTGAGTGGGGCTGAGAGACTTCAGAGAAGTGTGACTGGCCCAAGGTCACCCAGCAGCTGCAGGTGGAGGAGCAGAGATGCGAACCCAGTTCACCAGATTACGAGACTACTGCTCTTAACCACTACACCACACAGCCAGCTTGGCACCAAACCAAGGTGGGGACTGGAACTGAATGTTGCAGTGTATTCTTGCATTCTATCAGAAGTTCAGCGTTCTTCCTGTAGGAACTATAAGCAATGAAGAGCTTAAGCAGGCAAATAATAATAATAATAATAACACTCTTAAAAGCTGAATGGTGAACCAGCAGCGATGTCATGGTGTTGCCCAGGTGTTCCTGTGGGGTTGAAAAAGGTGACAAGTGGGATGCCGCAAGGTTCTGTCCTGGGCCTGTTGTTGTTTGACATCTTTATGAATGAGTTGGTTGAAGGAACTGAGTGGATGCTCATCAAATTTGCAAAGTGGGAGGGGTAACAAACACAGTGGAAGATGGAATCAGGATTGAAGATGATTTTAACAGGTTGGAGAGCTGAGTCAAAACTAACCAAATGAATTTCTACAGGGTCAGATATAAGGTCCTGCACTTAGGCAGGAATAACCAGGTGCATAAATATAGGGTGGGGGATGCCTGGCTTGACAGCAAGGCATGTGAAAAGGTGAAAAGTTATCCATTCTCTCACTAGAGTTATGGGGCTGGCGGGAGGGGGGGGACGACACCTGGAGTCTGCCATGCTGTAAACTGGGGAGTACAGAGTTAATTCTGTGTCCTTGTCTACAATGCATTCCTAAGTCGCTAAGTGTGGTTGTCCCAGCCAAATTTGAGCAAAACTCCTTGCTTTCTGTTATGCTGCCAGATAGCTCTGCATGGGCGAGTAACTCCCCCCCCCTCCACCACACACACAAGCAAATTGAAATCCTGTATGGACAGGACAAGACTGTGTGAGCTGCCTGATAAAGCTGGCCAATTGCAGCCCTCGTTTTCGTGAACGTCAGCCGGGAATTCTTCATCCCCTCCTCTCCTCCCACCCAACCCCCCCTCCAATATGTAATTAAAAACAATCTCCTCGCCATACAACACAGTTCCACTTCAGCAGTGCCACAGGCCTGGCAGGTGCTGAAAAAATAATTTAATTGTTTCTACTTAAGCTGCAGGCTTTTGAAGAGGGAGGCTCTCCAAACAAGGGGCGTGCTTAGCACTGCTTACCCAGGGGGTTCAGAGGAAGTCAAGAAGTCTTCGCTATGGGGAGACAATCATTTGGTTACTGAAGAGGAGAGCAGCATGATGCTGCTCCCTATTAAGGAGCATCCAGATTAATCATTCATGATGGCACGTGCCTCACAACTCGCCTGGAAAGTGAAAATTAGGCTCTGTAGGAAATGCCAAGCCTTGGGGGTGCTTCCGTCGCAAGCAAAGAGGAGGGGATGGGCGGTGTTTGCTCACAAGGCTCCCAGGGCGTCCGTGCCAATGCCTTGCCCCATTTGGCAGAAGAAACCCACAGAGGGCTAAGAAAAGAAACCAGGAGAGCTTCCCAAGCCATTATGGCTATGCTCTGCCTCTGTGGCTGGAGGGAGTTATGCTTCTGAAGAGCAGTTGCTGGAAGCTACATGAGGGGAGAGGGCTCTTGTGCCCAGGTCCTGCCAGTGTGGTGTAGTGGTTAAGAGCAGTAGTCTCGTAATCTGGGGAACCGGGTTTGCGTCTCCGCTCCTCCACATGCAGCTGCTGGGTGACCTTGGGCCAGTCACACTTCTCTGAAGTCTCTCAGCCCCACTCACCTCACAGAGTGTTTGTTGTGGGGGAGGAAGGGAAAGGAGAATGTTAGCGCTTTGTGACTCCTTCGGGTAGTGATAAAGCGGGATATCAAATCCAAACTCCTCCTCCTCCTCCTCCTCTTCTTCTTCTTCTGGGATCTGGTTGGCCACAGTGAGAAGAGGATGCTGGACTAGATGGGCCATCGGCCTGATCCAGCAGATTCCTCTTATGTCCAATCATTCCCTCCCCCTGCCCCACTTTAAGAGGAATATTTTTTAAGTGGAGGAGGGGGCTGCCAAGTGGGAAGACATATGGGAACTGGTTTCTCTGTGAAAAGGTTGAAAGACTTGGACCTGTTCAACCTGGAAAACAGAAGATAGAGTCATGACATTACCCCCCATGTATCTGCCATGTAGAAGATGGAATAGGCTTGTTCTCTGGTGGAATCTAGACACCTATAAAAAAAATGAAAATGCTTAAAAAAAAAAGTTCTGAAAAATACATAGAATTTGCCATAGCTCACCATCGCCATCTAGTGTCGCATTTGTACAATGCACTTTGCAACACACTTAAAACATTTATTTGCAGCTGCATAGCTGAGTCCTCTGTCACCCAAAGAGGGCAGGACTAGAACCAAGGGTGGAAATTGGCTACTAATCGTGATGCCTACAATCTGCTTCCACATAGCTGGGAATCATAAGAGGGGAGAATCTCAGCGGCGGGGGGAGTTTCCTGAGAAATTTGTCTCACTTCTGTCATAAATGGCTTGGTGCTAGGATTGAGCAGATGAGACTAGTAGTGGGTCCAATGCTCAAGAAGGTGGTTACTGAAGGTGGTTACTACCCACACTGTAGAGGGAAGTAGAGGGCTCATCAACCTGGGAAAGTAGCCCATGATCTAGGAGAAGGAAAACTCTGATCCTAAACCACCAGTGCCTTGTGGAATGTCTTCAGGAGAATAAAAGGCTAGGGAGCAAACCCTACACAAATCCAGAGTGGAGACCCTAAGAGAGTTGGATGGCGCCTTGCAGGCAATTCCTGTAGCCGAGCTGCTGCGAAACATTACTCTGCTTTCCTTTGGTGCACATCAGCGAGGCTGAGGGGTGTGTGTGTGTCTTATCATCTGAGCAGCTCACGACCTCCATCCATACTGCCCAGACTTGCACCTCAGAAAGCTCACTTCAAAGCTGCCAACACAGTGATTTGTCTTCACCCCTGGAGGCGCACTTCAAGACAGACAGATACTAACAACAACAATCTGGACACCTCAAGGACTATTTAATGCTTTGCAGTGCCTCCCATCCTCTGATGTTAATTGGGAAGGCTGCTCTTAGAGAAACTTCCACACAGATTTACTTGAAGCCTTTCTGGTCCGGGTGAAACAGCAGGCCATGTGGAGGATGGAGCAAATTTGAGTGGACAATCCTGCATCTCGGTCCATTTTGTGGTCCTGAGCTGCTTTCCACAAGAGGGCACCGTTGCTCAGATCTGGAAAGTTCTCGGTTTAAGTCTCCTCTCCTACAGATTCCCTCCCCAGATCCAAAGCTGGAACTGATCTCGGATTGATTCTTATTCCTGCATTTTGACCTTTTGAAAGTTGTCACCACAGGGTCCGTACGACTGTAGGGTCAAGAGTGACAAGCTTCACTGCATTGTTTCTTACCCTGACGTTGCTAAATGGACTTGTTATGAAAGCCAATCATGTTTCCACACACCATAAATTAAAGCATTTCCTCCACCAAAGGCATGTGTTGGTTTTCAGGTCTTGATTCACAGCCTTTAAAGGTCAATAATTCCCTCAGTGAGATGGCCTCTTCACCGCCATTCATTGCTCTGCCTACTTCAGCCTCTGGCCTGGCATGTGGCCCTCAGAAGGTCACCTCGAAGGGAAAGTGGTCCTCAGCCTGAAAAAGGCTTCCTGCATCTGGTTCTATGCACTTACCTGGGAGTAAGTCCCACTGAATGCAACAGGACTTATTTCTAAATGAGTATTCTCTTCTACAGAGGTTGAGGGGGCATCTGTGAAGGGTTCTTTAGCTATGAGTCCTCCATGGCCGAGGCTGAACTAGATGACCCTTAGGAGTCCCTTTCAACAATTATTTGATTGGATTAATAATGAGCCTAGGGCCTGCATTACTTTGTGGGCAACCTTCCAGAGGTCACTTACCCAGGATGGCTGTAAAAGTAAAGTGACCCCTGACCATTAGGTCCAGTCATGACCCACTCTGGGGTTGCGGTGCTCCTTTCGCTTTATTGGCTGAGGGAGCTGGCATACAGCTTCCAGGTCATGTGGCCAGCATGACTAAGCCGCTTCTGGAGAACCAGAGCAGTGCACAGAAATGCCGTTTACCTTCCCACCAAAGCGGTACATATTTATCTACTTTCACTTTGACGTGCTTTCGAACTGCTAGGTTGGCAGGAGCAGGGACCGAGCAACCGGAGCTCACCCCATCACAGGGATTCGAACCGCCAACCTTCTGATCGGCAAGTCCTAGGCTCTGTGGTTTAACACACAGTGCTACCCACATCCCTTCCGGATGGCTATAGCCAGAGGCAAAAGTGAGCAGAGAAATGGGACTAAATAACTCATACACTAGGCTACATTGCAGTAAGGCAGAAAAGGTTTCTGCACATAGCCACACATAGTTATCCTCCACCCAGGCTAGCAAAAAGCATTGTCACAGTTCATAGGAAAATCCCAGCTGGAAAAAGCCTACCCTAGACAAAAGGATGGGTCCAGTGAGGGGTGTGGTCTGGAAAGGAACCAAAGGGTCCACATCCATGGTGAATTAAGTTGTTCTACAATTGTGCTTTGCTGGAATAAGGCAACCTTCAATGCCACAGCAGGCTGAATGAGATGCATTGCTGTGAATATATTTATGTTTTTCACACAGCCTACCGATAATCCAGGGTGCCCTTCACTCCCCACGCCCTCCCTTTTCAGGTGCAAATGAAGTTAGAACAGGAGACGACTTTGCTGTCATCATTTAGCAAGCTGAACTGCACTTGGATTCCGGCTACGTCTTGTGGGATTCTGCTTGGATGGAGAGCTGTGTGCAGAATCTGTCCAGGGCTGTCTTGACTCTCTCCTTGCAAACCAGTGGTGCATAATTTCTAAGAAAGCAGCAGTCAAACAATTCCAGGATCTCAAGCAAGTTGTGGACCCAGCACCAGAACACAGGAACTGCCCAGCACATGTGCCTCAATCTTCTTAGGACCCAGTCTCCATTTTTTTGGACCTCATCAAACCATCCAGCACCAGTGGTTCCCCCCTCAAAAATCACCCCCCAAAACATACCCTCTCCAGCCTTCATGGAGGGCCCACAAAGGAGGGATATTTGACCCACTAGCACCTGGAAACAGCTGGACCAAGGACTCCACCCAGCCATCTACTGTGGCTTCCACAAATGAGATCCTCAGTTCTGTTTCTGCTAGTGATGAAATGAGGGGAGGATACTGAACACTGTATCCGGCTGTTCCTCTGTCTTCTAAACCACCCTGAGATCCACAGATGAAGGGTGGAATACAAATGTTAAAAATGTAATATAAATATGGACTAGCTCATTTGGCAGAGCATGAGACTCTCAATCTCAGGGTCTTGGGTTTGAAACCCACGTTGGGCAGAAGTTCCCTGCATTGCAGGGGGTTGGACTAGATGACCCTCATGGTCCCTTGCAACTCTACAATTCTATGATATCCTGAAATTTCACTTGTCATCACTCACACTCTGGGAAGTGGAGCTTTGCAATCCTAGAATTATTTTTTCATTGGATAAACAAATAAAACTCAAGACCAAAGAAAAGGACCGACAACTGAAGTAACTACACTTTCTTGTTAGACCAGAAGCCAATCACCTGTTCTCTGATTAGTCAGACAGAGGGATTTAAGTCATAATAAACAACCTCAAATGATGTTAATTCCCTGTACTCATTAATTAAGAATGAAATAAATTTACTTTTTCAACAAACAAATCTGGGATTCTCGGGAAGCTAACTTATGAATGTTTTCAACTTTAAGGACTAGGAAGGCATTTGCTTTTTATGCATTATGGTGTTCTGCAAACATGAAGGCTAGTGACTAAAAAAATTAAAAAACAAAGTTTGAGATTTTTGAGAAGCTGAATTTCAAGCCAATGCCACATGCTATGATGCCCTCTCCCCTTGCATAGTGACTCTGCCCAATAAGCTGCCAAGAAAGAGAGAAAGAATGTGTGTGTGTGTGCGTGCACGTGTGTGTAAGGGAGAGAATATCTAATATTCATATTAAGGAAGTACTTGTCATTTTAATCAAGCTTTCAGTTGGGCTGGGGGGGGGAAGAGGAGCATCTCTGGCACACCACTTTACAGAGTTGATAAAATGTTTGACATTTTATTCTCTGCCTGTAATGAATCTTGTCTCACACTTTTCGCTGGAAATGCCACTCCACATACTATCAGTGGAGGTTGGAAATGCACATCTAGTACCAAGTGTTATCGTGATCGGGGGGGGGGGAGAGGGGGGAGGGAGAGAGGATGTTAAACTCAAAACCGGCAGTTCAGTCACACGCGCGCCATGTAATTTTTGTCGGAATACAAATCACCGCGCCTGACGGAAGACTAGACCAGAGGGTCTCGCAGGCTGCTATTTGCTGCACAGTTACAGGAAGGGAGCACTTTGCCAACATTCAAGGGCAATTTCTTTTACTCTGAGGGCAACATTGTAAATTATACAGAACTGCCAAGGCTGGGGGAAAGGGAAAAAAGAAAAGAAAAAGAAAGTGCTTTACTTCTTCCTCCAGACCAGGCTGTCAGGAAAGCCTGGAACTAAATTGTCAGTTTCTGAGTTAATAAAGAACGGTTATGAATGCTAAAGATATTGTATATATTATTCTGCAAGTTATCTTTGAGGCCGAATCAAAATCCCATTTAGACAGAAGGTGACGGGAAGCCGCACTCTTCGATTGTAATTTTTAAGAAGGTTTTAAGAACGTAAGAAGAGCCCTGCTGGATCAGGCCAATGTCCTGTCTAGTCTAGCATCCTGTTCTCGCAGTGGCCAAGCAGATGACCCAATGGGAAACCCATAAGCAGGATTCAACCACAAGAGCACTCTCTCCCTCTCTCCCTCTGTGGTTTCCAGCAACTGGTATTCAGGATAGCTATTCTGACTGGTAGCCATTGACATACCCACCAACATTTCTCAAGTGAAAATAGGGGGAAAGAGGGACATTCTGGGATCAAATCAGAAACCGGGACAGCTTCTGTAAATCCAGAACAGCCCCTGGAAAATAGGATACTTGGAGGGTCTGCATTGATAGGAGTTTTAAGACAAAAGTGGCTATTCTGTGACTAGGGACAGTTTGGCCCAAAATGGATTAATGCAGCTCTACTGTTAGGGGACGTGGGTGGCTCTGTAGTCTAAACCACAGAGCCTAGGGCTTGCCGATCTGAAGGTTGGCAGTTCGAATCCCCACTACGGGGTGAGCTCCTGTTATTCGGTCCCAGCTCCTGCCAACCTAGCAGTTTGAAAGCACATCAAGTGCAAGTAGATCAATAGGTACCGCTCCGGCGGGAAGGTAAATGGTGTTTCCGTGCGCTGCTCTGGTTCGCCAGAAGCGGCTTAGCCATCGAAGTTGGTGGTCCTCGCTGCCTCCTATGGAAGCAAGTTTCATAGTCTAACTGTAATGCCCTGTGTGAAGAAACACTTTCAGAGATAGAACTTTGAATCATTCGCAAGACCTCCATGGGCAACAAAGGGAACTTGATGTCATTGGGGTGACAGGGGATAGACAGGTGGGTGACCCTGCCCACCTGTCAAACCTGGCTCCACAAGGAATGGTGGAGATCTATTTCTCCCACCACCCCTGCTTTACACCATCCACATCTGTCTGGGAGAGACACAGGTGGAGGAGACATAAAACGGAACTGCGTCTCATAGACAGTCCCATCCTCATTTGCACCTGGGCCTCCAGCACACACTTCTACCACATCTCCCTGATTGCTTCTGCTATGAGAGCCTTGCACTCCAGAGAACCAAGGCAGGAGAAACCTCTTTGCCTTAACGAGCCTGCTAATTTCCATCTCGAGTGCGAGGAGCCGATCATGCAGACCAAGTTCTGTGTGTCAAACTGTGTCACAAGAGTGCGGCAATTCCCTGGAAACCTTGTCTGATTTATTCCACTCTTATCCAATCCATATTTCACTGCAAACTGAGGGTTGAAAGCAAAGCTCTCCATCCTTGATTTCCAGGCACAAGTATTTGGGCAAGCAACTGGAGGCTCTCATTGTCAAGGCAGAAGGCCAAGGGTGTACTTTTAAAAACTCAAAAAACAGTGTGAGGTGCATACCTTTCCCTTGGAAACAAGCCGGTCTGTCCCAGCCAGTTGTTACACAATTGCCAAAATTAGGAACTATTTTTTGTTTTTTGTTTTCTAGATTGCTCATCCTAGATTCATTTCATTGAGTTGCATTTGCCTTCTTAGTCCCCATCCACGCAGTTTGGGGACATTATTTTGGAGTTCCCTGCAGTCCTTTTTTGTTTCAACCACCTTGGCCAATATGGTGCCATCAGGAAACTCAGCTACACCTAACTCTAAATCATTTATGGACAAGTTAAAAGTTTAGGTCCCAATCCCAATTCTTGGGGGATGAGCAATGGCTACTAGTCCTGAAGCCTGTATGCTACCTCCAGGATCGGAGCGGAAGGGGGCTACTGCTGTCTGGTATTCTGGTATTGCTGTGTTTCCCAAAGGCATCTCATCAGCAAATTTGGGAACAGAACGCAGGAGGCGGCAGGCCCTCAGTCTGATTCAGCAGGTCTCTTCTTATGTTCTGAACAATTGCGCTCTTAAATCAGTGGAGGACAGTTAGTTATAGAGTCTATGAATACAGAAAGTGGGATAGAGCCTTCTGCTATATACAGTCAAGTGCTGGAAAAGTGATGGCAGAGCCATAAGCATTTGAATTGTTCAATTGCATGAAGGATATTGCTTATTTCATAAAATCTATATACTGCTCAATTGCAGAAAAACTAAAAGCGGTTTCCAAAAAAACTAAAATGGCGCTATATATATATATATATATATATATATGCAGGTTTTGGTGTCTTCGGGTGTCTTCCCGTGTAAGAGTAGGGGTGTCTGGGCGACGTTTCGACGAGGTCTCACTCGTCATCTTCAGGCTGGTGCTTTCGGCTTCTTGTTACTGGAACAGAGCAGAATCTGGTGTTTGAGTTCCTATAAATACTGTTGAGGGGTGTGGTGTATAGCACGAAGCCAAGCCAGAGCACAACTAAATGCAGCACAGCCATCTTCTCAGAAAAACTCTTCACAAGCTCAAGAGGTCAAGACACGAAAGCTTTAGCAACTAATCTACACTTAATGACCCACCCAGGGGTATTCAGAATATCACTCATGAAATCACTCAAGATATCCCTCAAGTAATTAAGGAACAAAAGAAGAAAAGGCACACTAATCTAGGAACTTCCTCTCTGCCCAGAACGTTGGAGGCTATACACCACACCCCTCAACAGTATTTATAGGAACTCAAACACCAGATTCTGCTCTGTTCCAGTAACAAGAAGCCGAAAGCACCAGCCTGAAGATGACGAGTGAGACCTCGTCGAAACGTCGCCCAGACACCCCTACTCTTACACGGGAAGACACCCGAAGACACCAAAACCTGCATTCCTGTACCCGTGAAAATCTATGAAAGCATATATATATATATATATATATATATATACACATTAAAAAATAAAAAACAACAATAAATGAAAACCACATCAGCGTCCGAAATATCTGGGTAGGCTTGTCTAAACAAAGATGCTTTTTGCAGGTGCCTAAAGGAGTACTGTGAAGGTGTCTGCCTGATGTCAGTAGGTGGGGATTTCCAAAGTCTTGGTGCTGCCACACTAAAATATGGATTTCTTACAAATGCAGAACAGGTATTATGTGGTGCCTGTAACACAGAGGGAAATGATTCAAGGTTGTAGTAGGATGACTACTGTTGTGGTGCTCTGTGGAGTCTCCTTTTTCTGAATCTTTTAACCATGGAGGACTTACGTCGGTGCTAAAGACCATACTTGATGCACTGTCGAAATAAAGTTTTCCAACCCCACGGCCTTTGGTGGCTCAGAGCACCCCATGACTATCTCCGGCTCAAAGTCGAGGCTATGTAACAGTGACTTTCCAAATGGTGCTGCATTCTGTCCGCAAGGGAGGGACATGGCAACTTTACATTTTATCAGTAAACGGCAGTTGTCTTGCGTAAATACAGCTTATGTTCCCTTCCTGCTAAATTGCAGCTTATGGGAGTAGGATTTATGTGCCTTTTCAGGAAAGGACGTGGCAGAGAGAAATTGCAACAATAAAATGACAGACAAAGCTCTCTCTCTTTCCGTCTCCCTGTTTCTGTGCCTCTCTTCTGCCATTTGGAGAGAGTGAGGCCGGTTAAAGGAAAAGGCATAAACAAACAAATTAGTCTTTGAAAGTTACTTCATTTCTCAGGAGCATTGCATAGGAAATTGGGTCTTAAGAGCTTGGAAATTAAAGGTCTGCGGGTCAACAGGACAAATTACTGGGAGGAAAATGACAGATCTATCAGAGGGAAGTCAAATATTTTCTTTTGCATCAGACAGGGACCATTTCAGGACAGCAAATGGTAGCCTTCAAATGGCAGGAAAGTCCTAAGGCAAGCTCTCCTCCTCCTCCTCCTCTTCTTGGACTGCCCTATTCTGAGGGATTTCAGAAAAGCTGAGCAATGCAGAGAACATGGGTCTGTATTGTACATAGAGGAAAGGGACTTCTAAGAAATAAATGGGGAACTAGTGAGGGCCAAGTGGAGTGGGCATAAACTCACACCCCAAATTCCAGAACCCACAGCAGGCTTTGAAAGAAAAGTGTTTCTTTCTGGTTTTCATTTATTTTAGCAAGTTACAACAAGGAGTGTAGGACCTTTGGCCCTGCAGATGTTGCTGAACTGCATCTCACTGTCCCTAGCAAGTATGGTCTGGGGTGATGCCGGTGGCATTTGAGCAACAACAGGAGGCCCAAAGCTGCGTCCCAGCAGAGGTGGAAACAGGATTTGTTGCTGCTCACTACCATCCAAAGATCCTCCTTTTCTCTGCAATATTAAATGACTGTATTGGGCACCAAAGCTATGGTTCTTCCAGTAGTGATGTGTGGAAGTGAGAGCTGGACCATAAAGAAGGCTGATTGACGAAGAATTGATGCTTTTGAATTATGGTGCTGGAGGAGAGTCCCATGGACTGCAAGAATATCAAACCTCTCCATTCTTAAGGAAATCAGCCCTGAGTGCTCACTGGAAGGACAGATCCTGTAGCTGAGACTCCAATACTTTGGCCACCTCATGAGAAGAGAAGACTCCCTGGAAAAGATGTTGGGAAAGATGGAGGGCACAAGGAGAAGGGGACAACAGAGGACGAGATGGTTGGATAGTGTTCTCGAAGCTACCAGCATGAGTTTGACCAAACTGCAGGAGGCAGTGGAAGACAGGAGTGCCTGGCGTGCTCTGGTCCATGGGGTCACGAAGAGTTGGACACGACTAAATGAAGAAACAACAACAACAATTAGGCACCAAAGAGCTCCAGAGATGCTATTCTGCATTCCCTCCTGCCCTTACTGAGCCTCTGCGCAATCCTATACCAGGATTTCCACATGTCTGCTTGGAAACTGCTTGGCTAGTCCAGGAAAGAGCAGGATGAGGAAAGACGCAATTGATTATTTATGTTTCCTACCCATCCACCTATATTAGTCCTTCTGCTGTTTTGGTGCTGATGGGAGAAAGGAAAAGAGAGAGGTATCCACCCCCTACCTCCTCTGAGATCCTGGCATTTGTGCTTCTCTTGTAGAAAGCCAGATGCCAGGAGCTATGGGGAGTGCCATCTTTTAATTTAGTTATTGCATTTCTATCCCACTTTTCTCTCTCTCGTGCAGTTCAAGGTGTTGTATATGGTTCTCTCTCTCCCCTCTCATTTAATCCCCCCAACCACCCTGTGACATGGGTTAGCCTGAGAGGCAGTGACTGGCCCTCAAGATCACAGAGTGAGCTTCAAAGCTGAGTGTGGGGATTCAAACCCTGGTCTCTCCCAAGTCCTAGTTTGATCTACTCACTACACCACCATTGGCTGTCCTTCACAAATACATCTTTTCGGGAGCTCATGGTGAGGTGAATTGGGCCCGAGTTGTGCAACTGCTTCCTGGTTTAACTCAAATTGGCTTGGAACGAAAAGAGCTATTTCTCAGTTTTTTGGAGGAAATAACTTGTTTAATTCTAAGCCAATTCGAGAACAATTTCAGAGAAGTGTTTTGTCCTGCAGCACTTGTAAGGTCCATTTTTACATTGTGTCCCAATTGCTACAAAAAATACAATGCAGACAGTCTTCTAACTGTATAGGAAGGTCTCATTTTTTTAAAAGCTCCCCACCCCGGAGGTAGTTGCATGAATCACGGATTTGCTTTCTGCTGAGGACCCATGCTTTATGTTTGTTCACCCTTCCTGCACAGTTTTGCCATGTCCTAAGCAGTTATATATTCCTACTCAGAAGTTTCCAGCTGAGTGATGCTGGAGAGAAAAAGAGGGTGGAGAGAGTAAACTGGAGGGGGGGGGGAAAGATAATTAGAAGCAAATCATTTTTAGGAGGTAATTTAAAAAAACATAAACAAAATAAATCCTGATTGAGCATAGCTTGAGCTACAAATGGGGAACTTTGGTTCAGTTTGTATTTTATTCTGAACCCACCTAATTCACACTCCTAGGTTGTGTACGCATCAAAATGCAACTGTCATTCAATGTTCACACTTTATTCAGCTTCATGGCTGAGTAGGTATTTGAACCCTGGTCTCCCAGCTCCTAGTCTGACATTTTAACCAGCACACCACACTGCCTCTCACATTTTGCTATGTAGTTCTCCATCCAAATAATACCCTTTTTTGCACATCTTAGTGTAAAGTGTGCATTAAAATGCAGATATTGGTGCAAATAACATACAAAAATGCATTAAGTTAGAAGTACTTGCTCAAACAAAATGTGTACATTAGAAAAAAATGTTCACAAAAAGGCTGATATGTTTTAGAGAGGACTTTTATTCCAGGGGGGGGATGCAAGCTGATGTGAAAGTGATCTGGAAATTAACAATGAGAAACCGAAACAGAATCTGACAGTTTTATCCATCCCTGTCCATGATAAATCACTGTTCCCACTTCATTCAATTCCACTTTTGTGTAATCGCACATCCAATTGCATAAAGATCCCTCTCTTCTTTTGGCAGTGTTTTGCTCCTCTGCATTGTGCTCTCTACTAGCTTGAGGAATGATGTAAAAATACTCTCCTTCCCATAGCAGCAGGTGCAATCCACTTCCTGTCATAGAATCATAGAACTGTACAGCTGGAAGGGACCCCAAGGTTCAGCTAATCTAACCCCCTGCAATTCAGGAATCAAACTGAAGAATCCCTGACACATGGCCACCCAATCTCTTGTTTTAAACCTCCAGCGATGGAGAGCCCACCATCTTTCAAGGGAGTCTGTTCCACTGTTAAATGTTTCTTACTGTCAGAGGCTGCCTCAGAACCCCTGACACTTACTATCAGAGAGAGCTTCACAATGTTTAGTCGACACACTGAATTTTTGCACCCTTTACCAGGAGTGAGCAGAATTGGGTGGGAATCTGTTGCTATATCTCTGCTTTGTGATGGATCAGCATGGCTTTCTGACTCCCAACTGGCTGGCAACAGCAACAGCTCAAAGGCTTTCCTCCTTACTTTAGGCTGCTGAAACACATTTGGGGAAAAGCCAGGAATGAATTTTTGTGGGAAGGATTGTGAACTCTATTTTAGGCGCACAGGAGGAAGCCACCTTATACTGAGTCAGACCATTGGTCCATTTAACTCAGTACTGTCTGCACTGACCAGCAGCTGCTGTCCAGGATTTCAATCAGGGGACCTCTAGAATCTAGAATGGACTCCTGGGGCCTCTAGAATCTCACACCACTCAGAAACTGGGGTGCTTTAGAATCATGGAATTGTAGAGTTGGAAGGGATCACAAGGGCCATCTATTCCACCCCCTGCAATGCAGGAATCTTTTGCCCAACGTGGAGTTCAAACTCATGACCCTGAGATTAAGAGTCTCATGCTTTATCGACTGAGCTACGTATGCTTGCAACAATAGTTCCCGACAATGGAATGTCCATATGAGGATGAAGCCAGAAGCGAAATAAGAGCCCAGGCAATATACTTCCTGACATCAGTCTGAATGTGTGGCGCTTCCCCCTGCCCGATTTTCACAGGCTCTCCTGGGGGGAAAAGAAAGAATTTGGGAGGTGGGCTGCATTTCAGTGCATGAATTATTCATGGAACACACTTTCCACTTCATTTCTTAAAAATACCAATATGGATATTTTCAAGCTTACACATTTTTCCTTAGGGGAACTCTAAAAATAAAGGATATGTCAGACACTCGATTACTCATAATCCAAAGTGCTTATGAGCATAAAACATGTGCTGTTACTTGTCATTTATCCAACTTTTCATTAGTGATGGGTGGACCTTCTCAGATTTGCTCTGCAAAGAAGCTTGAGAAAGAATTGCATGTCTTGGTGGCTGTTCATCAGACAGACTTCACTTGCCTTTCAGAAAGATCTCGAGATCCTTTGATTACCACACCCCACATCCCAAAATCCTTTGCAGAACCATCCGAATCCATCTCAATTTCATTTTAAATTGGGGAAATATCCAGTGGCTTGTTGTTGTTGTTTTCGTGTTTAGTCGTGTCCGACTCTTCAAATTTGCAGATGACACCAAACTGGGAGGGGTGGCTAACACCCCAGAGGACAGGATCACACTTCAAAATGACCTTGACAGATTAGAGAACTGGGCAAAAACAAACAAGATGAATTTTAACAGGGAGAAATGTAAAGTATTGCACTTGGGCAAAAAAAAAAAAAAAAAAAGAGAGAGGCACAAATACAAGATGGGGGACACCTGGCTTGAGAGCAGTACATGTGAAAAGGATCTAGGAGTCTTGGTTGACCACAAACTTGACATGAGCCAACAGTGTGACGCGGCAGCTAAAAAAGCCAATGCAATTCTAGGCTGCATCAATAGGAGTATAGCATCTAGATCAAGGGAAGTAATAGTGCCACTGTATTCTGCTCTGGTCAGACCTCACCTGGAGTACTGTGTCCAGTTCTGGGCACCACAGTTCAAGAAGGACACTGACAAACTGGAACGTGTCCAGAGGAGGGCAACCAAAATGGTCAAAGGCCTGGAAACGATGCCTTATGAGGAACGACTAAGGGAGCTGGGCAGGTTTAGCCTGGAGAAGAGGAGGTTAAGGGGTGATATGATAGCCATGTTCAAATATATAAAAGGATGTCACATAGAGGAGGGAGAAAGGTTGTTTTCTGCTGCTCCAGAGAAGCGGACACGGAGCAATGGATCCAAACTACAAGAAAGAAGATTCCACCTAAACATTAGGAAGAACTTCCTGACAGTAAGAGCTGTTTGACAGTGGAATTTGCTGCCAAGGAGTGTGGTGGAGTCTCCTTCTTTGGAGGTCTTTAAGCAGAGGCTTGACAACCATATGTCAGGAATGCCCTGATGGTGTTTCCTGCTTGGCAGGGGGTTGGACTCGATGGCCCTTGTGGTCCCTTCCAACTCTATGATTCTATGATTCCCATGGACCAAAGCACGCCAGGCACTTCTGTTTTCCACTGTTTGGTCAAACTCATGCTGGTAGCTTCAAGAACACTGTCCAACCATCTCGTCCTCTGTTGTCCCCTTCTCCTTGTGCCCTCCATCTTTCCCAACATCAGGGTCTTTTCCAGGGAGTCTTCTCTTCTCATGAGGTGGCCAAAGTATTGGAGCCTCAGCTTCACGATCTGTCCTTCCAGTGAGCACTTAGGGCTGATTTCCTTAAGAATGGATAGGTTTGATCTTCTTGCAGTCCATGGGACTCTCAAGAGTCTCCTCCAGCACCATAATTCAAAAGCATCAATTCTTCGGCGATCAGCCTTCTTTATGGTCCAGCTCTCACTTCCATACATCACTACTGGGAAAACCATGGTTTTTAATATACGGACCTTTGTCAGCAAGGTGATGTCTCTACTTTTTAAGATGCTGTCTAGGTTTGTCATTCAGTGGCTTAGAAATATGTAAATGTGATTTCCCGAAGCCATGCTGACCATATTTCCAATGTCTTTTGTACTGTCTTCCAAGTGATCCCAGATTTCCTTGGAATCTTAGAATCATAGAATCATAGAGTTGGAAGAGACCACATCTTCCTATAGGCAAAATGTGTCAGCCGCTCTCGTCTCCCCAAACACTCTGATTTTTGACGAGGCCTTCAGTTCTTGGCTCGCTGGTCAGGCAGAATCCCTTTCTCTGCAGGTTCTGAGATTCCTACAGCACTGCCATCTGCCAGGAATTCAGAAGGTCACACTTGGTCAGCTTCCAGCTGTGTTCATTTGGCGGCCTAATCTCAAGGCCCCTTCAGGCCTCTGAGGCACATGTTTCTGAAATGTCACAATGGTGTGTCGGGCAATCGATGTGCATCAAACCGAGAATGTCCACCAGCACTTCGCTTCTCCTTTCCCAGTAGCAAAACAAAACAAAAGTTCACCCTGCACACAAAGAATTGTCAGCGACTCTGCAAAGTTGTGCTGTGATCTAGTCTTAACAATCCCACCAGAGTAGCTCAGATCCAGATTGCGCTGCAGGGAAAAGTCTGCGCTAAACCCAAGCAAGCAGACAAATAGACCTGTAGGGAATCTGGATGACAATTTGCCTTCAGATGCTCATGGAGAAAATTTGAAGGGTGTGAACCAGGAAAGCTAAATGCTCTAGCAAACATGAGCTGCTACTTAAAACTGAAGATGAATATAGGAATATAAGAAGAGCCCTGCTGGATCAGGCCCATGGCCCATCTCATCCAGCATCCTGTTCTCACAGATGCTCCAATGGGAAACCCACAAGCAGGATTCGAACGCCAGAGCCCTCTCCCTTCCTGTGGCTTCCATGACTGCTTCTGACCATGGAGACAGAGCATAGCCACGATGACTAGTAGTCTTCTACTCAATGAATTTGTCCAATTCTCTGTTAAAGCCATTCAAGCTAGTGATCATTAGTGCCTCCAGTGCCAGCGAGTTCCACAATTTAACTATGCACTGCATGTAGAAGGACTTTATTTTATCTGTCCTGAATCTTCCAGTACTGTGGTACCTTGGGTGGAGGTCCATTCTTAACCTGAAAGTGTTCTTAACCTGAAGCACCACTTTAGCTAATGGGGCCTCCCGCTGCTGCCACACCACCGCCACACAATATCTGTTCTCATCCTGAAGCAAAGTTCTTAACCCGAGGTACTATTTCTGGGTTAGCGGAGTCTGTAACCTGAAGCATCTGTAACCCGAGGTACCACTGTACTCAATTTTGTTGGATGTCCACAAGTTCTAGTGTTATGAGAGAGGAAGAAAAGCTTTTCTCCATCCACATTCTCAGTGCATAATTTTACTCTTTTCTCATTTACTTATTCTTCTTTTGTTTTTTCTCCTAGCAAAGAGTCAACAGCCTGGCTTCAAGTTAGAGTGAGGGAGGGAGACTGCATGGGGAAATGGCAGGGTCAGCTAATGCTGTGCCAAAAATTCCTCCCAGTCCATTCCCCTCACAACCATTCTGCATCACTTAGCTTGAAAAGTAATTGCATGCAAAAATTATCAAATGGGATTTTTTTTTTGGGGGGGGGTGCAATTTCTGGGTGCCATGTGGGAACAAATATATAGAACTCTCCATGCTAATTTGGGAATTATAGCCCTGTTTACTATTTCAGCTGCAGGATCCTATCAAACCAGGGATCCCGTAGCAAACAAGACTGTCACAACCTTACACAATCTGTCTCCACTACTGGGCGTTGCTAAATATGTTTCTGGATAGAAATTTCACTCACCAAGAACTGTTGAATCATTTACTCTCCCCTGCATGAGTAACTCAGAACTGGAAGACACTTCAGAATATATATATGTATCAACCAGTGGTACAAAAAAGTCTGGCAATGTGCTGTTTTACAGAAATTAAGACAAAAACTAAGGGCAACCAGGGAACAAAATACAAATGATTCATTTAGAAAAACATTGAAAGCGTTTATTGATTGAACAAGCATAAAGGATCATGCCAGCCCCCAATATACCGTATTTTTCTGTGTGTAACATGCCCCCGTGTATAACACAACCCCTATTTTTTAGGGACTCAATGTTATGAAAAGGGGAGAAGACGACCCCCGTGTATAAGATGACCCCCATTTTTTAACATTTTTTTTCAGAGTAAAAAAACCCTAGTCTTATACAGGGAAAAGTACTGTACTCTAGACCAGTGGCTGCCAATTAGCTATGTAATTACTGAGGATCCCCTGTTTTTCAAAATCCAACCCATGGATCCCTTACTTTTGAAAATTTTGATAAACAATTTTTGACAGCAGTTGTTTGAACAAAATGTGGGGTAATAAGCAAAGGATTTTAGGGGACTCTACTTGTCTCTAAAAAAAGAGATTAGAGCTGAGCTATATCTGGTTTTCAGCATCATGATCTATCAGCAGCTAAACATCAAGATATTCCGATATGTCACAATGTCTGGAATTGGAGATCAGGTATGGGGATGAGGGAAGGAGCATCCGCATGGGATCATATGGGTGGCGGGAGGAGAGGAAGGGGAGTCACCTCCACCACATGGTTTGAGTGGGAGGGGATGGGGGTGTATCAGGCCACCGTAAGTGGAGCAGCCATTAGTGGCAGCCAGCAAAGATGCACGTCCACTGTGGCTGCTGCTGCTTTCCTGCTGACTGAGAAAAGCTGCCCACCTCAGTACCAGGGGAAGGTAGTGTTAGAATTCCTGCTCCATGGTTGCAGTCATGGGATTTTTGTTTATCACATGATGGTGTGCGTTTTGACTCCACAGAGTGGAAAGTGATGAAGACAGGTTGTTTGTGTTGCTGTGTTCCGTGAAGTGGGACTATTGTCCTTTGTTCTTTTTCTCTTTGCTGTCTGATGCTAGAGAGAGAGGGAACGATGTTGCAGTGCTCCGTGTGTGTTTATATGTAAATAAAGTAGATTAGCCAAAATGCTGAGTTGCTGAGGTCTGTTATGCAAGCTGCGCGTACTCTGCGGATCCCTAAGTGTGCTGATGTCTGTTGGCATCGGTCGCTGTGATGTTCGGGTGGAAGAAAGCTAATGAAGCTCCCGAATGAATGACCAGAAGGGAGAGAACTCAGGCATGTGTCTCTATCAGGGTCCTACTCGAGTATAGGACAAGCTCCTGACAGGTCGTGCCACAGTGCCTTGAAGTGAGGGCAATCAGTTGCCCTGTTCTCCCTCAGCGTGAGGAAAGGCAGCTCAGATCAGCAGTGTTACCAGCTGAGATCATCAAGCAATATTGGTGGTGCCTTGAAATCGGCTGCCCTGTCCACCCCCTACCCCCCTCATGAGCAGCCAGGTCAAAATTATTACTGCAGTGTGATTTCAAAACCAGTTTTGGTCAACATGTTGAAAAATCGCACAGCGCTAAAACAGACCATCCAATTTGTGATATCACCTTGCAAAAATGACAAAAATTAGTTGGGGAGGAGGCAAGGGATGAGGCAGCGGATACTCTGGGTGCGATCCGCAGACCCCTAATTGGGAACCACTGCTGTAGACTATGGACCTTTCGAGGTATCCCTTCATCTCAAAACCCTGTAAAGAAAATCTAAAGAAGAAAGACAGTGCTAAGGTTATTATGAGGCATAGTTATTGAGCTTAAGTTATTAAGTTAATATTACTCACTCTTTGCAAGTGTTTTGTTTTAAACTGCATTTCAAGAAAGGTTAATAGCGATTAAAAAACACAACATAAACCCACACAGCTTATCAGATTTGGCTCTGTGATGATGTCATCAAAGGCATGTGTTAGTCAACTGAGGAAAACAACAACCAAATATCAAAAATATTGCTTTAAAAGTCTTGGAAATATTTGTGGATGGTAGTGCATGCTTCTGGCTTCACCCACTCAAATTTATCAGCTGATGGGAAGCACCAGACCACTGAAAGGACAAGGAGGTAATAAATAACATATAGAGACAGGTGAAAAGAAAGCGAGGTGTATAATTTAGCCACCTAGTGATAGACCCCATCTTTAGCTTTGAAACAGAGTCTATTCAAACTGTCATTGCATCAGGAAATTAAAAAGAATGCCCCTCATTAACAATAGGTCTTTAAAAGGTGTTTATATTAAACTCCCTACTCCCCATAACCAAATGCTAAGAGATCAGCTCAAGAGCAATCTCCCCTCCTGTGATTTCTTGCAACCGGTATTCAGAAGCATTGCTGTCTCCTACCGCGGAGGCAGAGGATGTGAGAAGAGGATATTGAACTATTGGCCTGATCAAGCCGTCTATTCCTTTGTTCCTGTGTAATTGTGCACTATGGAAAGAAGGGCTTCATTTTGTCTGCCCTGGATCCTTCAAAATTCAGCTTCATCAGATATCCATGAGTTCTAGTGCCATGAGAGATGGGTGGAAACTTATCTCTATCCCCTTTCTGCATGTCATGCATGATCTGATGAACTTCTGTGTCAACCGCTACACAACCATCTCAAGGTGATATGGAATAAAAACAGCAAAAGCAGTTAAAGGCATAAAAGACCCCCAGCTTCCTTAGATGACCACGAGGAGTGGGATTAACAAAATTACAATCTGTACAGAAATAAAGAACAGAGGAGAAACTGAGGACAGATGGGGAAAGAAGGAGCAAAAGCATCACCTAAATGAATTTCACAGAAGGTCTGTGGCTTCCAGGAGAATTCAGGGTGAAAGACAATGCTGCTAAAAAAACAAAAAGGTTAAGATCTCCAGTCCCGGCATGTCGGGAAAACTGATGGATAATTGTAATTAGCTTTCAGAATTTTTAATTATAGAAGGGGTATAAATAATCACAAAGAACAGCTCTGCTAATGAGAGTCCTTGCTTAAAAAAAAACCTCATAGGGACCCATTTGTTAGGCGAACTCTGAAAGCTCCACTGTTAATTAGGTGTCTCACAGCCAGCAGGCTTGCAAGTGCAGGAAAGAAATTCATACATTTAAATCAACCCCTTTTACTGAGATGTATCCAATATCAATTAGGGGGAAGTTGGCATGGCATAGGGTGGGGGACAGCCTTGACAGAAAAGCTTTCTCTGCCTGTCAAACGGGGTGGGGTTAATTCTGATTAGTTTAATAGAACATCTACTTGCTATCGGGTGTATGTGTTTACTTACAGAGATGGGCTGAACCCACTCCCAATTAAGTTTCCTGAAAATATTCTTCCCCAGCCTCAGAACATAGGAGGGTCCTGCTGGTTCAGGCCAAAATGGTTGAAAGAATTTTCCAGCACTGCTCTCTATATTTATAACAAATATCTACTTTGAAGCCACGGCCTCGGTGCAGTATACCTGAAGGAGCGTCTCCACCCCCATTGTTCTACCCGGACACTGAGGTCCAGCGCCGAGGGCCTTCTGGCGGTTCCCTCACTGCGAGAAGCCAGGTTACAGGGAACCAGGCAGAGGGCCTTTTTGGTAGTGGCGCCCGCCCTGTGGAACACCCTCCCACCAGATGTCAAAGAGAACAACAACTACCAGACATTTAGAAGACATCTGAAGGCAGCCCTGATTTGGGAAGCTTTTAAAGTTTGATGCATTATTGTATTTTAATATTTTGTTGGAAGCCGCTCAGAGTGCCTGGGGAAGCCCAGCCAGATGGGTGGGGTATAAATTATTATTATTATTATTATTATTATTATTATTATTATTATTAAAAGTGGAGACGCTATCTGTACTTTTTGTCATCATCGCCTCTATTTCTATGTGTGTTGCATAAGAAAGTAAAACTGAGAAAAACTAATTCAAATAAAAACTAATCTAAAAAAGAAAGAAAAAAGAAAGGAGATTTCAAGTAAACATTTGGAAGAACAGGCAATCCCCGATTTGTGCAGGGGTTGCATCCTGGGTCATTGTGCGAGACGGTGGAGCATGCATAAACCCGCTCTGCCCTGTCCTGCCCCTGTCCTGCCCCCTTTTTTGGCCACTTCCAGGTCACCGTGATGCGCATGTGCACAGTCACGTGTCGATTGGGCATGCGTAAGTCAGTCGTTGCCTGAACTTGCTGACAGCAAGAGCTGTTACACAATGGAATGGACTACCTCAGAAGGTTGTGGGTCATCAGAGGTCTTTTCAATAGAAGTCAAATGGTCATCTGTCAGGGATTCTTTAGTGGTGAGTCTTGCAATGGACTGAGTTGGCATCTATGGTCTTTGGGGTCCTATCCAACTCTACAATTCTATGATTCTCTGAAATTCTTTTTCACTTACTGACTGCTGTGTTTTTTCTTCTTTTTTTTAAAGAACTTCTCACACTGCACATTCTCTTTTCCTCAAAGAATTCAGGCACACAAATTATTACCTTGTGCACTCCACATTTTAAGTAGAGGCTTACTTGCTTTTCTTTAGCGGGACTCAGCATAGCCTCCTACATTACAGAGAGGAAAATAGTAGTGCTGGTGGTTATGTGCATTGTAACTTGCCTGTTCTCACACCATGGATCACTTTTTATGCCTCTCCCACATGCATAGTGCTGAACCCTTTCCCAACCCAGTTGCATACCGTATTCTTTTCTGCTGCGGGACCCTGCCTATATTGATTCAAATGCAAATGAGATGCTTGCTCTTTTGGTTAAAAATAGAATAATAGAATTGGAATTGACCCCGATGATCATCTATTCCAACCACCTGCAATGCAGGAATATGCAGCTGTCTCATATGGGGATCAAACCTGCAACCTTGGCATTGTCAGAGCCGCACTCTAACCAACTGAGCTATCCAGGCTCCAATATAATCTGGGAAGTTGTTGCTGCCCAACAATATGTCATCAGTGCTTCACGTAAAGTGAATCAGCTATGGGTGTGTGAAAGGTGAACACCCAATGGTGCCTTAGTGCTCATGTAGATGTGTACCCCCTTTTCTTTAGGTGGCCGAGGTTTCAGTCCTCAGGGGCCATGCTTTTCATTGAAAAGATTGCATACCAGGCATCTTTAGGAAGGGCTGGGAAAAACTGGTGCCTGAAACCCCAGACAGCTGGTTCAGTCTGCGTAGACAATGGTGAGTTAGGTGAGCCAATGCTCTGACATTGTATAATACAACTTCCTTGGATCCTATGGGGCAATCAGCAGCTCCCCAGATGTTAGTTGAACCCAACTCCTGCCAACCCCAGACAGCTTGGCCAATGGTCAGGAATGAAGGGCTGTAGCTCAGAGACTGAGCATCTGCTTTGCATGCAGAAATCCCCAAATTCTATCCCAAACATCTCCAGGTAGGGCTGGGAATGCCCCTGGTCTGAAACCCTGGAGTCCTGCTGCCAATCCTTGTAGATGAGACTCAGTCACAGGTGCTTATGTTTCTATGATGAGAGTTCAGCAACAATGGTGGAACACAACTTTTGCTTCTAGAACGTCCTTGGTTCAATTCCCAGCATCTTCAGGTAGATCTGGGAAAGATCCTGATCTGAAACCTAGCTCCATCAGTCAGTTTAGGCAATCCTTATTTGCAACAAAAACAACAACAACTTATTATTTATACCCCATCCATCCGGCTGGGTTTCCCCAGTCACTCTGGGCAGCTTACAGCATATCTAAAAACATAATAAAAACATCAAGCATTAAATAGATAAATAAATAAATACTAAATATATATATTCATTGAATATATATCCCACCTCCCCCCCCCCACAAAGGAGCTCAACCTGGCTTACATAGTTATCCACCTCATCATTCAATCCTCACAACAACCCTGGGAAATAGGTCAGACTGAGAGGCAGTGACTGGCTCCAATGTCCCCAGTGAGCTTTTTTCATGGTTGAGTGGGGATTTGAACCATGGTTTCCCAGGTCCTAACTAACACACTACACTGGCTAGGAAAAGAAATGGCCGGAGTCAGCATAAGGTAGCTTCCTTTGTTTTTTTCCAATAGTTTGGGGAAGGGCAAAACCATCAGCCATGCTAGGCTGTTTGTGTTTACAGACTGCTAAGATGAAATCCTCCAGGAGCATCAGAAAACAGGGCCTATCCTTGGTGGAAAAAGACTGTTAGAGTCTGTTTTCTTATTGCATTGATCCATTTCCTCCAGTCAGTTCTTGACATGGAGTAGAGTTACACTATAGAACTCCTTCCCACAGGAAGCAATGATGGTCACCAACTTGGATGGCTTTAAAAAAAGGATTGGGGAAATTCATATAGGAGAAGGCCAATAGCTATGCTGGCTATGCTCTACCCACACTGTCAGAAATAGTAATGCTTCTGAATACTAGTCTCTGGAAGCCACAGGAGGGGAAGATGCTCTTGTGCTCAAGTCCTGCCTGAGGGTTTCCCATTGGGACATCTGTTTGGCCACTGCAACTAGATGGACCATTGGGCTGATCCAGCAGGATGTTCTTATGGTTGTGGGAAATGGTCACAGTTCCTTCTTGGGGCTGTAACATTGCCTCTGTGTTATTAAACAAGAGGATAAGGCTTCCTATGGGTACCAGCCATGATGGCTAAGCTCTGCTGTCACAGTCAGAAGCCTCTGAATACCAGTTGTTGTAATACACAGTTCTTGAGCTCAGGTTTTGCTTGTGGGTTTCCCATGGGCATTTGAAGGGCCACTGTAGGAGCAAGCTCTTCTTATGTCCAGCCTTTCATGTGAGAGGAGCTTTCAAAAACACACACACACACACACAGTAGTTCGGGCCTTTCCTTCCTCCTCTTTCTGGAATGAGAGGAATGTCTGCAGAGAATGAGCCCGTGCTCTTAGGCTCTCTCCAGCTGATGTTCCACCATGGCATAATCAGAACTTCATGTACAAAGTCTTGGGGCTGCTCCATTGCACCCAATTTAACTGCATTCAAACGGGAAACCAAATCACTATCTTCAGAGTCTTTGAGCGGCAGCACGCAGCCATGTCCTTTTGCAATGTATCAGTAACAGTCCATTGAATGCGGCAACGATTTTGCTTTAGGAAAACATGGGGAGAGAAACCAGCATGACTTTGCAGTTATTTCCGCCCATTCTTCCCCTGCTATGTGCAAACTCTTAATTACTTAAACTGGAATTCAGAGGGAATAAAATAGAGGGCAAAGTAAGCCAGAAAAACAGCAGAGGAATCTCACCAGGAACCTATGCCATTGTTTCTGATTGTTTCAGGTTCCATCCAGAGTCTGCCCCTGCTTCTGTCTCACTTTCAACTATATAACTCCAGATAGACCACTATTTCTGAATGTTCTTGGGGCTGCTGCCCCTGCTCACATTGCTTGACAACCCTGCCACCCCCACCCCAACCCATTGCCTATCTGCAACCTCCTCCCTTTATACTTCACCCAAAGCCTGTCCCATCACAGCTCCTTCAAGTCGCCCCTATAACCTCACAGTTCCTCTGAGTCCCTCCAGCCCTGCTTTATTCCAACCTCTGCTGTTGTTTAAAACCATCATTTAAAAACGTGCTTTCTCTTTTGCTCCCCCGCCCCACCCAGACTGCATTCAAGCCAAGGGCTTTAAAGCTGCACTACAAACTGGGCGCTGTGTGACAACAGCCTTACACATTTATGTATACAGACAGAAAATTTGGCAAAGCCACAGCTTCACTCCTGCTGCTTTTGAGTTTTGGTGGTGTCATGAAATATAACAAGATTTGAAATGTTCATCAAGCCTAATGTCACCAATCAAGCCTCCCATAGTCTCCTATAGGGCAATACTACCCTGGCTTAATGCACTGGATCAAAAATTGCTCTGATCAGTGCCTTTCATCAACTGTGTACCATAAAGGTGAAACAAGGGAGCCCTGATTACTCCATCCCACCTGAATGAGCAGTGTTTGAGGGCCAACTCAGAGGATGCTAATCTGTGGCCCTCCAGATATTATTGGACTCCATCTCCCATCAAACCCCAGCCACCATGGCAAATTTTCAGGGTTGATAGAGGCCTGGAGTCCAACAATATCTGGGGGACCTGACAGCTTCCTCATCCCTGGCCTAAGACCTCCAAGAACCAATGGAAACCCCCTTCCCCTATTCTCTTGAGCCAACCAGCAATGAGAGCTAGATTGGATAATCAACTCTTTACCCTTCAAGTCGCAGGCTACTCAAAGCAGGGTACCTTATCCAAGCCCACTGCTTGCTGCATGCACTACTTGTCAGTTCTGGCAAAAGAAAGAATCCGAACAGTATGGTGCAGGCTAAGGGGGGGGGGGGAAAGCCAACCAGAGGAACACCCAACAATTCCTCCATGACCCCCAGAGGGCAGCTGGCTAATCATATTGTTGCACTGGGACGAGTGAGTGGGTAGTTTTGTGTGTCTAAAAGAGGATAAGGCTTTACAGAGGTATACATCTCATCCTATCCATTAAGCATCCTTAGTGCAGAGATGTTGACTTGAATATCTGTTCTAGCTTTAAAGAGAGCAGGACAAATCCATCCCTGGCATAGAGCTGGGTAACATTTCATGTTTCAATATATGCCAAACAACAGGGCAACTTTCACTGGGTATGAAAAGGGCCTGAATACTTGGATCTGACAGGCTGTGTTGGCAGGAAAGCACAACAAAAATTCTTTTAATTGTCACCTGTTCCAGGAGATAAGGTCACCCCCTTGAAACTGTTATCCAAAAGGCATCAAATTGTCCCTACATTTTATTATTATTATTTTTCCTGCCAGAAGTTTATGGGAGCAATTATGTTTAGGTTCTGTTTGGCTATACAGTTAATGAACCAATGATAAACAATTCAGCATTTTCTCTCCTCTTAATGATGAATATTAATTGGGCTGTCAGACCTTCACTCTCCCCCGCCCCCAATTTTAGGCTACACTCAGCTGCACATCACCAGATGTGCATCTAGACCGCTATCAACAGAAGCAGCTCAGCTATGCTGAGCATCAAATGTGCATACCGGGGACTCAGACAATCCAGGAACAAAAGCCAAAGGAAATCCACAGGAACAGAAGGCATCCAGGAACATCATTTAGTCCTTGAAGACTTTTGTGGAGGGTAGTCAACGTGCTGCCCACCAGATGTTGTTGGGCAACAATTTCCATCATAGCCAAGCAAATTATTTCACTGTGTGATCATGCCTCAAAGGCAGTTTGGGGTGATGATGTGAAGCATTATAGAAGTCACCCATGTCCTACTATCGCGGCTTTGTGCCTGAGGCAGCCTTTCTCAACCTGTGGGTCCCCAGATGTTGTTGAACTACAACGCCCATCACCCCTAGCTAGCAAGGCCCAGAGCTCAGGGATGATGGGAGTTGTAGTCCAACAACATCTGGGGACCCACAGGTTAAGAACCGCTGGTCTGGGGCAACCAATGATGTGGGGTGAGGAAATGCCATCAGGATGTGGCTAAGTCATCCTAGACTAATGGTAGTACCTAATTCAGATCATCCCCCACCAGACAACATGGCCAGTCATCAGGGATGATGAGAGCAGTAGTCCAACAACATCTGGAGCCTACCTTGTCAGCTTAGATAGGGATGGTGTTTAATGCAAACCTACAAAATTGTCACTTCCTAAACCAACAAGCAAACCAAACATAGCTATCCTTTGACACTTCTCTAAACTTTTTTGATGTGTTTCTTCAAAGGAAAACATCTGCACATGCAAAAATGCATGCATTATTGAAAATAATAAACAAGGCTACATTATGTTAGGGGACAATCTTTGCAATGAAGAGTGTTTTTGGAAAATTGCATATCAGTTGACAAAAAGCAAGTGCATAAAACTGAGGCACTATAACTAGCAGTTAAGGTACCATTTCCCCTGACAGCAGCCCAATGGCCAGCATCATATACACCTGCATAAGCTCCAATATTTCTCCAATGAAAATAGGACTCTTCCATAGTAGTAGTAGTAGTAGTAGTAGTAGTAGTAGTAACAGTAACAGTAACAGTAACAGTAACAGTAACAGTAACAGTTATTTTATTATTTATACCCACCCATCTCAGTGGGTTACCCCAGCCACTCTGGATGGCTTCCAAATACACACACTTGGAGGGTCAGAACCTTTAGTTTCTAAAGGCTTGTTTGAACAGGAAGGTCTTAGCCTGCAGGGGGGGAAATAACAAAGAAGAAGGCAATCCAGCTTCTCTTGGGAGGGCATTCCACAACATGAGAGCAGCCACAGTTAAGACTCTCTCTCGTGTCACCACCAACCATACCTCTGATGTTGGTGGGACCAAGAGAAGGTTCTTATCCAAGAATCTTGGAACCCAGACAGGTTCACAGAACGAGATATGTTATTTCAAGTAGCCTGGGCCCAAGCTGTATAGATGATGGATCACAGGAGAGGCTCTGATTCATGCAAATTAATAATATGAGGGTTGATGAAATAAGTCCTGGGTCATATAGTGTTTTCTAGGTAATTGGCAGAGAAGGTGTGCCCTGGACCTTTAAGAGCTAATCCTACCCAGAGAGAGACTGTTGGGGTCAGAGAGTTGCTCTGCAAAGGAGGCCTCCCCTTCTGTACCCCGCACACTCCATTTATTTCTCAACAGGGTTAGAATTTATGGCTAATTTGGAGCAAATTTTAATCTATTGTTCCTGCTCCAATGCATTAGTGATCCCAGGCTCAAGATCAACAATTTCACTTGCTCACTGGAATCTAATGAAATAGAAAAGGAATAATGGAATTGGTCATCTTCTTAAGAGAAGGTGACAAACTCCTTTACCCCAACAGGAAATGATGCTTTGGGGAGTCCTGGGAACTGGCTAGCCTGCTGAGGTGTCACTTCCAGCATCTGAGTTCTCCCCCCCCCCAAATGATCACTTTCAAAGATTGCAAGGCCATGGTGGCTTTTTGAGGGGAACTGAGGGATATTTACCTGTGTCTTGTTGGCACTGGGATGGGGGTGGCGCTGTAGGTTAAACCATAGAGCCTAGGACTTGCTGATCGGAAGGTAGGCGGTTCGAATCCCCGCGACGGGGTGAGCTCCCATTGCTCGGTCCCAGCTCCTGCCAATCTAGCAGTTCGAAAGCACCTCAAAGTGCAAGTAGATAAATAGGTACTGCTCCGGCGGGAAGGTAAACGCCGTTTCTGTGTTCTGCTCTTGTTTGCCAGAAGCGGCTTAGTCATGCTGGCCACATGACCCGGAAGCTGTACACCGGCTCCCTCGGCCAATAAAGCGAGATGAGCACCGCAACCGCAGAGTCGGTCACGACTGGACCTAATGGTCAGGGGTCCCTTTACCTTTACCTTGTTGGCATCTGTCTGTCTCAAAAAGGCTAAGGGGTGGAAGATCAAGCAATGTGGAAAGAGAAATCAGTTATTGTGAGCTGCAAGTCCTTGACACAAAATACAATTCTACACGATGCAAAGCTGAAATGAAAATCTCTGTCAATTTGCATGACCGAAACTGCAATCCTATACACATTTACCTGGATGTAAGTCCAGTGGGGCTTACTTCTGAGTAGAAATGCATAGAACAGCACTGCTGTCCGTTATTAGTAGTAATAATAACCACTATACTTAATGATGAAAAACAATGTTGTTGTTGTTTGCTTGCAATGGACAAGGAGGTATGCGCTGAGAAGTGGCCATAAGGTCTAGAATCTTGCTTTCAAGCAAATACTGAAATTCAAAATAAGCATCCTCCCAATATAACTTTCGTGGGACGCGGGTGGCGCTGTGGGCTAAAGCCTCAACGCCTAGGGCTTGCCGATCGAAAGGTCGGCGGTTCGAATCCCCGCGGCGGGGTGCGCTCCCGCTGCTCGGTCCCAGCGCCTGCCCACCTAGCAGTTCGAAAGCACCCCCGGGGGCAAGTAGATAAATAGGTACCGCTTACCAGCGGGAAGGTAAACGGCGTTCCGTGTGCGGCTCTGGCTCGCCAGAGCGGCGTTGTCACGCTGGCCACGTGACCCGGAAGTGTCCCCGGACAGCGCTGGCCCCCGGCCAATAGATGTGAGATGGGCGCACAAACCCCAGAGTCTGTCAAGACTGGCCCGTTCGGGCAGGGGTACCTTTACCTTTACCTTTAATATAACTTTCAGAGAATTTCCCCTTCTTGTAGAATATTGTCGTTCTCTCTCTCTCTCTTACACACACACAGTGCATCTTATATCTCCCATTTCTCTTGATGCTGGGGTGTTTTTCCTCCACTTAGTGTCCAATTAAGGGACATCTGCCAATCCTAAATTACACAGTCAAATTTATGTGAATGACGAGGTATGAAAGGAGGAGAGCTTCTGCTCAAACTAATCTTTTTACAACCCAGAATATGGGTAATTTATGCCCACTAAAGCTTTTACACTGATGTTTTGGAATGGACAACTGTCACCCATCACATAGCTGTATAACTTTATGGAAACAAATTGCATGGAGTATAGATCAATATGGTTCTATTTACCTTCGGTGAAATAAGGGAGGGTCCCCCCTCCATAAACCAAGGAGTCAAAGTATAGCTTCAGCACAAGCATTGCAAATGCAGTCATGGCTGCAAAATGTTGGCAGCTGAAGTAGCTGAAATAAATTTGCTCCCGAAAGGAATGTCCACAAAATTCTCCTTGCCAGATTTTTAGAAAATGTGGATAAATTGAAACATCACAAATAATACATGGAGCATGGAACACAAATATATGTATTTTCTCACTCTCTCCTAATAGTAGAACCCAGTGGTGTTATCTAACAAAGCTGAAGGATAGGACATTCATGTCAGAAAATGGAAGGACTTCATATATAAGCATGCCTAGCAGGACTGAAGCATGCCTCCCATTGATTGACAGGTGAGCATAGTTTGATTGACAGGTGAGCTGATTGACAGGTGAGTATAGTTTTAGGGGAATAGCCCTGCAGGACAAATTGAATCCTGTCATGGGCCAAGACTGGCCTGATGGCTAGAGGTTGCCAACCCCTGGATGAGACTGAACTTTGGTCTGATTTGTAGGCCTCGTCTTTTGCTTATTTTTAATATTTACTGAATATTTGATATTACTTATAAAATAAGTATATATTTATATACTGCTATTCATATGTGTGTGTCTATCATCTATCTATCTATCTATCTATCTATCTATCTATCTATCTATCTATCATCTATCTATCTATCTATCTATCATCTATCTATATCATCTATCATCTATTATGTACCTATCATCTATCTATCTATCATCTATCATCATCATCTATCTATCATCTATCATCATCTCAGTGTGTTCACAATAGGTATACATAAAACCATACAATAAAAAGCATATAAAAATACTGAAGTCAGAAATCAGCTATCTATTATGGAAACATGTCCTCTTACTTGGCTGCATAAGCCTGACAGAGTAAAAAAGTTTTCAACAGGCGTTAAAAAGTTGGCACAGAAGGTGCCAAGGGGCTGGGCTGAGAAGACTTACAACTCAATTTTTTGTTGTCAAATGAGCCTCACCAACTCGAGGAATGACCCATGATGCTCCTGCAGGGAGCAGGCTGGAGCATAAGTATTCTGTTGGTCCCCAAGGTAAACTAGACCTATGTTGCATAAGGTAAAGGTAAAGGGACCCTTGACCATTAGGTCCAGTCGTGACCGACTCTGGGGTTGCGGTACTCATCTCACTTTATTGGCCAAGGGAGCCGGCGTACAGCTTCCAGGTCATGTGGCCAGCATGACTAAGCCACTTCTGGTGAACCAGGGCAGCGCACGGAAACGCCGTTTACCTTCCCGCCGGAGCGGTACCTATTTATCTACTTGCACTTTGAGGTGTTTTTGAACTGCTAGGTTGGCAGGAGTAGGGACCAAGCAACGGGAGCTCACCCCGTCATGGGGATTCGAACCGCTGACCTTCTGAATCCTATTTAACTTCTAGCAGGTTTCTGTGGTGACCCAAGATGGTGTTGGGTAAGATCTAGGCCAGGCTTTCCCAACCTGGGAACCTCCAAATGTGTGGGGCTGGCAGCATTTGTAGTCCCAAAGATCTGAAGGGTACCAGGTAGGCTGGAACAAGTCTAGACGGTCGGGTAAGGATCAGGGATACCAGGGTTTCAAACCTCTGCTCAGCCATGCAGCTCATGAGGTGAACTTGAGTGAGTCAACCTGTAAAACAATTGGAGAGAATACCATGTTTGCCATCCTAAATTTCTTGGGGGGGGGGGGACCATGCGAGTGATTCCTCCCTCCCTCTCCTCTAAATGAAAGCCACACACTGTTGTAGACACAAACCAGCCTTCATCGCTGAGCATTTCTGAAAGCTGTTAGGACATTGCTCTCTTTTTTGCCTCCTTTGTTGTCATGTTCCTGTCATCATTATGAATTGCTTGGTAAACACGCCGCATAAACAGGACTGCACTTCTGTTTATTTTGACACAAGAGGAGAAATGCTCTGTCCCCATGCTGGGAAGCTGAGTTCATAGGTCTGGAGCGATTGGAATGAGTGGGTGGGTGGGTGGAGGTGGGAAGAAGAATAGAGGTATGTGTGAGAGAGGGAAGAGGAATGGATTGCAGGTCGTAGCAGAGGAAGGGAAGGGGCAGCAGCACCTCCGCTTGAGCTAGGATCCTCAAAGCATCTGCTGGGCATGGATGGATCCCATCTGGAGTAATGTGTCAGGGATGCTTGGGGTGAGTGTATTTACCCCCTCTTTTTCTGTAATCAGTGCAAAGTGTGGGGTGTTATGCATAAGAAGCAGTCAAGTAGAACATTCCTTGTTTTCCTAGAGTGGACATGCGGTGGAATGTTTGGTCCAGCCAGTCGAAAGCTTCCTGTTTCCTCCTGGAAACAGGAACATCCTTCCTTTGCATGTTTCCTCCTGGAAACTGGAACATCCTTTCTTTACATGTGACTAGAGGTGGGTGTGATCTTACCTGTTCAGGTAACAAAAGGACAAGGAATGCAGCACACTCTCTCTCTTTGACTTCCTCTGTCGTCGGAGCAGCTTTTTAGCTAGAAATGCTCTGTTGGCTTTTAGCCAATAGAGGACTCTGGGATTATCCCCATATGGGGATTATCCCCATATACAGATATGTATATATCTGTAACTAAGTCTGCTTTCAGGGATCCCACTGTGAACTGATGTGGGTAAACTTCTTTTACTAAATCAGGAGAGCATTTGTTGTGCATGCAGAGAAGGTCCTGGGTTCAATCCCCATCAGCAACTCCAGGTAGGACTGGGAGAGAACCCTGCCTGAAACCCCAGAGAGCCACTGCCAGTCAGTGCAGACAGTACTGAGCTAGACAGGTCATTGGTCTGACTGAATACGAGGCAGCTTCCTTTTTACCCACGACTCAAAGGAAGGGCTATAGCTCAGTGGTAGAACATCTGCTGTACATTACAGAAGGTCCCATATTCAATCCCTGGCATCTCCAGGTAGGCTTGGGAAAGGCTTCTGCCTGAAACCCTGAAGAGCAGCTGCCAGCCAGTGTAGACAAGACTGGTGTTCCATTGTTTTTGTTTGAAATGGGATTTGATTTGGGATCTGTTTGACTACAGCAGATTAACAAAGTGCTTGTTTGGTGAACATAGCAGTTTTTTAAGCAACAACCTGCTTTTTAGAAACCTCAAACTTCGCCTTTCCTCCATTTGTAGGAGCACTTCCAATATTTAAGACCACTTTGAAACAAATACTTGAATTGACTTTTCATTCCTCTTTCACATCCCCACCTTCCTTCCCAACGCTGTTCGTATTCTCCTGCTTCCCCAGCCCTTTCAAACAACTGTTATCTCAACCCTTGGGATCAGATTTGCCTGTTCCTAAGTTTGAAACACCTTGTGGGCTGTGGCACCATGTGGCTCTTCTCACAGTGTGAAAGGAAGCGTGCGGTGGCTCTGAAGAGAAAAAGGCGGGTGTGAAAACGACTTTGCTTGAGTGGGTGAAAAGGGAAGGATTGTAAGTCAGGGTGTAGAGGAAGGGAACACACACATTTCTTTGCTTTAATTAGCCCACTCTCAAAGACATATTTTGTCCTCAGGATTTTGCTTAGGCCAAACTTAAAGCCCCTATTAATGAAGCACACAGTTAAACTGTGGAACTCACTCCCACAGGAGGGAGTGATGGACACCTTTTCGGATGGCTTTAAAAGAAGATCGGACAGATTCATGGAGGAGAGGGCTATCACTGGTTGGTAACTGTGATGGAGGCTATTCTCTGCTTCCACAGTTGGAGACAGTAATGCTTCTGAACAGGGCTGGCTCACCCATGAGACAGGATGAAGCAACTGCCTCAGGCAGCAGGATCCACAAGGGTGGCAGATTCAGCCTCCAGGGAATGCATCACCTGCTGGCACACTCCTTTGGAGACCATATCTGCTGTCTTCTTGGAACCCCCACATCCATGCTGTCTCTACAATAGCTGAAAGCATGGCTAGTCTCCTCTCATCCTTTGTTCCCAATGTAGATCTTTATCCCCTCCTCGTTCTTGATACAGATCTTCACCCTCCACTTCTTCCTTGGTGGTAAGAAGGCATCACTTTGTCTTGGGCCAGCCCTTCTTCTGAATATCAGTTGATAGAAAACATAAGAAGAGTTCTCTTGTGCTTGAGTTCTTCTTACTGGTTTCCCATTGGGACATCTGGTTGTCCACTTTGAGAACAGGATACTAGACTAGATGGCAACCATTGACCTCATCCAACAGGGCTCAGGAACCAATGCCTGAAGAGAAGGAGGGAGGGAGAGAGCAAGCACATCACATAGATATGCTTAGAAATATTTTCGCAAGCTGTCCTGGCTCCTGCTCAAAACATGCAAACAGAAGCTCTTTTAAGTAAATTAGAGATGTTTACTCAGATAAGTAATAGTACAGGCTTAGTAGCAGGCACAAGGCTCAGGAGCATGGCAAGAGGTTTAGAACAGGACAGAAGTGATGAAAATATCCAAACAGGTTTTCCTGACCTTCCCAGAAAGCTTTTAGGGACTAGGCGTGCTGTGCTCATTCACAAGACTCTTGAACCTTGTGGGGAATGTCAAGCTTGAACATGCTCCCCTCTGCAAAGGCAGTGCCTAGTTCTGAACAACCAGTGGTCTTACTCTCATTGGAGGATGAGGAACTCAGAGTACGGTTTTTGCGTGGACAGGTGGAGTCCCCAGATCCCGAGTGGTCCCCCCCGTCATGTGGAATAATGACTCGAGACAACGTGCTATGGGATTAAATTGGCCACAGCTTTATTAAATTTCAAATGTGGGTAGACCTTGGCTCAGGTATTGGGCGTTCTCCCTCCCCAGTCCCCAGCCAAGGACCTAGGGAGCTTCAGCCGACCTAGGGGCCGGCTATCCAGTGGGGGGGGGTGGGCCGGCTCTGGAGAACATATGTTCAAACAGAGATAGCCGGTCCCCATTACGCCGCCGCCGCAGGGGAGAGCAATGACGACCTTTCAGCGTGCGGTCAAAGCCTCCCTTCAGAAACCCCTTTAACGGGGAACCCTGGTGTCACCGCCACAAAGAGGAAGATGGACTAAAGGATTCCACCCAAGGCCTGATACTGCCAAAGTTGTGACGTTTTGCTACAGGAAAGGTGAAACCTGCTAATGCAGGGAAATTCCTTTCTGGCCCTTTAACAGCGACCTTAACGTAGCAGCGCCCGCATACCTGTGAAGAAAAGTTAACCTGCAAAACCTATGAAGAAAAGTTAACCTGCAAAAGAAGACATTAACTGAGGGTGGGTAGGGTGGGAGAAGCTCTGGAGCCAAGTGAGGATTCCCAGGTAAGATCCTCCCTCTATTGTGTGGGCAGGTAATCCCTCCCCTAACTGGCCTGGTCTCCTTGGCAACGCTTCCCCCAAGTGGGATTGGACAACTGACTGAGGTAGGCGGAGACCTCCAGGTATCCCACCTGATGGAAGGCAAAGCCAAGCCTATGCTGATGGGGCCGCTCCAGATCTAGGGCTGCGCGCATCCACGCAAAGGGTGCCCCCCTGTTTTAAGCAGGGAGCGGTCATTACCGAAACCTTTAACCAAACTCAGAGTACAAGTTTTGCTCAAATCAGTACTGTGCCCAGGTAAAATAGGACCCAAAGACACAGCGGGTGCTACGTATGGCTAAGCAAGCTAAGACGTTGATCCAATGAGTGACACATCCCCATGAGTCCCCTTCTATGGGAATGGGGTGGGCACAACTTCAGTGAGGCAAGTGGGACATTCCTTTGAAAGGGGCAAGCAAATGGGAACTCCTTCTGGAGGGCTGGACCTCAGCTGTCAGTTCACATCTGCACTGGCCCCTCAATGAGCTAGGTGAAGGAGACATGGGCAGCATTTTGAGGCAGAGTCACTATTTCTGGGAGGACAGGCCAGGGGTGAGCTCTAGTGGCATTGGAGGGGTTGACACAATTGGAGGTGAGACTGGCATGGGGATGAAGTAGGTGCAGTGTGTCTAGGTGCCATAATATGGGGCAGAGTGGAGTGCTGGGGGTTACACTGCTGGGACCCTCCCTGGGACCTGACTCCTCAACTGTAGCTCCCTCTTGGGGTGATGTGAGGCCCTGAAACAACCTGTCCCAATCACCTTAGCCCCTCCCCAGGGTTATCAACAGGCAACACCTCCCCTACCTCACCCAGATCTGACCAACCATTCCACAATGTCTACTCATGACCCAATCCTACAACATCTTGTTCAGTCACTGCCACCTTCTGTCCAGCTTCCCCATCAGCTGATCAAAGCCCTCCCCAATCCCCACTGAGGTCCTCCACTCTACAGCAGGGTTGGTGGGGACAGCTGGCATCCCTGTTTACCCTTCCAAAGTGTCTGAAGTTGGGGGAGCAGAAAATACTTTTTATATATGCAATGACAGCCATGTGGATGCTATTAGCCCAGAGATGGAAAGAAGACAAAGCCCCTAGCAGAGAAGAATGGCAAATTAAACTGTTGGACTATGCTGAAATGGCAAAACTGATGGAAAGCTCAGGAAGACTAAGAAGACCAAAACTTTAACAAAGAATGGGAAAAATTTATAATTTATCTTGGAGACCACTGTAAGCAGATAAAAACATTAGCAGGGTTGCAATAACACTTGCAATGTAGCAATTATTATGGAGACAATGGAGTGGGACCTTCGTACCTACGGGACCGCTTCTCCTGGTATGCCCCACGGAGGACCTTATGGTCCATAAACAGCAACACCCTAGAGGTCCTGGGCCCTAAGGAAGTTAGATTAGCCTCAACCAGAGCCAGGGCTTTTTCAACACTGGCTCCAGCCTGGTGGAACTCTCTGTCTCATGAGACCAGGGCCCTGCAGGATCTGATTCCTTTCCGCAGGGCCAGTAAGACAGAGTTGTTCCTCCTGGCTTTTGGCTTGGAGTCAATTTGATTCCCTCCCCCTCTTTCTTTTTTCCTTTCTCCTCCTGTGATGAGGCTGCATTTTAATGTTTTAATGTTTTAATCTTGTTTTTAAGTTGTATTCATTCAACTTGTTTTTATTATTGGTTGTTAGCCACCCTGAGTCCAGCCTTGGCTGGGGAGGGCGGGGTATAAATAAAATTTATTATTATTT
Source organism: Podarcis vaucheri (assembly GCF_965113315.1). Lineage (NCBI taxonomy): Eukaryota > Metazoa > Chordata > Lepidosauria > Squamata > Lacertidae > Podarcis > Podarcis vaucheri. Next base: position 67,025,025 of record NC_138765.1, on the reverse strand, counting down.
ATTGTTATTATATAAAATATGGACTATTGAAGATATGCAGTAGGAAAAGGTTAGCAATGGGAACCATGGAGGGGAAGGTAGGAAGTCCAGAGATTTGGAGGGATCTTTAAATGTGGGTGTGTATAGTTGGATTGTGATACCTTTATACTTGTAAAATCAAATAAAAATGATTAAAAACAAAAAGTGTCTGAAGTTGGGACATAAAGTGAAGATGTCACAGGTTCCCACGGTTAACCCCTGCTCATTGCTTTCTCCTCCTCCATCTGAGCCTCCCAATCCAAGCCCAGTCCCTAAGGTGCTGTGAGTCTCATGGCAGAAGCAAATTCATGAAGAAAGGAAGTCATTTTATGAAGCACAAAATGGCTTTTAATTTCAGCTTGCCCCTAAAAAATAATAATAATAATAGCTTTCCCGTTGAAGAAGAAGTGCGTTTGAATACTTTAAATAAAATGCTTCTTCCTTCAAGCAAATTCTCTGAAAGGGTGTGTGTGTTGAGGAATATCAAAACTCCCCTTCTTCATGCAAATACGGCCATCATTCACATTCAAATGAACTTATAAGAAAGAGGATCTGCAGCGGTGGAGATAAATATGGTAATAACGGTAAGAGTTTGCTGTGATTTCCTCTGTCAAAAGCTATTCCAAGAGCAGGCTGGATCCTCCTGGGGAGCTGCTAGCTCCCAAGTTGCACATCAGACAGAGCAGTAGTGCTTGCAAAGACAAAAGGAGCAAAATTAGGCACATCACAATATTCTTTGTCAGTGACTGTGACACTAAGGAATCAGGCCCACCGTGCCTTCCAGCCATTAACTGCTTGCCTCATAGGGTGGGTGGAGCCAAGGAAGGCCATTTTCAAAAATGCATTTAGTGCCTGGAAGAATGGAATAATTATCAGCTGTAACTCTTTTCCTCTTCTCCTAACATTTTATTTTCACTTGTTTATTTATACTAGAAGCAACAATTAAGTCATTTCAGTTTTAAGACAAGGGTATGATTCCACAAGTTGTCATGTGTCCATGGAGGCCTATTATCAGGTTCTTTTGATGCAGCATATGTTATAAAACTATGCCAGTTTGATTGAAAAGTAGTAGCTTCCTCACCCATGTGGGTTGTCAGTCTGTCCATTAATATTAAGCCCCAGAGGCCTGAGATGCAGACCTCTGTACAGTCATACCTTGGTTGTTGAACACCTTGCGACTCAAATGTTTTGGCTCCCAGATGCTGCAAACCTGGAAGTGAGTGTTCCGGTTTGCGAACCTTCTTCGGAAGTTAAACGTTCAATGGCTTCCAATTGAATGCAGGAAGCTCCTGAAGCTCCTGCAGCCAATCCTGAAGCCATGGCTTGGTTTTTGCACATTTTCAGAAGTCAAACAGACTTCCAGAATGGATTCCGTTCGACAACCAAGGTACCACTGCAGAGGCTTGCCTTTAGAGTCTTCCAATACCTTGCAATAATAAACCATGCAGCAGTCATCAGGTAAGTAATGAGTTTGCGTTGGAAATAGACTTGCTATATTAGGATCCAGAGGGATATCATATTTTGTGATGAGGCCTGCTTCATGAAAAACTGGCTGGAACTCTGAAGAGTTCCTGTCTCAGAAGGTCAAAGCTGCTCAGGTTGCACATGGCTTCCATTCTGATTGCTATCTGAACATATCTCAGAAGCCCTTCTCTCAGTCCCACCACCCTCACAGGCACGCGTAGAGAGGAGGACATGGAAAAAGGACCTTCTAGGTGGCTGTTCCCAAGCATAGAGAGGCTAGACTTGCTCTCTCCTTGTCTTTCTGCTGGGAAATGAGGACTGTTTTATTTTGATGGGCTTTGGGGAACTGACTGTTTTTAACGAAAGGGCTCTTAGTGCTGTGCTGTTTTTCGAGATCTGTTTACTAGAGTTCATAGGTTTGTTTTTCTCTATTTTTAAAATCTATTATTTTATATGTTTTATCCATGTTCATTTAAATTTATGTGAGCCTCTTGAGTCCTAGTTCTGTGGAAAAGTGGGGTTGTTATTATTATTATTATTTTCAGTTCTTTGTAACTTCTCTTGAGGAGCAGGATTCTGGGGGTAATGAAGTTTTCTTCATTTTTAAATATATTTTCTTTGTCACTGTCATTAAACATAATCAGTTTACAACATGGGCAGAGGGGTGTGATCAAGATGATAAAGGGAGTGGAAACCAAACTTTATGAGGAATGTTTGAGAGAGTTGGGTATGTTTAGCCTGGAGAAGAGAAGACTGAGAGGTGATATGACAGCCATCTTCAAATATAGGAAGGGCTGAAGATGGAAGATGGAGCAATAATGTTTTCTGCTGCTCCAAAGCAATGGATTCAAATTACAAGAAAGGAGACTCCGACTAAACATTAGGAAGAACTTCCTGAAGGCAAGAACTGGTTGAGAATGGAAGGGACCACCTTGGAAGGTGGTGGACTTTCCATCACTGGAAGTTTTTAACAGAGGTTGGGTGGCCATCTGTCAGGGATTCTCTAGTTTTGACTCCTGTGTTGGACTAGGTCAGGGGTCAGCAAACTTTTTCAGCAGGGGGCCGGTCCCCTGTCCCTCAGACCTTCTGGGGGGCCAGACTATATTTGGGGGGGGGGTTGAAATGAACAAATTCCTATGCCCCACAAATAACCCAGAAATGCATTTTAAATAAAAGCACACATTCTACTCATGTAAAAACACGCTGATTCCCAGACCGGCCGCGGGCCGGATTTAGAAGGCGTTTGGGCCAGATCCGGGCCTTGGGCCTTAGTTTGCCTACCCATGGACTAGATGACCCTTTCAGTCCCTTCCAGCTCTATACTTCTATGGTGCTGGGCGAAACTCAGTATCTTTTTTCTTTTTTTTTACAATAGTAGAAGAAATGAAATAAAAGAAGAAAAAAGTTTAGTGTGCCTCCAGTGTGGCTGGGACTTCAAAGCAGAGAGGAGGAGAGGGCAGAACCTACTACTTAAAACAGAGAGAAGGTGTGAGGGCAGGATTTCAATCAAGTCACTTTTGTTAACAGATTAAATTAAAGGATACCGCATTGTAAATGTATGTGTTCTGATTCCCTCCCGTATCATTCTTCTCTCCTGGGTCAACTTTCATCCAAGGCTGGTTGCCAAACGCACTTGTACCAAGATTGAAGGGAGAGGTGCTTTGCTTCTCTCCAGCTCGGCCATAAACCTCAAGAACGTAAGAGCTCTGTAGTGGAACCAGGTCAAAGATCCACCTAGTACAGCCAGAAATTCTAGGTGATTATAGCTTGGCTCCATTGTTTGTGGGCTGTGGGGTCTATACTGTCTCCAGTGCTAGTCCACATATATGCAATTGGATTTGGATTTGGAGCAGGACGTCATTAGAATGCTGATCTTTCTCATGAAGCTCTATCGCTCCATTCCATGGGGATCAAGAGATGCTGTGCAGTTGTTGGAATTGTGCCCGGAGGCAGCAGTGGACTGGATGGGGGCCAGTAAGCGGAGGCGGAATCCTGATAAGTGGGGCGGGTGGTTGCCCTGTCCAAGTCTTAGGTGTACTGTACATCTTGTTTTGGGAAGGGTTGCAGGAAGAGGTTCATTGTTTGGGAGTATTTTTATGTTGTAAAACAGCCTGTGATATTTGGATGTAGGGCGGCATACACATTTAATTAATGGTCATGGTGACACTGTATTCCAAATTGTCACCAGAATCTCAAGTGGCTTCTGTGGCTTCGGCTGCAGACATTCCTGCACTAGGATAGCCTGGGTTCAGCTGTCCATGCTCTGATGACCTCCTGTGTGGACTGCTGTAATGCGCTGTATATGGGACAGCCCTTGAAGATGGTCCCATGGCTGCTGCTAGTGTAGAACACTGCTGCTAGGTTTGTAAATGGGGCAGCCTAATGGGGCTCTAGAGGCAGTGAGAGATTTTACTTTCTTGGGTTCCATGATCACTGCAGTTGGTGACAGCAGTCACGAAATTAAAAGACGCCTGCTCCTTGGGAGAAAGGCGATGGCAAACCTAGACAGCAGCTTAAAAAGCAGAGACATCACCCTGCCAACAAAGGTCTGTATAGTAAAAGCTATGGTTTTCCCAGTAGTGATGTATCGAAGTGAGAGCTGGACCATAAAGGAGGCTGATCGCCGAAGAATTGATGCTTTTGAATTATGGTGCTGGAGGAGACTCTTGAGAGTCCCATGGACTGCAAGAAGATCAAACCTATCCATTCTGTAGGAAATGAGCCCTGAGTGTTCACTGGAGGGACAGATCATGAAGCTGAGGCTCCAATACTTTGGCCACCTCATGAGACTCCCTGGAAAAGACCCTGATAATGGGAAAGATTGAGGGCACAAGGAGAAGGGGACGACAGAGGAAGAGATGGTTGGATAGTGTTCTCGAAGCCACCAGCATGAGTTTGACCAAGCTGCGGGAGGCAGTGGAAGACAGGAGTGCCTGGCATGCTCTGGTCCATAGGGTCACGAAGAGTCGGACATGACTAAACGACTAAACAACAACAACAATGGGGCTATGTGTCACCAGTCCTGTAAATCCTACACTGGTTTCCAGTGACCTACAGCCTCCAATTCAATTCCTTAGAAAGCCCTAAATGGTTTGGGACCCAAGTAGCTGGAAGACCGCATTCTCTAGCATCAACTGTCTCAGCCCTATAACCAGCTGACAAGGCCTTGGTGGTGGTGCCATAAGTTCTATTAACCTATGATAGGGCCTTTTCAGTGGTGGTTCCCTACTTATAGAATGCTCAACATGGTGAGGTGTGCCTGTCTCCATCATTACTGACATTCGGAAGGGGAGGGGGGTGGATGGATTTGAAAACATCCCTGTTTCTTCAGGTGCATTTGATGGCCAAAGAGCACTGTTCCTGGCAATCTAAGTACTGTGGTACCTTGGTTGTCAAATGGCTTGGCCAAACAAATCAGCTCCCGAACTCCGCAAACATGGAAGTAATTGTTCTGGTTTGCGAATGTTTTTTGGAAGCCAAATTTCCGACGTGGCTTCCAATAGAGTGCAGGAAGCTTCTGCAGTCAATCGGAAGCCACACCTTGGTTTTTGAACGGTTCTCCGAGAATGAATTAAGTTTGACAGCCAAGGTACAACAAGGACTTCATAAGGCCATTAGGTCCAGAGTCTAAAATAAATCTGCATAACTTCACTACAGGTTTGGGTCAGAATGAAAACTGGGGTTTGGATAGGGGAAAGTAGTGGAATATGCTGGAAAGGGGTATGGCAAGTTGGCGAGAACCAAGTACAAAAAGGATACCTCAAAACAAAGTTTTGATGCAGCTGTCACCGGAACTTTAAAATTTGAAATTCAGAATGCCTTGGGTGTTATTCAAAAATCAAAGCCTTCTAAAGGATCTGGAAATCAAGACTTGTGAGGAATGGCTGAGGGAGCTGGCTATGTTTAGCCTGGAGAAAGAAGACTTAAAGGTGATAGCATAGTCATTTTCAGAGATATGAAGGGCTGTCACATGGAAGAACCTGAACCAATGTTGCAAGAAAGGAGATTTTGGCTAAAAATTAGGAAGAACTTCTTGATGGCATGAGCTGTTTGAAAGTGGACTGGCCCACTTCAGAAGGTGGCAGACTCTCCTCCATTTCAGGTTTTTAAACAGAGATCAGGTGGACATTTGCCAGGGGTTCTTTGGTTGATTCCTGCATTGCAAGGGGGTTGATCTAGATGCCCCTTCCAACTCTACAGTTCTCTGATTCTATGCTGGTATAGACAGTATTGAGCTGGATGGATCCATGCTCTGACTTGAGATACAGCAGCTTCCAATGTACCTTCTTGATTCCTGGCTCATCTGAGTGTCTGATGCATGGATAAATTTCTGAATAATAATCATTCCATAAATGGATGTGTGGATATATATATATATATATATATATATATATATATATATATGAGAAAGGTGACAGCCAAATTGTGCATCACTTTCCACACCATTCTGCTCCAGCTGCCTGATGTCTCAGTTCTGCCAATAAGGAAACATATGGGTCAAATAACAGGAGGCAATCTGGATTTCTGCGCTCCCCGAGCTCGAGGGCAGCCGCGGAGGAAAGAGGAGGGCGTTGTGCGTGGTGACAATCTGAAAACATCTTGTCACACAGTGCCCCTGTTCACCTTGGAAAGTCTGAGGGTGGTACTGGAAAGGATTCAGCAAGTTGTTTAGGTCACTCACCCTTTGCTATGGATGTGATTGAAATGCCTGCCGCAGATACCGCCAGGGAAAGACCATGGAGGGCAGCCAGCCATGGAGGCGGGAATGCTAATTCTTTGGGGTCAGCACATGCCAAGGGTGCAGCTAGTACAAAATGAGAGCTCATAATTGTTAAGAGTACCTTTTAGTTTACTCCCTCCTCCCTTTGTGTTCTTATTATTCTCTTATACAGTGGTACCTCAGGTTACAGACGCTTCAGGTTACAGACTCCGCTAACCCAGAAATAGTGCTTCAGGTTAAGAACTTTGCTTCAGGATGAGAACAGAAATCGGGCTCCGGCAGCACAGCAGCAGCAGGAGGCCCCATTACCTAAGGTGGTGCTTCAGGTTAAGAACAGTTTCAGGTTAAGTATGATCCTCCGGAACGAATTAAGTACTTAACCTGAGGTACCACTGTATGTCCAATTTGTGACCTTATCAAAGGTTTTCTCAAAGCTGCTGCTTCCAGTATGTAGAGAAGATCAGATTGGAGCTATTTCACCCTCCTTGCAATCCTGATGAAAATAAGGCACCCTGTGCCTATTATTATTATTAGTAGTAGTAGTAGTAGTAGTAGTTAGTGTGGTATAGTAGTTAGAGTGTTGAACTGGGATCTGAAAAACCAGGATTCAAATCCTCACCTGGTTATGAAGCCCTCTGGATGGTGACCTGCCTCTCAGCATAACCTACCTCACAGGGCTGTTGTGGGGGCTAAGAGAGGGATGGGACATGCACACCACATTGAGCTCCTTGGAGGAAAAGGTGGGATATAAAGGAATGAAATAAGTGAAAAACACCACCAGATACAGTTGCAACCTGCACAACTGAACAAATGTTTATTTCAAAGTGAGGCTGTTTCCTTGCTCGGAGTGGCAGGTATTTAGGGTCCAACTCAAGTATTACTTGTGAGTAGAGCATTCCCATGTTTATTCTGGAGCTGGGCTTCCCTGACTACACCTCAAACACCATGTCTCTTTTCCCCAACACCCTTCTTCTATCAAAGGGGAGAGAGAAATTCAGAGAAATCCTGATAGGTAGGGTGCTTGTGTGCTTACCTTACTTCTGAGGTGTCGGTGGGTGTCATTTTTCCATTGTACAAATCATCTCACTAGAAGTCAGTACCCCATAGTCTTCTGAAGATGCTGAATATTGGAAGGAAGGAAGGAAGGAAGGAAGGAAGGAAGGAAGGAAGGAAGGAGGGAAGGAATTAAGGAAGCCCTTCTTTATGCAGCGCATAGATATACTATGGAACTCACTCTCACATGAGGCACTGAAGGCCACCAACGTGAGTGAATTTAAAAGAGAATTAGACAAATTCACTGAGGAGAAGGCTGCTAGCCACAATGGCTATGCTCTGCCTCCACAGTCAGAGGCACTAATTCTTCTGAATACCAGTTGGTGGAAACCACAAGGGGTGGTGGTCTTGGGCTCAGATCCTGCTTGTGGGTTTCTCTCAGGCATCTGGTTGGTCATTGTGAGAACAAGATGCTGGACTAGATGGGCCATTGACCTGATCCAGCAGGCTCTTCTTGTGTTCTTAGGTTAACCCAAGAAGAAGAGGAGGAGGAGGAGGAGGAGGAGGAGGAGGAGGAGGCGGAGGCGGAGGCGGAGGAGGAGTCTCAAAGCAACTAACAATTTCCTTTCCCTTCCTTCCCCACAACAAACACTCTGTGAGGTGAGTGAGACTGAGAGACTTCAGAGAAGTGTGACTAGCCCAAGGTCACCCAGCAGCTGCATGTGGAGGAGCGGGGAGGCGAACCCTGTTCCCCAGATTACGAGTCCACCGCTCTTAACCACTACACTATGCTGGCTCTCAGAAAGCCCCTGCCTGCCCCTGTAGACAGTACTGAACTAGGTGGACCAGGAGGACTGACTCAGTATAAGCCAATTTCTTATATTTCTTTTACCCTAGACACTGAGGATAAAATCTTATCCTATTTGCAATCCCATTTAGGGTTCTATTTCTTGGGACTGTGACCAAACATTGCCAAAAGACCGCCTTTGTTCTCCATTCACAAACCCGGTTCTACATGGGCGGGATGCAGGAATGAGCACCTAAGTGTCCAGGTTTCCCCTACCTCTGAACAAACATTTACGAGAGGAATGGGGGACATTTTGTCTTTGGGACGGCCTGGCAGCCATCCTCCCCCTGGGGTGTGTGCATTTGAAATGCTCAAGCAAAAGAGAGCAAAAATAGAAAGCAGAGCATATGGGTCTGCAGATAATGTTTCATTATAAATTATCACATTTTCCAGGCAGATACGCCTCTTCTCTTCACACCAATGATGTGAAGGATGGGTTGCCTTCCCCTACCCCTCAATTTCTGCATATGTGCTATATAAATAAATAAAAATAATTTTTTTTGTTTAGCTCTTGCAGTTTTTCAAAGGACTGAAATCAATAGTTTTTCAACTCTCTCTCTCTCTCTCTCTCTCTCTCTCTCTCTCTCTCTCTCTCTCTCTCTCTTTCTCTCTTCCCATTCCTCCTTCTCCCTCTTTCACTCCACGTAAGAGGCAGAGATGTCCTCCTACTACAGACACCCAAAAGGACAGTATATTTATATAAGACATAAAGACCTGATTGCAAGTGTCCCCAGATTAGTGACGTACAGTACTGAAAAATGTATCCCACATCTTTCCCCCCCCAACTGTTCTCCCTCAGTTAATGGGATATGAAATCAGGCTCAACAATTATCAGAGGGGAGAGAGAATTTGGGTGAAATTCTCAGGCTAGGGCACAGATTTCTGCTCTTCTTACCTTAGAATACAGTGGTACCTTGGGTTAAGAACTTAATTCGTTCTGGAGGTCCGTTCTTAACCTGAAACTGTTCTTAACCTGAAGCACCACTTTAGCTAATAGGGCCTCCTGCTGCTGCCGCACCGCTGGAGCCCGATTTCTGTTCTCATCCTGAAGCAAAGTTCTTAACCCGAGGTACTATTTCTGGGTTAGCAGAGTCTGTAACCTGAAGCGTCTGTAACCCAAGGTACCACTGTAGAATCAGAATGGTAGAGATGGAAAGGACTCCGAGGGTTGTCTAGTCTGACCCCCTGCAAATGTAGGAATCACAGCTGAAGAATCCCTGACAGGTGGCCATCCAACCTCTGTTGAGTTTGGAGTGGGTGGGTGGGGGTGCTGGACAGTTGTCATTGTCTAAGTGAAGCCTTTTTACTTTTCAATCATAAAGCAGCCTAGAATATATATATTAAAAAAGACTATAAAAGGCATAATGCATATAATAAAACGGCATTAAAACTTGAAACCAACAGGAATTAGAAACCGCAACAATAAAATAGATGAATAATTTTCATTTACTTAGTATAAATGCTGTCATACCCAACTGACATGCTGTAAGGGCAACTAAGATGATGAATGCAAAGTGGTTTGATGTAAAACTCTATTAACAGTTACTACCCATAATTGCTAAAGACCTTGAGAAGAACTTTTCAGATGGATCAGACTGAAGACCCATCTACTACTCCATTCTCACCATGCTCAATGAGATGCCTTTGGGAAACAAAGACAATAGTGGTATTGCCATTTGTGTCTCCCAGCAACAGGCAATGGAAGTTATGGAATAGAATAATAAAATTGTAGAACTGAAAGGTACTCCCTAGTCAAAAACCACAGCAACACAAGAATCACAGCTAAATAATCCCTGACGGGTGGTCATCTAACCTGTGTTTAGAAACCTCCAGTGAAGGAGAGTACACCACATTCTGAGGGTGTTTCCTCCACTGGCAAATGATGATGATGGTATAATAATAATAATAATAATAATAATAATAATAATAATAATAGTAGTAGTAGTAGTAGTAGTAGTAGTAGTAATATATTTATACCCAGCCACTCTGGGTGGCTCCCAACTGAATATTAAAAACACAATAAAACACCAAACATTAAAAGCTTCCCTAAACAGGGCTGCCTTCAGATGTCTTCTAAAAGTCAGATAGTTGTTTATTTCCTTGACGTCTGATGGGAGGGCATTCCACAGGGTGGGCGCTGCTACTGAGAAGGCCCTCTGCCTGGTTCCCTGTAACCTCACTTCTCGCAGTGAAGGAACTGCCAGAAGGCCCTCGGCGCTGGACCTCAGTGGCCAGGCAGAACGATGGGGGTGGAGACGCTCCTTCAGGTATATTGGGCCGAGGCCATTTAGGGCTTTAAAGGTCAGCACCAATTGTGTTTGGAAATGTACTGGGAGCCAATGTAGGTCTTTCTGGACCGTTGCTATATGGTCTCGGTGGCCACTCCCAGTTACCAGTCTAGCTGCTGCATTCTAAATTAGTTGCAAAAAGCTCTTACCCTCAGGAAGTTCATAGAATCATAGAACTGTAGAGTTGGAAGGGACACAAGGGTCATCTAGTCCAACCCCTGCAATGCAGGAGGTTCTTCCTAATGCTTAGTCAGAATCTCCATTTTTGAATCTATTGGTTTTGGTCCTACCCCCTGGAGCCACAGAAACCAAACTTGCTGCATCTTCCACAGGGCAGCCATTCAGATATATGAAGATGGCTATCCTATCAGCTCTCAGTCCTCTTTTCCAGGTGAAACACCCCCAACCCTCTTAACTGTTCCTCATGTGATGGCAGATGAGGGGTCCAGAGAAAGAGGGTTTGAACAAAACTTTCTAGGTAACAGCCTCCCTACAAAAGCACTTCTTTGAGAGCATATTTCCATAGATGTCTCTATCATCTCATGAACATCTTGCTTGTATAATATTACACATACAGTCCTTATGTTTAAGCATCTTGGGCTACTTTAAATGATCTTTTTTTATAGGCCGGGTAATTTGACTGCCTTAATTAGGAAAAAAAATATTGGCATTCACCCCACGAAGTTAATTGGCACCATCAAAGCACTGAATGATCCCTAATTTTGCTAGTTAGAGACACACCTGTTACCTGTGTCGCAGAGTAATATCTAGAGATTAAGAGGGAAGGAGAGTATAAAAAAGTAGCAGCTGCTGTACGGCAAACAATTTAGCAGATGACGGTTGAAACGGCAGAGTAAATGCTACAGCTCTTTTACCCCGTATGTGTGGGAAATGATCCATTTGGACTCCCTAATATCCTTCTGCAGCTGCCAGAGAAAACACTAAGTGTGAACACGAAGGCAGCTTTGTCCCCAAATGTTGCAAGGCTGGAAGAGATTCAGAGGACACTTATCATAAGGTAAGGAAGGGCAGACCAGTCCATTCCTGGCCCATGTCTGCTTCACGTGTGTCCATTTATAAGTCTGCTCCATCCTGTTTATACATTATACAATGATGGTAAAGGTAAAGGGACCCCTGACCATTAGGTCCAGTCGTGGCCGACTCTGGGGTTGCGGTGCTCATCTTGCTTTATTGGCTGAGGGAGCCGGCGTACAACTCCCGGGTCATGTGGCCAGCATGACTAAGCTGCTTCTGGCGAACCAGAGCAGCGCACGGAAATGCCATTTACCTTCCCGCCGGAGTGGTACCTATTTATCTACTTGCACTTTGACGTGCTTTCGAACTGCTAGGTTGGCAAGAGCAGGGACTGAGCAACAGGAGCTCACCCCGTTGCAGGGATTCAAACCACCAACCTTCTACTCAGCAAGTCCTAGGCTCTGTGGTTTAACCCACAGCACCACCCGCGTCCCTACAATGATGGTGATGGTGATTTTAAACAGCTGTATCACAAGTTGAGTTGTATCTAACTGTACTTATGAGAGACACATCAATAGGCATGGTTAATTTCATAAAATAATAGAATTGTAGTGTTGGAAAAGACCCCAAGCATTACCAAGTCCCACCACGTGCAATGTATGAATCACAGGTAAAGTCCCCCTGGCAGGTGGTTATCTCTTTCAAAACCTCAAACGAAGGAGACTCTACCACCTTCCGAAGGAGTCTTTTCCACTGTTGAACAGCTCCTACCAGCAGAATTTAAGTTTACTGATTTTAATGGGTCTACTGTGAGCAAGATTGAGTAGGCTATCTCCCTTTGCATTTACAATTTAGCTCAATGTATGTGTTTCTAAATGGATGTTATTCTTTAAAAGCTGCAAGTTGTCGATGCATCTGTGTATCAGTTTTTGAGCTGAAAGCGGTATTGCAACGTTTGGAGAAATATGGCATCTAAAGGATAACTGGGATAAATGATATCCTACCCGCTAAGAGAGCACCCAGTGAATTGAATAGCACAACCGTTACATGTATATGGATCCCATGAGATTTGGCTACAAAATGATGTCACTGAAGGTGAGTGAGGACAAGGGAAAGCAGATGGGTGAATGTCAACATAAGCAGCCCCCCCAATATAATTGAAAATGGGTGCATTTTTATGTATTACTGACACACACACACACCCCGAAAAAGTTCAGTACTTTCAACTGAACTATAGCAAGGGCGGGGAATAGGGCACACACACACACACAACAAACAAGCAAACAAACAAACAAACTCATACAGCAAGGGGAACAATCTGGGTATTCTAAAACTGTACTACAAAGAATAAAATCCAGTGGAACAGAATGACCTAGATTAGATAACAGATGAGCATCAACTGTTTTTTGTTTGTTTCTTTGTTTCATTTTGCTTTGGATATATAATTTTTGCAAATAACCTAAGAATAAGCACCTGGTTTTTGGTTTTTTTTTAGAAATACATTTGAGGGAAAACCCATCCATTTCTATCACACCCCTCTTCTGCCAGTGATAAAGGTCCAAATTCATTTGAGCATGCAAGGAAGCCAATGGCGTATGTGGTAGAACCAATATCCATCATCTGTGCATTAGAAGCACCATGTTCCTGTTTTAGGAACCCAAGGGGGAAAGGCACAGAATGTGGTGTTGAGTTCCTAAGCAGTCTGGGACCAGGTATCCTCATGATTGGATGACTGAAATTCACAAGACTGACCCACTGAAGTCTATGCTCCACCCTTTATGCCAGGTCTAGCCAATCCAGAGGTATCCTACAACTAAACAATAACAGGGCTGATCTATAGGCACCCCTATTTCATCCTCCATTTGAAGGAGGCTCTGAACATAAGCAATTACTAAGGTCACATTCACACCACACATATGAAGAGCTATGATATCACCTTTAACAGTTATGGCATCCCTCAAAGAATTCTGGGAGCTGTAGTTTGTTAAGAGTGCTGAGAGATACACTATCCACCCACTCCTCCAAGTTATCATTCCCAGAGTTCCCTGGGGAGAAGGGTTAATTGGGAATTGACACTAGGTGAGGGCAGTAGGAGTCTCCTAACAGCTCTCAGCACCCTTAAGAAACTACAGCTCCCAGAATTCTTTGTGAGATGCCACAACCACTTAAAATGGCATCATAGTGCTTCAAATGTATGGTGGCCATCCTTAAGCTTCCATGATATTTCTGGTCCCAGACTCAGGTTTTGACGTTATGCTTGGATACTCACCATACCATTGCTGAACAAAATAGGGATGTCTAAGATCAGACCCTAGGACTGGCAAGCCATGTGAAGTCTCCTAACTCACCTCCCAAACCAATCTGCCATCTCCTTCCATATGACTATCAATTAAACCTTGCTGCTGCAACTGTTCAGAAGCGAGATGGATTGCTCTCATCTAGATTGCTGCAGTTTAATTGGAATGGAAGACTTCAAATTCTCTCTAAAGAAAGTATGTGTCAACGAGGGTGTATCTCTGTGACTTCAGATGCTTCAAAACTCAGAGTCAGTGGCAGTGGTGTAATGGTAAATTTTGGATAGCCCATAGAACCATACTGCCAAGGACGGTCCATAATGATCCCTCAAAGGGAGAGGCCAAAATTGCAAGCAAGCGTGTTGCTCTATTCTTTTACAGACACACAGCAATGGGCAGCAGTGTGTAGCATAAACCCCAGTGCAGTTGTTAATAATAATAATAATAATAATAATAATAATAATAATAATAATAATAAATTATTTCTACCCCGCCCATCTGGCTGGGTTTCCCCAGCCACTCTGGGCGGCTTCCAACAAAATATTAAAATACAATAGTCTATTAAACATTAAAAGCATCCATAGAGGTGAACACCAGATCTAAGGCATGTCTGCGGCTATGAGTTGGGCCAGACTTATTCAGGGAGAGCCCCATGGAGGCCATGCTTTCCACGGAGTCCTGAGCGGCCCCTTGTAAGGTCGTGTCGGCGTGAATGTTAAAATCCCCTAGGATAACCAAACTAGGTGTCTCCAGGAGAACATCTGCCACTACCTGAAGCAACTCGGGCAGAGAATCCTTGGTGCAGTGGGGACGTTGGTACACCAAAAGGAATCCTGTACTGCCCCTATTGCCCAGCTTCCAGAACATGCACTCAGAGAACTGGGTCTTCTCAATAGGATGCCTGGTGCAAACTAATGACTTCCTAAAAATCACTGCAGCCCCCCCTCCCCAACCACAAGGCCTGGGTTGCTGTGTGTAAGAGAAACCTGGTGGACAAGCAGCAGCAAGGACAGGCCCAACTGCTTCATCCAAACAAGTCTGTTATACATGCCAGGTCAAGTCCACGATCAAGTCATGGATGACAGTGGTCTTATGAATCATTGACCTGGGATTGCACAGCAACACCTTCAGGTCATGTGGGTATCCCTTGCTGATTCCAGTATCCAGTCAGTCAAGACCAGACCCGGAGGCAGGGATAGTCCTCAAACAACGACTAAACCTGCCTCCTTGGTAATTACATGGTCTGGTTTTAGCGTAACTCCTCCTCCTACCTGTGATCACTGAGATTGGTTGTCCCAGTGCACTTGCTAGGAAGACTCCACCAATTACCCATGGACTCTGGCACTTCCACATGGTCTCCTTACACCATACCACTAGATAATGACCTTCTGCCTCCCTCCCTGCCTCCCTCTCTGCTTTAAAGCAAAGTTCTCTCAACTGGTCTCCAGGATACCAAGACACTCTCAGCTCCTGAAATGCTGCTAGAATCTCTTGTCCCTGAGGGCTCTGAGTGGCAAATCGCATCCATCTTGCATCTTGTTTATTTGCATTTGCAGAGCTTAAATGAAGATATATGAGCCAGGGGCAAACAGTCCCATTTAGAAGACACTCTACAGGACTGGTTATTATGTGCAATAAGAGTCATACAAATGACAATGAAAGGTGGCTTGGAAAGAGAAGTGGGAAGGGAGAGAGGTCACAATTTCATAAAGCGCTGGGAGACAGGCTTAAAGGGGGGAAACGTTTTCATCTTTGACTGATTTCAAATATATTTAAAAACACTTCAATTACCTTCCCATGCAAAGGCTGGTGTGTGTGTGTGTGTGTGTGTGTGTGTGTGTGTGTGTGTGTAACCATGACCAGCTTTATCAAAGCTTATTTTGCTCCCCTAGGAATTCCTCAGGTATCATGTTACAGAAACAGAAACTTCCGTGGCCGTTTTGAAAATGTGCTTCAGGTCATCTTTGATGGAGGCTTGAAATGATGAAGCCCAGCCACCTGCCATGGGAGCAATTAAATGAAGAGCAGCAATGACCACTGTTTTGGTGGGCCTTAAATGGGGATCAGGCAAATTTGTGGAGGAGACTTGGTCTACCAGCAGGTATCAGCCATGGGCCATCAGTCTGGTGCCACTGCTTAAAAAGGGCTAATGCAATACCACTCTGTTCTGTCTTGGACAGACTCCTCTTGGAGTCTTGTGTCCAATTCTGGGAACCCCCCACCATCTCTCTCCATCCCTCTGTCTCTCCCCTCTCTTTCCCCCCCAACCACACAATGTCTATGAAAACAGTGTCTCATATTGAACGTAAACAAACTGTGAAAAAGACTCTTTAAGGATCAAAAGTGAAGAGACGAGATTCTATTTGTTCTTTTCCTTGTTTATTTGTTTGTTTTGTAACACAAGAATAGATAGATGATAGATCGATAGATCGATAGATAGATGATAGATAAGGTAAAGGGACCCCTGAGCATTAGGTCCAGTTGTGACCGACTCTGGGGTTGCGGCGCTAATCTTGCTTTGTTGGCTGAGGAAGCCGGCGTACAGCTTCTGGGTCATGCTGCCAGCATGACTAAGCCGCTTCTGGCGAACCATAGCAGCACACAGAAACGCCATTTCCCTTCCCGCTGGAGCGGTACCTATTTATCTACTTGCACTTTGACGCGCTTTCAATCTGCTAGGTGGGCAGGAGCTGGGACGGAGCAACGGGAGCTCACCCCGTTGTGGGGATTCAAACCGTCGACCTTCTGATCGGCAAGTCCTAGGCTCTGTGGTTTAACCCACAGGGCCCCCATGTCCCTAAGATGACCAAGGGCCTGGTAGTCAAGTCTTATGAGGAACAGTAAAGTTAATTGAGGATGTTTACCCTGGAGATGGGAAGACTGAGAGGTGATAGGAAGGCCATCTTCAGATATCTGAAGGGTTGTCATATGGAAGATGGAACAGACTTGTTTTCTGCTGCTCTAGAATGTAGAACTTGAATCAATGGATTCAAATTACAAGAAATGTGGACTTCCGGAGGCGGCGCGAAACGAGTAATGGCGGTCCTCTTTGCGCTGCGAAGAGGGGCTCCGCAGGAAAGGGTCGTTCACTGCGGCAAAGCGACGACCCACTAAGATAAACCACGAGCAGAGCGAGCTCGTGGCCGTGGGATCCGGCGGGCACCTAGAGCGACCCCCAAAACGAAGAAGGAACCCCGTAAGGGGCTCCGGAAGCGCGGAGGGGAAGCGGTGCTGTGGATTCATCGCTCTTTCTGCGGGAGTGAAGCCGCGCGGCTGTTACAGATGAGCGCCGACCTTTCTTCCTTAATATTGGATTACAAATCAACTACTCGTGAGTAAGAGTTATTTGAAATTGGATTACAAATTTATGAATTCGGCTGAAAGCGGGAGACGAGAAAAAGGAAGTCCGTCTCCCGGTGGTGCTTAGTGATCAAAGGCAAAGGAACTGACAAGCTGGAAGCATTACAAAAGGGTTTTAAAACAGGAAGTATCATACGTCTGGTGAAGTTAGAAACTGAAGGGAAAGGCAAGTTATTTTTATTTTCCTTGCTATTGTGTTTATTCTACTTGGGGACCCTCTCCTCTGCTGGACTTTTAAAACTTTAAAAACCCCAGTCTCGGGCTTGCAGTGGGCAAAAGGCTGTTTTGCGGATACACATACAAAGTTGAAATGGATACTTAGAGGCATCACTGGTGGATATAATTAAATAACTGTATCTTGCACCTCCTGAGAAACTACTGTGGCAACATTGAGAGGGCTCTGCTAGAGGGAAAAGGTCTTCTCTAAAGACTATTGTTAATTTATTTAACAGCAGGAACTTTAATGGCGACTGAAACTTTGTTTCTTCTTTCCTGAACTGTAACAATACTCCCTCTAGTGGAGTTTGGGATTTACAATTTCCTGAGAACTAACTTTGTTTTGACTCTCTGTGGTTTGGTTATTTACTCTGAGGCCTGTCTTTCCCATGGAATTTTTGACAGCTTGACCTTGAATCCAAAGACAGGTGTGGAATGAGTAGCCGAGCAAAAACAAGAGCTGCGTCGAAAGCAGGGAAAGGCCAATTGGTACAAACAACCTTGATTTCCCAGGCTCGTAGATCTTCAATCCCTGCTGTCTTACAGGGAGTTGTACCATCACCAACAACCCCATTTAAGGAAGCTGAACAGTCAACAACTGAGGATATGGCAGCTGGGGGTTCTAGCACTCTTTTAGAGGAAATGTTACAACAATTTGCAATTTTGAACAAAAAAGTGGATGACCAAACTGCAAAAATTGACTTAGCCACATCTTCAATTACCAAACTTTCTGAACAGGTGGCTAAGCATGCACAAGACATTGGGAATCTAAAGGACGCTACATCTGAAAATCGGAAATTGGCCGAGGCTGCGAATGAAAAAGCGGGGCAAGCAATTCAGAAAGTGGACGAATTGAAAGGAGAGGTAAGGCCGCTCCATAAACATATCAGCGACCAGCAGGCCTACCTGTCTTTGGTGGAATTGAGAAACAGGGAAAATAATTTAAGATTACGCTCTATCCCAGAGATTGAGAAAGAGGACTTGACTGGCTTCTTGACAGCAGAATTTTCTAAATTCTGGGGTATAAAAGAAGATACAGATTTTAAAATAACAACCGCATTCAGACTGGGAAGAGTTACCAGGAAAGACAGACCTAGAGACTGTTTGATCATCTTAAGGACTAAGCAGGAGAGAGACAAGCTACTTGACCTACATTTCAACAAAGCACTTGAGATCCAGGACAGAAGAGCACAAATTTACAAGGATATCCCTAAACAACTATTGGATCTCAGATCTAACTACACTGACCTAGCTGGACTTTTGAGAGGCAACGGAATACCATACAGGTGGGAGTTTCCACAAGGCCTTTCATTCAACTACAAAGGAAAGAAGATTAAAATCAAAACGAAAGAGGACAGCCAGAAGTTTCTACACGACCACGGAGAAGACTTGCAGAAAGGAGCAGCAGCTATTTGGCCTCCACCAGAGCTTGGAAAAGAGCCAGCACCCTCAGACTTGGATAAAAAAGAAGACGCCCCATAAAGAGCAACAACAGATTGATACAGGATGTCTCTTCAGCTGTACAGTTGGAACATTAATGGCGCAAATTCCCCGGAAAAACGCAAAAGGATCTTTCATATTTTAAAGAAAGAAAATTTGGACATAATTTGTTTGCAAGAAACCCACGTGACTAGGCTCCATAGGAAGGTGTTAATAAACAAAAGACTAGGCCAAGAATTTATTTCATCAGATAGAGTTAAAAAGAGAGGCGTGGTGATCTATGCTAAGGAGAATTTATCACCAAAACTTTTGTTCAAAGACAAACAAGGAAGAATCCTGGCTATTGAAATACAGACTCAAGGAGAGAAAGTTTTGATATTAGGAATCTATGCACCAAATGAGGGGAAATCAGAATTTTATAAGAAGCTACATGAGACACTACTGGACTATCTGGACTATTCTAACATCATTATGATGGGAGACATGAATGGGGTTGTCTCTACCTTTATGGATAAGTCACAGAACCAGAATTTGACCAAAGATGGAAGACTACCAAAAACTTTCTTCGAACTAACTGACAATATGGATTTAATTGATTTATGGAGGACGAGAAACCCCCTAGGTAAAGAAGGAACTTTATTTCTGAGGCCCACCTGTCATGGACAAGAATCGACCAAATTTGGACAACTAGAGGGCTGGCACCTAAGACTACAAAAGTAGAAATCTGCCCAAAGACTTGCTCCGACCATAACGCTCTGAAAATGGAAATGAGATTTACTACTGCCGATTCCTTCAGATGGAAAATGAATGACAACCTGTTAAGAGATCAAGAGATTGTAAAGAAGGCCCAAAAAGCTCTAAAGGACTATTTTGAAATTAACTTGAATACCTCGGTGGAAAAAAGAATAATCTGGGACGCAAGCAAAGCTGTTATGAGAGGGTTTCTGATACAACAGAATACGATTAAGAAAAAATTCTGGAATGGGAAAAAAGATAAGATATTGGAGAAGATACGAGAAGGAGAGAAAAAACTAAGATTGAATCCAAAATCAAAAGAGACTCTAAGAGAAATCAAATTCCACCAATCACAATATTCGAAATTGATTAACCAAGAAGTGGAATGGAAAATTAAACAAATGAAACAAAGATCTTTTGAATCTGCGAACAAATGTGGGAAACTGCTAGCTTGGCAGTTGAAAAAGAGACAAAAATTAAACTATGTTACCAATCTAGAAGTTGAAGGGAAAAATATTCAGAAACCGGGAGAAATTAGAAAGTGTTTCCAGAAATATTTTAAAAAACTCTATACACAAGGACCCGAGGAAGCAATTGAGATAGAACAATTCCTGAAAGACAATGGCCTACCAGAACTATCACAAGAGAAGAGGTCAATCTTGAATTGTAAAATAACACAACAGGAAATTGAGGATGCCATTCAGAACATGCAGCTAGGCAAATCTCCAGGCCCGGATGGACTTACCTCCAAATATTACAGGACGTTAAAAGATTTCTTGATACAACCATTAATGGAGGTTTGTAATCAGATTATGGGGGGAGGGAAGGCACCAGATACGTGGAAAGAAGCATTCATCACATTGATACCCAAAGTGGAGACTGAAAAGACTCAACTTAAAAACTATCGTCCCATCTCACTCCTAAATGTGGATTACAAAATATTTGCAGATATATTGGCTAACAGATTTAAAAAAGTTTTAAACGAAGTAATTCACAAAGACCAAGCTGGCTTTCTCCCAGGTAGACATTTGTTTGACAACACTAGGAATATTATCGATATTTTGGAACTTTTACAAACAAATATTAACACTAGAGCAGTTTTAATTTTTATTGATGCGGAGAAGGCCTTCGATAATATTTCTTGGAAATTTATGAAGAAAAATTTGGAAGGGATGGGAGTGGGAAGGGGGTTTGAGAATGGAATAGAAGCAATCTATTCAGAACAAAAAGCTAAGTTGATAGTGAACAATGTGGTGACAGAAGAACTTCATATTGAAAAAGGAACACGTCAGGGGTGCCCCCTTTCCCCTTTATTGTTTATTTCGGTCCTGGAGGTTTTGCTGAATATGATAAGGAAGGATCGGCTGGTGCAAGGAATCCAGGTCGGAGCGAAACAATATAAACTGAAAGCATTTGCAGATGACTTGGTTTTAACACTACAGGAGCCAGAATCTAGTACAAAAAGAGTTTTGGAATTGATTCAGAAATTTGGTCGGGTGGCGGGTTTTAAGTTGAATAAACAAAAAACTAAGGTGTTAGGGAAAAACCTGACAGTTAATGAAGCAGAGGGGTTTCAGAGGGAAACAGAACTAAATATTGTTAAAAAAGTGAAATACCTGGGGGTCAATCTCTCTTCCAAGAACTTGAATTTATTTAAAGACAATTATGAGAAATGTTGGTCAGAAGTGAAAAAAGATCTAGAAACTTGGTCAAGATTGAAACTATCCTTGTTAGGCCGAATTGCAGCTATAAAAATGAACGTTTTGCCAAAATTGTTGTTTTTGTTCCAGGCCTTGCAGATTGTGGACAGAGTGGATTGTTTTGGAAAGTGGCAGAAGGACATCTCTAAATTTGTCTGGCAGGGCAAAAAGCCCCGAATAAAGTTTAAAATACTAACTGATGCAAAGGAGAGGGGGGGGTTTGCCCTGCTGGACTTAAGGTTATATTATGAAGCTGCGGCCTTCTGCTGGATGAAAGATTGGATTTTGTTAGAAAACACTGATGTCCTAGATCTGGAAGGCTTTAACAATTCGTTAGGTTGGCATGCGTACTTGTGGTAAAGGTAAAGGTAAAGGTACCCCTGCCCGAACGGGCCAGTCTTGCCAGACTCTGGGGTTTGTGCGCCCATCTCACATCTATTGGCCGGGGGCCAGCGCTGTCCGCAGACACTTCCGGGTCACGTGGCCAGCGTGACAACGCTGCTCTGGCGAGCCAGAGCCGCACACGGAAACGCCGTTTACCTTCCCGCTGGTAAGCGGTACCTATTTATCTACTTGCCCCCGGGGGTGCTTTCGAACTGCTAGGTGGGCAGGCGCTGGGACCGAGCAGCGGGAGCGCACCCCGCCGCGGGGATTCGAACCGCCGACCTTTCGATCGGCAAGCCCTAGGCGCTGAGGCTTTAGCCCACAGCGCCACCCGCGTCCCCGTACTTGTGGTATGACAAGGCAAAAACATTTGGAATGTTTAAAAACCATATTGTCAGAAAAGCAATATTTATGGTCTGGAAAAAATATAAGGACCTATTGGAGAGTAAAACTCCGAGGTGGATATCACCAATAGAGGCCAAGGCTCGGAAAAAACCCAATATGGAGGCCTACTGGCCGAAGTATTGGGAAATAATAGAAAACATTGGAGGTAATTGGAGGTTGCAGAGCTTTGAAAAGTTAAAAGGTAAGGTGCAAGATTGGCTACATTATGCCCAAATCAATGAGGTTTTTAAGTTAGACAAAAAAACAGGATTCCAGGTGGAAAAATCGAAACTCGAGACAGAGTTGTTAGAACCAAAGACTAAGTTATTATCGAGAATGTATAACTTGCTGCTTAAATGGAACACTCAGGATGAGACAGTTAAATCAGCCATGATAAAATGGGCTCAGGACATTGGTTATAACATTATGTCTGAGGACTGGGAAAGGTTATGGACCACCGGTATGAAGTTTACGGCATGTAATGCCTTGAAAGAAAATATTATGAAAATGGTATACAGGTGGTACATGACCCCAGTCAAGCTTGCTAAGATTTACCATTTGTCCGACAATAAATGTTGGAAATGTAAGGAGGCTGAAGGGACATTTTTTCATCTTTGGTGGACCTGCCCAAGAGTGAAGGCTTTCTGGGAAATGATCTATAATGAGTTAAAAAAGGTGTTTAAATACACCTTTCCCAAGAAACCGGAGGCCTTTCTTCTGGGCATTGTCGGCCAGAAGGTGTTAAAAAAGGATAGAACCTTTTTTATGTATGCTACAACAGCAGCAAGAATCCTTATCGCCAAGCACTGGAAGACCCAAGATTTACCCACACTGGAGGACTGGCAGACGCAACTGATGAACTACATGGAATTAGCCGAGATGACTGCAAGGATCCGAGATTTGGGAGAAGAGGCAATGGAGGAGGACTGGAAAAAATTCAAAGACTATTTGCAAAAATATTATAAGTTATATGAATCTTAAGATGCCGTATGACTTGGAAGGCTAGCCCCAGCAACGAAAGTTGATTATATATGAAATTGGATAATATTTAGGAAAGAACCAAAGTTTAAATGGGTAAAAATGACAATATGTTATATTTTTAGAGTAAATGGAAAATAAGAATTTAAACTTAAACTGCAATTGAAAATACAAAGAAACACACGAAATAAGGTTACAATTTGCTGATAACTTTATTGTTAAGAATGCACTGTGTGGGAGATGCGGGGAAGTCCGATAGAAATCTGAAACAAGTCGTTGAAATGGTTGTGATTTTCTGTTTTCTTTCTTTCTTTCTATCCTTTATGTTCTTTCTTTTTTCTGTTTATCTGTAATCTGGAAAAAATGTAATAAAAACTATTATAAAAAAAAACAAATTACAAGAAATGTGATTCTGACTAAACATTAGGAAGAACTTTCCTACATAGGTGGTGGACTCTCCTTCACTGGAAGGTTTTAAACAGAAGTTGGATGGCCATCTGGCAAAGCTTTTTTAGCTGTGATACCTGCCTTGCAGGTAAGATTATGACCCTTGGGATCACTTCAAACTCTAAAATTGTATGATTCTAAGGTACTCCTAGCAACAAAGATCAAACAAAATGACCCAGGCGACCCCTTCCAGCTCCCTGATTCAATGACAAGAGAAAGGAGGGAAAGGAGATGAAGGATGAGATGGAGATGTGCCAGTAGTCATTCCACCAAGATGGAAGTGTGCAGTTTAAAATTTCAATGGTATATTACGACTTAAAATAATTTTGTCTGCTCGCCTTAAGCTTTGTCTGCATCTTCGTAAGTGGAGATTCATATGATAGGTAATTATCACCCTTGCAGATTTGTTTGGGCCGAGAGAGAGGAAAAACACTTTTTATGATTGTATAGTAAATAATTGGGTTTTAATAACCCCCAATTAGCACATCAGAATATGCCGTAGTGTTTACTTTTATCATGCTGTTGGAATCTGGAGAGGCACCAACACCACCTTACACTAACATCCGAAATTGTGGAGAAGTAAAACATGTGATCTTTTGGGTTCACTCTAAATGTGTGAAAAACAGCTTTAACAATAACAACAGAAATAGTGGGGAGGGATCTTAAAGTCCTGCCTTTTATCTGTGCCACCCACCAGCTAGATATTTAATTTCCCAGCTCCCCATGGGCAAACTTCGATAGGCAGTTTTACTGTAGCCAATCGCAGAGGGGGAATGTGCTGTCTGTGCTAAACAGCTGATCAGTGCTGTCAGTGAACCCTGCTTCTGTTTAGGTTGTTGCAGTCTGCAGCCCATATCAATGCTACATAAACGGAATGAGAAATTGCTAGATTCGGAAGTTACATCAAACATGTGGCCAGTACTGCAAACAGTAGCAGCACATCTAATTCTCCTTTTCCTCTTGTTAATGAATTAATCAATTACTCAATTACCGGTAATATATTCTATTTATGCCTAAGGCTCTGCCAAAATGGACAAGGAAGGGCATCCTTTCATTCATTTGCTTGCCATATAGCCACTCAACTGGCCATGTGGTGATGCCTCAAAATCAATCCAGAGTGAGGACATGAAATATTACAGAAGTTACCCATGACCCACTATCATGGCTTTGTGCTTTCACTCTCCTCTGCTCGTGGCAAGCAATGATGTGCATTGAGGAAATGCCCTCTAGACATGGGCAAGTCATTCTGGACCAATGGTAACCAAGGTAGTTCCCTCTCCAGATCCACTTCCATCAGGCCTAGACAACACAGTCAATGGTCAGAGCCAATGGGGCAACATCTGGAGGGTGCAACTCATTCCTTCTCTATTCCCAAGGTATTATGGAGAAGGCAAATTAAATGCCTGTTTTAGCAGTAGCTACAGAATCCATTGATTGGTTCAAAATTGGGAAAGGAGTACGACAAGGCTGTATATTGTCTCCCTGCTTATTTAGCTTATATGCAGAATTCATCATGCGAAAGCCTGGGCTGGATGAATCCCAAGCCGGAATAATAATAATAATAATAATAATAATAATAATAATAATAATAATAATAATTTATTATTTATACCCCGCCCATCTGGCTGGGTTTCCCCAGCCACTCTGGGCGGCTTCCAAAAGAATATTAAAATACTATGATACATCAAACATTAAAAGCTTCCCTAAACAATTAAGATTGCCGGAAGAAATATCAACAATCTCAGATATGCAGATGACACAACCTTGATGGCAGAAAGTGAGGAGGAATTAAAGAACCTTTTAATGAGGGTGAAAGAGGAGAGCGCAAAATATGGTTTGAAGCTCAACATCAAAAAAATTAAGACCATGACCACTGGTTCCATCACCTCCTGGCAAATAGAAGGGGAAGCAATGGAGGCAGTGAGAGATTTTACTTTCTTGGGTTCCATGATCACTGCAGATGGTGACAGCAGTCACGAAATTAAAAGACACCTGCTTCTTGGGAGAAAAGCAATGACAAACCTAGACAGCATCTTAAAAAGCAGAGACATCACCTTGCCGACAAAGGTTTGTGTAGTTAAAGCTATGGTTTTCCCAGTAGTGAAGTATGGAAGTGAGAGCTGGACCATAAAGAAGGCTGATCGCCGAAGAATTGACGCTTTTGAATTATGCTGCTGGAGGAGACTCTTGAGAGTTCCATGGACTGCAAGAAGATCAAACCTATCCATTCTTAAGGAAATCAGCTCTGAGTGCTCACTGGAAGGACAGATCGTGAAGCTGAGGCTTCAATACTTTGGCCACCTCATGAGAAGAGAAGACTCCCTGGAAAAGACCCTGATGTTGGGAAAGACTAAACACGAATAAATGACTAAACAACAACAACACAATCCATGCCACCCATCGTTCCAGCCAACTGTTCAATTGAACTCAAGTTATGCTTATCCCCACCTGGACTGTACCCAATATGAAGGCAAAATTTATTGCAGTCTAATCAATATTTACTGACATGTCTCCACTCCTTCATGATGAACATTAAAACAATGGATTTGACCGTACATTTCTGGTGATTTATATAAGTACGTAGAAAAGTAAGCAAGACCTAGCCTTTCCTGGAAGTGTGAAATCCATCATGTTAAATCCTGTTGGAGACTTCACCCACCCCCGCACTGCAGAGCACAAGCATTTTAGATGTTCAAAGGGGTGGCAAAATCTGACCATTTTGTTGGCACCTGGTTCACTTTTCTAACAAATATAGATGGGGATACGCTTGGCATATCCTGATTCTCAGAGAGTCTTTCGGAAAGCCTCTTTGCTTTTAGATTCCATTGTTAATGGTTGTAATAATTTTACACTGGGTCAAGTTTTTCTGTGCTGAGTTTTCCACATACTTTTTACAGCTCTGTTTTCATTCCTAGAAAGGTACAAAGGTCAGCATTTTGTTTTTAAGCATTTTTCTTTCATAGAATCATATACTTGTCACGTTGGAAAGAACCCTGAGGGTCATCTAGTCCAACCCCCTGCAATGGAGGAATCTCAAAGACATCATATACAGTGTTAGAAACTGAGATATGAAAGCTAGGAGCTACGGGGCACCTTAAACCTAGGTAATGGGAGCTGCAGTGGAGTGTCTAGGCACAGTTTTTTTAATAACAAGAATACAAAGCTGAAAATAAATGAACTGCAGCTGAAATCTTATGTTCTTTTTTCACATGGTCTAGTCCTCATCTGAAGACTGCAAATACAAAACCATACTCCCCCCCCCAATATTCTTAAGAGGGTTTCTGCTCCAGTCTTCAGAGAGTAGCTGGAAGTGGGGAGGCAGAAAAAGGTCCTCCTTTCCTTCCACTCTGCAGTTTTAATCTGAAATCTTTGGCACGGTACTGCATCCAGAGCTCAGAAACTGCTCGCATTAATGAAATTCCCTGTCGCAAAATGTGCCTAGAACAATGGGAGTTTCGAAGAGATAGCCATCTAATATTTCTTCAAAGAGAGACCACCATCTCTCACAGGAGTCTGTTCCACTATTGGACAGCTCTTACTGTCAGAAAGTTCTTCCTGAGAGCCAGTGTGGTGTAGTGGTTAAGAGCGGTAGTCACGTAATCTGGGTAACCGGGTTCGCGTCTCCGCTCCTCCACATGCAGCTGCTGGGTGACCTTGGGCCAGTCACACTTCTTTGAAGTCTCTCAGCCCCACTCACCTCACAGAGTGTTTGTTGTGGGGGAGGAAGGGAAAGGAGAATGTTAGCCGCTTTGAGACTCCTGAAGAGGAGTGAAAGGCGGGATATCAAATCCAAACTCCTCCTCCTCCTCCTCCTCCTCCTCTTCTTCTTCTTCTTCTTCTTCTTCTTCTTCTTCTTCTTCTGTTCTTTAGTCAGAATCTCCTTTCTTGTTACTTGAATTCATTGGTTTGGGTCCTACCATCTGAGGTACAGTTTAGACAACTTGGAGTACAGTTTCTGCCAAAATCTTGAATCCTTAGATCAGTATGGTACATAGACAAAATAGAGTAAAGATATACATTGGCTCCCAGTACATTTCCGAGCACAATTCAAAGTGTTGGTGCTGACTTTTAAAGCCCTAAATGGCCTCGGTCCAGTATATCTGAAGGAGCGTCTCCATCCTCATCGTTCTACCTGGAAACTGAGGTCCAGCACCGAGGGCCTTCTGGCAGTTCCCTCACTGTGAGAAGCCAAGTTACAGGGAACCAGGCAGAGGGCCTTTTCACTAGTGGCACCCACCCTGTGGAATGCCCTCCCACCAGATGTCAAAGAGAACAACAGCTACCAGACTTTTAGAAGACACCTGAAGGCAGCCCTGCTTAGGGAAGCTTTTAATGTTTGATGCATTACTGTATTTTAATATTTTGTTGGAAGCCGCCCAGAGTGGCTGGGGAAGCCCAGCCAGATGTGTGGGGTATAAATAATAAATTGTTGTTGTTGTTGTTGTTGTTGTTGTTGTTGTTGTTGTTATACAACAGGTTCTCTACAGGGCCAAGCAAGCTAAGGTGTTGATCCAACAAGTAACACACTCCCTTGACTCCTGTTATATGGGTATGGGGTGAACATCACTTCAGTGCAGCAAGTGGGATTGTTCCTTGGAATAGTCAAGCTAATGGGATCTCATCCTGGAGGGCTGGACCTGAGGTGCCTGTTTGCACCTATGCTGGCATCTCTATTATCTAGGCAACACAGGAGGCAACAGTGGCATCTCTGAACCAGACTGGGTGGTGGACTCCTCCTGAGAGGAAGGGCTAGGGGTGGGCTTGGTTGATGTCACAGAGGTGAAGCTGGGGTTGCAGATGAAGCTGGATGGGCCCCTCCCCAGGGTCATCAATGGGCTACTGCAACTCTTCCTACCCATTGTCCTGGTCTGACCAGCTGCACCATGACATTTCCTCTGGACTCCTGGCAGTTTACCTCCTTTGTTGTTCTGGTGAGTATTACTGTATTCAAAAGAGACATTTCTCCTGTCTCCTCTGCCCACTAAATTGGCCTCCTGGTGTAGCTTGTATGTTTTTGTGTCCTATTTTCTCTGCTTCTTACTGTGCTTCTTCCTTTCACTTCCAACATTAGCCTTAGATATCACAATCCATCTCATGTGCCTTAAAGCTAGATTCAGACTTTAAATTAGCTGCCATTTCCTTACCTGGCAATGTAACAAACTGGTATAATTTGTTTATGAATCAACCTGTCTCCTGTACTCTTGACTTTAATTCATTCATTAGCAAGCAAGCCTGTCACTTTGTGAATCAGGAGACACCAGGCAAAACACTGCATCCAAAGGGTGCAGTTCTGGTGCTTTCTAAACCTTGTCCCTCTCTTTCCTAAAGGAGCAGTTCATAATGAGCAATGGCACATTGAATGGCTGGGGCAAGGCTGTAAAACTCTTTTTGAATGGCTGGGGTCACTGAGGACAATGGGTGAGTTTAATCCCCTACAATGCTACTTTCTCCAAGATAAGAAGATCTCTTCCTCTGCTTCCTCCTCCTCTTCCTCTGGTTTCTGGTTTAGCACCCCTCCCCAAATAAAACCCCCTGAGTGACCCTTTACTTCAGAGCTGTTATAGAGCAGTGGTTAAGATGCTGGATTATGCCTCAGAAAGTCTCTGCCATGAACTTGCTAGATGACTTTAGGCAAGACGAACTCTGAGGCTTGGTAGTTCTGCGCTCAAGCTCTCCTGTTCTGGGGGTGCCTGAGACTTGCAGGGAGCCCAGTCACAAGCCCAGGTCATCAAACAGCTTACATGGAAAACTCTAATATCACTAGGATGCCACATTAGAGCAATGCCCCATGTCCTCACCCTAAACTGGCTTGGAGGCATCACCACATAGCCAAATAAGTGATTATATGACAGGCAAATCACTGGAAGGGGGTCCCTCCTAGTCCATTTTGGCTCAGCCCTAGATATAAATTGAATATATTACCGTGTTGGCCCAAATATAAGCTGCCCCCCAAATATAAGCCGAACCTTTAAAATTGGAGGGGGTGGGAAGAAAGAAAGAAAGAAGAAATACCCAAAAATAAGGCGCTCCATTCCTTGCTGCTCCTAGCAGCATACTGGGGGGGGGGGGAGCCACACTGCATAGCTGGCGGCCTTTCCCCTTCCTCACTCTCTCCCTTCCTGGCCTTGGGGGAGAGGATGGGGGATTACTCATGGGGCGGCCGCCGCTTTGCCACTCTCCTGGCGCTGTTTGCCCCGTGGTCCTGGCTGCATACCATAAGGTCGTGAATATAAGTCGCACTTTAATTTTTCACG
The DNA here is from genome assembly GCF_965113315.1 of Podarcis vaucheri. Taxonomy (NCBI): domain Eukaryota; kingdom Metazoa; phylum Chordata; class Lepidosauria; order Squamata; family Lacertidae; genus Podarcis; species Podarcis vaucheri. The sequence goes on along the minus strand of NC_138765.1, from coordinate 66,995,528 downwards.
GTTAGAATTTGGGGGGGGAAAGTGAGGCTTATATTCAGGCCAATATGGTTGGTTGGTTGGTTGGTTGGTTGGTTGGTTGGTTGGTTATTTATTTATTTATTTATTTATTTATTTATTTATTTATTTGCTGCCAATGTTTTTGATTAGCAAAAGGACTCTCTAAGTACAGCAATGGAGAATGTAGAGATGTGACCCTTAGGCTGGACAATGCTTCTTGTCTCTGATCTAGTGGCTTGTTTTGTTGTTGCCCTCTACAGGTGAGGAAACTCAAAGGAGCTTTGGGGATCATGCTACTTTTCTCAAGAAAGCTGTGTTTTGAAGCTAAACAATCTATAAATTCAGAGTAGCTGAATTCACTTCCCACAACTCATTAGGAAGGATGATTCCCCCCCCCACCCCCTGTGCCCCGCCAAGCATTCTCCCCCAGGAAACCTTCTGATTGATAATAATAAACCTACCCTTCTTCTCATTAGGTAACAATTTTTGATATGCAAATGTTCCCTTAATATGCTCTAATAAAAATACCGTTAAATACTAATCCAACTGCTATTTATAAATGTATACATAATTAAATAGAGATAATTCATGTAGACAGGGTTTGTTAAGAGTATTTTTTTATATAAAATTTGAATAATGAAAGGTAATTATGTTTGGATAGGAAAATGTCAGAAAAAATATTGAAGTATTTTGGTATCTATTTGCATTATTTAAATTGGAAAGCGTCTGATGAGAAACCTTCCTGTTGAGACACAGGTTAGATCTGCACCATCGAAGGCAAGTAAGATCATATGCTTAGGAAGCTTCAAAGAATGATAGGAGGGGTTTTTTGGGGGGGAGGGGTAGACTATTTCAAAATGCTCCCCCAATGTTCCTGTTTTACTCGGAGGCAGCGAAATTTAGAGTGATGGTGACATTTGGGCAAAACAGAGTGAATGTATGCCATTATCAAGAGTGCTGGTGATATCATTGGCTAATCACGACCTTTCTTGTCTCAGAAAACCCTTGGAAAAGCTGGGAAAGTGGTGGAAGGGGAAAGGGTTAAGCCTCAAGGCATATATACATTCCTGTGAGAGCCAGGAATGACTCGTAATCTGGTGAACCGGGTTCGCTTCCCCACTCCTCCACATGCAGCTGCTGGGTGACCTTGGGCTAGTCACACTTCTCTGAAGTCTTTCAGCCTCACCCACCTCACAGAGTGTTTGTTGTGGGGGAGGAAGGGAAAGGAGATTGTGAGCTGCTTTGAGACTCCTTAGGGTAGTGATAAAGCGGGGTATCAAATCCAAACTCCTCTTCTTCTTCTGTGGTCCTTGGACCAAGTGAGTCTCAGGTTCATTCTAGTCTAATTTTACTCCTAGATATAGGAAAAAGAAGATGAACCTGCTGCAGCAAAGATGTGGAACCTCAGGCCTGTGGAATGAATATGGCCCCCAGAGTTGTTTGAGCTGGCCAGTTGTTTGAGCTGGCCCACAACACTTTCCAGTTACCTTTTTTTTTGCATCTGGTTTTAAATGGTTGGTGAGTTGTGTGGTGCTTTGAAATCTTCTATAAGATGCTTTGAGACTTTCTTTTACTGTAAAGAGTGATGAATGAATGCAACAAAAATCTGCAAGGAAGTTTTAGAGTCTCAGATGGGATCAAAGGGGGACCAAGTCAATTCAGAGACTTGTATGGTTGAAGGGGGGGATCCTTCAGATAGCCATGTAGTGTATGAATAAGTAATTCCTATTTTACTTCCTTGAATCCACTGCCAAACCCAGTTTCACTTGATGACTGTGGGTTTTACTTCCTAAGGGGGGGGGGAGTATTCCTTCATTTCTTCAGGGTGTTATGTTTGTAAAGTATCCAGCTGCCCTGGGATGAACTGGGCCTGATGGTGTGTGCTATATCAGGATGGGATTTGCTGTGCCTGGAAGCTGTGAACTGGGAAAGCAAAACATGTCTATTATAAGGGTCATTAAGAACCAGTGACCAATTGGGACCATCTGTTCTCTCACATTCACCTCCCAAAGAGGGAGAAATTGAAGCAGCGCTCAATGAACTGAGCCCTCCCACATTCCAACAGAATCAACTTTAAGGGGATATTGTCCTTAAAAATGGTCAAGCATTTACTGCTTCCATCCCCTTCTTTTTTGAGAAGCATGATGCAAAAATACCAGCCACTTCAGTTCAGTCTGGAAGCATTCCAATGGAAGGGCACCAACGAAAACAAAAGCAGACACAAAATAAACAAGTAAAAGAAATAGCTCTTTAAGCACAAGGCAAAGATGTCAAGGTCCAATCAATATAGGATGGGATACTATAGAATGATGGAATCATAGAGTTGGAAGCTACCCCAACTCGTCTAGTCAAACCCTCTGCAAGACAAATATCATAACTAATATGAAGGCCACCCAACCTGTGTTTAAAAGCATCCAGTTAAGGAGAGTCCACCACTTTCGGAGGCAGCCCCTTCCACCTTAGAGCAGCTCTTACTTTCAGAAAGTTATTCCAAGTGTTTAGTCAGAATCTCCTTTCTTGTCATCTGAGTGCATTGGTTCAGTTCCTACCCTCTGGGGCAGGAGAAAACAAGCTTGCTCCATATTTCATGTGACAGCCCTTCAGATCTTTGATGATTGCTCTCATATCCCCTGTCAGTCTTTTCTTCTCCAGGCTAAACATCCCCAACTCCATCCAAACCTTTGAGCATCTTAGTCACCTTCCTCACCTCACATTCCAGCTTGCTAATATCCTTTGGCAGCTGTAATGCCTAGAACTGGACGCAGGTCTCCAGGTGTGGTCTGGCCAAGACAGAATAGAGTACTACTATTACTTCCATTGATCTGCACACTATATATCATAGCTAGACTTTAGAACCAGCCTTTCTTCTTCTATGGGAGCTCAAGGCTAAATGAGGAAGAAAGGTAATGTTTCATGAAGGGACCAAGGCAGGGATTCATGGTACCTTCAGAATCCTGGCCAGCTCCCAGTAGCTTTGCTGTTTTCTCTGCAAGTACTAGACTCAACTGAAATATTAAATACCTTCAGGACCCTGGAGAGCTCCAAAGCTTTCTGAAGCAACTCCACAAGTTGATGTCTTTGTAACCACCCCATCCACTTGCAACCTTGTATATGCTGACTGGACCTGTAGTGTAGTAAGTCCCACCTCCACAGAGGAACTGGCTGGCTGTTAAAGGGCCCTCACCTTGTTCTGCAATCTGGGGCTCCTGTGGTACGAGAGAGACATGGGTGCCTTGGGAGACTCCTCCTCTGAATTAGAAGGGTGGTGGTAGCAAGACTGGCTGAGGTGGTCTTGAAGACAGCCATGGTAGTTCTTACCCTGTGGATGGATCCAGAGTCTTGCCTTCCCCTGAGTCCTTTCTACAGTTCATGGGCTGCAGGTTATGGGACATAATGCAAGGGCATTCTAGTGCAACCCACTGCAATGCAGAGATCAGAACTAAAAAAATCTCTGACAAATGGCCATTGGACCTTTGTTGAAAAGCCTCCAATGAATCATAGAATTGTGGAGTTGGAAGGAACCCAAAGGGTATTCTAGTCCAACTCACTGCAATGCAGGAATCAAGCTAAAAAATCCATGACAAATGAAGAAGAGTCCCCCACCTTCTGAACAAGTCCTTTCCACAGTTCTCACTATCACAAAGTTCTTCCTAATCTTTAGCTGGAATCTCCATTCTTACCATCATTAAGTCCTTAAGTCCTTCTTAATGATTAGTGGGGATTTCCCTTTTTGTCACTTGAATCTATTTGTTTGGGTCCTACCCTCCGGAGCAGCAGAAATCCAGCTTGCTCCATCTTCCATGTGACAGCTTCAGATACTAAATATTTTGCTGGTCAACACAAGGTTAGTGTGCTGGTCTTTTCTGTAAGTATATTAATCAGGAGGATGTTTGCTTCTACCTTCCAGGCCGTGTCTTAGATAAGAACTTGTACCAGGGTCACAGATAGTTCATGATGGGTTTCTTTCATACTAAACTTACCATATTTTTCACTCTATAAGACACACTTTTCCCCTCCTGAAAAGTAAAGGGAAATGTGTGTGAGCGAATGCAGGCTCCATGGCTTCAGCGAAAGCAACACAAAGCCTCCGGAGTGCAGCGAGAGCTCCCGTTTCTCCTGCCGCTTCACTGAAGGGGTGCTGCGCAGAGAGGGGGAGTTGTTTTTTTCTTGTTCTCCTCCTCTAAAACTAGGTCTGTCTTATGGTTGGGTGTGTCTTATAGAGTGAAAAATACGGTGCATGAACTGCACCTATGCCATGATTCATAGAAATAAACCCCATAAAAAGGCCAAATTCACGCCCGTTGTTACAAATTGCATAGAAAGCTGTCAGGACATCCAGCTCAGATTTGCCTACACTGGCTGGCAGTGGCTGTCCTGGGTTTTAGTCAGGGTGGGGGTGGCATTCCCAGCCCCATCCGGAGATCCTAGAGTGCAAAACAGGTGCTCTGCTGCCACGTTATGAGAATTCCTATTTAATCATTTGACTCCCTGATTGAAATCACCTGGGATGCCTCAAAATAACAGCACCCTCCTCCAGGTGGCAGCTGGAAAAAAGACTTTTTCTAATTCTATATTAGAAAAATGCAGTGTTGAAAATAGTACAATGCAGTTGGAATTAGAGTTTATGGGGGATGTGTGGGCACTGCTAAAAACAACAGCCTCAGATCTCATCCTCCTCTCTTTTGTCCTGCAACATCTACAAATATAAACTATTTGAAGTGATGTCACCACACTTCTAATTTTATTCTCTTGTTTGTTTTAATACATTAGCGCTGCACCCTCTCGGCAGCTGTGCTTCCTGGAATGTCCTGGATGGAATCATTGTGTGTTGCTTCATTTCCAAGATTTCCCCAGGAGGTTTCACCAGCAGGGAGTGTTACAAGGATGTCTCTACATAAGGACCTAAGAGGAGCCTGCTGGTTCAATCACCCATTGGCCTGTTCTCACAGTGACCAACCAGATGCCTGTGGGAGACCACCAAGCAGGTTTGAGCACAAGACCACTCTCCTCTTCTGTGGCTTCCAGCAACTGATACTCATAAGCATCACTGCCTCCAGCCATGGAGATAGAGCATAGCCTCAATTCTGCCTACTAGCCATCGATAGCCCACTCCTCCATGAATCTGCCCAATCCTCTTCTAAAGCAGTTTCAGTGGCCATCACTGCTTCGTATAGGAATGAGTTCCATGGTTTAACTATGTGCTGCATTAAGAACTACTTATTTTTATATGCCCTGCTCTTCCAACATTCAGCTTCATTGTATGCCCATGAATTATAGTGTTATGACACAGAGTGAGAAACTTTTTTTTCTATTCACTTTTGCCGTGCCATGCATAATTTTACAAACTTCTATCTTGTTCCTTCTTGCTCAACTTTTTTTTTTCTAAATCAAAACATCCTCAGTTCCCAGAAAGCAGCAGAAAAACACTCCTTATTTCTACAAGGTCAAGTTGTTTTTGGTAAACTGAGAGGTGAGATTTTGGCCCAGCCTTGGAGGTGCATAACTGGGTTTGGATTTGAACCTATGTCTCCTTTGTCTATGAAGTACAGTCACAGAACTTGATCCTTGGGGGCCAATAAATGTTGAGTATAAGTACATCACATCACACATATTGTAGGATGGGTTATTATTATCATTATTTACCTGTCCACCCTAAAGTTCCATGGCAGGTCACAACACTAAAACGCAATATTTTAAACAATTTTTTTTAAAAAAAACACCTTAATGTCACAGAAATAGGTAATGGGTAAAGGGACCCCTGACCATTAGGTCTAGTCGTGACTGATTCTGGGGTTGCGGTGCACATCTCGCTTTATTGGCCAAGGGAGCTGGCCAGCAGGTCATGTGGCCAGCATGACTAAGCCGCTTCTGGCGAACCAGAGCAGCACACGGAAACACCGTTTACCTTCCTACTGGAGTGGTACCTATTTATCTATTTGCACTTTGACATGCTCTTGAACTGCTAGGTTACCAGGAGCAGGGACCGAGCAACGGGAGCTCACCCCGTCGTGGGGATTCGAACCACTAACCTTCTGATCGGCAAGCCCTAGGCTCTGTGGTTTAACCCACAGTGCCACCCACGTCCCTTGTCATAAAAATAAGGTGGGTCCTAAATAATACACACTACAGTGGTATCTTGGGTTACAGACTCTGCTAACCCAGAAATAGTACCTTGGGTAAAGAACTTTGCTTCAGGATGAGAAAAGAAATCATGCAGTGGCAGAGGGAGGCCCCGTTAGCCAAAGTGTTGTCTCAGGTTAAGAACAGTTTCAGGTTAAGAACGGACCTCCAGAACAAATTAAGCTCTTAACCCGAGGTAGCACTATACAAGTGTCAAAAGCCAGGGTGAAGGGGCATGTCTTCAATATTCACTTAAAGATGGTGTTGTGGCTTTAGCAGTGGTTCTCAAGCTGTGGGTCCCCAGATGTAGTTGGACTACAACCCCCATCATCCCTGAGCTCTAGCCTTGCTAGATAGGGGTGATGGGAGTTGTAGTTCAACCAGTGGCGTAGCGTGGGTTGTCAGCACCCGGGGCAAGGCAAGTAATTTGCGCCCCCTAACCCACGGATTTGCGCCCCCTAACCCTACCCCCCAGATGTTGCGCCCGGTGCGGACGGCCCCCCCTGCACCCCCCAGGCTATGCCACTGAGTTCAACAACATCTGGGGACCCACAGCTTGAGAAAGCCCACTTTAGAGGGTCAATCTCGATGAGAAACTGTGTTCTTTCCCATTGCTGGGATCCTGCATCTGTGGGAGTAGAATGTATAAGAGCAAGCTTGCCAAACCATTTCCTTTATTAAGGTAATAACTTTGGCTAGCTAGTAAAGCACCACAGTTAGCAGAACTACAGAAGTTGTTCTGTGCTTGAGAACAAATGGGTGGGTCTTCGCCCCCTCACCCAACTGCTAGCTAGCAGTACAATAGCCAGAGGAGTTGTGTGTGAGGAAGTTGGAAACTGGGTATACAGAGACAAGCTTGAGCTGTGCTGAATTCAAAGCTGTGGAAAATGCAGAATCAAGATCTTTTGGAGTGCTGATGCTGTGAGCCCCTTCGTATTATACTCGGATTGTATATATGTGTAAATTAAACCGTATATCCTAAGGACGCCACAGTCTCCGTTGACCTTCATTCCAAGGAAACTGAACTGTGAGTAAGCTCCAGGAACCCCTCAGATCTCTCACTACTCAGAGGCTGGGGTGGTGTGTGGCCCTATATAATGAAAGTGTCAGACACATCTCTGTGAGGAGGACGTTCCACACCTTAGGGGATGCCACAGTGTATGCCCTGTCGCAGCACACCCCAGGCTTTTGAGGGCAAGAGGGCAGATGAAAGAATTGGAGAGGAGGTCTGCCTGTTTTATATAGCAGTTTCACATCATCTTTAGCAACTAGTTTTTAGTCCCCAATCTAGATCAATAGCCCTGAGTAGCTCCACTCAAGATCCCAGTCTCCCAGTCATGTCCATCAGCATCCCCTTAAACCAGCATTTCCCAAAGGTCTGGCAGCTACTGGACTGTAGCATCTACTTTCTGCCAAAGATGCTGCAGTAATGGTGATTCATTGCAAAATTGATTCAAGGAGCTTATAGAAGGAGACAGCTTCAATACCAAATCTATCTGAAAATGTGGACTACTTTTCTTCCTTAGTTTTTTCATGACTGCTATATCTGGATTACCATTGTGGCTGTCTAGGACCAGGCTGAAATCTTCCACAACTTCCTCCATCCTCTTCAAAGGCTGTTCAAAAAACACCTGATGGCATGCTGGCATTTGGGACAGGATATCCTTCACCATGAGAGGTCCAGAGGGCAGCAACATGGGAACGGGCCTTTTCTGTGGTGGCTCCCCACTTGTGGAATGCTCTCCCCAGGGAGGCTCACCTGGTGCCTTTAGGAGCTGTGGTCATTTCTGCCCCCCACAATAAAATATTTGAGGGAGTTGAGGCCACTCAAAGTTGATGGGCACTGCCATTCAAATGATGTATGTGCCTCACATTCAAATGGTATACGTGATTGATTATGCGTGGTGGAGCTTACCTGGCCACCCCCTATAATTTAATCAAGTTGGCACCCCTGGTTGGACCACCACATGACCTTTGGTTTCCTTCCAACCCAACCATGATTCTATGGCCAATATTTGCATTCCAAAATATCCTCTGAGCTACTACTCCTTGCATGGCTGGCAGTAAATGAAGCTGTGCTATAATGCCTACATAACCTAGCTCAATAATGTCTACACTGACTGGCAGCATCTTTCTACAGTTTCAGACAGGGGCTTTCCCCTGAGCTACCTGGACAGAAGAGACCTATGGGCGAATCAATAGGTGGAAGTGACATGGACCAGAAATGGATTGATGTGTCCATCCCTACGGAGTGGTTTTGGCCACATGCAACACTTGTGTTAACACAACACAAAGAGGCAGTGGCTGCCTCCGGTTTTGCCTCTGTGGCTGTGATGTAGATGACTTTGGCCAAGTGTCGTGTGGGTGACAGATGCTGACTGATGTGTTGTGAAAGGAACAGTGATTTATTCTCACTGAGGCCTTCAAGTCTGTCTGTGCTGCGGATTCACAGACCTGACAATAGCAGGATGAAAGCGGCTCGGAGGAAGATGAAATGTGGCTCTGTGGCAAAAGCTACGCAGGATGAGCCCTGCCAGCTTCTTGGATGAGAGACCAATGATGAATATAAAAATACCAGAAGAGTCTGCTGGGGCAGGGCAATGGCCCAGCTAGTCCTACTTCCTGTCCTCACAGTTGCAAAGCAGATGCCCCTTATGGGAAACCAGCAAGCAGGATTCGAGTGCAGGGGCTCTTTCCCCTCTTGTAGTTTCCAGCAACTGGTATTCAGATATATTACTGCCTATGATCATGGAGGCAGAGTACAGTAAGTCATCGATAGCCCTCTCAGCCTCCATGAATTTGTCTAATCCTTTTTTAAAGCCAACCAAGCTTATAGCCACCTGTGGGAGCAAGTTCCATATTTTAACTAATGCATCATTACTCACCCTCTGAGGCACACCATTTAGGTGAGCCATGACAGGAGACTTCCTGACATCTCCCCCTGCAGCCTCGTGACTTTAATTGGATGGTGCAGGTTAGCCACAAATGAGTACTATATCCAGCCCATAGGTCCTACAACCTGTCTTCCTTCCTTCCTTCCTTCCTTCCTCCCTCCCTTCCTTCCTTCCTTCACTTATATTCCACCTTTTCTCCAAAGTTCTCCATGGTTCTCCCCTTCCTCATTTAATCCCCACTCTGTGAAATAGGTTGGACAGAGAGGCAGTGACTGACCTGGGTCACCAAATGAGCATTTCCCACAGGCACCTGGTTTGCCACTGTGAGAACATAATTCTGAACTAGATGAGCCATTGGCCTGATCCAGCAACCTCTGTTTATGTTGTTAACATAGTGCTCAAGGGTACCTGCCAATATTTATTCATTTAGTATATTTGTGACAAACCTAGACAGCATCTTAAAAAGCAGAGACATCACCTTGCCAAAAAAGGTCTGTATAGTTAAAGCTATGGTTTTCCCAGTAGTGATGTATGGAAGTGCATGCTCTGGTTATCTCCTGCTTGGACTACTGCAATGCACTCTACGTGGGGCTACCTTTGAAGGTGACTCGGAAACTACAACTAATCCAGAATGCGGCAGCTAGACTGGTGACTGGGAGCGGCCGCCGAGACCATATAACACCGGTCTTGAAAGACCTGCATTGGCTCCCAGTACGTTTCCGAGCACAATTCAAAGTGTTGGTGCTGACCTTTAAAGCCCTAAATGGCCTCGGTCCAGTATACCTGAAGGAGCGTCTCCACCCCCATCATTCTGCCCGGACGCTGAGGTCCAGCGCCGAGGGCCTTCTGGCGGTTCCCTCATTGCGAGAAGCAAAGCTACAGGGAACCAGGCAGAGGGCCTTCTCGGTAGTGGCGTCCGCCCTGTGGAACGCCCTTCCAGCAGATGTCAAAGCGATAAACAACTACCTGACATTCAGGAGACATCTTAAGGCAGCCCTGTTCAGGGAAGTTTTTAACATGTGATCTTTTATTGTATTTTTGGTTTTTATGGAAGCCGCCCAGAGTGGCTGGGGAGGCCCAGCCAGATGGGCGGGGTATAAATAATATATTATTATTATTATTATTATTATTATTATTATTATTATTATTATTAGTGAGAGCTGGACCATAAAGAGGGCTGATCGCCGAAGAATTGATGCTTTTGAATTATGGTGCTGGAGGAAACTCTTGCGAGTCCTATGGACTGCAAGAAGATCAAACCTATCCATTCTTAAGGAAATCAGCCCTGAGTGCTCATTGGAAGGACAGATCGTGAAGCTGAGGCTCCAATACTTTGGCCACCTCATGAGAAGAGAAGGCTCCCTGGAAAAGCCCCTGATGTTGGGAAAGATGGAGGGCACAAGGAGAAGGGGAGGACAGAGGACGAGATAGTTGGACAGTGTTCTCGAAGCTACAAACATGAGCCTGACCAAACTGCGGGAGGCAGTGGAAGACAGAAGTGCCTGGTGTGCTCTGGTTCATAGGGTCACAAAGAGTCAGACACGACTAAACAACTAAACAACAACAACAACAATATTTGTGTATCTTCCAGCAATAAAGCCCAGATAGTTTCTATAAGGCTCTTAGGAACCAAAGCTGCCACCTTAACAGAAAAATCCAAAGAAGTTCAAAAACCGACTGAGTCGGGTGCATAGAATTGCATTCATCTGCTGTGAAATCAAACCTTGTGAACCCTCTACTAAATACTTGTGTGGCTCCTTTAAAATTCCTCAGCCAATGGGAAGGCCAAACCTGGCGGTGAAAGGATTGTGATGTTGAAACTATCCAAGCCTTCCTAAGGAGGGAATTTGAAAGGCTGGGGTGCAATGCTATTGCTCTAGCTGTGATTCCTACATTGCAGAGGGTTTGACTAGCAGCTGGTGACCCTTTGGGGCCCACCCAACTCTACAGTTCTATGCTTTCATTCATTCACATCTCATGACACCCTTGCCATTCTTTTACAGAGCAAAGTGTGGGGATCCCTGGGCTAGGAGGGGCATGTGTGGAGGGTGGCAGGTTCTGCTTGTTTACCTTCTCTATCAGTGCCCATTTGATTAAACGAGGCTCTGCTGTCAAACTGCATTTGAGCTTGTAATGAATGCATCTCAGCTTTCCCCTCATCCCTTTCTCTTTGTCTGCATCTGTTATTTCCATTTAATTCAGCGGGATAATTAGAAATGAGTTGTCTCGAACTCATTTGCCATCCATCAATTTGTCAGTGTAGAGGAAAATACAAAATACCACGTGGAGCTCTCCTTCTTCACTCCAATGTTTCCCTTGTGTGGACACAATGGTCTCTTTGATTTCTTTGGGTTATTGATGATGGCACTTCTCAGCATCATTAACTAGAGCGCTGCAATATCACCTGGTTTTTATTTTTCACGTAGGAACATAAGAACATAAGAAGAGCCTTGCAGGATCAGGCCAATGACCCATGAAGTCCAGCATTCTGTTCTCACAGTGGCCACCCAGATGCCTGTGGAAAACATGCAAGAAGGATCTAAGAACAAAAGCACTCTTCCTTCACCTGGTTACCAGCAACTGATATTCGGAAGCATCGCTGCCTCCAGCTGTGGAGGCAAAGTGTAGCCATCATGGCTAGTTAGCCACTGAAAGCCCTCTCTTCCATGAATTAGTCTATTTTTTAAAGCTATCCAAGTTGGTGACCATTACTGCCTCCTGTGGGAGAGAGTTCCACACTTTAAAACCCACAGGATCAGTCTGCAAACTGCCTTTAAGAAGAGGCCAACACACTGCACCAGACAAAACAGCCTTGACACAGCCTGGTCCCCTCCAGCTGAGAGCTGTAGTCCAGAAGATCTGGATGGCCCAGGGTTGTCCAAGGCTGCCCCAAGGAACAGCCAACAGAGGCAAGCAGAATAAAGATCCATCACTTGGTGGGCTGCTGGGTCTCCCAACCTAGGGGCAAGTGACCCCTCCAATTCCTGAGTGATATTTGTGAAGCTGAAATCCTCCTTAACCAACACCCTCTCCCCCCAAAAAAGTTTGTTCAAAGGTTCCCATTTTCTTAATCTTTTTTTGGCATCATGATTTCATCGGTATTACTGTTGTTTTGGCTTCTTTTTTAGTCTTGGCTCCTTGGACTAGTTACAAGTAGCTACTCGATCCAAACAGCCACTTATTTGTTTTTATTTATTTATCTGAAGATGACAGGGCACTTCACAACATAAAAACATGAAATGAGAACACAAAATACATAATAAAAAGAAAACGGAGATGTTTTTCTTCCTGAAATAAAGGGAGCAAGCCTACCAGTGGGACTGGAAAGGAGAAACCAAGCCCAATGACTCTTGAGATCTCTAAAACTCTGCTAGGCTCATGCCACAGGGTAGAAGTTATGAAAGCAAGGCAGTTTCCATTATTCTGCTGTTTCTGGGTATGAGGCCACCATCATGAAGTAGACTCACCTGATGCCATCTCCCTGGATCATATGTCATGGACAGGCTGGATGCAGAAGAGTTGGGGTGGCACCACCACCACCCCAGTCTCCCAGAATACACAGAGGGAAAAAAGAGGGTAGAGCAACAAGAGGAAAGAAGGTGATGCCTTAGGCTACTAGGGAAGGAACCAGGAGAGGAGCCTTAGAGAGCAGAGGGAATGCTGGACCCTCAGTCCTCACAACTGCTTAACTGGGGCAAGGTCTCCTGGAAACTAGACCTGAGCTGTGGTTTGTTTCCTTGAATAATAAATTACCTTTACTGATCTTGTGTGATTTATTGTTTACAGATGACCTGCGCACAACTCTTATCCTAGCATCAATGTGTGCAGTGGACTGGGGGGCCACTATTGATTTCCCATGCTGCTGGATTCCCACCCATGTATAGTTTTCCACATCAGGTAATCCAGGGGACTTCCTCTCTGTCCTCTTGGTTGTCTTTCAAAAGTAAGAAATCAAGGATCTGGAAGCCAAGCCTGATGAGGAATGGTTGAGGGAGTTGGCTCTAGTTCAGCCTGGAGAAGAGTAGACTAAGAGGTGATACAATGTCCGTTCTCAAATATCTGAATGGCTGTCCCATGGAAGATGGAGCAAGATTGTTTTCTTCTGCCCTGGAGTATAGGACCTAGACTAATGGATCAAAATGACAATAAAGGAGAACCAAACATTAGGAATAACTTTATGGTGGTATGAGCTGTTCAGTGGTGGAATGGACTCCCATGGAAGGTGGTGGACTCTCCTTTGTTGGAGTTTTTTAAACAAAGGTTGGATGGCCATCTATTAGGGATTATTTAGCTGTGATTCCAGCTTTGCAGAGGAGTTGTGCTAGGTGACCCTTGGTGTCTCTACAGTTCTATGATTCCGTCACCACAGCTACCCCCATATATAAAAAATGGACATGCTTCCCCCAGCGATTGATGATGCACCACCAAGACTCATTGCCTTCAGGTACACTTGTTTCATAACCAACACTGACACACAATTATAGTTTCATACCCATCTTCCTCCCTGATGAGTTCTTCAAAGGCAACACTGTAAAGAGGAGGAGGGAACTGAAGGAGAGTGCTACCCCTTGGACAGGTTTTAAGTACAAAGGCAGGCAGGGAAGGGCTGTCTGGGGTCAGATTGAGGTTGCTTTGCTTCCCCTGATGGACCAGCCTTTGCCATCAGAATATTGCGATACTGGCTCATCATGTAAAACCTTCTGCTTCAACAGAGAGGGGCAGGGAGTCAACAAGCTCTGTCTTCATAAGCAAGCATGCACTCTTAAAATACAAGCTGGGTAAACTCTGCCACGAACCTTTCAAAACCGTGAAGATCTTTGCACAAATCAGGGATGAACTTTGCCATTTAGCTCGTCTGTCATCTCTGTCCTTTCTCTTCTCCCAACATAGCATTTCCCCCCAAATCCCTTTTAATATATGTGAGGTTTAGAGAGTCTGGTTTTTAACCAGAGCAGCTAGAGAGACCCAGGGGGGTTTCCGCTCTTGCAAAGAGCTAGCTGCAAATTGCCAGCGGTGTAATATATAGAGTGTAATATTTATGATTCCTATGCAGTTCCCTCTCCAAACTCTACCCTAAACTCTTCTTGTTTTATGGGGCCTTGTTCTTTGCAAGTGCTTCCTTTCCACAAATCACTTGTAGCCGGTTGCCTTGCTGATATTAGCAGATCAATAGGAGGGAGTTGTGGGGGAGATAAAGCCTTGTTTTATGTTATATATTCATATACAGGGAAGCCAGTTGCCCACATTCCATCGTGCTTGAGCATGGCCAAGAATCACTGGGTGCCACAATGGCAGCAAATCCTTCCTTCAGCAGAGAGTTGTGCCTTTATTTGCTCCTCATCTGATGTCATCTATGAAGTGGGCATGGTATGTCTGAAGCCATCTTGCAGGCTAAATGGTGGGGCTTGGAGATGCCCATAGCAAACCAAATTTAATAATCACATATAGATCTTGTCTTTCCTCTGTTCACTTTCATTTTATTCTTATTCTTACTTATTAGTTGCTTGTCACTCAAAGGTCTCCAAGCGACTTACACTATTATTATTATTATTATTATTATTATTATTATTATACTTTTTCTCCTGACAGGGACTCAAGCTGGGTATAGTGCACCTATAATAGAAACAGTAAAAGCAAACACACACACACACACACAAAACACCACATACATACATATATACATACATATATACATACATACATACATACATACATACTACCATAGGAGAGGGGGGAATCATTTAATACATTAATATTTTATATAAGAGAACATAGAAAAACAAATGCATGCTGTATAAATGGTAGCAAACAGCATTAGCAATAATCAAACAATCCTCCCACCTACTAATTAGGAGATAAGCAAAACCTCAACACCCTCTCTAAACCAAAAATCATTCACATTGAACCAACATTTTCCCCATCTTAACTTCCTCTCCCAGTCCAGAACTCTAGTGTCCAGGTCAGCTGCTGCAAATCAGAAGTGGGTGGGGTGGGTGTGCCCAGGGTCCTCCTCCAAGGATGGTCCCATGTCTCTCCTCTCCCTTCAGAGTGGAGCAGTAGCAAAGCAAAGCAGGAAGGTAGTAGCAAAGATTTTACCTGCTTTGCAGGTGACCCGGCTACTGCATATCCTCCAGCATTCCTCAGATGAAAATAAGGACATTGCTCACACCTCCTCACCAACAGACCCTCCTCAGCCCTCCATTTTTAAATATATATATTTTTGGTCCTCTGCACCAGCTCAGAGCATTTCATATATATATGTACAAAATACAGAACTGAAAAATAAAAGAAGAAAGTGAAAGAAAAGGAAGGAAAAAGGAGAAAAAATAGATACATTATATCAATCCAGAATTCTATTCCATTGACTTCCTGTCCATCCTTCCATGGTTCCCCGAAGTTCCCCATTCCTGCTGTGTATTGTATTTTCTCTAACTATTTAGACATTCAAATTCTTCTCATTATAAACTATAACTGCTGAGCTTATTCCAAACCGACTAAAGCTCTAACATTTTTACAATGATTATTTAGGCAGTCTTCAAATGGCTTACATTCCTCTTTAAAACTTTTCTCTTGCCCTCTAATTTTGCTGGTTAAACTTGCTAATTCTGTGTATTCCATTAATTTCACCCACCACTTTCCTTTGTATGTTCTATCTCCTCTTTTCATCTTTGTTCATATAGGATTCTCACTGCTGTAGCGGCATACATAAATTTATTTCCTGACTTGGTGTCTCGGACCTCATTATTCCTAACAGGAAGGCCTCTGGCCTCTTTGGAGAAGTCTTCCAAAATATTTTTTTTTCAATTCATTATATATCATTTCCCAATATTATTTAACTACTCTACAAGTCCACTACATATCAGAAGAAGAGCAAATGCCATCACCAGTGAGACACAGCATACACACCTGATTTGATTTTATTCTTTGTCTCCACAAAACAAACATCCCAACATACACATCGACAATATAAACATTAGCAAGTTTTTCATTGGGGAGAGAAAATAGGTATATATATTGGCTGCTTTTACGGTTTATTTTCAGCAGCCAAACACCAGCTGTGAGGTGCCTTTTTCATGTTAACTCCTAATTGAAAATGAAATGGTTATTCGCCTTAAATGCCACCTCTTCACAGAGAAGTGCCAGCAGCATAGCCGCCAGCCAACGCATTAATGGTTTCAATCATGCTCATTGCTTTGAAGTGTGTTGCGGGTCCCTGCCCCTCATGCTGGAGTAGTTTTGTATTATTATTATTCTAATAAATGAGAAAAAACAACAACAACCTCCTTTTGACATTGGTGAGTCACCCACACTGTCCTGATTGTTTGCTTTGCTTTGTATGAATTTCTCTTGACCGTTTCTTATCTGTGGTTGCTTCTGCATAATTCACTTGTCAGCTGCAGAATAGAAGAGGCCTGCCTGAATGTGCCATCGCAAATTAATCACCACAGAGAGAAGTAAACCTAGTGCATGAGCATCCCCAGTTGGGGCCGTGGCTCAATGGTAGAACATGTTTGCATGCAGAAGGTCCCAGGTTCAACCCCTGACATCCCCAGGTAGGGCTGGTAAAGAAACCCAGGAGAGCATCTGTTCATCAAGGTAGACAATACCCAGCTAGATGGTCCACCAGTCTGACTCTGTATTAAGGCAGTTCCATGTCTGCACACTGGCCAACTTGATGCCCTTGGGAAATTTCCTATTTCTTAGGAAACACAGGGAGTGCTGATTCCTTTGTTGTAAATGGAGCCTTACACATCTATTTGTGTGGGAGATCAAATGCGCAATAAGTTTCCTGATGTAGAATAGGATGTCCCCATTTTCATCGGAGAAATGTTGGAGGGTGTGAAACCTGCAAGCGGTATTTGGGCACAAGAGCGCTCACCCCTCCTGCAGTTTTCAGCAACGGGGATGCAGAAGCATCACTGTCTCTGATCTTGGAGGCAGAGCATAGTCATTGTTAAGTTGTGGGCGAACATATCAGACTACACAGCGATTCTTCAAACAGCTCTTGTTTATTCATAGGCTAGAACAGAACTGAACTGAAGGGTTCAGCCAGCCTGCTTATATAGAGTTCCACTAGAACGCAACAGTAACCATATTCTGTAACTATCCAATCACTGAACGTCACTTTCGATCCCTTGTTTACATATGTAGACCTGAACTATCTACAGTATCCCCCCTGCTGGCCCAGGGTGAGAACTTCAGTACATAACATTCATCATGGCTAGTAGCCATTGATAACCTGAATTTGTCTAACCCTGTCTTAAAACCATACAGGTTAGTGTCTACCATCTGCCTTCTGCACGGTTTAACTATGCACTGCATGAAGAAGGCTTTCTTTTATCCGTCCTGAATCTTTCAACATTTGGCTTCCTTGGATCTCCGCAAATATATTTAATTCCAGCATTATTGAGAAAAGGGGTGGGGAATCACAGGCCCAGAGGCTGAATATGGCTCTCAGGACTCCCTAGGCAACACCCACGCAAGACACACTCACCACAAGCCTGGATCTTTGACATCCTCAGCTGGGCTTTCTTGTAAACACAAGAGGTTACCTACTGTGCACCTCACAGCTCCTCCTCCTCCTCCTCCTCCTCCTCTTCTTCTTCTTCTTCTTCTTCTTCTTCTTCTTCTTCTTCTTCAGTCATTTTAGGAAGACAATTCGAAAGAAATTCTAAAATGCCCTGAGAAAGAGGCAAAAAATCGGAAGCCTCTTTTACATTGGAAGAAAGGGTTCAAGAAATGGGAGGTCGGGTTTCAGCACAGCATTCTTAAAGGATCCTAGGAAGATGGTGGAGAATTACATCCGACCCTATCAGTACTATATGTTATGTTTGATTGTTAACCAGCCATCTAGCCATGCAGGTCATCACCTGATGTTGCAGCTCTTCAGTAAACATCTTGTATGTGTCAAGCAGGCCTCTGACAACTCTTACCATCTCCTTATACAGGCAGGATTTGAAATCAGGTCATTTTGTTCCGGTTCCTGCATGAACTTCCATCACGACTGTCTTCTTTGATGGAAATTAAATAGGCACAGAAGGGTTCTTTTAGGAAATCCTCTGATGCCTTGGAGAAAAAACACTTTTGGATATTTGGCTGATTAGGTATGCACAGATCTCTTCGAGTAAATGGGTCATTTAAGAAAGCGAAGGGGAGCCTTTTAAACAAAGTGCAAAAGCGTGTATCATATTCTCCAGGAAAAAAACTCCCACTGTGCTAGGTATATTACAGTGCAAATCCATGTAAAAGTTGAAAACAAAATTCCTTTAAAAAGAAAAGAAAAGGGGGAGGGCTCCCCTTTGAAGCAAGGAGGCCAGTTTTGGTATGAGTGTTCAGTCTTCTGCTACCCTTGTTATCCCTGGCTTGAGGCTGTGGAGAACATTGTGCTTGACTTGAGCTCACTGATTCAACACATGTTAATGGAGCAATGGCACAACTGGTTTTGAACACAGCCTCTTTTGAGGCTGGAAGAATCAAGGAAGATGGTGGTCTATTGGAAATGCTCCTCCATGCACAGCTAAGCTTTGGTGAACTTCCAGTCATGGTTACACTAGGAGGACTGTGCCAAAGTTTTCACTTCTACTATATATCGTTCCCACCCACCTCTACCATTCCCCGACAGCTACTGAGAAAACAAATTCCATTTGAGAATTATCCAAGAATTTCAATGAAGTTATCATGGATATGATATTGGGGTATTGTTGCACTCTTCTCTCCTGCGGTTTCCGGCAACTGGTATTGAGAAGCATTTATTGTCTTTGACTGTGGAGGAAGAGCATAACCATTTTGACTACTAACAGTTGATAGCCTTGCTCTCCATGGATTTGTCCAGCTCACCCAAGTTGGTTGTCATCATTGCCTCCTGTGGGAGTGAGTTTCATAGTTCAACTATGCACTTCATGAAGAAGTATACTTCTTTTTATCTATCTTTGCCAAAACAACAATATACTTTTTTTAAGTTTCTATTTTATCAAAGCGCATATGCACACTGATAAGTTTGTGTGTGCGTGCATGCGTGCAAGCTTTGTCAAGCTGTGCCTGCCACAATTCCAGAATTAATGTCATGACTTTCTTTTTCTGCTAAAACCGGACTACAAACGAAAAGGAAGGTGGGGCAGAAAATCCAAGAAGAAGAAGAAAAAGAAGAAGCAAGAATGGAATGGGAGAAATTTTCACACCTTGCTTTGTTCTGCCCATTTGTGCTTGATATTTAGAAGAACGCTAACTCTCTTCAATAATTCTTAATCTGTAAATAGGGAGGGAGTGTGGGGCTACATGTACCAGGCCTGGACCCTCTCCAACAACCTTCCCAAAGAATGTGAGAAAGTCTGAAGTGGGATCATGAATAGGTTTGACTGAAGGTGTTTGTAATGTTGCTCATGTTTAGAAACCCTTGGTGTAAAGGGTCGATGATTGCCAGGAGGACAGCAGGTATGTTTGGACAAACCAATCCCACTTCTGAACTTCCTGTTCAACTCCAGAAGGACAGGGGAGCACTGGAGCTCATGTCTTTGTGACACTTCTGTGGGTGCAAATGCAAATTAAACACACCTGAAGAGAGCTCTGACCTTGAAAGGAAAACTGGAACAAAAGGTCTCAGGTGTCAAGAGGACAGTAGGCAAATTAGACATTTGTTCTGGCTCATTCTAGGACCTCCCTTGCCCCAATCAGCTCTCCTTCACTTCAAACTTCTGAAACACTAGGAAGGACTCTTTGCCTGGTTCCCCTATGCTGTAATTAAAGGGAAAGAGAAAGAGAGCCATAAACTTGATCTATAATAAACACAAACACACATCTGTTCAGTCTTTAACCAATGAACTTCCAGAAACAGAAGCCATGTAATTAAGTGCATAAATCAGTTGCCGGCACTTCATAAAAGCCAAGGTGTGGAGCAAGGTCACCCTCACCCTGCCTCTGGTAGTTCTCCTATGGCAAAGCTAGAGAGCAGCTGCTGGTTTTATTAATTTGCCTGATGATAAAAAGTTAGTTAATAATTGCACACTTCCCAACATTCCAGCTTCACAAACAGATCCAGCAAATTGAGGGGGGGGGGTGAGCCTTTTTTCAGTCTGAAGGACACATTTACTCCTGGGGCACATTCACGGGTGACAGTGGTGAGCAGCTTAAATCTGGTTGCAGGTTTCCCATAGGGGCATCTGTTTGGTTACTGTGAGAATAGGATGGTGGGCTCAATTGGCCTAATCCAGCAGGTGCTCTGTATGTTCTTAAAAAGGGAACTCAGTATGTACCACAATACAAGGGGCCAGGCTGGGTAGTTATCCCCACATAAGTGAGAACCAACTTGCCAACTCATTAACCTGATTTTACAATTCAGTATAAACTGAATCCTGCCTTGTTTCCTTCGCTCAGGCACCAGGGAAGGCCAGCTTAGCAATTCTGTTGCTTGCTATATCTTGGATGGTATGAATTTCTGTGAGCATATTAAACACTAGAGGTATCCTCCTTCGCTCAGTGCAATACCACTTATTTTTGCAATGTAACATTTTATTAAATGTATATTTTATCCAGAAAAAGGTCATCTGCTGAAACATAACGCTCAAGCTAATTTATACTTTAATTGTTTGTTGCAGATGCAATTGAAATCCTCAGACTTTAACTGAGAATCACAGTTTGGGTAAACTATTCTGATAAAAAGTTGGAAAATAGCGTGTGTCAGGGGCTCAGGGACAGAGGTACAGGGGAGAGAGGAAATGGAGAGCGAAGGGGAAGAATCTGAGGGCAGCGTAGGGGAGTATGACAGTGGCCCGAGAGATTCCATGAGCTTCTCCAGCGAATCAGAAGATTCCCAGAAGGAGGCGCCGATGGTCAGGGCAAGGGGGGTCCCAGGGGAGACACACCAGAAACAAGGGGCCAGCGGGGACTCCCAAAGCAGCAGTGGGAGATCAGGACCAGCTTCCCCACCAGAGCGTAGTGGGGGGGGGGAAGAGTCCCATGTGTCAGGGCCAGCGTCTCCTCCAGCAGGGAAAGAAGATGAGTCAGGGCTAACCACGCCTCTATCGGAGAGTGGAGGAACGGAGGGGAGGTCAGGTCCAGCTAGCCTCCCCGAAGGGGGAAGCAGTGACAGGAGCAGTGTAACGGTCAGGAGGAAGGTTGCCGGCTGGGCGTGCGCCAAGTTCGAATGTACAGGCGCATGGGACAGCAGAAAACCCGGATTGGGAACCAGGTCCTAAAGCCCGCCGGAGGCAGGGGGAAGACTCAGGGGACTCAGCGTCAGAAGAGTCTAGGAAGGGCGAGACCCCAGCTGACAGGCGGAACCAGAGAAGGAAAGAGCAGAGGAAGAGGTGGAGCAAGGCTACAGTCTTAAACTGGTGTCTGGGGGGAGGAGATTCAGACGGAGCTTCGGCGGTCTAGAGTTTCAGACATAGAGCTGCACGCTGCGGCTGTTAAAGCGAAACTGAACTTCAATAAAGACTTTTGTATATAACAACGAACTGGCATTGGTCCTTTGTGAGCTGGGACCTCGGGCAGCTCTGACAGCGTGTGATTCCTGTATTGCAGAGGTTTGTACTAGATGGCTCTTTAGGTCCCTTCCAACTATACCATTGTATGATTCTGGTCTATGATTCTATGTAGCTATGGAAACTCATACAAAAGGCCATAACTCATTGGTAGAGCATCTGCCTTGCAAGGTCACAGGATCAAAGTCCAGCATCTCTAGGGAGGTTTGGAAAGGAAGCCATCCTGAAACCCTGAAGAGCTGCTGCCAGTCAGTGTAGACAGTACTGAGCTAGATGGACTAATGGTCTGACTTGGCATAAGGAATTTCCATGTGTTCCTGGCTGAGAGTCTCCAGCTCTACTTCTTTTATTGCTATGCATTAAAAGAAAATTATATGAAGATGATGTATAGATGGTATTTGACGCCTAGTAAGCTAGATAAAGGGACGCGGGTGGTGCTGTGGGTTAAACCACAGAGCCTAGGACTTGCCGATCAGAAGGTCAGTGGTTTGAATCCCCGCGACGGGGTGAGCTCCTGTTGCTCGGTCCCTGCTCCTGGTAACCTAGCAGTTCAAGAGCATGTCAAAGTGCAAATAGATAAATAGGTACCACTCCAGTGGGAAGGTAAACGGCGTTTCCGTGCGCTGCTCTGGTTCACCAGAAGCGGCTTAGTCATGCTGGCCACATGACCCGGAAGCTCCCTCAGCCAATAAAGCAAGATGAGCGCCGCAACCCCAGAGTCGGTCATGACTGGACCTAATGGTCAGGGTCCCTTTACCTTTGCCTTTAATCTAGATAAAATGTATAAGTCTGAATCCAATATTTGTTGGAAATGTAAAGAAAGAAAGCACATTTTTTATGTATATGTTGTGGTTGTGTAAGACTGCAAAAGCTTTCTGGGCAATGATTCACAATGAACTTAGAGAAAAAATGTTGAAAATACCTTTTGTTAAAAAACCAGAAGCTTTTCTTCTAGACACACTTGGAGAAGAGGTGCTGAAAGACCAGAAAAAAACTATTTATGTATGCAACCACGTCTACCCGAATGTTATATGGCTGAAACTGGAATGAGGAACTGGCTTCAAAAAGAGACAACTGGGAATTTAAACTGATGGAATACACAGAGATGGCGAAACTTACCGGAAGATTAAGAGATCAAGATGATAGACTTTTTGTAACAGAATGGGGAGAATTTATTGATTATATGAAAACAAATTTTAAACAATTCAAAATGTTAGCAGAATTAATATAAACACGAGCAGTAAGAAATCTAAAGAAATTATAAAGGATAAATTTGTAAAAAGGATAAATTTGCATATGCAGTAAGAATATGACAGAAAAATAAGAAACCGCAGAAGGGGAGGGAGGGAGGGAAGTTGCAGAAAATACTATTTGATTTGTGTAGATTTATATTCATTGTTGAATGTTGTAAAATAGAAAAACGGAAAATAAAAAATATTTTTTTAAAAAGCGAGTCTTCAGCTTTCCTCATTTTAATGATTGAGCCGCAATTTGCTGGGGGAGGTTAATTAATGATTCCAACACCACTTCACTCATAAGCAGCTCAGGACTTTAATTCCTTTTTTTCTCTCCCAGCAGCTAAAGAAAAAGAAAAGAAATCAAGAGAATTAATAAAACCCACACACACAAAAAGCCCCATGTTTCAAAATCAATTGCCATTAATCCTAAATCTCCAGTCACTGTGCTTTTTCTAAATGGAAACAGTGTTTTGAGAGTTGCAAACGAAGTTTATCCCATGAGTAGCAATAAGGGGATTATGGAGATGCCCCGAAGTTCTGGGAAGTGACTTTGGTGGTTATAGGCCTTTTGGGTACATTGTTTGGGATTTTACCAGGGGAGGGGGAGGGAGGGAGATTTGAAGCCCTCTGATGTGATGTGGATTTCTTTATATTTTTGTAATTTATCTTTATCCATTGCGTTTCTGCCAGCCGACCCAGAATAAAGCCCCGAGACTGAAGTAAAAATAAATGAGTGTAGATAGCATGGAAAGAAGAAAGGGGCACATTTCAGTTCAGGCTGGGTGTAGAAAAAAACCAGGTAAAGAGGAAACATTTCAAAACAGAAGTGCCTCTCCTTTTATTGTCTTGCCATAGGAAGCTTTTCTTAGCCCCCCCTGCCAGGAGCCATCACTGTTTAGCAAAACAAGAGAGGGCCTTCTTCACAATGGCTTCCACATTCAGGGACTCCCCCCGCTCTGATATTTGGCTACACCTGCCCCCAATGTCTTTGTTCTTGGGAAAATCAATCCGCCCAATCAGAATTTGGGATGAAAGTGATTTTCTGAGACTTCCAATTCAACGTCTTTGCTAAATACTCACAAAACAGCAAATCTGTGTGCACTGGGGACTCATTTCCACCCCCTCCAAGAAATCTTGAAATCTTGTCGGAAAAGTCAGTGCAGATAGATGTAAGTACTTCATGTAGCACATGATTAGGAAAAGGAAGAGAGGAGAACTAGCCCCGCTGTACATCGGGGAGGGCTGTGTGGAGAGAGTCTCTTCCTTTAAATTCCTAGGAGTTTATCTCAGTTAAGACCTTACTTGGAAAATAAATACAACCCAGGTGGTTAAGAAAGTCCAACAGAGACTCCATCTCCTCAGAGTATTGGGGAAGAATGATGTCAATCAACATTTGATGATCTCCTTCTATCGGTCAACAATAGAAAGTGTCCTTTCATACTGCATCACGGTGTGGTACGCTGGTTTGACATCATCTGATAGGAAGTGCCTACAGAGTGTGGTGAATACAGCACAAGATATTATGGGCTGTCCCATGAATCCGCTGGATGAAGTAGCAGAAGAACATTGCCTCAGGAGAGTGAGGAAAATTCTCAGGGATGATTCATACCCTGGCCGGCACTTTCTTGATCTCCTGCCCTCGGGCAGAAGATATAGAAGCATGATTAGTCGCACCAACAGGGTAAAGAACAGCTTTTATCCATGGGCTGTTAGGCTGCTGAATGAAAAGATAACAACAGGGCAATAGACTTTCGGGTTTGGTGTGTGTGTGTCAGTAAACGAGGGGAATTAAGACCAAGAGAGCTGAGTGGGGGGTGCTCATGTAATCTCACTGTATGCAAGTTGTACAAGTGACAATAAAGTATTTCAATTTCAATTTCCATTTCCATTTCCATTTCCATTTCCATTAAACTATGGAACTCACTCCCATGCGAGGCAGTAATGGCCACCAACTTTGATTGCTTTAAAAGAATACCATGGAGAGGGTGATTGATGGCTACTAGCCATGATGGCTACACTTTCCCTCCACGGTTGCTGGAAGCCACAGGAATGGAGAACGCTCTGGTGTTTGGGTCCTGCATACTGGTTTCCTGCAAGCTTCTGGGTGGTCGCTGGATGAATGCTGGACTAGATGGTCTTTGGCCTGATCCAGAAGGCTCTCCTTATTTTCTCATTAATTATCATAGTGCATATTGGAAAAAACAGACTTTGAGAATTATGGATTGTTATACCAGTGTGTGATTTATTTTCCCTCACCCTCCTGGGAGCAGGTGATGAATCTCTCAAGGGCTGCCAGTTCTGCTATTGACCAATTTATGGGAGAAGGGTAATGTAAACAACGATCCATAAATTGCAAGCAATCTCTCCACTGAGAACTTAATTAGTTTGACAGCACTCATCCTTTACCCAGTGTTTATTACCAAAAGTGGTATTTTTTAAATAATAATAATAATAATAATAATAATAATAATAATAATAATAATAATAATTATAATAATAATAATAATAAATGCGGGAGTCATTTAATGGGTACTTTTGTCATACTGGGCAGAGGAGTGTATGTGTGTGTTGGGGGCGCCCTTCCCTCCTTAATGTCCTGGAAATGTCATGACATAGCATCATTCCCTTTGAGCAATCCTGGAGGAAACATGAGCACTGAAGATTTCGACTCCATCACAATTTGAAGGAGAAAAGAAATTACTTCCTGATGCAATGCATAGTTAAAGTACAGAACTCTCTCTCACACAGGAGGTAGTGATGACCACCAACTTGGATCTCCAAGTAATGGAGGAAAATGTCCCATCACCATGATTAAGTAAAACTCAGCTGCCACTATGTTTGGTTTTCATGTCTGGAGTTGAAGGGGAGGGGGGAACACCATTTTGTCCTCCATCTCAAGCAGCAGAAGAACATCAGAAGACCCTTTTACAAGGAAGATCAGAGATTCTAGGCAGACCAATGATTCTCGATGTCAAATTATGTCTGTTATCAATCTTTGAAGATGACAATGCATAAATAGTCTGTAAAACTCTAGTAATTGTTTGTTGTGGCCAGACTGGCTATTGTCCAAGGATGGAGAGATACATCAGCCTTTTCCCTTAACAACTGGTTTAAGAAAACTTTGCATATAGCTATCTCAGGGGGGTCAGGTTCCCTCGGCCTGAAGCGAGATAGCACTGCACCCCATAATCAAGTTTTGACTGGACTTAAAGGTCCAGAGGTCCTTTACTTGTGTGTGTGTGTGTGTGTGTTTAAAATGTCTATTTAAAAACAAACTCATGGCTGGCAGCTTTCCACCAAATTTGATCTTATTACATACAAGTGAATACTCATTACTATCAGTCCATTTTGCTACCATGAACTTGATACTCCCATTTTCTTGATTGGTCTTGGATTGAACTTTTATATGTTCTGAAGTAATACAGTATGTAACAAGGAAAGGGAAAAGAGCCTGGTGAATGAGGCCAATGGCTTACCTTGTCCAGCAATCCTGCTCTCACAATGCCCAACCAGATGCCAGTAGGAAACCCACAAGCAGAATCTGAGCACAGGAGCATTGTCTCCTCCTATGGCTTCCAGCACAACCTTGATGGCAGAAAGTGAGGAGGAATTAAAGAACCTTTTAATGAGGGTGAAAGAGGAGAGCGCAAAATATGGTCTGAAGCTCAACATCAAAGAACTAAGATCATGGCCACTGGTTCCATCACCTCCTGGCAAAAAGAATGGGAAGAAATGGAGGCAGTGAGGGTTTTTACTTTCTTGGGTTCCATGATCACTGCAGATGGTGACAGCAGCCACGAAATTAAAAGACGCCTGCTTCCTGGGAGAAAAGTGATGACAAACCTAGACAGCATCTTAAAAAGCAGAGACATCACCTTGCCAACAAAGGTCCGTATAGTTAAAGCTATGGTTTTCCTAGTAGTAATGCATGGAAGTAAGGGCTGATCTGATTGCCGAAGAATTGATGCTTTTGAATTATGGTGCTGGAGGAGAGTCCCATAGACTGCAAGAAGATCAAACCTATCAATTCTTAAGGAAATCAGCCCTGAGTGCTCACTGGAAGGACAGATCGTGAAGCTGAGGCTCCAATACTTTGGCCACCTCATGAGAAGAGAAGACTCTCTGGAAACGACCCAGATGTTGAGAAAGATTGAGGGCACAAGGAGAAGGGGACGACAGAGGACGAGATGGTTGGACTGTGTTCTTGAAGCTACCAACATGAGTCTGACCAAACTGCGGGAGGCAGTGGAAGACAGGAGTGCCTGGCGTGCTCTGGTCCATGGGGTCACGAAGTGTCGGACACAACTAACAACTAAACAACAACAACATGGCTTCCAGCAACTAGTATTCAGAAGCATCACTGACTCTGCCCATGGAAGCAGAGCATAGTCACACCCACACACTCAACACACATCTTTGAGCCCAAATAAAACTACCATCCCTTCCTTCTCTCTACTCCCCATCATGGTGTTGCTGAAAGCATTGTTCAGCCACAACATAAAACAAATCAACTGTGTAAAAAGGAAGATACTTCTAAGCAGCAGGAGCAGCAGAAAAAGATGCAGTGACAGAATGTGCAGTGCCCAAGTGCCAATCTTGGTGCAAATGGATGGCAGAAATGGACAGAACTGATCTGGTTCTGTAAACCAAATAAATCCATTTGCAGAGGTGGTTTTTCTCCTCCATGCAACTTGTCCTCCTCTATCCTTTAAGACAAATACATCCCAAAAGATCAGGGGAGAAAGATGTCTAATGAGTGAGATGTCAGCCTTTGTGACTTCAGAGGCTTATTTTTAAAAATGGAAAGGAAAACAGATCAAACCCCCCACACCTTCATTTCCCCAATGCAACATGTTTGCCTTAAGGTAAAAATCAATCTTCAAAGCCTTTTACTGATTTTTCAAAAGGAGAAGTGCCGTGTATAATAAGTTCCTGAAGTGATCATTCAGGAAAGTATTCTTGAGCTGAAGAAGGGTGTGTTTGTGTGTAACAATATGGATTTCAAGGAAACAGGTGATATCTTTAAAGCATAACTTGCCTCGAGAGCTACTAAGGTTTTATGGACAAGACTATTTCAGAGCATATTTGTTATTTACAGACACAACACTTTTAATGCACCGAAAGACAAATCACTGGCAATGAAAGGCTCATAGCTAGGATGGGGAACTTCAGACTGGGGAGCTCTCCAGACATTAGGACTCTGCACACACCCTATCCTCACCAGCTCTCCTAAGCATCTTCCTTGGGTGCTTTTGCCTGAGCATAAGGTGTGCTTGAACTCTAGTTATGCTTATTGCTTGCCTGGATGGAAGATAAAGAGGGGTGTCAGAGTGTTTCAGGAACACTCCTCCACTCAAGTAGGACCCTGGTAGAGTCACATGCCCGACTGGCATGTTCTCTCCCTCCTGGGTCGTTTGTTCGGGAGTTTCATTAGCTTTCTTCAGCCCGAACATCACAGTGACTGATGCCAACAGACATCGGCACACTTAGGGATCCACAGAGTCTTCGCAGCTTGCATAACAGACCTCAGCAACTCAGCATTTTGGCTAATCTACTTTATTTACATATAAACACACACGGAGCACTGCAACATGGCTCCCTCTCTCTCTAGCATCAGACAGCAAAGAGAAAAAAACAATGGGCAATAGTCCCACTGCACGGAACACAGTAACACAAACATCCTGTCTCCATCACTTCCCACTTTGTGGAGTCAAAACATACACCGTCATGTGATAGACAACAATACCATGACTGCAATCACGGAGCAGGAATTGTAACAGAGTGTGCCTAGAAAATAGTCTACAGTGCAAAGGCAAAACCTGCATTCATTGCTCCACCCATTTTTGTATCAGGCCCCTCTCACTGCTGGCATTTGGCCCCTGAAGGTTTATCAGAAGGGAAAGTAGATCTTAGTCTGAATTCAATCTCCAGAATCTCCAGGCAGGCCTGGGAAGGACCCCTGCCTGGAATTCCGAAGAACCACGGCCAGTTACTGCACAGAAGACTGAGCTAGATAAGCCAGTGGTCTGACTCCTAATTGACAAAGGAAGGGAAATGGAGGAAGAGGTAAGAATAGAAGAAAAGCCTGCTAGATCAATGCATTACTCACATGTAGAAGGCAAGCATGGTGAAAGGGAATGGAGGCCCATACATAGAACCCCACTTCCAAACCTGTGCTTCTCCCCTATTTGATCATAACATTAACATCTGCTGCAGGGAACTTTCTCGGGGCCTGGAGGTTTCCTTCATGCTATCGACTCAGGGTTAGGGTTAGGATTCAGAAGACGGAAAGTGAATATGAGCTGTCATTTTTTCCTTAGGACTGGAAAAATCACTCCTAGAACAGAAGGAGAGGCCACTTCTCCCCTCCCTTTCAAAGTGAAGGAAGAGACGTTTTACCCAAATAGTAAATGGCCCTTATTCTGTGCAGAAAACGGGAGTTTAAAATGCCTGTCAACCCCAATCTCCAAGTGGTGAGAGACTGCAGGTAGCTTAATGAAGACATGGGGAATGCTTACCCATGTGTCTCTATGACAACAGAGCACTCTCTTTAGACATGTAAATGGAAGTTCTTAACTGGCCAGCTAAGTCCATTAACATTGAAAGAAACTAGTCTGGGCGTTTCAACAGATTTCCTCTTATAGATTCTAACCCACAGTTTCAAGATCGCAGTTTTGGAAGGGACCCTCAGATGCCACCCAGACTGACCTCTCAAACCTACAACACTATTGTAGTGATCCGACTCAAGTTTGAGTATTTACTAATTGTATATTCAACAAATCCTCACTATCTCATTACCACATTCCTCATTAGCTTCTCTGTGATCTTATATGCATTGGTCAGGGCCAATCGACTCAGTGCCTTTTCCTCCTTCCAAATTCTTGATGGGATATTCAGCACAAGCGCCTCTCCAGGTAGTAAGCATTCTCTTGTTGCTCTAGAAAGCCTGGCGAGAATCACGTGGCCTTTAAATTATGAGACACTCGTCACATTATCTCCTCCTCAAACAGCAACAGGAAGAAAACTAAGCTGATGGGGGGGGGGAGAGAGATGACGGCTGCCTGAAACCAACTCCTACCCACATTGCTAATGCCAGCAGGAACAACAGAGGTAGGTGGGCTAATTCCTCCCAGAACAAAGAACCAGAGCATTAATTAGCTTCCTATCTGTGTTCTAGCACGAGAACAAAAGTTGGCAGGAACCAGAGTCCTCACTCAAAATGGAAGGGAATTTTAGCTTTGAATTAATGGTTGAATCTTTTGCATATATATATATATATATATATATATGCAGGTTTTGGTGTCTTCGGGTGTCTTCCCGTGTAAGAGTCGGGGTGTCTGGGCGACGTTTCGACGAGGTCTCACTCGTCATCTTCAGGCTGGTGCTTTCGGCTTCTTGTTACTGGAACAGAGCAGAATCTGGTGTTTGAGTTCCTATAAATACTGTTGAGGGGTGTGGTGTATAGCCTCCAACGTTCTGGGCAGAGAGGAAGTTCCTAGATTAGTGTGCCTTTTCTTCTTTTGTTCCTTAATTACTTGAGGGATATCTTGAGTGATTTCATGAGTGATATTCTGAATACCACTGGGTGGGTCATTAAGTGTAGATTAGTTGCTAAAGCTTTCGTGTCTTGACCTCTTGAGCTTGTGAAGAGTTTTTCTGAGAAGATGGCTGTGCTGCATTTAGTTGTGCTCTGGCTTGGCTTCGTGTATAGGGGCGAGCTGTGGTTTTGTGCCTTGTGCCAGCCAGATCTGTGTAGGGATTGCAGGGGGGTGCAGCATTCGGAGGTGCCACTATAGTTTGGTTGCTGGATGGAGTCTGTAATATGTCTGTGGAGAGGGTCTGGGTTTGGGTCTGGTGTGGTTGATTGGTGACGGCGTTCTGTGTGCCTCTGGTTCTGGTGTCGGTTTTTGTGGGGAGGGCTAATTTCCAGATGTCTGGCAGGCGGGACGTGTCGTCACGCTTGTTCATGTTGTGAGGGTGTTTCTCTATCTCGATGGCTTCCATGATTATTCTCTTGTGGTGATGTTCCATGTTAAAGAGCAATTTGGAATCTGCAAAATTAATTTCGTGTCCTGTTTCTTTCATGTGTTGGAAAAGAGAGGAAGTTTTTTCTTCTTTTTTGACGGCATTCTTGTGTTCTGCGATACGTGCATTTATTCGTCTGTTTGTTTGTCCAATGTACGTGGCTGGGCAGACTTTGCAGGGTATTTCATAGACCCCTTGGTTTTCCAGCTGGATTTTGTCTTTTGGGTTTCTGAGGATATTGGCTATTTTTTGTCGCCCAGACACCCCGACTCTTACACGGGAAGACACCCGAAGACACCAAAACCTGCATTCCTGTACCCGTGAAAATCTACGAAAGCATATATATATATATATATATATATATATATATATATATATATATGCAGGTTTTGGTGTCTTCGGGTGTCTTCCCGTGTAAGAGTCGGGGTGTCTGTGCGACGTTTCGACGAGGTCTCACTCGTCATCTTCAGGCTGGTGCTTTCGGCTTCTTGTTACTGGAACAGAGCAGAGTCTGGTGTTTGAGTTCCTATAAATACTGTTGAGGGGTGTGGTGTATAGCCTCCAACGTTCTGGGCAGAGAGGAAGTTCCTAGATTAGTGTGCCTTTTCTTCTTTTGTTCCTTAATTACTTGAGGGATATCTTGGGTGATTTCATGAGTGATATTCTGAATACCACTGGGTGGGTCATTAAGTGTAGATTAGTTGCTAAAGCTTTCGTGTCTTGACCTCTTGAGCTTGTGAAGAGTTTTTCTGAGAAGATGGCTGTGCTGCATTTAGTTGTGCTCTGGCTTGGCTTCGTGTATAGGGGCGAGCTGTGGTTTTGTGCCTTATGCCAGCCAGATCTGTGTAGGGATTGCAGGGGGGTGCAGCATCCGGAGGTGCCACTATAGTTTGGCTACTGGATGGAGTCTGTAATATGTCTGTGGAGAGGGTCTGGGTTTGGGTCTGGTGTGGTTGATTGGTGACGGCGTTCTGTGTGCCTCTGGTTCTGGTGTCGGTTTTTGTGGGGAGGGCTAATTTCCAGATGTCTGGCAGGCGGGACGTGTCGTCACGCTTGTTCATGTTGTGAGGGTGTTTCTCTATCTCGATGGCTTCCATGATTATTCTCTTGTGGTGATGTTCCATGTTAAAGAGCAATTTGGAATCTGCAAAATTAATTTCGTGTCCTGTTTCTTTCATGTGTTGGAAAAGAGAGGAAGTTTTTTCTTCTTTTTTGACGGCATTCTTGTGTTCTGCGATACGTGCATTTATTCGTCTGTTTGTTTGTCCAATGTACGTGGCTGGGCAGACTTTGCAGGGTATTTCATAGACCCCTTGGTTTTCCAGCTGGATTTTGTCTTTTGGGTTTCTGAGGATATTGGCTATTTTTTGGTTGGTGCAGAAGGCTGTTTTGATATTGTGTTTATGGAGGATTTTGCTGATTTTGTCTGTAGTGCCCTTGATATAAGGAAGGAGGGCCATGCCATTGTTTTCTTCTGTGTCTTGGTTTTTGGGGGGTGTTTCTTTTTGGATTAGCTTCGTAACCCTGTTTTTCTGGTATCCATTGGCGATTAACACATTTGAGAGATTCTGTAACTCAGTTGTCAAGTGGTCTTTGTCAGCCAGGCGTTTGGTTCTGGAGATGAGAGTCTTGGCTACGGAGTTTATTTGTGCAGGGTGGTGGTGTGATTGTGCATGTAAGTAGCGGTTGGTGTTTTTTTTTTTCCGGTAGATAGTGTGTCCTAGGGAGCCATCAGGTTTTTTGTAGATTAGGACGTCAAGAAAGGGGAGTTGGTTGTTGTCTTCTATTTCCATAGTGAATTGTATTTTGGGGTGTAGGCTGTTGAGATGTGTGAGGAAGCTATCTAGTTTTTCTTTCCCGTGTGGCCAAATTACAAAGGTGTCGTCAACATATCTGAGCCAAAGTTTGGGTTTGTGTTCTGACTTGTCTAAAGCATTGGTTTCAAAGTGTTCCATGTACAAATTTGCGATGACCGGTGAGAGGGGTGATCCCATAGGTGCTCCTTCTATCTGTTTGTATCTTTGTCCATTGTGGATGAAGTACGTGTTGGTTAGGCAGTGGTTGGTCAGGTCCAGGATGTATTTGGGGGGGTTGTATTTGTTTTGAATGGCTGTCAAGGCTTCATTAATGGGCACTTGAGTGAAGAGAGATACAACATCGAAGCTCACAAGTAGGTCATCGGGATGTAGGTATTGCTTCTTTATTGTTTCTATGAACTGGAAGGAGTTAGTAACGTGTGAAGCGATGGATTCTGCATAGGGCTGAAGTTGCTTAGCGAGAAATTTAGCGAGATTTTGTAGAGGTGAGCCTATGGAGCTGACTATTGGTCTGAGTGGTGTTCCTTCTTTGTGTATCTTGGGGAGACCGTAGAGTTTGGGGCATCTGGATGATTTTTCTCTGGGGATGATTCTTAGCTGGATTTCTTCACTGATAGGAGAGGCTTTTATTTTGGATTTGGTGGTTTTTTCCAGATAGGTGGTGGGATCTGTTTTTATAGGTTGGTAGGTAGGGTCTTGGAGTAGATTTGATAGTTTTGCTTGGTAGTCCGATGTGTTCATCACAACAGTGGCGTTGCCTTTGTCTGCTGGGAGAATGATTATGTTGTTGTCTTTCCTCAGGTTGGTGAGTGCTTTCTGTTCTTCTTTGTGTAAATTGCTTCTGGGTGGTTTGCTGGAGCAGAGGATGTTGGTGACTGCAAGTCTGATTTTATTGGCTTCATCTGGGTCGATTTTGGTCAGGCTAGCTTCGACTCCGCATATGATGTTTTCCGTGGGGATGCGTCTCGGGGCGACTGCAAAGTTGAAACCTTTGGAGAGTACTTTGGTTTCAGTTGGGGTGAGGATCCTGTCTGATATGTTATGTACTGTTTGTTACATGTTATGTACTGTTTGTTTCTCTTTAACATGGAACATCACCACAAGAGAATAATCATGGAAGCCATCGAGATAGAGAAACACCCTCACAACATGAACAAGCGTGACGACACGTCCCGCCTGCCAGACATCTGGAAATTAGCCCTCCCCACAAAAACCGACACCAGAACCAGAGGCACACAGAACGCCGTCACCAATCAACCGCACCAGACCCAAACCCAGACCCTCTCCACAGACATATTACAGACTCCATCCAGTAGCCAAACTATAGTGGCACCTCCGGATGCTGCACCCCCCTGCAATCCCTACACAGATCTGGCTGGCATAAGGCACAAAACCACAGCTCGCCCCTATACACGAAGCCAAGCCAGAGCACAACTAAATGCAGCACAGCCATCTTCTCAGAAAAACTCTTCACAAGCTCAAGAGGTCAAGACACGAAAGCTTTAGCAACTAATCTACACTTAATGACCCACCCAGTGGTATTCAGAATATCACTCATGAAATCACCCAAGATATCCCTCAAGTAATTAAGGAACAAAAGAAGAAAAGGCACACTAATCTAGGAACTTCCTCTCTGCCCAGAACGTTGGAGGCTATACACCACACCCCTCAACAGTATTTATAGGAACTCAAACACCAGACTCTGCTCTGTTCCAGTAACAAGAAGCCGAAAGCACCAGCCTGAAGATGACGAGTGAGACCTCGTCGAAACGTCGCACAGACACCCCGACTCTTACACGGGAAGACACCCGAAGACACCAAAACCTGCATTCCTGTACCCGTGAAAATCTACGAAAGCAAATATATATATATATATATATATTAATAAAATATTTGTGTGCCATAACTACATCAGTGTGAAGAGGGAGAAGCCAGCTATTATCAAACCTGCTTCAAAGGGTGATTTGTAAATATCTCCCTGCATCCCAGGGACCCTGATCAGTTTTGTGTGTTATAATGAGCCTTTTGGGTCCTTTTTTCTGACTTTATAGATAAGCAAAAGATAAGGTTCCCTAACAGATACCTTTTGGCCTACAGAAATTTAATTACTTGTTGGCGGGAAGTCTTTCAGATATGGAAGCAACAGGGTGGGTTGGGAGCAAATGCAGTCTCCTTAAAATAAAATAAAAACTCTTTTGAGAAAAGTCAGGTTTTTTTCTACTACATACGTAGGAGGAGAAGAAAAGACTTAACAATGACAGAAAAACAGATGCCCCAGAGCTGCCAATTTATTAAGGGCAGGTGCTGGCTCCTGAGACACATCGCTCATCAATCACTGTTGCTACTGTGCATTTTGAAGAGATTGTGGAGTCATGTCCAAAATTGTGTCAGTGCAACCTGATCCAACTTGTCAATATAGTTGATTTTCAGCACCCTCCCTTCTAGGTCCTGAGTATCCTGTTCAGTTGATGCTTAAGGGTCACCTGGAGAAACAGGCAATGTCCAGAGAAGTAAAGTCAAGGCAGCTGAGGACCAGTCAAAGTAGGCAAAGTCCATCCAAGGCAAGGAAAGTGAGGTCAAAAGCTCTCAGAAGGAGAACCCTGCTGGCTCAGGCCAATGGCCCATCTAGCCCCATGGAAAACCTGCAAGGTGGACCTGAGCATGAAGAATGCTCTCCCCTTCTGTGGTTTCCAGCAACTGGTAATCAGAAGCATTGCTGGCTCCAACCGTGGAGGCAGAGCATAACCATCATGGTTAGTAGCCATTGATAAGCGTTCTCCATAAATTAATCCAGTCCTCTTTTAAAGCCATTCAGTTTGCTGGCCATCGCTGCCTTCTGTGGGAGTAAGTTCCATAGTTTAACTGTGCATTGCATGAAGAAGTAATTTCCTTTGTCTGCCTCAAATCTTCCAACATTCAGCTTCTTTGGTTGCCCACCACTTCTAGTATTATTAGAGAAATGGCCTGAACACCACTTCGCATCCTGACGCCCCCCCAACACATTTATTCTTTTGGAGCATTGTTGTGGGAGGTTGTTATTCTGAGCAGTTTCTTGGGGTGCGGTGAGTGAGGAAAAGAAGAGAAATCTCATAAACTTTATCAGAAAAAAATGCCTTCCTAGAGATTTTGACTCAGTTCTATTTATTCCTGAGAATTACAACGTCAGTCTGTTAGACCCCAAATCCTTATTGGAGCTTTCAAGCAACTTGTACATCAAAATGTGCAGGGAGTGGGATAGGGAGCACACTTTCTGCACCTCTTGCAAACATTTGAATCTCGCCTGCACCGCTCCAGCTTACCTGTGTTGAACATAGAGGCCTGAATGGCTTCCTCTAAGCTTGTTTGAATAAGAACCTAAGAAGAGCCAAAGAATGACCTCATCTACTCCAGCATCCTGTTTTCATAGTGGCCAACCACTGGGAAACCCACAAACAGGACCTGGGCACAAACACATTCTACCTGTCCGTGGTTTCCTGTAAGAACCTAAGAAGAACCTGCTGAATCAGGCCAATGTTCCATCTGGTCCAGCGTCCTGTTCTCACAGTGGCCAGCCAGATGCAAGCAGGAAACCCTCAAGAGGACCCAAATGCAAGATGGTCCTTGTCTTCTACAGTTTCCAGTAACTGGTACCTGCCATGTATGGTCCCTGGGGTCTATGCACAAGAGCAAAATCATGCAGCCAGGAACCCTTGGAACTGCCCCCCCCCCCGGTGAGGGCTACTTACCCGTCTCTTGGGTGTTTGGAGGATGGCTCTAGGATGCATTCCTGCAGCCTTCCCAGAGCCCAGGAAGTGAGGCAGAGTGCTTAAAAAGCTCTTTCTGTGGTGGGAAAACCTGCTGAGTGCACAAAACAAATAAAACAGATTTCCCCCATTCTATATTTATTTATTCCCTCTTCCCACACACACAAAAGGTTGTGGTTGCGTAAGTAAAGTGAGCTTAAGTAGCTGCCCACTGTATTCAGAAATGTCATTGGCAGAGCAATAATGGCTAGTATCCATTGAAAGCCTTCTCCTACATGATTTCCCCCCATCCTCTTCTGAAGCCATCTAAGTTGGATGAACATGTTTAGAAGCTTCCACAAGATCAGGAACAGTGCACTTTGAAACCCTGAAGAGGACTGAAGTGTGAATCAAATCCCACAAATCAAATCCCCACCTCCTGGGCACTTCCACTATTTGTTTAGGCAGCTGGTTTCTTCTTCTGACGGAGCTCTGGAGGGATAATTGCATTTGCTGTGAAGTATGGAGAAAACGAAATTGCACAAAATTAATATTGATTCCAATTAAGACATTTATCTCCCTTTGCTTTTCAACTCTACATCAAATGCAATTCTTGCTGAAGTTCATGCCACAGCAAACAAAATTATACTCAACAGAGTCTTACAGTTTTGCCCCAATTACATTTTTGTTGTTTGTTACCGAAACATAGCATAAGCTGAAATGTTCCCAGGAGGCTGACAAACTGGCTAAAGTCAAGTTGTGTTGAGCAGTACTTCGCAGAAGTTTAGAGAGTGAGGTTCATGTTTTTGAGTAGAATAATTGGTTTTCAAAGGGTGCAAGCATCATCTTAGTGGTCAGATGTGTGCTGTTTATGTGTGGAATTGTGCCTGCTTGCATTTATAAAAAAATTATAGTACAACTTTCTTCTTAAGGGTTTCTTTCATCTTCACAGTGTGATTATAACCAATCAAGGATCATTCAATGGCCAAGGTTACATTCTAACACCACACAGCCAATCAGATTTGGCTTCTGAAGGAGGTCACCAAAAGCAACAAATTCTTGCCACTTTAATGTGGCAGGAAGGACCGTGATTCACTTTTCCACGCATGCTAAATCTTTCTCCCAATCCAGCTCTAGTGAGTTTCCTGTAGTTATACATTGCAATGACCTTTAGGGCACAATGCAGATGTGAATTGCAAATTTGGGTTTGCATCTCTAAGTGCATCCCATTGAAGGAATCCAGTGTGGATAGTTAACATCTGAGCTGGGAAGCAGCTCTCACTGCACTGACCACATCAGAACTCCCCACCCCCTCAACTTTCATTTGAGAGTAAGCATTCCCTCAGACTACCTCAGTGGGACTCATTCCATCAGGTTTGCTGGGGACCCATCTCCATCAGGTATCTCCTGCCCTTGAGCTGTGCAAACTGGTCATTATAGGAACAACTCTTTAAGAAATAGTGCCTGAGGTTTTTCCTCTTCCATCCTCCTCCTCCCCCCCCTTGTGTGTCCTTTTTTAAGGATTGTAAGTCTGCAGGTAGGGACTGTCTTCTTTTGATTATATGTAAGACACTCTTGGAGCCTATTTGGCTGAAGCGTGGGGTACAAATGTGTCAAAGAACCCACAAAAAACCAAATATGCACATGCTTATGTTGATGATGTTTATCCAATGTTGCTCCACATTTTGCTCCAGTTTGACAATTGCATGTTACTGGATTAAGTCAGAGGATGGGGTAATCCCCTAGTTTGTGTTACCCATGGATGTGTGCCCTCTTCTGTTTCCTGACCTGGACCCTTGCAAACAGATTCCCATCCAAAAGGGAGAAAACAGGGACTCATTTTACATGTCAAAATAAAAAAATTTCTTCCTGTAGCACCTTAAAGACCCGTGCTACAGGAAGAAATTTTTTTATTTTGACTATGGCAGACCAACACGGCTACCCATCTGTAACTGGAATCATTTTACATGTGTGTGTGTGTGTGGGGGGAATAATAGTATAACCTGTTTCCTCTGGCCCAGATTTCAGCTCAGTACTCAAATTGACCTAATTCTCACCATGCAGATTGATCTGAAAATTATGTGATAGTGGGTAATTTTTAATGGCTGGAACAAGGGAAGGTGGGATTCGGGGAGATAAGAGAATCAGAGAATTTTAGAGCTGGAATGAATCCCAAGACTCATTTAGTCCAGCCTCTGGAATGCAGGAATCACAGCCAAAGGATCCCTGACAGATGGCCATCCAAATTTGTTTGAAAACAATGAAGGAGTGTCCTCCACCTTCTGAGGGAGTCTTTTCCACAGTTGAACAGCTCTTAATATCAGAAAGGTCTTCTTCGTGAAGATTGGTTGGAACCTTGTTTCTCGTAATTTGAATCCATTGATTCAATCCTGCCCTCAGAAGCAGCAGGTCAAAGATGCCTATCATATCACCACTCAGCCTTCTAAGGCTAAACATACCCAAGCTAAGCATGTCCAACTTCCTCAACTGTTCATCATAAGGCTTGGCTTCCAGACCCTTGATCATTGTGGCCTTCCTCCTCTGCACATGTTCCAGCTTGACAATATCCTGCTTAAACTGAGGTGCCCAGAATTAGGTGATCTTAGTGATTTTACTGGGCTAAATTTTACAGGGGCAGGCAGTCTTTCGTGGAACCCTGGTCCAGAGTTGTTCGGGGCTTTGTATACAGTATTAACAATAAGACCTTGAACACAGCCAGGTGACTTACTGTCAGCCAGTGCAGCTCTATCAGCACATGAGTGCCATGTGCATGTCCATATGTGCTCCAGTCAGCAACCTGTTTGCAGGATTCTGTACCAGCTACAGCTTCTGGACCAAAGGAAACACCAGATTGAGCACAATAGAGTCGTACGCATTTGACACAAAAGCGGTGCACCAAATGCATATTTTCTGGATGAACACAATGCCAAACATCAAAAGGTGTATATCTTATGCAAATACATACAATTTAAATGCAGACTTTGTGTGTGCGTGTGCTTCGTTTTTTAAAAATTCTACACCAGTGATGGAATTGATCTACGACTGAATGCCAGTTGACACTGAAACATAATCAGATTAAGCTGGTCAGTGCATTCCTACATAACATTGAAAAATGTGGGTGTAAGGGTCGCCTGCAGTCAGAGTTATGTGGGGGTACATTCCCACATATATATATTTTAATGATATGC
Source organism: Podarcis vaucheri (assembly GCF_965113315.1). Classification (NCBI taxonomy): domain Eukaryota; kingdom Metazoa; phylum Chordata; class Lepidosauria; order Squamata; family Lacertidae; genus Podarcis; species Podarcis vaucheri. The sequence goes on along the minus strand of NC_138765.1, from coordinate 66,956,048 downwards.
TTGCCAAGAAGCTATCAGCCGGCTGCATTTTGCCCAGGTTCAGAAACAAAACAATTGACTCACAGCCCTGTTATGATCTCTCTCATAAATCAGCATATCACTGCAAACCAGCTCCCATGTTTTGTCTCTTTCTCACACCCTCTGGATTTCATTATCCCATCACATAAAGGCTTAGCTGGGCTCCTGAAGTGACAAACATCCCAACCGGTGGCTTGCTGTGCATCCTTGCCATGGAAGCTGCCTGCTACCAATTGGCCCACCCTCTTTGGTGGACGTCTGCCAGATGGCAAAGCAGTCTATCAACAAAACTGCATCTGCCACTGTGAAAAATTAATTTTGCTTCAAATGAGCGCTGTGCCTCATCTCACCATTGCCTGCAGTGGAGGTTGCAGCTGTGAAATATCCGTGTGGAAACAACACACCCATGGAGATGAGGACGTCCAACAGGCTCTTTGTGGATGGAGGGGTCGATGGGGGTATCCCTACAGAAATAGCAATGGCCAGGGATTGTCATCACCAGCTCTGTCTAAAATGAACACCAGCTGAAGTTTGGGTTTCTGCACATATCTAGCCTGAGTGAAAGTTCTGCGGGATAACCAGCCTCATTTAACCAAAAGGTTGGATAGCTCACTTGGTAGAGCATAGAACTCTTAATCTCAGGGTCATGGGTTTGAACCCTACAATGGGCAAAGGATTCCTGCATTTCAGGGGGTTGGGCTAGATGACACATGGTTCCTTCCAACTCTACATTTCTATGATTCTATAATAATTAATGCATGAAGGAGTTAAGACAATTAGAAAGCTGTCCTTCCAGGGTTAGCTCACCTTGAGAGGCACTAGGTCATCAAGCCTTTGTTCCCCTTCAGCCTACCACAGAAGTTCAACATGTGAGGAGGTCTGAGCTGGTTGCTGCATGGCCATTACAAGCCACTCTTGAGTTCCTATACCAATAATTTAGAACATCCCACTACTGTAACTATGCCAAGCTTTACTGCCTGTGCAACTCTCTATGAATGCTGTATGGAAAACCACATGAATCTGACCTTTGCAGAGTTTGTAAGTAAACCATTTTTAACTTACCAAACATGTGGTCTTTTTCTATGCTACAGAAAGAGGGGGACTTTGGAAGGAACTTGGCAGAGCACATTTTAAAGGTCTAATCACCTATATTTCCACACTTAACTTTGCTGCATATTTTGTGATTTTTAACTCTCTCCTGGGGTTCTCTCTCTTACTAAAGAGTCCTTGCCTCAGACCTGAATCTTGACTTCCATGGAATTCTCTCATATATATATATATATATATATATATATATATATATATATATATTATTCCTTGCACAAACATGTTTCTTCCACCACCTGCCCTTCCTGGTGCCATAGAAGGGGACTGGCTCCCGAAGGTCAATGTAGTTCATGCAGATGAGTTAGTGACTAGGCCTGAATGACTGAATCTGGGGAGAGTCTATAGCCTAATAGTATAGAACTAGCATACTGATGCTCTTCCTTCATTGCTGAACGAAATAATACTTCTGATATCAGTTGCTGGAGACTGCAGGAGAGAAGCTGCTTTTGTGCTCAAGTCATGCTTGTGGGCTTCCCACAGGCTTCTGGTTGGCCAATGTGAGAACAGGATGCTAGACTAGATGGACCACTGGCCTGATCCAGGAGACTCTTCTTACATTCTTATGATTTGCATGCAGAAGATCCCAGGTTCAGTATTCTGAATCTCTAGTTAGGGCTGTGAATGTCCCTGACTGAAAGCCTAGAGAGTTGTAGACAATACAGCAGTAGATGGACTGATAAGACAGCTTCCTGTACTCATCACTTACGATAAGGAAGCTTCCTGTGCTCATTAGAAGCACATTCTTTGCATGTAGAATGCTCCAGGTCCAGTCCTTGGCATCTCTAGCTATGGATAGGAATGCTCCCTGCCTCAAATCCCTGGAGAGCCATTTCCAGTAAGTGTAAGCAATAGCACACTAGATTGGCCATTGCTCTCTAACTCAGTATAAGACATCTTCCTATGTTCCATTTCCCATAAACTTGCAGCCACGTTCATTTCTGCCAGAGCTGCAGTCCTAGATCACAGGAATGTTGTGAGTCATAATTAAGTACCAAGCCTGGGGGAATCATATAAAATAATTGGGGGAAATGCCATCCATTTATGATGGAGAACAATCCCTTGAACATTTATATCCCCAGGGAAATGTTTGAGCCCATGGATAAACATTTACATGGAGGTGAGTATATTGATGGGAAAGATGACCATTAAATTATTCTGTTTGCAGTCAACACACTGTGCAATCCTGGCCCCCTGGAATTTATGATCTCTCATGGGGCACTCACAACACCTGACTTCATTATTGTAGCTTCTGTCATTTATGCTATACCTGACTTCCACTCAGCCTCCTTCCAAACTCTGCAGTCAGCGATGTGGAGACAAAATATGGAAAGCAGGCCTGGATCAAGTCAGAGTCTTTGCCCATCTAATATTGCTGACCAGCAGTGGCTATTCAGGGTCTCAGTCAGAAGTCTTTCCCACCACCTCATCCCTTTTAAACAGGAAATGGCAGATATTGAAATTCCCCTGTAAGGAAAGGTTGCAGCATTTGGAGCTTCCAAGTTTAGAGAAAAGGTCAGTAAGAGGTGACACAATAGAAATGTGTAAAATTATGTCTGGTGTGGAGAAACTGGACCCAGAAAACTTTTCCTCCCTCTTTCATGATACTAGAACTCGTGGATATCTAGTGACAGATAAAAGAAAGGACTTCTTCATGCAGCTCGTGGTTAAACTGTGGAAAGCACTCCCACAGGAGACAGTGAAGGCCACCAACTTGGATGGCTTGGAATGAGCAAATTCATGAAGGAAAAAGCTATTGATGGCAACTAGCCAGAATGACTACTGTATTTTTCGCTCTATAACATGCACCCGACCATAACATGCACGTAGTTTTTAGAGGAGGAAAATCCGTAGGCATGCCACCCGTAGGCATTCCCTCCATAACACGCACAGACATTTCCCCTTACTTTTTAGGAGGAAAAAAGTGAGTGTTATGGTGCAAAAAATACGGTATGCTCTGGTTCTATGGTCAGAGGTAGTAATGCTTCTGAATACCACCCTCAAATTAAAAGGTAAAAAAGGTAAAGGACCACTGGATGGTTAAGTCCAGTCAAAGGTGACTATGGGGTGTGGCACTCAACTTGCTTTTCAGGCCTAGGGAGCCAGTGTTTGTCCACAGACAGCTTTCCAGGTCACGTGGTCAGCATGACTAATTTCTGGAGCAGTGGGACACCGTGAAAGAAGTCAGAACACACAGAAATGCCATTTACCTTTCTGCCACAGCAGTACCTATTTATCTATTTGCACTGGCATGCTTTTGAACTGCTAGATTGAAAGAAGCTGGGACAAAGCAATGGGAGCTCACCCCGTTGGACAAATTCAAACCATCAACTTTCTGATCAGCAAGCACAAGAGGCTCAGTGGTTTAAACCAGAGATTTTAAAGCTTTTTTGAGTCCACGTCTCCTTTGACCAGCTCCATTCTTTCTGTGGCACCCCTGTGGGGCTCAGGAGCCCAGTTACGTCTCCCCTTCCCTGCAGAGCTGGCAGCCTCTCACCCTTTTTCGAACACCTTCCTTTGGGGAGTGTTCCCTCAGCCTCCTCTCCTCTCCCCTCTCCTTAGGAGTGCTCCAGGCAGCAGCTGCTGCTGCCCCTGATCTCTGAGCTGCCCCCTTCGCCCCAAAGAGAGGTGCCTCCGAGAGGAGCTTATAGCCAGGGCTGCTGCAATAAGCAGCTGTGCAAGCTTTTGGGAGGCAGAGACATGAGAGGGCATCAGAGGAGGGAAGGAAGGAAAGAGGGACAGAGGCCAGTGTTGCCCATGGCATCCCTGACCATCATTCAAGGTACCCCAGGGTGCCACAGCACACTGCTTGAAAACCACTGGTTTGGACCACAGTGCCACCCATGTCCCTGACCTCACCCTAAGATTGGTAGAGCACTGGACCACTACCCCCATGGACCAGTCTCTGCCATCCATCAGGAGATTTAAATCTCTCTATAATCCTCTGTGCTGTGTCTACTTAAACAAACAAGCACACATTTGTTTTTTGGCTGCCATTGTCAAATTCAAAGGGGTGCGGGGGGGGGAGAGAGAAATTGCTTGCAGGGCTACACCAAGCACCTAAACAGAGGATTGGTTATCTTGCCTTTCCCTCACTCTCAAAGTTCATGTGGGAAAGTTTCTTTATCTTCTTAATCGGTCTTTTTTTAACCTTCTAAGCATGCATATTTTGTAAGGTGGAAGGAACATCAATATGTCAATCTGTTGAAAAGTTTTCAAAATCAAAGTGAAGTATTTCAACATAAAGTTCATGGGATAACTCACTCCCATTTATATATAGATTTAGACACTAGGTTGAGACCCCCTGCTCATATCGGATGACCTTTCCAAGTGTGCTTTATTGACCAGAGAGCGGCAGCTTTGATATCTCTAGAAATACACATTAAAAGCAGTTTTGAAAACTGTGGATTATCACTAGGAATGGTCCTTAATAGGTCTTCCCCAGCTGCTATATGATCTGTGCTCTAAATATTGCAAAGGAAGAGCTAAGGGAGCCCATAATGCGGATTATTGACTAAATTGTCTATGAATGATTCAATGTCCCTGTAAGCTGCCATTTCAGAAGCTTGTTGCTTAGTAAAGAACTACGCTGATAAAAGTCTAATAGGAGGATTCTGTTTTTATTTTCTGTTATTTACATGTGAGATGCCAGTTGGTCGTTTCATCTGTTTTAGGCAAAAGTGTACAGTAATTCCCCTTTCATTGTTTTCCGTGGTGCTGCTGTAGAAATACCTCCCACAAAGTGTGTGCATGTATGTACACACACACGCACAACATTTGTGAATCATTTGTATCACCACCACCCACCTGGGTGGCTTTAAACGAAAATTGGACAGCTTCTTGGAGAAGAGAGCTATTGATGGCTACTAGTTCTGCCTCCACAGTTGGAGTCAGTAATACCATTTTCTGGAAACTGCAGGGAAGGGAGTACTCTTGTGCTAGGGACCTGCTTGCAAGCTTCCCATGGGGGCATCTGGTGGGCCACTGTGAGAACAGGATACTAGACTAGATGGGTTACTGGTCTGACCCAGAAGGCTCCTCTGATGTTCGTATCTCGGCCAATTCCAGTGGTGAATTCTTCCTCCATATAAACAGTACTGATGCAAAGGTGGTTGATCAAGGATGTAAAATCTTCAAAGGAGCAACAAAAGTTACTTAGAAAATAAGTAGGTGAAAGAAGCTCTAGCTAGCAGTGTGGGTCACCAGCATTTTGTGCAAAAGGAATGGGTCCTTCCTATCTGGGGCCCTTAATGTGAGTATCCAGGGGTTTGCATTTTGTTTTGTTTTCCTTGTGTTGATGCTTCTTGTTAAGCTGCATGGACCTTCTTCTGCCTGGCTGTGAGCCCTCCAGCCTCCAGACAATATCTGATGGACATTCAGCTTAAGCAGAAATCATCCATTAGTAGCCAGGAAGTAAAAGGTAAAGGTAAAGGTACCCCTGCCCGAACGGGCCAGTCTTGACAGACTCTGGGGTTTGTGCGCCCATCTCACATCTATTGGCCGGGGGCCAGCGCTGTCCGAAGACACTTCCGGGTCACGTGGCCAGCGTGACAAAGCTGCATCTGGCGAGCCAGCGCAGCACACGGAACGCCGTTTACCTTCCCGCTGGTAAGCGGTACCTATTTATCTACTTGCACCCGGGGGTGCTTTCGAACTGCTAGGTTGGCAGGCGCTGGGACCGAGCAGCGGGAGCGCACCCCGCCGCGGGGATTCGAACTGCCGACCTTTCGATCGGCAAGCCCTAGGCGCTGAGGCTTTAACCCACAGCGCCACCCGCGTCCCCAGGAAGTAGAAGGTGCCAATTCACAGAATCAGTACCTTGAGCAGCTCCCATAGAAGTTGCTTGGGCAGTCACCAAATCCCCATTGAGCATTTTCTCTGTCTGTTCACAGATGCTCCCATGAGCAGCATCTTCTCCCTATGGACCTGTTGAAGTTAGCTAGGTGCTGGCTGAGGACTGGGCAACAGAGGAAACCACCTACTCCAATGGCCTGCTCAATTCAGGATGCAGCAGCAGCATGCTTGATTTCCAGACACCCACTCTGCTTAAATACCTCCAGCCATGTTTGATACCTCATCTCTGGAATTCCCAACACCAGCAGGTAAAATGGGTATTCTTCCCACAGTTTCTGACTCTCATTTTGTCTGACTTCTGCTTTTGATGTTGTTTAATCTCCCAGTTTCTTTTCCAGTTGGTTTTATCCTTCTGCTTTAACCCCCCCCCCCATATTATCGTTGTTCTAATTTTAAGGTTGATTTGTTTCTATTAATATTATGTTAGTTACCTCAGTACCTGTCACAAACACAGAATGGGACATCTTCTTCCTCCAACAGGAATCCCTGTGAGAACAAAGAGCATTGAGTCTCCGGTTGGCAAACTGAGACTCTTCAGAGACACAAGATCTACCCACTCTGGAAGAATGGCAGATGAAGGTGATTGACTTCATGGAATTGGCTGAGATGACTGGCAGAATCCGAGACCAGGGAGAAGAGTTGGTGAAAGAAGTCTGGAAGAAATTTAAAGACTATTTAAAGAAATATTGTAAAATTAATGAATGTTAGAAAGATGTTGGATAGAAACTAAGCGGTTTCCAGCTGTAATGCTTTAGGAGATATGAAAAAAGGATTATAAATGGGTAAAAGTTTAATGGTAAGGATTTGCTGAACTAACAAACTGAAATGGAATACAAAGAAGGGAAGTATGAGGAGGTCGGAGGAAATAAGGGTATGGAAGTTATGTTATTGAAAATTAATGTGTGTTTTTAACTGCTTATTATTTTGTATGTTTATTTTTATTTTTTCTTATATTCAAATAAAATTCTCAATAAATATCTTTAAAAACAAACAAACTGAGACTCTTCAGATATGAGAAGTCACTCCAAGATTTGGAATCTTGGTTCCTCTTCTCTTCTGCCACCCTCCCTACTTTCTCAACACACTCTTTGTAATTCCGCAAAGAGGAATTGCATTCCCTTGCTCATAATCGAGCCTATTTCATGGCAATTCATTCCCTTTCCTTGTTCGCACAATAGAGCCAAGTTCTCTTTGGAGCTTATATGATTTCCCCAAGTCAATGAGGCCAAGGTTGCAAAGGGCAATGAAGCTTTTAGTGCCTATATATTGCACCTTGCTGTGTTTGAAAGCAACACCCACCACTTAGGCAATCAAGCAGCCATGAATAGTTAATAACACACACACACACACACACACACACACCACTTGACCTGCCCTCCGCTCTTGCCATCTCCCACTTACTATGCACAGAAGATTATGTAAAAGCTTCTACCTCCGAGGCATCTCATTGCATTAACTTTACAATGGAAACTCAAAAGCAGAGAAGCTTTGAATGGGAACAGTTGTCTCATGCTGGCAGGGAATGAAAAATGCAGTTGTGTAAAGGATTTCTCCTCTCTTCTTTTCTCTCCCCTCCCATCCTGTCCCTTTATTGTCTCCCACCCCATACCTCTCAAATTCCAATTTCACCAGGAGAAGATTTTTTTTTAAAAAAATCAAAACTGGAATTGGCAGACATGTAGTCTCCTCTGCCCCTAGATTTCACTTCCTCCTTCCCCCACATTACCAAGGCATGGGTATCTATTAAGAAACAGGGGCAGATTTTGGTCTTTCAAATTTCAGTGTGCAAGGCCCAAATTTGCACCCCACCCGCCTCTCACTTTCCATTCTGCTCAGTTCACTACATCATAGATGCAACACCCTGCAGCATCTCCTAAACTCAACACCCAGGGCTATGGAACTGGTTGCATTGCCCTAAATCCATCTGTTAATCAAACACTATAAAAATGCAAACCTGTAGCTATGATTGAGTTAGGGTTTTGTGTGTGTAATGTTGCACACGTGCTGACATGAACACAGTCTATCTGTACTAGTGACACAGAAGTGGGGCAGAAGGAATGGAAAACTGTGGCTAGCGGTGCTCTCTGTAATATTAGGAAATGAAAAAAAGAGCAGTCTGTGGTTCTATTGCCTTGCCTTGTTGTCTTCTATGATCCTTCTTGGAACCAAGACCAAACACATGGAATGATTTCTAGGAAAAGGGTCTTCTGAATCTGTCCTTGTTAGGCCAAGGCTGTGGGTTGCAATTCTAGAGGATCTTTGTCCCTTGGCATAAATTGGTGGCTGAATCTGGTAGTTTAGATTGGAGAAGCTGGAAGTACAGAAGACAAAGGGTGGTTCTTTATCAGTCAGTCAACTATAGAAGCTGAGCCTTCCAGTATTTATACCAGATCTGGCCAATCAAGAGGCTTTATCCGGCCTGTAAATCATGGAAGCAGTGTTGCCCACTCCTTATTCCTTCCTGCATCTGAAGGGGTTCTGGATGCCTGAGCACAGCTAGTTTATGGTAGATGACCAAGCCTGTGACTGGATCTAGGCCATAAGGAGCCCAGTGAAAATGTGGAGTCTTTGATACTGGCACCCACACGTCTTTGGAACTACCTAGAGAATGTTTCTTTGGGCTACTAAGTGGGTTCTAAATACTTTTCTGCTTCTCCAGATCACTATGTGAGTTGTGGGGAAGCGGCATCTTTTATTGATGCACCTTATTTCACCTTTGTCTATTTCAGTGATTATTATTTCTGTGGTTGCTCCCCGCTTGTGGAATGCTCTCTCCAGCATCGTTCGACTAGCACCTTTGTTAAGTATCTTCAGGTGCCAGGCAAAGACATTCCTCTTATCCCAAGCCTTTGGCTAATTAAACAATCTATGGCCTTTTAAACTGAAGGGGGGTGTTACCAGTTTTGTTTGTTACTATGGTGAAACAGACTTGGAGTCCTGTAGTGATTTCATGCTCTTTATTGCAGCTTGTAAAACAGTGATTGAATCACCCCCTAGACCTCAGGCTTTTATATACATTATTTACACAATGAGTCCTGTCTGATTGGCTGATTCTGTTTCCCTCCTGGAGCCTGATTGGTCTTTTACTGCAAGCCAATCAGTAGCCCTGGAGCCTGTGCTGTTATTTTCCATTCTACTGGAACCAGTAGGAAGGAACTTGTTATTTTTTTTTAAAAAAAAGACATTGGTGAAAAGAAAAGTAACATTAAAAGCTGATCTCTTTCACCCTTGCTGACCAGAGCCCAGCAGAGCTCAGATGGTGGCGGTTCCTCTGCCAGAGACTCTCCACCCTCCAGCTTCATAAGGTTGCATTGCCCGTGTGTGAATGCAAATGTAAGACAAAACAGCTTCCAAGTTATGGTATGGTGACATCTGACTCCTGCAATTATTGGAGCAATAAATAAATCATATTCCAAAATATGTTTGAGGTGCAAAAGGAAGAATAGATTACCATATGTAGTGGACATGCAAAAATACTGGAAGATGGCTATTAGAATAATAACAAATAAATTGACATATGAAGTTCCCTTAGATCTAGCGGAACTATTGGCAGCCTATTATAAAGAAAGAACTCAAGGAACTTGCATTCTATCTGTTCACGGCTGCAAGATTGTTAATGGCTCAAAACTGGAAAGTTACATTACTCTCTTCTTGGAATGAACAGCTTCATAAAGTATGGGATTTGACAATAATGGCAAAAATAACATCTTATGTCAGGGCAAGAATTGAAAGTGTATCTAGAAATGAACTATGGGGAAACTAGCTGCCCTTTTTACAGTATTGTCAAGAAAATAATTACCTCTCCTGGAAGCAAATTCAAGCTGGTTTTGAGGGTTGTTGTTTTTGTAAAAGAAGAAATATTGTTATTTTATGCCAAGTCCTATTTTCTTGCAGCATATTATAATATGAAGTGTTGCTGTTTTCCTGCCACAGTTTTGTTCATTGGTGATAATCATTATCAAGTGATTAAATAAAAAATACTGCATATAGAAAAAAAATCCAATAAATAATAAATCCCCCCCCCAAAAAAGAAGATCTGGTTGCACTGATAACTTCTTTCAATAACATCCTGAAGCGTACACTGGGATGTATTTATTTAAGACATTTTCAAAGTGCCCTTCATTAGTGATACCAAGGCAGATCATGGCAATAAAAAGACATTACTCATACCATCAAGGTATTAAAATAGAGCAGAAATACCAAAAAGAAGAGAAAAAAGAAACTCACAATAAAGCTAGGTAATTTTACTAAAAGCTCAGCATTAATAAGGCAAAAGCCTGGGTCTTCAGCATGCACCAGGAGCTTATCAAAGTTGCTGCTTGCTTTATTTTGGAAAATAGGCTATTTTGCAAACTGGAAGCATGATGGAAAAGACTCAGCAGATGGTGGCAAAAACAGCCGGGCCTCAGCTGAAGATCTCAAGATACAGGCAGATCTGTATTGGAGAAGACATCTGGGCCCCATGACTGGCAGCCAATTTTATGTCCCTATCAAGGACCTTGCTTGAAGACATCAAGAAGAGGTGGCAAGAATACACAGAGGAATTATACCAGAAAGATATGGATGTCTCGTACACCCCAGGTAGTGTGGTTGATTACCTTGAGCCAGAAATCCTGGAGAGTGAAGTCTTCATGTCTTCTGCTTCTGTTAGGTCCTTACCACTTTTGTCTTTTATTATGGTAATCTGTACAAAATGTTCCTTTCATATGTCCAATTTTCTTGAACAGATCTCTGGTTTTTCCCAATCTATTGTTTCCCTCTACTTCTTTGCATTCATAGAATCATAGAATCATAGAGTTGGAATAGACCACAAGGGCCATCGAGTCTAACCCCCTGCCAAGCAGGAAACACCATCAGACCATTTGCACCATTTGCATTGCTCGTTTAAGAAGGCCTTCTTGTCTCTCCTTGTTATTTTTCGGAAATCTGCATTCAGTTTCCTGTATCTTTCACTATCTCGCATTTTGCTTGCCTTCTCTCTCCCGCTATTTGTAAGGCCTCATTGGACAGCCACTTTGCTTTCTTGCATTTCCTTTTCATTGGGGCGGTTTTTGTTGCTGCCTCCTGTATAATGTTATGAGCCTCCATCCATAGTTCTTCAGGCTCTCTGTCCACCAAATCTAAATCCTTAAACCTGTTTCTCACTTCCACTGTGTATTCATAAGGGATTTGATTTAGATTGTATCTTACCGGCCCAGTGGTTTTTCCTACTTTCTTCAGTTTAAGCTTGAATTTTGCTATAAGAAGCTGATGATCTGAGCCATAGTCAGCTCCAGGTCTTGTTTTTGCTGACTGCATAGAGCTTCTCCATCTTTGGCTGCAGAAAATATAATCAATTTGATTTCGATACTGCCCATCTGGTGATGTCCATGTGTAGAGTCATCTCTTGTGTTGTTGGAAAAGAGTGTTTGTGATGACTAGCTTGTTCTCTTGACAGAACTCTATTAGCCTTTGCCCTGCTTCGTTTTGAACTCCAAGGCCAATCTTGCCAGTTGTTCCTTTTATCTCTTGCCAGTTGTTCCTTTTATCTCTTGACTCCCTACTTTAGCATTCCAATCCTCTATAATGAGAAGAACATCATTCTTTGGTGTCATTTCTAGAAGGAGTTGTAAGTCTTCCTAGAATTGGTCAATTTCAGTTTCTTCAGCGCCGGTAGTTGGTGCATAAACTTGGATTTTGTTGTTTAGTTGTTTAGTCATGTCCGACTCTTCGTGACCCCCATGGACCAGAGCACGCCAAGCACTCCTGTCTTCCACTGCCTCCTGCAGTTTGGTGAAACTAAACTTGGATTGCTGTGATGTTAAAATGTCTGCCTAGCATTCGTATCGAGATCATTCTATCATTTTTGAGATTGCATCCCAGTACAGCTTTCACCACTCTTTTGTTGACTGCTCCATTTCTTTTACGGGATTCTTACCCACAGTAGTGGATATGATGGTCATCTGAACTGAATTCACTCATTCCCATCCATTTTAATTCACTGATGCCCAGAATGTCAATATTTATTCTTGCCATCTCATTGGTAAGCACATCCAGCTTATCAAGGTTCATGGTTCTTACATTCTGGGTTCCTATGCAATATTTTTTTTTACAGCATTGGACTTTCCTTTTGCTTCCAGGCATATCCGCAACTGAGCGACCTTTCGGCTTTGGCCCAGCCACTTCATCAGCTCTGAATCTACTTGTACTTGTCCTCCACTCTTCCTCAGTAGCATGTTGGACGCCTTCTGACCTGAGGGGCTCATCTTCCAATGTCATAACTTTTATATGCCTGTTGTCTTTGTCCATTTTCTTGGCAGGGATACTGGAGTGGCTTGCCTGCTCCAGGTGGATCATGTTTGGTCAAAACTCTCCATTATGACCTGTCTTGGGTGCCCCTGCACGGCATAGCTCATAGCTTCTCTGAGTTATTCAAGCCCCTTCGACATGACAAGGCAGTGATCCATGAAGGAGTTATTTCATATACCATAGCCCAATTATGTAATGCCATCTGTAGGAGTGGTAAAATATGCATTTAACTGGGGAAAATGCACTCAGGCTTTTACAGACTGAATAATGCTGGGCTGTTGACGGGAATGGCCTCTTTTCCAAGCCACCTTCTGAAAGAGCATTACTGGAGTGTTACAAATAAGGATTAGTCTCTTCCATGTGTTAGAAATGAACAGGGCCTAGCCTGATAACAAGACTCAGAAGACCGGCTTGTTCTGAGCAAGCCAAATGACTTTGACCACATTAACTCCTAAAAGCTGCTGCTGAGATATCCATAGCTTCAAATACAGAAATGAGGAGTGCCATAGGAATTCAGCATATGATTTTTTTTAAAAAATGTATATTATTCTTATTCTTATTACTTCATTCCCATGCCTCACACCACAACAACACACAGAGAGAGTCTCGTCTCTTTAGAGAGCCCTAGAGATGTGTTCACAGTGGGGATGGTGGGGAATAGTAGAGTCATTAATAGTAATAGCAATAATAATAATACTTTGAATTATTTCCCACCCTTCATCTCAAAGCAGCCCAAGGTGGCAGTCATAGCAATCATAAAACATTTTAGAAACACACAACTAAAAATAGTTCAAAGACATTCTTAAAAAACATCAGTTTAAACCAGCGATTTTAGGGGTGCCGAGAACAGTTCCTTTCAGCCATCAAATGCCTGCTGCTTTTACATTTTTCTTTAAAGTCAATACAGTGGTACCTCTGGTTAAGAACTTAATTTGTTCTGGAGGTCCGTTCTTAATCTGAAACTGTTCTCAACCTGAGATACCACTTTAGCTAATGGGGCAGTGGTTGTTGTTTCCCCCCAAGGGGGTACTCAAGGGTATGCAGTACTGCCACCTTCTCTCTTTTTGAATAAAAAGTGTGGCACTTACTGTAACGACATCATGATGAGTACCGACACCTCTTCTTCTAGAAAAAAAGAAAAAGAGCACTGCTTGGAGGCAACCTCACCACCATTCCTTGTAAAAACCCCTGTGGAGCTTCTGGAAAAGGCATAGGCAGGTACCCGTGATCAGGAAGTGCCGCCAGGGCTGGCTGACCCTCTTGGAAGCCAATGACTCTTGCAGAGGCAAACTGCCCTTTGGGACACCCACAGGTAGAGGCAGCAGACGACAGATGTTCAAGATATTGAGAAGGTGGAACATGTGCAGTGAAAGGTGGCCAAGATCTTCAAGGGTCTGGAAACCAAGCCTTCTGAAGAATGGTTGAAGGAGTGATTAGCCTGGAGAAGAGGAGACAGAGAGGTGGTCTTCAAAACTCTAAAGGGCTGTCCCATGGAAGATGGAACAAGCTTATTTTTGGCTGCTCCAGAAGGAAGGCCCAAACCAATGGATTCAAATGTTAAGAAAGGAAATTCCAACTAAACATTAGGAGGAATGGTGCACAAGTGGAATAGACTACCTTTGAAGGTGGTGGACTCTCCTTCATTGGACATTTTTAAGCAGAGGTTGAATGGCCATCTGGCAGGGATTCTTTAGCTGTGATTTCTGCATTGCAGGCGGTTGGGCTAGATGGTCCTTGAGGGTCCCTTCCAATTGCAGTTCTATGATTCTAAGTGCACTACTCACTCTGGGTAGATGGTCTAGGTTTCTTTGCCCTCTGTTGCTAGGGGTAGGGTTCACTCACAGCCAACAGTTTAGAGCAAACACAGTGTCAGGGGCTGTACAGAGGAGAGATACAAACTTGCAGGATTCCCTCCACTCCATTTCATTACTCCATCAATTTTCATTATGAATATATTCACCCACTTTCATTTTTTAAAAAAAATTAGAGTGTCATTTGTTCCACGGCAAATTTTGCCTTTAAAAACAAACAAACAAAACAAACTTAATTCACCATTTGTCTCCGTTGGGGCTCTTATCCTGCCTGTATTTTTGGTTTCATCCATCAGCATTACAGACATTGTTCACATCCTCCAAAAGAACTGCCTAATTCCAGACAGAAAGGGACCTCCCACCATTTTTTAGGTAATTACAAAGGGTGTAAATCTAAGTACACACAACTTCCCTGTTATTTAAACCATATCCTGATTCCACTCCCCCCCCCCAAGTCTTGAATAGCAAGATGTGCTGAGAAAGAACAAAATGAGAAAAAGACAGAGGTTTTCCTCTCCTGTAGTCCCTAAGGACCACTGGGCAAGCTCAGAGATATTCCTAAGTCTTGTGATGCAGAAGCAGAATCCCCAGAATTTGTCTGCCCACGCCTTGGGGAAGATTATTAGCCAATCCTTTAAAAAGCAGAAAAGCAAATACTATTAAAAATTCTGCAAGACAAGCTCTACACATTCTTCCTCTTTGCGGTGATATTTTTCTTGGTATTTGTGTGTGGGGGAGACGCTCTCCTTGATTCCTCAGGTGTTCAATGCAAATATTGTCTATTATTCATTTACGTATTTATCCAAAGCATTTGTTTCTTGCTCTTCAGCCAAAAAGGTTCCCAGGAGTGACTTACATACAACCAATTAACACAAGACAGTAATTGTGTTGATAAATTTGTAAAGCATTTATCCTGACCAGGGTTCTCCAAAAGAACACCAATAGACTCAGGCTTTAATTGAAAAAGAGAGAGGCTTTTATTAAAATAAACGTATGTATGTTTGGGGCTCATCTTCCAGCGTCATAACTTTTATATGCCTGTTGCCTTTGTCGATGGAGTTTTCTTGGCAGGGATACTGGAGTGGCTTGCCGGTTCCTGCTCCAGGTGGATCACATTTGGTCAAAACTCTCCACTATGACCTGTCCATCTTGGGTGGCCCTGCACGGCATAGCTCATAGCGTCTCTGAGTTATTCAAGCCCCTTCGCCACGGCAAGGCAGTGATCCACTGCGGGAGGCAGTGGAAGACAGGAGTGCCTGGCGTGCTCTGGTCCATGGGGTCACGAAGAGTCGGACACGACTAAACGACTAAACAACAACAACATGTATGTTAGCTTCCTAACATATATGTTAGGAGAGAGGCTAAACTTTGATGCTGTCAGAGATCATATTTAATAAAAATAGTAAAATTTTATTTATATCCCGCCCTCCCCAGCCAAAGCTGAGCTCAGAGCAGCTAACATCAGTAAAAGTATTTGATACACATTCCAACACATTGGCCCAAATATAAGCCACACCCCCCCCCAAAAAAAAATTCCGACTGTGGAAAGTTGAAGTGTGGCTCATATTTGGAACCAAGTGGTGCGCGCCTGATTCCTGGCACTACTGCCCTGAATGGGGGGCAGGGGCAGCCGGCACCAGCTTGAGGAGGTAGCACCGGGAGTGCTGGGAAGCGGTAGTACCAGGAGGAAGGAGTGCAGTGTGCTCGGAATCGAGCACCAGCGTCGGCTTGGGGAGTGGGGTGCTGAGCGCTGGTACTGGCTGCTGGCATGGACTCCCCCCGTTCAGGGCAGTAGTGCTGGGAGGCGGGCTCACAGCGTGCTCAGAACCGAGCACTGGCACCACTGCCCCCCCCCCCCGTTCAGGGCTTTGGAGCGGCGAAGCGGGTCGCATCCGCAAATAAGCCTTGAATTTTAAAGGTGCAGCTTATTTGCGGGTGCGGCTTATATTCGGTACAGTGGTACCTCCGGTTACAAACACTTCAGGTTACAAACTCCGCTCAACCCGGAAGTAATACCTTGGGTTAAGAACTTTACCTCAGGATGAGAACAGAAATCGTGTGGCAGCGGCGCAGCGGCAATGGGAGGCCCCATTAGCTAAAGTGGTACCTCAGGTTAAGAACCGTTTCAGGTTAAGAACAGACCTCTGGAATGAATTAAGTTCGTAACCAGAGGTACCACTGTAATTACCACTTAACCAATCAGGCAATTACAGCCGTCCTTCCCATTATAGTTACACAGTTACGAAACACGGTCATCATTCTTAAACCTTTGGCTCTTCTGACTAGTCCACCCCAACCTTCTCATTTTAATAATATGTGAATACATGTAACCGTCTTTCAGTATTTTTCTTTGTTGTCTTCTGACTGTTACAAGTACTTGTGGCCTGCTAATGTCTGCTTTCAGTTACCTATGTTGATGTTTTTGTTCTCTTCTTGACCCAGGACATAGTGTAATTACTATGCTTGGCTGATCTCCTAATGTTTCTTCCTTCTTACATTCCATTCCTTCCGTTTGTGCTAGGGACTGTAAGAGAACACAGGCTTGTGCGTACTTCTACTTAAAAACAGTTTGTTCTTTTAGGAAACGTTTGGAAAGCTCATACACAGATTTCAGACTGAAAAGCTCTAAGTGCACAAAACAGTCTGAGATGAAATAAAATGGGGAGGTCCGCCTACATGTTGTTGCAGGGTATCTATCTATCTAGCTAGCTAGCTATCATCTATCTATCTATCTATCTATCTATCTATCTATCTATCTATCATCTCCCCAAAACATGACCACACAAGGGAAAAGGGAAGGGGAGGGCAGTGAGAGAGGGGGATCAAACTCCTGCACCAGTTCTGTCTAGAAAAGTTGCTCTTCTAATGATCAGCAATCATAGTTTATGGGGAGGAAATGCCTGGTGTAGGAGGGCTTTGGCAGAGCTGATGGAATGAGCCTTCTGCTTCCTATCTCCTACTGAGGCAGCCTGATGGAATGGCTGTTTCCATGTGGCGGTTGAAGGACTGGAGGCCTGATGGAGCTCATCTGTCTCAGCAGAGAGGATGGAGTGAGTCCTGCTTCCCATCTAATGTCAACTGCGATACAGGTATAGTCAGCATGGTGTCCTCCAAAGGTTGTGAGCTACAACTCCCACCATCTCTGACCCATGGGGCGTGCTGCTTTCTGGAGCTCATGGGAGTTCAATCCCCAACAAAATCTGAAGGGCATTAAACTGGCTAACCCTGGCTCAGTAGATGCATGCTGAATTTCATTTAGTGGAGGACAAACATTGGGTGGGTGGATGTGAAGAGAATATTCTTTGTGTCCTATATATGGGCTTCCTGTGAGAATCTGATTGGCCACTGTGCAGTAGAAGTTGCTTAACCAGACTGTCCTCCAGCTGAATTCAGCCTCATCGATTATGTCCAACAGCCGTACTTTTTCACACATTGCCTCATTTTAAAGATTCCAGTTTCCTTAAAAACACATGACTGTAGATATAGAGATAGAGAAAGATGATATATAGATATAGATATAGATATAGATATAGATATAGATATAGATATAGATATAGATATAGATATAGATATAGATATAGATATAGATATAGATATAGATATAGATATAGATATAGATATAGATATAGATATAGATATATAGATATAGATATAGATATAGATATAGATATAGATATAGATATAGATATAGGATTAGATATAGATATAGATATAGATATAGATATAGATATAGATATAGATATAGATATATAGATATAGATATAGATATAGATATAGATATAGATATAGGATTAGATATAGATATAGATGATAGAGATGATAGAGATGATAGAGATATAGATATAGATGATAGAGATAGAGATAGATATAGATATAGATATAGATATAGATATAGATATAGATATAGATATAGATATAGATATAGATATAGATATAGATAGATGATATAGATGATAGAGATATAGATATAGATATAGATATATAGATATAGATATAGATATAGATATAGATATAGATATAGCTAGATATAAGAAGGAGATGCTCAATTAGATGGACTGCCAGCTAAATCCAGCCATGCTGATTAAAAAAATAAATAAATCCCCTAAAGAGCTAAACTTATTCAGCAGTTAACATTGCCATAGTTAATGGAGGGGAGCAAATGATGAATCCCTTTAATACACTAATAAATTTTGCCAGCCAGTTTATCTTCAATATTATCAACATGAATATCAAGGTCCTGAGATGGCCATTAATCTGTCAGACATCAATAAAAATTATGCCAGGAAATAATCTCATTAAGAGCACCTAAATGAGCACTTGGGGAGGGGGTGTGCATCTATATATAATGGCCAAATGCAGTATTTGTGACACGATCCACTGAATTAAAAGACTGCCAAATTAACTATCTTAAGCATCTTTCGTCAAATGACTCCAAACTCTGTGACCCTCCTGGCTTTGCCAAGACTTGTGTCAGGGTTTATGCAGATGCACAGATTGCCACTCAAAGGAGCATGCTTCAAAATTGCTCTCGATACAACGTTCCCCCTTGGCTGTGCTTCAAAACTATCACCTTTGGCCAGCAGCTGTCCCTACATGATCAATATGCAAGGACTCAACCCCATCAATATTGTCTTGCAATTCCAGAAGTCAAAGCTAGTAGTAGCAGTAGTAGTAGCAGCAGCTGTAATAAAAGCAACACCAGTGACCAATAGCAACACTTTGTGACACATTGTTTGATTTTCAAGATTTCAGATGCCTTAAAAACACATGACTGTAATATACAGTTATGTGACTGGGTCAGTCTGAATGATATCCTGGGTCCCTTCTAAAGGTAAAGGTAAAGGGACCCCTGACCATTAGGTCTAGTCGTGACCGACTCTGGGGTTACGGCACTCATCTCGCTTTATTGGCTGAGGGAGCCGGTGTACAGCTTCCGGGTCATGTGGCCAGCATGACTAAGCCACTTCTGGCGTACCAGAGCAGCGCACAGAAACACCGTTTACCTTCCCGCCGGAGTGGTACCTATTTATCTACTTGCACTTTGATGAGCTTTTGAACTCCTAGGTTGGCAGGAGCAGGGACCAAGCAACCCCATTGCGGGGATTCGAACCGCCAACCTTCTGATCGGCAAGCCCTAGGCTCTGTGATTTAACCCACAGCGCCGCGCCACCTGTGTCCCTCTTCTAAAGGTGTAAGAGTGGTATAGGTGGAAGCTGATCAAACCTGTTTCTTTGTCAAGGTACTGGCTTTGACTGGCTAGTTAAGCACCATAACTTCATATACCAAGAGGTTTCTCTGTTGCCATAGAGACAAATGGGTGAGCCTTTCCCCACCACCACTGGCTGGATGCTACACCATCCTACGTTGGAGAATAAGCCAAGGGGTGTGTGTAGGAGATAACTGTGTGTGAAAATTGGTCTGATACTGGAAGATGGAGACAGGGACAAGCCCTGCTCTGTGCTGGACTCAAAACTATGGCTTGGGGCTCCCTTGGAAACCTAATGAGAAAGCAAGTTAAGTTGGGATGGGGTTAATGCTGACTGGACCCTAAACTACACTGCCTTTCACCCAGATGCCATATTTCGTTTGAAGAGCTCAGGGTAGACCTTTCCAAAGAATTCCAGTAGGATTTGCATCCAGCAGAATTGAAAAACTCATAGAGCTAAGAGAGAAAATGGGAAAGGGTTGCACTCTTCCATGTTTCTCTCCTTCCACTGTCAAACCACTCTTACCATCAGAAAGTACTCAGAATCTCCTTTCTTGTCATTTGTATCCATTGCTTTGAGTCCTCCCCTCTGGAGCAGGAGAAAACAAGCTTGCTCCATCTTCCATATGACAGCCCTTTAGATATTTGAAGGTGGCTATCACATCACCTCTCAGTCTTCTCTTCTCCAGGCTAAACAACCCCAACTCCCTCAACCATTCCTCATAAGGCTTGGTTTCCAGACCCTTGATCAACTCAGTCACCCTCCTCTCCTACTTCCCAGCTTGTCAATATTCTTCTTAAACTGTGGTGCCCATAGTTGGACACAGAACTCCAGGTGGGACCTGACCATGGAATAATTGAGTGCAATAGAGTTTTATGAGTGGAGGGGATGGAGGCGTCATTAATGCTTGGAAGCGGAGCCTTTGTGATGGAAATGTCAGAAACAAGTTGGACTGAACTTGCCAAGTGCACTTCCATTAATCACACGGTGGCAGGTCTTTGTGTCACATATGTACAGCTCTTGTCAGGTCACATCAATTTGTGTTGACTGACATCACACAGAGAAAGCTGGCATGATGGATATGGTCTGACACACAGCTTTATGGAGAGATGCAGGAGCTGTGGGAGTTCAAGTTCCATTCCATTCACAGCCCTTGCTGTGTCATTTGAGTTTTAAGGACCATTAGTGTTTCAGCCCAGAAGAGATCACAAATGGGCAGACGAGGTCAAGAGGGGCTGGCAGAAGCAATGTTTGCACACAACTTCGACCAATTTGAGTGTAGGCAGGAAGGATGAGGGAGGGAGGAAGTGAACACCGTTTTCTGTTTATCAGAAATACCATCACATGAAAACCAAAGAAAAAGAAATAGGAGTACTGCAAGCTGCCTTAAACTGAGACATAAGAAGATAAGAAGGGCCTTGGTGGATCAGACCAATGTCCCATCTAGTACCATATTCTGTTCTCACCATGGCCAACTAGATGTCCCAATAGGAAGCCCAAAAGTAGAACCTGAGCACAAAAACATATCAACATAAGAGCCTGCAGGGTCAAGCCAATGTCCCATCTAGTCCAGTCTCCTGTTCTCACCATGGCCAACTAATGCCCAGTAGGAAACCCACAAGCAAAGCTTGAGTGCAAGAGCCCTCTCACCTCATGTGGTTTCCCAGCAATTGGTATTCAGAAGCATCACTGCCTCCAAGCATGGAGTCACAGCATATTCACTGTGACTAGCAGCCAGTCAGTCAGACTCAATGTAACTCAGTATTGTCTACACAGAGTGGCAGGTGCTCTCCCGGATTTCAGGTGGCAGTCTCCCCCAGCCCTACACGGAGATGCCAGGGATTGGACTTAGGACCTTCTGCATTCAAAGCAGGTGCTCTCCCATGGATACAGGCAGATGTGGTATCATTAGAGCAAGATGATTCTTGGAGGGGGGATTTGACCTTTGTGAATTCCACTATAAACTCAACTAATCTGCATCTCCAGACAAATGTGCTGAATCGAAAAATACTTCTCCACCAGTTTTCTCACTCAGTGCTGCAACACATTGCCTCAAAAATGTATAAAAATGTGTATTTTGAGACCCAAGTATGGTAAGTTTAGAGGTGTGTGTTTGGAGAGAAATGTGTTTCAAATGCTTAAATATGCATTTCAGTGTCCTTGCAGATTGTTTAAAACATACGAACACAATGCAGATCAGTGTGGAAACTGGATGGAATAGGCTTATGAGTGAATCTCTAAGGCTTAGAAACTACTATGATTGAGTAGGGGCATGGTGGCGGTTTATAGACATATGACTGGTATACAAAGAGAAGGGAGAGAAATATTCTTTCATAATACCAGAATTGAGGGAGGATTATTTGCAGTCCGGTAATTGGTTGGGGACGAACACCAGAGAAGTCTGGTTTCCACACAGTTCATTGTTGATTTGCTGGTGTCACTCCCAGAAGATGGTGATGACTGTCAACTTGGATCGCGGATGGAGAACCTGTGGCTCTACTGGTGTTAGTTTGTTTGTTTGTTTCATTTATTAATGATTTCCCTTTAAACACCTCAGATCATCCAAGAACAGGTGTTATTGAGCTCCTGGGATGTGTAGGTACAAAGCAGAGGTGGAGCTGCGTGTGATGAGTACACTGCAGAACAGTCTTCCCCAGATTTGCACCCTCCTTATTCTGGGGGATGCCCAGCAGCCCCAGCCAGCATAGACAATGGTCAGGGAATGATAGGAGTTATAGATTTTAAAACATATGGAGGGCTACAGCTTCCTTATCCCTGTCTCAAGTGGCTTTTTTAAAAAAAAGGATTTGGCATATCTGTGGAAAATGGACCTCTGGAAGTATATTAGGTGTGATGGCTACAGGGGTTTTCCATGTTTAGGGGCAGGGCCCTCCAAGTGTCCCTATTTTCCAGGAATTGTCCCTGATTTACAGAAGCCATCTCTGTTTCTGATTTGATCCTGGAATGTCCCCCTTTTCTTTGGATGTCCCTATTTTCATCAGAGAAATGTTGGAAGGTAGAGTAGGACACCTCTATTTTCACTGGAGAAATGTTGGAGGGAATGGATATGTTTGGATTTGAGATGCTGGGGACAAACAAAGGTGGGCATCTTCCTTCCTTGCTTGTGAGCTTCTTGACACAGGAGGGTGGCATCCATCTAAACCACAATCATAATAGAAATTGGAAGTTTCTTAAATCTTTTTAAGTAATGCAGAATGCAGTGGCTAGCTTGCTTGTGGGGGCAAGCTCCCAACAGTATATAACTCCCAACTTGAACAATTGGCACCGGCTTCAAATCTGCTACTGGGCCAAGTTCAAGGTGCTTGAACTCACATGTAAGTCCCTATACTGCTTACTCAAGAGTAAGCTGTACTTCTTATACACCCAGTAGACTGCTGAAGTCTGTAGGAGAGTCTTTCCTGCTCGTTCCAAAGATCTTGAAAGTTCACTCAGAGCACAGGTGGACTTTGGAAATCTTTTGTAACATGGTGCCCTGTGCAAAGCCAAAATTTGGCACTCCAAAATGGTTCTTCTCAATTGTGGATCTTCTCAGTTTTGCGTTTCCTCAGCTTCATATCCTTTGTGGGGGAATCACCCGCACCACCCTAAATGAGGTCAGCACTGCTCAGAAGAGCAAGGCTTTTACTGTGGCTGCCCATGTTCTGGGAGTAGCATTTCTGTCCACTCTGCATTTTTCGGAAACAACTGAAGGCACTTTTCCCCCTGACAGTTCTTCAAAGCTGGATATAGGAGTCTTTACCATGAGTGCCTGCTTGTTGGGGTTTTAGTCTTGTTTTAAAAGCATTTGCTATTTTTGTGATTTTAATTATTGTACGTGTAAATCACTTAGAGGTGGTGGTTTACAAGGTTATGAATTTAATCTTTGCAATAGTAATTTATTCCATCTGGTATACTCTGATTCTGACTGCATTGGCTATCACCCAGTTGCATCTACCCTCCCTTCATTGGGGTAGGGGAATAAGGCTGGGATGAATGGTGTGATCAGGCAAGAAACTTGGTATGCTCATGTCTGCATGAATTGAAAGTGATGGGGCTAGCCCCCCCTCCCCCCAGCTCCTTGATTAGTGCTGTCCTGAGCACAGCAAAAGGAGAGAGAAATTATTTGTGTGACATAAAAGCCTTCAGAACAAGCCAAGCCCCATTTACAACATCAATATTTTACAGGAAGAAAGTGGAGTGCAGAAACCAATCACTCAGAACCTCAGGATTCGTTTGAGCAAAAAGAAAAGGAAAGAAGGAAAGAAAGGTGTTTCTAATAAATTCCCAACACAGGGTTCACCCTGACTTCCTTTTGTGCCTCATTTCTAGGCACAGGTTCATGCTTTAAAATGCCATATCTGTAGAGATTAATCGGAAGTCCATTAATGTCTGCAGGAGACTTTGTGGATATTTAAGTTATAATCAGAAAAATCTTAATAATTATTCATAAAGGAAACAGTTTATAAGAAGTAAATAAGGAGGCCAGATACAGGATAAAGGAGAACTTTTATTTTGTTGTTTGTATTGTTGTATGTTATGCTTGCTGTATGTTATGTTCACGTTTAATGAGGGTGGATTGTGCATTGGGGGAGTGGGGGGGTTATGTTATGTTGTAAATAAAATTCCATTTTTTAAAATAAATAAATAAATGTCTGTGTGCCTCTTCTTCTTCTTCTTCTTCTTCTTCTTCTCCTTCTCCTTCTCCTTCTCCTTCTCCTTCTCCTTCGCCCTGGCATGTTCCCAGTAAAAACCCACTCTATATATTCTATTTAATCGGAGCAAACAGCAATCTACAGAAAACCCAAATTGCCATTTGTTCTGATTCAGCGTTAAACAGCAGGTTTTTGTGGGGGAAGTGCTGGGGCGAAGAAAGGAAAAAAGCCCTGGATGCTGCAATTTAAAGCACAGACCTAGAAAGCATGAGGCAAAATTTAAGTGTGGATGAGCCCCTGTGTGCAACTTGCTGTCAGATGGCAATCTGTCCCTCCTTCCACCCAGTCATAGAATTGTACAGGAGGAAGGGACACCAAGAGTCATCTAGTCCAGCCCTCTGCAATGCAAGAATCACAGCTAAAGAATCCCTGACAGATGGTCATCCAACCTCTGCTTAAAAACTTCCAGTGGAGGAGAGTCCACCACTTTCCAAGTGAACAGCTGAACAGCTCTTACTGTCCAAAAGGCTTACCTGCACTGCAAATTAAAGATATCTGTGCTGATGACACTTGGCTCTTTTTCTCTCTTTCAGCTGGTGCCACAGAGTGCATGAAAATTCTAATTTGTTGTCTGGACACAGTCAGTGCTGGATTTACATATAAGCTAAACACGCTATAGCTTAGGGCCCCACCCTCTTGGGAGCCCCCCAAAAAATTAAAGGAAAAAAACCTGGATGTACATTTCCAAAATATAAGATAAAACATATAAAATAAATCCTACATACAGCAACAGTGTTTTGCATTGTGTAGGCTCCTATGATGTAAATAATGGGCTCTGCCTGCTAGCCTGCTCCCTAAAATATCACTGGTTTGCTCGTTTCTATATATAGGCTGCCTACATTCTGCATGGACTGGTTGCATGGCAACATGTGCAAATGGCTTTAGGCACCTATTAGATCCATAAATTACCAAATAGCATATATTCAACACAAAAAAGCAACAATTTGTTGTTGACAAAGGACAGCTGGACATATAAAGGGCCCCATTACCTTCAGTAGTTTAGGGCTTCATCAAACCTAAATCTGTCCCTAGAAACAGTAGTGGACTGGATGTAAATGAAGCACAATCTTAACAAGACAGGAGGTTTTAGTGGATGAATGTTTGACAATTTGATCTCGGATTGGGAAAACAATCTGTTCTGGCTTGCACTTTCCAGTAATTCAGGGTGCAAGCAGAGATGGTGGGCACCCTTTGCATTTACTGCCATCCATCTCAGGTTCAATCCTTCTGTCCCCTTTCTCAGAATCCCTGCAGATCTTTCACCTGAGCAAGACTTTTCAAATGCACTTCAGATTTTGCCTCATAAGCAATGCTGAAATCCAAGACAGAAGATGGTCTCTCCTGACAGATTTGTTCCCCCTTTTCACCTCTTGCCCAAAGGTTGCTGCCTTGCAGCCACCAAGAGATCAATTCAGCAGGCTCCCTCTGGATGTGGCGACCCAGGGTTCAAATACAATGCCTGTGCACTGGCCCTGAGATCAAAAAGTCTTTTGGCAGTGGCAAACATCAAAGTCTAATTTTGCATATCTTGTCCTCCTGTATATGCCCTGGCACAAAGGCTTGGTCTCTTGTAGAGCAGCTTCTGTGAGTTGC
Organism: Podarcis vaucheri; assembly: GCF_965113315.1. NCBI lineage: Eukaryota > Metazoa > Chordata > Lepidosauria > Squamata > Lacertidae > Podarcis > Podarcis vaucheri. The sequence continues at coordinate 66,930,461 of NC_138765.1, read as the reverse complement.
TGAAATTGCATACCAAAAAAAAAAAAAGGTTGCTGAGAACTAGGAAGTATGCGGCTGGACTGGTGGATTTGGTGATCCTGTCAATGCTTCTGGAACATTTGTTTATTTATTTGATGTCTTGATGTCTTTATAGCCCACCTTTCTACCCAGGTTGGGATGCAAGGCAGCTTCCAAGGTTTAAACACCTCATAATAAAACATAAAGTAATATAAAGTAATAAGAACAAACCAGTTGAAGACAATAGTTACATTAAAGCACATTTAGAGTCCACAATTAAAATCCAGTTTGCCCTGACAGCAGCACAGTGATCCTGCAAACTGAGCAATTTACTTTTCTGCACCTAATTCTGAACAGTTGGCTGCGGCTTTGGGTGGTATTTGGGCTCTATATCTTTTAAGCCAGTCCTCCTGCTCACCACCTGAATGTCCACAGCCAAACCTTGCAAAAAAAGAAGGTCCCAAGTGCTTTTGGCCAGAGCTTCCAGGTGCAGTGCAAATAAATAGTAAATAATCATAAAGTCTCTTTTAAATGCCAAGGGAAAAACTAGCAGGCTGGTAGAACGAGGGTCGTTTCTCTGCTCTGCTGAACATAAGCGCGCGGTTATGGCTCAGCCCCGTCTGCTTTGACGTGTCAATGCGCCCCTTAGGAGGCATTAATCTCTGGATTATTGGCAAGGTTAGGGGAAGTTAATCATATCAACAGGAGTTTGTGTCGTTTAAAAGCAATCGCTCAGGAGATCCTGCCAAACTTCCACGAGGAACGATGGGAGGAGGATTAAGCAAACCGCGAAGCTATAAACAGGGAAATGACTGGTGAAAGGCAGAAAGCAGGACCGTGAAAGGGCAAGAAATGGAAGGTCGTCATCATGCCTAGAAAAGGCAAAGTCAAACATTGCTATTACTCTTTAAGAACATAAGAAGAGAGTGCTGGATCAGGCCAAAGTTCCCCACCCCATCTAGTCCAGCATTCTGTTCTCACAGTAGCCAACCAGATGTCCCAATCAGAAGCCCGCAAGAAGGCTTTATCTCTCATGCTCCTCCTCAGGTGGTTGGAGTAGTTTTCCCACATTGTTCTGGTGGTTGAGAGGCACTCTTTTTACAGAGTCCAAATTGATTGTGTATTTCGTTCCCCTTTAATCTCAGTTATTTACTTCTAGAGTATGTAAGAGTTACTTCTAGAGTATGTAAGAAGTTTACTTCCTCACTCTCAGAGGAGCTTGTGGATCATGCAGCCTGAAGATGCTTTCTAATTGGAAGAGAGGTTTGCACAGAGACGCTGCAAGCAGCCTCCTCTGAGGGTGGGCAACTGCTCCAATCTGCACAGAGATTGACTCAGTTTCCCCAGATATACATATATATATATATATATATATATATATATATATATATATATATATGCTTTCGTAGATTTTCACGGGTACAGGAATGCAGGTTTTGGTGTCTTCGGGTGTCTTCCCGTGTAAGAGTCGGGGTGTCTGTGCGACGTTTCGACGAGGTCCAGTAACAAGAAGCCGAAAGCACCAGCCTGAAGATGACGAGTGAGACCTCGTCGAAACGTCGCACAGACACCCCGACTCTTACACGGGAAGACACCCGAAGACACCAAAACCTGCATATATATATATATATATATATATATATATATATATAATTCCCCATATGTAATATATTTCTATGATATTTTCACTAATATATTATTATTTTAATGCATTCTTCTTTACCCTACTATATGCATTTTTGCACACATTCCCAGGATAGAGGACTGCACTGCAAAATCCCAAAAAGTGTGGGTTTTGAAAGATGGCTGCATTTCAGTCTTCAGATTGAGAATTGGGTGGATTCGTCTTTCACTGTGAACTGAGTTGAATGTCTCCCCTGTGCCTAGATATGGACAAAGCTTCCAACAATGGCTAATGCTAGTTCGGACCAGAATGCAATCCAGCAGCCTCTGAGGGTTTTTCAAAGACTGGTCTGTGCTTGAGCATGGGAAAAGTCTGTAAGCTACCAAAGCTGGTTCCAGGCCACAGGCCACTCTACTGCCTCTGTGGCCCAGGTTAATCAGTCTCCCCACATTCCCACATGGCGCACTCTGCAACAAATGTGTTAAGCACTTGCTCCATTATGCTATTATCTGTGCCTAATTTGCCATCCCCTCCCCTAACATTTCAATTTCTCCCTTCGCCGATCACACGCGCTTTTCAACAGCCCTTCCGAACTTGTTTTCTCTCCCCCCTCTGAGATGCTCGGGAAATAGATTTGCATCAGGATCCACAGTGAACTTTCCTGACTAGCATTCCGTTCACCCCCCAGGGTTCCTGCTACCAACCAGCCTATTCCATCCCCGCCTTTCCTTTCCAGATGGACTCATCTCCATCTCATTATTGTTCCCTCGGGGCCCTAAGCCTGCTTGGATTTCCCAACTCGGTCCCAAACCCCTCCACCCACCCATCTGCGTGTAACGGAAATTTAAAACGCTAATGATAACGGCCGGGATTAAATGTGCAGAATCTCTTCCAGGGGGCCTTTGCCGCAGAGGGCTTTAAAAGGAATTGCTTGAGATCGTAGGGTGGTTCAGAGGGGATCGGGGAGCCCACCACTAGAATGAGGAAGCCCACACACACCCATGGCTCACTTTCGGCTGCCAAATGAATTCCAAGCCAGGCCAAGATGTCAGACGTCAACAGAAGGGTTGCTATGGTGACTGAACATTGGGAAGACACTGCACTTTTCTGGGTTCTTTCAGGGAGCCATTGAGGAAGCATGTGGGGTGGGGAGACAGCTGTGTGTGTGTGTGTGTGTAGGGGAGAATCCAGAGCACTGTACTACAACCCTGAACTCAGTCTACATCATGTGCCATGCCCTGCCGCATTCATTATTCATGTCATATTGAATATTTCAGGCAGTGCTCACACATCTGTTAAGTGAATAAACAGACCTACATTAAGGGCCTTGAAGGTGGGGAAAGGGGAGGTGTCAGACAAGTTCTTGGAGTCCGCGCATCTCTCTTTTATGGAGTCAGATCATGAGCTCATCCGACCCCAGTGTTGTTTACTCTGCTAGCACATTTCCAAGGTCACAGGAAGTGAGGCTGTCTGGTGTCGGGTGTTTATTGCAGTCAACTGAACCAATAAGGAGGAAAAACGCAACATATTAAACTCAACATTGTGGCCTCAATAAAACCAATTATTTAAAAAAATTACAAGCTGAGCATGAACAATAGCAGCAGATCTAAGAGAAATGGCAGATATTCTTGCCACCTGCTTGGTAATAAATTAGCTGTCTTCTCAAGGCAGATACTCAGCTGGTCTCTAGAGATCAACCGGGAATCTGTGTCATAAATGTCTTGTGTTATCAAACCCCCTGATTAGAAACACATACACAAGATAATATGTACCTCCGAAGGGTTACACAGACAGTATATACTTTCCCAGCCCATCCCCATTATAACAACATTAATAACAGTGAAACACAAAAAATAACAATAACATAAATGGGGAAGTCAGAGAACAAAAATTGTATCAAATATTTTTCTCATTTTTCAGGGATTCTTTATTCATATAAAGAAATGGGAGAGAAAGACAGGCAGAGAAGTGTTCCTATCTTTACAAGGAATTCCAGCGGCTGAAATCTTTGAAGGCAAAGTATTAAAATGGGCTGATAAGGTAGAATTTCTGTATTAAGCTACGGTTTCCAAAATTAAATAAGGGACACATAAATGAAAAGAGAACTTATTATTGTAGTTCCACTTCCGAACCTATCAGTGACATTCCTCCCTGTACTTATCTTAATACACACATTATTTTGCTCCCCTCTAGAATGATAACTAAACTTCTGTCTTGAAACCATTCACCACAGTTGCAAATATGTCCAAGTTCCATCTGAAAAGCTTCCCCCTCTGGATTCCTTGTCAATGTCCCTCCAAATGCTTTTCTTCTTTCAAAAGAACATTGATGCTCCTAAGATCTGGAGATGAACTCTGCTCACCTTGCATTCAGCAGCTGGCTCCAAGACTCATTCTGCATTCCAAACAACGCGGTCCTTTTCTTGCCTCTCAGTGGGACAGGTAGGTAAGTCATCTGATTTGCTGACAGACTCAGAGACAGTTCTGACTAGAGCCGGCCTAGATTTTCAGCTAGAATTAATCTTGAGGCTGGAAATGGGGACCATTTGTCTCTGCTATTTGTGCTAGCTGGCCTTTTTGAGAAAACAGTTGTATACATAAATATCAATAAGTAATGCAATTATGTGGGTGGTTATGAATGATTTGGCTCTCCCTCTCCCTTCCTCAGCTAAGGCTGCAACTGATGTTCCATTTTGGAATTTAAAATAATGATATTAGTTGGGTAGATCCCACCCACCCACCGATGACAATTAGTTATGTAAATCAGGGATGGTGAGCCTGCCAATTTCAATATCTCTTAATCCCTCATAGTTACAATCTCCATCATTTTTATTTTTTTTTTAAATCCCTCATGGAAATTCATTAGCATTTTAGTAAGCATTTACCCTAATATAGTGGTACCTTGGTTTACTAACTTAATCCATTCTGGAAGGCTGTTCTTAAACCAAAACCATTCTTAAACCGAGGCACGCTTTCCCTAATGAGGCCTCCCTTCCACTGTTTGGATTCTGTTCTTAGACCGAGGTAAAGTTCTCAAACTGGGACACTACTTCCGGTTTTGCGGAGTTCGTAAACTGAATTGTTTGTAAACAGGACTGTTCTTAAACAGAGGTACCACTGTATAGAGATATCTGTGTGAGAATTTTGCCTAGTATGTACATTTATTCATGCATATTTGGGGTGGAGGTGGGCATGCCTGGAGAACTCCATTGGGAATTCTGAGTGGTGTGAATTTTGAAGGATAGCTGTGTTTTGGTTAGCAAAAGGGGGAGGGAGCCTGAGTTCGGTAGGCTTGCATTAAAAGGCAGACTTTGCCAACCCCAGGCTTAATAACCCTTAAAAAAAACTGTATATTACCATTAGCTCCCATGACTGTTACTGCCCCACAATATCTATTTTTCTTCTTCTGTGGGGTGCTTGTTTCTTTTTCATATGGATGATCCCAACCAATCGGGATGCAAAGATTGACTGAGCTCCCACAATGCTCTGAAGCCAACTGGATTTGTTCCCTGGCACAAAATTTTCAAATTGCTGGCTTAGTCCCCAACTAGTAACTAGTTCATAAGAACCTAAGAAGAACCTACTCATTAAGCCCAGCACACTTTATAAAAGCATTATCGCCTCTAAGCGTGGAAGCAAAGCCGAGCCATCAATAGCCTTCTGCGCTATGAATTAGTCCAATCCTCTTTTAAATCCATCTCAGCTGGTGGTCATTTCCACTCGGTTCCAGTTCCAGTTCCACTCAGTGTTCAGTTAATCATAGAAGGTTTATGGGTCTCAAGGTGCTGATGGCGAGGGGAATTTGACTGCAGCAAGTGGTGGATGCTTCTATGCATTCTGCACATTTTCCAAACCTATTTCATGAGGACTAGAAAACCTCTCTCTCTCTCTCTCTCTCTCTCTCTGTGTGTGTGTGTGTGTGTGTGTGTACATACCTATGCTGGAGCTAGCAAAGGCCAGGTAATGTTCCCACTACAGTGGTGTGACAGGTTTGCGGTCACAGAATACACAGAATAAAAGCTCTAATCGAGAGACAACACGTTCTGCAAAAGGATCCCTGAACAGAATATACTCTGTTACATTTGGCAAATTATGCAAATGTTATTTGATTGATCATTTGATTGGGAACCTGGCTGATCTGCTATAATCATTCATCAGTGCCCTGCGGTATATGAATAGCTCTTGCTTACGTGACAAATTGGCATTTATCTCTGTGTGTCCAGCTGAGTCATGACATTCCGTTCGTTACGTCTTGCAGGAAATGGGGGAGGGTGGCTTGGGTCAACCTTTTGCAACCTGATCCCCTCCTGATCTTTTAAGACTAGAACTTCCATTAGCCTCAGCCTCCACAGTCATGGTGACTGAGGCTGATGGGATCTGTAGTCCAACATAGGAACGTAGAAAGCTGCCTTATACAGAGTTAGTCCTTTGGTCTAACTAGCTTAGTGTTGTCTACACTGATCAGCAACAGGTCTCCAGGGTTTCAGACTGGGGTCTCTCCTAGACCTGCCAGGGATTTAACCTGGGACCTCCTGCATGCAAAACAGGTGTTTTCTGCTGCTCCAGAGAGGGTGACCTGAACCAGTGGATTGACATGACAAGAACAGAGTTTCTGAATAAACATTAAGAAGAACTTTCTGACAGGAAGAGTTGTTCAACTTTGGAACAGGTTACCTTGGAAGGTGATGGACTCTGCTTCATTGGACGTTTTTAAACAGAGGCTGGATGGCCATCTGTCAGGGATTTTTTTTAGCTGTGATTCCTGCATTGCAGGGGGTTGGACCAGACGATGCTTGGGATCCCTTCCAACCCTAGAATTCTCTCTCTGTGCAAGAGAGAATATTTTTAACACTTGGACCTGTGTTTTTAAAAGGCAAGATAACCACACACAGAGAGACACACACACTTCCCCATCTGTGGTTCATCTGAATCCTATATTGTTTGTGATGCATTTAATATTGATAAATGAGGAGCCTTATAGCTTGCAAGAGGAACCATGGAAACTTCCTCTTCTATGACACCCAGCAGATGGGCTCATAGACATCTCTCTTGGACACTCTGCAATAGAGAACAGAAATAAACTTGGGTCCATTGGAGGGATGGGTAGGTGGAGATAGTGCTTATCTGGGCCATTCCAGTTGGGGCCAGGGTGCAGTAAAATCCCAAGGAGCTTTTACAAATCGGACTCAGGTGGTCTGTTTCACCACACAACTGTCTGTGGATGGGATTGTTGACACTCACTGATCAGTCTTCTTGAGGACCAGGGCACAACCAAAATCAACTGGCAGGAGAGACCCAAAGGTGTGTCTTCCTGCATCCAAGTCCAGAAAGGCAGTGAGCACCACAGGGACATGCAACCTGCTTCTCAATGGGTTGGACTGGCTTGGAATCCCATTGTCATGGTGACCACACTGAGCCCTGGAATTTGGAGCCCCAACTGCTGGGTGTTTAGGGTTTTTTTCAGGGCCCAAAAGTGGTCAAGCAGACAATGTTGCTTATGAGCAGTGAGAATGAGGGATTTAACTAAAAAAGGGTGAAATAACCCAGTTTTTGTATTGTTTTTATTGCCCCACTAGCAACTTTGTTAGCCAAATCATCTCACTGAGTCTTCAGCGTGTCTACTTGGGAGTAATCCCAAATGGCATCGGTGGGGTTTGGACATAAGCAGTACTGCAATCTTCCCCTCTTTCATACATGCTCTCCCCCTCCCTGCCAAATGACATGGGGCTGTGATTTAAAATTATAAATAAAATATATCTGGGTTCATTTGCTTTTTGGATGACGCTTGCAGACAGGAAGTATTTATTTTTTACAAGCTTGCTTCAGTCACTGCCTCAACTTTTTGTGTGTGGAAGGGGCACAGTATTTAACACTGTACCCCTCAAGTAAAATGGGGGGGTTCCATTCATTTTGTAAAACTGTAAATGTCCATTTCAAGTGAACAGCAAATGAGGCAGTCATTTTTAATGGTGGGGGCCTTCACAAATTCCCCAAAATTGACACCGTACCTCAGAATGAGGAATTCTGGGGAAAATAAAATGGCAATTCTTTTCTTCCAGAACGAATATTGCCTCATCCCGCCAAATAGTGCCAAATCAGCCGATTTCAAGGTAAGCGAAAGAGGCAAGAAATCACCCAGCTGGCTCCAATTTCCTCTCAAAAAAATAAGTATTGAAGTGCATATTTTGATACACTGAAGCTGCCCAGAACTGTGTTGCGAGCACTCCTGACACACCAAAGATGGTTACTGAGCTTGAGACAGTGTGACTCAATGAAGGCATAACTGGAAAAGTAGTGAGAGCTACTTGGAGATAGCTCAGGGCAAAATAGCACTTATTTATTCTCTAGCAATGTGGGTGGCTAATACCAGCTTGTGTGTAAGAATGAAAGAGGAGAGAAATTAGAAAGTCTATTTCAAATAACAAATTGACAGAAGCTTAAAAGCTTGCTTGCTGTTCCTCTCCCCCACCCCCGGTATGGTTGCAAAAAACCAAACAAATAGCACTTATTGAGTGCCCAAATTGCTTTGCTTTTTCACTGGCTGTCTGGATTTATGCTTTGTTCATGTGTTTATTTAATATAGCGATGGGCAAGCAATCCCCAGCTCAACCCAGCAAATATTTTTTATCCTATAAGCTCTCTCAATTGATCCCCCACATTCCACAAACACCCCTCTAATGCGCCAGGACCTGTAAATGATGTCAGAGCAATTGGGAGCAGTGACCATAGCGCTATTAAATTAAATATGCATGCAAATGATCAACTGTCAGGAAAATCCAGCATGGTCAGATTTTACTTTCAAAAGAGGAAACTCCCCCACCCCACCCCAAGGAAGGCAGTGGTTTTTTTAAAAAAAAAAAAGCTGAAAGGAAAAGTCAAGAGGTTCAAATTACTCAAAAATGTCCGGCGGTTGATTAAAAATATAGTATAATAGGCTCAACCAGAGTGTGCACTGCTGATCAAGAAAGGTACCACAAGAGCTGTAAGAATGCCAGTATGGTTAATGAACAGAATCAAAGATGTTACTAGAACCAAGAAGGCTCCCTTCGAAAAATGGAAGTCTTGTCTTCCACAGAGAACAAAAAGGAGCACAAACTTTTTGCAAGCAGAAAATAAGGGATGATTAAAAATAATAATTGTGGAGCACATTGCTAAAAAATATTAACAGCAGCAACAAGAGTTACTTTATATACATTAGTAACAGAAGACCATCTGTTGGACTCTTGGATAACAAAGGAGTCAAAGGACTGCTAAAGGAGGATAAGGAAATTATAGAGGAGCTGAATGAATTCTTCGTATCAGCCTTCACAGGGCAGATCCTGGAGGCTGAACTAACTTTTGCAGGAAATGAGCATGAGGAACTGAGGAAGATAGTGGGGATGAGAGATGAAGTTCTAGGCCTAATAGACAAAAGAAAAACTGACAAATGACTGGGTCCGGGTGACACCTACCCAAGAGTTCTCAGAGAAATTGCCGATCCTCTAATCAAAAATACTTAACTTTCCCTTAGATCAGCCTCTATACCTGAAGACTGGAACGTCTTCAGGTATAGAGGCTGGTCTAAAGGAGACCTATGTAACACCAATGCAAAAGCCAATGTAGCACCAATTAGCATTCCTGGAGGGATACGTACACATTTCTTTGTCAGCTTGCAAAGTGCTTTAAAAAAAAATCCTTTAAAAAAAATTCTTCAGCATTTTAGTGTGAATTTATCCTAACAAACACTTTTTTTTGCACACAGTTTTGACTAATGTACACATTTTTTGCAAGCAGATTCCTCGGGTTATTTTCAATGTATTTCTGGATCTGTGCTAACTTCCCCCCAATATTTGTGCTTTGGTAAATCTTCTTTGGTTGGGGCACCATGTTGCAAAATTCGAATCAGTGAAAGCTTCCAATGCTCCATCCAGTCCAGCGTTCTCCCCTCGCAGTGGTCCATCAGATGCCTGTGGGAAACCCACAAGCAGGATTCAAGCACCAGAGTGCTCTCCCCTCCTGTGGCTTCCAGCAGTTGGCATTCAGAAGCAACTGCTGCCTTCAACTGTGGTGGCAACTGGTAGTCATCATGACTAATAGCCATCAATAGCCCTCTCCTCCAGACTGAGGTTGATTGGGGCAGTGCCCCATCCTCCCAAGTGAAGCAGCCACCACTGCCGGAGAGGATATAGGAAAGAGGGAGTGATTGGTCCTGAAGGCTTTAGGGCACCAAACATTGCCCAGAAAGGTGGGGTGTAGCAGCAGGGGCCCACTCAACTGAAGTGAGCAGGCAATGGAAGGCTTGGCTCAGCAAGCTGTCTGATTCAGCATGGTTGGTACAGGTGGTGTTGCCCAAATTAGAAGAAAATGGGAAAGGGAGGTGCTCCTCCATCTGTGCCCACACACATATTTAAAGGATTAAGCAACAATGCACTTAAAGTTCCCCGATGGTTTTAGCAATCAGTCCCTCTTCCCAGGGAGCTGCAGGGACCACTTGTGGTTGTTTGAATCTTTCCACATTCATTGTTGTAATGGGAATTGGGGTTGCTTGTGCGTAAACTGCAAACTGCTCCAAGCTGGTTGTATAGCTAAACCTTTCCCTGGTTTGACAGCCCTTACAACGCGACTGTCTCAGTCACTGGCAGAATCCGTCAGTGGGCATTTCCTAAACTTCTTCCAACATAAAAGTTCCTTGACTCCAAGTCTCCGTCTAGATTCTCTGCACGGAAGCTTTCTGTGCAGCGTAGGCGTGCCAAGTGGAGGTCCTGTGCTCCCTCCGCTGATCTCACTGGAAGAGTCTCGGAGCCTTCCCTCCGCAGTACTCTCAGCCTCCCCTTTCTTCCTGGTGTCCCCTGGATTTCCTTCCCCAGCGGAAGCTCTCTCTCTCTCCTTGCTGCTACCCTCCCCTGCATCATTGGGGAGCCTTACCTTTCCTCTTGCCTCTGATGTCAGTTCCCTGACAATTGTCTTCCAAATGTTTATAATAACCCTGCGAGGCACATACTTTCCAACGTGTTGAAGCAAAAAAACCAGGACGTGTGTCTTCTAGGGCCGCGGTTCCACAAAAGTCAAGTGACCCGAGTGAGATCACGGCCCCGAAATAGACTCCCCCCCCCCAAGACACGTGTGTTTTGGGGCACTACATTAGATCTTGGCCCCAAAGAAAACACTTCTTTTTGAGCATGAGATCACATGAGATCACAGTGCCCAAAATGGCCGCTGTCCTCTTGCAGGGGGAAATGGGATGTTTGGGACTCCTGAGGGGTATGAAGGTAGTCAAGCATGATTGTAGATGGAGGTCTGAAGCTGACAGGGGGCATTTGCATAAATTGCCTAGTGAGATTAAGTCAATGGCAAAATGCACACTAAGTACCTTACTTTAAGCTTGGTATGTCTCTTAATGATCCCCCCATAGCAGCTTTCTATAGGGCTATAGGTCCACTGGGGGCAGGAGTTTAGGAATGTCTTCAGTGGTGGCCCGGAATATTCTCCTTTGCTTTCTCCCAGGTGCCTTTGTTACTATACATTTAAAGCAGTGCCATGCCACTCACAGATTCCCACAAAGAATGCTGGGAGCTGTAGTCTGTTAAGCATGCCGAGAGTTATTAGAAACCTCCTTATTCCCCTCCCACAGAGAACTACAATTCCGAGAGTGGTTTAGCAATCAATCCACCTTCCCAGGATACTGAGGGAATTGTAGCTCTGTGAAGGGCACAGGGGAAGTCATGACTATCTGAAACGGTATGATACCACACTTAAATAGATAGTGCAGAAGGGGCCAGGGTTCCTGGCAGAATTGATGAGCAATCCAGGAAGAGTTTTATTCAGGGCAGACTGGAATAGGTGTGACCAGCTGCTCTCAGTTCATGGGTCTATTCTAGGAATGATGGACGCCTGAAAGGCCCACCACTCCTCATGGACATCCTTCCGGAGCCACATGGTGGGGTCCAAGGAAAATGTCACGTAGCATAACAGGTCTCTTGCCTCTGTAGAGTAGGCTTCTTTGTGCATGTTTTCTACATGCACACACCCTATCTCTCCATCCATCCATCCATCCAGACAAAGGCATCATTGCAGTTCAAGGACACAGTCCATGGAGTACCGAATGTAACACTCACTTTTGTATTGTAGGCTGCTGTCAGAGACATGGTCGACAGAGAGGAGTCTGCAGAGGGGGAGGAAGAGGCAGAGGAAAACAGGAACTTTATTTGTTCTCACAACAAAAGTGAGATAAGCTCTTCTCGCTCTGGAATGCTGCCTGTAAGTTTTTGCAGCAGCACAGAGATAAAGAAGCAGGAGGCAGGTGATAGGAGGGGTTTGGATTCAGCTCCAGAGGAGGAATTGGCTGCACCTGAGTCTCCAAAAAGTAGGAGGCGGAGCAAGCGATTAGAACAAAGGAAGATCAGCAGGAAGTGGGGGGCAGGCTTGGTGTATATGTGGCCTCGGAAGGGGCCGGAAGCCAGTTGAACCAACTGACTCCGACAGTGAGGTATGAGTAGTGGGAAGCTCAGCTTGCTGAAAGCCTGTTGTTGATAAATAAACCTCAGCTAGTCAAACTGCCAGCGTGTCATGTCTTGTGTGAGAGAAGTGCTAAACCTGACAGCTGCCTTTCAACCATAAAGAACTGCCAGTGCACCATTTTATTTATTTTATTGCGTTCATATCCCACATTTTTCTCCCGGGACCTCAAGGTGGCATACATGGTTCTCCTCCACCTCCTCATTAATCCCCACAACAATCCTGTTAGGTTGAGAGGCAGTGACTGGCATCACCCAGTGAGCTTCTTGATGGCTGAGTCCCAGGTCCTAGCCAGACATGCTAACTGCTACACCATACTGGCTTTCAAGCAGTCCTTCACCTATGCAAGCAGGAGGCATTATCACAAGTCAAAGACACATTCCAACTTTGGAAAAAAGCATTTCAAGAAGGGTGCACAGCAGGACCAGTGAGGGGCATGGCTGGAGAAGGGTCATGGTCTAGTGAGAATCTGAGGGCCAGGTACAGAGGGCTGTGGGAAGTGCCCATTTGACTCTCAGGCCAAAGTTTCTCCACTATTGCTTTATTCATTTGAAAAACAGAATCCGATCAATCATAGGTTGAAGCTCAGAAGAGCTCAGCACCAAAAGCATGCCTTTAATGAAACAGAAGCCTGCCTAAATTATCATGCTTCCGTTTTTGTGTTTTTACACTGCCAAGGGGGTGGGGGGAAGAGTACATGATATCGCTACATCTGCGGGGACCTCCAGGGTGCTGCAATTATTGTAATATCATCTCTCCCATCGCATTTCTGGCGGTAATGGATGGTGCTCCCTGCCGATGCCTATTACAGCACTATTGGAGCAGCATACAGTAAACACATTTGTGTATTTGAACACAACAGGCTAGATGGTCAATTCTCAAAGCAACAGAGGAGCCTCTGCCCAGAATTCCAATGGTAGGAGGTGGGGGGGGGAGAGAGAGAGAGAGAAGCAGATGGAGGGAATTATCAAGACTCTGGCGTTAAGACAACAAAGGCATTGCCGTTGTTGACTGGCATCGTTCGAACTCATCCTCTGTTGGTTACAGGCACTGGGGAAACTGTGCCCCCCGGACTACATTTCCAATCACCCCCGGCTGTTGGCCATGCTGCCTGATGGTGTCATAGAATCACAGAATCATAGGACTGTAGATCTGGAATTGACCAACAAGGGTCCTCTAGTCCAACCCCCTGAAATGCAAGAATCATGATGGAAGAACCCATGGCAGTCGTTCAACCTCTATTCAAAACCTCCAATGAGTCATAGAGGTGGAAGGGAACCCAAGTGTCAGCAAGTTCAACCTCTGGCAATGCAGGAATCACAGCTAAAGTACCGCTGGCAGGTGGACATTCAGCCTCCACCACCTTCCAAGGGAGCCCATTCCACTGTTGATCAGCTCTTGCCATCAAAACATTCTCCCTAAAGTTTAGTCAGAATCTCCATTCTTGTAATTTGGATCCACTGGTTCAGGTCCTCCCCTCTAGAACAGCAGAAAACAATCTTGCTCCATCTTCCATGGGACAGCCCTTTGGGTATAAAAATAAAGAGCAGAGGGGCTGGAGTGGACCAGCGACATGGTCTGGTTGAGCTTTGGCCAAGGTGAAATCTGCTCCACAGGCCTGGGCTACTACACTTCATGTTTCCAAGACACACCCTTTTGCCCTCAGAGATTTAACTTCTGGAAGCCATGGGTTGGAAGATAAAACCTGGTCCTTGACTTAGTGGTTCATGCTACTGCAAGGGAGTTAGGAGCAGAGGTCTATATCCAGTAAATAGGAGATAGCTGAAGTCAAAGTCTTACTAGTGAATTGATTCACTTGATGTTTTCAAGGATTTCTCAGTGCTTAAAACAATGTAGAAAGTCAAGTTCACTGCCTTACTGTTTCCTGCCTCGGAAAGGTAATGATGGGCTCCATTTGTCAATCTGTCTCAAGGTATTTGACTCTGCTTTGTGACGGATAAGCATCTAAACTCCCACCCCCCACCTCAGTGGAGGGAGCTTTAGTCATTCAGGGTTGTGTGCGTTCAGTCTGGAAAGAAAGCGGGACGCTTGATGGAAAAGAGAAAAGGGAAATTGTGCTGGGATATAAATACCGGAATAAAACCAGGAAGTGTTTTGTCAGTCGGGAAAAGAGCGTAAATTGCTCCAGCATTACAAGAACTCGCTCTGAATCTGCAATTAAGCCAACTACAGGCTATTAATAAAGTTACTGGGCTGTGAAGATGTGTTCCACCACTGCCCTATCTTCTGAGACACAGGTGCAGGGCGAAAAATGGAGGCAGCCATTTACCAAGTAATAGCTAACTGTGGCATGCCCATCATCTGACTTTGCTGAAGGATCTGATAGCGGAAGTAGGATTTGTTTTGGTACACTTCCCCCTTGCATGTAAAAGTTTTGAGAAGGGATAGATTGCAGCTCAGAGGACATGATGTGGGCTGGCCCCATCATTAGCCCAAGGGAGCCAGCTGCTTCCAGCAGGGAATACTAGAGAGTTGTAGCAGTGGAATCAGCGAATTATAGAAGGGTTCCTCGGGTCATCTAGTCCAAACCCCTGCAACACAGGAATCACAGCTAAACAATCTCTGATAATCCGTCAACCTCTATTTAAAAGCCTACAATGCAGAAGAGTCCACAGCACCTTCTGAGTGAGTCCGTTCCACTGTTTAGAATCATAGAATCAAATAATTGTGGTGATGAAAGGTACGCCCAATGGTCATCGAGTCTGACACACACACCCCAACAATGCATAAATCACAGCTACAGAAGCCCTATCAGGTGGCCACCCAGCCTTGGTGTAAACACCTCCAGTGAAAGAGAGCCCACCACCTTTCAAGGGAGTCTGTTTCACTATCAAACAGCTCTGACCATCAGAAAGTTCTTCCTGACATTTAGTCCGAAGCTCCTTTCTTGTCGTTTTGAGTATTTGCCTGGTGAGGAGTTAGGGCTTTGCAGGATCTTCTGGTGCCCCAATGCTGTTGACCTAGCAGAATTCAGTTTAACTGGTCAGACCAATAAGATCCTTGGTGGTTCACAACACTCCTGGTTAAGATATTATAAGAGAAGAAAAAAGTTTTGATCCCTGCATTGTAAGAGGTTGGACTAGATGACCCCTTGGGGGATGCTTCCAACTCTACAATTCTATTATTGAATGAAAGAGAATTCACCACTATCTGAAGCAGTCCATTCCACTGTTGAACTGCTCTTACCATCAGGAAGTTCTCCATCATGTTTAGACAGAATCTCCTTTCTTGCCATTGTAATCCATTGGTTTGGGTCCTACCTTCTGTAGTGACAACCTTATGTAGGAGGACAGACCTTTGTGTGCCAGACAGCCTACTCTGCAGACCCTGACCTAGCCTGCTTCCTTTAGCGGTTGAGGGCACTGACTCATTGCCAGCACATGGCTTCTATATGTGGAATGGCACCATCTTGTGCCTTCAGAAAATGCAACCACATTTGGAATACTGTATACTGTTCTGGTCACCTCTCCTGAAAAAGGATATTTTAGACTGGGGAAATTGTTCAGAAAATGGCAACCAGAATATCAAGGAAATGCGGCAATTTCTGCATGAGAAGCCTTTGGGACTTCTTAGTTTAGAGAAAATGCGAGTAAGACATTGATAAAATGATGCATAGCATGCAGGAAGCGGTTAGAGAAAAAAATGTAATCCTCTCTCAGGGGTCCAGGGCAGCTGTCTACCAGCTCCATCTGGTATGCAGGCTGAGACCCTACCTTCCCATGGACTGTCACACCAGAGTGGTGCATGCTCCGGTTATCTCCCGCTTGGACTATTGCAATGCACTCTAAGTGGGGCTACCTTTGAAGGTGACCCAGAAACTACAACTAATCCAGAATGCAGAAGCTAGACTGGTGACTGGGAGTGGCCACCGAGACCACATAACACCGGTCTTGAAAGACCTACATTGGCTCCCAGTACGTTTCCAAGCACAGTTCAGAGTGTTGGTGTTGGCCTTTATAGCCCTAAATGGCCTCAGCCTAGTATACCTGAAGGAGCATCTCCACCTTCATCATTCTGCCCAGACACAGAGGTCCAGCACTGAGGGCCTTCTGGTGGTACCCTCACTGCGAAAGGTGAAGCTACAGGGAACCAGGCAGAGGGCCTTCTCGGTAGTGGCGCCCGCCTTGTGGAACGCCCTCCCATCAGATGTCAAAGAAATAAACAACTATTTGACATTTAGAAGGCATCTGAAGGCATCCCTGTTTAGGGAAGTTTTTAATGACTGATGTTTTAATGTGTTTTTAATCACTTGTTGGAATCTGCCCAGAGTGGCTGGGGAAACCCAGCCAGATGGTCAGGGTATAAGTAATAAATAACAACAACAAGAAGAATACTGGGACACGTGGACATGAAGCTGAATGTTGGAAGATTCAGGACAGGTAAGACAAAATACATAGTTAAAGAAGATGCTGCTGGATCAGGCCACTAGCCCATTTATTCCAGCATTCTGTTCTCACAGTGGCCAACCAGATACCTTTTATGGAAAACGAGTGGGCAGGAGCCAAATGCAAGAGCACTCTCCCCTCCTGATTTTTCCAGAAATGGATATTTGGAACCATGGCTGCCTCCAACTGTGGAGGCACAGCATCGTTCTCATAGCTAGTAGCTATTGATAGCCCTCTCCTCCCTGAATTTGTCTAATTCTCTTTTAAACCCATCCCAGCTGGTGGCCATCACACTCTCCTCTGGTGGTAACTATGTGCTGTATGAAGAAGCAATTTTTTAATCTGCCCCCAAATCTTCTAACACTTCTGTTTCTGTGAACCGAAGTTACATTTTAAAATAAATAAACTCATTTTCAAATAGGTGCAAGCATTAGATTGCTCTACGGCGGCAATGGAAGTGCAATTCCTCCCTCTGCATGGCTCAAGGGAGCTGCAAAACTCCCAACCATAGCAGACGATGGTTCCATGCAAATGAAAAAAAAAAAGGTTATTATTATATCATATTGCTTTTTAATCCCACAGTGGTGAGTAGGCTACGTGGAAAAGAGAAAGCAGATTGGAGAGTGCTTCTTGATGTCATGATCAAGATGCAAGACACAGTTATTCTTAGATCCCTTGCTTTGCCTTTGTAAAGTGACAGGTGGAATCGGCAACAAAACACAGCAGGGTAGCCTCAAAGTCCTAGCAAGGACATCTCCTCCCCATGATTCTCCCAGGACAATACAAGGAGCTCAAGCAGAGATTTCCCGACCCCAACAGAGGCGGTTTTAAGGCAGAGTGATCACTTCTCCGTGCTGGGCATTGAGCAGATAGGGGACCCAGTATGGAAGCATGAAGGCTCTGACAGGGTTCTTCCTAGAGTCTTCTTTCTTCTTCCCAAAACCTAGTAAGCCCTTGTCCATCTATTGGAAGGAGGTGGAAGTGCTCTAGGACCCTGATAGAGCCCTCACACCGCACAGCATAACAGCAGGGAAGGGGGCAAATTTTGCCCTAACTCAGAGCACCATGCTACCAAAATCTGCCCTGGCCTAGTTTTCAATTTTCTTTGCTTATCAGCCCTTGCTGTGGCTTCTGAGTAGAGCTAGCCCTCATTAGGCTGCTTTTGGGGAGGGCTTGTCCTGTGGATTTGCCATATCCTCCCAGGTTTTGGATGCCAGCCTCCTGGAAAAGTGTCAGGATTTCAGGTGTCCCTCTTGCACCAAGAACGCACCAAGCTGGTGGTTTAATTGCTCTTAGATTTATTATCAGTAGTTTCAGTCCGAGCTCACTGCTCAATCATCTGCCGAAGATGACGTTGAGCTCACTAAAGGGCAGGTCCTCTGCCAACAGGACATCCTCCATCGGCCGCCCCTCCTCCTGTTGGACTGACGCCAAGCCTGGACCCTACTTCTTTGTCATGTCCGTGGGGGACTCGTGGGCAGTTTGCCCACCCCCCTCTGGAGCCGTCTCTAAAGTTTTTCTGAACCTGCCTCTGTCTGACCTACGCTATCTTGGGAATTTACAGCTGGCACTCCAGAACTGGAGGGGCTTGCATCACTCTCAGTATGGGAAGGAAGGAAGCCTCTGTTTTCCCCAGCCTGCCACCCGTCCTCTTCGGAGTCCTCACTGTCACTCTGGAAAGGGACGTTCCTGACAAAAAGATGCAAAAGCACAGGAACCTTTGTGTCAGAACGCCTTTGAGCCGATGCCAACGACTGGGCTCAACAACTGGTTCTGCCCCGACTTGGCTAGGCGAACTGGAGCACTTCCAGAGACCTTCCACTCCTGGAAAGCAGGTCTAAGTTCACTGGACCCACAATTGTCCATTGTGAGTGCCCAACTCAGCAGAGTATGAACAACACGGAAGAAAGCTGTGAAGTATAACTTCTTTTATTTCTAACAGCTACTGCAAACTAAAACTAAAGAGCTACTGGCTTGCATGAGTGTTACAGCTATCATTCAGCCACCTAATCTCTACATAAATAACACACAGACTCCACACAGAGTCAGGCAGGAGCGGAAGAAGCGAAGAGCAGTTTCCGCCCCCTCCTTTCTGAAAACATCGGGAGATTCTTGCAATGGGAGGGGGTGAAAATATCAACACTTTGAAGGCATTGAAACTGTGTTTAGTTGGATACAACTTTTCTCTTCCCCATCCCCGTGACCACTTCAGAGCTGAACTCGACTAGACTGTCCTGTTCATGGAAGGATTTCCATTTGCTCAGGAGAACTTTCCTTCCTTCCCTCCCTGGCTGTGCATCCCACCTCTGCTCCAGAGGGTTGGGGGAACCCAGTAACAAATGTGTGAGGGGGAGGGCTTGGGAGGAAGACATTCAGGAAATGTTGGCAGGTGCAGGGCAGACAGAAGAATGTCCTTCTTCATGTGGCACATAGTTAAACTGCGAAACTCACTCTCGCAGGAGAAAGGGATGCTTTTGATGGCTTTAAAAGACTATTCTGCATTCTATGGAGGAGAGGGCTGTGGATGGCTCCTAGTCACAATGGCTATGTTCTGCTTCCATAGTCAGAGGCAGTAATGCTTCTGAATAACACATCCTGGAAGTTGCTAGTGACAGATAGTGTGGTGTAATGGTTAGCGTATGATCTGGGAGACCAGGATTTGAGTTTCCACTCAACCATGAAGCTCGCTGGTTGAGCTTGGGCCAGTCATCATCTGGGCCAGTGTGATGTAGTGATTAAGAGCGGTGGACTCGTAATCTGGTGAACCGGGTTCGGGTCTCCGCTCCTCCACATGCAGCTGCTGGGTGACCTTGGGCTAGTCACACTTCTTTGAAGTCTCTCAGCCCCACTCACCACACAGAGTGTTTGTTGTGGGGGAGGAAGGGAAAGGAGAATGTTAGCCACTTTGAGACTCCTTCAGGTAGTGATAAAGCAAGATATCAAATTCAAACTACTACTACTATTCTTCTTCTTCTTCTTCTTCTTCTTCTTCTTCTTCTTCTCTGGTCTATCCTACCTCATAGAGATGTTGTGGGGATTATATGGGGAGGAAGCCAACCATATACAGCACCTCAAGTGCCTTGTAAGAAAAGATAGTATGTAAATATAAGAAATAAATAAGAAACTGAAGGATGGGAGAGTGCTGTTGTGGGTTTCCCCCAGGTATCTAGGCAACCATTGTTAGAATAGGATGCTGAACTAGATGGGAAAATAGGGATGTCCCTTCCATAACAGCAACAACAGCAACAGCAACAATTTTGTTATTTATACCCCACCCATCTGACTGGGTTGTCCCAGCCGATCTGGGCGGCTTCCAAAAGGTATAAAAACATAATAAAACATTAAACATTTTTTAAAAAAACCTTTCTTATACAGGGCTACCTTCAGATGTCTTTTAAAGGATGTGTAGTTATTTATCTCCTTGGCTCAGGGGTCACATAACTCCATGTCCTCCAACATTTCTTTGATGAAAATAAAGACATCCTAAGGAAAAGCAGGACATTCGAAGACCAAATCAGAAACCGGGATGGCTTCTGTAAATCTGGGGTTGTCCCTGGAAAATAGGGACACTTGGAGGGTCTAAGATATGTCGCTGGTCTGATGCAGCAAGTTTCTTCTTACATTCTCATGAGAGGGAGGGGAAGTTATGTTGCATAAGCAGAAGGCCTTTTCTGAACAGGAGAACTTCGTTGGATCCAAACTTCTGTCTTTTTTTGTGGGGATAAAAGTGGGGAGTGGGAAACTACATTGTTGTGTAACCTCTGTGAAAATTTTATGACAACGAATCAGGACAGTTGTTCAATGTGTGCTTTCTCTGGCAGCAACCACTGTGTCTTCCCCTAGGGCATAATTTGAGAACCTTCCTTTTGTTCCAGACAAAATAGCTATTATTAAGCACTGCCCCCATCTCGACAACAAAAGTTGTATTCAATTCAGCTGTTTCTAGAGCCCTGGCAACGCTTTCCCAAGGGATACTCACCTTGTCACTTTCACTCAGTTGAAAGGTAAAAATGTTCCTGGTTCCCTGGGATTTTAAGAACTGCCGATTTTAGCCCTTTTAAACATCAAGCGCATATGCATATTTAAAATAAAAATAAACCATGCTACTGTCTATTTGAATGTACCACTGCTGTCTTATTTTACTGTGTTGATGTGACAATATTATTTGGTGGGTCCCCCCCCCTTGTCCCTGTCTCAGATCTTACCACTTCATTAGCCACCCTGAGAACAGACTCTTTATTATTTAATTAATTAATTAATTAATTAATTAATTTTTTGTACAAAGTGACAGGTAGAAATTAGGTAAACAAACCATTTATTGGAAAATTTCTTTTTGTGCCCGCCAGAACTCTGTGTTCTCAGCTGCCTTCTGTAGTAATGAAAGAGGTGGAAAACCGCACCGGAAACTACATTCAGAGATGATGCGATGAGCTCCCTTTTCAAATATCTAAAGGGCTATCAAATAAATGATGGAATAAATGTGTTGGTCCAGATGGTAGGGTATGAGGCAATAGCTTCTATTCTTTTGGTGGGGAGAGAGAGATTTAGTCAAACATTTTGGCAAACTTCCTAACAGTATGAGCAGAGTCCGGATGGCCACTGTGATGGATGGTCCTTGAGTCAGTCTTAGAAAGAAATCAGAATTCCTTGGAGTATAATCCAATCAGGAGACAGAATGGAGACTAGAAAGTCAAAATTTGGAACTTGACCTTTACATTGCTGGATAGGGATCATTTTAGAGGCTGGTTGGGGCTGAATTAGGAGTTAGATGGACAGGGCAACACAGATTTTTCCCCTTAAGGAGAAAGTAAATAAAAGAATCATGGAATTGCAAAGCTGGAAGGAATCCCAAAGGTCATGTAGCCCAACCCCTTGCAATGCAGAAATCACAACTAAAGAGTCTCTTACAGATGGGCCCCCAACCTCAGTGGAGAAGCTGCATGCTCTGCTACTGGGGGGGGAGAGCAGATGGGGGCATGACACACATCTGGGGGCATGGTACATCGCCTGCGAGGGTGGTGCATGTTCTGGGGGTGTGGTGCGCCGCTTGTGGGGGGGTGCACTGTGTGTCGGGGGGCCGCCGCAATGGCACCCTACCGGAATAGTGGTGCCGGGGGCGGACCGCTCCCTCTGCACCCCCGTTCCTGCGCCAGTGCTCAACCTCTGTCTTAAAACCTCATATGAAAGAGAGTCCAATTCACTGTCCAAAGCTCTTACCATCAGAAAGAGCTTCCTAACGTTTAGTCAGAATCTCCTTTCTTGTCATTTAAATCCATTTGTTCAGGCCCTACTCTATGGAACAGGAGAAAACCAGCTTGCTCCATCTTCCATGTGACAGCCTTTCACCAGGTTAAACATACCCAACTCCCTCCCATTTGATGGATCCAATTGGTTTCCAGACCGACGTGGACGATTTAAAATATGTTTGTGGGCTGGGAGTAGTTGGTTTGCTTTATTATGTATTTTGTGTTCTCATTCTATATTTTTATGTTGTGAGAGCACCCAAATCCCATCAGTCTCCTCATTCCCATTGTTAGTGAGGGCGGTTGTCACAGTCACCTATGACTGATGTCATAGCAGCGGCTATCTGGCAACAAGATGGAGTCGGGCTAGATTATATCTGGGGTCCCTCGTATGATTCTCTTAGCCCAGATGGAAATAGGGATAGGGGATAAATTTAATCCATCTGGTGAATTGGAGTTAGTTAAAGCCAAATCTCTCAAACTCGCACATTCTGAAACAACACACCAACAGAAGCACACAAAATTTGCACTGACCTGAATTTTGCAATGCAACTCTCCTGCTAGTGTTTACAAGAATGAATGTATATCAGGAAAGTGTTCATAAAAGGGACTATATTAGTGAAAACTGCATAGAATATGATGCATAGCCTGCAGGAAGCGGTTAGAGAAAAAATATTAGGAGAAATGTCTTGTAAAATGAGTACATTCGTCAAAACCGCAGACACTAAAACACTCCCCTTAAAGAGCTAAAGTTCCCTGAACAATTAAAAAGGTTACTCTGGGAGTGGTATATTTCTGAGAGGAATTTGGGGGTGGGTGGTCTACTAACAACTTTTTAGCACCCTTAACAAACCACAACTCCTAGATTTGGGGTGGAAAGCCAGGATTGTGTATGGTAGGACTTTCAATGTATGGTGTGAATGTGGCCTCAGAAACACTCGTCGGATACCTCAAAAGTAATGTATGCACAACAGAGAAAAACAAATCCCTGCCTCTGAACCATGAGAATTTCACCAAAGTTTTATCTCTCTAATTTTCAAATGCAATTCCTTTTTGCATTAATTGATGGAGATCAATTACAAAAAAGGTAGGGAAATTTGGGGAAAGAAAGGGACCCATCCACTCTCTCCCTCAGCCTCTGAATGTCTGCAAGATGACTTTCCCCCCTCCTCATAGCTCATTTGAACCGCTGAATCTTTGGACATGGACCAACTGAGACTCTAGGATTGCTTCACTACTCTCCCTTTTTACATCAGTGCAGCTGGTTGGAAATCGGAAAGCTTTTTCTTTTTTTCTTTTTTTTGAATGGCTCTGATTGTGCAAATACTGGCAACGCTTCCCTTCTGGTGCAATCTAAATTTAGGAGTTCCTTTTTGTGTGCGTAAAATTAGAAAATGCCTGTTGGGTAGCTTTTCCTTTTGGCAAGACTCTGTTCCAAGCCAGGTATTTGTGGCAAGAGCAGCTGGACCCAAATCAAGACATCAAGTTGGATGGTTTGCAACTCAGGTTCCCAAAGTGAGTTACAGAAATTGGCAACTAAGGGCTTTGTCTGAAAGGACAGAGGAGCTGAACAACCAATCCAATCTCATTTTAGGCTTGCTGGCACTCGATTATAGGTCTGTTCCATCCTGAAAGGTGTGGGGGTTTTTTGGGGGGGGTGTTGGTTGGTTTTAAAGAACTCATTTGCATTGGGTGCATTTTTACACACACCCCATGTAAAATGGGCACTTCTAAAATGGAACATGTGCACTTTGCAATGCTTTTTAATACTTTCATCTGTAAAATATGCATTTCTTCCTATACACTTAAAAATATAATGCTGTCATCATGCAGCCTCCTTTGGAGGTTTTGTAGGGCCGCATCACGATGGATATGCATGAAGAAGTGGGGATGGGAAGGTGAAAAATGAATTTAATAGTTACATGGGGTTGGAAGTGGAAGTCCTAGAGTGTTAATGTGGGAATAGTGGTCAGTTGGTTGGTGAGTGTAGTGAGAAGGGGTGCAGCCCCTAGTTGCAGTGGGGGTTTTTTCTGGGGGGACTCAAGGGTACGCATACCCCTAAACATTTTGTGAATCTTTGTACTTTTGTCAATTTACTGTATGTATTTTTCCCCAATTTGAATTCTAAAATGGTGATTTTCTTGAGTCAAAATGAGAATTCCCCTAAACATTTTTTTTATAGAAAAAAGGCACTGCCTAGTTGTATGCATATTTGTGTAAAGCAGTATTTCTGCATACACATTTTGCATTCACATTTGCCAAATTGGGAGAACTGCATAATCTGACTGCCGGTTGCATTACAGTATAAGATGCACAGAATTTGGAAGTGGGTGTCAAATTGGGTCAGTCTTCTGTAAGAAGGAGACCAAATGAATCCCTCTTCTAATTGCTGGGACCTGGTTTTGCACAGGCCACAACAGAAGACCAGATTCAAGTGGGACTGCTCTGGCATCTAGAAGTTGGGGGCAGGGGACATGTTTGGAGCAATTTCAAAAATAACAAAACTAAATGTTTCAGCATTCCCATGACTCACCTTACTGAATTTATTCAATGTTCTGGAAAAAAAGACATTAATTCCCCTTCTCTTGTTAGCAGCTCAAACAACTGCAGCAAAGTTTTGGAATGGTTCTCATTTTTCAGACTGGTTCTGAAAGGTTTGGCTATTTTTGAAAAAACCCAACCATAAGTTAAGGGTACAAACTGATCAGAGAAAAAGAGAACCATATGTGGCAATTTGGCGCTCACTTATTTAATATGTTAACACAAAAGAACAGTTCAGGCCCAACACAAATCTGTCTGGTTATTTTAGGAATTTCTTGTACCCTGGTGTTTGCTTGTTTGTTTTCATTTTTCCCTCTAATTTCTTTCATGCTCTTTGATGTAACCACATATATCCACTGAGTTTGGAATATGTTTGTCTTGTCTTCTCTTGCTTTGAAAAATAGATCTGCAGTTTCTGCCTGCATCGGTCTCAGGAAGTGGCAGTGGGGTGGTTAACTGCAGCAGTGACAGCAGTAAGAGAGAAGTATGTATTGCCACTGCTGCCACTTCCAGAGACCGATGCAGGCAGATCCAACCCAACCATTAACTACTGTCTGCACCCCTCTCTGTTTGCTTCCTTCTTCCTCTGTTCTGCCTTTGTCTCCTCCCCACTGCCACTTCCCCATGGATTGTGGCAGCTGAGGGACCTGGGTTGTTGCTCTGTATGTTCTCCCTTCTCACCACGGTCTCCAGGTTTGTCAACGTTATGCACTACAAAGATGTCTGCAAACATGACATGAGTGCTGGCAACATTAACCCCACAGAATGGGATTCCTTTGCAGATAAATGTCATGCCTGGAGTCAGTCAGGTTGTGTATCTGAGGCATTGGGGGGGTTGGGGGTCTGAAAGAGCCCCCTTTGAAGGAGACCAGGGGTTCTGTTAAAAATCTCTTGACTCACAAAAGCTCACTTTTGAGACATAAGAGACACCCTTTCCTCTGCTCACAGAAGAGGCCCCTTTGCAGAGACACCTGGGCTCAGAGAATATGAGAATGGCATTTGGGAATGTACTTCTGGAGAGTAAATTTATGGGAGTCTGGCCATCCCAGCTTACCAGAAGGACAACTTGCCCTTATGTAGGCTTGTTATCTATGTAAACATAAATCTCAGACTACTATTCTACCTTTTAGTAGGCTTGTATCTATGTAGACTAAGAAGTGAGGGGCCCTCGAAGGGATGCCATGTCAAGGTGCAAACTGGATTTCACAGAGAGTTGTATCCAATGAGTGTTTGCCAGCTACCCTCTGCAAATGTCTGGAGCTTTTGATTGGATTTTATATGAATCCTTTGTCTGTAAACCCTTTAAAAAGTTCCCCGTGGACAACACCCGGGGTTCAGTTTTTGCGGAGCAATGCCACTGAAACACTTTTACTGCAGTAAACTTTGGGCTCTTCCTTCAACCTGACTCATGGGTAGTTAATGGTACTAGTGTGAATAGCAGGTTTTCTCCTGCTTCATATCCACAGTGGTGACCAGAGCAGGAGTGATTGCTGGGAGGAGCACAGAGAGAAGAATTGCCAAGGTGCGCCTGTAGCAGCAAAACTGGATGCCTTCATCTGCCCCACTTATAATAAAACATGACTCTCCCATATTGGTGTCTACAGCCACAGCAGGCGCTGTAACTCTCCAATGGTTTGACTTTACCCCTGAAGGCACACTCTTCCATTGTCTCCTGAGACAGATGGTTGGCAACTACAACAGTGCTGTGTCTGGGTAGCCCCAGCACCCCCTGCCTATGCCTTGATATGAAAGGGAAGGAAGCCATTTTACATTGTCAAATAGGTAATGGTATGTATTGATGTATAGAGAAAGGCTCTTCTGGGTGTTTGCAAAAGACCAGAAGTCATGGAGGCCAGCGAGGACCATTGTTTAGTGGCAATGTCCTCCAACCTTCACCAGCCTGTTACCTTCCTGATGTTTTGGACTACAATTCCCATCAGCCCCAGGAAGGCAGGAGTACATGTTTTGCATGCAGAAGGTCCCAGGTCTAATGCCTGGCATTTCCTGTATTTTAGAGTACAGGAAAAACTTCCAACCAAGGCCCTGGAGATCCACTGACAATCAGAAGCAGTTTTAGAAAGAAAGAAAGAAAGAAAGAAAGAAAGAAAGAAAGAAAGAAAGAAAGAGGAAGGTGGGAAGAATGAACCTCATTGATTTCTGAACGATAAAAAATGAAAATTGTTCAATCATTTCATTTTTAGGTGCCCACCCACTGTTCATTTCTATTGGTACACAAATTGAAACAACCTGGAACAACCTGGACAGGTCACAGTGAGGTCACAGGGGATGAGAAAGATATAAAATGAGGTCTACAAATCAAAGGCTCTTCTGGTTCATCCATCTGGCATTTGGCACATCTGATCCTTTGAAAGGGTAACAGAAGGCCTGGGAATTTTATGCCTTTTGGATGGTAAATGCCAATGCTGTAAACATCAGAAGTCTTAAAACAAACATAAATGGGAGGGGAATGAAATGAACAGGATTCAAAGAAATGAAAAACAAAATTAAGTTTAGGCAAAGGTATTGCTAGGTACTTAAAGGATTCAGGGCACTGGCTCATCGGAACACAAATGCACAGAAAACTTGCATATGTTAATTTATATGTATAGATGCAGTTGCAGGTTTCTGAGCAAATTAAGGTGATGGATGGCTGAGTGCTTACGAGCACGCTCTTTGCAACTCAGCATACCTCCTGTCAAATACTACTCACATCCAAGTAATTTTTTTAATAAAAGCAGCTTTTTAAAAGGTTCAGGATATCAAAATGCTTGGGCCACTTCCTAATCATGTTCATAGTTTAAGAATGAAAGTAGAGAACCTTAGCATTTTTCCTTGGCTTGCATGTACTGCTCTTGGTAGTAGTGTATGATTTGGTCAGATCAGTCTGTGTTCTGACTCAGAGCAAGTCTTCCTCCAAGCATTTCCTGTTTTATGGTTGTGTAGACTTTTCATCGTAGTCTCATTCTGAAGATCAAGTGGTGCCCATGGAAATTCTCCCTCCTACATAACTCTTACAGGAGTCTTCTTCTTAATTTTGTATTTATTGTTTATTACTTATGGAAAAGTGGTTCCCACCTTTCTCCAAAGCTGCTCAAGGCAGCTTACAAAAATTAAAATCAACAATACAATCAATAATAAACTATCTTAGAAACATTTTTTAATAAAAAAGAAAGAAACCCAGTAACAGCAGCCCAATAAAACAGTTTCAGCAGGAGTTTTTTAAAAAAGGAGAAAAGAAATAACACAGTGTTAAAAACACAGGGGAGGACACAAGGTGGACCTTATCTGGTGCCTAAGAGAGAGTGATGATGGCTCCAAGTGATAACTTGCCTAGGAAGGGTATTCCACAATCACAGAGCCACCACGCAAGAAGACCCTCTCTCAGGTAAGTGAGCTACTTAACCTCTGTAGGACAAGGAGATCCTTATTTGATTATTTTAGCTGATAGGTAGGTTCAAGTGGAAGGAGAAGACCTTCACCTATCCCAGCCCACCAAAAACAACTAGAGGCTTTGGAAGTCAACACAAGGACTTTGAATTGTCCTCAGAAACAAAAACCAGCAAACTGGTGAGGTAAGCACCCAACATGTTCTGGTCCAGTTGATGTTCCCAAACACCTTTCAAAGCCCCTCCTCCCCCATACAACACATTGGCTTATTTTCCTTTGCTTTTGGTCACCTGGCATACATTAGCCTTTCTCCACGAAGTTCTGAATGCACAGATAGTCATGTAGTTTTCAAGCATCTTTTCCCACACCGGCTCGTCTGCCATGGATCTCTTGTGTGTTGACAGAAGGTTCTGAAGCAAATGCAAAGATGACCACCAGAACTTCACACATCAGATCTATTGGCCATTGTCATTGCCTTGAGTGAACTTGGGGGGCTGTTCCTGAACATGGCCCCCACGCTCTCTTGTGGATGTGCATTGCAGGGGAAGATTTCTGTCTTTCAAGAATGTGGCGCCACCATTGCTGACCTTCTCATCAAGGGATCCTCAATAAGATTTAAAGGAACCCCAGGGAACACAGTCTGACAACCTTAACCATGTCTACTCAGAAGTACGTCTCAGTAAAATCAATGTGACTTACTCCCTGTTAAGAATTTTTAGCGTTGCATCCTGAAACCCATAGGCGTGGAGAAATGTCATAGCCTGAATTGGTTCCTTCTGCACACTGAAACTCTCTGTGTTCACACGGGATCCACCGAGCTTCTTTTGCTAAATTCTAAGAGCTGTAATCAACATGGATTATTCAGAGAACGCTCAATTGCCTTTTCCCAACCCCGGGATTGTTGTTGTTGTTGTTAAATTAGTTCTCTTGTAGAAATGGGCTTTGGAATGCAGGTGTCAGCATGTATGTTTGTGAAAACTAAATTTCTGAAGTAGAAAACATCCATTTATTTAAGTTCATATATACTAAGCGTGTCAAACGGAATCATATTTATAACCCACAACACCCATTTCTTTGATGGTATTAATTTTTTTTTTAGAAAAAAACAACAACCCAGAACATTTAAGATTTTTTTTTCCAAAAATTTGCTACAGTACAAAAAGTGTTTGTGTTTATATATATATATATATATATATATATATATATATATATATATTATATGTATAGTAACCAGAAATACTGACTTTATTAGAAGAGATATTCCCCACCCTTGCTTTCACTATATATATTTTTTCTTTTTGACATGTATTCCACTCTGCGTCACCTTCTGAAGACGTTTCCCCCAGGCGAATCATGGCACATTATGGTATTATTGGCACAGGTTCAAAAATAGAGTCACAGTCCACACACGTCCCAGACTGAAGCCATGGCTCTGTTTGGCTGGCTTCCATCTTCTTTCTTCCATCTTTGTTTGCAAGTTTATTCTCTCCCCACCCCAGACCCCACCCACGACCATCTTCTCCCAGAAAAATAATGCACTCCTCGAAAATTCAATCACTCGTAGGGGCAAATCCCTTTTTTATTATATAAAAATATATTTGGCTGTTCTTTGAGTCTTCCATCAGTAAACACAAATGGTAGGTATAGGTAACCCATTCCTTTTTTTTTTTTTTTACAGGTTCACCAATGGAATCCTGTTAAGGACAAAAAGAAAATATTAAAATTAGCAGCATCCCACAATAATCTACAGTTTTTGTTTTTTAGTATTAGCCATGCATTAATTTTCAGTGGCTATCACCTTCCTTACAGCTCATTTTCGCCTTTAATTAAATTGACCAAATTTAGAGAAAATCAACAAAAACTCAAATAAAACAGTCGCCATGCGCATAAGGACACTCCGCAGACCAAATATACAACCATCCAATGTAAAATGTAATTTTATTTCCTCTTTAAATAAAAACAGAACACGAGAGAGAGAGTCTAACCAAGACATGCTGAAAACAGATCCGTTGGAACCAAAGCTACATAAATTAATTGATTCCATGGGGTTTAAATCTGAGCATGACTTGACATTAGATCACACCCAATGAAAATGATAATTTTTCTAGCCTGGTTAAGGTAGGTAACAATATGTACAGAAGCTTGAAAAAATACTTTTCAAATTATGATTGCGGTTGTGTTGGTTCTGTATCACCCCTTCCTGCCACAGGAGCCCAGGGAGACTCACAGCATGCAAAAAACCCACAAAAAACCCTATAGCAGCAGATGTAAATATTGAACTGTTTGGGACTCTTCACACAGATCTCGAAAGCCTGGACAAACAAACACATCTTTGACTGACGATGAAAAACTGTCACTGTGGGAGGGAGTTCCACAATTGGTGCACTGCCACCAAGAAGACCCCCATTTAAAACATAAGAACTCATTTAAAGTCCCTCATTGAAAACATGAGCGCCTCCTGGATCAGGCCACTATCCCATCTACTCCAGCTTCATGTTTTCACAGTGGCCAACAAGATGCCTCTTCTGGGAAACCCTCAGGTAAGAGCTGAGGATGAGAGCACTTCTCTCTCCCTTCCTGTGGCTCCCAGAAATGGGTACAGTGGTACCTCAGGTTACATATGCTTCAGGTTACATATGCTTCAGGTTACAGACTCTGCTAACCCAGAAATAGTGCTTCAGGTTAAGAACTTTGCTTCAGGTTGAGAACAGAAATCGTGCTCCGGCAGCGCGGCGGCAGCAGGAGGCCCCATTAGCTAAAGTGGTGCTTCAGGTTAAGAACAGTTTCAGGTTAAGTACGCACCTCTGGAACGAATTAAGTACTTAACCTGAGGTACCACTGTATTCAGAAGCATTGCTGTTCTGTACGGTGGAGGCAGAACATAGCCATCATAGCTAGTAGCACAAGAGCCAATTCCTGAGAGCCGAGTTCCCTTTCCCCCACAAATAAAATATTTGAGAGGGCCAGGCCTCCCCAAAGTTGATGGGCTACGTCTTGTGATCGATTATGTGGAGTGGGGCTTACCTGCCCCTTCCCCAATATTTTATTCAAGTCGGCACCCCTGGCTAGTTGCCTTTCAGAGCCTTCTCCTCTTCAGGAGTTTATCTAATCCTCGTTTAGAGCCATCTGAGTTGCTGCCCATCATTGCCTCCAGCAGGAGGTTAGTGCCACAGTTTATCTCTGTGCTGTGCGAAGAAGGACTTTCTTTTTTCAGTCCTGCATCTTCCCACATTCAACTTCTTTGGATGTCATGAGTTCTAATGCTATGTGAGAGGGGCAAAATTTCGCCATGCCCCACTTTCTCCATGCCTTGCATAATTTTATAATCTTCCATTGTGTCACCTCTTACTCGCCTTTTCTCTGAATTAAGAAGCCTCAAAATGCTGTAGCCTTTCTTCACAGGGAAGTCGCTCCACAATACCTGTCGCCATGGTGACTGCCATGCCCCCACCCACCCTCAGCCACAGACACACACACCCAACTGCCCCGTACCACCTTCTCTCTTTGTAAGGTGACTGTCCAGAGCTGGGTTTGTGTGGGGTACATATAACATTCCCTTTGTTCCTGTTCCCCCCACAGATGCTATATACAGTGGTACCTCGGGTTACAGACACTTTTGGTTACAGATTCCGCTAACCCAGAAATAGTACATCGCGTTAAGAACTTTGCTTCAGGATGAGAACAGAAATCGTGCAGCGGTGGCGTGGCGGCAGCAGGAGGCCCCATTAGCTAAAGTGGTGCTTCAGGTTAAGAACAGTTTCAGGTTAAGAATGGAACTCCAGAACAAATTAAGTTCTTAACCCAAGGTACCACTGTACCTGAATATTTCCCACATCTAATGTAGCCATTCAAGAGGCATGTGGTGTAAGGTAATGATCTATTAGGGCAGAAATAATAAATATAGGTCTCTATGATCACATACTGGACAGAAGCATATGATTTAAGTTTTTAGTGATCCTTTCTGTTACTTTGTCTTATGTGGCTAATAAAAATGCAAACCCGATTCTATTGAAAACAACCCTGTTGCCATCCAAACTCTCTCTCCATCTCCATCTCCATCTCTAACTCCCACTCCAGCTACCACTCACTCCTAAACTCAACTGACTCCCTAAACTGTCTCCCACCAGCATTCAAACTCACTTTCAAACTCTCATTCAATCACCATTCACTTCCAATATTCCATGCACGCTCTTTCTCCCCCTTGCAACCTAACAGATACTTTAAATCACATGTTATACTTGTCTAAACATTTACTTTAATTACACTAGGAGCTGTTCTCCTACTCGCTATGTTCACCAACCTCTCCCCCCATTTCTCCTACATTAACCTCTAGAGTTTCCACTTGCCACCCCAGGCAACTACCAGCAGATCTCAGGGCACAGCTTGGCATAATAATAATATAATAATAATAATAATAATTTATTATTTATACCCCGCCCAACTGGCTGGGTTTCCCCAGCCACTCTGGGTGGCTTCCAACAAAAGATTAAAAATACATTAAAACATCAGTCATTAAAAACTTCCCTAAACAGGGCTGCCTCCAGATGTCTTCTAAACGTCAGATAGTTGTTGTTCTCTTTGACATCTGATGGGAGGGCATTCCACAGGGTGAGCACCACTACCGAGAAGGCCCTTTCCCTGGTTCCCTGTAAGTTCGCTTCTCGCAGTGAGGGAACCACAAGAAAGCCCTCGGCGCTGGACCTCAGTGTCTAGGTTGAATGATGGGGGTGGAGACACTCCTGGCAGGTATTAGGGAGCAATGTCACCAGCCCACACTCACTTAAGTTAACTAGTTATGGCCTATCAAAAAACAAAAACCGAATAACAACTACATACAAAGACAATCCCAAAACCAATTCTCTTCCGATACACAAAAGAGCTTCCCTAGACCAGATGAGACTACATGTTCCTCAATCGCTCTCCTACAAGCCGTAGGATTTGAGACCACACTTTCCCTCCCCACCAACCCTATGCTAGTACCCCACCTCCAACACAGCCAGACATCCAAGTGTGCATGAGGAATAATGTTCACTTGGGGCATGCATGCATTCAACCCTGCAGAGTTACAATCCAGCTTGCCTAGTCAATTTCCTAGACAAAATCAAGAAACCAACATTGTGATTAGAACCTCCACCCACTGGATTTTATGCCCTAATATCTAGTTCAGACTTGATGGGCTTGTGTGAATATCTGATGGTATCAGAGGCAAGGCGAGGCAAGGCGAGG
Source organism: Podarcis vaucheri (assembly GCF_965113315.1). Lineage (NCBI taxonomy): Eukaryota > Metazoa > Chordata > Lepidosauria > Squamata > Lacertidae > Podarcis > Podarcis vaucheri. The sequence goes on along the minus strand of NC_138765.1, from coordinate 66,897,544 downwards.
GGGCTGGGTTGGCTGATGTTGGGGTTAGGCAATCAAGGAATATATCATTTCTTGTTATCTGGTCACCTGGGAAAGTTCCTTTTCATCTCAATCTACCAACAAGTGATATTGTACAAGCTATCTAATTTTAGTGCCGCATTGAAACATCTCCTGCATTTTTGACTATTGGTCATCAATTAATGAGAAAAGAAATACAGCACTTGATTGCAATGAAAAACAAAACAAAACCTCAAAGCTGTTTGCAAACAGAATAAAGCAATGAGATTATCAATAAAAACTGTTAAATTTAAAACATTCCAAAATACTAATTAAAATTAACTAAAATAGATTGAAAGAACATGTCAACATTCTACGTATCTGGGTGGGCTTGCCTAAAAAATGTTTTGAGTAGGTGCTGAGAAAAATACGCTTAAGGTGCCTGCCTGATTTTAATGAATAGAACTGCATTCTATAATTATCAAAGCAGGTGGAACATTTCAATGACATTCTCATGAATGAGGTGCTGGGTTTTTTGTTACTTACCTTATTTTTGAGGTGGTCGAGGGGTGTTTTGTGAAGGTCCTTCCATTTGCTCCACAAACCATCTCATCAGCGCTCTGCAATTTGCACCCTCCCTGGTTTCCCATGCTCAGCCTAGGGGAAGACATCATGAGGTCACTCCTCCGGCTGGGCTTTTTTTTTCAGATCAGGAAGTGTGGGCAGTCGGGGAAGCTGCAGAGTGCTGGAGAAATGGTGACTGCAGGATGGAGGGGAACCCCCACATACCACCTTCAGCCACCTTGGAAAGCTAAGGTAAGCTCCAAACCCCATACCCTGGTAAATTCTTCAAACAGATCTAGAGCGCCCCAAGAACAAGATGGAGTCTAGCAACATATTGGAAGACAGATTCCCAAACAGATCATAGAATCATCGAATTGTAGGATTGGAAGGGACCTCAAGGGTCATCTAGCCCAATGCCCTGCAATGCAGGAATCCTTGGCAGGTGGCCTACCATCTTCTGTTTAGAAACCTCCAATGAAGCAGAGTTCACCACCATCCAAGGCAGTCTATTCTACTGTCAAACTGCTCTTACCATCAAAAAGTTCTTCCTAATGTTTAGTTGCAATCTCTTTTCTTGCAATTTGAATCCATTGGTTCAGGACCTATCCTCAGCAGCAGCAGAAAGCAAACTTGTTCCATCTTCCATGCGGCAGCCTTATAGATATTTGATAATGGTCATCACATTGCCTCTCAGTCTTCTCTTCCCCAGCCTAAACATACTCAGCTCCCTCAACCATTCCCCAAAAGGCTTCATTTCCACAGCTCTTTAACATCTTAGTGCCTCTGGTTTAATTATTACTTTGGTTAGAGTTGAGGTGTCAGCCTGGAAAACACCTGCGGATCCCTTCCAAATATGTGATCCTGCACATGTGAGGCTTAGTATCTGGTAGGAGAAACCGGCTGAACCAACTCAACCAGTACCTTTGTTGTGGTAATAACTTGGCCGGCTAGTTAAGTCCTGCCACGTACATGTCCAAAGAGGTTGCCATAGAGACACATGAGTGAGCCTTTTCCTATCTCACCTGGCTGGATGCCACATTATCTGGGGATGCTCAGGTTGTATACATGTATACAGGTTGTATACATGAGTAAGTAAAACCATATATATATATAATCACAGCCTCCTCTGACTTTCATTCCAAGGAAACCAAACCCTGGGGAAAGGGCTGGCATTTCTGGAATCTCTTTCCACTTGGGGATTGGAATGTGTGCAGCATTATGATGGATAGGAAACACAGAAGCTATACTCACTGAAGGGGTTCAAAGAAGGAAGGAGGGCAACATTTAAAATATGACATCCCTGCTCATTTGCACTGTGGTTTTGATGGGAAAAGGAGAGAGAGAAGGGGAAGCACTGTGAACATTTTATAAATAGGGAAGCGGGGGCAGGGGGGGAATAACAAATGCTGCCACCTTGCAGTGATGCAGAATTAAGAAAGATGGGATTTCCACATTGAGGCATCAGGTCCATTGCTGTGAGAACAGGAGGCTGAACTAGATAATAAAGTAAGAAGAGCCTGCTGGATCAGGCTAATGGCCAGTCAGATGCACCAATGGGAAATCTGAAAACAGGATCTGAGAATTATTATTATTATTATTATTATTATTATTATTATTATTATTATTATTACCCTGCCCATCCAGCTGGGTTTCACTAGCCACTTGGGGTGGCACCCAACAGATTAAAAACAAAACAAAACATCAAATATTAAAAACTTCCCTAAACAGGACTGCCTTCAGATGTCTTCTAAAAGTCAGATAGTTGTTTATTTCCTTGACATCTGATGGGAGGGCGTTCCACAGGGCGGGTGCCACCACCGAGAAGGCCCTCTGCCTGATTCCCTGTAACTTCACTTCTCACCATGAGGGAACCACCAGAAGGCCCTCGGCTCTGGACCTCAGTGAACGATGGGAGAGAAGATGCTCCTTCAGGTATACTGGGCCAAGGTCGTTTAGGGCTTTAAAGGTCAGCACCAACACTTTGAATTGTAGCCTTCTCCCTTACAGTGGTTTTCTGCAACTCACATTCAGATGCATGACTTCCTCAGAACATGGAAAAAAATGCATAGCCATCTTTGCTAGTAGCCACAAATAGCCTTACCTTGCATGGATTTGTCAAATCCTCTTTTAAAGCCATCACTGCCTCCCGTGGGAGCAAGTGCCATGGTTTAACTATGTGCTGCATGAAGAAGCATAGAAGCATAGGACTGCAGAATCGTAAGCTGTCTCAAGGAACTAGTCCAACCCTCTGCAATACAGGAACCACGGCTAAAGAATGTCTGACACATGCCCATCCAACCTCTGCTTAAAAACCTCCAGTGAAGGAGATTCCACCACCTTTCAAGGTCATCCATTCCACCATTACTCTGTTATCACCAGGTTGGGCCCTGTTTTCCTTTGAGGACTTTATTTGACGTGTCCTGAATCTTCCAACAGAATGGACCTTTGGCCTGATCCAACAAGGCTAACTGCTTATGTTCTTATTGATGCAACTTATTGACATTATGTTATGACTTGACTCAGTGAAAACTACAGTGATGGAGCTGCTGTGAAAACTCAGCTTGTAGTGATGTATTTGCAGTCAGGGCTGGCCCACCCATGAGGCCAGTTGAGGCAGTGGCCCCAGGGCAATCAGCTGGGAGGGACAGGAGATCCAGCCTCCAAGGAGAGCACCACTCACTGCCTCCTGTGCTTGACAGCCACTGCCACTTCCTCCGCTGAACATCCACGCAGCACCAGGTGGCAGGGGATGCATGGCAGCAGAGAGCACATAGTGGTGGTTGCAGAAACAAGGGCAGCGTTTTCTCTTTTGCTTCCAGCAGCAAAATGTCCTGGGCATCCCTGTCTGCAGTGGCCTCTTGTAATGTGCCAGTAAGCATCCTTTGATTCAAAATGTCCAAAGCATGAACCAGCCCTCATTAATGCGACCTCCTCGCCAGAGGAAGGGAAGCAGCAGCACATGGCCCCGATCCTGTTCTGAGGTGTTCACCTCTCCTCCTCCCGACCACTTAGCCCACAAGTGTGCAATCTGGGTGCGGGTGAGAGAGAGGAGAGGTCTTTAGTATCACTACACATTTAATTTAGATTAAGGGACGCGTTAGCAAAACCGTAAATCATCATTAGAGTTACATCTATTGAGGATTAGCCGACATGCAAGAGATAAGTACCATGTATTGCAGCTAAACTTTAATTACATTTAAAGTTAATTGCTGTTTGTGCAATGGCTAGCAGGCTAGACTCAAAAGGGGCACACCCCTCTCTCAACACTGCCATTCATATCTCTTTTTGAGGGGGAGGTTTAGAAAGAGCTCTGTTTATGGTTCTGTTGGAGGTCCTTTTCTCACAACCTGCTTCGTGCCCTTTATTGAGAGCCAATGGGGTGTAGTGGTTAGGGTGTTGGACCTGGGAGATCAAGGTTCCAAACCTCTCAGCCTAACCCACCTCATTTGTGGGAAATGAATGAGGAGGGGGAGGACCATGTATCTGTCATATTGAGCTCCTGGGGGGAGGGGTAGAAATGCAACAATTAAATAAATAAACCAGGGATCGATGACCTTGCCAGGTTACCAACCATAAAGTAAACATACAACAGGAAGCCAGACACTGGAGCTAAAATGATTCAGAGAGAAGCGGATGAAGCAAAATTGTGCATTTCTCCATCTCAGCCTTTGCCAGTCTGGTGGCCTCCAGATCTTCTGTGCTACAACCCCTTGGTTGACAGGAGTTGTAGTCTGGAACCTTGTGGGGGGTGGGGAAGCAAAGGCTAGCTGATTGAAGCATATTTCATTTATGACCAAAAAAGGCACTATAGTGGACTTGTAGCTTGAAATCATGGAGAAGAGTTGGATGGGTGAAAGGTCCCACAGATTGTCTCCAGGCTCACCTCCATGCCAGTTCATCTCTCAGGATCTGATGGGTTCCATCCTATCTCCATCCCCTTCAGAATAAAGCTACATCATCAAGATGAAAATTCTAAGTACAAATGGGAACCACAAACCACTGGGATAGACACTGCTACCAGCAAGTTGAGGGAAAAAATGCTCCCCAACATTGAAAACAACTGAAAAGCTCCAAGTTGGGGAGGGGGGTGTCTGAAGGAATTATAGAACCATAGAACTGTAGTGTTGGAAGGGATTCCCAAGGATCCTCCAGTCTAATCCCCTGAAATGCAGGAATCACAACTAAAGAATTTCTGACTGGTGGCCATCCATATTCTGTTGAAAAGCCTCCAATGAAGGAGAGTAAATCAACTTCTGAGGGAATCTGTTCTACTGTCGAACAGCTCTTACCTCAAAAGTTCTTCCAGTTTAATGCTGGAGGAGACTCTTGAGATTCCCATGGACTGCAAGAAGATCAAACCTATCAGGAAATAGGCCCTGAGTGCTCACTGAAAGGACAGATCCTGAAGCTGAGGCTCCAATACTTTGGCTACCTCATTAGAAGAGAAGACTCCCTGGAAAAGACCCTGAAGCCGGGAAAGATTGAGGGCACAAGGAGAAGGGGACAACAGAGGACGAGATGGTTGGACAGTGTTCTCGAAGCTACAAACATGAGTCTGACCAAACTGCGGGAGGCAGTGGAGGACAGGAGTGCCTGGCGTGCTCTGGTCCATGGGGTCACGAAGAGTCGGACCTGACTAAACAACTAAACAACAACAACAAATGTTTATCTGGAATCTCCTTTCTTATCATTTGAATCCATTGGTTCAGGTCCCATCCTTTGGGACAGTGGAAAACAAGCGACCACTGCTCCAATATGGAGTCCTCTCCTATCTCATGTTGAGTTTCCAGTTCCCCAAATCATGCGGTGATCTGAAATCTTAATTAACGGCCTTCTTTCTGATACTTAATCTCCAGCCCCACCACCAGAGCAACACAGTTCTCTGACTGCCCCCCAAGATGAGATGAACTACTTTACGTGGACTTCTTAGCACGTAACACTAATACTAAAAAAAGCTTTCGTTGGCATCAGGCAGAATCAGGCCAGGACACCAGGTACCTCCAGCTTGCACAGTAACAGTAACCCAGCCTGATGCTGCGGCTTATATCACTGTGCAATGCCAAATCGGAACCCCCTTGGAACATCCCCTATACCACAAGCTGTACTGCACACACACACACACACACACAGAGAGAGACACACACACACACACACACACACGTGTAACAATTTGATCTTAGCTGAACCACCAGATCTGGTTTCTCAGCACTGTGCAGACACTAATAAGCGCTGCAGAGTGAAGCTACAGAGACAGAGACGTGTCAGTAGCAACCTGTATATTTATTACGCTCTTAACAGCTTTTCTCCATGGCCTCAATTTGCAAACTAGGTCACTCCTTGATGTGGAATCTTCTGTGACCTCAATTTGGTGCCTTCTTAGTCAAAGGAAGAGGAGCAAGAGTCCCTGGGATAGCAGCCAAGCAGATATTCACAACTGGAGGCCCAAAGGACTTATGTGGGCTCTTTTATGCTTCTTGAGGATTTTTTTTTATCACCTCTTCTCATCCAAATTACGGTTCTCAGGGAGCACCTCCTCCCATAAGCATCTCTCTGTGTTTCCTTAGAAAGTGAAATGAGGTCTTGTTGCATGCTTCTTTGCCTGTCTCTTATTTCTTGGGGGCACTTACAGCCCATCTTTCTGGTTAAAAATTAAAACACCCAAGGCAGAGAAAACGGGTGGTAAAGTGGGGGAGGAGAGTTGCTCTGGGACTTATTTCAGAGCAGGAATGGTGTTGTCATCAGCTGGGGAAAGAGAATTGGGAGGGGGGAATCAAAGGCTGGGAACATCTTTCCTTTCCTTTGATGTGCTTCCTGCTTCATGCTGATAGTTCAAATGGTTGCATTTTTGGGCAGGGTTGTTAGCATTTCTAATGAAAAGCTAATGGTTGCCTTTCAGCTCACACTGAAACCTCAATAGGTTTTCTTGGAATTATGCTTGGTCTGGTGCATCGGTGAGAATGCAAAATGTCAGAAGAAGAAGAAGAAGAAGAAGAAGAAGAAGAAGAAGAAGAAGAAGAAGAAGAAGAAACTTATGCAAAAGGAAATAGGTAATGCAACTATTATTTCTACTGGTGAGCTCCACCCAGAGAACCTGAATAAATTTAAGGAGTCTTTCCAATTTCTCCAGAGAATTCCAAGAGGCCCTTTCTACATGGCTCTAATTCAGGGTTCAGGCGTAAAGTTTTAATAAGAATAGAGTTAGTGCTTGGTTGAAGTGACTGTTTAGAGGAGGGCTTTTTCGTGGCATTGAAAAGCGACCACTTTCCCATTTTATAATTTCTTGGCAATTTTGCAAAACACTGCCCTCACTTGCCATTTACACTACCCTCACTTACAATCTCACCCACTCTGTCCCAGGGGCTGGAATAATACAGTACGCACTTCCATATCAATATATTATAAATATTATTCAAGAGCTAATTTCCCTTGTATAGAAATGTTGCAGACTTCACAGAGCATGTCCATCGACTTTTGAAGGATGTAAGCAATACTCTGGGGTTCTTTTCTTTTCTTGTTTTCCCCTAGAACTACACGGAATAAGATTTTATAGGTCCAGAACTGTATTTGGTTTTTTGCTGTAAGATCTTGCCGATTTAAGCAAGGGTTTCTTCTCAGGAAGGATATTGGAGAGAATGTTAATAATTAACAACAGATGGACTACAGGGTTCCCACAGGGTTCAAAGTTCCAGGAGGATTTGATTGGCTGAACTGTTCTTCAAGATACAGTGTTGATGGGCTGGTTATAATAATCTATAATAATTTGCAGAATTTGTGGAGGTGGTTCTCAGGGTACAGAAGGGACTTCTGAGCCAGATGCCTGCTACACACCTGTTTGTTTGTTTTTAATGCCACGTAAGAAGCAGAACAATGTTCAGTTATTTAATGGTTTTTAGTACAAGGAAAGGGGCCTTTGGGATTTCTGCACCTTCCTGTTCAGGTGGGACAGCTCAGCAACAAAACATATTGTGCTGCCCCTGCTGATAGTAGGCAAATGGCAGCTAGTTCAGCAAAAGTAAGGTCTCTCCCACCCCCACCCCCCTTCCCCTGCTCTGTCTTGGAGCCTTACACCAAGCTGGCTCATTGGTCCATCTTCACGTGTTCCCAACCTGGTGTACCTGACAGGCACCACAATGCCTTCAAAGGCCTTCCTTGATGCCCCCAGGTTGAACCATACTCCGTAGATTTCCAGCTTTCTTTCTTTTCTTTTCTTAAAAAAAAGAGATTTCTAGCATTTTTAGAACCGGCGATATGAGCCCAAATGTACAGAAAGCATTTTGTGTGAGACACTGGCCAGCTCAACCATTTCAGTGTTTTACTTTGGCCCTCCACCCAAAAATATTGCCTCCCACTGGGGGAAAAAAGAAAATCTCTGGAAACGATTTCTGCAGACACCGTAGCTGAAGATGCCTTCGGCATGCCAAACATGGCCCTCCCCCTAACAGGTGTACTGAGATAGATGTATTGATGGTCTGACTTGGTACAAGGTAGCTTTCTAGGCCCCATCCTCATCCTGAGCCTCTGACAATCTCATATTTCATCTCAGCAGCCCCTGAAATAGCTGTGTGGAGCAGCTTCAGCGGAGGCTGTTAACTTTTTATTCTCTTTTCTGTTCTAATCTAATTACCTTTTTGTAATGCTCAGTGGCTGGGCATGATGTTAAATGGGCAATTCCGAGCAAGTCACAGTTAGCGAAGGCTGGAAAATTTCATTTAGGGAGATCCGTGATTCATTATGATGGTACGGGGAGGGGGGCAGATTCGAGACTGACCAATTAATTTGCTCGACTGTTTGACTCAAAACTGGCCTGGCTACCCTACAGTGAAATGGCGGGTTATGTCTAATAGCTTTTCCCCTCCCGCTGCAGTCTACAAGGCCACCTTCAAAGGAACAACATGAAAGACACCGCAGATACTAAAGGAGAGGGAGGGGGGAATGGCTGTAACATTTCTAGTATCATCAGACCTCAGTGGGAATTCGGAATCATAAGAACAAAGGAAAAAAACAAGAACACAAGAAAAGCCCTGCTGGATCAGGCCAATGGTCCATCTAGTTTCAGCATCTTGTTCTCACAATGGCCCACCAGATGCCCAAATAGGAAACCTGAAAGCAGGACCTGAGCACAAGAGTCCTCTCTCCTCCTGTGATTTCCACCAACTGGTACAGTGGCACCTTGGTTTACGAACTTAATCCGTTCCAGAAGTCCATTCTTAAACCAAAGTGTTCTTAAACCAAGGCGTGCTTTCCCACAGCAGTGGGGGACTCGTTTTACAAATGGAACACACTCAACAGGAAGTGGAACATGTTCTGCTTCCAAGCCAAAGTTCACAAACGAAAGCACCTACTTCCGGGATTGCAGCGTTCTTAATCCAAGTTATTCATAAACTAAGCTGTTCTTAAACCAAGGTACCACTGTATTCAGAAGCATTATTGCTTATGACACGTATTCAGAGGCAGAGCAGAGCCATCCTGGCTGGCAGCCACTCATAGCCATCTCCTCCATGAATTTGTCTAACACTCTTTTAAAAACCATCTAGGCTGGCGGCTGTTGCTTCTTCCTGCAGGAGTGAGTTCCATATTTTAACTATGTGCTGCATGAAGGAGCACGAATCTGTCCTCAATCTTCTGACGCTCAGCTTCCTGGGATGTCCACAAGTTGTAGTGTTGCTACCCACTTTATCCATACCCTGCATCGTTTTACAGATTCCGATCATGTCCCCTCTTACTCTCCTTTACTCTAAACTAAGCTTCCAAGCCTTGCCGCTCCACCTTGACCAAGCCAGAACATCAGCACATCTGTCGCAGAATATACCTTTGGAGGAGGATTGTGCCCTAAGCAGAAGCAAAAGGGAGAAATGGAGATCGCATGAATGGATCTGTACTACCATGGTGCCCACTACTGAAAGAGAACCCACAGTGGTGAAGACACCACCCCCATATAGCTGTCAACTTTCAGATTTGAAAATAAGGGATCAGCAGTCTCACCTGTCCCGGGGACAGTCTATGGGATATCTAACAATCTGGGATAGCAGCGGGAAGCAGTGGGAAACGGCGCTGGAATAAGGGAATTCCCCCGCAAAAAAGGGGGAAGGTTGACAGCTATGCACCCCCAGCACAACCTTTGCATCACCACACACACACACACATTCACTCATACTCATGCAACCCTATGGTGGCCACACCCTGTGTGTCTGCTATGACCCCATTACTGCCGTTCCCCAGGCAGGTCTTCAAACCTTATGCTGCATTCAAGGGCTGTTTTGTATGAACCCAAGCGATGATCATAGAATCGTAGAATCGTATACTTGGAAGGGACCCCAAGTGCCATCCAGTCCAACCCCCTATAATGCAGGAATCTCAGCTGAAGAATCCCTGAGAGCTGACCATCCAAACTCTCCTTAAAAACCTTGGTCGAAGGACAGACCACCACCTTCCAAGGGAGTCTGTTCCACCCTCAAACAGCTCTGACCGCCAGCAAATTATTCCCAATGTTTAGCTAGGATCTCATTTCTTGCCATTTGAATCCATTGGTTGGGGTCCTTCCCTCCGGAGCAGCCAAAAACAAGCTTATCCCACCTTCCATGTGAAAGTCCTTCAGATATGTGAAGGTGGTTATCAGAAGGGTGAGGGCACACAGCACAGCAACCACACAGCTTCCTGGGTAGGATGCCTGCAGAGAACACTCACAGCCTTGCTGTGAGAAGACCCACCTAAGTTGGGTTTACCTTCTCCTGGAAGATGCAGCTGGTGATGCAGAGGTAGAGCCTAGATTTTTTTTGTGGGGTTTCCCTGCCTGGCCTCCTGCCTTCCTGATGCCCTGCTCCCTGACAGTCATGGACCATTCATTCCAACCCTTGGAAATTCATGGCTGTCTGAACCCGACTCATCCAACATCCATGTCCCTCTGCATAGACCTGATTTATTGATTGAGTTGGGTGGACAGCCATCCTATATGCCCACCCAAAATGTCACTGGGTATGTGTGGATACACCCCCACCAAGTCCATGCAGCGCTTGTCTGAGGTCCAGGGTGGAAGTATTGTTAGAATAAAGTTATAAACTCAAACAAAAAAGCAGCCAGTCCCTGGTGAGGGCCTCCATCTGGTTTAGCCCTCCGAGGCCTGGGGCAAGTGTACCCAACTGCCCCCCCCCATCCCTGCACGGGCCTGCAACCCACCTCGCTAGGATCCCTTACATCCAGTTCCATTTGTCTTCAAACGGATATACTGTGGAGTGAGGCAGAATAAATTGCAATGAGCTTTTATTTTTAGAATGAAACTAGTTTCTCCAGAAGTGCTTTTCATGAGCAAAAAATAAAAATACACAGTAGGTTGAGATTGTGTTTGGGAGCGGGAAAGGACTCGGTTTCCATGGATTCTAGAATAAAATGTCATTCGTACACAGCCTGCAATTCCTTTCCTCTGAAATGATGCTCTTGAAGGCACATAAGGAATGGGAGGCGGCAAAAGCACTGTGGGTGGGTGAGAAGGGTGTATCCCTCGGTAATGGAACCACTGGAAGACCAGAGAAGTTCTCCCACTTCTCTCAATGCTTCAGAGGCTTTAGCCCTTGCATATGCGCCTTCCCCTACTTTGCTGTGCTGTAAATCACAGCACACAAAAACAGAATAGTTTTCTCACCTTGCCTAAGAAGCCTTGCCTCAGTTTTCTGTCTCTGGTTCACCATGAGACCGAGCACCTGAACAACTATCATTATGGATGAAGAAATGAGTCTGAAGATAAAGTTTAATGGTTGATTGGTTGGTTGGTTTTGTGGGTGGGGTAAACTTTGTACCCCCTAAACTCCAGTTTTGCTCCAAATGTCCTATTGGATGATGCTGTGAACCACCCTGAGATCTACGGATGAAGGGGGTATACAAATTAATTAATCTCTAAAAGAAGCTGAATAATTTGTGGAAGGAAGGGCAAATTTTGGAAGGTGATTTTGCAAAACAAAACAAAACAAAAACCAATGCCTTTTTTTCCTTCTCTGACTCACCCCCCTCTTCCTCTCCATCCATCTAATTCAAGGACTGAGGACCTGTAGTCCTCCAGATTTCGCTGTACTACAGCCCTCATCACCCCTGAACATGGACTACGCTGGTTATCCAACAGAAGTAGGAGTTCCTCAACATCCTCCCACCATCCCTGTTTGAATTTAGACCATGTGCTTTTGAGATGCCTGTACAATATTGTTACCCATCCTAAGCTTCAAATAAAAAGGCTTGTGTGTGTTCTATTACAGAAGTGGCAAAACACCAGACCCTCTCCGTGTTTCTTCACCAAACATTTTTTATAACTAAATGTTTAGGAATCCTGACTTGTAATCAATTATTACAAAACAATCTGAAGCAATAACATCAGGTAAGGAAATGAAAGCAACTCATTACAATAATTTAAATTCATCTGAAACATGCTTAATGTTAGTTGTTCCAATGCCACCTCTGCATGCAAGCAATTTCAGCCCTGCTGTGATAAGCGCCTTGCGTAACTGCGATAATCTAAAACAGATTAAAAACAAAGGTTCGATAGATTAATGTACCAGCAAATGTTTGGCGTTTGCAGAGCAAAAGTCGTGCTCGCTTTCCCTCTTTTTCTTTTTCTGCGTAAACCAGCAAGGCATTTTAATTAAAAGCATCGGGGAGCTCCCTTCGATCACAGCAGGGGTGCGATTGGAAAGTGTGGGAGGGATTTCACTGGGCGGACAGATTGGTGATTTGGGAATAAAAATGGCGGAAGAGAAGGTACGTACCAGGAAATGGACACATGGCGTCTGCCCTGCCCCCAGGAAATAAAACAGACTTCGGCTGGTCAACAGGAGATTTCAAACCATTTCTCAGACACAAAGGCCACAGGGATTAGATGCCGATCGGAGGAGGAGGGTCTGCAGCAAGCAGAAAAATCGACTGGCACGTGGCAATGTGTAACACACAGCAAGTAAGTCTAGCTACATCTGCAGCCCATAATCAGCCTTTTCTTTTCATATTTTGAGTGGGGACAATAATTTCAAAACGATGCTTTGGATGGTTGTATTGGCTTCTGCGGGTGTTCCAAGAGGAAAGTGGAGGTTTTTTTGAAGGTGTGGGGGGAACCCCATCCCAGATTAAAACAAACAAAATGCCCAGTCAGTATTAGTATCCCAACATGGGACCTGAGTGGATGCTATATCACCCATGTCGAAGGATAAAAGGTAAAGGGACCCCTGACCATTAGGTCCAGTTACGGACGACTCTGGGGTTGCGGCGCTCATCTCGCTTTATTGGCCGAGGGAGCTGGCGTTTGTCTGCAGACAGCTTCCGGGTCATGTGGCCAGCATGACTAAGCCACTTCTGGCGAACCAGAGCAGCGCACGGAAACACCATTTACCTTCCCACCGGAGCAGTAGCTATTTATCTACTTGCACTTTGACGTGCTTTTGAACTGCTAGGTTGGCAGGAGCAGGGACCGAGCAACGGGAGCTCACCCCGTCGCGGGGCTTTGAACCGCCGACCTTCTGATCAGCAAGGCCTAGGCTCTGTGGTTTAGACCATAGCGCCACCCGTGTTCCCTCTGTTGAAGGATACAGAGGCTGTAATAGCCATATTAATAACTATATAGGGCTATTAATAGCAACTGAAGCCTCAATCCCTACACTGAGATGTCTCAGATACAGGGGGGGAAGTCATATTTGTATCTTATGTTGTGGTTTTGTGCTTTTCCAATGAGCTTTGCAGACACAGTCATAGGCTATTTAAGATGCCTGCTTTTGGCCATGCAAAAAACTGAAAAGTTGTACCCTCTGATTTCCTCTGTAAAAAAATTGCAAGACTGGCAATTTTGCCAAATCTGAAAGAATTGAGCAGAGACCAATAATTCCCAACAAAGCACCACCTTTAGACAAAAATCATATTCTCTCCCCCCCCCCCGCCGCTTTTCTAAAGATAGAAATAAACCGCAATGAACCCTTTCCAGCCAATGCATACCTGCCAGGGAAGAATACAGAAAGCGGAGCATAATAATGGAAAGGCACCTGTAGGAAACGGTTCTCCACAGTTCACAGGTACAACAGGAAAACACAGACACACAGACACATAGGTATGCCCTTTATCCCCACTTCTCCAAAACTGCGACACTATGGCTCCCCACGCATTGGTTGGCTGGGGCTCATATTCCAGCATCACAGAGACAGGCACACAATGAAATGGTTGAAAAATCCTTGCCAATCTTCTGCCCACCAGGAAGCCCACATCTTGGCACTTCAGCTAGTGTCCGCAACACCCATACAGATTTCCACAAGAGTACCCCCCCCATAGATTGCAACTAACCCCCCCCCCCAATTCCTGAGGACCTTGCAGAATCTGAGTGGTGTCCCCTTTTCCTATTTAAGTTCAGTTCTAAATTTGGACCAAAATGGACAAAGCAGTGGTGTGGAGATTTCTCAGAATCTTAATTGGGTTTAGTAGATGGCGTTCAAGCATGCTTCAAGTATGCAGCAAATGTTTGGTTGGAAATCTTTGCACAGATCATCAGCAAGACTCTTCTAAAGACAGATTTTTGGGGGGCCAAGTTGCCTCTCATTCTTAAGCCAAATAAAATGATCGTAGCATCGTTGGATGTATGCCAATTGCATTGGGACTTGTGGGATACTACAATATCTGTGGACAGGCAGGAAGGACTTAAAATTGTCTTTGTGACATAGCCATCAGTTCCCAATAATCAGGTCACATCCATAACATCAAATTCTGGATGCAGTGGGCATTTTTTGCCTGGGAAGTAAGATGATTGAGAAACTTTTCCTATGTGAAATGGGAGTCGATCATGGAAGCATGGCAACAGCATGACAAAGGTAACACGCAGATTGGGCAAAAAAAAATCAAGGAGTGGCTCAACAACACAGGATCATGTTTTCTGGCTGTGGCCTTAGTGGGATGGTCAAAGGGAATCAAAAAGATATATAGAGAACATATAGAGTCTGGGTGGGTTTCAGTTCCATCAAGCAAGAATTCGATGAGTGGGATAGGACACACAACTTGACAAAATTAAGTTGTCCAAGGGAAGCTTCCAGAGGAGCAAGGGCAACACTCATCTGCCTGGAGTCCTCCAGATGTTGATCACCCCCTGAGCTTAAGTCTAACAACATTTGGATGGAATTGGGTTGGAAGGGTGCTTTATATCTATATATCGGGGTGGGGAACCTGTGGTCCTCCAGATGTTGTAGGATGTAGGTCCCCTTCAGCCCCAAGAACACGGCCAATGTTCAGAGACTGTGGGGATTATAGCCCACCAACATCTGGGTGTGTGTGTGTACAGGTTAGCCATTTGTGGTCTAGATATTTACAATTCTTAGAAAGTGCTCATACATGTTGATATAAGAATTGAACAGGAGTTCCATTCCTGCCCCCCAAACTTGCTTTTGGTAGTAGCATCAACAACAATGGCATGGGACTGCCTTCCCCAGTCTAGGACCCTCCAAATGTTTGGACTACAATTCCCATCATCCCAGACCATTGGCTGTGCTAGCTGGGACTGGTGGGAGCTGGAGTCCACCCACTTCTGTTAAGGCCAAGATGGGGAAAGCTAAGTTTATGCCTCTCCTAGCAATCATCCACGTCTTCTGTGGGAGGGAGGGAGGGAATTCACAATGGATAGTCATGATTCCAGTGTCAAACACACACACACACACACACACACAAACATTGACAAAACCCTCAGAGTTGCATGCAATTGGCCCCTAAGCAACTGAGAGTATATTTCATCATGGCCGCTTTGCTAGTCATTCAATCAGATGCACTCAACAGATTACAGGCTTCTGAGAAAATGCTTAACATTTCACACTTATTCAACCAAGTCCTACACAGATTCAGTGAACCTAAATTAGCCATGTCCATTAACTTCAGTGAGTCTACTCTGAGCAGGATTAGTGTTGAATAATACGCTCGGTGTCTATCTTGCCCTCCCATCTTCAGTGTTCTCAAGCTGGACAAAAGAATCCCCACCCCACAATCTCACATTAACCACAGTGCTTGCAAATCTTCACTTCACATTAATTAGAACCAGTAGACCAAATATTGTGCGTGGGAGACAGAGGAGGGGTTGTGGGTGTGTGGGTGTATTTGTGGTTGTGTTCGGTTGTCCCAGAGATCCTTTTCAAACTGAGAAAAAGATAATTGCAGAATGTCCTGCAAACAGGACTATTTCAGACAATAAATTTTGATGTCAAGTTGGAGGAACACACCACAAAGTGATTCCCCCACCCCTCAAACCTCAAACTGAAAAATTATCTTATTACAGTTTCTCCAGGTTTTTTGTTCCCCTTCTCATCCCATCATAGAGGTGGGAATGTAGAGAAGTGGTTTAATAGATAAGGAGTGAATAGTGACTACCATCGCTTGACACTCACTCAGAAAACTAGTCACCAAAGGGTTGTCAGTTGTTTGGATTCACCCTGAGTTACATTGAATGGAACATGAAGTTGGGAAGAGAGATCTATGATCAGCTTTCTGGATCAGTCCTGGGACAGACTAACGTAGGGCAACACTTCCTGGCAGACTATGACACACAGATTGGTTGCCTCTCTGTTTTACAATGGGGGGCACTGGGCTGTTGTCACATCTAATACAGACACACATTGAAATCTTTGCTCTAGTGTTGAGAATTTCAACATGTATCTAGCTCAGGGCATATAGGATAAAACTGCTGTTCAGGGTGTACATACAGGATTAGCCAGTGTGGTGCCCTCCAGAAGTTGCTGGAAACCACCTCCCATCATCCCCCCATTGACCATTAGCCATGCTGGCTGGAAATGTTGGGAGTTTTAGTCAGTGGAGACTAGAAACCGCTGGGACTGGGAGAGTGGAAGGCGAGGAGGCCAACACTTGGAGGAACCAGAGCTAATGGCAGGCAGAACCTGAACTAATGATAAGTAGACAGTCACTAAGGTGTAGTGGTTACAGTGTCAAGCTAAGAATCTGAAACCAGGGTTCGAATCCCCACACTCAGCCATGATGCTCCCTGGGTGACCTGGGCCAGTCCCTGCCTCTCAGCCTAACCTAATTCATGGGGTTGTTGTGAGGATAAAAGAAAAAGTACTACATGGACCACCTTGAGGTCCTTGGAAGAAAGGTGGGACACAAATGCAATAGTTAAATAATAACTGTTGTGCCGCCTTCTCCCTGCTGAGTTCTGTAAAGGCAACACTCAGACTTAGAAGGAGGGAAATGGCAGCCAGTGCTGCTCCCATGGGCTGGATGCAGTTAAGAAGGCAGGTGGTGAATGGCTGAGGGTAAGATGGGGTTGGTGGGGCAGTGCCCCATTCTCCTTAATGGGCTGACCTCTACTGGTTGAAGTCCAGCAAAAACTGGAGGGCTCCACATTGGCTACCACTGGTGTACACAGAGATGGGCGTGGTCCTTTTCAGTCAAGGTATGGGTGTAAACATATAGGGGAAACATTCAATTCTATCTG
Source organism: Podarcis vaucheri (assembly GCF_965113315.1). NCBI lineage: Eukaryota > Metazoa > Chordata > Lepidosauria > Squamata > Lacertidae > Podarcis > Podarcis vaucheri. The sequence goes on along the minus strand of NC_138765.1, from coordinate 66,880,566 downwards.
GACCCCTGCTTTTGCCAGCTTTTCTAAGTTTCCCACCAGAGGGGAATGGGACGATGTGGAAGGAGGCACTTAACGGTTTTACCTTACTTGTGCTTGTGTGGGAGAGACAGACAGACAGACAGACAGAGAGACTCTATTTTGCTCATAATGTCAACCACCAAATCCAATATCCACTAAATGCAAATGGATGAGTCCGAACGAGCTCCTGCTTTCTTACCTATTTCCATTGAAGGATGTTTTATAATCCCCTGGGGGGAGTATTGTCTCCTCCGCGTAGACCGGCACTGGCGTCCTCACACATTCATGGGAACACTGTAGCGTCTCATTGTAGGCCGTGAATATATCCAGGTTGCTAGGGACTCTGGCTGGGGTGAAGTCCGTCAGATTCTGACAACTCTCTTCCTGCTGGTTGATTTTACGCTGGTGGCTGTTCCTCCTCGTGTTCCCACTCTGGGCACAACTGCAGGTGGAAGAAAAGAGATTTTGAAAAAAAAGGAATGGGGTGGTCCTCCAGGAATGCGGCTCGGATACATTTTACCACATCGTAACAACTAATCTTCAAGGGATGCGGGTGGCGCTGTGGGTTAAACCACAGAGCCTAGGGCTTGCTGATCAGAAGGTTGACCGTTCAAATCCCTGCGATGGGGTGAGTTCCCATTGCTCGGTCCCTGCTCCTGCCAACCTAGCAGTTTGAAAGCACAAAGTGGAAGTAAATAAATAAGTACTGCTCCTGCGGGACGGTAAACAGCGTTTCCGTGCGCTGCTCTGGTTTGCCAGAAGCGGCTTAGTCATGCTGCCCACGTGACCTGGAAGCTGTACGCCAGCTCCCTCGGCCAGTATAGCAAGATGAGTGCCGCAACCCCAGAGTCGTCCGCAACTGGACCTAATGGTCAGGGGTCCCTTTACCTTTAACAACTAAGGTATTGTATTCAAGAGAGTAAGCAGTGCTCCATGTTTGGGTAGGCAAAAAAAGGACCAAGTGCAATGTGACTCTCAATGAGACTTTGCAAAAAGCACAATAATTCTTCATCAATATATCAATAATAGCCCATGGGACTATGCATTGTGATGGCCACCACCTTGGATGGCTTTAAAAGAGGATTGGAGAGAAGGCTACCAATGGCGACCAGCCATGGTGGCTATGCTCTGCCTCCAAGCTCAGAGGCACTAATGCTTATGAATATCAGTTTCCGAAAACCAGAGGGAGGGAGAGTTTTACTCAGGCTTGGGTCTAGCTTGCAGGTTTCCCACAAGTATCTGGAAGGTCACTGCGAGAAAAAGATGCTCCGGAGGGTAGGACCTGAATCAATGGATTCAAATTACTAGAAAATAAGTTCCAACTAAACATTAGGAAGATTGTAAGAGATGTTTGACAGTGGAATGGACTCCCTTTCTTGTGGTTAGAGAGGTTCAACAGTGGAACCTTTCCTCTCGGAAAGTGGTGAACTCTCCTACATTGGATATTTTTAAGCAGAGGTTGAGTGGCCATCTGACAGGGATTCTTTAGCTGAGATTCATTCTATTACTAGGCGACCATGGGCCTGATCCAGAATGCTTTGCTTATGTTCTCATAAGGAATTACTTGTGTTACATGTTCAGTAAAGGAGACCCTCAGAACACCAGACCATTTGACTGAAAGGCTAACTCCCTTTAAAGTTGTCAAGGGAGTTCAAGACCTAGTCCGTCAACTGGCTCCTCCAGTTAGATCCATAACATTGTAGAGGTGGGAAGGACTCTAGGGGTCATCCCCTCCAATCCACTGCAACACAGGAATAAAATCTCCAGACAGCCACAATGTTTAATAAGTGACCTTGGGCCAGTCATAATGCACGACTGTAAGTTTGTTGGAGGAAAAGGTGGATTAAAAACAAAATCTAAATAAATAAATAAGGAAGAAAGATATTAGTTATGAAAGAACAACAACTTGGATTCCTGAGAGAGAAAACTCTATTATCTCCTGCTAATTATACCTGCAATTTCAAATTTAATTATTATCCTCCAGTATCTGAGTAATGTTGGCCTCTACCAAGTGATCAGGTTTCAGAACTATTTTTTTGTGTGTATGTATTTATCTAGCATAATCAAATTTGAATTTTAAATGGAGGCCTTAATAAGGAAGGGAACAATCACAGGCCTGGAGTGCGCAGGGAAGAAAGCACCTTGGATTTGGTATTCACCAGGATCTTTCAGAATGCAGAATACATCTTGCCACTCATGATAAACTCAAAGTCTGCCCCTTTTTAAAAACTTGGGAGGCAATTAACTCCCCTTTGTTATTATTCATTATGCTTTACCCTGGCTTGCTTGGCATTGCACTGCATTTCACTCTTCCTGTTTTCTGGTTTAAGTGGGAAAATATCTAAAAATTTGGAAAAATCTAAAATTACTTCCACAGCATACACCAAAGTTTGATCTTCCACTTATCTCCCTGCACTCTGCATCATGCTAGTGAAGCATCCCTAAAATAGTGTCAAAAAGCAGTCATTGTGTTCGTGCATATACACAGGGATGGGATTTCCTGAAAATTTAAATGTGAATTAAATAATATTTTTGCATGCATTGGAGTCACATCGTATACTGGGGTTACAATGCAAGCATAGTGCACATATGAAAAAATTGCATGCAGCCCAAATTACCCTTTTCTGGCTGGCAGGTGTGGGGAAGCCCCATGGGGAGACCTTTTCCAGTGTCTCTGCTGCTTCCCCTCACTCCTCGACCTGTGAGCGAATGGTAGAAGGGAGGAGGAGGAGGGAGGGAAGCAGAGAGAGGAAGGAAGACATGTCCCAAAAGGGCCAAAGAAAAAGGCTGGGATGGCTCCTGGAATGGAGTTGCAACAGAGTTTGCATAGTTGAAATTGCGTAAGTTCAATGCGCGTTAGATGTGACTCGACCGTACCGCTTTATTGCCAAAAGTGGTTTACAAGTATAAAACCAATTACTAAAATAAACGAGCAAGCAAATAAACAAACAAATTTAAATCCCCAATAAAACATGGATTTCCGCCCATTTCCTGTCTCACTCCTTGATTTGGCCAAGAAGAGAATTGTTGTTACTAGCTTTGCTAAAACGGCAAACGATTCTTGCACGTTATCTGCGCTATTATATGCATTATCATTCCTAATATTATAGCATATTTTTTATATACACACCCACTCGCCAGATTTTCTAAGATAAACAACGCGTAAACAGATTCACAAAACAAACAATGCTAATTACTTTGCACAAATACCTCTGTGTATCCATAGCTGTAAAATCATGTTGCAGAATTAAAGTGACTTATGGGACTTAATCGCTTAATATATAGATATAAATATAGATATAGTTGCATATAATGTTGCATGTAATGTTCCATAAAATTGGATACATTACATAATCAGATACTACATAAAACCAGTTCCCGGTCAAACTGAAGCTTCTAACTGCATTCAGCTGACCTACTACATTCCAAGTACTGATTCTTAAAAAATTATATTCCACTCTCCTTCCACGATGCTTGCGAAGGGTGTGTGGAAATGGTTTCCCTTTTCACATTTTATCCTCCTAACACTCCTGCAAGGATGATTATTATGAGCTATTTGGTGGCAGCCAATCATGTGTGAGTAGCCTTCCACTCTTGCAGTGCACCTTACCCTTCCTGTTTTCTCCCCCATCCAGAATCTTCTCCAAAGAGATATCCAAACCTCTGGTACAGAATATGAGATTGTAGGCAGGAGGCTGCATCAGAAAGGAGAGCCGACCCTCCAAGTCTCCCTATTTTCCAGGGACGTCCCTGATTTAGTGAAGCCGTCCCGGTTTCTGAATTGTTTTATTGTGTTTTTATATGAACCTGCCCAGAGAGTCTGGGGCAACCCAGTAAGATGTGTGGGGCATAAATAGTGAAATTATCATTATGGAATGGGATGTCCCTGTTTTCATCAGAGAAATGCCAGAGGGCATGGGAAAGGAGTGGGGAGTTACACTTTGCAAGCAGGGGTCTGTTGCGTGAGCAGAATGACAGCATTGGATATGAGTTATGGTGACTGACCCAAGTTAGCTTCATGGCTGAGAAGGATTTGAACTGTAGAATCAAAAAACTGTAGAGTTGGGCTGAACTCCAAAGGTCATCGAGCCCAACCCTCTGTGATGCAGGAATCACAGCTAAGGAATCCCTGACAGATGGCCACCCAACCTCTCTTTAAAAACTTCCAATGAAGTCCACCACCTTTCAAGAGGGAACATCCTATTGGTGAACAGCTCTCACCACCAGGAAGTTCTTCCAAATGTTTAATAGGGATCACCTTTGTTGTACTTTGAATCCAATAGTTTGGGTTCTACCTTTTGGAGCAGCAGCAAACAAGCTTGCTCCATCCTGCATATGGTAGCCCTTCAGATATGTGTAGATGGCTCTCATATCACCTTTCAGTCTTCTCTTCTCCAGGCTAAACATCCCCTTCTCCTTCAACCATTCCTCATAAGGCTTGGTTTCCAGGCCCTTGTTCATCTTGGTTGCCCTACTCTGCACACCTTCCAGCTTGTTCATCTTCTTCTTAAACTGTGGGGCCCAAAATTCAGGCCTCAGGGAATTTATATGTGGTAATGTTCTAAGAACACAAAGTGACGTTTTAATTCACTTGGTTGGTTGTTTTCCTGCTGCTGCTTTCCTTATAACATCCAAGTAGGATTTGAGCTCACAAATGCCTTTGAATTGGAAGATGGTTTTGGGGAAAACGCTGGCATGTTTCACCCTGGGATTTCTCCTAATCCCTTTTGACAAGCCCAATGGGGGCAGATGGGGCAATGGAGAGCGATCTTCCTGGATGACTTTTCCAATTTACTTGCAGTCTCTTCACCTGATTCAGCCCCCATCACTTGAGGTGAGTGTCAGAACAACCGGGACAAATTATGCCACAGAATGCCACAGGTTTGAAGCTATTAGGGAACATATTTTTCAAGCAGGGAAGAGGCCTGGGAGCAGCCTTCGAGAGAAGGAAGGCTGCACAACCGTCTAACTCTTTTCTTTCTCCCAGAGGTGCATTGCATTATTAGCGTGAGTAAGGCTGACCTCAAAGTAGGTCAGATTGACTAGGAAAATAGGTAACGGCAGCAGTGCCTGGAGCTAAGACGTAACCCATTTTACTACATGCATAGTGGATGTCAGAGAAGAAAGGCCTGCAAATGAGGCTGGATGAAAACAAAAAAGCTTGGAGATGTGAGGCATGTAAAACAGTCTGGTCCTTGCAAGGCATTTAGGTGGAAGGGGGGGGCTCTCCTCTTGAGTGCGGTCATTTCCATTAATTGATTGGGGAAATGCATAAAGAAATATATTTTTTAAAAAAACTGGGTACATTTTCCCTGAACTCAGTAGAAGCTCAGAGGAGACTGAATTTTGCAAAAGAAAGATGGGGCAATTGTAACAGAAATATAGGGCAAAGCAGCAAGGGAGGGAGGATAATCTGTCCTTGGAGGATGCTGCCCCCTGTGTCTCTACATGAGTCACCGCTCTGGTCTTGCTTCTTCCCAAACAGGAAATGCTCCATTTTGCCTCCAGCATTGAATCAGGCACATATGGATATTTTGCTCCACCCCAGTGAGAAGGTGCCATAAAAAAAAAGATTGCTCTTAGGGAAGTAAGATTGACACACACCTTGTTCCTGACACAGGGCGTTGCCCTTTAAAATCTCTAGCTACTGTAGCTCCTCCATGGGTCCCTTTGCCCGTCTGCATTCCTGTCATGTGCCATCCTCCCTCATATTTTTGTAATGATGAGCAAGCCTCCTGGTGAAGCAGGGCTTTTGCCAGCGCTCCAAGACAAGGCCAGCTGTGTTACTAAGTCTGCTTTGCCCAAAATAATAGACCTCATAGAACCGTAGAGTTGGAAGAGGTCACTAGGCAGGGGGGGTTGGGGGGGAGAAGGCTTAGCTAGTCCAACATCCTGCAAGGTGGAAATCACAGCTAAGGAATCCCTGACAGATGTCCACCCAAACTCTGTTTAAAAACCTCCAATAAAAAAGAAGAAGAGGAGGAGGAGTTTGGACTTGATATCTCACCTTTCACTCCCCTTAAGGAGTCTCAAAGCGGCTAACAATCTCCTTTCCCTTCCTCCCCCACAACAAACACTCTGTGAGGTGAGTGGGGCTGAGAGACATCAGAGAAGTGTGACTAGCCCAAGGTCACCCAGCAGCTGCATGTGGAGGAGCGGGGAAGCGAACCCGGTTCACCAGATTACGAGTCCACTGCTCCTAATCACTACACCACGCTGGCTCCCAGCTGGTGGTGAAGGAGAGTTCACCACCTTTTCACTGCTCTTACTATCAGAAAGTTCTTGCTAACAGACATACAAACAGCCACCTCACCACCACAAACACCCACCCTTCCTCCCCACTCCTGCATGGCAGTAGGGAGAGTCCATCCTCCCCATCACACTGCCCAGCATATCAGCTCTGGGAACAGTGGTCAAGGAGGAGGCATGCAGTGGGTTCTCAGTGTCTTAGTCTGTAACAATCTCCCCATCAGCTGCTCTGCCCAGTTAATTGGCACTGAGGACAGCTGAGGAGCGTTCCCATCTGAGGACTTCAGTCAATCATCTGGGCAGTGGGGAGTGTAGAATGGGTCGTGGAGGCCACCCTGAAGTCAGTCAAGAGCTGCACGAGGTCTACATCCCTCAGATTGCCCATATGGGTCTTCAGGAAATCAAATCAAAGGGAAGAACGTGTTCTGACCACCCAAAGAGAGGAGGAGTCCACCCCACAATTCCATGCAGGTTGATGCTGAAGGGTGGTCAAAGACTAGGAGACTAGGAAGAAAATCAATGACTTAGCAGAGAAATAATGAAGAAACCGTGGCCTGATCCAGATTTTTGCATTGTCTCTTAAGAAAATCAGATGGGCCTGCTGGATCAGGTGAATTGCCCATCTTGTCCAGCATCCTGTTCTCACAGTGGCCAACCAGAGGCCTATAGGAAGCGCACCATCATGACCCAAGCACAAAAGCACTCTCCTCTCCTCCATTTTCCTGCAACTGCAATACAGAAGCATTCCTGTCTGTGACAGTAGAAGTAAGATATGAGCATCATAGCTAGTAGCCTTTGATAGCTTTGTCCTCCATGAATTTATCCAATCCTCTTTGAAAGCCTTCTTAGTCTTCTTCACATCAAACAGCCCAAGTCTCATCAAATTTTATTCACAGGACTTGCTTTCCATACCACTGGCTAAGGTTCAGGTTGCGAATGACTCGCCAATAGCCTTAGTAGCCCAGTATCCTCAGCTGCTACACAGTTCCCTCCTTTCAACCCCCATACAGGGCAAACTCATGTGGTGGAAGATCCTTACCAATTTTTTAAGACGAGCGTCGTTATCAGAGCAGCAATGACCATGATGAGGGAGACGGTGATGGTGATAATCTGATGGACGGCCAGACCTGTAGAGGAAATAAAAATAAAGGGAGAATGGAGATGTATACTGGAAGCAAAAGAAATCTTGAATATGCAGTGAGTGAACCAACCCTCCCCTCTACAAGCACCTAGACCCGAGTGGGATGGGATGTCCAAGCTTCTGCTTGGGCCATCAACAGTGGAGGCTGGTGACACCAGCCTGTCTGTCCTCATGAAAATAGGGCATTTTAAAGGTGGGAGAGGTTGGTTTTTGTCTATTGTTTTATTTTATAATGGTATTTTTTAAATTATTATTCTAAGTTGTTATCTACCCTTCATCCTAAGGTCCCAGGGTGGGTTAAAACAATTCAAAATACGTCATTAAAGTATAATTTTTTACTTATTTATTTATCTAACATTCTTATCCTGCCTTTCTCCCAAGCTGGGATTCAAGGTGGCTTCCACCATTTATTTTCTGCTGCTAATGTGGAACGGCCAAAGGAGCTGGGTATGTTTAGCCTGGAGAAATGAAGATTGGTAGATGATATGAGAGCTACCTTCAGATATCTAAAGGGCCATGCCATGGAAGATGGAGAAAGCTTCTTTTCTGCTACTGCTACAGTGCAGGGTCTGAACCAATGGAATAAAAAAAATATGAAATCACAGCTAAGCATTAAGAATAACTTTCTGGCAGTAAGAGCTGTTTGACAATGGAATAGATGGCCTTTGGAGGGTGCTGGGCTCTTCTTCATGAGAGGTATTTAAATAGGGGTTGGATAGCCATCTGCCTTGAGCTGTGATTCCTGCAATGCTGTGGGCTGGATGACAATAGGGGTCCATTTGAACTCTGCAGGTCTATGATTCTATTTTAAAACATCATTATAAAATGCAAAAATTATATACAGTGGTACTCAGGATCATCTGCACCTTCGTTTCCAAAGGCGTGTCTGAACAGGAGGGTCTTAGCCTGCCAGGCAAAGGAAAAGCAAAGAAGACTTAATTGTAGTTTTAGTTTGATCCTGAGCCCTCAAGTGTTTCTTTGTGGCATAAACACAGCATCTGTGCTTCTGTTTGTAATGGACCCTGTGAGTTCAAACCCTGCATCCAGCCTTGCTGGGGCATGGGGGTGGTAGGTGTGCTGTCTATGGGGGCCTAGACCTTATCCTCTACAAATTGTTCCAAGAGGGATTCTTCATAGATGAGTATAGACAGAGGGTCCCATGTTGTTGTTGTTGTTTAGTTGTTTAGTCGTGTCCGACTCTTTGTGACCCCATTGAACAGAGCACCTCAGGCACTCCTGTCTTCCACTGCCTCCCGCAGTTTGGTCAAACTCATATATTTTTTAAAATCTGTTTATTGATATTAATTCATAGCTATACAAAAATACAAACCCATTACAAAGTATCTTTTTTTATAATATTCTAAGATAAAATGGCCGCTTAGTCTAAAAAAGAAGAAAGTCAAAAAGAAAGAAAGAAAGAAAGAAAGAAAGAAAGAAAGAAAGAAGGAAGAGAAAAGGAAAGGAAAGGAAAGGAAAACCCTTCTTTGGCAGTGCATCCCAGACTTGATTCCCCCACATTTCGTAAGAAGGAGAAATCCAAGACAGGGTTAGCTCAGAGGAAGCAGGTATCACACTTCGCAGCTTCAAACCAGTCACCCTCTGCAGCTGATGGCTGTTGTGACATGCTTTAACTTCCGAGGATATTTCCTGTGCCATTCAGGCAGAGAAGTGTCATAATAGAGAGCAGCTATTTTGCTACTTGTGTCTTCCTTTGTCTTGCCGCAGTGGGCCACCATCGGCAAGAGTCATTCACGTTGATTAACTCCTCTCTGGGCCATCAGAGATACTATATGATCAGCTTAACACAGACAATTGGAGCAATCTCAGTCCCAGAGAGCACTAGAGCATTGCCCAATCTTCTACTGCTTAGGTTTTCAGGTAGAAGCTAGCCATTTCAGTTGGATCAAATTGTTACCCACCCCTCAAAAATCTATTCCTCTTCACTGCCATTATTTCCTCTCTCTTTTTCAGATGATAGTTATTTTATTTATTTACTGCATTTATATACCAACCCATTTCTCCAAGGAGCTCAAGGTGACATACATGGTTCTCCCCACCCCTCATTTAATTCCCACAACCACCCTGTGAGGTAGGTTAGGCTGAGAGGCAGTGAGCGGCCCCCAAGGTCAACCAGTGAGCTTCATGGCTGAGTGGGGATTTCAACCCTGGTCTCTCCTGGTCCTAGACCAATGCACAGCAACACTCAAAAATAAGACAGCTGTAAGCTGTCTTCTCTCAAGCTCAAACTTGGGACCTTCAGATTATGAGACTGATGCACTTCCTCCTGCGCACAACTTTTATGGCTGCATCTTATGCCTTCTTGCATTAGTCACACTGATAGTTCCACCCACTTGGCCATCACAACACTGTATAGTCAGCTGGAGTTGCCTGCATTATGACATACTGAAGACAAGTGAGGGCAATGGCTTAGGGTAATTGAGGGCCATGGTGAGTGATGTCAATCTCAGTATACCACCTTTTTTCTCTTCTTGCAATGTGTGCTGGGGAAAAGTGACTGAAGAAAGGAAGTGTTGTTTGCAACTGATGAAAATTTTCTTTCGGTTGTAACTGATCACTCCCTGTCCTGTTACACAGGTGCAGAAGAGAGCGAAAGGAAGGGTCAGCAGAAGTGATTAATTGTAAGAAGCCCACAATCAGGACCCAAGTGCAAGAGCACTCCAGTATACCTGAAGGAGCGTCTCCACCCCCATCGTTCTGCCTGGACACTGAGGTCCATCTCTGAGGGCCTTCTGGTGATTCCCTCACTGCGAGAAGCCAAGTTACAGGGAACCAGGCAGAGGGCCTTCTCGCTAGTGGCACCCACCCTGTGGAATGCCCTCCTACCAGATGTCAAAGAGAACAACAACTACCAGACTTTTAGAAGACATCTGAAGGCAGCCCTGTTTAGGGAAGCTTTTAATGTTTAACAGACAACTGTATTTTAATATTTTGTTGGAAGCTGCCCAGAGTGGCTGGGAAACCCAGCCAGATGGGTGGGGTATAAATAATATAGTAGTAGTAGTAGTAGTAGTAGTAGTAGTATCATCCTTTTCTGTGGTTTCCAGCAACTGGTTATCATAAGTAAACAGCCTCCAGCCAAAGTATCATCACGATGACTAGTAGCCACTGATAGCCTTTACGTCCTTGAATTAGTCTAATGACTTTCTCTAATAACCATTTGTCTAAAAGATGATTTGTCTAAATGACTCAGGCCCCAAATACCCGAAAGACCTCCTCCTTCCCCACAGAGCCTCCCAAGTGCTAGGATTGGCAGAGGGGGCCTTCTTGGTAGCTCTTCCACCATCAGAAGCTCAGGGTGATGATGGCTCAGAAGAGGTGTGCACCTTTGTGATTCAGCTTTCAGCAAATGCTGAAGATGCACCTGAGATGTGTAGCTGTAGTACCCTTGGAAGGTGGTGGACTATCCTTCACAGAAAGTTTCTAAACAGAGGTTGGATAGCCATCTTTCAAAGCTCCTTTAGCTGTGACACCTGTATTACAAGGGAGTTGGACTCAATTACCCTTGTGATCCCTTCCAACTCCATGATTCTGTGACTCACCTTATTTCTTTTAATTTTTATTTTTGTAAATCCACTTCCGAGCTAGGGAGGAGGTGGGGTTGCGGGCTTCACACCCCTCCCCACACTCGCGGGGGCTGGCTCCAGCCCCACGTGATAGCAGGGAATCCTCGGCCGCGTCATACCCTGTGCCAGCCAATCGGCGGGCGTGGGGGGCGTGGCCTCGCCTACTTAGGTCTGGCGCTGCCAAGGACCTCCCTCTTTCCCGCACCGCAGCTGACCCGGTTTTCCCTACCCACCCACCCATTAGGCTAGGTTCTCTGACGTTGCTATGAACCTCGGTTGGTCACCGTCAAGGGGCCTGGTAGGAGTTTTTCCAACTGGCAGATTGGCTCCAGCCATTTGGTTTTCGCCTACCTCGTAGCAAACCGTCACAACTCCACAGTATGGGCGGTAGGCATTGGCTGGGGTACAGTCTATTGTTATGCAGATGAAGGGGAGAAGGAGCGCCATCACCTTCTCCCAAATAAAGGGTAGTTTGGTAAATGATTCCGGGGGTGTGGCCTTGTCCTAAGCCTGTGGAGGTGTGGGCCCACGGCACGCCCCCACGCGGTGGCCCCGGGGGAGGTCCTATTTGACGTGCCTCAGCAGGACTCCTCCCACTGGTGGTTAACCCTCACTGGCCAGGCCAATGCCAATGCCTAAGCCAATACCAATAATCAAGAAAGTTGTGGTCTAATTTGACCCATTAACTCGAATTCTTGTGTCCTGTGTCTTTATTTCTATGGGGGGAGGTGGGAACTTGCCACGCAACTGTTTTTAATATGGTATATATTATGGTATATATATGGTATATAATATGGTAATATGTTTTTATATCCATGCTGTGTTTTAATTGCTGTGACCTGCCCTGGGATCTTAGGGTGAAGGGTGGATGATAAACTGTAACAAGAAGAGGAAGAAGAGGAAGAACCATAGAGTTGCCCGGATAGCTCAGTCAGTTGAGCACATGACACATAATCTCAAAGTTGTGAGTTCGAGCCCCACATTAGGCAAAAGATTCTCGCATTGCAGGAAGTGGATTAGATGTCCCTTGTGGTCCCTTCCAACTATAATTCTATGATATGATACCTAATAATAAGTTCCCAACAGCGCTGGCAATAACTAATACCTGCACCACCTAGGCAATTGGGTGATGTTGGTAGTAGTAGCTGAGATCCCTGCAAATGCCAACAAGCAGAGATGCCTCTTAGGAAGCACCATGGTCTCTTCTGCCAAGACGCATCACAAGTATCAATCAAAGGCTCAGAGATGCGGATGCTGGCAATCTCATATAATAAAAGCCAAGGTCACCTTTGTTAGCGTGAGTCACTGAGATGACTGCTGCCAAGCTGTTTGGGTAATGATAGCTGCAATGGACTATTTATTTTCTTGCTCTCCTTCAAGTTATTTTGTTAGGTCGGGTAGTCTGGATGAATAACAGGCGACTCAGACACGTACGGAACATAACACTGCTAGGAATGGGGCTCCAGAGAAGGTAACTACGAGAGCAGAACCGCTGACCACCAGAGAATTTGCCAAGGCCATCAGAGCTCCCTAGCTATCAGGAAAGAAAATAATAATAATTTTTTGGGGGTAGTAGGATTTTCAAGGGTGTTGCTAAGACTTTTCAGCACAAAGCTCAGTATTTTCAGCAAAAAGTTCTGGATTCGGACCTCTGATCCAGATTAGGGAACATTTCAGTTCTCTCAGTTTTTCATCTCTACAGCCTTAAATTTACTTCTTCATATTTCTGCAGCCATTTGTGAAATGTCCTTTTTTTAAAAAAAAAAAAAAATCCCCCTGAAAATTCATTGGCTTTTTGGTGCAAATTTCTCCTAATGAACAGATTTTTTTTTGGTCTGAATTTTGTTTTGACAAACTGGCAGATTTTTGCAAGTGATATAGGGCATTTTGAAAGTTGTTTTTTCACAGATACAGTGGTACCTCGGGTTACAGACACTTCACGTTACAGACGCTTCAGGTTACAGACTCCGCTAACCCAGAAATAGGGTTAAGAAATAGTACCTTGGGTTAAGAAGAACTTTGCTTCAGGATGAGAACAGAAATCGTGCGGCGGTAGTGTGGCAGCAGTGGGAGGCCCCATTAGCTAAAGTGATACCTCAGGTTAAGAAGAGCTTCAGGTTAAGAATGGACCTCCAGAACGAATTAAGTTCTTAACCCGAGGTACCACTGTATCTCCATTGGTATGCATGCTTTCCCCTAATACATGTATTTTTTCAGACATTATTTGGTTGGAACACGGCATTGCAAAATTAAGATACATGCAAGTTTTGAAGGATGGCTGTTTTTTGGTTCTCATACTGTTTTGGAAAGCACAAAGTTGATAAAATTACCTTTCGATGGAAACTGGATAGCTCAGAAGCAGAGGCAGTAATGCTTCTGAATAGCAGTATCTGGAAGCCACAGGAGGGGAAGAGTGCTCCTGTGCTTGAATCCTTGCTTGCAGACTTCCCAACACAGAGTGGCCACTGTGAGAACAGGATGCTAGACTTCTTATGCTCTTAGTCATGACACCGCTCCCTGAGCCCACCCAGTTACCACAATTTTTTATATTGTTATTATGATTTAGTGATAGTTCCTTTTTAAAAGTTCTTTAGAAACTTAGTTGTAAATCACCTAGAGCAGGCACAACAACAACACTTCCATAAACAGAAGCAGCATACCAGATGCTGTGGGCAAGCAAAAGTGACGATTTCTGTCTTCATATTCTACTTGTGAACTTCCTAGACACATCTGCTGCCCACTATTGGGTGCAGGTTACTAGGACTGAATGACAAGATGTGCAGATTGACTGGGGTCCCACTATCAAATATAATTGCTGGTCTCTCATCAACATTTTGATAGCCTCTCCTCTCTTCCTCTCCCTTCTGGAAACACATACATTAATATATTTTTTACAGCAGCACACTTTGCCTTTTTATCGCTTTAATTGAACATAATGCCAGGCGCAGCCAGCCAGATCAGCAACTGTCCATAAAATCCTCTATTTGTTTCCAAAGCTGAGGGAGGAATGACACGTTCCATCTCAGCCTCATGCCTTTAAAGTCTGGCAGCTGCCTATGCCAGTCTCAGCCAGGAGGGAACAATTTGCAAGATTGGAGTTTTGAGCAAAAGGAGAGTGTTTAACTCTATCCTCTGCAACTCCCTCCAGCCCTATATTTACATTGCAAATCCCTTCTGGGTGGAAAACATTTGGAAGGTGGAGGGTAGGATTTGCAGAAGGGGTAGTGGCAGACAGGAGAAGGGTCTCTCCACTGCAAATTGCACCCTCCTTGCTCAGTTTTCTCAGATGGTTTTAAAAGCACAAAGCAGAAATCAAAGGTGTGGTTTTGTGCTACTACAGGGCACAGGGACTCCCAACTCCCATCAGCTCTTGCCAGCATGGCGATTGGTCAGGGAATGATGGGAATGTAGTCCAAAAACATCTGGTAGTCCAACATGCGGAGGGCCACAAGCTGAGCACCTTACCAGTAGTAGTTACTCTCCTGCAATAGACATCTGGTTGGCCATTGTGAGAACAGGACGTTGGGCTAGATAAGCCTTTGAGTAGATCCAGCAGAGCTCTTCTAGTATTCCTAAGGGTTCAGTTTTGGAGAAAGGGCTTATAATGGCAGTGAGGGGCTGCTCACACTAAGGAAAAGCCCTGCTGGATCAGGCTGGATGATTATTTAGTCTAGCGTCCTGTTCTCTCAGTGGCCAACCAGACGCCTCTTCTGGGAAGCCCACAAGCAAGACCCGAATACAAGAGCACCCTCCCCTCCAGTAATTGGGATTCAGAAGCATTACTGCCTCCTCCCCCTAAGCCACCAGTTGTGTTGATGGCCTCAGTGACATATTCACAGCAGTGGAAGTCTGGCTGGTGTCCCTCATTCTCCCCTGAATGCCTCTAGAAGGGATAGTAGGAGGGATAGCATTACCCTCTTCTCCCTTCCAGAACTACTGAAGGAGTCAAACTGCAGCCCAACTAAAATGCCTTGGCCCCTCTGTATCATATACTGAATTGGGAGTTGGGTTTGTGGTTTGCCCTCATAATATAGCCTTAAAATCAGTAAGAAAAAGAACAGAGGTGGCGGGGGGAGGGGTGGTTTTTTCCCAAACCATTTCCTGCACTACAGGGGCGGGTTTTAGGTGCTGGTTTTGACCTTTAAAGCCCTATGCAGTCTAGGACCCATGTACCTATGGGACCGCCTCTCCTGGTATGCCCCGCAGAGGACCTTAAGGTCCACAAATAACAACACTTTGGAGGTCCCGAGCCTCAAGGAGGTTAGATTGGTTTCAACTAGGGCCAGGGCCTTTTCAGCACTGGCCCCAACGTGGTGGAATGCTCTGTTCACAAGAGACTAGGGCCCTGCAGGACTTGACATCTTTCCGCAGGGCCTGCAAGACAGAGATGTTCCACCTGAAATTGCAGAGTTTTGAGAAATTAAAAGATAAAGTGCGAGATTGGCTTCATTATTATCAAATAATGGAGGTTTACAAGTTGGACAGGAAAATTGGCTTCCAGGTGGAAAAATCAAAATTAGAAACAGAATTGTTAGAACCTAATACTAAGAACTTGTCAAAAATGTATAACTTGCTGTTGAAGTGGAATACACAGGATGAAACAGTGAAATCAGCCATGATAAAGTGGGCACAAGATATTGGTCATAACATTATGTTTGCTGACTGGGAACAGTTGTGGACCACCGGTATGAAATTTATGGCATGTAATGCCTTAAAGGAAAATATTATGAAAATGATTTATAGGTGGTACATGACCCCAGTCAAGCTTGCAAAATTTTACCACTTGTCTGATAATAAATGTTGGAAATGTAAAGAATCTGAAGGTACTTTTATTCACCTTTGGTGGACATGCCCAAGGATTAAGGCTTTCTGGGAAATGATATATAATGAAATGAAAAAGGTATTTAAATATACCTTTCTTAAGAAACCAGAGGCCTTTCTCCTGGGCATGGTTGGCCAATTGGTGCTGAAGAAAGACAGAACATTCTTTATGTATGCTACAACAGCAGCAAGAATACTCATCGCAAAGTATTGGAAGACACAAGATTTACCCACCTTGGAAGAATGGCAGATGAAGGTGATAGACTATATGGGACTGGCAGAAATGACTGGCAGAATCCGAGACCAGGGAAAAGAGACGGCGGAAGAAGATTGGAAGAAATTTAAGAACTATCTTAAGAAACATTGTAAAATTAATGAATGTTAGAATGACGCGGTTTTAGAAATTAAGTTGATTACAGCTGTAAAGATTAAGTTAAAAAAAAGAAAGGTTAAAAATTAGATAAAATTAAGGGTGAGGATTTGCTGAATTAAAATCTGAAATTGGAATACAGAAAGGGGAGGTATGAGGAGGTCAGGGAAGTAAGTTATAAGAAAATAAGGGTTTGAAATTATACTTGTTTTTTGTTTGTGTTTGTTTGTATTATTGTGTTTGTCTATATAATTTGTGAAACTTTAATAAATATCTTTAAAAAAAAGACAGAGATGTTCCACCTGGCCTTTGGTTTGGACTCGGTCTGACCCTTATGTTTCCCTCCCTTTATGGTTTTGATCTATGGGCTACTTTTAAAATGAGGCTGCATTTTAAATTGCATTTTAACCTGTATTTTAAATTGGTCCCCCCCATTATGTTTTTACTGTAATTTTATTGGTGTTGGCTGCCCTGAGCCCAGCTCTGGCCAGGGAGGGCGGGGTATAAATAAAATCTATTATTATTATAAGAAGAAGAAGAAACCATAAGGCAGCTCTAGAGAATGCAAATGTGTGTCTTTTCAGAGAAGGCGTTCAGTTCTGGAAGACATGGAAATGCAGCTTGGCCATTTTGCCATGAGGGCTGGCTTGGGTGTCCTGATGGCTTTGCTCAGCCTCCATGCTTGGAGGCAGTAACGCTTTTGAATACCAGTTGCTGGAAACAGCAGGAGGGGAGAGGGCTCTTGTGCGAGAATCCCGCTTCTAGGTTACCCATATGGTTGGCCACTGTGAGAACAGGATGCTGGACTAAATGGGTCATTGGCCTGATCCAGCAGGCTCTTCTTATGTTCTTTCATGGCCATGCCTTCGGCTGCTTGGGATAATTGTTGCTTTAATGCTCTCCCTTTAATGAGATACGGCATTTGCTTGTCTTCCACCAAAAGACCTTCCCCCTGGGAACTGCTGCCCAGGAGCTTGAAAGAATCGCAGTGGGGAAGATATTGCCTTTCAGCTTCCAAACGGGTGTCCATTTTCCTTCCAGCTCTCAAAGCAACCTAGCAATTTCCTCAAGCTTTCCTCAGTCCATGGAGACTTTAATGAACCACTGAGATAACCACTCTCCTCCCGCTGCCAGGCTGCATTAAAACCCCAGTCGGCTAGCAGCTGGACCCTAACTTAGCTTGGAGGTGTTTCTCTGTTTACAGATGAGGCTCTTCCGCTCTTGCACTCCTGGGAGTAAATTAAACCAGGAGATTTGACACAGCTTTGAGCCTGGCATGTACCGCGAAAGGCTGCATAAAAAGCAAAAAGGTGTTTCAGAAGTTCTGAGCGTTAACAAGATTTACCTTGAGACATTACACGTCACTTTGAGAGCTGGAAGCATAACTGCAGCATCAATTTGCCTGCCCTAGAGTTCCAGGGACCTCCCGCCATCACCATCATCTGTATTAAGAACATAAGAAGAGGTCTCCTGGATCAGGTCAGTGGCCCATCTAGTCCAGTATCCTGTTCTCACAGCAGCTAACCAGATCGCTGTAGGTAGGGTTGCCATATTTCAAAAAGCAAAAGCAAAATTCCTGACACCCACTAAGGTGTTGAGCTGTGGTTTTTTTTAGGAAGATACCAAGATGGTTGAGCTCCCCCCAAAACCTAAAGGTAAAGGGACCCCTGACCATTAGGTCCAGTCATGGCCGACTCTGGGGTTGTGGCACTCATCTCGCTTTATTGGCCGAGGGAGCCGGTGTACAGCTTCCAGGTCATGTGGCCAGCATGACTAAGCCGCTTCTGGAAAACCAGAGCAGCGCACAGAAACTCTGTTTACCTTCCCGCCGGAGCGGTACCTATTTATCTACTTGCACTTTGATGTGCTTTCGAACTGCTGGGTTGGCAGGAGCAGGGACCGAGCAACAGGAGCTCACACCGTCGAGGGGATTCAAACCACCGACCTTCTGATCGGCAAGTCCTAGGCTCTGTGGTTTCCCAAAACCTACCCCCCCCATAGTGATGTTAAACTTTGGGAGCTGTTTCCACTGCTTTTTCCATTGTATTGCCATACATCGGGGTTTTCCCTGACGTTTTGCGGATTCGGCAAATTCCCCCCGACAGTTTTTACACCCAAAAACCAGGACATGTCAAAACCAAGACGTATGGCAAGCCTAGCTGTAGGAAACCCACGAACAGGACCTGTGTACAAGGCCACTCTCCCCTCCTGTGGTTTCCAGCAACTGAAATTCAGAAGCCTTCCTGTCTCCGACCACAGAGGCAGAGCATAGCCATCATGGCCAGTAGCCATCAATAGAATTCTCCTCCATGAATTTGTCCAATCCTCTTTTGAAGGCATTCAATTTGTACCCACCCAATTCTACACCATGACCCCAAGCACTGGGCCAAACCTTCTGCTGAGCTCTCAATCTGACACCTCCTAATCAGAAGCAGTTATGGAAAACAAACCCCCCTGCTTGTGTTTCCATCACACACCCCTGTCTTCTACCTCTCCCACCAGCACTATCCAGTGACTGAATGTACTGTGCTGTGTTAGGTCAATGAGTGCTGCAATGGAATGACCTGCTGCCCACACTAAGCCTCTAGTTTAGCTTTTGAAGAACTGCTACATTTATAGGATGTTGACACCTTTTTCAGTTTGGTGCTGTCCACACTGGGTTAGACAGGGACCACTTAAGAATAGATTCTACCCCTGGCAACTCCAGGTAGGGCTGGGAAAGACTCATCTGCAGAACCGAGGAGAGCTACTGCCACTCATTGCAGGCAGCGCTAAGTTAGATGGACCAATGGTCTGACTTATTACAAGGGAGCTTCCTGTGTTCTAGGCTGCTGAATTAGTCCACTCTTTCTGCCTCTTGGGAAGTTCCATCCTATTAACACTATTGGTTGGTGTAATGAGTTTGTGATTTGCATTACACTGAGGACTTATCCACACTTACTTTCCCTCTGCTCTTGCTAGGCATGGTCCATGATTTAACGCTCCATGTCTGAGCATCCCCCCTTTTTTTTTGCTCCAGAGCTTTCCCTGCAGAAAAGACACTCTTTAAAGCTCAATCGGAGCAAACAGCAATCCATGGACACTGAGCTTTTAAGAGATCCTCGGGATCATCTAGTCCAACCCCCTGCAATGGAGGAACATGCAGTTGCCTCATACAAGGATCGAACTTGTATCCTTGGTATTCTAAGCATCATGCTCTAACCCAACTGGGTTGTCCAGGCTGAGTGATGGAACCTGGGATCTTCTGCACGCAAGCAGATGCTCCACCACTAAGCTATGGGTGCTCCTAACAAGACACAGGAGGCTACTTTGCACCAAGTCATCTAGCTCAGTAATGTCTTCACAGAGGCAGCAGCTCTCCAGGATTCCAACTAGCTGCCTTTTCCTAGCCCCTGCTTGGAGATGTCAGGAGTAGAACATGATACTTTCTGCATGCAAAGCATGGGCTCTATCACTCAGTAACACCCCTTCCTGTTGCTGCTCCAGGCTCTAAAAGAGAAGAGGCTGAAGGTACCCATGATCTTCATTTATGGGAGTGAAAAATATTGCTTCTTC
Source organism: Podarcis vaucheri (assembly GCF_965113315.1). Classification (NCBI taxonomy): domain Eukaryota; kingdom Metazoa; phylum Chordata; class Lepidosauria; order Squamata; family Lacertidae; genus Podarcis; species Podarcis vaucheri. The sequence goes on along the minus strand of NC_138765.1, from coordinate 66,860,828 downwards.
ATACTCTCAGGTCAGTGTTCTGATCCCAGAAATAGGTTATTGTGAATTTCCAATAAAATGAAACAACACCACACAAGTTGTTGTAGCAATCCAGCCTATTGGGCGATGGATGGGTGGCTTCAGACTCCAGGTGAGACATCACAGTTCTGAATCATAGAGAGAGAGAGAGGCAGTAAAAGAGAAGAATGGTCCACAAATCCCTACTAACCTTAATGATCAGTGCGGGAAGCCTTGCTTGTGATTTCCCCACCAGTGATAGTTCATCATCTTCTCTTTTAATGCCTGAGATAGGAACATAGCTGTCAACTTTTCCCTTTGCTTGCAAGGAATCCTATTCGGAATAAGGGAATTTCCCCTAAAAAAAGGAAAATGTTCACAGCTATGGATAGGAATGTTTCAGTGGGTGTTCAGATAGGAAATGCCCTCCCTTGGGAAGTGTGACTGAACCCCCACCTTGATGGTCTTTAGACAGCAGTTCAGAACATCTATCTTCAACCAGGCGTGTGCATGTGTGGTTTAAAAAAATGTTGAGTTTCATTGTATTATGGTATGTTGGGGACTACTCTGGGTTCCACTGAGATCAGACTCATCATTATCATGAAGAGTCCAGGGAGGAAATTTTTAATCTATTCCTTTTCTTATGCTATTTTCACAGCATGCATTTTAAAGTGCTACGATACCACTTTAAACTACATGGCTTCCCCCAAAGAATTCTGGGAGCTGTCATTAGTTAAGGGTGTTGAGAACTCCTAGGATATCCCAGGCATAGGCAAACTCGGCCCTCCAGATGTTTTGGACTACAACTCCCATAATCCCTAGCTAACAAGACCAATGATCAGGGATGATGGGAGTTGTAGTCCCAAACATCTGGAGGGCTGAGTTTGCCTATGCCTGGGATATCCCCATTCCCCTCCAAGAGCAGCAATCACATACCCTCCAATATTCCTAAGAGGGAAAATAGGAACATTTGTCACTCTCCCCTCCACTGACCCTCCTTGACCTTCTGTTTTTGGTGTTCTCCTCTGACCCAACGAAGTGAGTACCATCACCAATACACCAACGGGACACAGCACACACACCCTCCACCATCCCGGGGGGAGAAAGCCTTTAATCCTTACTGTATTGTAGATTTACCAAAAGAAAAATACATACCAATATATAACTTTTATAAAGGGGCAAGATTAGATGCAGATGCACAAAGCATTTAAAAATAAAAATAAATCAAGACTTTTTGTGTGCTCGACTCCACTCCCCCTTTCTTTCTGCCCAGAGTGGCCTTGCCGCCTGCCCCTCAAAACCTGTGTTTGAGGCTGGGCCTTGGCAGCAGCCGGCTCTCCTATTCCTCTCCCACTCTTCAGCAGTCGCTATCAAATTTCTCTTTTACAGTGAGAACATTCAAACAGGAAATCATCCCGGGTGAAGAAATAGCTTTGCTGGACATTTAGCTTGGTTCTCTCACCAGGGCACCACAGATCCCCTTATCTCTTCTTACACTTATCTATCTTCTGGGTGATGCTTCCATTGGAAATCCACACACACCCCAATTTCCCAAGCAGTTATGGGATTCGCTGTCCAGGGGTCTTCAGAGCGATGGAGGCAGAGCCAGGCATCAATCTATTAGGGGCTGGTCTAAGCCGGCAGCATTAAATGGTCTCCATGTCCACTGTGGAGCAGTATTAGTCAAACTCTAATGATTTACTGTCACTCTCAGTTATGACCCTGGAACCATAATAAAGCATCCCGCCATATGTCCCCTGAGCATCAGTACTTAACAGCCTGACACTGTAGCACAGGGGTCAGGCCCAGGGGCTTAGTGTGGCCCTCCAGGCATTTTTATCTGGCCCTCAGAAACCTCTACAGGCCACACCCTGCCTCCCAAGACTATGCCCTTCCTCTGTGCCCTCCTCAGATGCTTTGAACTGACTGGAGTGTGCCCTTGAAGTGTGGCAATTCCCCCATGTTTTTGAGGGGGTGCCATCAGCTGGGCACATATCAACACATGGGGTGGGGTTGTCTAAGGGTCCAGCACTTTTGGGAGAGAGTATTCATAGGAATCTCTTAAATCGTGTAACCTCTGGCTCATAAGAATAATATTATTGCAAAGTTAGAAGGAACCCCAATGGCCACATAGTCCTGCAGTGCAGGAATCACAGCTAAATAGTCCCTGATATATGGCAATCCAACCTCTACTTAAAAACCTCCAACAAAGGAGAGTCCAAGACCTTCCAAGGGAGTCCGTTCCACTGTCAAATAAGCTCTGTCAGAAAGTTCATCCTTATGTTACTAATCCTTGGTACTATTGAATCTGTTTGATGGTCCAAATGGGATTTAAAGAACAAGGAACTTCTTCATCTTCTTATTGTGGCCTGGTTGGCAACAGCAAGATTTTGGAAAAAATTCATATCTACATATCTGAAACATCAGTAGGTTAAAATTTGACATATAGCCTTGCTGGAGATCTTCTCCCACAAGTGACAGGTGATCATGGACAATGGAAAAAAGACCCATTTCAGGGCATTTGGTTTCCCTTCATTGAATACATGCAGGTCTTACTTACCAAACACAATGTGTTCCCTGGAAATGGTTCATTAGGCAAGCATTCGCATAAAGAGTCAATGATTTCCATTGATTTCTATGGCAACATTTCTAATCCATTATTTTTTTAAATCTTTCTTCCCACCACCACCAGTGGTTTCTACCTGAAACGGCTGCAGCCAACCAGAAAAAGTGAGACAAAGGTAAAACTGATTTGTTCAATCTCTCCTGTTCTTGGATTTATCCAATGTCTTTCCCCACTCCCTTCCATGAATGGCTGCCACCAACCAGCAAAGCACACATAAGTAAGGAAGTAAAGAAGAGGACAAACACTGGCTTTTCAAATAACCGAATCTGTGGTGTGTATAGTGAGGTTTGGGTATAATTCTTTATGTTTGAATAAGTGAATTTTTGCACAGCATAGAGAGTGGGCAGATAGCAGGACCTGCATGTATACAAATGAACAGAAACATGGCAGGGTTAGGGTTGCACAACAACATATAGAATGGTGTGAATATCCAGAAGTCTATAGGGAAATCTCTAATTTTCCTATTTTGCATTTTGAAGAAGAAGAGAAAAGAGAAGACCATAAGCCCATAATAAGAGCCTGCTGGGTCAGGCCAATGGCCTATCTAGTCCAGCACCCACTTTTCACAGTGTCCAAGCAGATATTTGTGGGAAACACTCAGCAGGACCTGAGTGCAAGAGCAGGGTTCTCCCCACCACCACCCTGATGTTTTAAACAACATCATTGAATCGTAGAAGTGGGGAGTTGGAAGGGACCCGAGGGTCATCTAGTCCAACCCCCTGTGATGCAGGAATCACAGCTACAGAATCCCTGGCAGATGGTCATCCAATCTCTGCTGAAAACCTCCAACAAATTAGCATCCACCACCTTTAGAGGGAGTCCGTTCCAGTGTTGAACAGCTCTTACCATCAGAAAGTTCGTCCTAACGCTGAGTTGGAACCTCCCTTCTTCATTCGACACCGAAGCCAAACCTTCTTACAACCACCACCTTCCACCTTATTCCCTGACCTACCGCTTGCCAGAGGAAAAACAAAACAAAACAAAACAAAACAACACAACACAACACACACACGATATAGGGAGGTTCGCAAGTAATCATGGGTTGGACTTGATGGTCCTTGGAGTCGCATCTAACTCTTCAATTCTATGACTCTACATTGAGTGAATCATACATCTTTTACTTACTCCTATTTCTACAAGAGTTATGAACTCTGTCCTGCTTCATTCCTCCCCCCCTGCAAAAAAAAAAGAGCATTCCTGCATCAAATTGACAAGGGTGATAAAAGTAATGGAGACTTCGGAGCAACTTTTACAAGGCATTTCTTTCCCCTCTTAAAAAGGGCCATCAAACTCACAATTTAGTGTCTCAGCCAAGGGAGGGATTTTGTGGAGGCTAATCCACTAAGAATGAGGAAGGGGGGGGGGAATGATTATTTCAAGTCCTCTGACACTTTTGGAGCTCCAAAAAAAAAAAATCATCCCTACTAAAAACCATGATGTGAAGTCCAGATGAAAAATAGCCTTCTTGAGTTGGGGCTATTCAGATGGTCATTAGCTGAAGGGAGGGGGAGAGAACCTTATAGCATCCTTCCCAAAGCTAGTGCCTTTCAGATGTTTTGGACTATGATTCCCATCATTTGCAGACATCATGAGCATTTTGGACTACAACTCTCATCAGCCTTCAACCAGCATGGCCAATAACTAGGGTGATCGAGTGGGCACTTGTTTTAGAAGGGATGCCCGACACCCTCTATGGGCTGTGTACACATGACGCTTTCCCGTAATGTATGAATTTTTGGTTATATGACTGCATTACAACATTTGGAAGAGGACAAACTTGGAAAGACAGCTGTCTGTCCAGGAATTGCAAATAGGTAGGTCTGCATTATGCGCTGGATTATGGAGAAAGCTAGAGAGTTCCAGAAAGACATCTACTTCTGCTTCATTGACTATGCAAAAGCCTTTGACTGTGTTGACCACAGCAAACTATGGCAAGTTCTTAAAGAAATGGGAGTGCCTGATCACCTCATCTGTCTCCTGAGAAATCTCTATGTGGGACAAGAAGCTACAGTTAGAACTGGATATGGAACAACTGATTGGTTCCAAATTGGGAAAGGAGTACGGCAAGGCTGTATATTGTCTCCCTGCTTATTTAACTTATATGCAGAATTCATCATGCGAAAGGCTGGGCTGGATGAATCCCAAACCGGAATTAAGATTGCCGGAAGAAATATCAACAACCTCAGATATGCAGATGACACAACCTTGATGGCAGAAAGTGAAGAGGAATTAAAGAACCTTTTAATGAGGGTGAAAGAGGAGAGCGCAAAATATGGTCTGAAGCTCAACATCAAAAACCAAAGATCATGGCCACTGGGCCCATCACCTCCTGGCAAATAGAAGGGGAAGAAATGGAGGCAGTGAGAGATTTTACCTTCTTGGGCTCCATGATCAGTGCAGATGGTGACAGCAGTCACGAAATTAAAAGACGCCCGATCCTTGGGAGAAAGGCGATGGCAAACCTAGACAACATCCTAAAAAGCAGAGACATCACCTTGCCAACAAAGGTCCGTATAGTAAAAGCCATGGTTTTCCCAGTAGTGATGTATGGAAGTGAGAGCTGGACCATAAAGAAGGCTGATCGCCGAAGAATTGATGCTTTTGAATTATGGTGCTGGAGGAGACTCTTGAGAGTCCCATGGACTGCAAGAAGATCAAACCTCTCCATTCTGAAGGAAATCAGCCCTGAGCGCTCACTGGAAGGACAGATCGTGAAGCTGAGGCTCCAATACTTTGGCCACCTCATGAGAAGAGAAGACTCCCTGGAAAAGACCCTGATGTTGGGAAAGATGGAGGGCACAAGGAGAAGGGGACGACAGAGAATGAGATGGTTGGATGGTGTTCTTGAAGCTACCAGCATGAGTTTGATCAAACTGCGGGAGGCAGTGGAGGACAGAAGTGCCTGGCGTGCTCTGGTCCATGGGGTCACGAAGAGTCGGACATGACTAAACGACTAAACAACAACAACAAGGTCTGCATTAATGGAATCATAGAATTGTAGAGTTGGAAGGGATCCCAAGGGTCATCTAGTCCAGTCTGAAGATGGTCACCTCTGTCTTCCCTATAAACTAAATTAATTACTCTTTCCATCCATAATCTCGAGTCATCAGTGTCTCCATCAGTATGAAACAGGGACAGGCAAAGCATATTCTTTCCACCTGATGTCACTTTTGCAAGCATGCATTCTTATGACCATTTCATCTCATTTCTTCATTCATCTGCAAATTTTATAAAAAACAAACAAACCACCAAATGTGGATTTAAATTGCGAAGTTCAGTCACAAGCTGACCTGAATTTAAATACACATTTTAAAACACATTCTAATCTCTCTCTCTCTCTCTCAGATCAGCCTGAAGCAGAATGAACAATGGGTGGATTCCTCACAAAGCTCCATGTACAAATATATTTTTAAAAATGAAAATGAAAAAAGAAAGAAAATGGTATGCAGTATTTTTATGAGCAATGACAGAACATTGCTCACTCAGAATTGGCTTGGCTTGGTAATTGTTCCAGTAAGTGAAGATTGGATTAGTTTGTATCAGAACTCACAAGCACTAAAGTCCTCCCAAAAAAATCGCTCCCCCAAACCCTGATGTACAAATGCATTTTTAAAAAGAAAGACAAATTTTTACATTATTTTTATTACCAACTAATGGACACCCCCTCACTCAGAATTGACTTGGTAATTAATTGCTTTTGCTTCTAGAGTTCAGGGCAAAAAAAAAAGTCTACATTTTTTTTTAGAGAGATGTCTTCCAGCTAAGGGAGCATACACTGATGGTGTAGCAGCTGTGGACTTTATTGTATCTCCACCACAACCACAACCACCCCACCACTGCCTGTAAGAGATGTCCACTTGGAAATGCACCCACTATGATCTTATCTAATGAAATGTGTTCTTCCTGCAGCCTCCCCCAACTCTGTGCCCTCTGGATTTTATGAATGACAAATCCCATTATCTCTGACCATTGGCAGTATCTGCTGGGACTGCTGGAAGCAGTCGTCCGAAACATTTGGATGGCACCAGATTGAGAAAAGCTGCTTTAGAATACACCTTCATAACTTCATGCCACAAGGATGTTTCTGTCCTTAAAAGCTCAGCTCTGTTCCTTTAACCTTTTTTTCTTTTCCTGAATCAAAATCTGTCAGAATGAGTTTCAACAAGGCAAAGCTTCAACCACTGAGTTGGAAATGGCATGATATTCTTCCATATGTCGCCCTCTTGAGCTGAGACATCTACAGGCTAAAGAATGATACATCAGCAAGCATTATTGTATAAGCAATCAGATACATATACTGCATGGGCCTTCAGATAGGATAGTTCAGATACTTCAGACTATTCAGATAGTTTTAGCTTCCGCTCTGAGTTGCTAGCAGAAGCAACAAATCCTGGAATTTTAATTTTTTTATTTTAAGAAGGGTCTGCTTGATCAGGCCAACAGCCCATCTACTCCAGCATTCTATTGCCACAGTAGCTAAACAGATGCCTCAATGGGAAACCCACAAGTAGGAACTGAACCCAAGAACCATCTCCCCTCCTGTGGTTTCCAGCAACTGGGATTCAGAAGCCTTTGACAATCGAGGCAGAGCACAGCCGTCATGGCTAGTAGTCATCAATAGTTGAGTCCGCCATGAATTTGTCCAATCTGCTTTGAAAAATATCTGGGTTGGTGGCCATCACTGATTCTTGTGGGAGGGAGCTCCATAATTTAACTATGCACTGTACCTAGAAGTACCGTATTTTTTGCTCTATAAGACTCACTTTTCCCCTCCTAAAAAGTAAGGGGAAATGTGTGTGCGTCTTATGGAGCAAATGCAGGCTGCGCAGCTATCCCAGAAGCCAGAACAGCAAGAGGGATTGCTGCTTTCACTGCGCAGCGATCCCTTTTGCTGTTCTGGCTTCTGAGATTCAGAATTTTTTGTTTGTTTGTTTTCTTCCTCCAAAAACTAGATGCGTCTTGTGGTCTGGTGCGTCTTATAGATCGAAAAATATGGTACTTCCTTTTATGTGTCCTGAATTCAGTTTTATTGCATGTCAATGAGTTATAAAGTTATGAGAAAGTGAGAAAAACTTTATTCTATCCACTTTCTTCATGCCATGCATCATTTTATGAACTCAGAACTATCGTAGAATCAGAAGAGAATCATGAGGGTCATTTAGTCCAACCCCTTACAATGCAGGATTCTTTTTGCCTAATGTGGGGCTCAACCCCATGAATTTGAGATTAAGATTCTCATGCTCTACTGATAGCTATTCTGTGGGCTCTAACTTGTTTCTCTTGAGTGTCATTTTTCTAAATTAAAAAGTCCCAAATGATGTAACCTTTCTTCATAGGGGAGCCACTTCATCCCCTTGGTGGGGGAGGAGGAAGAGGAAGTCAATTTACTTCTTATCAGCATTAAGGAATTGTACGGCATCCATAAGTCAGTCAGAACCTGGATGGAGTCATCTGGAGTTGTATCCAGCATTACTCTTACTTAGAGTAGGTTCACTGAAATCAAGCAACATGACTAACAAAAAAGAAATTCACTTCAATTGGACTACTTTGAGTAAAATTTCATTGGCTTCAAACAACAGGTTTATGACGTGATGTTGGCATTTCTATAGAAACTCCCCAAATCACCTCCAACTCTTGTTGGGAGCAAGTTGCTCACTTGGAGCTCTCCATGGTGCTGAACCAACTAACCTGCCTTGCTCTGTAGCCTCTACCATGGGAGCAGAACAGGGCAGGCCCTTGTAACTACACAACAAAACAGATCACTTGGCTCACAGCTAGTGGTGTTGCTAGGTATTTAAAATATTTAGGCTATGGGCTCGTCCACTTAAGACTTGAATTGGTAATTCTGCTCCTACTCAAAACAGACCCATTGAAATTCATGGGCATGACTAATGTAGGTCCACTATGTGTAGAACTTGCAAAAATAAATGTTGCAGAATGAATGCCAGATAATTCCCCATACAAATTTTGCTAGATAAACTTGTCATTATTTGCACCCCACCCAGGATCACCCTAGATCAATCCTATTCAAACCATTTAGCTCTAATTAATTTCCCAACCTGGTCCAAATTAATTTAATCCCATTACTCCCAAATCATCCCCAGATAAAGCTGTTTTAAATTAATTTAATCTCTCAAATTAGTACCCTGTTCAGTAACCCAGATAACACTCCCAATTCAACTTTCCCCAAACCCTTTCCTTACCCAGAAACACTTAGAAAATTATTCCTGGCCCATGCCCCATAATCCCACCCTGGCAATATCCCAAAGGCCCACAGATGATGGAATGGAGAATGGAACATCCTCCAAGAATACAGAAGTCACCCATTACTGGTTTGGACAATTGAGGTTAATGGTGTGAGCTGGTGGAAAGAGGGATAATTAAGTAACTAATTCTGAGGGGCTTAGTAATGGGAGAGAGTGCTTAATTGCATGTTAATTACCCAGGCAGCCAATTGCCTCAGGAAATTACACAGAGCAAAGTGTATCATCACCAGTACACCACAAGGATGAAACTGCTAAACTGAGGTCCACACAGACTTGGATTAGAGGAAGTGCCGTCAACATTGCCCTGATAATCACAGAGGGAGAAGAGAAACACTCTCCATCTACCTGTCAAACCTGATGGAGCTCATGCAATTTTCTAGGGTGATGGCAGGATGTGGGGGCTAAAAGATTCATTCAAGAGTTAAAGACTTCCCATGCAACAGTGAGCAATTGTACTTTAAAAAAACAACAACTGGAAACAATCTCCAGCGGTTGATGCTATATCATGACATATTTACAGCAGCAGTTTATAAGAAAGAGAGTGAGAGTGATGTATGAAGGGAATGGGATGGGAGATGAATTATTATAGAATCATAGAATTGTAGAATTGGAAGGGGCCCCAAGGACCATTTCGTCCAATCCCCTGCAATGCAGGAATCACAGCTACAAAATCCAGAAGTGAGAGCCATCCAAACTCTGTTGGAAAACCTCCAATGAAAGAGAGTCCAACACCTTCTGAGTGAGTCTGTTCCAGCGCTGAACTTTTCTTACTATCCGAAAGTTCTTCTTGATGTTTAGCCAGAACATCTCTCTTGTCAACTGAATACATTGATTCAATGAGGGTTTCCCAAACTTGGGTCTTTGGCTGTATTTTTGGACTACAACTCTCATCATCCCTAGCTAGTAGGACCAGTGGTCATGGACTATGGGAACTGTAGTACAAAACAGCTGGAGACCCAAGTTTGGAAACCCTTGTTTAGATCCTACCCTCTGGAGCTGCATAAAACAAGCTTACTCCATCTTCCTTACCAATCAACATGCAGGAAACAGAGAGAAAGAGGGGGATTTGGCCCATATTTGGACCACGTTTTCATGAAAACCAATATAATCCACACTTGTTGATAAAGATGTGTATATGCTAATAGGAACATAAGGAGAGCGCTGCTGGGTCAGACCAAGGATGGCCCATTTACCCAGCATCTGGTTCTCACAGTGGCCAACCAAATGTTTGTGGGAAACCAGCAAGCAGGAACTGAGCAAAAGAGCAACTCACTCCTCCTGTGGTTTCCAGCAACTGGTATTGAGAAGCATTACTGTCTCTAACCATGGAGGCAGAGCATAGCTATCAACGTTGGTGGCCATCCCTAGCTCACATGGGACAGAGTTGCACAGTTTAACAATGTGCTGCGTGAAGAAGGACTTTCTTTTATGTGTCCTGAATCACTCAACTTTCAGCTTCTGTGGATATCCACGAGGAAAGGGAGAAAAGCTTTTCTTTATCCACTTTCTCCATACCATGCCTCATTTTGTAAACTTCTATCACATCAGCTATTGCTTGTCTTTTCTCTAAACTAAAATGCTGCAACTGTTCCTCATAGGGAAATCTCTCCATCCTCTTGACCATAATGGCTGCTCTTTTTTGAACCTTTACTAACTCACAGTGAGGCAACCAGATGCCTCTGGGAAGCCCCCAAGCCGAGCATGAGGGCAACAGCAGACTCACCACTTACGGTCCTCAGCAGCAAGTATTCAGAGTTATAGTTAGCAGCCATTGGTATGCCGATCCTCCATGGATTTCTTTAAACCCCTTTGAAATCTGCATCCTATGTGGAATTGCCAGTTTTTGATAATGCCCCCAAAAGACTGGTCTGAATCTGGAATGGTTGGGTCTGGGTCAGGGATAACTGAATAGGTTGAAATAAAAGCAAATATTCACACCATCTAGTGCAGTTGTGTTTCCAGGAAAGATATCCAGATCAATGAAATGGTTAATTTCCACCTGAAAATCAAAACCCTGAGCATTTTTAAGCATAGCTCCGTTTCCTACCCTTCAGGGCATCTCAGCTCCATAGACTTTGAAGCTTGCATTGATATTGGAGGGGAGAGGGGCACGATCACCACTGGCATGATTAATTTCTGATGAAAATTGATTTGGGACCGAGTTTTTCGCTGAGCTGTGGCCATAAAATCTGATGTTGCAACTGCAGGAAGCAGAATTTCCTAATTAAAAACAAAGAAAACCTCAGTTCCCTCAAGGGCCTCTCTTGCAAAAGTGTTGGGTTAGGAAAACTGTATTTTGGTCTTTTCCCCACAATAAAATGATGCGAGCTCCAAAGCTTTCATCCTGATGTTTTACATGGAGCAGAACCTCTCTTACAAAGATCCACTGCTCACCGGTTAGGGATACAGAATAAATTTGATTCATTTTGCATTTAAAAGCAAACGTTCCTAATTTGTACCTTCTGAAACAAGGCGTAAACTGAAAGACATCCATCCTTACATTTCTGCAGAAGTGCAAAAACAAAATTCTTTAGCAGGAGATGGGGAGGGAACTTAACAAATCTCGCTATTCAATGTGAGGTTCAATAAACCTAAGATTATTTGGGTTCCAGAGGCAGCTGTCAGCCCTTGCAAACTATGTACCTGGGGAGATTAATGGAACATCTTTATGGACCCTTCCCATCTTCCTGCCCAAAACTCCCTTCCTCCTATTCTCCTTTCCCCTTCTTGGATGCCCAAAACATATTAACCAAGCTCCGAATGAGAGAGTAAAAGTTCATCTCTGCCAGAGCAGAGTCCAGGTCTCCGATTGCCTCCAGAAGAGTGTAATTGACTCTAACAGAAGATGTCAAAATAATCAGAAAGGTTACAATTGAAAGAGCAGGTGCTTCAGGGACCTCTGAGCTTTGCAGTGTTTGAACAAATTCATTGTGTGTTCGACAGAGTCTCTCCAGGCCTCTCTTCCTTCTTCACCCAGGCTCTTTTCCTACATTTTACTTGCTTTAGACAAGTCATTTTCAAGCTATCTTATAGAGAACCTCCGTTAGAAGTTCCTTGATCATATAAGGTGGTGCTGGACAATCATTTCCTGCAATGCTGAACTTGCATGTTACATAGGAGCATGAGGAAACTGCCTTACTGAGTCAGACTGTTAATATTCTCTATCTGGACAGCCAGGAGCTCTCCAGTTTTTCAGCTAGAGAGGTCGTTCCCCAGTCCTACCTGGAGATACCAGATGCCTTCTGCATGCAAAGAATGTGCTCCACCACTGAGCTATTGTCTTTCATCTAAAAATAAATTAAGATTACAGTCCTCATTGTATATTTGTTGGATATGGCTAGGTTGAGCATTGCCCCAGGATGGAGAAATCTGTCAGACTTTCCCATTCTCATTTGGTTTCAGAAGGTCCTGCATATTGCAATTTCAGAAAAGTTGACTCATTTGATGCATGTTTCATGACTCACAGCCAAGCCAATGGACTACACCATCACACAGTGGGTGTGTATTAATATTCAACTTTATTTGGTACTGATATCCACTATTAATAGCCCTCACTGTTCCTGTGCAAACAATAATTCTACTTTCTTGTCTGACTTTAGATTAAACCTCTTTATATTCTGATGCCATAGCCAACCATGTACTATTGCTCTGTAACAGCAAGTCACCGACTGGCTCTGTTTTTGTTTTGTTATAAATTATTTTGACTATTTAATAAAGTTATAGATATATATGTCATGAAAAATATTCCAGTGCTCGTGGTTCAAATAAAAGGATGAAGAGTTGGACTCTTGATTCATCTAGTCCAGCATCCTGTTCTCACAATGCCTGTGAGAAACCAGCAAGCAGGGCTTGAGCACAAAAGCCCACTCCCCTCCAGTGGTTTCCATCAACTGGCATAGAGAAGCATCACTGCCTCCAACTGTGGAGCCAGAGCACAGCCATCCTGAAAGCAGCCATCAGTGGTTCTCTCCTCCATGAATTTGTCTGAGCCATGCAAACTGGTGGCCATCCCTGCTTCCTGTGGCCGTGAGTTCCATATTTTAACTATGTTGTTGCATGAAGAAATTCTTTTATCCATACTGAATTGTTAACAGGTAGCAGATCCAAGAATTGTAGCGTTGGGTGGGACCTGGTAGACCATCTAATCTACCACACTGCAATGCAGAAATAAATGGTTCGATTAAATCACTTGCAAAGTGATGCATGTTGGAGCAAAAACCTCTTAATTTCACATACACACTCACGGGGTCTATTAACATAAATCAGCATTTCAGCTCAAGAGTGGGTGAAGCTGCTCTTGCAAAAGAGGAGTTGACTTTTCTCTTCAGAGGTGCGAGCATGCCGGTGAAATTTGCTAGTTTGCAAATAAGCAGGTGCCTTTCTGGCGCTTTCCTCTCCCATAGCAAGGTGACCCTGTCAAGGCTCCCTCCGCCCAATTTCCCACAACTTGAGGATGGGGGGGTTACGAAGCAATACAATGCCCCCTTCTCTCAGCTGACATGGTCAAGCCCCACTGGGCACCCTGTCATGCAGCAAAGACCTCGACATATAGATCCTCGGGAGAAAAAGTCCCTACCTGGAGGTAAATCAAGGGGAAAATGAGTCAGTTGACCAGTCAATAAAAGACCCGCTCTTTTACAGCTAACTCAAGCATGAAAAGAGCTATCTTAAGCCTCTGATGGAGGTTTCAATCAGTGCAGAATGCAGCCTCTTAAAACTAGAAGAATCAATAGGCTTTTCTAACCGGCATGGAAAAAGGAGTTTGTCTTCCTCTCCTCTTTTTTCTTCTTCTTTTCTGCTGCTCGAGTATTGATGGGTGAGAGCAAACGAACAAGCTTTCGCTTGTCACTTTTAATACACGCAACAGTTTAAGGGAGTGCCATGGAGGTGACTTCCAAGAGCCATGTGTCAACACCCCCCATAGAGTTAAGCCTTGGGGATGCAGATTCCATTTGGAGTAAACCTGCAATGCTTACAGCTCCCCCCATCACCACCTCAGGCTTTACTTCTTTCTTGTTCTTCAGAACTTTAAGTGCTAGAGCTTCCTTTTTCTTAACTTTGAGACTCTGTCATGGCTAAGCATACGTTCATACGCAGAAAAAGCTCTGCCTGCCAGGAGCAGTAAACATTGTGTTTCTACATTTTTTCAACAAGGCTGTTTTTGCACTCTGCTACCACACACACACACACACACCAAATTCCAACACACTCAGCCTAGAGGTGGAGGATAAATTTGTACAGGTTGCAATTTACTACAAACAGATCTAAGGCACACTTCAAAAACTAAGTGAACCAAAGCACAGCTCTCCTTCAAAATTCACATTTCTCTGAATTTTTGATACAGTTCTCCAACCCAAAAGTTCTTCCAGGGACTCCTGTTCAACAGTCCCGGATGTCATCAGCAGTCAGCTTTAAGCCATGAAACTGACCAGCTTGTATTCTGCTCCTCCAGAGGAGATGCCTTGAACCAATGGATTCAAATTACAAGAAAGGAAACTCCGGCTAAATATTAGGAAGCGCTTTCTGATGGGAAGAGCTGTTTGACAGCAGAATGGACCCCCTTGGTGTTCTCTCCTTCGCTGGTGGTTTTGAAACAGAGGTTGTATGGCTATCTGTCAGGGATTCCTCAGGTGTGATTCCTACATCACAGGGATTTTATTTTATTTTATTGCTAGATGACCCTTTGGGCCCCTTCCAACTCTACAATTATTATTATTATTATTATTATTATTATTATTATTATTATTATTAGAATTAGAATTTGTATGCCACCCTATACCCAGAGGTCTCAGGGCATTTCATGAAATGAGGCACTTGCATCCAGATATTTGACTCCAACTCCCAATCACCACTGACCCATGACTATGCTGGCTGGGACTAATGGGACTTGGGAGTCCATTATCTAGAGCTGGGGTGGGAAATTCTTCAACCATCCAGATATTCCTGAACCACAACACTCATAATAAATTCAGTAAGCAACAACAACCATTACTAACTGCTGGCCGTGCTGGCTGGTGGGACTTGGAGCATGACAACATCTGGGGGCCCACAGATGTTCTCCATTCCTTGGCTAGGGTTTCCTCTCAAGGGACAATCCTTTCTGTGATCCCACCTTCACTTCTGTTCCTCTCTCCTCTAGCCAGCACCTGATTTCAGCACATTTCAGGACTGATTATGTCAATTAGCAGCAACACCTGTGCTGGCTTCTACCAAGCCTAATCAGCCTAGGCAGACGATCTTCCCAGGCCTGACCATTATTTTTCCCTTTGCCCAACGGGTGTGTGCGAGAAACAGATGACTCCCTGCTGCTCTTATTAATAGCAATAATCATACCAGGACACCAAGAGATCACTCCTGACCTGATTCTCCCCTCCCCTCTCTCCGCCATTCCAAGGCAGCAGATCTTAAGCAGATCATTTGCTGTACGCAGCCCAGGTTTTGCAAGAAAGCCACAAATAGGTTCCAAAAACCGCAGGACATCCTTCTTCTCTGACAACACAGGGGAATGTTCATTAGTTCCCTCACACACTGTAAAGCACACACACACAACTGAATAAAGTTATATTCCTGAATGAGCTTGCGGGTGATGCCATTAGCACACCAGGTGGTCACAACATGACAGGGGAGGCAAGCTATGCACCTGGTCTTGGGGGTTTGTTTGGGTTTTTTGAGAAATGAAATGTACAAGCCTGCACCTGTGTCTGTTCTACCAACCCTCTCCAATTAGTCGCCATGGACTGCTATCCATCAGCACCATTAGTCCAGGAAAAGGAAGGTGATGGAAACACGTGTTCACCTCTTGCTTCCACTGCACATGTCTGCCTGTAATTCCACCTTTAGACGCTAAGATTGGTCCTGCAGTTGGATGAGGCCAAAGGATGCCCACCTAGACCAACATCCTGTTCTCACAGTGGCCAGCCAGATCCCTCAAGTTCAAAAGCAGGACCTGAGCACAAAAGCATAAGAATACAGTGGTACCTCGAGTTACAGACGCTTCAGGTTACAGACTCCGCTAGCCCAGAAATAGTACCTCGGGTTAAGAACTTTGCTTCAGGTTGAGAACAGAAATTGCGTGGCAGAGGCGCAGCGGAAGGCCCCATTAGCTAAAGTGGTACCTCAGGTTGAGAACAGTTTCAGGTTAAGAATGGACCTCCAGAACAAATTAAGTTCTTAACCCGAGGTACCACTGTATAAAAGAGCCTGCTGGATCAGGCTAAGGTAGGGGCCAGGTAGTCCAGCATCCTGTTTTCAGAGTGGCCAATCTGATGCCCCAGCAGGGTGCTTGTGAGAAGTGCTTGAAAGTAATTTTGATGTTGAGCTGGCACTTCCACTGACAAGGACACAGAGACACCAGTGCCAACAGGAGCAAACCTTATACATGCCCAACCCATTGGTGGAAGTGCCTGTTTGCTTGCCTAGAAAAGAGATACCTCTCAATGGCTATACTAAGGCTTGTGCCTGCCCCACTCTTCAAAGAAAGAGGCAGGAGGGGTGGAGCTTGCTGGATCAACATCTCATCTCATGCATAACCATGAAATCCATCTGCATTTCTTCAACAAGTTACAAATTTCTTTTTAAATAATGCTTGTTAAAATTATTCAGCGTCAAATTGCTCCTAATAAACCTTTTTCTGTGGAGTTTGACTAATCTACACATTTCGGCAGTAAATGTCCTCATTATATAATGCATTTTTGTATGTTGTTTTCACTAATAGATTGATTTTTATGCACGTATCCCCCTAATATAGCTGCATCTTTAAAAGCCTTCTTCGGTTGAATAACTGCATTGAAAAATTCAGATATGTGCAGATTTTGAAGGATGGCTGTGTTTCAGTTCTCATTTTGTTTCAGGAAGTGTGACTTGGCTTTGAGTGGGAAATGCATCAAATTCCTCCCCTCTCCTCTCTCTCTCCCTAAGGCAAAGTGTTGACTCCTGGCAGGTCCAGGCTGGCAGATTGTGCAAACAGAAATGGAGATGTTGCTGCATTCCATGTGAGCTTTGCCTCTTGCCCCAGTTGCCCTTGCATAAATTGAATAAGGATGCTCAGTTTCTTGACTACCCCTCCTCTGGTATCGGTGCCTTTCTCTGACACCCTGCTGCAGTATTTCCTAACCTGGTGCTATCTGTATATTGTTGAACTTCAACTCCCACAGTCCATATCCCTTGGCCATGTTGTCTGGGCCTGATGGGAGCTCTGGGGGGGGGGGTACGAGGTTGGAGAAAGCTGCCCTACTCTTCCCAGTTACCAGCACACCTATCACAGCCCAAAGCTAATGTTCTACTATGCCATACTGCTCAGAAAACCCTTTTATCTTTGAGACGTTAAAATAAGAAAAAATAAAGAATCATTCTGTCATTGCACATGTTAAAAAATTGATATCCTAACAGAGAGGTGAGGCAGCTTTTCTCAGCTTCACAAGCAAGCTTCTGGGGGCCAAAAGCCTATACAGTGGTACCTCAGGTTACATACACTTCAGGTTACAGACTCCACTAACCCAGAAATATTACCTCGGGTTAAGAACTTTGCTTCAGGATGAGAACAGAAATTGTGCAGCGGCGGTGCGGCGGCAGCAGGAGGCCCCATTAGCTAAAGTGGTGCTTCAGGTTAAGAACAGCTTCAGGTTAAGAACAGACCTCCAGACACTTCCGGAGGCGGCGCGAAACGGGCAATGGCAGTCCTCTTCAGTCTCTGAAGAGGGGCTCCGCAGGAAAGGATCGTTCGCTACGGCACAGCGACGATCCACCAAGAAAAACCACGAGCAGAGTGAGCTTGTGGCCGTGGGACTCGGCGGGCACCTGGAGCGACCCCCAAAACGAAGAAGGGACCCCGTAAGGGGCTCCGGAAGCGCGGAGGGGAAGCGGTGCTGAGAGTACATCGCTCTTTCTGCGGGAGCGAAGCCGCGCGGCTGTTGCTGATGAGCGCCGACCTTTCTTCCTTAAGAATTGGACTCTAAATCATCTACTCGTGAGTAAGAAGGGTTTTAATTCGGAATTGCAAATTGGAAATTTGGCTGAAAGCGGGAGACGAGAAAAAGGAAGTCCGTCTCCCGGTAGTGCTTAGAGATCAAAGGCAAAGGAACAGACAAGCTGGAAGCAATAGAAAGGGATTTTAAAACGGGAAGTATCATGCGTCTGGAGGAGCTAGCAACTGAAAGGAAAGGCAAGCCTTCTTGCTTTCTTTATGTTACTGTGTTGATTTAACTTGGAGACCTTCTCCTCTTGTGGACTTTAAAAACTTTAAAAAACCCAGTCCCGGACTGGCAGGGGGGAAAGGGTTTTTGCGGATACATTTATAAAGTTGAAATGGATACATAGAGGCATCATTGGAAGATACAATTAAGCAACTGTATCTTGCACCTTCAGATGGGACTATCGTGGTAACATTGAAAGGGCTCTGCAAGTGGAAAACAGTTTTTAAGGATTATTGTTAACTTATCCAGCTGCAGGAACTTTAATGGCGACCAAAACTTTATTCCTTCTTTCCTGAACTGTAACAATACTCCCTCTAGTGGAGTTTGGGATTTACAAATTCCTGAGAACTAACTTTGTTTTGGCTCTCTGCGGTTTGGTTATCTACTTTGAGGCCTGTCTTTCCCATGGAACATTTGACAGTTTGACCTTGAATCCAAAGACAGGTGTGGAATGAGTGGCCCTCCAAAAACAAGAGCTGCGTCGAAAGCAGGGAAAGGCCAACTTGTACAAACAACTTTGATTTCCCAGGCTCGCAGATCCTCAGTCCCTGCTGTTTTACAGGGAGCTGTACCTTCAACAACAGCTCCATCCAAGGAAGTTGAACAGCCAACAACTGAGGATATGGCAGCAGGGGGATCTGGCACCCTTCTAGATGAAATGCTACAACAATTTGCAATTTTAAATAAGAAGGTTGATGACCAAACAGCAAAAATTGACTTAGCCACATCTTCAATCACCAAACTATCTGAACAAGTGGCTAAGCATTCACAAGAAATCGGGAATTTAAAGGACGCCACATCTGAGAATCGGAAACTGGCCGAGGCTGCAAACGAAAAAGCTGATCAAGCAATCCAGAAAGTGGACGAATTGAAAGGAGAGGTAAGGCCACTACATAAACATATCAGCGATCAGCAGGCCTATCTGTCTATGGTGGAACTGAAAAACAGGGAAAATAATTTAAGATTACGCTCTATCCCAGAGATTGAGAAAGAGGATCTGACCGGCTTTTTGACAACAGAATTCTCCAAATTCTGGGGTATAAAGGAAGATACAGACTTTAAAATAACAACTGCATTTAGATTGGGAAGAGTCGCCAGGAAAGACAGGCCCAGAGACTGTTTGATCATCTTAAGGACCAAGCAGGAGAGAGACAAATTACTTGACCTACACTTCAATAAAGCACTCGAGATCCAGGACAGAAGAGCGGAAATTTACAAGGATATCCCTAAACAATTACTGGATCTCAGATCTAACTACACTGATCTAGCTGGACTTCTGAGAAGTAACGGGATACCTTACAGGTGGGAGTTTCCACAAGGCCTATCATTCAACTACAAAGGAAAGAAGGTTAAAATCAAAACGAAAGAGGACAGCCAGAAGTTTCTACACGACCACGGAGAAGACCTGCAGAAGGGAGTAGCAGTTCCTTGGCCTCCACCAGAATCTGGAAAAGAACCAGCACCCACGGATTTGGACAAAAAAGAAGACGCCCCATAAAGAGCAACAACAGATTGATACAGGATGTCTCTGCAGCTATACAGTTGGAATATTAATGGCGCAAATTCCCTGGAAAAACGCAAAAGGATTTTTCATATTTTGAAGAAAGAACATTTGGATATAATCTGTCTGCAAGAAACTCATGTGACTAGGCTCCATAGGAAAGTGTTAATAAACAAAAGATTAGGCCAAGAATTTATTTCATCAGACAGAGTTAAAAAGAGAGGCGTGGTGATCTACGCAAAGGAGAATCTATTACCAAAATTTTTGTTTAAAGACGAACAAGGAAGAATCCTGGCAATTGAAATACAAACCCAAGGAGAAAAAGTTTTGATACTAGGAATCTACGCACCAAATGAGGGGAAATCAGAATTTTACAAGAAGCTACATGAGACATTACTGGACTATCTGGACTACTCTAACATCATTATGATGGGAGACATGAATGGGGTGGTCTCTACCTATATGGATAAGTCACAGAACCAGAACTTGACCAAGGATGGAAGACTACCAAAAACCTTTTTTGAACTAACTGACAATATGGATTTGATTGATCTATGGAGGACGAGAAACCCCTTAGGTAAAGAAGGAACTTTCTTTTCTGAGGCTCACCTGTCATGGACAAGAATCGACCAAATTTGGACAACTAGAGGGCTGGCACCTAAGACTACAAGAGTGGAAATCTGCCCAAAGACCTGCTCCGACCACAACGCTCTGAAAATGGAAATGAGATTTACTACTGCCGACTCCTTCAGATGGAAAATGAATGACAACCTGTTAAGAGATCAAGAGATTGTAAAGAAGGCCCAAAAAGCTTTAAAGGACTATTTTGAAATCAACCTGAACACCTCGGTGGAAAAAAGAATAATCTGGGACGCAAGTAAAGCTGTTATGAGAGGGTTTCTGATACAACAGAACACGATTAAGAAAAAACTTTGGAACGGGAAAAAGGACAAGATATTAGAGAAGATAACAGATGGAGAGAAAAAATTAAGATTGAATCCAAAATCAAAAGAGACTTTAAGAGAAATTAAATTCCACCAGTCACAATATACGAAATTGATTAACCAAGAAGTGGAATGGAAAATTAAACAAATGAAACAAAGATCCTTTGAATCTGCGAATAAATGTGGGAAACTGCTAGCTTGGCAGTTGAAAAAGAGACAAAAATTAAATTATGTTACCAACCTAGAAGTTGAAGGGAAAAATATTCAGAAACCGGGAGAAATTAGAAAGTGTTTCCAGAAATATTTCAAAAAACTGTACACCCAAGGGTCTGAGGAAGTGACTGAGATAGAACAATTCTTGAAAGACAATGGCCTACTAGAATTATCCCAAGAGAAGAGATCAATCTTGAATTGTAAAATAACACAACAGGAAATTGAGGATGCCATTCAGAATATGCAGCTAGGCAAATCTCCAGGCCCTGATGGACTTACCTCCAAGTATTATAAGACGTTAAAAGACTATTTGATACAACCATTAATGGAGGTTTGCAACCAGATCATGGGGGGAGGGAGGGCACCAGAAACGTGGAAAGAAGCATTCATCACACTGATACCTAAAGTGGAAACTGAAAAGACTCAACTTAAGAACTACCGCCCCATCTCACTCCTAAACGTGGATTACAAAATATTTGCAGACATTTTGGCAAATAGATTTTAAAAAGTACTAAATGAAGTAATTCATAAGGACCAAGCAGGCTTTCTCCCAGGTAGACATTTGTTTGACAACACTAGGAATATTATCGATATTCTGGAACTTTTACAAACAAATATTAACACTAAAGCAGTGCTAATTTTTATTGATGCGGAGAAGGCCTTTGACAACATTTCTTGGAAATTTATGAAGAAAAACGTGGAAGGGATGGGAGTGGGAAGGGGGTTTGAGAATGGAATAAATGCAATTTATTCAGAACAAAAAGCTAAGTTGATAGTGAACAATGTGGTGACAGAAGAATTTCATATTGAAAAAGGAACACGTCAGGGGTGCCCCCTTTCCCCTTTATTGTTTATTTCAGTCCTGGAGGTGTTGCTGAACATGATAAGGAAGGATCGGCAGGTACAAGGAATACGGGTCGGAGCGAAACAATATAAACTGAAAGCATTCGCAGATGACTTGGTCTTAACATTACAGGAGCCAGAATCTAGTACAAAAAGAGTTTTGGAATTGATTCAGAAATTTGGTCGGGTGGCGGGTTTTAAGCTGAACAAACAAAAAACTAAGGTGTTAGGGAAAAACTTGACAGCTACTGAAACAGAGGGGTTTCAGAAGGAAACAGAACTAAATATTGTTAAAAAAGTGAAATACCTGGGGGTCAATCTGTCTTCTAAGAATTTGAATTTATTTAAAGATAATTATGAGAAATGTTGGTCAGAAGTTAAAAAAGATTTAGAAATTTGGTCAAGACTGAAGCTATCCTTGTTAGGCCGAATTGCAGCTATAAAAATGAACGTTTTGCCAAAAATGTTGTTTTTGTTTCAAGCCTTGCAGATTGTGGACAGAGTGGAATGTTTTGGAAAGTGGCAGAGGGATATTTCTAGATTTGTCTGGCAGGGCAAAAAGCCCCGAATAAAGTTTAAAATACTAACTGATGCAAAGGAGAGAGGGGGGTTTGCCCTGCCAGACTTAAGGTTATACTATGAAGCTGCGGCCTTCTGCTGGATGAAAGATTGGATTCTGTTAGAAAACACTGATGTCCTAGATCTGGAAGGCTTTAATAATTCACTAGGTTGGCATGCGTATTTGTGGTATGACAAGGCAAAAACATACGGAATGTTTAAAAACCATATTGTCAGAAAAGCAATATTTATGGTCTGAAAAAAATACAAAGACTTATTGGAAAGCAAAACTCCGAGGTGGGTATCACCAATAGAGGCCAAGGCTCGGAAAAAAACCAATATGGAGGCCGGCTGGCCGAAATATTGGGAAATAATAGAAAACATTGGAGATAATTGGAGGTTGCAGAGCTTTGAAAAACTAAAGGGTAAGGTGCAAGATTGGCTCCATTATGCCCAAATTAATGAGGTTTTTAAGCTAGACAAAAAAACAGGATTCCAGGTGGAAAAATCGAAACTTGAGACAGAGTTGCTAGAACCAAAGACCAAGTTATTATCGAGAATGTATAACTTGCTGCTTAAATGGAATACTCAGGATGAGACAGTTAAATCAGCCATGATAAAATGGGCTCAGGACATTGGTTATAATATCATGTCTGAAGACTGGGAGAGGTTATGGACCACCGGTATGAAGTTTACTGCATGTAATGCCCTGAAAGAAAACATTATGAAAATGGTATACAGGTGGTACATGACCCCGGTCAAGCTGGCTAAGATATACCATTTGTCCGATAATAAATGTTGGAAATGTAAGGAGGCTGAGGGGACATTCTTTCACTTTTGGTGGACCTGTCCAAGAGTGAAGGCCTTCTGGGAAATGATCTATAACGAGTTAAAAAAGGTGTTTAAGTACACCTTCCCTAAGAAACCGGAGGCCTTCCTTCTGGGCATTGTCGGCCAGAAGGTGTTAAAGAAGGATAGAACTTTTTTTATGTATGCTACCACAGCAGCAAGAATCCTCATCGCTAAGCATTGGAAGACTCAAGATTTGCCCACACTGGAAGATTGGCAGACGCAATTGATGAACTACATGGAACTAGCCTAGATGACTGCCAGGATCCGAGATATGGGAGAAGAAGCAATGGAGGAGGACTGGAAAAAATTTAAGGACTATTTGCAAAAGTATTATAAGTTATATGAACTTTAAGATGCCGCATGACTTGGAAGGTTAGCCCCAGCAACGAGAGTGGATTATATATGAAATTGGATAATATTTTTGAAAGAATCAAAGTTTAAATGGGTAAATACGACAATATGCTATATTTTTAGAGTAAATGGAAAATAAGGGATTTAAACTTAAACTGTAATTGAAAGTACAAAGAAACAAATGAAACAAGGGTATAATTTGCTGATAATTTTATTGTTAAGAACGCACTATGCGGGAGATGTGGGGAAGTTTGATAGAAATCTGGAATAAGTTGCTGAAATGGTTTGATTTTCTTCTTTTTCTTTTTTTATCTTCTATGCTCTTTCTTTTTTCTGTTCTATCTGTAATTGGAAAAAATGTAATAAAAATTATTTTAAAAAAAAGAACAGACCTCCAGAACGAATTAAGTTCTTAACCCAAGGTACCACTGTAGTAGGTGGGGCCATAGGCAACAAAGAGAGTGGACCCAGAGTCAAAAGTAGGCAGAGCAATCAATGCAACTTTTGCTGTTACACAACAAGCCAGATTTCAGCTACTGGAAGCCAGAGATTTACACACACACACACACACACACACACACACAAACAAACAAACACACACACACCCTTCTATCTTCCATGGACACTTTCCAGCAAGGAAAAAGCACTTGCCGGGGGTGCAATGCAAGGCATATTGGGTAGGGCCTGGGGCAAGAGGTGTAGCCTTAGAGAGAATCCCAGAGGCCAAGGAGAGAAGGTTGGAGGGTTGCATTTGGCCCTTGGGGTGCATGTTCCCCTCCGCCCGTTTCAAAACAGCAAAATATACATGTCCTAAATAAGCACAGTTCTCTTTAAATTTAAGAAGACGAACACAACAAATCGTACTATTCAGCCAACCAGATTAAGAAGGACCGACAAGTCTCCATTTCCGAGCATCTGGTGTCTCCACGTGGAACGCAAAGCCTCCTGCACCAAATGAGAGCATCTTGCGGGATGCGCACAGCTGTCACCTCACACTTAGAGCCTCAAGATCAGCAGCCTGAGATTCGCCCTGAAACTTCAGATCAACTTAATGTGAAGCTGGCTAAGCGGCCTTCAGAAATTGCAGGACTCATGGTATAATGGGTTTCATCTCTCTTTGCTTTTTTTTTTTTTGCAAATTATTGAGCACACTCTGCTTTGCAGCACCTTGCCTTTCGTGATTCGACACTTTTTTGTAGGATTTCGTAAGTGTTCGCAGAAACTTTCACGTGCGTCTTGCATCCTGAATTCGGGCCACATAACTGATGACATCTTTTGATTTATGTAATTTTACATAATTTTAATATGCAGTAGGCCTGCAACTGATATGGGGGTTACGTTCCAGGGATTGCACCTAAAGCCAAAATCATGTAAAGTCAAAACTCATTGGGTTCAGTGGTGGATGGAAATGCCAGACACTTTTCCTGGAACCCCACCCCTTTCCCACTCCCTTTTTTTTTTTTTAAGTCATGCTTATAAAGCTAAATGTGCATAAGTTAAATGCACATAAGTTGCAGGCTTATTGTACACAAATGATAAGGGTGTATGCAGAATGGAGATTACTTGTGTAAAGTGAAGCTAACATAGCAAGATTTATTATTGCCTAAAAGGGGGTTAAAATAATATGGTCCAGGGCATCATAATCCTGCAAATGCTCATGGAATTTCACTCTATGTGCATTCACTTTGTTGAGGACCTGAAATGACAAATTATGTAACATTTTGCAGGTGCCCAAATAATTCAGATTTTGCTCACATCTCTAGATGGGATTATTCATGGAAATACTAGGACCATAAAGATGGTCTGTTTAACTGGGTGGGTAACCTTCAGACTCAACCTCCCTTGCCATGTCTGTTCTTAGACCCAAGTCAAAATTACTCACTTTTTTGGTGGGGGGAGAAGGGGGGGCTGCAGCAGAAACAATTAAGGATGGGAGGATCTGTCAATTTCAGATTCGTGTTTTTCCCCCCACTCATCAGTTCTTCACATTTCCATATCAGTTTGCAATTTTATCTTATATTATTAATATTAATATTATTTTAAAGAACAAGTCCTAATGAAAGTTAATCAGCACTTTTGTGTGATGCTCAGTGGCTTTTGACCCCATTTGACCATGGCATCTTTCTGAAGAGGCTGTATGAGTTGCAGGTGGGTAGCACTGCCTTGCTGTGGCTCCAGTCCTACTCAGATGGTTGTTTTCAGAGGGTGATGTTTGGGGAGCATCATTCCACCCTGTGGAGCCTTCCATGCAGGGTTCCTCATGGTTCAATTTTATCCCCCATGCTGCTTAGCATATACATGAAACTGCTGAGTTGGGCCATCCAGAGTTTTGGAGTACATTGTCAGAAATATACTGATGACACACAGCTCTGCTTCTCCTATACATCTGCAAGTGTGGCACTGGACCATTGCAATGGACTGGATGAGAGCCAATCAACTGAAGCTCAATCCAAATAAGACAGAGGGACTATTAGTGGGTGGTTCCTTAGGCCAGATGTATGGGAGGTGGCCTGATCTTGATGTGGTTATATTCCCTCTGAAGGAGTGGGTACACAACTTGGGGATCCATTACTGTCACTTGAGGCTCAGCTGGTCTCAAGGGTGTGGAGTTCTTTCCATTTGACTGGCAGCCCAGCTGGACCCCTATCTGGACAGGGGTGGCCTAACTTCTGCTGCCAAGGCTCTGGTAACCTCTAGGTTAATTACTGCAATGTGTTCTGTGTGTGGCTGCCTCTGCAGACAGTTTGGAAACTTCAGCTGGTGCAGAATTCAGTGGCTAGGTTGCTCACCGGGGCAAGATGGTTTGAGCAAATAATACTGATCCTGGCCCAACTACACTGACCACAGGAGCCAACTCATAGGGGCCAAGGGGACTTCCCCCCCCCAAAAAAAAATCGAGGGGGTCCAGGCCACCCCAAAGTTGATGGGCGTTGCCATTCACATGGTGCGTGTGTACTGCATCATGAGATCGATTATGCAGGGTGGGGCTTACCTGGGCTTCCCCAATATTTTATTCAGATTGGCACCCCTGGCACTGACTGCCAATTAGTTTCAGAATCCAAATGTGCTTTATAGAGTGCAAAGGAAGTGTTTCAGATAAAGGATCAAAAGGAAAAGTCTTTGTCCTTCCCTGGCACCTGAAATTTCCCCTTTAACAGGTTTTCTTTGACTTTGATTTTAATTAGATGTGCCACACTCCCCGCTCCATCTCTGGTGCTGTAGTGGCACCAATGTCATCAACCAGCTCTCGGTGGAATTTTGTGAATGTCAGCAACTGAATGCACCAAAGGTTCAGTCTTGACAAGGACGAAAGAGGCAGGAGAGGCGTCCTTGGGAGCAGTGTCTAGGCAACGTGGCAATGTACAAAGCCAGCCTCCATCCCATTCTGCTTTGTAGGTTTTATCCAATCGCATGCAGGGAGAAAAATATGGATTACTGTGAAGATCAAAAAGCATGCATGAGAACATGAGAAAAGCCTGTTGGATCAGGCCAATGACCCATCTAGCACAGCATCCTGTTCTCCCAGTGGCCAACCACTTCTGGGAAACCTGCAAGAGCAACTATCCCCTCCTGTAGCTTCCAGTAACTGATATTAAGAGGTATTGCTGCCTTCAACAGTGGAGACAGAGCACAGCTGTCATGACTAGCAGCCATCAATAGCCCATTCCTCCATGAATTTGTCCAGTCCTCTTTTGTACACCCAAGCTGGTGGTCTTCACTACCTCCTGTCCATTTGAAAACAAAACCACACTTAGTTGTCCAGAATATCATACAATAGGATCACCAACACTGCTTGAAAATAGAACAGTTCCTGAGCACTCACTGGAAGGACAGATCATGAAGCTGAGGCTTCAATACTTTGGCCACCTCATGAGAAGAGAAGACTCCCTGGAAAAGACCCTGATGTTGGGAAAGATGGAGGGCACAAGGAGAAGGGGACGACAGAGGACGAGATGGTTGGACAGTGTTCTTGAAGCTGCCAACATGAGTTTGACAAAACTGCGGGAGGCAGTGGAAGACAGGAGTGCCTGGCATGTTCTGGTCCATGGAGTCACGAAGAGTCGGACACGACTAAACGACTAAACAAGTACCTGGAGATGGGGGACCATCTCTCAGCTCAGCCATGAAGCTAACTGGCTGATTTCAGACAGGTTATTTTCACCCACCCCTATCTACCTCACAGGACTGTTGGGAAGAAAGTATGCATTAAACCCTACGTAGCCCACTCCTCTGAAGAAAGGGGATGTATACTTTCCTGAGATCTTAAGCGCATTCATGTGTTATTATTTCCCCCTGACCACAAACAATGATACTGATCAATACTGGCCGGTTGATACTGGCCTAGTGCCAACATGCTGAAAATCAATAACTGCTGGGATCTGTGAACAGCTGCCCCTTGTGGCAAATATAATGCCATGAAAAACCTTAGTTTCAGATATTTGCTTATGAGGTCTGAGCTGGCAGTGAATGAGCCGGAATGAGACCTTGCAGGTGCAGCAGATAACCTGATGAAGATGTCAACCCTGTGTGCAGCAACTGTGAAAACGGCAAATTCCATGCAAGGGAGCACTAGGAAAGGAATAAGACTGCTGATATCACCATGCCGTTAAAATGATCCATGATGCAATCTCACCTGGAATACCAGGTAGAGCCCTGGCCTCAGAAAGGATATTGTAGAGTTGGAAAAGGTTCAGGAAAGAGCAACCAAAATGATCAAGGGGATGGAGAGACTCTTGGGTAAGGAAAGGTTGCAGTGTTTTGGGACTTTATAGTTTAGAGAAAAAGTGACTAAGAGGCAACACAATTGAAGTTTATAAAATGATGCATGGCATCGAGAAAGCAGATAGGGAAAAGTTTATTTTCTCCCTCTCTCGTAACAATAGAGTCAGAGATGACTTACACAGTGCAGGAGAGGAACGAGAATCTGAGCAATTCAGCATTACTCTTCCCTATCTGCAATCCAGCAAATTAACTCTGATCATCTCCTTCTGATGTCAGCAAGCGGGAAAGGAGTCTGCTCAGGGCCAATCTGCATGCCACTGCAATTAGCGGCGGTCAGTCGATGATGGTTCAAGCATTGCATTGCCGTGGTTCCCCCCCTCCCCTCGTGACTCAGACCTGTCAGATGTTGGTATGGAACAGCAGGATTATCCTTTGTCCAAACCTTAACCCTTGGGTAAAACATCAATTAGCAGCAACCTGAGGTATCTGCTTAGAAAACACCAGCAGAAGCAGGGGGAGGGGGATCTGGAGATGCTGAGCGCATCATTTTGGTTGCAGAGAAGATTAGAGAAACAGCATTTTCCAGGCCTTTGAAAGGGCTGATGGGGTGGGGGAGGGCAGAGAATGATGCTTGTGTTTCCCAGCTGGAGAAAAGAAGAGATATTTTGGTGAAACACGTAACGGTCCATACCAGCTAATATTTCACAGGAGGCAAAAAGGGAAAGCTTTTGAGGATGTGTAACACTTGCGGTCCCATACCAGGATGAGCCCTGGACACCCAATTTACATGTGGCTGGGGAGTGGGTGTAAGTGATGCCTTCATTCACCCACACAATCCATGGGCTGCACCAGTTAGCAAGCAAAGAAAGCACCCGTGAGCATCCCGTGACACATTGTTAATAGCTCAAAATGAGGCAGTGGCATGGTAGATTACACATCACATCTCGGGCTCAATTTGCATAGCCCTATAAAAGAAGGGACGTGAGTGGCACTGTGGGTTAAACTACAGAGCCTAGGACTTGCCGATCAGAAGGTCGGCGGTTCGAATCCCCGTGACGGGGTGAGCTCCCATTTCTCAGTCCCTGCTTCTGCCCACCTAGCAGTTCGAAAGCACATCAAAGTGCAAGTAGATAAATAGGTACCGCTCCGGCGGGAAGGTAAACGGCGTTTCCATGCGCTGCTCTGGTTCACCAGAAGTGGCTTAGTCATGCTGGCCACATGACCCGGAAGCTGTACACCGGCTCCCTCGGCCAATAAAGCGAGATGAGTGCCGCAACCCCAGAGTTGGTCATGACTGGGCCTAATGGTCAGGGGTCCCTTTACCTTTACCTTTTTATAAAAGAATGCAATAAATATGTGAGGGGCTTTGCCTGTGTAGAAGGGAGCATGCAAGATTTACTCCCCACATGATCACCCTCCACTCCAGCTCCAACAGGAACCCCTTCCCCCTCCCCTGAACAGGAGTCAGCATGCATAGAAATGATTGCAGGGTGTGGGGCTCACGTGCATTCCCACCATTTGTCACCCCAGTTCAAGCCCTCACTTAAACTCTATCTAAATATGGGGCAGTGCTACACCTTTAGAGTCGTAGGAACTTGCATGGAAGCAGTTTTATTTGATATAGTCAACCAAGGGAGTGGCTAATGTCGAGCCTGTAGCCTTATGGCATCAACTGTTTTCATAGACCTCGGAAGTCTATAAAGCTCTATACAACTTAGACCCAGGCTATCTGAAAGACCGTTTCCCCTCATATGAACATGCCCAGGCTCTGAGTTCTTCAGGGGAGGAGGCCCTTCTCCCAGTCCTGCCACTTCGAAGGCATGCTTGGCGGAGATGCAAGAGAAGGCCTTCTTGGTGTCTGGCCCCAGATTTCGGAATGCCCTTCCACGAGAAAACAGACTGGCTCCCTCCTCATTCTCCAGCCGGTAGGTGAAGATTTGTTCCAATAAAATCACTGATTTTTAGGAAAGTGCTGGGGCTATGATGTTTTGACTCTATGTGTGTGTGTTTAATTCTATTAAACCTTTAATTCTATTACTGTTTAATTGTTTTTTAAGGATGCTTTTTTCCTACCCCCATCCCCACCCCCCACACCTGTTTTGTCTGTAAGCCACCTTGAGTTCCTATCAGGAGGCAAGACAGGATATAAATAATAAGAACAATACGTGAAAGCCTAGTCAACAAAAAGAGTAGAATTTGGTTGTAGAATGGGCAATACTGTGACCCTAAGAACATAGGAAGATCCTGTAGCTGGATCAGTCCAAATGTTATTCAAGTCCAGTATCCTATTCTCACAGGATGTCCAAGGAACCAAGTGCTACAGTGTCTCCCTCCCAGCAAACTGGCATTCAGATGTATCTACTGCCTCTGACAGTGGAGGTAGAACAGGCATAGGCAAACTCAGCCTAGTGGTCAGGGATGATGGGAGCTGTAGTCCCAAAACATCTGAAGGGCCAAGTTTGCCTATGCCTGAGGTAGAACATAGCTATTGTGGCTCGTTGTGAGTTACTATCATTATCCCCTGTGGCCAAATGGGGAGGCTAAGGGTCAAAACAAGCTGAGGGGTTGCCCTAACCCTCATGCCTCCCATATTATTCCTGATGAATTGGCATGCATTTCCCCAAGCCGTTTTTTCCACTTGCAAAGGAGAAGGTATGAGGAAGACTTTGAGCTCACCTCATCTTCTTTGAGGAAGGGTTTTGAAAGCCCTTAAAAGTTGGTTTCTGAGCATCGCTGGGGACCACTTTGCCAGCGCTTTCAATTCAAAGTAATTCCACCCACCCCTCGGTGCAGAGGGTGCAATTTCATTCCGGCTTGAGCATCCTATACACTGTCCATCCCATCCCCACCATTAAAAATGTATGGTTCAGCTTATTTCCATTCCATCTCACTTGCATTTTATTGTAGGCTTATTTCCAAATTTTGCGCGCTAAAAATGAAATGGCAACGAAAGAAAATGCATTTAAATTGCACACATTTTACAGATGCATAAGAACCCTGCTGGATCAGGCCAGTGGCCCATCTTGACCAGCATCCTCTTCCCATAGTAAACTAGCAACTCATGCAGACACACAAGAGGCAGCCTTGTCTAAGGGATGAGCCCACCCTACCAGCTGAAGAAGACACAATTTTATTATTTCATTTACTTATGGCATTCATAGACCAGCTTTTTTCTCCAATGAGTTCAAGGTTGCATGCACGGTTCTCCTCCCTCTCCACTCAATCCCTCACAACAACCCTGTGAGGTAGCTTAGGCTGAGATGCAGCAACTGGGAATCCAGGTCACCCAGTGGAGCTTCATTGCCAAGTCGGGAGATTTGAACTCTGGTCTCCCAGGTCGCAGACTGACACCCTAGCTGCTATATCGAACTGGCTCACCATTTACTGCCCACAACAGAGGCTGAGTGCAAGGAAGTTTGCCCAGAACCCTGATTCAGCCAGGGACACAATGGAAAGCTTCCTCTCTACATTATTGCTTTGGGTTTCCAAGAGTGTCCAATTCTGTGCTTCTATGAGGCATCGGCCTTCTTTTATGGCACACAAGTGCACTGTAACACGATATAATGTCTAACAAGATGTAACATTGTGTACTGAAGCCAAGATTATATACATCATGTATTATTGATCAAGAGGAACTCTCGTAAAGTTTTATAAAAAGAAAGTTGTTATTGGGTTTTTAAAAAGAAAAAAGAAAAGAGGGAGGGGGGGAAACCTTGCAATTTTTCTCAAAGTCAGGGATAATGCCTAGCAACACTCTCCCCTCCAGGGGAAGATCCTGAAATACATGCCCTTTCCTGTTCATTCCCCACAACAGAGCGATGCTCTCTCAGTATCAGCGTGTGGGGGCGGAACTTGCTCCACTTCAAACACATGTCGAACTCTGTTGCCAATAGCAACGGAGCTCCAGAAAGCCTGCTTCACATCCTCGGAAGCGGAGGCACCTCCCGGAGGGTGTTGGGGCAGGAGCAACGACTGAATCAGTAAGTAATCGGAATTGGTAGCAGGATGTCTGTTGGAAGGGTGAATGGGCACACGTTCCCTCCGTCCCTCCTCACCTAATCTCCAGGTTTCAGCTACAAATAGCATAAGAGGCGGGGGCTTCCCAGTCTGCAACCCCCTGCCTTTTTGTAGCAAACCACTCTGAGCAAGCTGATTATCCTGTAAGGTCCAGGTAGTGAATGAGATAGAAATTATTTCATAATTTAATGCAAATCTACCTGATTTGCATTTTCTGAGCCACCATATGAACAAACAAAAAAATTATGAACCCCCTACAGTCGTGAGTTCCATAGATTAACTATGCACAGCACCCTTCAAGATTCACACTTCTTCATATCTGCAACTATTATTACCATAGCTGTCAACTTTTCCCTTTTCTTGCAAGGAATCCTATTCGGAATAAAAAAATGGGGAACATTGACAGCTATGATTATTACCCACCTGTCACCAGCAGGTCGCAGGGTGGGATACAACAATTTAAAACTGATAATTGAAAACAATTGAAGCATATTACATTCACAAAGACAGGGCGGGTCCTCAAAACACACATATCAGGTGCCAAAGGCAAGAGTTAGGGTTAGGAATTAGCTCCCGCTTCTGCACAGTCCTCCTCCTTAAAAAGTATATATGACAATCTGTAGTGCCCAAAGAAATGGTGTATATTATGGAATATAAACCTGCAGGAATGGATTCTATAATGCAAAATGAAAACATCAGGAGAAAAGCATGTGCAAAATGCATGTGAGCTTTAAGGCAGGATGCAAGAGAGCAGTGGCGTAGCGTGGGCTGTCAGCACCCGGGGCAAGGCAAGTAATTTGCGCCCCCTAACCCGTGGATTTGCGCACCCTAACCCTAACCCCCAGATGTTGTGCCCAGTGCGGCCGCCCCCCCCTGCACCCCCCACGCTACGCCACTGCAAGAGAGAGAGAGAGAGAGAGAGAGAGAGAGAGAGGTGTATTGGTTAGAGTACTGGACTAGGACCCAAGAGACCCAGGTTTAATTTTACACTTGGCCATGAAGCTGGGTGACCTTGGGCCAGTCACTGCATCTCGGCCTAACCTGCCTCACAGTGTTGTTGTGAGGATTAAATGAATAAATGAGGAACATTGAGGCTGAGAAGTGGTGACTGACTGGCTCAAGATTATCTTCACAGCTGAGCAGGGATTTGAACCCAGGTCTCCCATCTTCTATTTCATCTACACCACACTGGTTCTTCGCTCTCCTTAAATACCCAAGCAAACACTGCACAGATATCATCTCATCAAAAGTCCATCCATATAATATTGGAATCAAGCATTATGTGTAGCAGCACCTAACCACCAAAACTCTGTCTTTCTCTCTCTCCCCCTCTCCTGCTATCAGACAGGCTTTGTAGTCTTTCCAGCGCTGATTGAAAGTGTTCCTTTTTCAACCAGGCTCTCAAGTAGAGAGGTATTCGGGGGGGGGGGGTAAAAATATATAAAATATAAAAAACCCAAGTCTGTATGAAATTTGAAATTGTTTTCCTCCATGGAATTGCTTTTCCGCATATGAAATTGTTTTAATTGCTTTTATGTATGAAGTCCTTTTGTGTAGGTTTTTATTTCTGCTGTTTTTGTTTCTTAAATCACATAGGAAGCAATTCATAAATGAAAACCAACCAGTGAATAAAATTCCAAAGATTGATTGCTACCTCCTCCTGCCTGACTCAAGCTGGAACAAGACATTATTCACCTTGGAGCCACAAGGCTGCTATCAGGAGACGCGGCAAGCAAAATGATGTACTTTAGAGTTCCCGAGTCTAGAAATAAATTTGGATAAATTTCAGATGCATCCTTAACCATGTTGCCATCAGGCATTTAGGATAATAGAATGGTAGAATCACAGAATTGTGGTGCTGGAAGGTTCCCCCAAGGGCAATCTAGTCTGACCCCAAGCAATGCATGAATCACAGCTAAAGATAGCCATCCAAACCTCTGTCTGCAAACCTCCAGTGAGGGAGGGGCCACCACTTCCTGAAGGAGTCTGTTCCACTGTCGAATGGCTCTCACCATCAGAAAGTTCTTCCTTGTATTTAGTCCGAATCCCTTTTCCCGTCATTTGAATCCATTGGTTTGGGTCCTACCCTCCAGAGCTGCAAACAATAAACTTCCTCCATCTTCTATGTGATGGTGTCAGGGAGTGGCAGGCCCTGAAGGGTATGTGGCGCAGGCAGAGGACCGGCAAAGTGACCCCGAAGAAGGGAGCAGTGATTTATGGCATATGGCATTGCCTGCCAGGCAGGAGTCAGGGGAGGGAGGGTCAGGGCAGACCGAGAGAGAGGAAGGTGTGCCAGATGTGCCAAAAGAAGAAGAGGCTGTTTAGCCAACAGACTGGTCAGTAGACTCCCCACAAAGTTCCCCCACCCAGCATCTCCTAAAACCAAGAGGGGCTTGAAGTGGGAAGGGCAGTGGCACCTTCCATGCAGAAGTTGCAGCTTGTGGGTGGGCGACCTGTCAGGGAAATGTATATAAGCCAGCAAAGGGGAAGGTTTTCCCTGTTGCTGCAACTGCTCCACAGGGCCCAGATTTGTGGACAGCTGCCTAGAAGCATGAGGACACAGGTGGCGCTGTGGGTTAAACCACAGAGCCTAGGACTTGCCGATCAGAAGGTCGGTGGTTCAAATCCCCACAATGGGGTGAGCTCCTGTTGCTCGGTCCTTGCTCCTGTGAACCTAGCAGTTCACAGTGCAAGTAGATACATAGGTACCGCTCCGGCGGGAAGGTAAACGGCATTTCCGTGCGCTGCTCTGGTTCGCCAGAAGTGGCTTAGTCATGCTGGCCACATGACCCGGAAGCTGTACACTGGCTCCCTCAGCCAATAAAGCAAGATGAGCGCCACAACCCCAGAGTTGACCACGACTGGACCTAATGGTCAGGGGTCCCTTTACCTTTACCTAGAAGCATGTGTGCATGTGTGCATGCCTATCCAGAGCATGGAGGAAGCTGCTGTCAGTGTTTCTTTTGCCAATAAAGTGGTAACTAACAAGCATGTGCCTTCCTTATCTGGGACAGGCTGTGACAGACAGCCCTTTGAGTATTTGAAGATGGCTATCACATCACCTCTCAGTCTTCTCTCCTCCAAGCTGAGCATACCCAACTCCCTCAGCCGTTCTTCATAGCCGTTCTTGATCAACCCAGTCACCCTCCTCTGAACACCTTCCAGCTTGTCACAGAATCATAGAATTGTAGAGTTGGAAGGGACCACGTGGGTCATCTAGGCCAACCCCCTTGCAATGCAGGATTCTTTGCCCAAGGTGAGGCTCGAACCCACAACGTTGAGATTAAGTGTCTCATGCTCTACCGACTGAGCTATCCCAATATCCTTTGGACTGTGGTGCCCAGAACTGGACATAGCACTCCAAGTTGATAGTGCCACACCACGAGTAGTCAATACAGCAACCTTCTGATATTGTGGTATACAGCTCCCATTGTCTCTGATCCTTAACTTTTGCTGGCTAGGCCTGATGAGAATTGTAATCTAAATCTGGAGGTGGCTGCACTAGCTAAAGAGCAGATGCAAGACTGCTGCTTTCCCTTTTCATTTCAGCAGCCTACCAAACACTCCTTCTAATGCCTAGTTCAGTATTCAGGGAAAGGAATAAGTTAATATCTATTTCTCCCTAGAAGATGGGTCCATTAGAGAAATTAATCTGGGTATAGATTATACTGTAAATTCCAACAATTCCTCTCTTTCCCTTTTATTAAAGAGAAGCATCTTTCTGGGCTCTACGAGTCACAACCAACATTCTCTGCGATTTAATTTACTTCATGTGTGGCAAAGGGCCTTCCAGTCTAAACTTCTGTAATAACAAACATAATTTGCAATAAATGGAAAGTCCACTTCCAGCTGCTGAGCGAATGGAATCGGTGCATTGCGCTATGAGGAATGAGCATGGCGCTTAGATTCGATTACAGGGCTCCCACGTGTGGATTTACTGAGCTTACGGACAAACCCCCTTTAAACCCCCAGTGAGTACCACACATAAAAATGAAGGATCAGAGGGAGGGAAGGAGGGAGTTCCAGTTTGCTCAGTGGCTGAACATTTTCCTTGAAAAGCATTTCATTCCATTTTCAACTGTAATCCTTTTGTTCGTTTGTTTCTTTACTAGAAAACTACTCCCAAGAAGGGGTCCATGATAGAAATTTATAAAAGTATGCATGCATGGCATGGAAAAAGTGGAAGGAGAAAGGGGTAGGGTTTCCCCCCTTCTCTCATAAGACATTAGAACTCGTGGACATCCAGTGAAACTAAATGTTGAAAGAGCCGAGGCAGACAAAATTAAACCCTTCTTCACACAACACATAGTTAAACTGTGGAACTCCCTGCCACAGGATGCAGTGGTGGCTACCAATTTAGATGGCTTATAAAGGGGATTAGACAAATCCATGGAGGAGAAGACTATCAGTGGCTACTAACCTTGATGACAATGCTCTGCCTCTACCGTCAGAGGCAGTAATGCTTCTGAATACCAGTTTCTGGAAGCCACAGGATGGGGAGAGTGATCTTATGCTTGAATCCTGCTTGAAGGCTTCCCATCATAGGTATCTGAGTGGCCACTGTGTACTAGATGGACCATTGTCCTGATCCAGCAGGCACTTATTGTGCTCTTATGTCCAGGTCATTAGAGGGCTCAGGGGAAAGACTATGTCTTTTTGCCGCTTGAAACAAAAGGCTAGAGAGTTGCCTCCTTCGCCTCAGGTGCAAAAGCTGACCAGACTGGGAGCTGAATCTTCCTTCAATACTGCCAACATGATGGTATCCTCCACCACACTGGAAGTCAACAAGGAAGTTTAGAGGGAGCAGGGATTGGCCAACTGGTACATAGACACCTTTCTTCCACCATCTCTCCACCACTGCCCCCTGTCCCCCCCCCCAGTATCTGCCATCTGAGGCAACTGCCTAATGATAGGACAGTCCTAAGTAACTTACCAGCATGCAACTGTGTTCAAGAAAATTATTTTGGCATTAAGGAAACCACACTGTGGGTTTTCTATAATGGGTTGCAAAATGGCAGAGGGATGATGAGGATCAGGTGGGCTACACAGATGGGCTAAGCAGTTAATTCTGTCCCATTTCGGTCTCAATACTAACAACAAGAAATTGAGCCTTTAGTGTCATTGGCCCAGTATGGGGTAATGCTTTGCAAACAGATGATTCAGAAAGCTCCTTTTGTGCCAACTTTTAAATACCGTATTTTTTGCACCATAACACTCACTTTTTTCCTCCTAAAAAGTAAGGGAAAATGTCTGTGCGTGTTATGGAGGGAATGCCTACGGGTGGCATGCCTACGGATTTTCCTCCTCTAAAAACTATGTGCGTGTTATGGTTGGGTGCGTGTTATAGAGCGAAAAATACGGCACTTGCTGAAAACCTTTCTATTCTATCAGGCAATTGATAATACAGCTTTCCACAGTAGTTTCCTAATTCCAGATTTCAACTTTTTTAATATGGCTTTTATTGCATGGTTTTATACAAAATTGTTGTGAACCACTCTGATATCACATTCTATGAATTAGTGGTACATGTGTGTTTCATTTCTGTTACGTAGTATGCCCCTTTATCCAATCACAATAGAAACCCAGTGTGTTTGTTTGTTTTCCTGCTTGGATGAACAACTGGAAATGAAACGCAACATTTGCACACATACAAGCAAATACATACAAATCTAAAAGCAATCTATAAATATACCTGAAGTGTCTCCTGGGATCTTGGGTGGAGGGGCACCAACCTCTTTTCTGTTCCCATCAGAAGTGGCAGGTGGTACCATTGTGCTAATCACACCGGGGTTGTTCTTGGGTGTGCCAATCCCAGGGCCAGGTCCTTCTGGCTGAACCGTCGTGGAAGCCGCAGTTGTGGTGGTGATCGTGGTGGTGGTGGTGGTAGAGATGGTGGTGGTCTTGTGTCGCAAAACAGAGATGGTGGTGGCACTGCCATAAATTCCCGAGAAGCTCTCCAGGGTTTCCAAAGGGCTTGTGGACCCCCAGACAATCACCTCGGTCTCTGGAGTGGGCTTGCCAATTGCCCGGAGGTACCTTTTCCTCCTCCTCAAGTAAGTCTGGTATGCTGTACTCCCGTCTGCCAGAGAAGGGTCTGATCTGGCAGGGACAAAGTGCTCGGGGTGCCCATTTTCCCAGAGAAGGTCCGTGGCTTTGTGTAGACGTTTGGAATGATACGTACTGGCCAGCTGTCCATTAGACCGTTCCAAATAGGGGAAAGCATGGTTCCCCGGAAGCCCATAACTCCTGGCCTGCTGCCCGGATCTAAGACTCCACAAAGGACTATGCCAGAATCCATGTCGGTCACGGTGACCCGGTCTTTGCAAGGGCCTATGACCGTGGCCCAAAGATTCACAAGAGGTGAAATCCATGGCAAGTCGGAACATGGCTATTAAAATCCAAGCATGGCTTCGTACAGGATAACCTGACCTGCAGATAGACACAGAGCTGCGTTAGAAAGAAGCAAACAAACAGAAAGGTCAACAGAGTTCATTCAAGGGGAGTGTTGCAGGATGACGCACTGAAACTCTCCAGACTGTTGCTCATGGATCTGGCAGTTCTGCTTGTCTCCAAAATCTTATCTCACATGAGTGGCTAACAAATCAGAGAGTGGGCTAGCTCTGAAATTTCTTCCCTGGCACACAAACCTTTGGGTGGTGAAGATTTGTTGGATTTCAACACAGGTTGCCCTTTAAATGTGACATTTTACATGGTTGAGTCAGCAAGAATGGAGTCCAAGCAGGACTGGACCATACTGTTATCCCAAATGTGCAAATTGGCTCAACGTTTTTGGTTAATGAGCACTTTTGTTTCCAGAGCTGGAACACCTCCTCAGACACCTTAAAGGTCTCCCTACCCACATTTGCCAAAATGTTTTCCCAAAATATATCTAGTTGATGCCCACAATATTGAACAGATGACATTTCTTTATATATATATATAGAGAGAGAGGGGGGGGGGTACCTTGGGTTACAAACGCTTCAGGTTACAAACACTTCAGGTTACAAACTCCGCTAACCCGTAAGTAGTACCTAAGGTTAAGAACTTTACCTCAGGATGAGAACAGAAATCGTGCAGCAGAAGTGCGGCAGCAGCAGGAGGCCCCATTAGCTAAAGTGGTACCTCAGGTTAAGAACAGTTTCGGGTTAAGAACAGACCTCTGGAAGGAATTACCGTAAGTTTGTAACCTGAGGTACCATTTTTTATATATATATATATATATATATTTGCTTTCGTAGATTTTCACGGGTATAGGAATGCAGGTTTTGGTGTCTTCGGGTGTCTTCCCGTGTAAGAGTCGGGGTGTCTGTGCGACGTTTCGACGAGGTCTCACTCGTCATCTTCAGGCTGGTGCTTTCGGCTTCTTGTTACTGGAACAGAGCAGAATCTGGTGTTTGAGTTCCTATAAATACTGTTGAGGGGTGTGGTGTATAGCCTCCAACGTTCTGGGCAGAACCACACCCCTCAACAGTATTTATAGGAACTCAAACACCAGATTCTGCACTGTTCCAGTAACAAGAAGCCGAAAGCACCAGCCTGAAGATGACGAGTGAGACCTCGTCGAAACGTCGCACAGACACCCCGACTCTTACACGGGAAGACACCCGAAGACACCAAAACCTGCATTCCTGTACCCGTGAAAATCTACGAAAGCAAATATATATATATATATATATATATATGACTGTCATCAGGCTGCTCCATAATCCTGGATTTGCATGAAGTCAGAGGGCAGCCTCTGATGAAGGATTTGTAGTGCTTCATCACAGTCTTGGGAGTTGCATGGCCAAGGTATGGGGGGGGGGAGCAAAGGAGAAGTCAGGATATAAAATTGGGTTTTAAAGAACCGCCGAGGTTTGATTATAGCAGGAATGGAGGTACACAGAGTAGCTGTGATGGGATATGGGGGAGTGCCTGAAGGAGTTGTGAGGGGATTTGAGATTTGGGTGTAAATCCTGAGGTAAATCCTGAGGTTGGTGGGTTGGTGGCGGGTAGGTAAGGTTGGCAAGCAGTATGAGAAGGGGTGGTAGCCCCTAATGAATTCCATATTTGCTATTTGACAGTTGACACACAGTAGCATTGATGGATGATATACAAAAGCATTTTGCAGTTTTCAAATGTCACATTCAGAATTGGATATTTGGGCAAAAATTGAATATCGGTGAATCTAACCCGGCTTCCCATTACCCTGGAAGCCACAGGAGTTGACAGTGCTCTCTGTCCTCAGGCCCTGCTTGTAGACTTCCCACAGGCATCTGGTTGGCCACTGTGAGAACAGGATACTGGACTAGATGGTCCTCCTTTGGCCTAATCCAGCAAGGGCTTTTCTTTTCTTCTGAAAAACACTGGACTATGGGAAGGGAAGGCAGGGAAAGTCACTTTGCCATCGCCACCCACAACCAGCCTTGCTTTGTGGGCCCACAGCATTTACTGCTCAGAGATATACTGCCCTTCAATGCAGAGGTTCGATTTACATCTAATAGCCATCAATCCCTTCCATTGTTCCTCTCAGCAATAACCAGGTTGACTCACTGCCCGGGATTGCAATTTAGCAGCCCTGAGATAAGCCCTTGTATTTTTCCTTCCATCCGGCACATCCAGTAGGCTATAAAACTTACTTTTTTAATGAAATGAAATAGAGATGGAAGAGAGAAGGGAGAGAATGGCTGCATTATGTCTTGCTGACTGGGCATGATGCACAATCAGATCTGGCATGATCACGCAAACTGTTCGGAATGGCTCTGGGTCCTCAAGGGCCTGACACAGCTCTGTGAGACTGCAAAATCCTATCCTGGAAACTCGGCCAGTCTTGGCCACATCTGCTGAGCAGTGAAAGGTCAACAAGATCCAGCTAGTCTCTCTGTAGAAGTATGAACATGAGAATGCAAGAAGAAGCAACCCATCCACTCCAGCATCTTATTTTCCCAGTGGCCAACCATATGCCCAATGGGAAGCCCAGAAGCAGGATGTGAGCACAACTGCATTTCCCCCAGCTGTGATTCTGATGCTAGCGGTCTATAGGAAAGGGACTGAACCTAAAACTGCCAGTATCAAAATACTGTTATACAATTCTATGGTGCAGCCACAGTTGGAATACTGTGTGCAGTTCTTGTTGGCTAACCTCAAAAAAGGATATTACAGTGGTACCTCGGGTTACAAACACCTCGGGTTACAAACACTTTGGTTACAGACTCCACTAAATATTTTTTCCTATTTTCTCCTTCTGTTGTAACATTGGAACTTGTGGACATCCTGTGCAACTTAATGTTGGGAGATTCATGACATGTCAGGCATCAGAGGACCCAACCCCCCACAGTAGGTTGCTAGGAATGGATAAGACAAGGAAAGTTATTACCAGTGCTTTTTATTCAATATTCACAGAGAGAGGCTTAGAAATGCAGACTCTTGGAGTAATGGTGCTGCTCCCAGTGAAACCCCACCCCCTCCGTCTCTCCCACTTCTTCATGAGTCATCGCTACCAGTGCTGGAAAGGGCCTTTTGCCTTTGAGCTCTTTGCTCTCCTACTTTCAAGGCCCGCCATGTTCTGGGAGAGGAGGGGGATCTGGAATGCTTTCTAAAGAGTTGTCTCTCCCCTGGTGCTTCTTCTTCCTCTTCTCCCATTATTTCCCAGTCCCCCCCCCTCCTCAACTGCCTCTCAGCTGTAACCTCCTTCAAACCCCATTGTAATTCCGAACTGTCTCCTTCTTCTCAGGAAGTGTCAGACTGGGGAGGTGGTCTCCACCATTCCTCCTCTGGCCAGTCCCTGACAAGACAGATAAAAAGAAAAAGAAGAAAAAGAAAGTATTTCTTCACATGACACATAGTTTGTGGGAATGTTCAGGGATGCAGGAGAGGATATATTGTCTGCTTATATCCTTTTCCAACTTATGTTAACAAGTTCTACAATTTAGCAGAGTAGCATTCCCCCTTTTTAAACTTGCAGCGGATGCGTTTGCTCAGGCTTGCTAAAGCCTCTATAACAACTGTTCTGTTATTTCCCCCTTATTCCTTCATAAAAGATAAGACACGACACAGTCTTCTACAAATGTATAAAAAAGGTTTACTCACACATTCTGTTCACAATCGGATCCCAGAAGGCAGACTTAGCTTAGAAAAGTAACATATACTTGGAAACTATTCCATAAGAAAACAGTCCCTTTGTCCTCTCTTGGCTGGAAGCCAAGAGGGCATCTTTAGCTAAGCAGATGTTGCTTCTTCGATGCATGTGGAGAAAGAGAGAGGTAGCTGCCCTGCCCTGTGCTTTTGTTGTTACCTGCACAGGTGAGGCCACATCCACCTCTAGTCACATGCAGGGGAAGTCTGTCCCAGCCCAGAAGGAAACAGGAAGTTTACCTGATGGCTGGACAAATATTCCTCCCCATGGGTAAACATGTTCACTCTAGGAATATTGTACATGACTGCTCTTGTGTTTCACATCCCACATAGTTAAGCTAGGGAACTCAATCCCCCAGGAGGCAGTAGTGGCCACCAACTTGCATGCATTTAAAAGAGGCTTGGAGAAATTCATGGAGGATGCAGTCTATCAATGGCTACCAGTTACAGTGGTTGTGCTCTTTATTCAGAGTTACAGGCAGCGATGCTTCTGAATACCAGCTGTTGGAAATGAGTTATATACCAGCTGTGGGGGAGGGAGAAAAACTTTCCTTTATCCACTTTCCCTATGCCTTGCATAGTTTTATTAACTTCTATTATGTTGCCCCCAACATTCGTCCAGTCCTGCAACTGAACCCTATTTGGTTCAGTGATGGCAGGGAGTGCTTCAAGGTGATACCAATAAAAGCCAGAAATCCTGGCACGATCTGCAGAGGAGGGAACTATTGGCTCTTCAACACCACCACTGATGATAGCCAGCGGGCAGTATTGCAGCTACTGTCCTTAGGTGTGCTAGGAAGAATGCTTCTTTTTTTAGAGGCGGAGATGGTTCATTTGGTTAAACGGCATTGATAGAGGTGTCAGGGGTTGCTTTAGAACTCCCCCCACACACACCTCCAAATGGGCCCAATGAGTCTCCTACCTGCCTTTGCCACCCCTTTTATGATGTCTGGGAAACAATAATTGAAAGACAAAAGAGGGAATCATTCTCCTCTCCTGCAGATCTGCAAGGAAAATCCCAGGCATTGCTGCGGGTAAGTCAAGAGTGCAAGTTTCCAGAGAGAGCATTAAAGCAAGGCTCTTCCTTAATAAAAATGCCCAGCCTTGCTGTCATTTATAATGGCCCGTCAGACTCAGACTTGAGCCCCGGCTAACACTGTTAATGTGATTTGAAATTTCTCCTTGCAGGAGAGGAAGACAGCCAGGGCACAGGGTTGCCTGACAGGGCATCCATCTCCAGGCTCACAATCACCACAGCTCCAAGTATATAACTTCATTCTCTCAACCCTTGTGGTGTTTTAACCTCTGTGTCTGCAGACTGGGCAGTCTGTATCCTATCCACACTACATAAGCAATTCCTTTTACAACTGAGCAGCAACTTACATTTTGGTCTGGGTTTATGGGGTAGCTGGGGAGGTTCTAAGACTTTGTTCGGTCCACAGTTTTACATGGAACAACCCCATTCACACCTCCTGGACATATCATATCAGAATGCAGAGATCCCTTCTATTTATTGCACTCCTCCAAATTTTGAAATACAGCTTTGAGCTAAAACAACCAAAATGCCTATAAAAATGCACGTTTCGCATTAAAATGCATGCTTGTAAATGAAATTCATAACTATGTTTACTCTAGGTTTCCCCTCCTATATACAATCTTGTATGCCATT
This sequence comes from Podarcis vaucheri, assembly GCF_965113315.1. Taxonomy (NCBI): domain Eukaryota; kingdom Metazoa; phylum Chordata; class Lepidosauria; order Squamata; family Lacertidae; genus Podarcis; species Podarcis vaucheri. The sequence continues at coordinate 66,816,965 of NC_138765.1, read as the reverse complement.
CTGCCTAACACAGTATGCAAAATCTTTTTGCAAAGCAACTTCTTCTACGCTGCTCTTTGGTATGTTATTTTCCACAACAGATGCATTTTTAGGCAAACTTTTCCCTAGAATGTACATTTTTGTGCCCATTACTTGGCTGGAGAACCACATTGCAAAATTCAGAGGAGTGTGAATTTTTGAAGGATGTCTGCATTTCAGCTCATGCACTGTGTTAGTTGAGTGTAAATTAGGTAGGTTTACCTTTAAAGGTGAACTGAATCAAATTTATTCCCCATCCCTAATTTAAAGGCAAAATGTGACCTTTTCAAAAAAGTGATTTATTTTTTGCTGTGGTTTGCTTGTATAATAATAATGATAATAATAATAATAATAATAATAATAATAATAATAATAATAATAATAATATATTTATACCCCGCTCATCTGGCTGTGTTTCCCCAGCCACTCTTGGCAGCTCCCAACAGAATATTAATAATAAAAAAGTGACAACATCAAACATTAAAAACAAGGGCATTCACCAATTGATGCTGAAAGAGGATGGAATGAATATATGAATAAAAGCAAGTGAAACTGACGCGGAAACAGAATAACCTGATCCATCCACCAACCCCTACATGTACTTTATCCTGCCTCCGCTATCTGAGGGGGGAAATCGCAGACGATTTGGAATGGGGAAACTGTGTGTGTGGGAGAGTCCAACTGTCTCCCCTGATGGTTGCAGCAGTGACTGCCCTTGTCAAAATCAGTTCCCACTCAAAAGATGCTTTTAGCTCTCTTTAGAAACTGTAGGGGATGATCCAGTCCTGCAACCCTTGATGTCAGGTAACGTTTGGTCCTAATTAAGAGGCCTCAGCTAAGGTCAATCACCAGGTGCTGGAGTTCCAAGAACAGGCAGAGTAGTGGGTGCGGTCAGTCTGTGTGGACAATGGTAGGGCCAGACACAGGTTCAGAGTGACAAAAATAGGAGAGGAAAGGAAACTCTCCAGAGCAACAATCCAGAGCAAAGGAGTAGGCACTTAGACAATGTCGTCACTAGGGCTGTGATCCTGAACCAAATTGGGTTGACTCAGGATTCAGCTGGTTTGCACCAGGTCAGGTCAGATTAGGTCCATGCAAGATCCAAGGCTGTCAAAAGAGTGGGGAGGTCTGGCAGAGAGGAGAGAACAGAGAAAAGGAAGGAAGCCTACATACATTTCTTTTTCCCATGACGCTGAATGCATGTTTAATAGGAGTTGGCAAACCCTCATCCAAAATTAACAGGTAGCATTGAGCTCTGTTCATTCATGTTCATCTTCATTCCACATACAAACATTGCAGATCATATCCAGTGCTAATCCTTCTCCGTGTAAACCCTTTGGAATTAATGGGCATGACTAGCCGCAGGCCATTCATTTCCATGGGTCTACTCTGAACACAACTAACAGTCAATGCAACCCTATCAATGTAACTTCACGGCTGCATTAAAATTCTTGTCGAGAAGCATTTGCTGGTGCATGGGCAAAGCACCACAGACAAGGAATCTTGATGTAGCTATGCATGCAGTCGAATCGCAATGCAAGAGCAATTCATTGACACAATTGATAGTGTAGAAGGTAAAGGCTGCAGGAGTGGTTTTTTTGTAAGGGAGAGGGCAAATTGCCCTAAAGAGTGCCCTCCTGTGGGCTCACCTCTTCCTCATTCCTGACCCTTCACTCACTCTTTCCTGCATAGGCCTTGCCTGCTTGCTCAGAGGCAAGGAAGGAGCTGATTCCTTACTCCAGCCCCTGCTTCCTTACTCCAGCCCCGGTTCATTTGCACATACAACAGAGGCAGCAAGGGGTCCAGCAGTGGGGCCAGAGGAGAGGAGGAGTTGGTAGTGGTCTTGTTAATGGTGGGTGAAATGTCCAGTGCCCATCAATGTTGAACCCTTGATGCCAGACCTGGAGAATGACGGAAATGTGCAAGCCATCCACCCACAATGTTCTATACAAAATCCAGACATTTAAACAACAGAGATCCAAATCAATGGATTCAAATGGCAAGAAAGGAGATTCTGACTAAATATTGGGAAGAACTTCCAGAGGGTAAAAGCTGTTTGACAGTGGAATGGAATACTTCAGAAGGTGGCGGACTCTCATTCACTGGAAGTTTGTAAGCAGAGTTTGGATGGCTACTCTCAGTTGTAATTCCTGCATTGCAGAGAGTTGGACTAGATGATCCTTTCGGTTTCCTTCCAAGCCTACAATTCTACGATTCTATGTTTCTTTGAGGGCATCAGAAAGTGCCAAATGCACCCGTTTTCAAAAACAAATTCCAAGGAGAAATTTGAGTGAGGAAAATTCCGGAAGCCTCTGCCTTGCTCTGATGCTTCCTTCGTAAGTGCATGAACTAAGGCTCACTCTCTGTACGTGAGGGCCCGTTGGACATCTGTGGCCATCTCAGTCAAGGGGAAAGGACATCCTTTCCTTGAGGTGGCTGGAGAAATCAGCTCATTGGGAACTAAAGATTTCCTATCGCTGTCTCCAAATAGTTTAGTGGTGTGTTGCCTAGACAACCAGAAAACTCCCACACATAGCTATTTTATTCAGGAAGACATCCTGTCAACACACACCATCTTTCTCTCCCTCGTGTGTTCACACACACACACACACACACACACACGGGTTTGTGTGTCAGATGAGATCCTCTGCAACAGATAACTGTGGGGGCTTCAATGCTTTCCAACCCAAATTCTACCTTACCAGGAAATACGGACGCTTTGGGCAATTTGCTTGGCTAGGTCCATCCTTGAGATTCATTCTCCCCTGCCTGACAAGGGGATCATGAACTGTGATGTTAATGGAGATGAGTGAGCAACCTCGATACGGTGTCTTGAAGGAGGAAACTCATTTCTACTTCATGTCAGTAGAATTGCTTTGGGCAACCCGGAAAGGATAAGCTGGCCACTGGCCATACCTTATCATGGGTGATAGTCTGGAGTAAGGATGGAAGGGTGTGCTTCTCCTCAAACTGGAAAGGATCTACCCATTTGTGAGAGTTCCAAGTAAACCTTTGCACGGCCCATCCAGAAGAACCTAAGAAAAGCATGATGGGTCAGGCCAATGACCCATCTAGTCCAGCATCCTGGGTCCAATTCTGGGTGCCATAATTTAAGAAGGATGTTGGCAAGCTGGAACGTGTACAGAGGAGGGTGACCAAGATGGTCAAGGTTCTGGAAACCAACCATGAGGAATGGTTGGGTATGTTTAGCCTAGAAAAGAGGAGACTAAGAGCATATATGATAGCCATCTTCAAATACCTGAATGGCTGTCACATGTCTCCTGCTATGGGTGGTAGGGCCCAAACCAGTGGTTTCAAGTTACAAGAAACACTAAACATCAGGAGGAACTTTCTGATGTTAAGAACTGTTCAGCAGTGGAATGTTCTCCCCTGTAGGTGGTGGATTCTCCTTCATTGGATTTTTAAGCAGAAGTTGAATGGCCATCTGTCATGGAGGCTTTAGTGAGATTCCTGCATTGCAGGAGGTTGAACTAGATGACTAGATATTCCAGGTCTACAGTTCTATGATTCTATACTTTCTTTTACCTGTCCTTAATCTCCAAACGTTCAGCTTCATTGTATCACCCTTAGTTCTAGTGTGATAAGAGAGAGAAAGAAAGCTTTTCAAAGTCCACTTTCTCCATCCCAGGCATCATTTTACAAACCTCTGTCATGTCACCTCTTCCTCGCCTTTTTTTGTAAAGTCCTGAAAGTTTCCCCCATAGGGGATTTTTTCAATCCCCTTGATCATTTTGGGTTATACCTTTTCTGAACCTTTTCCAACTCTGCAACATCCTTTTTTTGAAGCAAGACAACAAGAACTGCACACAGTACAGTGGTACCTCAGGTTACATACACTTCAGGTTACATACGCTTCAGGTTACAGACTCTGCTAGCCCAGAAATAGTGCTTCAGGTTAAGAACCTTGCTTCAGGATAAGAACAGAAATCGTGCTCCGGTGGCACGGCAGCAGCGGGAGGCCCCATTAGCTAAAGTGGTGCTTCAGGTTAAGAACAGTTTCAAGTTAAGAACAGACCTCCGGAACGAATTAAGTACTTAACCCGAGGTACCACTGTATTCCAAATGTGGCTGCAACACAGAATTGTATAATGCTACTATGACACTGGCAGACTTATTTTCAATTCCTTTCCTAATGGTCCCTAGCATGGAATTTGCCCTTTGCACAGTTGCCGCACACTGGGTTCGCATCTCCACGGAGCTATCCACCATGTCCCCAGGGTCTCATATATTCAAAGAGTGGACTCAGTTTTCCAGCTAGGGATGCTGGGAGTTGCAGTCCAGCAACATCTGGAGGGTGTAGGTCCACCACCCACAATATACAGTCAGCAGTTTGAAAGGCGCAAGACACATAAAGCAATGAACAGAAACAGCAATTTTTAAAAATCCTCATCAGCCAAATGCTTTTCTTTCTTTATTGCTGATGCTTTCTTCTGTTAAGTGAGCATTAATCTCCCTTGCTTCATTTCATCCTTACACAAACCTAGGGAACGAGGTGAGGCCAAAAAAGGCAAGTCTACCATCATCGTGAGTTCTGCCTGCTATAACCCATCCATTCCAAGTCCCCAGTAGGGGGCAATAATTGCTGCAATCAAGTCATAAGGACTAGAAACTTTAAAAGGAAAAATTGAAGCTGAACTGTATTACATGATGAATTCCAGATGAATACTATGACAAATATGTCAATTTCCCCCCCCCCTCATTTCCACCCCCTAGTCTTTCAGTTTGCCCCATTTCCACTTCAGTTTATATTATGACCCCAGCTTGCCATCTAGCCACAGACTTAATATTCTCCCCCTACTTAACATTACACATTTTTAGAAGAACAGCCTACCTGAATATAAAGGAATATTTATTTAGAAGGAAAGAAAAAGAAAGATATATTAAAAAAAAAAAGTTAAGCCATGCTAAAAGAACTCAGCCCTCCTCCCTTCTGTGTATGAGCATTTTTAGCATCTTGTACGATGGAGAGAGAGAGAGAAAAAAGATTTTCACCCTTGGCTGCTAAACAAGAAAATAGGTATTTTCCATGTAACAAATTAGGACGGGCAATCAGGCAAACTTATTCGGGCAAAAGAGCTTTCTGGCAATTGCTGTAATCAGCAGGATTCAGGCGGGCTTATTGTGAGGTTAGCTTTACTTAGAGTGCTTTGCATTTTTCTTGTTTAAAAATGAACATGGTCCCTCCTTTTAGAAGAGGGAGGACACCCTCCCCGAAAAAAAGGAGAGCACACAGAGAGAGGCATGCCCATCACCCATTTTTAAAAGACTCAACTGTTCTCTCTGTTTCGTCTTTCTGATCCCAGCTCAAGGATGCTTTGAGTGGAGCTGTTGTGTCAGAAATGGATCTACCTGCCATTAAGTCATTTTTCCCCCTTCAAGAGTGGCTTTACAGGGTCATCAAAAAGTTTGCCTGAACCAAAACAATTTATTTCATTTTGTGCTCAGATTTGTCTACATCAAAGAAAACCTGCAGAGATTCACCCCCTCTCCCCCAAACAGAAATAGTTAGCAGCTCATGGACGGTATTTTGCTTCTTGCCAACATTTAGGCTCTTTTGCCTTCCTCCTGTGTCTTTATTGTCCTTGCCTTCATAGTCCTTCTCTGCCCTTCATGCTATTGGCTGTGGTGAATGGTGAGATTTTGGCTGCTGATGTTGCCATGCTTCATTTGGTATGAAGACATCGTGGCTGCTTGTCGCTGGCAAAGCGTTGCCATCCAGATGTAGTTGAACTACAGCTCTCATCGTGTTTGACCATTGGCCATGCCGGCTGGGGCCAGTAGGAGTTGTGGCCCAGTAACATCTGGAAGGGAACACATCAGCTACTCCTGGCCAACACCATCTAGCAGCATGCCCCTGAGAGTCAGAGAGGAGGGCTTTCTAGTCCTACCTGGAGATGTTTGGGGTGGTTTTTGAAGGTTCCAAAAAGGGCCAACAAAATTATCAAGGAGATGGAGCAACTCCCCTATGAAGATAGGTTGTGGCATTGGGGACGTTAGAGAAAAGGCAAGTAAGAGGCAATAGGATAGGAGTTTATAAAATGACCCCTGGCTTAGAGAAAGTGGATAGAAAAAGGCTTTTCTCCCTCTCTCCTAACAGTAGAACAAGGGGACATCCAATGAAGCTGAATGTTGGAAGATTCAGGATGGATAAAACAAAGTCCTTCTTCGTGCAATGCATAGTTAAACAGTGGAACTCACTGCCACAGGAGGCAGTAATAGCCTCCAACTTGGATGGCTTTGAAAGAGATTGGAGAAATTCATGGAGGATAAGACTGTCAATGGCTTCCAGCCATGATGACTATGTTCTCCCTCCATGGAGGCAACAATGCTTGTGAATACCAGTTGGAGACCTCAGTGGGGAGAGATTCTTCTTGTGCTCAAATTCTGCTTGCAGTTGGCCACTGTGAGAACAGGATGCTGGACTAGGTGGGTCATTGGCCTGATCCAGCAGGCTCCTCTTACTTCCTTACTTCTACATGCAAACTATTTCTTACACCACCATTGCAAACTGTTCCACACCCTTCCACTGTGTGCCTCTGTGAAAGGATTTGTGGAGGGGCAAAAGATGCCCTCTCTGGCTTCAGCTGAACATTATTTATTTATTTATTTAATGTTCTCAATAAACGCTTTGTCTGTGCAAGACATTGATTGACACTGTCCTTATTAAAACAGCCAGGCACACAGTTCTAACAGTGCAATTTTGCTGTGCCTTAGCTGGGCACCCAGGCATAGTAGACTGAAGCGTCTGCTGTTCCCTGGTGCTGACCCCAGCACTCCAGCCCTGAGAGCTTCTGGACCTCAACATCCTGAAGGGAGGCTGCCAAAACCACAAGGTTTTAAAGAAAGCAGGGGAGAGCAGCACAGTGTCCCCTGAATCTTGTGCTCTCAAGGTTTCTCTAGTTGCTGAGATTTATGCTTTGCAGACCCAGGGCAGAGGGTCAAAGAGGCTGGATACTGCCTTGGCTGAGCCAGGGAGAACAGCTTTCTTCCCCCCTGCCTTCCTTCCAGAAAGGCTGCCATTCTGGTGACATGCCTAGATTTTAATTCACTCAGCAACGCACTTCAAACACTGCAAAAGCCCACGAACCCAGAAAGACTGGGAAGTGTTCCATTTCATTTCAGTCAGTCCAGGCGCCGGCTTCGCAGCCAAACACACAGCGAGGAAGCAGGCAGCTTGTCAGTCAGTCTAGGCAGATCTATGTGCGTCAAGATGGATCTGGCTCACACCCACAGGCAGGGAGCTAAATTCCACCATGTGGTTGTCCTTGCAAGTACACAGCCCCCGCCGAGAAAAGGTTCCTGGAAGCCCAAGCTGCAATCTGTCTTTCTGATTCCAAATTCTGCGGGGGGCAAAGATGAAGGCTACCTCGGCTGGATCATTTCAAGGGGACCATGTGTGTCCACATCCCACATCCCAAGTCAATGGGTTCAAATGACAAGAAGGGGGATTCCAGGTAAACTTTAGGAAGACCTTTCTGATGGTCTGATGGCGGAACAGACTCCCTTGGAAGGTGGTAGACTCTGTCATTGGAAGTTTTTCAACAGAGATCAGATGACCATCTGTCAGGGATTTTTGAGCTGTGATTCCTACATTGCAGGGGGTTGGACTAGATGACCCCTGAGGTCCCTTCTGACTCTACAGTGCTATCACTCTTTGCTTCTATTAAACAGCAAACTCGGTTCCCAACAGCTCATCCTTATACACCCCAAAGAAGCATGCTGAATGTCGAAGGTTTGCGAAACTAAAAATACAGTATGTTTAGAGGTGGGTAACTGAAAGGGGTTAACCTTCCACCAAGCAACCCAATGAAGACTGAGCATGCTCATTGGGGATGGTATGCTGACTAAATGTGGAATGACAGAGGGCATGGCTGGCTGGATACCTGCAGGGAATCCTTGTAAACTGCAAAACTGTGTGGAAGGTTCCCACTTGTTTATGCATCTTATACACATTCAGATGCTGTGGTTTGGGGAGGGTGCAGGATAAATTGGGTGAACTAAAAAACAAAACAGGAACAATAAACTCAGCTGAAAAATTCTGTTTGGCTGGGTCAGGGAGGAGATGATGTAATCAAGAAGACAGAGTGCATATGGTGAGCAGCAGGATGGAAATGAGGACAGCGGGGGGCAGGTCTTACTGGGGATCCTGCAATCTGCCTTAAATCTGAACACAGGCATCCGTAGGAATGCAGATGTGAATGCAAAAGTTGGGTCTGAGCATAGGATCAAGTATATACAGAGGCAGAGGCAGTCATACTGGGAGCAGTGGAAAAGGGTGTGTGGCTTTAGTGGGATCAGGAGACAAGGCCAAATTATCATCAAATGTTCGCAGATGTGCCTGTCACCTCCAAAACGGGGGTGCCTGATACACCAGGGCTCTCCTAATTTTCTTACTATATAGACAAAGCTTCTGAACACTTGGTGAAATGTAATGGATGGGGACCAGGTGATGCACAAAAATGTGACCAGGTGATGGGGACCAGTTGCACAAAAATGTGACAGAATCGCTATGATTCAGTGGGTCAAGTTTTGGTGTGCAGCTGGGGAGATATAGGTTCAGATCTCTCTTTAACCATGAAACTCCCTCAAAACAGAGTCTTGAGTAGGCCACTTGCCATAAGCCCAGCTTAGCTTGTTCCACATAGTGGCATCAAAAAAAGAAAAGCAAAGGCAATTCAACTGAACAGACCACACAAATCCTGGCCAAGAGACATCAGAATGAATGTGGGGTACCTGATATGTCACCAAAGAGCCTCCCACAGGGATAAGTGGGTCAATGGGTTAGCAGAAACCCTTGTAGGCAATTAAGTTTTGTGGATCGATGTGCAAGGCTGCCAACCTGTTTACGACGACAGCATCAGAAGCATCTCATATAAATTTTGCTAGGGAAAAAATTATTAAAGAAAAGTCATTAAGGAACTCTTCTATTTTCTTTTCCCATCATTTTCCTTTCTCCCTCCTCCTCCTCCCTTCCATTTAATCTGCAAGGCTCACTGGCCCGCAGTTGATAGGTTTGAATGTGGGGAGTTAACAGACGGTGAAATAGCTTCATCTCCAGTGCCGCTGAAAGTGGGGAGAGAGGGAGAGAGCTGGCCTTCACTTTATTCTCAGGTGAGGGGAGTCAAGGTGAGGAGAGGGAGCATGCAGGGCCAGTAGCCACCTGGCCTCAGGTTAAGGATGGGTATTAAGAGGACCGTCAGCTTACTGGGACCTGACAAAGCATTTCTGATGTAGTTTCTAAAAGGCATTCTGCTCCACATTTGTAAGAACTCAGTCTTTTACTGTGGCAGCAGCTACACTTTGGAACTCCCAGTTGATTGATATCAGGCAGGCTCCTTGACTGTGCTGTTTTTGGCACCTGCTAAAAACATGTTTGTTTAGGTGCACCTACCCATATGTTCAGAAAGTTGATGCACATCTGCTTTTAGTCTACTTTAACTTTTTGAAAGTATTTCCGTAATTTTTTCTTATTTGTAATTGTTTTGTATTATCTTTTTTGTAAACCGCTTTGGAGATTTTTACAGTTGATCAGTGTATGAATTTTATGAGATGATGATGATAGTCAATCATTGAACCCAAACCAGTCTCTGTGCCTTCTGTAATTAGTTTCTGATCTAGACCCTCCCTTTAAGTATAAAGAACAGTGCTGCCTGCCACTACCCATTTTGAGATAATCTCCCACTGAATACCAGTTGCTGGAAACCACAGAAGGGGAGATTGTTGCCCTTGGGCTTGGGCCCTCCTTGCAGGTTTCCCATAATGGGCATCTGGTTGGCCACTGTGATAACAAGTTGTTGGACTAGATGGGCCACTGGCTCTTCTTATCTTCTTATGGACAGACCTTCCAAAGTCCGCCTCTGATGGGATGGCAAGGGGAAGTTTGGGATGTGGCTCTTGCTAAGGGAAAGGGACCCCTGACCATTAGGTCCAGTTGTGACCGACTCTGGGGTTGCGCCGCTCATCTCGCTTTATTGGCCAAGGGAGCTGGCGTACAGCTTCCGGGTCATGTGGCCAGCATGACTAAGCCGCTTCTAGCGAACCAGAGCAACGCACGGAAATGCTGTTTACCTTCCCGCCTGAGTGGTACCTATTTATCTATTTACACTTTGACGTGCTTTCGAACTGCTAGGTTGGCAGGAGCAGGGACTGAGAAATGGGAGCTCACCCCATCGCGGGGATTCAAAACGCCGACCTTCTGATCGGCAAGCCCAAGGCGCAGTGGTTTAACCCACAGTGCCACCAGTGTTCCTATATATGGCTCTTGCTAATAGGCTGTTAAAAGATCAGATTGAACATGGTCATTTTGACAAGATTCTGGTTCCCATGCATCAGCTAAATAAACAGAAGCAACAACAGCATCCTTGCTCTGTTTTCCTTCTTATATGTGACTGGGGCATGCATATAACACCCTAAAGGTTTTGTTGAAGTTGATCAATGTCATTTTAGTATAAAAACAATAAAGGTAAAGGTAAAGGTACCCCTGCCCGTACGGGCCAGTCGTGTCCAACTCTGGGGTTGCACACCCATCTCGCTTAAGAGGCCGGGGGCCAGTGCTGTCCGGAGACACTTCTGGGTCATGTGGCCAGCGTGACAAAGCTGCTCTGCCTAGCCTGCACCAGCGCAGCACACGGAAACACTGTTTACCTTCCCGCTATATAGCGGTACCTATTTATCTACTTGCACTTAAGAGTGCTTTAGAACTGGTAGATGGGCAGGAGCTGGGTCCGAACGACGGGAGCTCACCCCGCCGCGGGGATTCGAACCGCCGACCAAACGATCAGCAAGTCCTAGGCGCTGAGGTTTTACCCACAGCGCCACCCATGTCCCTATAAAACCAATAAAACATCCCACAAAAAAGAGCAGGGTGAGTGCTGACATATGCCTCCAAAAGCACAAATCAACAGACGCTTCCCTGGGGTGGTAAACATAAAGGATAATAGAATTGTAGAGTTTTGAAAGGGTCCAACAAGGGTCATCTAGCCCAACCCCCTGTGAAAAAGGAATCACAATTAAAGAATTCCCAACAGATGGCCAAGCTCAGATCCACACTGTCCACAAGGAACTGACATGGTGACACTTTAAGGATGCTGTTGCCTGGCTGGAAGGTATCCTTGCACTCTGATATTGCACCAGCTGGATGATAGAGAGGGGGTGTAGAAACCAGCCTACTGTACATAGGTAAAATCTATAGCAATCCTCCCACCCACTTTTGCCTTTGGCCCTCCCCATCACTTGCAAGTGGCCGCCAGAAGGTCACCCAGAAGGGAATGTGGCCCCAAGGCTGAGAAAAAGGTTCTCCCTCCCTGGCTTGAGATGTGCTGCACCAGCATTGGAGAGAGGTGGGAACATCTGGGAAATAAAGGCAAGTGTTTCATACCCACCAGAGAAGATATTAACTTGCTAGCCTAACCCAGCAGGGCCTCAGGTTTACCAAAGCCACCTTCACAATCAGACTAGGAAAATGTGTCACGCTGGAACGCCAGGGAGCTTATAGAAGGCCACAGCCTGAAATACACAAAGCCAGGAGGGTTCTTGCCTCCCCTCTCCCGCAGACTGATCCGACTGCTATTATTTGGCAGCTGTTCTGATCTGCCGCTGCGGCAGAGGATTGTCTACACCACGCTATCAGAGGACCCTTGCTGTTCGGCCCGTCTCCCCCACAAACATCAATAGCCTGACAGTTGCATCCTCTGGAAATCGCCGAGTAGGAACAGACCGGCTTTAGAGCTCTGCTTTCGCCGCCTCATCGCCTCTTTTATTTCTTTCCTTGCAGCAAGAGAGGCAGGGGAGAGCAATTTGGCGACAGTCCCCTGCTGAGCCGGGAACACTGAAAGGAGATCTGGGAGAGGGAGGGAGGGAGATGCCTTCCTTCAAGAAATAACAACAGGCATCTAGAACTGGCAACCGGCAAATCCTATTAGCTGTTTGCACTGGTTCTGGGCCCAAAATGTTCCTTTCCATTTTTCTGCCCCGCCCCCCAATAGGTTGCACCTCATGTTAGTCCTGCTCAGAACAGACACACTGGAATCACGAAATGAGAGAGTTCATTTTTTTAAATATCATATTAGCGCAGGGACTGGTTAACTACAATAACATGTTCCCCCCCCCTTTTTTTTGCAATGTACAGTGGTTACATACACTTCAGGTTACATATGCTTCAGGTTACAGATTCCACTAACCCAGAAATAGTGCTTCAGGTTAAGAACTTTGCTTCAGGATAAGAACAGAAATCGTGCTCCGGCGGCGCGGCGGCAGCAGGAGGCCCCATTAGCTAAAGCGGTGCTTCAGGTTAAGAACAGTTTCAGGTTAAGAACGGACCTCCGGAACGAATTAAGTACTTAACCCAAGGTACCACTGTATCTTTTTGTTGTTCTGTTTGTTTTCTACATGGGTACTACTTCTTGTTTCTTCTTCTTTCTTGTGTCTTATCGTACTCCGTGCACTTGTAATTTTGTAATTTTTTAAATTTTTGAATACAGAATATAATTATTTTTTTTAAAGCGTAGAGTTGTAAAAGACCCAAAGGGTCATCTAATCTAACCTCTGCAATGCAGGAATCACAGCCAAATATTCTTGACAAGGGTCCCTTAATTTAGCTGTGATTCCTGGATCAGAATAGCCAGCTGGATCATCCCAGTTGGCTCATCTGGTTCCGCTTTCTCTTCTCACAGTAGCCACCCAGATGCCCATAGGAAACAAGCAAGCAGGATTCAAGCACAAGAGTCCCTCGCCCTCTTGTGGCTTCTGGCAACTGATATTCAGAGGACCTGTTGTCGATGTGGCTGTTGCTTTAAGACAAGCTCACAGAGGACCTCTAGCCAGAGGGTATTGGCCACGTGGCTGGTGCCTGGGAGGTTAGTTCGGTGCAATCTGAGAGAGAGGTGCTAATACTGCCAGGGCAGCTGTTCTTTTAATCAATACATAATTTTTGTTCATCCAATTGCCTCTGAAACATTGGAAGATTCAAGACAGATACAGTGGTACCTGTGTCAAAATAAAAAAATTCCTTCCAGTATGCACATGAAAGCTCATACCAAGAACTAACTTAGTTGGTCTTTAAGGTGCTACTGGAAGGAATTTTTTTATTTTGACTATGGCAGACCAACACGGCTACCTATCTGTAAGTGGTACCTGTGGTTATGTACTTAATTCGTTCCAGAGGTCCATTCTTAAGCTGAAACTGTTCTTAACCTGAAGCACCACTTTAGCTAATGGGGCCTCCCGCTGCTGCCACCGAGTGATTTCTGTTCTCATCCTGAAGCAATGTTCTTAACCCAAGGTACTATTTCTGGGTTAGCGGAGTCTGTAACCTGAAGCGTCTGTAACCTGAAGCATATGTAACCTGAGGTACCACTGTAAAGGAAAGCACTCCTTCACACAGGTCTTAAGCTATGGAACTCGCTCCCACAGGAGGCAGTGTTGGCCAAGCAACCTGGATGGCTTTAAAAGAAAATGCAGCAAATTCATGGAGGAGAACAAGACTATCAGTGCCTACATGCCATGATAGCTATACTCTGCCTCCATCCTCAGAGGCAGCAATGCTTCTGAATGCCAGTTGCTGGAATCTGCAGGAGCAAAGGGGGCCCCTTGTGCTCAAACCCTGCTTTCCTTTCGTAATTTTTCAAATGCAATTCTTTTCTTCATTAATAATGGTTCCCCCAAGCTGCAGGAGAAATTTAAATTCAGTAGGAATCACTTGTGAGTAGAGGTTTTAGGGATTTGTGCTGCTAAACAACATTTTCCAAATATATTTTTTTGATCCAAAGGATAAAACACCTTCCTGGCTTTTAACCCAGAAATGGAAGGATATAGCCATAGAAAAGAATGCATCATGCAAAAAGCAAGGAATAAAACTCATTCACTGATTCCTTGGTATGGCGTGTCAGAAGCATGTCTCTGTTTCCATGTTTGACACTGTGGGATGTAGCACAGGGCACCTAGGTTTGCCACAATTTCTCCCACCACCTGGGCTTAGAAACAAGACCAGCATCTGGAAACATCCACCTAAACACTGCGAGCATTTATTGCAGTGTGGACCAGGCCACTGGATTTTTTCATCACACTGATGGCAACCTCCCCCTTCTCCCATCGTTGAGACTTTGGCTTAAACAAAGGGGTTTTGTGTCCGCAGAAATCCGCACCTGCCTCCTGGATTGAATTAGCTCTGCTCCTTCCCCCCCCCCTCCATCCCTGGTGTACACAACACATGCCAAACTGGCAGCAGTTACATGAGAGGGAGAGTGGCAGACCCTCCCCTTGTTGTGTGGTTTGACGCAGTAATATATTTCCGAATCCCTCTGGCATGCACTCTTGCTATCCCGATTTACGAGGACGTGTTTATTTCCCAAGGACTGCCCATGGCAAATCACTGTCCCCATGCTGTCCATAACAGTTGCCTTTTAGGGATACCTTGTAAGGGTTTGAGTGGCATGGGTGACTTGCCCAGAAACAGGGGCCTCTGCAGTCAGAGAACCAGTGTGGTGTAGTGGTTAAGAGCAATAGACTCGTAATCTGGGGAACCGGGTTCGATTCCCCACTCCTCCACATGCAGCTGCTGCTTTGGGCCAGTCACACTTCTCTGAAGTCTCTCAGCCCCACTCACCTCACAGAGTGTTTGTTATGGGGGAGGAAGGGAAAGGAGAATGTTAGCCGCTTTGAGACTCCTTCGGGTAGTGTTAAATCGGACTATCAAATCCAAACTCTTCTCAAAAAGTTAACTGTCTAAGGTCCCATCCGCACCATACATTTAAAGCAGTATACTACCACTTTTAAACAGCCATGGCTGCTTCCAAAGAATCATGAAACCTGTGCTTTGTTAAGGGTGCCAATGGTTGTTAGGAGAACCGCCTAGTCCCCTCACAGAACTACAATTCCCAGAGTGGTTTAGCAATCAATCCCTTTTCCCTGGGAACTCTGGGAATTGTAGATCTGTGAGGAGAAACAAAGGGTCTCTTTTAGCAACCCTTGGCACACTTAATAAAATGCAGGTTCCGTGATTCTTGACTGTTTAAAATTGTAGGATATACTGCTTTAAATGTAGTTATCATTGCCCCCCCTTTATTTTTTTAAAGGCCTATCTAAATTATTTCATCTCTATCAAGTCATAGGCCTTTTATTTCTGTATCCAGGCATCTGTGGTGGATTAAGTCATAAAATCAGATCATGCAGTGAGATTTTACTCTTGGCACAACACTCTATGGAAGATCACTGGGCAGTGACCCTAAAATGAGCATTTTCTGTTGTTGCTGAAGCATCACTTGTTTCAGAGGTCTTGCAAAGACATCTCTTTTTGCCTGGGCTTTCCCTGACCTATTAGATTACTCCTTGTTATTACAGGATTCCTGTTATTGTATAGACCCATAGAATTGTAGAGTTGAAAGGGACCTCAAGGGCCATCTAAGCCCAACCTCCCTGCAATGCTGGAATCACAGCTAAAGAATCCTTGACAGATCGCCATCAAACCTCTCTTTAAAAACCTGGAATGAAGGAGAGTCCACTGCCTTCATAATGCTATTTAGTTGTAGCTCTCATGTGATTTTTTTTGTTAGCAATTATCTTAATTATGACAGTAAATGAAATGCCTTTAAACAATCAATAAAAATTATAAACAAAGTGTTGTATCCAATGTTAGTCCTACTTAGAGCAGACCCACTGAAATTAGTGGGCACAACTAACTTAGGTCCATAAATCTCAATGGGTTTCATCTGAGTAGGACTTAGTGGACTTCAAAGGCACATTAAGGTGATTGTTCCATCAGTGTGAGTATTTCTGCTTGCCCGATGGAGCCAGTGTGGTGTAGTGGTTAGAGTGCTGGACTACTAGCACCTGTGAGACCAGGGTTCAAATCCTCCAACTTGGCCATAAAGCCCTTTGGGTGACCAGTCACTGCCTCGCAGCCTAACCGACCTCACTGGGCTGCTGGGAGGATAAAATGGGGGTAGAGAAGCACATGCACCACCATGAGCTCCATGCACACAAGAACTTATTTGCGTCCCACCCTGTATGTTTCAGAAATGTATAACTAGAGCCTAAAGAACAACCCCCAAAAAATTATCATCAAAATTCTCCTTTGTACACAAACCCTGAGAACATTTCAGATGGGGAGAATTGCTTAAGCTCCCCACTCTTGTTCCTACAACTCTGAACTCATACATCCCTTTGTCTCAGTGACGCTACACCTGGAAATCTGCATATTTGCCTGCTTAATTTTACTGGAGATGTTAAAGCAATGCCATTTTAACAAGGCCATGACACCCAGTGCATCAAAAGTCAGGCAGAATTTTGCATCTATGTCCTCACAAGAGCTCCTGGAGGAGTCTAAGTAGACGGCTCTCCCTCTCTGATCTCCCTGCCCTTGAATCATCTGCCTTGGAGGCCTCAAGTGCAATGGGGGAAGTCCCAGACAAAAGAGTCACTTTCAGAAAGAGGCTGCAGAAAGCTACTCACTCACCCTTAGCTGCCTTACCAGTCTTACATAATCACTTAGCTTTTAAAGAGGAAAAGAGGAAATCTAAAGAGGTTTTATATTTTATAAAAACAAACAAACAAACATGGCTTCTAATCATCACAAAACAAGAGACTGGTGGCAAAGCATTAAAAAAGTAGGACCTTGGAGGACTTTCAGAACATGCAGATAATCACACATTGTGGACTGCAAAGCCCAACTGTGAGAGCTGTAAAAGTTCAGTGCTTTTTTTTAGAGGGGAGGAAGACATAGATTAGAACTGAAATAGCCCCAAATGTGGGCAAAGTACACCAAATTTTAGTTGAAATAAAAGATGCAGGGGGAAAATAGCACGAACCACCTATATCAGGCCCATGCAGTGTAAGGGAAGTGTTGCAGACCAGATGTAAAATATCTGTTTTGCATGCTGAAGGTCCCAGGTTCAGATCTTGGGCTTGGAAAGTCCCCTATCTAAATCCCCGAAAATCCCTGCAATTTGAGAAGGTTCTTTCATTCCTGATACCAACCTTGTAAACAGTTCACACCAACTGTGGCTTTTGCCTCAAAATCCTGATACATCTCTTTTGCATTTCAAGGATTTGAGAGTGGCTGGTCTTGTTTTGCCATCTCTGTAAGGAGTTTCTGTTTTGTCTCAAAACACCAAATTCAGCTGGCAGCATGAACTTTCCTTGGCAGGAGTCTGCAATTAAGCTTGGGTTTGCAAACTGGCATTGGCTCACTCTTTTGCTTGGGGATGGCCAGCGGAAGCCTGCTTGTCCATGGGTGAAAGTCACTTTCCTTAGATCAGTTTCACAAGACGAGGAGAGAGACCACCTACCTGTGAGCTGCTCTGGATCTGGCTTTCTCTGGCCCCACTCCCATCTTGATTGAGAGGGCAGGGACCTGACCAACTCCAGCTGCAAAGGTTGGTTCTACTGAGCAGGGGGTTGAACTAGATGAGCTTTGGGTCCCTCCCAACTATACAAAGGGTAGTGAGTCTCTGTGTGTGGTCCAGCTCTTTTGGAACTGTGAATTATAAGGCAAGAAATGAATGTATAACCAACAAGTGGGCTCATCACAGTGTGGGGAGACCTCTTTCAACCCAATGACCACCTTCCCTTCTGGGTCAGTTATCAGTGTTCAGTGATGCAGGCCTCATCAGAGTCACACTTTTAAAGCAATATCACTCCACTGTAAAAAGACATGACTTCCCCCAAAGAATCCTGGGAACTGTAGTTTTTTTAAAAAAAATAAAAAGTGCACTGAGAGTTGCTAGGAGTTCTGCTAGTCCCCTCCCAGAACTACAATTCCCAGTGGTTCAACAGTTAAGCCTTCCTTCCCAGGAAAATCTGAGAATTATAGTTCTTTGATGAAGCCTCCTAACAACTCTGAGCACGCTTAACAAACTACAGCTCCCAGAATTATTTGAAGCAAGCCATGACTATTTAAAGTTGCAGCATGGTGCTTTAAATGTACGGAGTGAATGTGGCCTTTGCATAACCCATCCTGTGACTTTGTGGTGGACGATGGGATGCAAAAGCTAATTATAACAAAATGGTGGTGGTGGTGATTTAATACCCCCCTCCAAAAGTTTGATTGTAAGCTCTTTGGGGGAAGAGAGCTGCCCTTTATTATTGCTATTGTTCTACTTTTGCTAGTTCATAATGCCTACTGATGAGCAGGAGGAATGGAGCTGGGTTCTGCCCTGTGCTGGCATCTTCCTGCCCACATTCTCCACGACTCCAGCTGTTACCAATGCAGTGTAGGAGCCAACCACAGGAGAGTGCCAACCACCTCATCAAGGGAGCATTTCAATTGGCCTGTAGTCAAGCATGATCTCAGTGGCCTTCTGAGACTTGCTCTCTCTCTCTCTTTCCCTCTCTCTTGAATCAAGTTCCTTAAGCAGCCTCGCCACTCAAGTTCATTGCTATATTGATCTGGCTGACCTAACTCCGAGGCATTTTCTTTCCCAAGTGACAGGGGTGTTAATTACAGATTACTGACCAACAGCAGCTTTGACAGCCGCAGAGTTCCAGCCCTCACCTTGGACGCCAAAATTAATCCATTGCCACAGTGCATTATTTCAAGCTGGAGTGGAAACCTCAGGTTTGCTTCGGAAAGCCATTTCCTCTCTCCTCAAACGTGTGTGGTTAATAGAGAGATATACTGTACACCCATCATGTGTTCAGAAGCAGCCTTGCTCTGAATATGGGAGAGGGATATTCCCTCAAGGCTGTGATTATGGGCTTCCCAATGGCTTCTGATAGGCCAGTGTGATCAACAAGATGCTGGGCTTCTCATCTATTGGTCAGATCCAGCAGGGCTCTTCTTGTGTTCTTACTAACAGTGATAGGGGTAGAGCTTCCATGTACAAGAGCAGGATGCATCTGATTGCCAGGTACTGGGAATCAAAAAGGGGGAGGACTGCTTCCTTCATGACCCACTGTAAGCTGCCCAGAAGTATCTAGCTAGCCTGTTGGAACCCAGCCATGGTCCAAGGCATTTTTCTGCCTTTGCCAAGACAAGACCTTTCCTCCATTCTGTGTGGCAGTTGATTCTGAC
Source organism: Podarcis vaucheri (assembly GCF_965113315.1). Lineage (NCBI taxonomy): Eukaryota > Metazoa > Chordata > Lepidosauria > Squamata > Lacertidae > Podarcis > Podarcis vaucheri. Next base: position 66,797,920 of record NC_138765.1, on the reverse strand, counting down.
TTCAGCACCAGTCTCTGGACAGCTCCCTCCACTCCATCCAAGGACAACAATCTAGCTTGGCACTGCATTCTATTCAACAACACCTCACAGCTGCTTCACCCACCACCCTGTCTGGTGCCTGCCCATAACCCAATCAAACAAATGTTGCAATGCAGCCCCTCCTTCTCCTCCTACCCTACATTAGTCTTCCCAGATGTGACCTGGAAGATGGAGCAAGCTTGTTTTCTGCTGCTCCAGAGGGCAGGACCCAAACCAATGGATTCAAAGTGCAAAAAAGGAAACTCCGACTAAACATTAGGAAGAACTTTCTGATGGTAGGAGCTGTTGGCCTTTGCCCCCGCGTGAACAGGGAATCCCCGGGCGTGTCTCCGACCCGGCCCACCAATCAGCGAGTCGGGGAGGTGGGGCCTAGCCTATTTAAGGCCAGGCACGCCCGGGGACCGCCCTCTTTTCCCCTTTCCAGCCATGAGGTTTTCCCATCCCACCCACCCTGAGGTTAGGCTCCCTGAGGTTAGGCTAGCTATGACCTTGCTATGGACTTCGGTTGATCGCTGCAAGGGGCCTGGTAGGGATTTTTCCAACTGGGCGCATTTTGAGCCTTTTGGTTTTTTCGCCTACCTCGTAGCAAATGTCACAACCTCCGCGGTATTGGCGGTTAGGCATTGGCAGGGGTTCAGTGTTATGCAAATGAATGGGGGGAAGGAAGCGCCATCACCTTCCCCCCAATGAAAGGGGTAGTCCAGTAGAGGACTCCGGGGGGCGTTGCCTTGTCCGAAACCTAGGGAGGTAAGGGCCTCCGGCACGCCCCCGAGCGGTGACACCCGTGGGATCCTAGTTGGCATACTTCAACAGGACTCCCATGGCTTGTGGACAACCCTTCCCAGTCCCCATGCCAGGTAGTCGATAGGAGCCAATGCCTAAAGCCAATACCTTTCAATTCTGTAATCAATAAAGTTGTGGCCTTTTATGCCCATTAACCTTAAATAATGTGTCCAGTGTCTTCATTTCACATGGGGGAGGGGACTTGCCATGCAATGGAATGGACTCTGTTGGAATTTGGTGGCCTCTCCTTCATTGGAGGCTTTTAAACAGATGTTGGATGGCTATCTGTCAGGGATTCTTTGGTTGTGATTCCTGCATTGCAGGAGGTTGGACTAGTCTGTGCTTCTGTGAGTGATGATGCTAAGTCCACTGTTCTCATGCTCATAGTCTCCATTGACCTTCAAATCCAAGGTATGCACTGGCATTCCAGAAATCTCTTGCAACTCAGTATATGTGGTATGCGTAACATTATTGATATGCTTTATGGGTTGCTTGTTGCGTGCTATTGCTGGTACAGATTTATTTTTCTATCGATTTTGCACTTGCTATCACTGTTATATGATTGCTGTTATCATGAAATTCTTATTGCAGGGGTAGATTTTGTGATGTCTTGATGTTCTCCGGGCTGCTTTTTTATTTTTGTAGAGGGGGAGCAAGCAAATAAATTGCAGGTGATAGAGTCACTGAGAGTGCACCCTGAAAACATGGCAGGGATCTATTCACTTGGCAAGCAAAGATAATGGGTTCCTGAAAGCAGAGCTGAGTGGAAAGTAGATCAGGAGCTACCGGTGGATCTCTAGGTGAACTACAATAGATCAGCAAATGTCTCAGACTTCAGAGTCTTTAACAGCAGCAGCAGCAGCAACAAAACTACATTCCAATGCAAACTTATTTGCCCAATCCATGCTGAAAAAATGGGACTTTGTGATTATGAGTGCATGTTATTGTGCAATTTTTGCAAAATATGCACATTTTTGCAAAGCTATTTGGCCAAACATAATGCACATTTCTATGTTATTTTCTCTACGATGTGCATGTTAGAGACACTATATCCCAATTATACACATTTTGTACACATATTCAAAGAAGTGTGAATTCCAAAGGATGGCTGGGTTTTGGTTGGCATATGTTTCATAAAGCAGGAACTGAGTAGGTTTGCATTTAAATGCAAGCTGAATCAAATTTCTCCCCCATCCCTTGTTAAGAATTCCCGGCACAACATACTATTTCATAAAATTGCATTTTTCTGAATTTTGTTTGCTTTTGAATGCTGTCATTCTAATGCAGATCTGTCATTGCAAGTGATCACAACCAATGTGGTATGTAAGGACTCTAACTCTGTGGGCCACCATTTTGTGACTTGCTTTACCCCTGCCATGATTTTGCACTCAGCTTTGGTTAGTGGATGTCCATGATCTCAAAGGGGTGTGTGTGAGCAGATCCCATGAGCCTGAGGCCTGCCTGAGCTAAATGATACACAGTTTGTAAACCACGGCCCTAAATCCCTTTTTAATTCTCCTGAGAGATGCCTCAGCATCCCTCCCCCCAATATTTATTTCTACAATTTGGAAAATGCTTTCCTTTACTCCTTTGAAATGTCTTGTCCAATGCTGAATAATGCAGTATTAATTAGGCAGGTCTTTATTCCCCCTCCGCTTACTTCTTGATGAACAAAAAAAAAAAAAAAGGAGGGGGGATGTGGTGAGATTTAGTGCTTTCGCATTCTCAAGGCTGACGCTGATAGATATGGCTTGCTTGAGGATCGTGCCATTTCCCTGGAGCCAGACGATGAAAAATGAACCAGCATTCTCTGACAGGTTGCTCTGCCCTGCCTGAGAAGTCCCCGGCCTTCTCTCACATGTTTATTGTCTGTCTAATCAATTCAGAAGCCAGCCCTATTTTTCTACCCAGCCATCAAGCTCTATCTCTCTGTACCAAAAGCAAACAAATCAGCATTTAAGGTTTTGGGGGGGGGGTGAATACCGAAAGCAATTTGACCCACGAGGCAGCAATGCTTCTCAATACCAGTCACTGGGAACCACAGGAGGATGGAGAGCTCTTGTGCTCAGGTCCTGTTTGTGAATTTTCCATAGAGGCATTTGGTTGGTCACTGTAAGAACAAGAAGCTGGAGTATATGGACAATTGGCCTGAACCAGCAAGCTCTCCTTATGTTCTTATGTTCATGGCTGCTTGCTTTCCCTAGGACAGAAACTCGACAGTAGGCGAGACAGATCAATTATCCTGTATTTTACCTGCTCCCACATTTTGGCTAGAAGAAAAATGATGAGGTGAAAGCAGCAATATTGCAAATATTAACAACATAAGAATGTAAGACGAGCCTACTGGATCAAGGCAACGGCCCATTTTGTCCAGTATCCTGTCCTCACAGTGGTCAGCTAGGTGCCTCTTCTGGGAAACTCTCAATCAAGACCCAAGCATGATAGCACTATCACCTCCTGTGGTTTCCACCAATTTTGGAAAGGACTACCACAGGAGGTAGTGGACTCTCCTTCAACAGAGGTTTTTAAACAGAGGTTGGACAACCATCTGTCCAGGTTTCTCTAGTTCTGATTCCTACTTTGCAGAGGGTTGGAATGGATGAGCCTTGGGGTCCTTTTCAACTCTATAATTCTATTATTCTACTTCTTTAAAGAAATATATTGAACAAGTATGGTTGACATTGGAGCTAAATCCAAAGGGCAGCCTATAAATGTTTTGAAAGAATGGGCTAACCCTAGAAAATGAGACATGAGACCAAGACTCCCTTGTCAAGAGTATGTGCAGCAAAAATCATGCAAATTGTGAAAAGTAGAACAAAACTGAAATCAGTGGTGTCATCTGGCAAAAAATATGGCAGAAGTCTCTCCCAAGTCAGCACTTGAGCTTTCCCCATGCCCAAACCTCTGGTTCTTCCTCCTCTGGCAGATCTTGCCATTGCCATGCCATCCTGGCACCCGGGGACCAAGGGCAAAGACTGCCTTAGTCTTTGCAAAATCCTACTAGGTCCACTGCCCAGAGTCAATTTTCCAGTCCATGACTTTCTCAAAGTAGAGAGAATTCTGCTAAGGAAATCCAGAAAGAGAAACCCCAACACATTGCAGAATACTGTTCACTCAACAAAGGGAGTTGTGTGGCAATCTTTGCCTATGGGTCACATCCGCAAATTAGTCTTCTGAACCATGAATGGAAGTCAAGCAGGTGCCATTATTCTCTCTCTTTTTCTAGAGCAAGTGGGTGAGTCACTGGGATTACAGGCTGCCCCCAAGGCATGACAACTGAATCAATTTCAGAGCCAGAAGCAGAAAACTGGTAGACTTGGAAGTGTGTGTGTGTGTGTGTGTGTGTAGGGAGGGAGAGAAGGAGGGAGAAAATCAAGAAGGAAGAAGACAGGTTTTGCTGGTTGTAAGAGGACTGTAAACTGCTGTTAACCTGCTTGAACATACAAACTTGCACCAAGATCTTGCAGTTCCTATTTTAAACTATTTAATGTCATGAGCCCTGTCTTCTTTTGTAACTGGTCACCAACATTTCATGCCAGGGCACCCTAGGAGCAATCGTGAATCACAGAATTGTATAGCAAGGGTCATCTAGTCCAAGCCACTGTATGGCAGGACATGGGTGGCGCTGTGGTCTAAACCATGAGATTCTTGGGCTTGCCAATTGGAAGGTCACCGGTTCAAATCTGCATGACAGGGTGAGCTCCTGTTCCTCGGTCCCAGCTTCTGCCAACCTAGCAGTTCAAAAGCATACCAGTGCAAATAGATAAATAGGTACCACTGTGACAGGAAGGTAAATGGCATTTCCGTGCACTCTGGCATTTGGCACAGTGTCCCATTGTGCCAGAAGCAGTTTAGTTATGCCGGCCACAAGACCCGAAAAGCTGTCTGTGGACAAACGCTGGCTCCCTTGGCCTGAAAAACGAAATGAGTGCTTCACCCCATAGTCACCTTTGACTGGACTTAACCACCCAGAGGTCCTTTACCTTACCTTACCTTACCTTACCTTACCTTTACCTAAGAGAGGAATCACAGCTCAAGAATGGCGATCCAAAATTTGTTTTAAAACATCCAATTAAGGAAAGTCCACTGCCTTCCAAGTGTTGAATAGCTCTTACCATCAGAAAGTTCTTACTAGTGTTTAGTCAGAATCTCTTTTCTTGTCATTGGAATCCATTGGTTCAGGGCCTGCCCTCTAGAGCAGCAGAAACAAATTTGCTCCATCTTCCATGTGACAGCCCTTCAAATATTTGAAGATGGCTCTCATATCATTTCTCTTCTCCAGACTAGATATACTCAGCTACTTTTACCATTCTTCATAAGACATGGTTTCCAGACAGTTGATAGTGAATTATTTCAGTGATTAAATCAGGGTGACTAACAGTTGGGGTGATCCAACTGTTTCGGGGATAAAAATCCCACCACCCCTATCCATTGTCCATGTTGACTGCAACTGGTAGGATCCCTGACAACACTTGGAGAACCCCAACCCTAGTTAAAAAGATTGTGTGAGCACAATGGACAGAGACTTCCTGCTGCTTCTCTGAAGGATGCCCTGCTCTGATTGTATCTCCTCCAATTAGAGGTATGATGGGGGCAACTAGAGAAAATGGCCTTCTTTGCCGTGCCCCTCTCCACCATTGTGGAATCTCTCCCTGGCACTTATACTGTTGGTGGTGCTTTTTCATCCTTCTAGAGCCAGGAAAGCCGAAGTGGTGTCCTCAAATGATGTTGGACTACAACTTTTGTCTTCCAAGACCATTGGTCATTGTCTATAAATCATCCATTATTTAGTCACTGAATGCAGTCGAAACCATTAGTGGAAGGACTGATTTGTGAGGCTGCAACATTTCTACACAAAGGCTCAAGGCATGTGCCTGCCTAGGCAAACTGGCAGTTTTGTGTACAGAGACAATCTTATGTACCCACAATACATTCACTTTTAAACCAAGGATCACCGATTTAACTCTCTCCCCACTGTTCTCTCATACACAAAGGAGTGAGCTCAGAAATTCATCTCCTCTAAGCTGTCTCGTTCCAGGCAGTGTTTTTCAAGCAAGGATGATCTCTGTTACAGCAGCAGGAGAAAAGGTGAACATGAGTCACCATGGCTGTTCCTTCATCTTTCCTTGGCTTTTTTTCTTTTCCTTTTCTTTTTTCCTTTTTTCTTTTTTGTCTATTTGTCAAAAGACTCAAAAATATTGTACCGGTTTGTTGGGCACACAACTTTAGGGGGGATCTAATTGCTTTGTGAGTCAGAATTGCTGGCATTATTTGCATCTCATTAACAGTCAAAGAAAAAAAAGAAATTAAAATTAAAGCTAATGTGTTCCCAGAAAAAGAATGAAATGAAAGCATTTATTTCATTTTAAAAAATCTTTTGCAGATCCTGTTGGGTCTTGTGGACCCCTTCTCTTGCTTTAACTGTACCAATTCATCCCTTTTCCACTCCTGGAATTGTGAAGCCTACAGAAAGTCACAAGAACATAAGAAGAGACTGTGATTAGGTCAATGGCCCATTGAATCCATCATCCTATTTTCACAGTGACCAACCAGATGCCTATGGGAAACCAGCAGGCAAGATTTGAGTAGAAAAGCAGTGTCCCCTCCTGTGGATTCCAGCAGCTGGTTCTCAGAAGCTACTGATAGTGGAGGTAGAACATAGCCATCATGTTACAGCTGATATCCCCCATGAATTTGTCCTATCCTCTTTTAAAGCTGTATAGGCTGGTGGCTGTAGGGGCATGGGTGGCTCTGTGGGTTAAACCACTGCGTCTTGGGCTTGCTGAGCGGAACGACGACGGTTCGAATCCCCACGACGGGGTGAGCTCCCGTTGCTCAGTCCCAGCTCCTGCAAACCTAGCAGTTTGAAAGCACGTCAAAGTGCAAGTAGATAAATAGGTATTGCTCTGGCGGAAAGGTAAACGGCATTTCCGTGTGCTGCTCTGGTTTTGCCAAAAGTGGCTTAGTCGTGCTGGCCACATGACCCGGAAGCTGTACGCCGGCTCCCTCGGCCAGTAAAGCAAGATGAGCGCCGCAACCCCAGAGTCGTTCACAACTGGACCTAATGGTCAGGGGTCCCTTTACCTTTACCTTTAGGCTGGTGGCCACAAGAGTGCAAGCATCAGCTGGTGCAAGCAGTGACCTGTCCATGGTCCTGAAAATGTTGCCTCCCATAGTCCCTGTTATCCGGGACTCTGCCCCATCAATTATCCTCACCCTCACGGGATTCTCAGCACTTGTTTGGATTATATCTACCTCTGCTGCTGTTCTTACCACCTGCTCACTGAACCTTCAACCCCTCAGGCAGTATTTGGGACTTCTTACATTAGTAAGAGGTGATGTGACAGAAGTTTATAAAACGATGCCTGGCATGGGTAAAGTGGATAAGGTTTTGCTCCTCTCATAACACGAAAACTCTAGTGAATCTGAGTGGTGGAAGATTCAGGACAGACAAAAGGAGGTACTACTAGACAAGAAAGCTTTGCTCTGCCTCTATGGTTGGAGGACGCAATGCTTCTGAATACTAGTGGTTGGAAACCATGGGGTGCCGGGTGCTCTTGAGCTTGCGTCCTGCTTGAGGATTTTCCATTGAGGCATCTGGGTGGGCACTGTGAGAACAGGATGCTGGCCTAACTGGGCCATTGACTTGATCCACCTCTTCTGATGTTCAAATGTCCCTATATGTTCTCTGGAGATAGCTAGGATTAGACATCGGTACTAGAAACCACTCTAAGGGAACGTTAACAAGCATTTCCCCCCAAAGGATAAAAGAGGGGCTGCCCTGGTTAAACTCAGGCAATTGGAACATACGTGCTCTAGCATGGAACTTCTCCGTTAACACCAATGCTCTTCAGTTTCCATTTATAGAGATACAAAGCAGTGCCTGAGAGCAAGTACTAGCTGCTCTCTTCCTTAAATCCCACTTCCACGGCAGCAATGGATTCGCTTACTAAAAGCACTTGGCTGATGTCAACAGCTGATTGCTGAGAGACTGGGGCTAAATTCCATAAAACTCTGTTGTTTTTTTATTTGCTTATAATAAAAAGCCCTCAGAAATGGTTGCAGCAGTTACAGCCTGGCTGGGATTGCCTGGAACGCCAGAGAGAAAGAGAGAGACTCAGCAACACTCATTCTGTTTTAAACCCTTGGGTTGTTGTGGTGACTGGTGAGAAATAATGGCTGCATTTACTAGGACTGGGATATCTTTTTTTCCTTTTCTGGACATTTTGCTGTCATGGCATGTTCAGGGCCCCTGGGGGAATCTTATCCACCTCTTAGATTGGCTAGAGAGCTGGCTATCCATCCATTGGATTATCAGGCAAAAACCCCCAATACATGCATCTGTTGTAATCAGCACTAATTGATAAGGGGGAAACTGAGGGACAGTTCATTTTCTTGGATGCAGCAACTGGCTGCAGTGTCTTGCTTGCTGTGCCTTAGGAGCTGAAAAAAGCACTGATGCAGGAAGGGAGAGAGACAGACCTGAGATTGAGAGTACAGAGGCTGAGCCCTGAACAACAAGCCTCTTGTTCTTCCCTCATTCTGCAGCAGAAGATTAGGAGGGCAGTACGGCCATGTAGAAAAGAAGAAGTCAGCCTCATCTAACTTATCCCTCTATCAACTGTCACCTGGCAGCAGGCTTCCCATCTGGCTACAGCAGAGGGGAGAAGAGAAGGGAAGTGGGACCACTCCATCGGTCCTGCTAAGAGACAATCTCCTATCCCTGAGCTGTTTCCATCCCACCTAAGAACTTTGGGAGCAAGTGTCAGGGCTTGCTTTTTCTCTCCTCCCTCCTCTTCCTTTTGTCATGGTAAGCTTGAGAACATGGGTCCCCCAGCTCATCTACATACCATTCTGTCTGTCCTTTTCAGCTAAGAGTACAGTAAAAAAATACCGTAGATAAATAATGGTTTCTTGAAAGAAGTTGGCTTCATAGGTGATGGTTTAAAGTTTTAAACAAACCATAGTTGAGATTAACCTCAGCTTGCTGGATGAAATGGGAAGATTGATACTAGAGTGAGGTCACAAATTGGTGAGTATTACTTGCCATTTAAAAAGTTCTGGGGAATCATAGAATCATAGAATCATAGAGTTGGAAGAGACCACAAGGGCCATCGAGTCCAACCCCCTGCCAAGCAGGAAACACCATCAGAGCACTCCTGACATATGGTTGTCAAGCCTCTGCTTAAAGACCTCCAAAGTAGGAGACTCCACCACACTCCTTGGCAGCAAATTCCACTGTCGAACAGCTCTTACTGTCAGGAAGTTCTTCCTAATGTTTAGGTGGAATCTTCTTTCTTGTAGTTTGGATCCATTGCTCCGTGTCCGCTTCTCTGGAGCAGCAGAAAACAACCTTTCTCCCTCCTCTATGTGACATCCTTTTATATATTTGAACATGGCTATCATATCACTCCTTAACCTCCTCTTCTCCAGGCTAAACATGCCCAGCTCCCTTAGCCGCTCCTCATAAGGCATCGTTTCCAGGCCTTTGACCATTTTGGTTGCCCTCCTCTGGACACGTTCCAGTTTGTCAGTGTCCTTCTTGAATTGTGGTGCCCAGAACTGGACACAGTACTCCAGGTGTGGTCTGACCAGAGCAGAATACAGTGGCACTATTACTTCCCTTGATCTAGATGCTATACTCCTATTGATGCAGCCCAGAATTGCATTGGCTTTTTTAGCTGCCGCATCACACTGTTGGCTCATGTCAAGTTTGTGGTCAACCAAGACTCCTAGATCCTTTTCACATGTACTGCTCTCAAGCCAGGTGTCACCCATCTTGTATTTGTGCCTCTCATTTTTTTTGCCCAAGTGCAATACTTTACATTTCTCCCTGTTAAAATTCATCTTGTTTGTTTTGGCCCAGTTCTCTAATCTGTCAAGGTCGTTTTGAAGTGTGATCCTGTCCTCTGGGGTGTTAGCCACCCCTCCCAGTTTGGTGTCATCTGCAAATTTGATCAGGATGCCCTTGAGTCCACCATCCAAGTCGTTGATAAAGATGTTGAATAAGACCGGGCCCAAGACAGAACCCTGTGGCACCCCACTAGTCACTCTTCTCCAGGATGAAGAGGAACCATTGATGAGCACCCTTTGGGTTCGGGCAGTCAGCCAGTTACAAATCCACTGAGTGGTAGCATAGTCAAGACCGCATTTTACCAGCTTCTTTACAAGAATATCATGGGGCACCTTGTCAAATGCCTTGCTGAAATCAAGGTAGGCTACATCCACTGCGTTCCCTTCATCTACCAGGCTTGTAATTCTGTCAAAAAACGAGATCAGGTTAGTCTGACATGACTTATTTTTCAGAAATCCATGCTGACTATTGGTGATCACAGCATTCCTTTCTAGGTGCTCACAGACTGTTTGCTTAATGATCTGTTCCAGAATCTTCCCTGGTATTGATGTCAGACTGACTGGGCGGTAATTATTTGGGTCCTCTCTTTTCCCCTTTTTGAAAATAGGGACAACATTTGCCCTCCTCCAGTCTGCCGGGACTTCGCCTGTTCTCCAGGAATTCTCAAAGATGACTGCCAGTGGTTCTGAGATCACATCTGCCAGTTCTTTTAATACTCTTGGATGCAGTTCATCTGGCCCTGGAGACTTGAATACATCTAAACTAGCCAAATATTCTTGTACTATCTCCTTAGTTATTCTGGGCTGTGTTTCCTTTGCTGAATCATTTGCTCCAAATTCTTCAGGTCGGGCATTGTTTTCTTTATCGGAGAAGACTGAGGCAAAGAAGGCATTGAGGAGTTCAGCCCTTTCTGTGTCCCCTGTTTGCATTTCACCATCTTCTCCTCTGAGTGACCCCACTGTTTCTTTGTTCTTCCTTTTGCTACGAACATACCCATAAAAGCCTTTTTTGTTGCTTTTAACCTCTCTAGCAAGCCTGAGTTCATTCTGTGCTTTAGCTTTTCTGACTTTGTGTCTACACGTGCTGGCTATTTGTTTGAATTCCTCTTTGGTGGTTTCCCCCCTTTTCCATTTTTTGTACACATCCTTTTTTAATCTTAATTCAGTTAAAAGTTCTTTAGATAGCCACCCTGGCTTCTTTAGGCACCTTCCACGTTTCCGTCTCATTGGTATTGCCTGTCGTTGTGCTTTTACTATCTCCCTCTTAACAAACTCCCAGCCATCATGAACTCCCTTTCCTTTTAGTATTGCTGTCCATGGGATCTCACCCAGCACTTCCCTAAGTTTTATGAAGTCGGCTTTCTTAAAGTCAAGAAATTGAGTCCTAGTATGCTTGGCTGCTCCTTTCCGCTGTATAGTAAACTTCAGAAGAGCATGATCACTCGCACCTAATGATCCTTCCACTTCTACCCCACTAACCAGGTCATCAACATTGGTTAGGACCAGATCTAAAATGGCTGTTCCTCTTGTTGCTTCTCCCACTTTCTGGACAATGAAGTTGTCTGCAAGGCCAGTGAGGAATCTGTTTGACCTTATGCTCTTGGCTGAGTTTGACGTCCAACAAATATCCGGGTAATTGAAGTCCCCCATTACTACTATCTCCCTTCCTTTTGCATGCTTGGCCATCTGTTCCAGGAAGGCATCATCTATGTCCTCCGTTTGGCTTGGGGATCTATAGTAAACTCCCACAATGAGGTCTCTGTTATTCTTCTCTCCCTTAATTTTGACCCAAATGCTCTCACTTTGGCTTTGAGGTTCTAAATCTTGGATCTCTTCACAGGTATACACATCCCTGACATATAACGCCACTCCTCCTCCTTTCTTGTCTGGTCTGTTTCTCTGAAATAGATTGTATCCCCCCATTATTACATTCCAATCGTGGGACTTATCCCACCAGGTTTCAGTGATGCCTATTATGTCATATTTAGTTTGCTGTACCAAGAGCTCAAGCTCATCTTGTTTATTTCCCATGCTTTGCGCATTAGTGTAGAGACATTGAAGTCCATTAATCATTCCCCCGTGTCTCTTATTTAAGGATTTTTTCCTCCCACCACTAGGTCCGCGTGCTGTTTGCTCCATTTGGTCTATGACATTTGGATGATCATCTTCATTAATTGATAGACTCCTACCTTCAGGAGCACTGTCTCCCTCCCCCACATTAGTCAGTTTAAAGCCCTCCTGATGAGGTTTCTGAGATTTTTGGCAAAAACATTTCTCCCAACCGTTGTGAGGTGCAGCCCATCACTTGCCAGAAGTCCATCTTCAAGAAACTGCAGTCCGTGATCTAAGAATCCAAACCGTTCCTGTTTACACCATTTGCGAAGCCAGCTGTTCACTTCCACTATTTTCCCCTCTCTCCCTGGGCCACGTCGTTCAACTGGGAGGACAGACGAGATGACAATTTGTGCATTTAGTTGCTTCAATTTCCTGCCGAGAGCCTCGTAGTCTCTTTTGATCTTCTGGAGGCTATTGCTTGCAGTGTCATTGGTTCCCACATGAACCAAGAGGAAGGGGTATTCGTCAGTGGGTTTTATGATTCCTTGCAGTCGTTCAATTACATCTTGGATCTTAGCCCCGGGGAGACAGCACACTTCCCGAGACATCTTGTCAGGCCCACAGATCACTGCTTCTGTTCCCCTCAGTAGGGAATCCCCTATCACCACTACACGCCTCCTCTTGGGTTTGGTCGGGGTTCTTCCGTGAGCTGTCCGTTCCAAGGTCACCTGCACATTCCCTGAGGACTGACTTTGCTGCTCGTCTTCATATACCTGATCGACTGTAATGAGGGAGAGATCCTCAAATGGAGTCTGCTCTTCGTCTTCCATGCTAGGGGAGAGGACCTCAAAGCGATTGTGTATTTCTAAACAATCAGAGTGAACCCTGGGCCTCCTACTTCTTTGAGTCACGTTTCTCCATATATCTGGCTCCTGTGTTGGTGAACAAGCCTCCTTCTCAGGGGAGTCCCCTGTCTCCTCCTTGGTGGGGACGGTGTGCTCTGTTGCTTCCAAGAAGAGCTCCAGCTCTCTAATTCTTTGGAGCGTAGCTACACGTTCCTCCAGTTGCTGGACTTTGTCTTTTAAAAGGGCAATCAACATGCAATTGCTGCAGGTAAAGCTGCCTGCAACCTTTGGCAAGATGGCAAACATTGCGCAGGAATCGCAGGCGACTGCAGCTGTTCCCTCCCCTTCCATCATGAGATCGTGTTGTTGGGGGTGGCTACAGAGGTCCTCCATCATAAAAAGCTTGAAGACAGGACAAATAACTTCCCCCACAAAAAAAACCTAGGTCTCCCCCAACAAACGTTTGAGATTAGCTCCCCTAAATCTAAAAGATGGGTATAACTGCGCGCGCCGCTAGGCGCGCACCGCTGCCCTACAAACTCTGATAAGCTCCTCCCACAGCTAATCCCCTGCCTCAACAGAAACCCTGCCCCCTCTGACCTTTACACAGGGAAAACAGCTAATCAGCCAGAAAGAAACACACACACACACACAAGAAAACCCTTTTTGCTCCTTCTTCAACTGCTGCCCTACAAACTCTGATAAGCTCCTCCCACAGCTAATCCCCTGCCTCAACAGAAACCCTGCCCCCTCTGACCTTTACACAGGGAAAACAGCTAATCAGCCAGAAAGAAACACACACACACACACAAGAAAACCCTTTTTGCTCCTTCTTCAACTGCTGCCCTACAAACTCTGATAAGCTCCTCCCACAGCTAATCCCCTGCCTCAACAGAAACCCTGCCCCCTCTGACCTTTACACAGGGAAAACAGCTAATCAGCCAGAAAGAAACACACACACACACACACAAGAAAACCCTTTTTGCTCCTTCTTCAACTGCTGCCCTACAAACTCTGATAAGCTCCTCCCACAGCTAATCCCCTGCCTCAACAGAAACCCTGCCCCCTCTGACCTTTACACAGGGAAAACAGCTAATCAGCCAGAAAGAAACACACACACACACACACAAGAAAACCCTTTTTGCTCCTTCTTCAACTGCTGCCCTACAAACTCTGATAAGCTCCTCCCACAGCTAATCCCCTGCCTCAACAGAAACCCTGCCCCCTCTGACCTTTACACAGGGAAAACAGCTAATCAGCCAGAAAGAAACACACACACACACACAAGAAAACCCTTTTTGCTCCTTCTTCAACTGCTGCCCTACAAACTCTGATAAGCTCCTCCCACAGCTAATCCCCTGCCTCAACAGAAACCCTGCCCCCTCTGACCTTTACACAGGGAAAACAGCTAATCAGCCAGAAAGAAACACACACACACACACAAGAAAACCCTTTTTGCTCCTTCTTCAACTGCTGCCCTACAAACTCTGATAAGCTCCTCCCACAGCTAATCCCCTCCCTCAACAGAAACCCTGCCCCCTCTGACCTTTACACAGGGAAAACAGCTAATCAGCCAGAAAGAAACACACACACACACACAAGAAAACCCTTTTTGCTCCTTCTTCAACTGCTGCCCTACAAACTCTGATAAGCTCCTCCCACAGCTAATCCCCTGCCTCAACAGAAACCCTGCCCCCTCTGACCTTTACACAGGGAAAACAGCTAATCAGCCAGATGCTTCTATTCTTCCCCTTTTGGCTCCTATAGCCCTTTCTCCCTGCTTGTCTCCCACATCTATTGTGAGTGAACACATAGGTCTTAAGCAGTTGGTCTCTTACCTTTCTCACCCTGATCTGGCCACAGTGATCCATGCGATGGTCACCTCCAGGCTTGATTATTGTAACTCGCTCTACGAGGGGCTGCCCTTGAAGCTGACCCAGAAACTCCAGCAGGTGCAGAATGCTGCGGCGAGGCTCCTTACGGGGTCCTTGCTGCGGGATCACATTCATCCAGTGCTTTACCAGCTGCACTGGCTCCCAGTGGAGTACAGGGTCAGGTTTAAGGTGCTGGTTTTGACCTTTAAAGCCCTATGTGGTCTAGGACTGCCTCTCCTGGTATGCCCCACGGAGGACCTTAAGGTCCATAAATAACAACACTTTGGAGGTCCTGAGCCTCAAGGAGGTTAGATTGGTCTCAAATAGGGCCAGGGCCTTTTCAACACTGGCCCCAGCTTGGTGGAACACTCTGTCACAGAAGACCAGGACCCTGCGGGATTTGACATCTTTCTGCAGGGCCTGCAAGTTGGAGCTGTTCCGCCTGGCCTTCGGCTTAGACTCACTCTGACCCCTTATATGGGTTTTTTTGCTGGCCCATGTAGGACCAGCATGGATAGCTGGCTCAGGTGAATATCTGATGTTTCCTCCCTTTATGGTCTTGATTTATGGGCTACTACTAAAATGGGGGTGCATTTTAAGCTGTATTTTAAGTTATATTTAAGTTATATTTTAAGCCATATTTTAATTAACTTTTTCCATTACATTTTATTGTAATTTATATTTGGTGTTAGCCTCCCTGAGCCGGGGCGGGTGGGGTATAAATTAAATTATTATTATTATTATTATTATTATTATTATTATTATTATTATTATTCTGCAGTTTTGTATGAATGGGGGCAGGGGTGGGAATTAGACCACATTTTAATGTGTCTCTCCCTAATTCATTCTTCCAGAAATGATATCTGAACCAGAATGTAGGTATCCTACAAAATTCTCACCTCTTCAATTTTTTTTCAAGCCCCCAAGGCCCGAATCTCAATTAGTGCGACTTAAAATGCATTCTTGGAAAAATAACTTGCAAAAATGTATTTTATTATGGAAAATTACATAGGAAAACTGTATATTAAGCAGAACAGCATACCAAAAATAATTACCGGTATGTGTATTAGGAGACGTATGCATGGGTGAAATGCTGATGAATTTTCCTGCAGCTTTTAAAGATGAATAAATAACAAAGCGATGTGGAAATGTGGTGAACAACGGTGGCAAAAGGAGAAACAACAAAAAAACTGAAATTGACAGATTTTTCTACCCCTAATGACATTACTGTAAAGCCCGCAGCATGCCTGAATATGCCCAGAGGGCATTCCTGGTAAATTAAGTGGACCCAAATTCTTTAATTCTGGGAATGGAGAAAAACGGGATTCTAAGATTTGCTGGAGCCTGGCAAATCTTTTCAAAGATATAAGAAATGGTCTCCTGGAAGGAATGCTAAGAAATTGCCTCCCCCAAGCCCTCCCCCTGCACACACACACACTTCCAGCAAGAATAAAAAAATGTCCTGGATGCCTGCCTGCAAAGTGCATTGTGTCAGTAATGCCTGGTGGAGTTGCTCTTCAGAATTGATCAGCGGCTCCCTTCTCAAGACAATGCAGTTGGCAATGCGATATGAGCCTTCCATAAAATTTCAGGTTTGTTTTTTTAAAAGAAGCTCTGCATGTTGGCCAGCACAAGCTGCGGCTTCCTGCCTTCCCTCGAGCTCTGTAAGGTTATGGTGCCTTGCAGATCTACACGGAAAATAAATAGTCCACTTTAAAAGCACAGAGGGCAATGTCTTTGTGGGCCTTGTTTAGAGGGATTCCTGATTTTTAAGATATGAGATGAGGACAGTTTGTCTGTGAAAGGAGGATTAAGCCACCATCTGGTTTTACCTTCTCTTTGAGGTTGCCCTCAACCTTGGGACGAGGCAGTTTCTGCCCCCAGCGTCCCTTATTGGTAAGTAAAAAGCCCAGCAGTGGCTCTCAAAGTTCCCTTCCTCAGACAGATCCATACACCATGCAGAATCACAGAACTGAAGGTCATCCAGTGCAACACCCTGCAATGTAGGAATCACAAATGAAGAATCCATGACCATCTCTGTTTAAGAACCTCCAAGGACGGAGATTTCACCATGCCCCGAGGGTTGTCTGTCTGTTCCACTGTCGAACAGCTCTTATCATCAGGATGTGCTTCCTGATGTTTAGTTGGAATTTTATTTATTTATTTATTTATTTATTTATTTATTTATTTATACCCTGCCCATTTGGCTGGGTTTCCCCAGCCACTCTGGGTGGATTCCAACAGAATATTAAAATAAAGTAGTCTATTAAACATTAAAAGCTTCCCTAAGCAGGACTGCCTTCAGATGTCTTCTAAAAGTCTGGTAGTTGTTGTTCTCTTTGACATCTGGTGGGAGGGCATCCCACAGGGCGGGTGCCACTACTGAGAGGGTCCTCTGCCTGATTGCCTGTAACTTGGCTTCTCGCAGCAAGGGAACCGCCAGAAGGCCCTCGACACTGGACCTCAGTGTCCGGGTAGAACGATGGGGGTGGAGACACTCCGCCTTTGTCATTTGAAATCCATTGGTTTGGGTTTCAAATGAAAGCCAAGCTTGCTCCATCTTCCATGCGACAGCCCTTCAGATATTTGAATTAAAAACACCCAATAGAGCATCTCGAAACACAGCCATACAGATAAAAAGGCAGAGCTTACAGGTCCCACTCCACCAAAAGAATCCACGATGCCACCTAGCAAATTAAAAGCCAAAAGTCTAGGTAAAGATAAAATATTTACCTAGTGCCTGAAAGTAGAGGGGTGGGTGGGAATGATTGCACCAGGCACAAGCATTCCACAGTTCCACATTCTAACACTGAACAGGCTTGATCTCTTGCCACCGCCCCCTGAACCTTTCGTGAAGAGGGCACACGAAGAAAGGCCTCAAACGGTGATGATATTTATATATTTATATTTCATCTTTTCCCCCAGACTGGGACTCAAGATGGCTTTTTAAAAAAAACCTAAAACAACACAGATAAAATGCAGGAAGCTCAATGCACAGAAAAGGTAATAGAAAGGAATTAGACTATAATCGAATTAGAATGATTTAAAAACATATCTACTAAAATGCCGATGGTTGAAAGCAGCGCCACACTATGAAAATCCCTTTTTTAAAAAAAGTCTTCTCCCAAAGGACTGTTGGAATGAAACCATGTTCACCTGCAGGTGGGAGGACAACAAGGAGGGAGCCAGTCTGGCTTCTCTAGGAAGGGAATTCCAAAGCCTGGGAGCAGCCACTGAGAAGGCCCTCTCCTGCATCCCCACCAAATGTGCCCATGATGGTGGAGGACTGAAAAAAGAGCATCCCCATAAGATCTCAGAGCCCAGGCAGGTCCATATGGGGGAATACAGTTGTTCAGATAGCCTGGGCCTAAGATGTTTAGGGCTTTATTGGTCATAAACAGCACTTGGAATTGTGCCCAGAAACAAACCAATATCCAGTGGAGCTATAACCAGACCCCAGTTCCAGTCCACAGTCTGGCTGCAGCTCTTTGGAACTAGTTGGGGTTTGGGGTCAGTTCATGTGGGGAGAGGCAGTCCTTGGGGTCTTAGGGTCCTCAACAGCGAAGGTCAAAGCCAGCACCTTGAATTGATTTGAAACCAAAGTAACTTACCAATGTCAATGGGTCTACTCTGAGTATGACCTAGCTGGGTAATTCCCCTGAATTTTCCTCCCCCCATTTATACTATATACTTATAGAATTGTAGAGTCTGAAGGAATCCCAAGGGTCATCTAGTTCAACCCCCTGGAATGCTGGAATTACAGCTAAAGAATCCCTGGCCATCCAGACTCTGCTCAAAAACCTCCAAGTCTCTAATGGATCCTGCAGCCACTGATTGTATGTGGTGGGGCCTTCTTAGCTGTGTCGCCCATAATGTGGAAATCTCTGTGCCAATGTATCCATTTGACTGAACACCCCTCTGATGGCACTTTGCTGACAGTCATTATTGGCTTCAGAATTTCTTGCTAAAATCTTTACTATGTGTTAGACGGCATTGTTGCTAAGCTAAAAAAAAGGACCCCTGGACGGTTAAGTCCAGTCAAAGGCAACTATGGGGTTGCAGCGCTCATCTTGCTTTCAGGCCGAGCGAGCCGGTGTTTGTCCACAGACAGCTTTCCGGATCATGTGGCTAGCATAACTAAACTGCTTCTGGTGCAACAGAACACTGTGACAGAAACCAGAGCGCAGGGAAACACTGTTTACCTTTCTGCCACAGCAGTACCTATTTATCTACTTGCACTGGCGTGCTTTCGAACTGCTAGGTTGGCAGGAGCTGGGACAGAGCAATGGGAGCTCACTCCTTTGCGGGGATTCAAACTGCCGACCTTCCGATCAGCAAGCCCAAGAGGCTCAGTGATTTAGACCACAGCGCCACCTGTGTCCCTAAGCTACCCCTTATGTTCTGAGGAGCCTCCATAAGATTTGGCATACTTTGGACTCCGATAAAGTGAATCCAAAGCTCACTGCAATTTCCCCCCCTAGACCTGGGTCCTTATCTGTAGGACTTAAAACATGCACGCCCCAAGCCCCTAGGGGTTGAGAGGAGAACTCTGGCATGATTCATGGCAGCCTATCAGGATCCTTTTAGGAGAAACACTGGGGCACAGAGGGAGGACCCATTAATCATAAAGCCTTTCTTGTGAATGACAACTGCATTTGTGTTCTGCCTCCTTTCAGAGCCAGCTGTCGTACTGTTTAACTACTGTGTTAACACACTTTGGTGTGAATTTCTGGTTCTTTTTAGTTCTTTTCCCCCAGTTTGATTTCTTAGCTACTTTGAGGGACATTGATGGGATGGAAAGTGAGAGAAATGAACATATGAGTAAACAAACACATTCACGGACTTCCCTCTAGATATCACCATATGCTGCTGTAGCAGATAAATGATGGAAGTCTCTCCTGCAGGAGGCAGTGATGGCCACCAACGTGGATGGCTTTAAAAGAGGACAGGACAAGTTGATGGAGGAGGAGAAGGCTATCAATGGCTACTAGCCATGGCAGCTATACTCTGCCTCCACAGTCAGAGGCAGCCATGTTCCGGAACATCAACTGCTGGAAGCACAGGAGGAGGAAGAAGAAGAGTTTGGATTTGATATCCCGCTTTATCACTACCCGAAGGAGTCTCAAAGCGGCTAGCATTCTCCTTTCCCTTCCTCCCCCACAACAAACACTCTGTGAGGTGAGTGAGGCTGAGAGACTTCAGAGAAGTGTGACTGGCCCAAGGTCACCCAGCAGCTGCATGTGGAGGAGCAGGGAAGCGAACCCAGTTCACCAGATTACGAGACTACCGCTCTTAACCACTACACCACACTGGCTGCTCTTGTGCTTGGGTCCTGCTTACTGGTTTCCCACAGGCATCTGAGCAGCCACTCTGAGAACAGGATACTGGACTAGATGGGCCACTGGCCTGATCCAGCAGGCTTATCTTACGTTCTTATGCAGGTAGTTATTTCCACATGGGGGCAGCCAATCATTCTGCAGCCCAACCCTTGGAAGATAGCAACACATGCATCACTGCTCATATTCTGCAGGGAATCAGCAGAAAAATGAGTTGCGCAGAAACCAAGATGGCAGCTGCTGCTGTTTCGATAGCAGAAATTGGGTAGAATCACATGCCCCTGCTTCCCCCCTCCCTTCAGATAATGAGGGGCTGAATGCATTGTACCAGGGATAGTCAATGATGTTCATTCCAGATAGCTCTCATTCTCCCTAACCATTGGCCATGCTAGCTGGAGATGATGAAATTTAATAAATGAGAGCCAGTATGGTGCCGCTGTTAGAGCATTGCACCAGGAATTGGGAGACCCAAGTTCAAATCACCACTCAGCCATGAAACTCCCTGGGTGACCTGGGGACAGTCCCTGCCTCTCAGCCTAATCTGACTGAAATCAAACCTTTATTAGGCATTATGCAAATAAAAACCGTAAGAAGGAAAATAACATGTAAAAGCCTTGAAATATATATAAAAAGGCAGCAGTTGGCTACAATCATATATATACATATAAAATCAGTGGTTTTCCTTGTTAACCTGCTCCTTGGAGGACTGCAGCCAAAAACTCGGCTACCCCCGCCGTTACCCTTTGGTCAACGTCGGATAGGCAGAATCCCGCACATTCACCTTGCTGGGGTTCCAGACCACCCAAAAGAGGGGACAGCATGCGTTGACGGAGCGTACTGTACAATGGGCAATGAAAGAGAATATGCTCTACAGTGTCCGGGACATTCATAGAGCATCTGCAGAATCTCTTGTTTCTAGGGATGTTTTGATATCTTCCCCAGACAAATGCTGAGGGAAAGACATTCAACCGGGCCAGCATAAAAGCCCTACGTTGGGCTGGGATTATTAATTTAGTGACGTAATTGACTCTGCTATCTAAGATATTTAAATCATAGAATATGGGGGAGCAAATTTTATTTACAGCTGCCATAATATTTTGTCTCTCCACATCCTTTAGTCTAGCTAGGATATTATGGAAAATGTATTGCTCATTAGAATTATACAGGGGCTCCAGCTCGATGCCTAAAGATTCAATCTTTTTTTCGAGGTACTGATACCATCTTGATTTATAGGAGTCTTTGAGCAGATCAGCGAGCAGGCTTGATGGAGAGCAGCGAAAATGGCAGCGTAACCAGTACTTTATTGAGGTGGACCAGGCCCAGTATTCCATTGTGTGTATGCCTATTTCTGCACACATTGTTTCATATTTGATCGCAGCTGGGAGTCCAAGAATACGTCTCAGAAAGCTGGAGTGAATCTTATTTAAATCACTGTTATATGCTTGAATCCATAGCGGGATTCCATAGAATATCTGGGCTTGCACTTTTGTTTGAAAAATCTGATTGGCCGCAGGAATAAATTGATTACCTTTCTGATAATAAAAACGGGCAACTGCTGATGAGGTGCACTTTGCCTGTTTTATGGCATTTGTGCGATGACTTGCCCACCCTAGATTGCTCTGGAATAAGATTCCCAGATACCTATAGATTTTTACTTGTTGGATCTCAGCCTAATCTACCTCACAGGATTGTTGCAAGGGATTAAATTAGAGAGGGAGGCAAACTGTGCATGCCAGCTTGAGGTCCTTGAAGGAAAGGTGGAACACAGATGTAACAAATAACCCTCCTTGGAGTTTGGTTTTTTTTTTAACAGAGGTTGGATGGCAATCTGTCAGGGATTCTTTAGCTCTGATTCCTGCATTGCAGGGAGTTTGACTAGCTGACCCTTCCAACTCTACAATGCTATGCTTCTATGAAATAACATCTGGAGGGCACCACAATGGTTACCTATGCACCATTTTGTGGAGCTGCATTGGTGCCACTCTGCCCGGCCTGCTGCCCATTCTAAGCCTCTGGGGCAGCTGAAAGGGTACGTCACGTAAGAAACCCTCATATCACACAACCTAGGCCTTACTGGGGAAGAGAAGAGGAACAGATGCAAAGATAGATATATATATATTTCAGGTGGTAGCCAGATGTCCCACTCCGCATCTCCATCCAGGAATTCTCTCATGTCACTGAGGCTCCTCTGCTTCATTCACTCACACTCCATTTCTTAAGCTGAGGTAGTGTCATTCCTGGCTAAGAGAAGATGCAGCCATAATCTTTTCTGCAGCAGCTTATGCCCCCCCCTCCCTGTCCCCCCGCCAGCCGCCCCTCCCGTCCTCCTTGGGAGAAACTGTAGCAATTACCTATTTTAATCAGATGGTGGTTACATAAGACTCGGCACGGCCCCCAAGCAGATGGGCAGACGGGCACTGGAGCCAGCGTCGCCGTGTATACAGACGCACAACTATCGGAGGTGTAATTGTTATTGACACGCATGAGTAAGGAGCGCGTTCTTCCCCGAAGGCCGTCGCTGGATGTCTCCGAATTGCTGGGCTATAACGGAGAGCACATGTTACAAGGTCCGGGTGCCAATTCGGTGGGGGGAGCAGAGAGAGAGAGAAAGCATCAGATGGACAGCAGGGTTTTAAACACACACACACACACACACACACACACAAACACACACCTCTCCTGCATGCATAATGCACAACCGCTTGACCGCTGGAGGATAGAAGCGAAAACTGCCAAAACAGCGCTTCTCTGGAGATCAAGAAAGGGGAATCTCTCTGTGTGCGTGTCGCTGTTTCAGCTTTTCCTTCTCCTCCAGCCCAAGGCCTGGGCTCTTCTGAATAAAAGACAGCAAGGGGGATGCTGTCTGCTAAGCAACTGAGTCAGCTCCTCATTCCTCACTTCACTCTGTGTGTGTGTGTGTGTGTGTGTGTGTGTGTGTGCGCACACAACACAAAGGAACACTGTGCTGATTCCAAACATTATTGCTGCAATTATTCAGAGGCTTAGAGGAGGGAGGAATGGCTCCCTGTTCAAAGAGACAGCATCTCCAGCAGGGAAAAGTTATTCCGTTGTTATTGGATCCTCGAAAGGGTGGCAAGTAGAATGTGAGTGTCAATTAGAGAAGTGCGTGCCATGCAAAATTCCGCCAGCCTTATCGGAATGGTTTTCAGTTCCCAAATTGGCAAACTAGTCTCCTTTTCCCAACCTGCACGGGCTCATCTATCAGTCTACTCCATCCCATTTGCAATGGACATTCACATTTAAATACATATTTTATAAAGAATGCCCTGGGAAATGTGTTCATGGTAGAGTTGTAAGGGAGCCCAAATGTCATCTAGTCCCACCCCCAGAATGCAGGAATCACAGCTAAAACAGAGGGCCATCCAACCCCTGCTTGAAAACCTTCAATGAAGAAGAGTCCACCACCTTCTGAGGGAGCCCGTCCCACTGTTCTTACCATCAGAAAGTTATCCCTAATGTTTTTCCTAATGTATTGAATCCCAGTCTGCTTGAACAGGTGGTCTCTACCCTGCATTTCTTTGAACCTGACCATTATCTAAGCATGACTATACTGTGGCTTTACCCTAAAATGGACTTCTTGGATTTTTCTTATTTTATTTATTTATATACCGCTTGATTGTAAGAAGAAGGAAAAAACCCTCAAGTTATATAAAAGATACATGGACACTTTTACTTTTTCTTAGATTCAATTCCAGCCACTGTGAAGTTACCCGGTGAGATTCTACAAACGCCACCTTCACAACATGCATTTAAAACATTGTAATTCCACTTTAAACAGTTTCTGGGTTTGTCCATCCCTCAGAAAATACTCAGAACTGTAGCTTTTTAAGGGAGCTGAGAGTTATTAGGAGACTCTCGTTCCTCTTCCAGCCAGAAATACAATTCTCAGAGCAATTCAACTATCCGTCCATCTGCTCACAGGATTCTGGGTATCATAGCCCTGTGAGGCAAGAATAGGGGCCCCGTAACCTCTCAGCACCCTTTACAACCTACAACTCTCAGAATTCTTCCCCTTGGTCATTTTTTATTGCCCTTTTCTATATCTTCTGCAGAAACACACAAGTGGTTTTGTGTTGAAATCCTTGATGGAAACTCATGGTGCTGAAACTGGCTTACATTTGCAGCTTGGACCTCCTGCCTTACAAGAGGCTGAGGTTGTAGCTCAGAGAGGAGGTGAAGCAAGGAAGTGATCAAGGGGCTTAAAAAAAGGAGAGGGAGAGAGAGAGAGAGAGAAAGTTGTTTCCTTTTTAAAAAAAAATAAAAAATAAAAATCCTTTTCTTTCTCTCTCCTGCTGTTTCCATAACGCATTCTTTACAGCACCAAACAAACATTCAAGATCAGAAAACTAGCCCCAAGCTACCATCCCATTAGCTCTACAATAATGAATAATATTTTGGGTACTTCATTTTGTGTGTGTTCTGTTGTTCCTAACAAGTTTCATCAGGGGGCTTGTTCTGCGCCAGCTGTGCGGGGGGCTTGGAATTGCTTGTAATAAGCCAGGGAAACTCAATTCTGAAATGCCTTCACGCCACAAGGAATAAGGGAATATTCTGTCTGTCTCTCTCCTCTCCAATGTCGAGGATTGCTAGCAATACTTTTTCGAAGGCCCCGAAAAGGCTTTCTCCAGCTAATGTGTCTTAGGAAAGCAGGAATAATGCTTTATACCAAGTCAGATCAGTTGTCCATCTAATTCAGTATTGCCTACCCTGTCAGCAGCTTTCCAGGGTTTCAGGGAGTGGGCTGTACTCATTCTACTTGGAGATGCTATTGAGGAACGATACCTCACCTGAACTCAAGATTGTATACATGATTCTACCTGCTCTTTATATAATCTCAGCAACAACCGTGTGAGGTATGCTAGGCTGAGAGGCAATGACTAGCCCAAGGTCACTCAGCTTCATGGCTGAGGAAGGACTCCAACACAGCTCTCCCGGGTTTTAGTCCTACGCTCTAAACATTACACCACACTGGCTCTCGCTATGACACTTCCTCCAAAGAGATGGTGTCCCAGCTTGTCGATCAGTTGGATTACTCTTTTCTGCACCTTTCCAACTCTACAATATCCCCCTAGATAGGGAACTGCATGCATAGGCAGGTTCTTCTGAGCACAATCCCCCTCAGTGGTTGGCACAGCACCCCTTGTAAAAGTCCAAAGGCCAGCAGTTACCCGTGGTGACCTGATTCAGATCCACTTCTCCTACTGAAAACTCAACTGGAGAGAGCTTTCCAGATGTTCTCCATTCATTGATGGAGGTCACTCCCACAAGAGGTGATGAGGACCACCAACTTGGATGGATAAGTTCATGCAGGAGAAGGCTATCGATGGCTACTTGCCACAGTGGCTCTGCTCTGTCTCCACGGTTGGACGTAGTCATGTTTCTGAATAGCAGTTACTGGAATCCTTGAATCCCACTTGTGGGTTCCTCCACATGCATCTGCTTGGTCCCTGAGAGAACAGGGTCTGGACTAGATGGGCCATTGTCAAATTCAACAGTCTATTCTTCTATTCGCATGTTCTTATGGATCGGAGGCAGAACCTCTTCTGGTGTCCTCCTGGTCTCCACACCATGGTAGAACTCCTATTAATTTCACCACAGTGGTGCATTGTCATTTCAACATCCTCCTCATCAAAAGGGACAGCCAGCTTCTGATCCAATTACACCCCCAAGCACTTGCAGTATTGTGTTTGCAGTGATCTCTGGACCTTGCTATAACCACCAAAGATCTAGCAAATCACACACATGCAACAACACTGCTTCAGTCAGAGTCCCTAGTTCACTAAGGGCATTTGCTTTAAACGGACTGATTTGCAGAAGAATAGGAGGGTTTAAAATGCACTAGCACCAACAAAAGCAACAATAAATTTTAAAATAGGGGCATGTTTTCCTGTAACACCACCCTCGCTATATGACCATGAAAATTTACTGCTTTTCATATGCTTTCCATTGCACTGGTGTGGGGTTCATCACCCTGTAGCTGTAGAAATACTTTGCTGGCCTCAATGGTTTGACGGAGTCTTTATTTTGGAAAAGAAGAAATGTGGTTTCTTCCTCCACTTGCAAATAATTGCTAGAAAGGATTGGTCTCCTATACATGCCCACTGATGCTGTCCGTGTCTCAAAAAATGAGGCATGAAACGGGGAAATGAAGCAGACCTTTCCTAACATAAAAGATTTGGGGAAAGCTCATTCCCCAATTTGCATTCCCTTCGAATGCAATGGGGGGGGGGGAATAGACACAAATATCAGTTTATACCTTTCTTGTAACAGCAACAAAATATGTGTTATATAACATTTCCACACCAGTGCTCTTGAACTGAGGGCCCAATTAACTCCTGCGTCCGTAGGAGTTTATTTGCCTGCCCGCTGCACAAATCCACGAGCAGATTGTGAAATATTGTCCACAGGATAAAGGACTATTGAAGCAAATTAAGACGGCAATAGGCAACAGATCCCACCCTCACCACGCTATCTGGAGACTCTGCGGCTGAATGCGCAACACATGTGGGCAAAATGATCACAGCAGGTCAGCTTGGCTGGCTGGACTGGATGAGAGTGAAGGGTCATCTACTGTAGTCCACTGCTTTCACCCTTCCATAACACACAGGTGCTTTCTTACATTCGAGGACACCCCCAGAATGCACATCAACCCCTTGCTCATCAGGCAACCCATTTCACCCAGCCAGATTTAAATGTGCCATGGACACAAGGCAAGGGTCCACACCAAATCCATTTGACAAGGGCACCACAGGGAAACCTTAACAGAAAGCATCACATTTAACATCCAGGATGACCATCTCTTGTGTTTGGTGCAGGAAGGTCTGAGGTTTGATCGCTGGCAATTTCTCCTAAGGGGATGAAAGCCTTGGACAGTTGCTGACCTCAGTGTAGAGAGATGGACCAAGTGAGATGGACCAAGGAACTACCCTGGCATGAAACAGTCTCTCAAGTTTATTGTCGATAGGGAGAAGTCATGAGATGTTAGGTGGTGCAAATTTGAATGAATTGACCCATCTCATGGTAGAAGTCAGTAGAAATAAAGGAGTCTCGCTGGTCCCACCATTGGCGGAGGAAGGTTATAGAATATCATTGGCCCTGTGTGTCAGATCTAATGAGCCAGGGTCTCGGTCCACCTGATTCAAGAACAATTCTGTAATTCTCTAGGAAATGACAATAGGTACTGATTCACCATCATCTACCTGGCTCATCTTTGGATCTCACCAAGGACCATGAGAAAGCTATACAACCCTGGTCAGGGTACAGGGCATGAAAGCTCACTCTTATTCAACAGCACCCAAACAATACCTTTTGTACTGTTCAAATATAAAGAGTTAAAAATTACTGAAGGGTGGGGAGAGTATAATCTTTGCATCCCTTTGCCCGAAGAAATAACATTTTCACCAAGATTGCAAAACTAAGCACACCAAGCAGTTGCTTCAAAGAAGACGCAAACCTATTGTGAGGTGCCCATCTCCTTCCACACATAAACGGGAGTAGCATCCCCTCCCTCCCAAACCTCTCAGGTAGAAGTCTGTGTGCAAAACCAAGCTTCTTCCATTGCCCTCTTTCTCCCCAATCCAGGAGTCTGCTGCATCCCAGTGGACATACACACGAAGAACAATTTTGCTTTCACAAACTCCTCACCACACACACCCTTCACTCTACAGAGACATCGAAGCTCCCAGGAATGGCAAGCACTTTCACCTTCAGATTGTGCCATCAAACTTGAAAGTCTGTGATTGCAGTTCCTTGGTGGAATTTGCACACCCGTCCTTGCAAAAGACAGTCATTTAATCTGTTGCAAGAGAACTGGAGGCTGTTCCATTCCCACACCCATGCGTTGAAATAATAATAATAATAATAATAATAATAATAATAATAATAATAATAATAATACACAAATGATCTCAAGCTGATGCTACAGCCAGTTAGAAAAATGCAACTTATTTGCCCAGGAACTCTCGCCTGAGTCTTGCCAAGACTAACAAAGATGCCCATGTCAATTGGAGGTGTGCGTGGTGGCTGTTGCATAAACACCCATGCAATTTATGGCTTCAATTCACGCATGTCTCTGCATGTAGATCCATTAGCCAATGGATAACAAGTTCCTACAAGAGGAACAGGGACAAAGGGACACCACATACACACATTGCCACATCACTTCACTGCACATATTCCATTCCTCAGCAGTCTTCTGGGAGCTGAACACTGTAACTGGCTGAAATTTGTGCTTGTTCTCTCTCTCTCTCTCTCTCTCTCTCTCTTTTCCCATCTCTCTTTCCCCCCCACCCCCACCTCTCTCTCTCTCTCTCTCTCTTTCTCTCTCTTTCTCCTTTGCTTCTTCTAAGCAGCTGACCCTGAGAACTGTAACCCTGTGCCCACTTACTTGGGAGCCAGTCCCATGGACCAGGCAATCAAAAAGCTTCAGATCCTGCTCGGAGCCTCCCCCAGCTGAGATGTGCAGGGAGGATAATGCCCTCGCCTTGGGACTGTCTCAGCCCACATAAATACACACGTTTGCCCAACTGCGCAGTGTGCTTGACCCCAATATATACAGTGAAGGTGGGGGAGAGGAGGAGGAAGATAGACAGCTTAAATTTCCCACTCGTAGGATTCCTGCTGGCTAGATCTGGGGGCTCTAACTGTGTGAGGGAGGGTAGCCCACTTCCCCAGCTCTGAAGGTCCCTGGGCATGAGCTGCTGGCAAAGGTCCCCTCTCCATCAAAGAGCGCCTCTGCTCCCAGAACCAGGGAAGCAAATCCCAATCTCCAAAATCACACACCCCCAGAAAAGTCTGGGCATAACTGGGGAAAGAGAGTCTTTGACTAACTGGCCAGCTTCATCGTCCCTTTGGCTGGGTAGAAGTTAAGCAGAAGGTCACCACCAGCACATCCTTCCACCAACCCAAATAGCACTTTTTAACATGGAGATATATATTGAAGCCCTTCCAATAACCTATATCCATATTTCCAAGTTCATCCTCCCCCCCCCACATACACACCCTGCCCCAGATTTTACCAGATGAAAGCATTTGTGTCACAAACACCCATATATCACCTTCCCTTCTCCAACCATCCCCCACCCCCGTTGAAATCTCTTACCTGGTAGCTAAAAACCGATGTATCCACATTGTCACGTCTGGGAACCCAGAAAAAAGGGGGGATCAAATTTTCACAGCCCCAGCCATCTGTGCTTGGTTGGGGGGGGCGTTACTGGATAAGAGGGGAGGGGAAGGGTTTTCAGGTTTGGATCAAGGGGGAGGGAGGCGATCAATAGAGAGAGAGGAAGAGTTTCCAAAAGGGGGGGTGTTGATTTTTTCCGGGGGGGGGAGTATCGGCGGTTCCCCCTATTTCAACCCCTAGGGATTTAACAGGGGGTCGGTTGCTTATTTCAGACCCCGCATGGCGCCTTCCCCCCTCAAAAGTGTGCACCCAAGTTTGTTTGGGTTTGTTTTTTTCTCCGGGGAGGGAAGAGATGAGGTTGAAGGCGGGGGGGGTGTCGTTTGGGGGGTTCTACAAGGGGGGCAGTCCGTCCAACTCCTCCCCCAGCTGGGGGGAGAGCGCCTCGAGGGAGCCCCCCAGATCCATGGAAAGATGGGGGGGGACGCCGATGTCCTTCTTGGGTGGATGGGGAGGGAGGGGGGAGGAAGTGGTCAGCCTTGTCGAGGTGGGGGTCGTCTGGGTTCAGTGGGGACGGCCGGATCGCCGCAGCGTGGTCCTCAGCGGGGCAAGCTCAGCCCCGGCGGGCTCAGCGGCATCCGGGCAGCGCTGGCGGGGCTCCCGGAGTCCGTCCGCCCGTCCGCCAGCTCGGCTCAGCTGCTGCTGCTGCTGCTGCTCCTGCCGCCACCGCCGCCGCCGCTGCAGCGCGTTGCCTTCTCCGATATCGCTCGCTCGCTCGCTCGCTCCGCCGTCGCCGCCGCCGCCGCGTGGTCCAGCCCCGCCTGACGTCACCCCAGGAGCTAATAGGGGGGCTGAACCCCGTTATCAGTACGCAACCCCCCTTGCTCCGGCAGCGATGCCGGTGAGGTGGGGAGTCGTTCAGGGAGCCGCGGGAGGAGGCGCCTTCGCGCAGCAGGGCGGAGGATGGTCGCGTTCCACGAAGTCTGGTAGACTGCTTCTGAGCGAGGAGGACCGACGGCAGCTGGCAGATGGCCGGCTTGATCTCCACTGCAAACAGATCTGATAAATTTGGCGTGCTTCTTCGGAGTACATCAAGATGGGCTATTGGAAAATTGAGTCCAGTATACGATCAGTGGATATAATAACCCGATGAAGATGTCGACGCATCGATGTCGATGCAGTGTGAGGCAAGTTGTGGGAAAACGCAAATCCCATGCTAGGGATCGTTAGGAAAGGAATTGAAAATAAAACTACCAGTAGCATAAGGCCGTTGTGCAAATCTCTCGTGCGGCCGCATTTGAAGTAAAGCTAGCTGTGTACAGTTCTGGTCGCCTCGCCTCAAAAAGGAGATTGTAGAGTTGGAGGAGGTTCAAAAAGGAACCACCAATATGACCAAGGAGCGACTCCACTGAACAGGGAAAGTTGCAGTGTTTGGGATCTTTTTGTTTTGAGAAAGGGTAAGGGGTGAAATGGCAGAAACATATTAAAATTATGCACGGCATGCATATAGAAAAGTTTTCCTCCCTCTCATAACTCTAAAACTCGTGGACATCTAATGAAGCTGAGTGTTGGAAGATTCAGGACAAGAGAAGCCCTTCTTCATGCAGCGCATCGTTAAACTGCGGAACTCACTGCCACAGGAGGCAGCAACAGCCACCAACGTGGAGGGCTTTGAAAGAGGATTAGACAAAATCCCGGAGGGTAAAGCTATCATTGCCTACAAGCCAGAATAGCTATGCTTTGCCTCCACTTTCGGAAGCAATGAATGCTCCCAAATGCCAGTTGCTAGAAACCACAGAAGGGGGAGCGTGCTCCTGTGCTCGGGTCCTGCTTGTGGGCTCCCCAGAAGAGCAGAGGCAGATTTAGGGGAGCACAACTGTTTCTCCCACACTGTGCGTTGAGCTGAGAGGGCACCGCAGGGGGCGCCGCAACAACAGCTTGGAACAGAAGGCAAGATGGGGGGGTGCCCCAAATTTTGGCATCGCACAGGGTGTTGCTGGAATTTGAAAGACCAAAGTCTGCCACTGCAGAAGAGGCATAGCTGGTAGAATCCATTGCCTGATTATTTGGGAAACTTTGTATGAGTCAATGCTTCACCATTCCTTTGCAGCTGCACTGTATCTTTGTACTTTTGTCTTTCCAGGCTGATACACTTTATTGTTAAACTCCCCCCTTTTTCGTTAGGTTTGCACTTGACTGTTGTTGTTAATTGATAAGATAAAATAACCCGACAGCCCTCTCCTCCATGAATTTGCCCAATTCACTTTTAAAGCCATCTAAGTTGGTGGCCTGGGATGCGGGTGGTGCTGTGGGTTAAACCACAGAGCCTAGGACTTGACGATCGGATGGTCAGCGGTTTCGAATCCCCACAACGGGGTGAGCTCCCGTTGCTCAGTCCCTGCTCATGCCCACCTAGCAGTTCGAAAGCACATCAAAGTGCAAGTAGATAAATAGGTACCGCTCCGGCGGGAAGGTAAACGGCGTTTCTGTGCACTGCTCTGGTTCCCCAGAAGCGGCTCAGTCATGCTGGCCACATGACCCGGAAGCTGTACGACGGCTCCCTTGGCCAATAAAGCAAGATAAGCACCGCAACCTCAGAGTCAGCCACGACTGGACCTAATGGTCAGGGGTCCCTTTACCTTTACCTTAGGTTGGTGGCCATCACTGCCCCCTGTGGGAGAGAGTTCCATAGTCTAATTGGGTTCTGCATGAAGAAGGAGTTATTGCTGCTTCACAAAGATGCCCGCAGGAAGCCAAGAGGCAGGCCACAGAGGCAACAATCCACTCTTGGTCTTGGTTTTCAGAGCTAAAATATATCTGAATCTGCAAGGTCTGTTGTCCTCTTATACCTGTCGATACACCTGTGTTCACAGGGCATTGGTTTAACTCTTTACACAGGGGATGAGTAACTGGAGGAACCTCAGTGTGGTGTAGTGGTTAAGAGCGGTAGACTCGTAATCTGGGGAACCGGATTTGCTTCCCCGCTCCTCCACATGCAGCTGCTGGGTGACCTTGGGCTAGTCATACTTCTCTGAAGTCTCTCAGCCCCATTCACCTCACAGAGTTACAGATAGGTAACCGTGTTGGTCTGCCATAGTCAAAATAAAAAAATTCCTTCCAGTAGCACCTTAAAGACCAACTAAGAACTAACTTAGTTGGTCTTTAAGGTGCTACTGGAAGGAACCTCACAGAGTGTTTGTTGTGGGGGGAGGAAGGGAAAGGAGAATGTTAGCCACTTTGAGACTCCTTTGGATAGTGATGAAGCAGGATATCAAATCCAAACTCTTCTTCTCTTGGATAGTGATGAAGCAGGATATCAAATCCAACTCTTCTTCTCTTCTCTATTGGACCACAGCTCCCCTGAATTTTTGTTTAGTGTCTCTGTGTTTGAGAGAGACAGAAGGAATAGTTCCTAATTGCTCTGCACTGAGACAGTATGTCAAAAAGTCAGGACCACCCCTCTTCCCACCACAAAAGTCTTGCAAATTAGCTGCTATTTTTGCATTGCAGGGTGGATGGACTAGATGAGCCTTTAGGCTTACTCTGCATTTCTAAGATACGGCAACATTTTATTCAATATATTGTTGCACGTCAATTGTTTAAAATTGGAATGAACCAACACAATGATGAATAAAATACGGTGTGGACTGAAAGCAGAACGTATCGCTAAGCAACCTGATGTGACTAATATGACGCTATAAGTTGTCAAACACATTTCAACCATATGGTTGTCTTTGGTGGGAAATGTTGATAAGAAGATGAGCTGCTTGGGTGTGCACACTGTTCCATAGGTACATTCATATCAGGGCTGGTGCCATTGCAAAAATGAGATTGCAGAATTAATTTATTATCTCACTTACACTCCCCCCATATAAAAACAGGTACATGCATTGTGTGATTGTTTATCACCCTTTTTGGGTTGCGTGTAGAAAAAGTTGCTAATAATGCATCACTTCGCAGAGGTTAATTAAAGGCTTAATCAGCCTTCTCCAGCTTGGTGTGCTGCAGAAGTTGAGGGACTCCCAAGTCCCATCAGCCCTGACCAGGATGGCCAATGGTCAAGGGAGCTGGGAGCTGTAGTCCTGCAACCTCTGGAGGTCATCAGGTTGCTCATCCCTGCGTTGAAAGAAGTCAACTGATGGGAGTTGAGCAACATCTGGAGTACCAAAGGTTCTCCTATAGAATCATAGAACTGTCAAGTTAGAAGGGATCCCAAGGGTCATCTAGTCCAAACCCCAGTTATGCAGGAATAACAGCAAAATAATTGCGGACATGCAGCCTCTGTTTGAAAACTGCAAATGAAGGAGAGTTTGTGTGACAAAAATCCTGCAAAGTTTGTTACAAAGCATGAAAAGTGGAGCAAGACTGCTCTAAAATCAGTGCTTTTCTGTGTGGGGAGGTGCCATTTTATGGCACAACCCTATGCATATTTACTCAGAAGTAAACCCCATTGACTCTCAGTGTAGAGATCCTGAGCCCTTAAGCTTCATTATATTCAAGAACAGGACTTCAGGGCTCATAAATCTTCACACATGCACATGTGCATAGGAATCTCCTTTGACCTTTCCTTCTGACATTTATCATCCTTCTGACATTATCCCATCACGCCCCCCAACTCCATTATGTTTGGTTTTTAAAAAAAAAACTTTAACAGCATTTTAAAAACACACCAAAACTAACCATACTTTTAGCCCACCCTTCCTTCAAGATGGTTTTGATCATCACAACAACCCTGTAAAGTAGGCTATATGGAGAGGAGGTGGCTGGTAGGTGGACCTCAAGCTTGTCATTTCTAGATTCTCAAGTTTCTTCCTATCCATGTCCTGTTAAGACAGGATGGGAAACCTGCAGCCCTCCAGATGTTGGGGAACTGCAACTCCCACCAGTCCCAGCAAGCGTGGCCAAAGGCCAGGGATGATAGGAGTCATAGTTCACCAACAAGTGGCAGAGCATAGCTTCCCCATTCCTGTGTTAAAGAAACCAAGTGAGGGTGGGGGTGACGCTGGCCACCTCCATGGGTTGGAGGGACTGTAACTTCACTGGGTGGTGCTTGCACAGGGCAGGGCAGGGCAGAGCGGCAGTGCCTGGATGGGTATTTTTCAAAGGTTGGCCAGGAGGCTGCAATAGAATATCACTGTGTGGAACAGTGTCCTAACACTGGGCACATGGGTAGCTCGCAGGCCACTGCATTTTTGACAGTATTGCTGAGAAGATGCATGTTGAGACCTGCCGGTGGAACCAGCCTTCTGAAGATAGATAACCTTGGAGCAAAGACAGATAATCTCGAAGACAGATAACCTTGGAGAGAAGACAGATAACTTTTAAGTGAAGACAGATAAACTTGGAGCGAAGACAAATAAACTTGAAAATAAGACAGATAACCTTGACGTGAAGACTGATAACCTTGAAGTGAATACAGATAAACTTGGAGCAGAGACAGGTGGCCTTCAAGTGGCTGGAACTGAGGGCAGTAATTATGTGAGAAATCTGGGACATTTTCTTCCAATAATGTCTGTATATATATATATATATATATATATATATATATATATGCTTTCGTAGATTTTCACGGGTATAGGAATGCAGGTTTTGGTGTCTTCGGGTGTCTTCCCGTGTAAGAGTCGGGGTGTCTGTGCGACGTTTCGACGAGGTCTCACTCGTCATCTTCATGGAAGGTTTCCTCCCCGTAGAGGTGAGATATTTGCTTTCGTAGATTTTCACGGGTATAGGAATGCAGGTTTTGGTGTCTTCGGGTGTCTTCCCGTGTAAGAGTCGGGGTGTCTGGGCGACGTTTCGACAAGGTCTCACTCGTCATCTTCAGGCTGGTGCTTTCGGCTTCTTGTTACTGGAACAGAGCAGAATCTGGTGTTTGAGTTCCTATAAATACTGTTGAGGGGTGTGGTGTATAGCCTCCAACGTTCTGGGCAGAACGTCGCCCAGACACCCCGACTCTTACACGGGAAGACACCCGAAGACACCAAAACCTGCATTCCTGTACCCGTGAAAATCTACGAAAGCAAATATATATATATATATATATATGCAAAATCAGTTGATTCTCATGTATCAAAAGCCTGCAGTATTATGAATTTGATATCTCATGTCTCATATCAACTACACTAAACATTTAATTACTTTGTTGTATAATATGGATCTCATGACTCACTTTTGTATCACTGCCTACAGTTGTGGGCAAATACCTTTGGTTAAAATCGTCTGGCTCATCTGCCTGTCACCCAGTCGCCTGTCTTCTTGAGCGATTGCCTGGGAAAGCTTTGGGCTGTGCAACAAAGGATGAGCCCGAATGTGCATTGAGGTCATTTTAAAAAGGAAAAAAATGAGAGTAAGCTTGGACAACTGAGTGTAGAGCTCAGTGTGAGATGTACCAAGCCAGGATTCAGCCCTGCAACACAGCAAAGTGTCAGGGAGTTGCATGCCATTGAACATGTGCAGAGCGTCAAAGCTCATCACTTCCTGTGGAGTTAGTATCAACTAGCCACTCACAACTGTGTTGAAAGTGTCGAAATAAGGAAGGACTGTAGTTCCATAGTACAGCATCTGCCTTGCAGGTAAAAGGTCCCAGCTTCAATCCTCAAAGGCATCTCTAAGTAGGGCTGGGAGAGATTCCTGCCTGAAACCCTGGAGCTCCAGCTGCTGCCAGCCAGAGTAGACAACACTGAGCAAGGTGGACCAATGACCTGACTTAGGATAGGGCAGCTTCCTATGTCCCCATATCCCAGCTGAGATAGAACTTGTCACATCTAGATAACATTATTATCAAAGTTTAGGCATTGCTTTGCTGCAAACACTAAGAGTTTCATTTTGTCTAGCACTTTGGCCCTAGTCTCAACCAGCAGGATTGCCAGCTCGGCCCCATGATCATGGGTGCCAGAGGCCGTGGGTGCCATGCAGTATGCATGGCCCCAGTGCCAAAGTTTGTAGGGGCCCAGCCCCTTCATAGGGAATTTTGTAGATGTTTGGGCACCCAGGGCACCAAGGAGCCAGCACCTATGTCAACCAGCCAGGTGTGCCTGGGTGAGCTGCAAGCAACCCATGATGGGAAATAGCCACCACCTGTTGTTTGGCTGCAATGGCCAGTCCTCTCAGATATCCTGCTCTTGTACATGGAGGCTTCACTTAATTAAGACTTCTAATAGCCACCTGGGGCAGCAGCTTCAGACAGTAGCAGTGGCCTCTCAGCAGCTGCCCAGACATGCCACCTGCTGACAGACCATTACACTCGAGTGATGGTTATGTGTTGTAGGAAAACAGGTGGTGGATGTTGGAGGGGAAGGCGAGTGCTGAGACACCTTAAGAAGGCAAGCTACGGACTGGACTGTGGGAGAGCGGAGGGTATCTAGGAAAGGAAATCCACCAGCCATGTACTTCTCTTCCACTGCATGTTAAGAGCTGTCCTCTGTTCAGTCATCTAAGAGCACAAGGGGGTGGGGGGAGAGAGAGAGAGAGAGAGAGAGAGAGAGAGAGAAATTGGGATTGGGCCGAACGGTGGAGTTTCCATGGCAACTGGGAGGAATGTTCTCACCCGGATCCCCAGAGAAGAGGAGGCAGCAAGGGACAGGGGCAAAATAGAGCAGGAGGAAGGCATTCAGGATGGGTCAGGCTTCAGAGGGGTACAATATGCCTCCCCTTTAAAAAAAACAAAAACCCAGGGGGCTGTGGCACAGAGTCTCTGGCAGGCTGGTGCTTGAGTCAGGACGAAGGTGTTACATTCACGAGTTCTGACACAAGCGTTAAGGAAATGTACTTAAATAATAATACGTACCAAGCATCTCTCTCTCTTTTTTTCCCCTTTTTGGGGGAAGGGTGTTGAAAATGCAGCAAAAACTGGAAGCAGAGTGGAGGGAGCCATATAGCAAGCCATCCTCGGGTCACCTTAACTCACATAAGTCATAAGATCTGGGCTGTATCTATTCAAAACCTTTCACAAGCCTAGTCTTGGAGTCTTTACCCTGCCAGATAGTGGAACACCGTACCCTTATTGCAGATAGCCAGGTGAAGCTAAGACAGCTTGGACAGGATAAGGCCAAGGTGATCTGTTGACTAGCAGGCTCAGCCAGTGATTCTTTCAGACCAAAATGTTCAAGGTGATGGAGAGACTCTCATGCGAGGAAAGTTTCCAGCATTGGGGACTTTTTAGTTCTGAAAGCAGACAAATAAGAGGGAACATGTTAGAAGTTTATAAAACCGTGCAAGGCATGGAGAAAGAGGATAGAGGAAAGTTTGTCTCCCTCTCTTACAGCACTAGAACTTCATGGACATCTAATGAAGTAGAATGTTGGGAAATTCAAGACAGGTAAAAGGAAATACTCTTTTACAAATCGTAGTTAAATTATGGGACTCACTCCCATAGCCATTCAAAGCCATTGAATGGCTTTGAAAGAGAAATAGACAAATTCATGGAGGAGAGGGCCACCTGAGGGCTACTAGCCAGGATGGCTATGTTCTGCAGCCACAGTTAGAGGCAGCAATGATTCTGAATACCAGTCACTGAAAACCACAGTAGGGTAGAACACTTTTGCACTTGAATCCTGCTTGCGGGTTTCCCAGTGGGGCACCTGGCTGATCCGCTGCCAGAGCAGGATGCTGGACGAGATGGGCCACTGACCTGATTCAGCCAGGGCCGGCCCACTCATGAGGCAAATTGAGGCAACTGCCTCTGGTAGCAGAATCCCAGAAACTACAGATCTGGCCTCCAATGAATGCATCATCTGCTATGGCTATGGCACCTTTGAGGCTGGATTGCCACTTCCTCACCCACCCACCCACCCACCAACCAACCAACCCTCCCTCCATGTTGCCTCTATAATGGCAACTGCTCTCCCAGGGTGTGGACCTACCCAGTGTGATTCAGAGCAGGCCCCTTTCCTCCCCACGGCGGCCTTTGAGTCCCACTTCAACCATTGGGTAAGGTTCATATTCTTCCCCTTGTTCTGGATGTAGATCTTCACTCACCCTTCCGTCCCTGGTTGGGAGTGGGCACCAGATTGTGGTCTGCCTCAAGTGTCAAAATGTCTTGAGCCAGCCCTGGATTCAGCTGCAGGGTTCTTCTTATGTTCTTATAGGCAGCTTGCACCTCCAGAAGTTTCACATTTCTCTGTTTCTAATCAGCAAATGTCTTGTTGCTCCCTGCTAAAATCCTGCAACGCTTCTTACTGCAAGTGTTCTGGTTTATTTTTATTTGTTTCCCCTGCTTTTGTTGTGCTTAAGTGGCTGCAGTTTTCCTACATTGTACATTGGTGTTATAGTCCATATTTTTGCATTTGCATTGTTGTTCATCATCTGGAACACCATTTGATCGGAAGGCAGGCCACAAATTTAATAAATAAATGAAAGTGACAATTTGGTTGCATGGGGGGGGGGAATCACAGACAGCATTGTAGGAAAAGTCTCTCCAGATGGGTTTCAGCCTCCTAGATGGATGAATGTATGGCAAAAGAAAACATTGTAGCACCTTAAAGACTAATAACTTTATTATGTTATAGGTTTCCATAGACCACAGTTCTCTTGAGCCTTATATCTGATGAAGTGGACTGTACTCCATAAAAGTGTATGACACAGTTAATCTTTAAGGTGCCAGAAGATGGGGGGGGGAGAGAATAATGGGAAGCTCAAATGCATCCCCCAAACTGAGGATCAACAAATTTTGGCTTGTTCCAATTCTGTATGTGTTGATTCATGTTAGACTTTGTGAAAATGGTCCTAATCTTGCCCTTACACAAAGTAGAAATTAATAAACTCTCCACTATAAGAAAATGTTTCAAAGCTTTACTGCAAACAGTCTTAAACTAGTTACAAAATAAATGTTGCAAAATACAAAATAACACATTGCTCTTAAACAAACTAGCAATGCGGTCCAGCTTTCTTTTGGACCTTAATACAGTGTAAGAACTATCCTCTCTCTGGTCCTAGAGAGAGATCCTATACAAGCAACTCGCTTGTACCAACAGTGCTGAGCTGAAATGCTGACTCCAAGGAATGACCAGGACACTGAGTTCTCAGGTTTCATCCCTTCCTGTTAGAGATCCCAGCCTGGATCAATCCACCCAAATGCCCAAATGAAAATATCCACCCTCTTTCTTGCCTCATGTGTTACAGTTATACCTCCTGCCTAATGCAAACCTCTGCATAGCATTTTAAAGACAATGTATGCACATTAAACTTATATCCTTAACAATTCATACAATTTCTGCATTAATCTGTTTCATATCAAAACAATATTTGGGGTTATTTGTTTAAACAGAGCACACACACACCCCACACAAATATTAGTACTGGTTGGATTGTATCAAGAATAAGAAAATAAAGATTATCCCTGATATATAGGAACAGTTGGAGCATAACATAGACTTTTCTGTGAAAACCTGCTGCTCAGAATTGTAGAAATAGTAATTGAATTCTAGGCCAGTCCCATTAGCCCTTGTTAAACAGGATGCCTCTGTCCTTAATACCTTTTTGGGGGAACTGCTCTTTGGCTTAATAAAGTGTTGAGACTAAGATTTGCTGCATCCATCGGAATATTTTATTCAGTAATAAGATTTAGAAACTCGCCCTTCACTAAGTGGTCCCAGGGTGGGATGCGTATATCATTAAAATGGCATTAAATCCAAGGAAACAATCAGCAAAGCATAAAATAAATCAGATTCATAATAATCTGGTCTACTAGATTCTGTGTTGCCAGGCACAGGGTACATGTTGTAAGACTGAATGATGGGCAGATACCTTTCCCTTCTATTCTCACCTTAGCTCAGAACCCAGCACCTGACCTTGGGCAAGGCAGGACCATAGAATCATGAAATTGTAGAAATGGAAGGGACCCTGAGGGCCATCTAGTCCAACCCCCTGCAATGTAGGAATCTCAACTAAATCATCCATGGCAGATGCCCATCCAACCTCTGCTTTAAAACTTCCATTGAAGGAGAGTCCACTGACTTCTGGGGGAGACCATTTCACTGTCAAACAGTTCTTCCTGATGCTTAGTCAGAATCTTCTTTTTTGTAATTTGATGGCATTGGTTTGGATCCTAGCCTCCTGAGAAGGTGAAAGCAAGCTTGCTCCATCTTTCACATGACAGCCCTTTAGATATTTGAAGATGGCCATCATATCTCCTCTCCGTCTCCTCTTTTCCAGGCTAAACTTACCCAACTCTCTCAACCATTCCTCACA
Organism: Podarcis vaucheri; assembly: GCF_965113315.1. NCBI lineage: Eukaryota > Metazoa > Chordata > Lepidosauria > Squamata > Lacertidae > Podarcis > Podarcis vaucheri. Next base: position 66,757,812 of record NC_138765.1, on the reverse strand, counting down.
AACCTTGGTTTCCAGATTCCTGGTTATCTTGGCCACCCTCCCCTGTTCCAGCTTGTCAATACCCTTCTTAAAATGTGGTGCCCAGAATTGGACACCACATGTGGTCTGACCAAGCCAGAATAGAGTGGTTCTATTACTTCCCTTGATCAGGACACAATGCTTCTGTTGATGCAGCCTAGAAGAACATTAGAATTTGTTGTTGTTGCTCCTACATCACCTTGTTGATTCATGTTAAGCTTGTGGTCTACAAGGACCTCTAGATCCTTTTCACATGTACAGTGGTACCTCGGGTTACATATGCTTCAGGTTACATACGCTTCAGGTTACACACTCCACTAACCCAGAAATAGTGCTTCAGGTTAAGAACTTTGCTTCAGGATAAGAACAGAAATCGGGCTCCGGCGGCGCGGCGGGAGCAGGAGGCCCCATTAGCTAAAGTGGTGCTTCAGGTTAAGAACAGTTTCAGGTTAAGAACAGACCTCTGGAACGAATTAAGTACTTAACCTGAGGTACCACTGTACTGCTAGTAAGCCAGGTGTCCCCCATATTATATTTGTGCAGCTGGCTCTTCCTGTCTTAGTGCAGAACCTTACATTTGTCTCTATTGAAATTCATTGGGTTAGTTTTGGTCCAGTTCTCCAATCTATTAAGGTCACTGTTCTTTCTTCTGTGGCATTAGCTAACCCTCCCAGAAGCTAACAATCTAAATTCTCGACAGAGGGATAAGTTGCAGAAGAAGAATGTGCAAATGAAGTTATGTTTTGGTTGGGCTTAAAAGGCAAAGGATTCATGGAAAAGAGGATTTAGATAAGGAGAGAAGTGGCATCCCAAAGGAACCAACCTAGGGAAAAAACTAATGCAATTCTAGGCTGCATCCACAGAATTCTAGTGTCCGGATCAAGGAATGGAATAGTAATGGTGCTAGGGACTGAGATGCCTCTGAAGTTCTCCTCCTCCAGATTTCTTCCAAGGTTTTGATCTGATCTAATGAGGGGGCCAATGCATTCGAAATAGTTCTCCGTTGGAAAAGAGCAAGATAGAAGGATACTGTAGAAGGAAACGAGTCTATTATTCTATGAAATGGTTTAAGTAAACAGATGAGCATGCATTGCTAAACACATTCAAGAGACAGGGTGAAGTTACGTTTGGCAAGTGGTAACAGTCAAGTCTGGCAGAGCTGAAGAACTTTGCTGTTTTTACTGATGCCTGTCTGGAAGAGACCTTGTCGTGCTGGAACCAGGCCCTGATCACTTATTGCAACGCTGGGCACCAGCTGAGAAGCCTTTGAAAAGTATCTTGTGGCTAATTTCTGTCCCTACATGTAAATATCAGGGGAATGTAGGTCTTATTTACACATTCTAGCTTGATGCTCACAGTGCAAATGAATCACTCCATTTCAACACTATAATCCAGTGGGGGGGAGTTGTCACTGGAGAGATGGTTCTGCTCCCTCACCTGTTTTATTATTCATCAGAGATGTCAAGAAAATGACAGTGTTGGTCCCTAGCAACCTGATGGTTCCTTTGAATTCTGTCTGAGAAACAGTCACCTAGACACGTACGTGTGTGTGTGTGTGTGTGTGTGTGTGTGTGTGTGTCCCCTTTTCTTGGAAAGGAACAACTTTTGTCTTATAAGGAAGGTACCAGTGATGGGAGGGGACGCGGGTGGCGCTGTGGGCTAAAGCCTCAGCGCCTAGGGCTTGCCGATCGAAAGGTCGGCGGTTCGAATCCCCGTGGCGGGGTGCGCTCCCGCTGCTCGGTCCCAGCGCCTGCCCACCTAGCAGTTCGAAAGCACCCCCGGGGGCAAGTAGATAAATAGGTACCGCTTACCAGCGGGAAGGTAAACGGCGTTCCGTGTGCGGCTCTGGCTTGCCAGAGCAGCGTTGTCACGCTGGCCACGTGACCCGGAAGTGTCTTCGGACAGCGCTGGCCCCCGGCCAATAGATGTGAGATGGGCGCACAAACCCCAGAGTCTGTCAAGACTGGCCCGTTCGGGCAGGGGTACCTTTACCTTTACCTTACCAGTGATGGGGGAAATTCAGACAAACAGGGTCTGAAACATTCTCAAATGGAATGTGGATTGGAACCGATTGTTCTGCTGCAGCCACAAAACATCAGAAGAGCCTGTTGGATCAGGCCAGTGCCCATCTAGTCCAGCATTCTGCTCCCACAGGGGCCAACCAGGTAGGAAACCAGAAAGCAGGATTGGAGTTATGCACAAGGGCACCCTCTGCACCACAGGTTCCAGCAAATGGTATTCAGAAGCTTAACTGCCTCCAACCACGGACACGGCAGAGCATGGACATTATGGCTAGTAAATATTGGCATCCTCCATGAGCAGCCTTTTGGATCTGACCAATGGTCCATCCAATCCAGCATTTTATTAATGTTAATTTATTTTAGGGTGGGATTTTTAAAACTACTTTTATACCATCTTTCATCTGAGGATCACAGGGCAGTTGACAATATAAAAACACAAGGGTACATAACAAACAAACAAAACCCTGCTACAGTTTAAAAGGCCATGGATTGTTTCATTAGCCAAAGGCCTGGGAGAAGAGCTATGTTTTTGCCTAGTGTGTAAAGATATGCAACAAAGGCACCAGGCGAGCCTCCCTGGGAGAGCATTTCACAAGTGGGGAGCCACCACTGAAAAGGCCCACCTGTTGCGGCCCTCCACACCTCTTATAGAGGGGGCACACAAAACAAAGCCTCAGAGGATGGTTTCAGGGCTCAGGTCAGTTCATATAGGGAGAAGCAGTCCTTGAGGTATTTAAGGCTTTACAGGTCAAAACCAGCACTTTGAACTGGGCCCAGAAATTAATTGGTAGCCAGTGCAGTTGAGCCAGGATTGGAGTTATGTACATCCTGTTCCCACAGTGGACAACCAGATGATGGTAGCATGGTAGCAAACCAGCAAAGCAGGACCTGAGAACAGCAACCCTCTCCCCTGCCCCTTGGTTTCCAGCAACTTGGATTTACTGAGAAATTGAAGTTTCCATCTCCAGTAAATAGAGTCATCGGGTTAATCTGGGGTTTTAAGCACTTTCATACACACACACATTTAAAATGCATCAAAACTCCAGATTAAACCACACACACAGAAACACACAAACACATACTCACGCCACTTTTCGCTTATGAGGCACCAAATGGGTGTGCAAATGATAAAATAACAACACTGTAAAATTACATCAAACTGCTTAATAAATACATGATAAAACAATGAGCAGAGGATAATTAAGCCCACATTAATTGCCAGCTAATGCGTGCGTGAATAAATATGTTTTTAACTGCCAGTGGAAACATAACACCAAAAGCGCCTGCGGTATCTCTGAGGGGAGAGAAATTAAATCTGACTAATTGAATCAGTTTGCCCCAGATCACTTTCCAGAGCAGATGCGGACGTGTTTGTCTGGACTTTGAATTTCTAAGGAACCTCTAGAATTTAGACAAGAGGCATGGGTGTGCTCCAGATTCCGTCCCCCCAGTCAAAGTGAGAAGCCCCTTCATCGGCATCACAGCCACTCTTACAGAATGCTTAACCCACATGATCTCTTTGCAAAATAATAAATGGGTACAGATCTGATATCAGAAATGGCAAACTCAAAAGGCAGTGGAGAAAAACCTCCAAGGACACTTGATAACTGACCTTAAGGAGACCGTATTAGAACAAAGGAACTTCAAATAGCTCACCAATGCCAGGATGTGCTTGTTTTCAACCACTGTTGTTGCTTTTGTTGTTGTTGTTGTGTGTATGAATGGCCATTGCTAATAGCACACATATTACTGTCTGTACTTTTATGCATTTCCTTACCTTCTGAGCTTAGGGTTTACAATCACTCCCTACCAGATGTGACTGAAGCAAAGGAGAACCTCTGACCATAAGAGCTGTTTGACAGTGCATCTTGGGGTGTCTTCCAAATCTACAATTCTCTGCTTCTATGAGAAGATCACACAGAGATCCATTCCAATTATAGAAACTGATTGGACAGGCCTCTGGGTATTATTTCAATACTGGTCATGGGACATTGCCCCCAACCATTCTTATGGGCAACATACTAGGTTAATTGGAGCAGGGTGACATGGGGCAGTTCTGGCCACCAGTCATGGGAAGATGGAGGCTGTGACCCAGCAATGTCTAAATGACAACTCATTAACTACCCTTGGAGTGCCATAAACCACAGACAGGTCAATGCCCTCAAAGACCCTACAATCCCAGAGAAGATCAGAAAATATTCCTCTATGCCACAGGAGCAGCAAGGATCCTAATTGCTAAAAACTGGAAAAAAGAAATTATGCCAACAAAAAGGGAATGGCAAGACAAGCTGTTAGAGTATATTGAACTGGCTAGAGTAACAGAGGTAAGTGGAGACCACACTAGACAAGAGTTTCAAAAAGCATGGGGGAAATGCAGAGAATACTTCACAAAACAGTGCCCTAATATTGAAATCTTTGTTTCAATTAATGTCTGCAGGAGACTTTGTGGATACTTAAGTTATAATTAGAAAAATCTTAATTATTATTCATAAAGGAAACAGCTTATAAGAAGTAAATAAGGAGGTCAGATACAGGATAAAGGAAGTCTTTTATTTGGTTGTTTGTATTGTTGTATGTTATGCTTATTGTATGTTATGTTCATGTTTAATGAGGGTGGATTTCTGTATTGGGGGGTGGGCGTTTATGTTATGTTGTTAATAAAACTTCCAAAAAAGAAAAAGAAAAGACCCTACAATCCCATCTGCCAGGCTCTATAGAGGTTCCAAAGAGAGGGAACACAGTCCTGAGAAACAGAGGCAACTCCATAAACAAACATTCCTGGGCTCCCATCAGAACCAGGATTTAACAAGTCACCGGGTCCAATCCCCAGCACAACTCCAAGCCACTTTTCAGCTGATGATCTCGGAGAAGTGTGAAAGCAGGAATCCTCCAGCTCAGGAGGCAGAGTTCTCATTTCCAACTGTAAAGCTGGTTTCACACCCCAGATCCATCAGCAGATGCTGGCCCCCCCCCCTCCACCACCGTCCCACCGTCCTCACTACTTTGCTTTCTCTTGCCAAGTCTGCAAGGCTTCCTTCTGTTGGAGTTCCTGGCACAGAGCTACACCTCCTCATCCTCCAGCTTGAGTGCAGCTCCCAGACAGCTCATCAGTCCCAGCTGTTTCTCTTAATTGCCTAGGGTGATCTCCTTCCTCAGTAGGTGGGCTTCTTTAGGCCTCCAAAGACCCCCACCCTCATATCAAGCTGCTGAGCCATGGGGTTTTGTTTTGTTTTTTAAAATTTCCCCATTATGGCTCCTGAGAAGCCCAATTCCACCCATTTGATACATTGCTAGATCTCAGTCGGTGATACCTTCAGTCTTGTTTTGTGCAGGTTATTTGGCGGGATGTGGAAAAATTCCGCATTAAAGTCATATGCATTTTGTGGACTCTTTTTAACATAAAATATGCATTCCTCCCAATGTTTAAGCATTTTGTATGCACTTTTTACCTACAGTATCCAGCTACCATATTTTTTGCTCTATAAGACACACCAGACCACAAGACGCACCTAGTTTTTAGAGGAGGAAAACAAGAAAAAAAAATTCTGAATCTCAGAAGCCAGAACAGCAAGAGGGAGCAATCCCTCTTGCTGTTCTGGCTTCTGTGATAGCTGTGCAGCCTGCATTCACTCCATAAGATGCACACACATTTCCCCTTACTTTTTAGGAGGAAAAAAGTGAGTCTTATAGAGCAAAAAATACGGTAGGTTTTGAACTGAATAGACCCATTAAAATTAACAGGCTCAAGTTAGTTGTGTTGCTGACTTTCAGTGGATCTACTCTGAGCAGGACTAACATTGGCTTCAACCCCCAAACATAGCATAATTTGGCTAGGAGTTGTGTTGTGATGCACATGGGATCTGGTCAGTTTTCTGCAAAGGAGGAGGAGGAGGAGGAGGAGGAGGAGATAATGGAAACCAGAGGAATTGTTCTTACATCCCTACCTCACCCTGTACTCTAGGACTCACTACATGCTTATGGGATTCAGAACAATCTGCCCTCAGAGGCATGCTTAACTGAATAGAAGCAATCCCAGGGCAGTGGATCATGCAGAGATGCAATAAACACCCTCCGCTGACTGTTGATCATTCTATGCTGGCATCTTGCACCTGGAATAAATTGATGATGGATTCACACCTTAAAAAGGTACAAAGTAAAACTATCCATTTCTAGGGATGTATATTGGAGGGAGGCCAGAGCAGTGACTTACACAGAGACACAACAGAGAGTGTAATATGTGAATGGGTACATATGACTCACTAGAGCCTTAAGACTGAATGCTTCATGAAGGTTTGGCTGAGAGCTTATGTGAGAACAACTCTGGAACTTGCTTCTGCTGTGGGACAACTCTCTCTTCACTGGCAGTCTGGAGGAGAAATGTGCAGAGGAGGACAACCAAGATGGCCGAGGATCTGGAAACCAAGCCTTATGAGGAATGGTTGAGGGAGCTGGAGAAGATAAGACTGAGAGGTGACGTGAGATCCATCTTCAAACCATCTGAAGAGTTGCTACATGGAAGATGGAGCAAGCTGGTTTTCTGCATTTCCAGAGGGTAGGAACCGACAGATTCAAATTACCAGGAAGTTGATTCTGACTAAACATTAGGAAGAACTTTCTGGTATCTGGCGGTGGCATGGACTACTTCAGAAGGTGGTGGACTCTCCTTCATTGGAGGTTTTCCAACAGAGGTTGGGTGGCCATCTGTCCAGGATTCTTTAGCTGCATTGCAGTCAGTTGACCTTTGGGATCCCCTCCAACTCTACAATTCAGTGATTCTATTCCCTGAGCATGTGAAGAATGCTTCTCCCTTCTTCTAAAGCACATGCAGAACCTTGCAGTTGGCTCCTGAAGAACTGGAGTCCCCTGCAAAGATGATGCTGTTATGTTTGGCTTCCCCACCACCACCTCATAAATGCCTCATGAAAAATGTGACTTTAAATAGCCATCCTACACAGTATTATGGAGCCCACATCTGCCCAGAGAGCCAAGTTTCCTCTGGTGATTTTTTTTTTAAGGAACAACTCTCTTTTTTTCTGCCATGAATACCCAGCACTGTGCTGTCCCACTCCCTTTCTGAAACCTTTTGTTCCCCCCAGTGAATGTGGGGGCTCAGGAAAATTGCCAGCCAGGCGGTACAATCCCTAGATCATGCCCTTGACGGAAGCATCTGCTAATTCGCCTGTGGGTGGAAAGAAAGATGCTGTCGTGGTTACCGTTACCAAGGAGTATCTCCGGATTGCAATCGGAAAGGAGTTGAGGCTTAACCCTTTCCTTTCTGCCTCAGGCAGAGTCGAGCACATCATTACTTGGGGGGCGGGGGCAAGGGGGCAAAAGGTTTTCAAAACGAGGTCCATATATGCAAGTCTCAAATGGCTTTGCAGCATTTACGGAGGGCAAACTGTCTCTTCCATGAAGATGGGAGGCACAGACATGGTTGGTCACAGAGATTGGGGAGTCTCAGGTCCCTATTGGGCAGTGTGGTGTAGTGGTTACAGTGTTAGGCTAGTACCTTGGAGAGACCTACCATGAAAAGCTCACTTAGTGCATGGGTAGGCAAACTAAGGCCCGGGGGCCGGATCTGGCCCAATCGCCTTCTAAATCCGGCCTAAGGATGGTCCGGGAATCAGCGTGTTTTTACATGAGTAGAGTGTATCCTTTTATTTAAAATGCAACTTTGGGTTATTTGTGGGGCATAGGAATTCGTTCTTCTTTTTTCAAAATATAGTCTGCCCCCCCCCCCACAAGGTCTGAGGGACAGTGGACCAGCCCCCTGCTGGAAAAAGTTTGCTGGCCCCTCACTTTGCCCAGCCACCTGCCTCTCAGACTAAGTTGCCTCAGAAAGTTGTTGTGGAGATTAAATGAAGAAGGAGAGCCATGCACACAACCTTGAGCTCCTCAGAGAAAAAGGTGGAATATGAATGCAATAAATAATATTAATAATAACAACTTCCATCAACCCCAGCCAGAAGGCACAATGATCAAAAGAGTTGGAGTTCAACAACTGAAGGACCACAGGTCCTCCAACTGCAGTCCACAGACAGCTATTAGCTGCAACTCAAAAACTGGAACCTCCATGTAGAGGTCTCTAAATTCCAAATGCAAAATACCACAGGAAGCAGCACATTTGTTTGGATCATTGCGGACCTTTTTCAGATGCCTCGTCATCTGATGTTAAGGAGGGGGAGCTAGCAGACCAGTTGTGGAATATCCTCCTAGAGAGGTTCATCTTGGATAGTGATGGATGAAATCCATCTATTTCTAGTTTGAACAGTGTCATGTGTGTTCATAAGTCTGTTCCAGTTCATTTTCACATAAATTTGCATCTATTGTATTTATTGTATGTGCAATTAAATACAGGTTTTCGGCATATTTTTCTAACTTTTTTCTATTCTGAATTTTTTATGTGTGTCTTGGTTAGGTATTTTTGGTCTGAGATCTGCATCACAAAACATTGACGGTGTAAACACACACACACCGGACTGCACCTCTGTCCACTCTACTCATCAAACCCCTTGCCATTCCCCCAACATATTCCCTAGAGTTTCCCTTTCCAACTCATGCAACTGCTGAGCTCTTTTCTTGGTCTTGTTGGTTTTTCTTCATGAAAATCCAGTATTGTAATGCAGCACTACAATTCCTCCAATGGGGGCTATGTGATAACAGCCTTACATCTGTGTGTGTGTGTGTGTATGTGTGTGTAGATTAGACAGTCGACAGGCTGCAAATTGGAAACTGAGAAGACACAACTTAAGAACTACCGTCCCATCTCTCTCCTAAATGTGGATTGCAAAATTTTTGCAGATATCTTGGCAAGTAGATTTAAAAAAGTACTAAATGAAGTAATTCATAAAGATCAGGCAGGTTTTCTCCCTGGTAGACACTTGTTTGATAACACTAGGAACATTATTGACATTTTGGAACTTTTGCAAACAAACATTAATACAAAAGCAGTGTTGATTTTTATAGATGCGGAGAAGGCCTTTGACAACATTTCATGGAAGTTCATGAAGAAAAATTTGGAAGGGATGGGAGTGGGACGGGGGTTTGAAAATGGTATAGAGGCAATCTACTCAGAACAAAAAGCTAAATTGATAGTCAACAATGTGGTGACAGATGAGTTTAAGATTGAGAAAGGAACACGACAAGGTTGCCCTATCTCCCCTCTATTATTTATTTCAGTCCTGGAGGTGCTCTTGAATATGATTAGAGGGGACCGGTTGGTTGAAGGGATCCAGGTCGGAGCCAAACAGTACAAACTTAAAGCTTTTGCAGATGACCTGGTTTTGACACTACAGGAGCCAGAATCTAGCACGAAAAGAGTTTTAGAACTGATTCATGAGTTTGGTCGGGTGGCGGGATTTAAATTAAATAAGCAAAAAACTAAGGTTTTGGGGAAAAAATTGACACCTTTGGAATCAGAAAGGTTTCAGAAAGAGACAGATCTAAATGTGGTCAAAAAGGTGAAATACCTAGGGGTAAATATGACAGCTAAAAATCTGAACTTATTTAAAGACAATTATGAAAAGTGCTGGTCAGAAATCAAAAAGGATCTAGATAGCTGGTCAAGATTGAAACTTTCCTTGTTGGGTCGGATTGCTGCTATTAAGATGAATGTATTGCCAGGAATGTTGTTTTTATTTCAGACCCTACGACCCTACAGATTGTGGACAGAGTGGAATGTTTTAGAAAGTGGCAGAGAGATATCTCTAAATTTGTCTGGCAGGGCAAAAAGCCCCGAATAAAATTTAAAATACTAACTGATGCTAAGGAGAGAGGGGGGTTTGCCCTGCCAGATTTGAGGCTATATTATGAATCTGCAGCTTTCTGCTGGTTGAAAGATTGGTTTCTTCTTGAGAACACTGATGTCCTGGATCTGGAAGGGTTTAACAATGCTTTTGGATGGCATGCATATTTGTGGTACGACAAGGTAAAAATTCATAAGGCTTTTAAGAACCATATTGTCAGAAAGGCAGTGTTCAATGTCTGGACAAAATATAAAGACTTATTAGAGAACAAGACCCCAAGGTGGCTGTCACCAATGGAAGCCAAGGCTCAGAAAAGACTCAATATGGAGGCCAAATGGCCGAAATATTGGGAAATATTAGAAAAAGAAGGAGATACTTGGAGATTGCAGAGTTTCGAGAAATTAAAGGATAAAGTGCGAGATTGGTTACATTATGCTCAGATTAGGGAGGTCTTTAACTTGGATAAAAAAAACAGGTTTCCAGGTGGAAAAATCAAAATTAGAAACAGAACTGTTAGAATCTAAGACCAAGGTACTTTCAAAAATGTATAACTTGCTGTTGAAATGGAATACTCAGGATGAAACGGTCAAATCAGCTATGATAAAATGGGCAGAGGACATTGGACATAGTATCATGTTTGCTGACTGGGAAAAGTTATGGACCACCGGAGTGAGGTTCACGGCATGTAATGCCTTGAAAGAAAATATTATGAAAATGATATACAGGTGGTACATGGCCCCAGTCAAGCTTGCAAAAATATATCATCTGCCTGATAATAAATGCTGGAAATGTAAAGGAACTGAAGGAACATTCTTTCACCTCTGGTGGACATGTCCAAGGGTCAAGGCTTTCTGGGAAATGATCTATAATGAATTAAAAAAGGTATTTAAGTATACCTTCCTTAAGAAACCAGAGGCCTTCCTTTTGGGCATTGTAGGCCAAGGGGTGTTAAAGAAGGATAGAACTTTCTTTATGTATGCAACAACAGCAGCAAGAATACTCATTGCAAAGCACTGGAAGACACAAGATTTGCCCACTCTGGAAGAATGGCAGACGCAACTGATAGACTATATGGAACTTGCTGAAATGACTGGCAGAATTCGAGACCTGGGAGAAGAGACGGTGGAAGAGGACTGGAAAAAATTGAAAGACTATTTACAAAAATATTATAAGCTGTATGAATGCTAAGAGAATGCATGATAGAAAACAACATGGCATCAGTAATTTAGCTCTATGATGTATGAATAAGTGATGATTAAGAAAAGGATGAAATTTGAAGTAATATTATGTTTAAGTTAAGCAGTTCAATACATGATAAAATATTGAAAATTTGGGACATAATATCTGAGAACTATAAAATAAGAATTGAAATAAGGTAATAATTTGCCGCTTATAACTATATGACTGAGAACGCAGGAAAGGGTGATGTGAGGAAGTCCAAAGATCATGAAAATAAGACTTAAGGATAAATCGATTTTGTTGTACTTTTTCTTTTCATGTTATGTTTATTTTTTAAATTTTGTCTGTTGTCTTTGTTATGGGGTATGGTGATGGTATTTTATATGTTTGTTGGTTTGTTTTTCTTTTGTTTAAAACTTGCAATAAATATCTTATAAAAAAATAGACAGTCGACAGGCTGGCAGGCAGACAGGCAGACACAGTTCTTTCTTCTAAAAAAATGTTTAGGGGTACTCTCATTTTCCTACTCATATTAAAATACTGCCCCTCAATGAGACCAAACTTAGATTCAAAAGATGTTTAGGGACATGCGGACCCCTGCATTCCCCCCCCCCCGGGGGATGCACTAGATAGATGATAGATAGAGATAGATGATAGATGATAGATGATAGATGATAGATGATAGATGATAGATGATAGATAGATAGATAGATGAGAGGTAGATAGATAGATAGATAGATAGATAGATAGATGATAGATAGATAGATAGATAGATAGATAGATAGATAGATAGATAGAGATTAGATAGATAGATAGATGATAGATAGATAGATAGATAGATAGATAGATAGATAGATAGATAGATGATAGATAGATGATAGATAGATGATAAATAGAGAGATGATAGAGATAGATGATAGATAGATAGAAAGATGATAGACAGATAGATAGATGATAGATAGATAGATGATAGACAGATAGATAGATAGATAGATAGATAGATAGATGATAGATAGATAGATAGATAGATAGATAGATAGATGATAGATAGATAGATAGATAGATGATAGATAGATAGATAGATGATAGATAGATAGATAGATAGATAGATAGATAGATAGATAGATGATAGATAGATAGATAGATAGAGATAGATAGATAGATAGATGATAGATAGATAGATAGATAGATAGATAGATAGATGATAGATAGATAGATAGATAGATAGATAGATAGATGATAGATGATAGATAGATAGATGATAGATGATAGATAGATAGATGATAGATAGATAGATGATAGATAGATAGATAGATAGATAGATAGATAGATAGATATAGATAGATAGATAGATAGATAGATAGATGGTAGATAGATTTAGATAGATGATATAGCAGCATCCCAACCTGCTCATTAGTCATGGTCCAGGGAGGTGTGGCTCAGGTTAATTTGTACAAGAAATAGGAAAGAACAAATTCCTCAAGGCTCCCTAACTTGGTGCCTATGCTTTTTATTGTTCGATGCTGGTGCAGAAGACCCATTTATTTCCCTCTGCCTTCCCTGGCTGAGTTGTGCTGCCGGCCTCTAACATGTTTATTGCTTCACTCTCCCTGTTGCTGATTTTTCTCTTGCTCTAATGTACAATGTTTTGATTGTTTCATAGGTGTTAGGCTTCAGTGTAAGACCAGTGGGATGGAGGTGAGTTGCTTATCTATTTATAAGATTTGTGGACCGCTTTTCATTGTAGCATTACCAGGTTGATTTAAAGAATAAAACAACAAGATCATAAATAGCACGCCACCAATCCTTACACACACAAAAAAAAATCAGAGTAGAAGCAGTGATGCAAGGAACCAGGTGTTAAAGGAAACTCAGTTGAGGAAATCCTATGAAAATACTCTGAGTAGCACTATTCAGATGAGACCCATTGATACGACTGGATGTAAGTTAGCAATGCCCAGTAATGTCAAGAGATCTGTTATAAATATGGCTAATCTTGGATAACTCCAGTCTATATATTGTATACACACACACTGAATTAAGCACTAGGCAAGGAGAGAGTTCCAGAAATGAGGTGCCACAGAGGATGCTCCTTCCCCGTGTCACTTCAGCAGAAAGATGTCTTGAAGAGGATATCTGAAGATCATCACTGAGCCTGGTTCGCCCATTTTCACATTTTTTCCAGCCTTAAATTTGGTTATCAGTATTTCCATTGGAATCTGCGAATTTTCCTCCTGAAAATTCTTCAGCGTTTTAAAGCAATTTTCTCCCAATATCATTTCTTTCAAGCATGCAGTTTTGCCTAATATACACATTTTCGCAAGCAATTTCTCCTAATACAACACATTGATGTATATGTTACTTTTACCACTACATTCATTTTTATGCTTACTTTCCCCCTAATATATGCATAACTCCATAACAAATTGCAAATGAGTCTGGATATTATTAGGGTGGTTATGTTTTGGTTCTCGTATTGTTTTGGAATGTGTGAAATTGATCGATTTGGCTTTAAATGAGAAGTCAGTCCAATTTCTCCCCTATCTCTATCCCTAACATGGAATTCACCTTTTTCACACACAGGGTTGGCACCATCATGGAGCCATTCACCACAAGCCCAAGATCTTCCTGGTGAGTCACTGCCAGGTCAGACCCATAGCTGTCAACTTTTCCCTTTTCTTGCGAGGAATGCTATACGGAATAAGGGAATTTCCCTTTAAAAAAGGGAAACGTTGACAGCTATGGTCAAACCCTATTTGAATGCATGTGAATTTAGGATGTATTCCTCTGCATCACTTCATACTTCTTTACACTAAATCACATGTGCTTTTTAAGTGATGTCCCTTGGGGTCCCTTCCATTTCTAGAATTCTGTGATCCTATTATTTTGTTCCTAGTTGCTTCCGTTTTGAAAATCACATGAAGTTATTTCAGAACTCCAAAATCTGCTGGGAAGAACTTGTGTTCCCAGGAAGTGAGGGCTTCCCCCGCCCTGCCCAGTTTGATTAGTAACAACCTGCCTTTCAGTGGCGCACTTTTGCTGCCAGTAGCCAACAGCTGCGCTTGCCCTTTATTAGAAAAGTCTTGACATATAAAAGCAGAAGCCTGTTGTGGCTCCTCCATGACCCTGAGGGCTAGTAACATGCTTGTTCCTTTGCTTTTTAAAAGCTAAACCGTCACTCATCAACTCCTACGGGTGAACACCACACAGGGAAATTATTTTTAGAAGATCCTTGTTAGCAGCAACCTCCCACTATCACCTCCTCAGTACAGAACCGTAAGGTCAACCACTTGGAAAGACTGAGGGTAAAGGTGCAAAAAGTAATCTATGTGAAAAAGAGAGAATGGCCATAGCTCAGTAGTAGGGCACCTGCAAGGGCTGCAGAATATCTCAGCATCAATCCCCAGCATCTCAAGGTAAGATTTGAAGAGACAGCTGTCTGAAAATCCTGGAAAGCTGCTGCCAGTCAGTGTAAATAATAATAATAATAATAATAATAATAATAATAATAATAATAATAATAATAAATTTATACCCTGCCCATCTGGCTGGTTTTCCCCAGCCACTCTGGGTGGCTTCCAAAAACAATATTAAAAACAATACAGCATCAGACATTAAAAACTTCCCTAAACAGGGCCTCCTTCAGTTGTCTTTTAAAAGTAAAATAGTTGTTTATTGCCTTGACATCTGCTGGGAGAGCGTTCCACAGGGCAGGCGTTGCTACCAAGAAGGCCCTCTGCCTGGTTCCTTGTAACCTCACTTCTCACAGCGAGAGATACCACCAGAAGACCCTTGGCGCTGGACCTCAGTGTCCGGGCTGAATGGTGAGGGTGGAGATGCTGCTTCACGTATACCGGACTGAGGCCGTTTAGGGCTTTAAAGGTCAGTACCAACACTTTGAACTGTGCTCGGAAACATACTGGGAGCCAATGAAGATCCTTCAGGACCAGTGTTATATGGTCTTGGCGACCACTCCCAGTCAGCAGTCTAGCTGCCGCATTTTGGATTAATCACAGTTTCCGAGTCAACTTCAAAGGTAGCCTCACGTAGAGTGCATTGCAGTAGTCCAAGCGGGAGATATCTAGAGCATGCACCACTCTGGCAAGACAGTCTATGGGCAGGTAGGGTCTCAGCCTGCATACCAGATGGAGCTGGTAAACAGCTGCCCTGGACACAGAATTAACCTTAAATAATACTATTTTCACTATATTCTTAAATATTATTTGTACCCTGCCCATCTGACTGAGTTGCACCAGCCACTCTGGGTGGCTTCCCACAAATATAGAAGCATAATAAAACATCAAGCACTAAAAACTTCTCCATACCTGGCTCCCTTCAGATGTCTTCTAATGGTTGCATAGTTATTTATCTCCTTGCCATCTGGCAGGAGAACATTCCACAGGGAGGGTGCCACTACCAGGAAGGCCCTCTGCCTGGTTCCCTGTAACTTCGGTACCCGCAGTGAGGGAACTGTCAGAAGGCCCTCGGAGCTGGATCTCAGTGTCCAGGTATCCAGGTCTGAGGCCATTTAGGGCTTTCAATGTCAGCAACAACACTTTGAATTGTGCTTGGAAACGTACAGAGAGCCAGTGTAGGTCCTTTAGGATAGCCTCAGGAAAAGGCACTTTCCTATGTTCCATTGTTGGGGTGGGGAGAATATTTGTACACTTTCCCTTAGCAGTGGAGAACACTTTCACACAGGCATGTGCTTGACCACTTTGAGAATAGGATGCTGGACTAGCTGGACAATTGGCCCAACCCAGCAGGCTCTTCTAACATGGTTATGCTTAATAAATAGGAGAGCACTTCCCCCTTTCCTCTCAGTCACATGAGTAGAAATCCCCTTCCTCTCTGTGGGTGGGAAGCAGGACCACAGCAGCCAATGGGTGCTGAGGATCTCAGTGAAAAGGGTCAAGGAAGTGGAGGGAAAGCAAGGACAGGCAGGCAGGGGCTTGAACGGTGGGTGAAACCCCTTAGAGAGAAAATGGGGAATCCTTTCCAGGATGCTTCCATCATACAAGGGCCTTCTCGGCTGCGGACCCAACCTGGTGGAATGCTCTGTCACAAGAGACTAGGGCCCTGCGGGACCTGACATCTTTCCGCAGGGCCTGCAAGACAGAGTTGTTCCGCCAGGCTTTTGGTCAGGGCGCAGCCTGACTCCCTCCTCTGGCAACCTGCACAGAATTTTGCTTAATTGGTTGCCATCAATTTGATTTAATTAATTTTTATAATGAAATATTTTTAGATTTTGTGATCATTTGACTGATTATTTGATTGTTGTTAGCCGCCCTGAGCCCGGCTTCGGCTGGGGAGGGCGGGATATAAATAAAATTTATTATTATTATTATTATTATTATTATTATTATTATTATTATTACAACACAGACTGACATCAAAGTACAGTGGTACCTCGGGTTACATCCGCTTCAGGTTACATATGCTTCAGGTTACAGACTCCGCTAACCCAGAAATATTACCTCGGGTTAAGAACGTTGCTTCAGGATGAGAACAGAAATCGTGCAGCGGCGGTGCACTGACAGCAGGAGGCCCCATTAGCTAAAGTGGTGCTTTTGGTTAAGAACAGTTTCAGATTAAGAGCAGACCTCCAAATGAATTAAGTTCTTAACCCGAGGTACCACTGTACACCTCCATGGATGTCTACAATCCTTTTGACAATGCAGCCATACTCCATACCATCTCTCTCCCTTAGATCCAACAGCCCCCACCCCCAGCACCACCAGCTCACACCTTGCAGTGCACTTAAAAGCCAAGCCCCACTGAACCCAGGAATTATGGCTCCTACAGCACTCAAACAGTCACAGCAGAACTGTTGAAATGGCAGAAGCTGATCCACAAAGTTGAGGAGTTAGACTGACGGAAGCAGGAATTTCAGAATGCTGCTTTGAGTGGTGGAGGAGTGCATTAGAACAACTGACCTCTGATGCTTTCCATCCATCCTTTGAAGCCATGTTTCTATCAGGATATCCCTGTGGAATTTCCTGCAGACTCCTAGAAAGAAGTCTCTACCATGGCCAACACCATGACCCTCTTCTTCAGCTTTTTCTCTGTGGATTCCTCAGGTGGCTCAGCCGTCCGCCTTTCCATCCTCTGGGTCTTCTCCATCTGCTCCTTCATCTGCTGGTATCAGTCCATGTACGAGGCCTTCAGGAGCAACAGCTTTCAACTTCTTCATCTTCTTCATTTTCCTTGCATAGCTAAGTCCTCCCAGGCCATTGGCATCCCAAACTGGGGGTTCAGTGGTTGGATGGTCTCATAGCAATGAAGCTGTACACTGGGGTGGCTATCCTCATGATTCTGGTGGCCACGTTCTTCATGGTTGTCACCAGGCTGGGCATGAAAAAGAAAATATAAAAATGGGAACATGATAGCATGACCAGATTTTGGGTGCTTTAAAATTTAGGCAATCCCTGTCAGTAACTCTTGAGATGGTTGAGATTTCTTGGTATGTGGGAGCATCTGTTAATACCCACCAGCAAGGATTCTTCATAATATGAGAGGGAATCCTGTGACCCCTCTTCCCTCAATCAAAGGACCAATGCAAGGGCAAGGCATGTTGGAAACAAAATGTGAATTTTATTTAAACACACTCAGTGATGGTTAAAGCTTAATGGTTACTTTGATTAGGTGCAACACTTCGTTTCACTTTACAGAAGCAATAAAGAACTTTACTTAAAACTTCCACTTTAAACCAGCTCCTGATTAAACTGATTCCTCACAAAATTATCATTTGTTCTACTAAGCCAGTAAAACACTTCCAGATCCTTCTAGGATCTTTTTCTTCCCCACAGGGAAATAATCTGTGTTGTCATGCCTACCAAGGTCCATCCATCACAGAGACATCCTTAGCACACCCTCTTGGTGATCCCTGAAGACCCCTTAAACCACATATCTGTCTCCCTCCCACTCACATCTCACTTAACGTTTTTGCATCGCCTTAGAATGTTGTCATCAGGGGGTGGTCTCCTTCCACTTTGACACAGTTCCAGGGAAGCAGACAAAGAGGAGAGCACAAAAGATCAGCTTGCAAATTATCCAAGCTGGAGAAATAAACTTTTGGAACCTTAACACTCACCTCTTATTGAGGCAAGCATTACAAACCCACTGAAAGTGACATTTCCAAACTCCAAAATACACATTTCAGCATTCTTTCAACAACTTGAAATACTTAGGGTCATGGGTTAGCTACTTAGTTAACACTACCAGTGTTGTCTGTATTTATAAGGCAAATGAGGCCCCTCCCTGTAAGCACAACCAATGGGGCAGGTTGATGGGAACTGTATTCCTACGACATCTGGAGAACCATCCCATGCCTGCCTTTCACTTTCATCCAGTTCGGGAAGTGGCACTGGCTGTCAGCTTCCTCCTGATTCACTTAAGAGCCTATTTGTACTTTACACTGAAAGCAGCTTCATCCCATGGCTTCCCTCCCAAAATCTGGGAACGGTAGCTTGTCAAGGGCACTGAGAGTTGTTGTTGTTGTTGTTGTTTAGTCGTTTAGTTGTGTCTAACTTTTTGTGACCCCGTGGACCAGAGCATTCCAGGCACTCCTGTCTTCCACTGCCTCCCGCAGTTTGGTCAAACTCATGCTGGTAGCTTCGAGAACACTGTCCAACCATCTCGTCCTCTGTCATCCCCTTCTCCTTGTGCCCTCAATCTTTCCCAGCATCAGGGTCTTTTCCAGGGAGTCTTCTCCTCTTATGATGCTGAGAGTTGTTAGGATACCCCTATTTGTTTTTCCCTGTTGACAGAGATTGGAGCTGTGTTGACTGGATTATCAAACTAGGTATCTTCAAACTAGGTCCGAAGAGACTGTGATTCCCATAAAACTATGCTGGTTTGGACCGGCCTGACTGGGGAAGGCCGTATTAGATCTTCTCACACCCCACATTTCAAAATGTCCTTGTGATCAGACACATCTCAGAGGGGTAACTAACTAAGCGCACCCACTTCCCTTTCGGCAGGGCTGGTCCAAGACGTATTGGCGCCTGAGGCAAACCACAAAATGGCATCCCCCTTTCCACCAAGTAAGAAGGTGGTGAATGAAGATCTATATCAGGAACAAGGGTGAGGAATAAAGATCTACGTTAGGATCTGCTGCCCTGCTGATGCCTGAGGCAGTCACCTCACCTTGCCTTGTGAAGGGGCCGGCCCTGCCTTTCAGATAGGTCCTTCTTAACAAACGCTGGGATAAATCTCTCCCAGAAGCTTTGAGAGATTCAGTCTCCTTTGGGGCATGCCTGCTTCTCATCAATTCCTAGGCTCTTGTCTCAAAGCACATCAGCTTAATTTTGCAAAGCACAGTCAATGCGTTCCTACGCCAAGGAGGAAACTGTGCGTCTCCTACTTATGCAAGCCATTTTTAGTAGCGTCTCCCCCCTTCACCCCCGACTCTATGCCCGGGGCTCCTATTCTTTTGACGGCGCTATTTATCAATGCATGGCAGACGTATTACCTTACACTCTCAAATGCAGAGCATTCTGCTCTAATCATTGCTTTATTTCATCTCTTCAAGACGAGAAGGGGGCTCTGCCATTCAGGCACTCCAATTTTCTCAGAATGGAATAGTCCTACATTACCACCGACTAAGTAATTGAACTCTACAAACGATTTCCCCCATGACAATTATTTTATAAAGTTGGCAGAAACGAAGGCGGGCTGCGATGCCGGCTCACTGGTTCCTGATGAAGACCCCGGAGTTCCAGCGGGCTGTGATTTTTGCATAGACAGGGTGGGCAGTGTGGCATTACCCCACTGGCACCTACCACTTAAACATGTGCCATGTGCTGGGCCCAAAGTTTGTCCCTTTTTCTTACCACTCACCATCAATTCATGAGGAAAAAAAGTATATTAGAAATATATATATATCGAGAGGGAGATAAATCATAGAATCATAGAGCTGCAGTATTGGAAGGCATCCCAATGTCACCTAGTCAGTCCCCTAGAATGCAGGAATCACAGATAAACAATTCCTGAAAGAATCCAATTTCTGCTTAAAGACCTCCAAGGAAGGAGAGTTTACCTCCTTTCAGTGGGAGTCCTTTCCACTGTCAAACAGCTCTTAGTGTCAGAAAGTTCTTCCTAGTGTTTAGACGAAATCCCCTTTCTTGTCGTTTGAATTCATTTGTTTGGGTCCCAGCAATTCATGGGGATTTTAAAAAAAACAACAACTAAAAAAATCGCTAACTGATGCAGGAATGTGGAGAACTGAACTGAGGAATGGAAAAATGAGAAAACAGAAGCGACAATTTTGTCTATCCCTATGTATAAAAAAAAACCCGGCCTCTCATTGTATTACAGGAGCGGAGGAGCCCAGGAAGCTAATCCTTACCGTTTATATTTTCAGCAGAAACTTCAGTTCCTTCTCTGATGTTCCTTACTGGGCTCGTTATGTTTTCGATATAATTTCGCCCCCTCCTGAGACATCTGCCAGAATAGATGTATCGATTTATCCTAAATTAATTTACCAGGATGCCTGTTTGGGCACCTACGCGACAGATTGCACAAGATTTGTAACGGTGCCTGGCCACAGGGCGCCTTCGCTATTTGCTTGTAGCGAAATGCTTCATCAAGAAATCTTGGGTTTCTCCCTTCCTTTCTCTCTCCCCTCCCCCTTCCCCCCCCCTGTGCTATCAAGGGACAGGGGGAGTGTGTGGTTCACGACAGCTGGCAAGACTTCAATTTATGCCGTAACTAACGCGTCAGGGTTAATAACACAACATCCTGAGTCACTGAGATGTTTATTACTTTGCTGTCTCACTGACGGCCAAGCCAAACTCATAGTGTAGACCGAGTTGGGAGGGGGGAAGTGGAGAGAGTTGGCTGAAAGGACATAATTCACTGGAGTCCTTTTTCCCCTTTTCTTTTTTAATTGCCATAAAATTCAATCCCCGGTGCCATGACCCCAATGAGCAGGCCACAAGTCCTGGCCACAATGATCAATGGCTTAAAGCTCCACTTGGATTTCTCCAATATCCTTTCTGTGAGGTTGACCTCAAAGAAACTACAAGTGGCAAGAGAGACAGAAGGGTATGGTGGTTAGAGCAGAGGCCACTAACCCTGTGGTCCAGAGGATGTTGTTATCTGCAACTCCCATCATCCCTGACAATTGTCCAATGCTGGCTGAGGCTGAAAGGAGTTGAAGGTGGTGGACACTCCTTCACTATAGGTTTTTAAATAGAGGTTGGGTAGCTATCTGTCAGGGACTAGATGGTCCTTGGTTTCCCTTCCAACTCTACAATGCTATGATTCTATGAATCATACCCAGGGTTAGAATACCAAATTGGAATTAGAGAGAGCTGAGTTCTAATCCCTGCCCGTGATGGGGTGGCAGGACATAAAATGCAGTAAATGAAATAAAAGTGATAATTAAAATGAAATTTAAAAAGAGAACTAAATACAGCATCATACAGCACTATGCTGGGGGGAAATGGGAAAGGGCTATAGACACCAGAGCCAACTTGTGGGCTTCCTGGAAGCACCTGGTTGAAATGGGATACTGGACTAGGTGGGAATTTGGTCTGATCCAGCAGGGTTGGGAAGGTATAAAGGGAAGGGCTGTAGATCCGTTGTAGACCCCCAAACTGTATGCTGTTGTCTTGTCTGGTTTTTTGCTCCCTGGGAACTGTGGGGTCGCAGGGTCTTGGCACGCAAGATTCAGCTGCCTTGACAGCTTTTGTTCATGCCATGGTAGTAGGCTGCCATCTTGCCCTTCACTTCAAGCATCAAAATGCCTTGGGATGGCTGTGGAGGTGGGCAGTGGCTGCTCATTAAAGGCTGCAAAGCCCACCTTCCTTGGGTTTTCTTGGTTACTTTGGCTCTTACCAACCACTCCAAGATATGGAAGATGGAGCAAGCTAACCAACCAATTTAAATTGCAAGAAAGGAGATTCTGAACAAACATTAGGAAGAACTTTCCGACAGTAAGATCTGTTTGAGAGGGGAACAGAATTTCTCAGAAGCTGGTGGGCTCTCCTTTGTTGTCCCTTCCAACTCTAAATGAGTCAATGATCTCTGAATGGAATGAGCTGCTAAGGGTTCCATAGGAATGGGCCAAAATGACTACCATCAATTTACCAATCCATTCTCAGGGTCAAATTGGGCACCCCAAAATTTGACACCCCATCCCAAACTGGTTTCAAGGAAGGAAACCAAAATAATGTTTACCTCCAGGCCTCCTGGATATAAGCTATTTCCTCCCTCTACACCCTGCTTCCCCCCAAAAACCACATCTTGTTTTGGATCTCCCCCTTACTCCTTTCCCAGAGCTAGGTCAACGCTGACATGAAATAAAAGGAAACCAGCTTCACCGGTGACAGTTTCACATCCCATGAGACTTCTAAGCTGCACAGGGGTTCTGAATTGAATAGGAAACAAGTTAAAGTTTGAACTATTTGCAGCTCTTTTAATTTTAATTGCTTCCCCCCATACAACTATTTCTTAATAAACTGGTGGCTCTTGTTTAATCCAAGAACCGGTGCCTCACTTTCTGATTCCTAGCTCCATATGCAATGATTGACTGTGGTGTGCTACTGTCTTCTTTCTTTCATATGTTCACTGGTTTAATGTAATTGACATGGTAATTACCTGATTCCATTGTGAGATGATTTAGACACTTTGCGCACCGAATACTGGCATGTGAATGATTACAGATTTTCTTAAAAAAATATTTTTACTGTTACAACCTAAGCAACAGAAAGTCCCCATCTTTTACAGGGGGGGGTTGAGTTTGATTGATTGAATCACAGAATCATAGAGTTGGAAGAGATCTCAAGGATCATCTAGCCCAACCCTCTGCAAGCAGGAATCTCCCCTAATTCTGTTCGATTGGCATTTCATCCGGTGAATGGATTGAAGGAACAATTGTCTGAATACCTTAAGGCATTAAGGCCATGGGCTTGACAGGCACACTGTGGTGAACATGCAATGCAGTGGTTACAGTGTTAGACTAGGAACTGAGAGACCAGGGCTCAGAGAGCCATGAAGCTCTCATTGGATGACCTAGGGCCACTCACTGCAGTGGCATGCCTTGGGGTGTCTAATTTCAGCGGCACCAAAGTTTGGCACCCTCCCCCAGTGCCATAGCTATGAGGGGTAGCTGGGGTTTCTGCCCCAGGTGCAGCCTCCAGAGGAGTGCAATTGAGGCTTCCAGCCTGTGTTTGTCTACACAAGTGTGTTTGTTGGGGGGGTGCACGCTGGTTCTTTGACCTGGGTGAAATAAAACCGCAGACTCAGCTGCACAGCTGAAAATAAAATGTTTTAAATGTGTTGTAAAGTGCAAGTACAAATGTGACACCAGATGGCGACAGTGAGCTATGCAAAATTCAATGTAATTTTCAAAACATTTTTTAAAAAAGCATTTTCACAGCATTTTCTGTATGGGTGTAGATTCCACCCTAGTTTCACCCCTGCCCTCCCCAACCTTCCATTCTACATCATGGTTGCAGCAGCCTGTCTGATGCCCCTCAGGCTGCATGCCCAGCGTGACCGAACCGGTCATGCTCCCCTAAATTCACCTCTGCTCCCTGCCTCTCATCCAAACTTTCCTCACAGGGTTGCTGTGGGGTGGGGCCATGCTGTGCATGTCAGGGTAACGCACCCGAAGTGCAGGCAGCAGGCAGGGAGGGTTTGTTGCCAAACACTTCTGAGTGGCTACAGAGTGTGGCTGTAAATACGCCTAGGAGATAGGTGGGATTCAAGCTCCCCACCTCCCAATTCATTACAATTCACCTATCTGGATGTATTTGATTTGGTTAATGTGCTTCAGTGAGGTGGATTTGCAGATTCTCTAGCTTGCTGTGTTTTAATAAATATAACCTGCTCACCAAACCATGTGAGTCTTCTTTCCAGTGTGTTGGCGATGTCGCGAATCCTCATCCCGCCTTCTCCAAAGAGCTGGATTTTCAGTTGTTAAGAGAGCAACCTCTTCCCAAATCCACCTCTTCTACACATGATGGACTCCAATTGTGGAGCTTTTATCAGATAACGGGGCAGATCTATAAAGCATGTCACTGTAGGTTAAACTGTACGAGAAAATGCTTTTCCTTCTCCTTTGCAGATCCTCATCAGCGATACCAAGACCTTGAAGCTGTTACCAGTCTCACACTGTAAGAGGAAAGGAAGAGCTAAAGAGAATTTATTGACAACAGCCCCAATCCAACATTAACTATATGTTTTTTTTATTAAAAAAAATGCATTTATTAAGGCCTTGCCAAAAGCTCAAAGTTTTGAACTATTGGCTCATATCCCAGGGTAGATGCAAAATGGGGTATTATTTTAGGGTGGAGAAAATGGGGTGAGGACTTCCTTGTTAGCAATTATATTACTTTTTCCCACGACAGCGCAATCATGTCTTGCATAGGGGTTATGTTCTGGGGATGGTGTGTGTACACAAACATGCATATACCTGAACCAGCTCCACACAACCATCCTTACCTTCCTAGCAGAGAGCTTTTAAGCTCTCCACCTAGCTTACTGGGCTCTGGTATGCTCTTGTGAGATCTCGTTGGGCTGTCAGAACTCCTGTGAGATTGCAAGGGCATCCCAGAGCATGGTAAATAAAGCAGATAGCTTAAAAGCACCTTCTGTGCCAGGAAAACCCAGTGCAAAGGGAACTTTTAAGTTCTCTGCTTTGCGTGCAATTAATTTGTGGGATTTCAACCGGTTGGCTTTCAACCATGTAAGACTGAAGCTGAGCTAGCTAATTGCGTGCAAGATGTGGTCGTGATGTATCTCTTTCATGGCAGCTGAGTAGGATGAGGAGATCCCTTGTTCAGTTGACAAGTTAATGCAAGCTTACCTGGTTAACACTTCTCGAGCCAATATACGAGACAAAGCACTGCACTCCTTCTAAATTTGCACTTCTCTGAATTTTACAATGCAGTTCTCCAACCACCCCAAAAGCATAAAAACATTAGGAGATTGTGTACGTATATAAATGTGAATAAATAGGAGGCAGGGCACAGGTCCCCCAGTCCAGATTCTGGCCTCATCTGGTGCTTTGGAGCAACCCTAGTCTGACCCATGATGATCCAGGACTGACCTAACTTCAGTCTAGGTCAGGCATAGGCAAACTCGGCCTGCCAGATGTTTCGGGACTACAGTTCCCATCATCCCTGACCACTGGTCCTGTTAGCTAGGGATCATGGGAGTTGTAGTCCCAAAACATCTCAAGGGCCAAGTTTGCCTATGCTTGGTCTAGGTCTCAACCCAATCAGGGGGCTATGCACAAGAATTAAAGTCATACACATGCAGTCAGGGTGGTGGAGAAAGATATGGACACTGACTGGCTGTGCTTCTCCTTCGGGAGTTAGCCTAGATGACCCTTCCAAACATACAATTCTATGATTTCCCCCTCTTCTCTTTGCTGCTAGAACTCCCTTTTCACGGCTCCTGATCACTCCTAGTTGACCTGAAGATGCACTACTCCCTTCACTTCTGAATCCGGCCTCAAAACTCGCTTCCAAGATGCAAAGGAAAGGTTTCATGTTCCTTTAACCAAATTGTTACATCCTTGTGAGGTGGAGGGTGCATCTTAAGGGCCTGGAAGAGTTTCTGTTGCAGGTGATTCATTGGGGACATTTGTTACATAAATGTCAATAGGACACCGGGAGCTAATGTGGTTAATATGCCAGAACACTATGCTCTTCGTATGGCCAAGAGGAATCGATTCCTCACATGCTGTGACCCTTGGCAGGCTCTAATGAATTGCTGCTCTGCAAAAGAACTGGCGCAATGGGCAAGACAAGCCTCGATAATGTACCTCCCCGTGTCAAGGGATGGCTTAAGAGAGCCCATTCTCAAAATCAGGTGCTGCAAGGCCTGAGATGCATTTTTGGGAAACTTAGTGGCCATGTGTCCTGCAGTTACTGCCCTCTGCCCTTCAGGGTGTGGAAGCCCAGTGTGGCAGTCATGCATTCTGCCCCACCAACTGAAACTCACAATGCACCCTTCCCCTCACAATCCATCTGGGAGGAATACTACATATTGATCTTGCATGTGTATTGTCTATGTTTAAAGGGTTGTAATTTAATGTTTGGCTAAGAATGCAAACAATAGCAGCTTTGGGGGAATTTGGTTTCAACATCAGGTTCCCCTGTGCCCCACCATGTTAACATTCTGTAACAAGTGATATGGAAAATTACTACATTGTTGCCTCAATTCCCAGGACCTTAACATTCCTGTATATTTTCTTAGGTTAGTGAAGGAAAACATAATAACCTTGTGGGTTGAGAGGAGCTGTACTCATTTACCTGGGAGTAAGTCACACTGAAATTGATTTGGCTTACTTCTGAGTAGACTTCTAGAGGATTTAACCATCAGTGGCTCCGTTTCCTTATGATTACTTCTGATTTTATGATTCTGCTTTGGGATTCCCTAAACATCTGGCTCCCCAATACTACCAAGGGAACGGCTATGCATTTGTAGAGAACAGATTGACAGATTTGCCCATCCCAACTCTTGGGAGGTTTCAGCTGAGCTATATGGGAGTCGGATTCTTCCCAGAAAACTGTTGTAACATGAAGTCTCCGCATAGGGTTTTCAACCAACTTAAGCAATGGTCATTTGTGATTTTGTACACGCACACAGACATAGATCTGTAGTGGAAAGAACAATTCATAACACTAACAAGACATTCCCTGTCCGAGGCCTCTCGGTGGTCTTGAAATAAACCAGCCAGCCCTTGGTGTTTGGGGAGAAAAATGATAACTGTGACCTTCCACTTCTGAGCAACTGCATCCACAAGATTCAAAGCCCTTTGATAGATGGAGGGACACAGACTATACCCACAAAGCATTGTTTGCAACCTCTTTGTTTTTGAAAGTACTGTCCCTTAAGAAGGAAACTGGAGTTGTCAGAAGGATGGACTTGAGAATTTGCTTTGTCCAGTGGCACTACGGATTCATCTAGTCCAGAATTTTACACCCAACAGGGAACAACCTGATCCTTTTGAGAATATCCTAAGGAACCTATGAAGGCCACAATCTCTCCCATTTCCTAGGAATCAGCTGCTCAAAGGTTTGCTAGCTTTGTTCATTCATTATGCTGAACACAGGCAGAAGCAGTCCCTATACATGTTCAAGTGCTTATGTGAAAGTGTGTGTTTCTTGTTTTCTACGGCTCAACTATCAGGTACACAGACAATATACTCATTCAGCGTCCTTTGTGAATAAGTGTGTGAGTGCACAGCTCAACCACTGCATACACAGGTACACATATTGTAAACACATGGAATGTCATGTGTGAACCAGCATATTGCCTCTGAACATGGAGTTTCCATTGAGTTTTCCAATAGCAGTGGCTAGACTTGTCCACCAAGGAGAGATCTACATGTATCTAATGCTTTGTCCTGCAGCGGCATGGCCACCCCCCACCCCCCAAAAAACCACCCACAGACTCCCTTGCGGCAGTTAGGCTTCAAAAAAAGAAACCCTTCAACTGATTCCAACAGTAGTCCCCCTCAAGCTGAATTTCTACGTCAGGGTGGGGTGAGGAGAGTTCCCCAAAGGGAACTCTCTAACAACTCTCAGCTCCTTTAACAGACTGCAGCTCCCAGAATTCTTTGGGGGAAGCCATGACTGTTTAAAGTGGTGTCATAGTGCTTTAAATATATGGTGTGAATGTGGCCTTAGAAATAGATTTGGAGATCAGAATGCTCATCTCACGTTGGAGCCTTTGAGGCATATATTTCTGAGGCAGAAAATATGTGTTTTGGTGACATATTCTATTTTGGATAGGATTCATCCCCCTTGCCATCAAACAAGGAGGGGGGTGTTGAGCACTCCTGAATTTGCTACCAGTCCATCAGAACTCTTGGGTAAGCAGCTTTCAGTGGAAAGAAAAATATGAAATGCAGACTTACAAGGACAAGTGACAAAGAGACTTCTGTAGAAGAGGTGAAACAGGCTTGAAATATTGCCAGGAATTTCCGTTGCATAAATATATTTCTGATCATTGCTGGTAAATCACTGCAATTGCTCCATAAATAATGGAAGGAGAGAAATGCTCGTGTCGTGGATTTCTTTACTTTTGCTTGGAGCATTTTTTACTTATTTTTTTCATGTAGGAGAACAAGCCAGTCAGTCTTTCTCATTGCTGAATGGTGCCCAGCATTCGCCACCCCCCTGCTGTCTGTTTGCTTTTCTTCCTCAATCAATTGAAGTTTTGTTTTTGTTTTTCTTGCAGATCCAGTTCAGATGGATATATCATTCTCAGTGTTGCTTTTAGGGACATTATGAGAATTGAGTTCCACCCTGGAAGAAATATTGCCAGTCCTGACTAGGCCTTATTGATGTTTTACATTGGTTTATCAGAATTTTAAGAATACACAACCCAAACCCACAGAAGCTGGAGTTGCCCAGTCTCACCACCACTCATTGTGTCTCCTTCACATACCACTAGCATTACTCCAACAAATAAATAAAATAAACTTAGAGGTCCCATTGGGAAAGGAAAAAAGTTATAGACTTAGACTTCCTTCATATTTACAAGAATGACTTCAAATTCTAATCTCATGTGGTGGGAGCTAGTTTCTCATAGTTGCCTCATGCAGGATAGAGGGGGGGTGGAGCTTGGGAATTTGACAGGAAAACCACAAAACATGCTTCTCCCTGTCTATTTGTTAGTCTCAACCCTGCCCTCTGCTGACTGGAGGCATGCAAGCTTGCTTATAACCCAACAGGGATGGAGAAGAAATTTGGTCTGGTCTGCATTTTAAGGCCAAGCTATCCAGTCCACGTTTGCTATAACAATATGCAAAGTGAAATTCGGCTCTCCTCTGAAAGTCATATTTCTCCAGATGCAAATGTTGTGTGTGTAAGTGTTGATTTTAAACCAATAAAGAGAAAGAAAGAAAGAAAGAAAGAAAGAAAGAAAGAAAGAAAGAAAGAAAGAAAGAAAGAAAGTCATATTTCTCCAAACTTAGTGGTGCAGGTCTCCAACAGAGAAATATGTACAGAAATAGATATGTAAGAGTGAAAGCCTGCATTAAAAATATATACCCATGAAAGTAATGCTTCCTTTTTCTTTCTTTCTTTAAAAACAATATATGCATTGCATTGGGGAACATTTCAAAAATCCTCACCTTAAAAAGGATACTGTAGATTTGGAAAAGGTTCAGGAAAAAGTAACCAAAATGACCAAGGAGATGGAGCAACTCCCCTATGAGAAAAGGTTGCAGCAACTTTTTAATTTAGAGAAAAGGCGAGTAAGAGGAGACATGATAGAAGTTTGTGAAAATATGTGGGTGGAGAAAAGTTTTCCTCCCCCTTTCATGGACATCCAATGAAGCTGAATGCTGGGAGATTCAGGACAGATAAAATGAAGTCCTTCTTCATGCAGTGCATAGTTAGACCACGGAACTCACTGCCACAGGAGGCAGGGGTGACTACCAACTTGGATGGCTTTAAAAGAGGATTAGACACATTCCTAGAGCAGAGGGCAATTGATGGTTACTAGCCATGGTGGCTATGTTCTGCCTCCATGATTGGTGGCAATAATACTTCCGAATACCAGTTGCTGAAAACCTGAAGAGGTGAGACTGGTCTTGTGTTTGAATTCTGGTTGGCTATTTTGAGAACATGATTCTGGACCAGATGGGCCAATGCCTTGATGCAGCAGGCTCTTCTTATGTTCTGAAAGTGACATGCCTTATAATGGACCTTTTGGGGTCGAAACAATTCTGGTAGCCTGGTGAGGGAGGGACAGCAGAGGTGATGGGTTAGTCCTGATTCTTGTCTCTCTACCCCAATGGACACCCCCCCCCCAAGCATCTTGCAGACATCTTATGTTCCCAAGGCATGACTGGTAGGCAATGATTCAGCTCATTGTTGATTGTAATTTGCTGCTCCCACTCAGAATTGGATTTGGGACCCTATTCCTTTTCCCTCGCACCTCAGTGCTCACCAATGCAAAATTCATGTGATTTGCCAGTGGCAAAGCGACTTGCCCAAACGGATTAGCAGATGAGGGGGCAGTTACCTGGAAAGGCAATGATACATATTTCCTCCCTGCTCTAGCTCCTAAATAAATGCATTGGTTTCCATCTGTTACTTCTAGCCTTTTGCAAAACAACAACAAGAAGAAAAAATAATTTTCTCAAAATGCCTTGCTCTGAAATCAAACATTGTTTGTTTGGTCGTTTTCTCTGGCAGTTAAGCGCCCCGTGCTGAAACGTCAAAAGGAAATGGGATTTTCAAGGCTCCGAGCCCTTTAAGAGCTAATGAGCTTGGGCTTTTGTTGAAATATATGAGTTTTCTGCCATGCAGTTGAGGCTGCGGGGCTCTTTGGTTCTCATCAACTCTGATTTCCTTGCCTACATGTTCTTAAACTCTGCTTTATTGCACAACTCGCCTTGCTTGCTCTCCTGGTTATGTTTTTGCGTCGGGGTGCCAGGAGCCATTGAGAGAGCTCTCACTCGCCTGCTTTTTGGATGGGACTGTGTTTTGCAGGCAGGAATGACACTGTTTATTACAACACCTGCCCACCACCTCCCCTCCCTTCCCTGGGTATGAAGAGGCTAAACAGCAAGACACACGCTTCTACTTGCAGGAGAAAGGGGGGAAGAATTGGAATGAGTATCAGAAAAAACAAAATCATAAACGTCTGGCCAACAAACAGAGAAAGGGAGGGAGGGAAATAAGATGGCCATGCATTCGAAATTCTCCTCACTCAAATCTCTCCCTGAATTTAAGAGTTCTGAAATACCTGGGGGGTCCTCTCTCAAAGTAGAATAGATGCTTTCAGAATAGCTTGTTTTTCTTGGCCACCCACACCCCTCCCAGAAAAGACTTAGGAGAACATCTATGCATTGAATGGGCAAACATGGAAGAAAGGGCTATTGATGGACACTAGCCATGATGGCTATGCTCTGCCTCCATGGTTGGAGGTAGGAATGCCTCTAAATATGGGTTGCTGAAAACCTCAGGAGGGGAGGGTGCTCATGTGCTTGAATCCCTCTTGCTGGTTTCCCATAGGCATTTGGTTGGCCATTGTGAGAACAGGATACTGGACTCTCTGTTTGTTCTCTACAAAGTGGGCAATATCAAAACCTGATGATGATAGTCTGCCATTTCCAGAACTCTCATTCTGGAGTAGTGCCATTAGCTCTTCCTGTATAAGGAGTTTGGTCTTTAGCTGGGATGGAGAACCTGTGGCCCTCCAGATGTTTCTGGACTGCAGCTCCTCCCACCCATAGTCATTGGCCATGCTGACTGGGACTAATGGAAATTCTGCAAAGTGGTCTTCTTTGTCTGGACCTTCTAAGAAATTGCCGCTCAGTTTTACTTGTAATTACTCAAGAGGGCCTTATATTCCATTGAACCCAGAGGCCTTTAGATGGCTTGTCTCCAATCATACACAGCATGCCTTTTGTCTAAGGAGTCCTTGTGACCTGACTTTTAGAGCATCCTTTGTTACAGCTTTTAAGGCTGATACCCTTCGTGAATTGAGAAAGATCTTGAATGCCATGGGTCAACCATCCCTGGTGCAATGCAACAGAGAACACTGTTTTACCACCACCACCACCACTGCATTGAGCTAATGTTCATTCAGATAACTTCCTTATTTTATTCTTCTCTGTTTACTAGATGGATGGTTGTGTGCATAGGAGAAAAGCAAATTCAGTTTCTCCTGTGCATAGAATGATGGTTGTGCGTACAGGAGAGCATGTGTGACATGCTCCAAACTCCAGAAATATGATTATTGAGTTACACACACACACACACACACAAACCAAACTTGGGAAATGGCCCGTGGTACACTTGAAAGAAGCATTGATCACTCACTCCATAATCTGACCTCCTAATGAAGCCCAACACTCTCTCAGGGAGTTGAATCCGGGGCTGATTCTCAGGCATTTCATTCAGAAACCTCTTTCTCAATTCACAAAGGATATCAGCCTTACAAGCTGTAACAAAGGATGCTCTAAAAGTCAGGTCACAAGGACTCCTTAGACAAAAGGTATGCTGTGTATGATTGGAGAAAAGCCATCTAAAGGCCTCTGGGTTCAATGGAATATAAGGCCCTCTTGAGTGGTTACAAGTAAAATTGAGCGGAAATTTCTTAGAAGGTCCAGACAAAGACGTCCACTTTGCAGAATTGTTGTTTGTTTCTTTGATTTACTAAGAAGGTTTATATGCTGCTTAATGAACAAAATCTAAGTGGTTTACATAAAATATTCATTAAAAAGAGCCATAAAAGCAGACTGTAAAACATTAAACACAAGAAAATGATCATCATATGAATAAAATCAACAGTTTGAAAATAAATTTACATAATAAAAATACAAGTCTTGTAGGTTTGCCTGCACAACAACAAAAACAACAATGGATTTAAACAGGCACCAAAAGTTGTGCAAAGAAGATGCCTGCCTAATGTCAACAGGCAGGGAGTTCCAGAGGTTTAGTGAGAACAGAATGATTTATTGCATGTGCAGCATGAACATTATAGCAGTTTTAATTTGTTTTAGTCCATTTTACTGTGGTTTTAAGGGATGAGGGTGGCGCTAACCACAGCGCCTAGGGCTTGCCAATCAGAAGGTCGGTGGTTCGAATCCCTGCGATGGGGTGAGCTCCCGTTGCTTGGTCCCTGCTCCTGCCAACCTAGCAGTTCGAAAGCATGTCAAGTGCAAGTAGATAAATAGGTACCACTCTGGCGGGAAGGTAAATGGCATTTCCATGCACTGCTCTGGTTTGCCAGAAGCAGCTTAGTCATGCTGGCAACATGACCCGGAAGCTGTCTGCGGACAAACGCCGGTTCCCTCGGCCTATAGAGCAAGATGAGCGCACAACCCCAGACTGGACCTAACAGTCAGGGGTACCTTTACCGTTACCTTAACTGTGGTTTTAACCTTCTATATGTTTTTTATTATGGATGAATATTTTTTTAATGATAATTCTATTGTTTAACCTTTTTTGTAAACCCCACCACTTTGATGTTTTTCTACAATCAAGTGGCATGCAAAAGTTAAGAAATAAAATAATATAAAATAAAACAAAAACATTATGTGGCACTTTCCACCCTGTTGTCTCTAGCATCACCCAGGTGCTCTGTGCTCGCTGTCTTTTCTGGCTCCCATGTCAGCCTCACCTCACCTCCCAGCACCACCTCTGGCACCACCAGAACCCACTCCTAGCCCATCCTCTCTAGCCCATCCTCTCAGGAAGATTCCACCATCCAGTCTGTTTTGAAGCCACCACTGTCGCCTTCTCCATTGTCAAGGTCACAGGGACACTAGTGAAAGTGTGAAGAGGCTGTTCAGGTCCACCCCTCCAGAAGGAGCTCTTGTTTACTTGCCCACTACGAAGGACATCGCCTCTTACCACACTGAAGTAGTGCCCACCTCATTATCATATAGCAGGGCCCAAGGGGGCATCTCAGTTGTTGGATCAACATCTTAACTTACCTAGCATTGCAGAGCACCTGTTGTGCCTTTGACCTCTATTTTGCCTGTGCACCACACTGAACTGAGCATTGACGATTTGGACAGAAACCTGAATCCTCCACTCTCCAGTGAGAACTGGGACATCCAGTTTCTCTGCAAAGTGTGGAATTTCAAAGGCCCCGTTCTAGCACCCTGATGCCACCCCAGATGTTGGGTGCTTTAGACATGGTCATCCCAGATCATCTGACATGCATAGCAACAGGACAGTGGTTCCAGAGCTCAAAGGCTTAAAACCAACTCTGGGCAATCTTTGACAGCCTTTGCCCACAGGAGCTGCACAGTCATCCCATAATGCAACTGGGCTGTTCCCCATCCACTAGGATGTTCTGTTTGATGAGGTGGTCACAGCCAGATCATGCTTCAAGCTCTAGTACAATTTTCCCAGGAGCTCAGATGGTCAATTCAGGACCCTGGACAGCTCCAAGTACTGCTCTGGTATACATGAACACCGATGTTGGAAATTGCTTCAGCCAGTGTCTACATTTCTCTGAGAGTTAAATATGAGCATTATCTGAGTGGTTAAGCCCACCCTACTGGGGAACGCCTCGATTCGTGGACTTGACTGACTCAGTGAGTGTTGCAAAATTGCAAGTGTATTTGCAGTTCCTCTTAAAGAGGAACAGATGGGGAAACCCAGTCAGATATCCAATAAATACAGTATATAGTGTGACTGCCTTGAGAATAGTATGCACAATTCTGTGTGTTTGGGAGTCTTAGTTGAGATGAAAGATGAGTAAGAAGTGATGTGATAGAAGTTCATAAAGTTATGCATAGCATGGAGAAAGTGGATAAAGAAAAGTTTTCCTTCCCTCTCTCATCATACTAGAACTTGCAGTTTCCCTTTGGGGCACCTGTTTAGCTACTGTGAGAACACAATGCTGGAGTAGATGAGCCATTGGCCTGATCTAACAAGCTCATATTACCTTATTTTCTTATTAAGACTAGCCAACATTCTCAAGAGGGTTTCATAGACCACTGTTGCCTGACACCCTGGGATGTATGTTAGGCCATGAAATTAGAAGATCAATGCCCTCCCCCTCCCACCAAGCCTGCTTCCAACTGAGAAGGTATTGAATCTGGATCTTGTTCATCTCAAAACCAAACTCCCTCCAGGCCCTCACATCTCTGCTTTTGTTGAGCAGCTTCGAATGAATCACACTGCTATGCTACGGAAACGCCAGGTCCTCTCATTAAAGTCATGCTTGTGTATTTATGGAGGTCTCCATAAGAGCAAAGGCATTCATGTGCCAAGGATTTTCAAAGTGCATAGGGATCAATGGCAACAGCATGTAAACGCCTTGCAAGTGAACCACTCATGCAGGTAACCACTCTCCCTGTCTAAGCAAGATCTATGCCCATGACAAAACCCCTGACCCAGAGTTACAGCTGATTTCTCTGGATATCCCTCATATTATTCCAATCCTAAAACAGCTGCACTGGTTGCCAGTTGTTTTTCCAGGTCCTTTTTAAAGTCCTAAATGCCTTGGGATCCAAATGGCTGCAAGAATGTCTTCTCTCCTAGTGACCTGCCTATGCTTAAGATTAGCAGAAGAGGTCCTCCTACATGAGTGTGAGGGCCCAGGAAATAGCTTTTCCAGTGGCGTCTCTCATCCATCAATGTGTCCAATCCTCTTTTAAAGTCATCCAAGTTGGTGGCCATCAATGCCTGCTGTGGGAGCAAGTTCCTTAGTTCCAATCAGGGGTACCAACTTGCCCCCACATTGAGGGGAGCCAGCACAGCATGACGCCATATGCATAACATCATGTGCTGGGGGGTGGGGGTGGGTGCCATTGCCCCAGGCGCACAATCTGGGATGGGCATGAACCAGGCACCCCCTGCAGAGATGCCCATTGTGCCCTCCCCACCCACCCACCTATGAAAATTGTCCATGAGGTTTTTGGGGTGGGTGGGAGAGAGAATTTTCCCTCCCTTCCATGATTCAAGCCAAAAGCGCTCTTGAAATAAGGCTTGGCTTGGTACTACTCTATATCTCTATTTCATAAGTGCTTTAGTATGGCAGATAGATCCAGTAGGTAAGGCTGGATGAGGGGAGAAATTACTCAAGGAAAGCCCAAGGCAATGATTAGCTATTAAGAAAGTGAATGACCCTGTGAAATATTCAGCCAGGAAGCTCATGACTTAGGTGAGAGGAAGAGAATGGTTCAGAGCATCAGCATCACTTGCTAAAAGTTACTGCTAGGTGAAACTGCAAAGGTCTATTGGTTGGGGCATTATGGAATAACTTCCAGCAAAACCTTGGGCTCTTCCACACTTAGCTTTGCTCTGCATTTCTAGTTCTGGGCTTTTCAGGTCCATGTCTGAGTGCTTTATTTACAGGCAACCCCAGATTTGCATGGGGGTTGTGTTCTGGGTAATTGTGTGCTTGTGTGAAATTGCATGCAATTGAAGTACGTGTGGATAAGCCATTAGCGGGTGGGGGGGGGGAGAGATTGGTTCAGTGGGTATATATTGTCATGAGTCCAAAGGAGAAATTATGGTCAGACAAGAATGAGGGTTAGGAGAAGTTGTCTGTTGATGATCCTGGGAAGGGGCCCAGCAGCAGTCCTGTGTCCAGTTCTGGGCACCACAAGTGAAGAGCCATCTTGACAAGCTAGAAAGTGTGCAGAGGAAGGCAACCAAGATAACTAAGCATCTGGAAACCGAACCTGATGAGGAATGGTTGAGGGAGTTGGGGATGCTTAGCCTGGAGAAGAAAAGACTGAGAGGTGATATGACCTCAATCTTCAAATATCTGAAGAGTTGTCACATGGACAATAGTATAGCCACTGACAACAACCTACTGGTGCCTATACCCACCTATACCACCACCCAAAACATACAAAGAAAAGTATTATTTACACCTTGGCTCTTAGGGTCAAACACGACAAATGCAACAACAAATACTCAAAAAGGATCAGTGAACTTTAGCAATGCCATCTGCAAAGAGGATATCCTTCGCGTGCAATTGATTGCAACATCCATTGAACTTCCATCCTGTCTAAAGAAAACCTCCTTCATCAAAATGGGTTATCAACTAACAAAGAACAACGTACCCCATTTGTGGCAGATTTTCATCCACTATCGCCTGACTATCACCTGACAACCAGAGAAAGCTACTCATTGTTAGCAAATTCTAAATGGCTTGCTAAAGCGCTCAACAAGCTTCCTGCCAACCTCCACATCTATGCAAACTATTTGTGAGAACTATACTTAAGCCACATATCAGCAATCTTGGATCCCATCCCTGTAATTCCAAATGCTGCTTTACCTGTGTTTATCTCATGGAGACGGCTACTTTCAAAAGCACTAAGATGGGAAGATCATATTACAAAGTCCTGCCATATAATTTATATCATCCAGTGCAAAAAAAGAAAAAGGAAAAACAAGGATTTCGTATCCATTGTTTACATAAAACTACTTCTGACCTATGCCCACGTTTTAGAAACCACAAATCTGTAATTTTGATGAAAATGAAAATAAAATGGAGCAGTCTGTTCCTAAACACTTTAATTTGGACCTATTGATAATTGCTATAGAAATGCCTGCAAAATCAACAATGTTTTAAAAAAGGGAAACTTTCCAGATGTCTATGCTGGACTCGTTAACACTGTGTGACCTCAGCCTAGAGGATAGTACCAACATCACTTAGCTTCAGCACATGATGGTCTTCTGAGCTTTCCATCCTCAAAGCTCTATCACTGCCACCTTGGAAACAGCATCATTTTAATCAGAGCAACTGATGACGGTGGAAGCCAGTATGTTTTGCTATACAAGTTTAATTTTGTTTTGTTTTGTTAGTCGCTGTGATGTATATATAATATCAATTGAATCCAAAACTAGTCCAACTCAGCATAGACCCATTGAAACCAATAAACAGGGTTAATTTCTGCCCATTAATTTCAATGGGTCTACTTTGACTAGAACATGATTGGATACAATAAAAAATATGTGTCTACTAGGGGCTGCTAGAATTGATGGTACTAGGGGCTGCTAGAATTATGGTGCTGGAGAAGACACTCTTGAGAGTCCCATGGACTGCAAGAAGATCAAACCTATCCATTCTTAAGGAAATCAGTCCTGAGTGCTCACTGGAAGGACAGATCCTGAAGCTGAGGCTCCAATACTTTGGCCACCTCATGAGAAGAGAAGACTCCCTGGAAAAGACCCTGATGTTAGGAAAGCTGGAGGGCACAAGGAGAAAGGGACAACAGAGGACGAGATGGTTGGACAGTATTCTCAAAGCTACCAACATGAGTTTGACCAAACTGTGGGAGGCAGTGGAAGACAGAAGTGCCTGGCGTGCTCTGGTCCATGGGGTCACGAAGAGTCGGACACAACTAAATGACTAAACAACAACAACAGGGGCTGCTGCCCCTGCTCACCTTGCTTGCCAACCCCACCTATCTCCACCACCACCATTACTAACCCCCCAATTACCCCTCACCCAACCCCCAACAGCTTCATCAAGCCCCTCCCATATTATCACAGCTCCTCTATGTACCTCCATCCGTACTCCGTTCAAACTTCTGCTGTTGTTTAAAGCTACGATTTAAAAACCTGCCTTCCTTTTGCTCCTGTGCCCCACCCTGACTTCAAGTAAGATTGCGACAAAGTGCTACAAATCCTCCAAAGGGGGCTTGCATGATGACACCCTTACTTTTTATGTGCATATATCTATATCATCTATATCTATATCTATATCTATATCTATATCTATATCATCTATATCTATATCTATATCTATATCTATATCTATATCTATATCTATATCTATATCTATATCTATATCTACTGTATTTTTCGCCCTATAGGACGCACTTTTTCCCCTCCAAAAATGAAGGGGAAATGTGTGTGCGTCCTATGGGGCGAATGCAGGCTTTCGCTGAAGCCTGGAGAGCGAGAGGGGTCGGTGCGCACCAACCCCTCTCGCTCTCCAGGCTTCAGGAGAGCCCCAGCACCAGCCCCACAAGGTCGGGGGACAGAGGGAGGCGGAACGCTGCCATCCCGCTGTCTCCCGAAGTGGTTTGGAGGCTGACGGCGGGGAGACCCCGCCACCAGCCCCGCAAGCTCCGGGGACAGTGGGGAGGCGCGGCGCGTCTTCCCGCTGTCCCCGGACCTGATCTGAAGGCGGGTGGCGGGGAGAAGAGCGCTTCTCCCCGCTGCCGGCCCCACAAGCGCCGGGGGGGGGGATAAATTTTTTTCCCTTTATTTCCCCC
The DNA here is from genome assembly GCF_965113315.1 of Podarcis vaucheri. Classification (NCBI taxonomy): domain Eukaryota; kingdom Metazoa; phylum Chordata; class Lepidosauria; order Squamata; family Lacertidae; genus Podarcis; species Podarcis vaucheri. The sequence continues at coordinate 66,719,173 of NC_138765.1, read as the reverse complement.
CAAAAAAACTTGATGCGTCCTATGGGGCGAAAAATACGGTATATCTATATATATATCTATATAGATATCGATCTAAATACATACTTGGTGCAGTAATGTGTGTGTGTATGTATATACATGGGAAAGGAAATAAAGAAAATGCAAATTAATGTGGGAACAGGATGGAACAGACTTACAAATTATGCAAAACTAAAAAGGGCTGGAAACAGATGGTGCATTCCTTTAACGCACACGGAAACCTGACCTCTCTCTTCTTTTCCTATCACACCATTATCAGTCCCAGTAGGCCTGTGAGCAGCAGGGCTGAGAGGGAAGAGGTTTCAGTTCAGAGCAGAGCTGGGCCACCTCCGCAAATGTTCAGAGTTCATTCTACATTCCCACTGTCCAGGGCTTTGAAGAGGCGCAGCTTTTAATGGAATGGAGGAAGTGTGAAATGAAAAGATGTTTGGATTAGAGGCAACAGAGGCCAAACAGCGGGGAGATAAAAGTTGGCAAACAGAGGCAGACGGGGCCCAGTTCATTATGACCAGACCTGCTGCATCTAATTTGGATCAGATAGTCCTTATCAGAACTGAAAAGCTCACATGCTAATCTTCCGAGCAGTTTTGTGTTGCCTTATCAGAATTACACAAAGGGGTGGGGCGGAGTAAGCCCGGGCACAGGGGAGGAGGTCTGACTTGATGCTTGGTTACAACCATCAGATACATGCTGGGAGGTGTGGATTTCTGCACTCTTTGCAGAAACCAGCTATCAGCTTGGCAGAATGCTCCAGGCAGGAGTGGGGGGCAGGGGGGAATCATTGGGCTAATTAAACAGTTTCAAATCATTACATGAAGTCAAGTCAATTAAACTTGCATAGGAATAAAAGCAGGTGCTTGAAGAAAGGGGCACACTTTTTCTTTTTTAAAAAAATATTTTGAATACTAACAAGCCGTTATGAGTAGAAGTGAGTTGGGATGATGTGCTGAAATCCCCTTTTTTTCCCTGGAAGGAGTGTCTACCATCTTCTGTTCCACTGTTGAACAACCCTGACCCTCAGAAAGTTCTTCCTAATGTTTAATTGGAATCTCCTTTCCTGCAATTTAAGTCCGTTGGTTTGGGTGCTCCCTTCTGGAGCAGAAGGAAACAAGCTTGCTTTCCCCACCCCCACCCCACCCCCCGTGGAGAAGCTTAACTCACTGGAATAGAATCGGGAGTAGACTGGAGAATGAAAAGCAGAAATACTTGTGGGGACAGAATTTGCTTATGGGGTTCTTTTGAGCACCACAGAAATAGCCTTTGATTGCACTTTAACCTTCCTAAGATGTTGAGAGGCTCAGGTGGCTTCCTCATGCCCTTCTGAAGCAGGTTTGTACCATGTCAGATGACATACCCATCTACCCTATGTTCCTCAACCAGTAATAGCTCTCCAACCTCTAGGCTGATAGGGGTCTTTCCCAACCCCTTTAATTCCCCAGAAATTATATTCTCTGGCAATGCTAAACCTTCTTCATTCTAAATAGCACTGGGCCATCTCACCTTGGCATTATTTGGCATGTTCTTGGGACTTTATGGTAGTCAGGTGGGACTGGGGCTGTCGCTGGACAAAGCAAGGTACCTTTCCCCTCTATTGAAGGACAGATTTGTGCATTCACAAAGGCTGTCAGGCAACTAACCTGGCACCTTAACTACAGTGGAGGACTCTTTCCCATCACTACTGTCAAAGCAAGATTCAGCTGCAAGTCCAACCAGCTTCTGTGTGTGGGATGAGGAAGGGGCAGCAGAATCCCTTTTACCCCAGATAGCTGATTGTGTTGAGCCAGTCCTGTACTCAGGCCTGCGAAGACACTCCCTGTTTCAAGTGAGAATCACCCCCTGCTGTTACAGATGAATTATGGCTACCCCTAAAACAGGTCCCTGAGGTCCAAGCGCTCTAGCTGCTGAACCAAGGAAGTTAAATGCATTTCACTCTTTAAAGGGGAAAAAGGGGGCCTCTGAAAATCAAGCAGAACACCATTTCATCTGCCAAGGAACAAGAATAAATCAGATTTTGGATGTGGGGGGAGTGGATTACATTCAGAGAAAGCATAGCAATAAAAATGATGTTTAAATGTGCCTGCAAAAAGTAATTACATTTCCTTCAGTGGTTTTTACCCTTTTCAAGTTCCTTTGGGGGATGGAATCGTATAAAAAAGGGGGAAACTGAAAAGCAGAGTCGTTTAACTTCCTTGACCCCAGCAAATGAAACTTAAGTTTCATTTGTCCCCATGAAATGATCACTCGGGAAACAAATACATTTTAAATGGGGCACATTTATAGTCGGTATAGTGTTTTCCTTTTTTAAAAAAAAAATCATGGCAAGAATGCTGCAGGGTTAAGTGGTGCACCCATTTTATAGATGGGGAGGTAAAACTGTGGGCTCAATCACAGTCAGTTTGCTGTACATCACTGGCACACTGTGTGTGTCCTCCATGGCTCTGTATGGAGAAATGTTGGCAATGCTGGTTTCTGTGGGAGTTTGCAGGCAAAATAACAATTGGCAAGTATGAAAAGTGTTGAGACCCCCAAAGTTGCTGATTGCTAGAAAAGCTCTGTGTGATATCACTTCCCTTCAGTTCTGTGGTGGGGAAAAGACAGAAAACATTTCTATTTCCTTTTGCCTAAGTCTTCCAGGTTCAGGTCCAGGTCTGACACTCTAGGTAAAAAAAGGTAAAGGACCCATGGACAGTTAAGTCTAGTCAAAGGCGACTATGGGGTTGCGGTGCTCATCTCACTTTCAAGCCAAGGGAACTGGTGTTTGTTCACAGACAGCTTTCTGGGTCATGTGGCCAGCATGATTAAACCACTTCTGGCTCAACAGAACACCATGACAGAAGCTAGAACACACGGAAACGCCATTTACCTTTCCGCCACAGCAGTACTGTACCTATTTATCCATTTGCACTGGCATGCTTTTGAACTGCTAGGTTGGCAGGAGCTGGGACAGAGCAACGGGAGCTCACCCCATCGTGGGGATTCGAACCGCCAACCTTCTTATCAGCAAGCCCAAGAAGCTCAGTGGTTTAGAGCACAGTGCCACCCGTGTCTCCTCTTTTTACCTGACACTCTAACCACTACCTCACACTGGTTCTGAGATTGGGGGAACTGGAGAATCCTTTCAAAGGCTTCTCATCCCAACACTGTGGGTTTATATGAATTTTACACACACAACACAAATAAACATGAAAAAGGTAAGCAGTTTGACTCAGCCCTTTGAATAACCCTTAACAATATATTTATATAAAATAAAGAGTGTGAGATTGCATGTCCACATGTCTCTTGAGCTGCCTTTCAGACAAACTGCCTTGGATACAAAGAGGCGCACAGTGTTAATTCTGATGTACCATCTAAAGTAGTTTCACCTTGACAGCCAAATTGAATGCTAGTGCATCTTGGATGCAAAGAACCAGCGGCTCTTTGTATTCAGAAGCCTTTGAAACACAAAATAAAGCATTTGCCTTATTTCATTGTCAGCAAAGGTTGAAAGGTGAGGTGCCAGGTTCAACCTGGAGGAACAAGGGGAAAGTCAAAATTGAGGTCACTTCCATGATCTCCTCCGTGTACCTTGTTTTCAATTGACTTTGTTTTATTGTAGGCAAAGTCAGGAAGGTAAAGCAAACACCCCAATTCATTCCCTATATTCAACACAATGGAGGTTTTCTCTCCATTTCATTTGCAAGCACACAGGCAAGAGGTGCTAAACCCATTCTTCACTTAATGGGGGAGATAATAGCAGACTTGCTGGATCAGACCAAAGGTCCATCTAGCCTAACATTACATTTTACAGCAGTGGAGAATCTGATCCCTCAGGTTGAACATGAAGGTGCAATCTGGCTTGACTGGTCTAGTTTTATTTAAAGTACTTATGCTCCACTCTAGCTGGAAACCATTCCAGAGCAGCTTACAAAAATCAGTAGTGAGGCAGTCCCATTCACTGCCCTCAGCTGTAGAAACTAAAAGACACAACAGCCTAGGAAAAATTGGTGGGGAGCAGGGAGTGGTGGAAACAAGTTATTAAAGCTCACAGAAGGCAGTGATGGACACTGGCTTTAAAAGAGGATTGGAAAAATCCATGGAGGAGAAGGCCATAAATGGCTACTAGCCATTATGGTTATGTTCTGCCTCCACAGCAATGCTTGTGAATACTAGTTGCTAGAAAAGGAGGGGAGAGTATTCTTTTGCTCAAGTCCTGCTTGTGGGTTTCCCACTATGGAATCTGGCTGGCCATTGTGAGAACAGGATGCTGGACTAGATGAGGTTATAGGCTCTTCAAGTTACATTCCTTATAATGACCATTTGGGCTGGAAACAATTCCGGTAGCCTGGTGACAGGGGAACAGCAAAGGTGATGGGTTAGTCCTGATTCTTGTCTCTGTACCCTAACAGACTCCCGGCATCTTGCAGACAAATGAAAAACAAATGATCTATTTTTAGGAAACTGGAAATTCTTGATGAAAAGGGTAAAATGCTTGGGCTCAGTTCTCCTTTGACAGAATCAGGAGGGAAATGCAGCCCTGTAAGAAAACTCAGATACAGAATGGAAGTGCTTGCCTCCAAGTAATCTCAAACATGGGGGTTGAAGGTCATCATGTATGGTTGTTGTTGCTGATACTGCTGCTGCTGTTGTTGTTGTTGTTGTTGCTGCTGCTGTTGTTGTTGTTGTACTACCCTTCATGATAAGATCTCAGGGCAGTTCATAGAATAAAATACAGGATAAAAAAATTTAAAAAATTAAAACAAAACAACAAAACAATAACCTGCCTTCCCACAAACAAATTCATTTACTCATGTTTATGTACTCACATTTACACCACAAGATGGGATTTGTAGTCTTTAACCCTGTAAAACAGTGAAGAGCGGGGGGGGGGAGAGATGTGAGGGACTAGTTAAGATTAGATAAGAATAAAATGATTTGGCATTGCTACAAAAGTGAATGCCAGAGGGGGAGAAACAGATGGGATTTGATGAGATTAGACAAGATGCTTTGGCACAAAGAAGATTTTTAAAATATATATATTATGAGACATTCCAGACGGAGCGCTGCAGTAGCATGAAGACATAATGTCATTTTGGATAGGGGAATACGGCATTGGCACAACATTACTTTGACAAAAGCATTAGACATTTCAGAAGGGCTTGCGAAATGTTATGGCCAGATAATGCCAGGATGTTAGTGCCCAGATTTGATACTTATAGATTTTAGTGGTACTACAAATCTGAGATCTTGTGTTATGCAGTGATACCTCAGGAGTGCAAAAAGGAAAGCTAAAAAAGCTTGGGGGGGGAATGAACACATCTGAAGTAGGTATATAAAACAAGACTGGAACCTTTTCTCTTTCTTGAGGACCACATTCCCTTGAAGATAATCTGTCATGGGGCTGATTTGTTTGCTGCATTTATACCCCACCCTTTTTTCCCTCCAGGAGCTCAAAGTGGCATATCTGGTTATTCCCCTCCTCATTTCATTCCCACAACAACCAGGGAAGGCAGTGACCGGTTCAAGGTCACCCATTGAGCTTTGTGTTGAGGGACTTCGGTATACTTAGCCCGGAGAAGAGAAGATGGAGAGGTCATATGACAAGCATATGACAATCTGTCTGCCCACAGTGTCCCTGCCTAAAGCTTTCCAGTTTTCTCTGCCAGTTCAAGACAGTCACCCTTTCCCTATTTCTTAAAAAATATTAAAAGCCCAGGAAGAGGAGGGGAAGGGATGGAGAACCTGCACTGCATGCAGATGCTTCCAGCTTTGACCTCCAACCAAGTAGGGGTGGGAATGCCCCCATCCAAAAACCTGGGCAGCCACTGCCAATCAGTGCCAGCAATCCTGAGTTAGATTAACCAATGGGCTGTTCCAGGGTAAAGTACCTTCTGGATTGCTGTCCGTGGTCCTGAAAACAACTGATACAGTGGTACCTCTGGTTAAGAACTTAATTTGTTCTGGAGGTCCGTTCTTAACCTGAAACTGTTCTTAACCTGAGGGACCACTTTAGCTAATGGGGCCTCCCACTGCCTCCACAGCACGATTTCTGTTCTTATCCTGAAGCAAAGTTCTTTACCCAATGTACTATTTCTGGGTTAGCGGAGTCTGTAACCTGAAGCATCTGTAACCCAAGGTACCACTGTAATAGATTTCCCACCCAGCCCCAAGCTTGGTTTTAATGTATCTATATGTGGGGCGGAGGGTGGAGGGCTGTTTCTTTGATTGTAAGTTGCTTTGGGTTGCCTTGGGCAAGATAATGAGACTTACAAATTTAATTAATTAATAACAGACCCAGCACCTGGGTTCTGTCCAGGGTCCTGAACATTTTTCAGAAGGAGGTTCTACCATGCTGTTTTCTTCTCCTGGTGAACCTAGATGTTCCATTGTGCTATTGCTGCACTTATCATTTAGAAATTAGTCTATTCCTCTTTAAAAGACATTTAAGCAGCTGGCCATCATGAGTTCCATAATTTAATTTGCGGCACAGAAAAAGTACTTTTGTCTGTCTCGAATTTTCCTACAGATCAGTGTCATTGGATGACACCGAGTTCTCCTAATATAACAAGGACAGGTAAACTTTTCTCTGTCCACTTTCTCCCTACCTTGCATGATTGCATTATGTTGAGTCAACTGATTTATTGATATGTTATTTAATCTTTATGCACTTAATTGCCAAGGTGGCAATTTGAATATACATTGAATGTTTTAGGGGAAAGGGTACTCCTTGGAGACATAGGTGGGAAAGAAAAAATTAACTGAAATTAACCTCAGTTTAAATCTGTGGGTTCCAAACAGTGTAATCCTAGGAGGTGAAATTCCTTTCTACCCTGCAAGCACAGAGATCCACCTGGCCCCAAGCATGAACTAATCCACCCAAAGGTTCCTCAAAAGGAACCATGATCTGGCTGCCTCCTCATACTTAGGGTTTCTCACATTCACCAAATATGTGACAATTTATCCTTGATGCTGCAGAGGCAGAAGCTGAGCAAAAAATACAGGAGAGTGGCTCGTAACCCCAATTACCCAAGGATAATGAGGCCCAGAACACCTTTCAGGTAGTTGCCTCAATTGAGCAGCCTCAGCGTTAAAGGAAACAATTTGTTTCCACTAAATTGGAGACAATCAGATGGTGGATTCTGGCATGTTTCTGTGAATTTCCCCTTCAAGGGGGACCATATATCAGCTGCTCTTTTTTGTCTGCTGATGAGGAAGTTGCATCTCAAGAAATGCCATCACATAATAGAATGAGAGAAATGAGATGTCTCTGGCGGCCGAGAGGATGCTGCAGAAAGCAGACTGAGTAGCAGAGTATCAAGCCATAGACTGCAACACCAGCTCTAACCTGAGGCAAAGCGAAGTGGCCTCTTCAGGCAGTGCATGTTGGGCAGAGGGCAATAGCGGCAACTCCCCTTCCTCATTCCTGCTGAGTCCTACCACTGTCTGATAACATCATAAGAGCTTGCTGGTGCAAGCCAATGGCCCATCCAGTCCAGACTCCTGTTCTCACAGTGGCCAACTGGATTCCTGTAGGAAACCCATAGGCAGGACCCAAGCACAGGAGCACTCCCCCCCCCCCAGCCTGTGACTTCCAGCGACTGAAATTCAGAAGCACGTGGAGCTGTGGAGGCAGAACATGGCCTCCACCATGGCTAGTGACCATGTATAGCCATTTATAGGAGGCATCTTTACAAATTTGACTGGGCGGGTTTAGAATTCCCCCACACAAGCAGAAACCCTGCACAATGTGGATGGTTTGAAGTGTATAAAGATTCTCCGTATTTACACATTCCTGTTCAAGATGGGGTAGGTGGGGAAGGAGGTGATCTCATGGGACAAGGCCATCATGCTAAGCCACACTCTTTCCTTCATGAGAAACAATCAGTTTTCTCCATCCCTCCTGCCATATATTGGCTGACATTGTTGTGGCGGAGTGTGTGTATATTTGCAATGCAGTGACATCATGCAGGCCATGAACCTCACTGAATGAATTTATGGGATTGTACCATTGCAACTACCCCATCTGCTTGAAGGTACAAGTGTTTTAACAAGGGGATTGCCACATATTATCTGAGCAAGGTGTTACATTAGGTCTCCAAAGCTAATTCAAATACCATCTTGAATTACTAAGCAATGCCTACATTTCTGCTTTATAAATGACCCATGTGTGCAGCTGATTATTTTCTTTACATTTCTTTTTTGCTAGGTGTGCCATCTATTATTTAATGGATGGCAGAATTATGATGTTACTATAAATTAAATCTGAAAGAGGCATTTGCTAACTTGGAATGTTCCTGCAGATTTCACTCCCTCTTGTTCAAGGTCAGTTCAACTTTATGTTGGCGATAGTGGAGTAATCAGGAATAATCGGACATGTAATTTGGTTTTTAATTTATCATTCTCCCCAGTTTTATAATGGGATAATGAGTCTTTAAGTTTAAATCCAGAATCACATGCCTCTTGACATACAGAATTACCTGGGCTGCCATTGTGAAGATGTAGTCTCACATATAACAATAGGGAGAAGCATTTATGTCATCGGTAATTATGGGTTGGCATCTGATATCAAACGTTTCATCGCCAACAATGAGGACTAGCTGTCGTGCAATTAACTAAATTACTTGGGTACTACATCTAAGTGGAACTTCCAAACTCAGCCGCCCCTATCATAAAGCTTATATCAAAGACAGGCAAACTCAGCATAGGAATCAGTATATGGTAATTTTTCGGAACATTTTCTAAATGTTCTCTTTGGCATAAATCCTAAAGACACCTGCCTTGAAGTAAACCGCAACTGATCTCAGATGGATCTCAGATGAGTAAATATGTGAAGGCAATTGAGAGTGAGGACAAGGGATGGAAGCAGAAATGACACTTGAGGTGGTGAAGGCCACAAACTTGGATGGCTATAAAAGAGGATTAGACAAATTCATGGCTGTCGATGGCAGCTAGCCATGATGGCTATGCTCTGCCTTCACAGTTAGAGGCAGAAATGCTTCTGAATACCAGTTGCTGGAAGAGAAGACACAAGAGGGAAGGGTGCTTTTATGCTTGGGTTCTGCTTGTGGGTATCCCATTGGGGCATCTGGTTGCATAACCTTCAGCAGTCCCCTGATGAAAATCAGGACATGGTAGTGCAGCACCAAAGATGTGTGTCTTTTGGTGCCATGCTCTCATGTAAGTTAGCTGACTCACACGAGAGTGAGGCATCACTGCAAGTGCCGGCTCACCCCTGGGACATTCCAGGCAGCAGCGGAGGAAGCTGCAGGGCAAACTGCCCATAGGAGCCGGGTGAGGGCAGGGTGCATCGAGGGGGCCTCCAGAGTCTGCCTGCCTCCTCCCACTCAGCCACCCTACAGCTGGGTAGGAGGCAGTGGGTGAACTATTTGGGCAGTGTGGAGCCTACGTGCACCCAAGTCACCGCGTCTCTCCCAGGAGAGACACGTGCCTTGGGCGCACTGCAGGACCCACAGTGAGTGACGCCCGGCATTTTGTCACCCCCCTCAGTGGTGACACCCAGGACAGCCCACACCCACCACACCCGGCTTCCTCCGGCCCAGATTCCAGGATCAAATCAGAAGCCAGGGTGGCTTCTGTAATTCTGGGAATGTCCTGTTAAAATAGGAAAAGTTTGAGGGCATGTGGTAGGTCATCGTGCCAACTGGACTAGATGGTTCATTGGCCTGATCTGGCAGGGCTCGTCTCAGGGGTTGATTTTGATAATATGGTGCCCTGTGCAAGTCCAAAATTCAGTGCCCCTCAGTGATGGTGTTAGTGCAATAGGAAGCTGGTACTCTCTCACTCTCTCTGCCCCTCTTCTCCTATCCTATCCTAACCTCTCCCTTCTTCCATGCCTTTTTCCCAGTCTGATTTTCCCTCCCAGACCAAAAAAAATCCACATGACACAACAGCACACCCTATGGCATGCAGAAGTGACGTCAGCACACTGCAGCGCTTGCATGCACGCCTCTTGAACGTTGTGGGGCATGTTGACATCATGTGCGCACACAGCAGGGCATGCTTGCACAGTGTGCTGATGTTGCACGGCCCTAGCCCCCTTCATTCACGGGACAAGGCAGCGCATGTGTCCCATCCAATACAGGAAAACACGAACCCCAGCCACTGGTAACTCTCATTATGTCTCCATGCTGTCTTCTATGAACACCAAACGTATCTCAACACACATCAAGCGGCCCAAGTTGAGGGTGTACAGATCATAGCAGGGTGTTGGACTAGATAACCCTTTGGATCCCTTCCAAGTCTATAGTTCCATGATTTCCAACCACAGCCATTTAATACCTCAATGTTCATTTTCATGCACCAAACGCATGTGAGAATGTATGAATTTAATCAAGTCTCTCCTACCTCCCATTGTTAATAATCATAATGTCAAAGCAATATTAAGCCTGTTAATTTCCACCCTTGTTTTTTATTTTATTTTATTTCTTACAGTTATGCTGTAATTTTCAATTTAATTAGTTTCTGCACTTCTGATGGCAACAGGTTTATGTTTATCTCCTCTCTCTCTCTCTCTCTTTTTAAAAAAAATATGCCTAATTGTTTATCCTTCTTTCAATAATATCTCATTAATTTTATGGCCCGTCTGCCTCCCCCTTTCCCCCTCAGCATTGACAGAATTAATTTCCTCGGGATCTTGTAAGACTTAATCTTACAGCACACCTTCCCAAGTTTCAATGACTTCAAAAGCTGGTTTTGAACTTTACCACCCTTGGATGCTCCTGGTGATTAAATAATTGTTGCAGAACAGCCACTTATAAGAACATAAGAAGATCCTGCTGGATCAAGCCAATGAACTATCACGTCCAACATCTTGTTCTCACAGCAGCCAACCAGGTACCTGTGGGAGACCTGAAAGCAGGATCTGAGCCCATGAGCACTGTCCCCTCCTGTGACTTCCAGAAACTGCTATTCAGAAACATTGCTGCCCCTGACCATAGAGGCAGAGCATAGTCATCATGGCTAATAGCCAATGACAGCACTCTATGCCATGAATTTGCTCAGTCTTCATTTAAAGTCAACCAAGTTGATGGCCATCACTGCTGCCTGTAGGAGTGAGTTCCATAGTGTGCAACAACAGCGCCAAGAGTCTTGATAGCACAAGGATAGAAGAATGAGGAAACTCCGGCAAAAGAACGGTGGCAAGAGAAATTGATGAACTATGCAGAACTGGCAAAACTGACTTGCAAATTGTGAGATAAGGACAACTGTGACTTTAAAGAAGAATGTGAACTTTTTACAAATTATTTTAAAAGACAGCAAAATGAACTGGACTCCTTGGCAGGTTTTGAACAAACACACACAAATTTATTGAGGGTTAATATAGTAGACAGATAATATCAGGATGTACAGTGGTACCTCAGGTTACAGAAGCTTCAGGTTACAGACGCTTCAGGTTACAGACTCCGCTAACCCAGAAATAGTACCTTGAATTAAGAGCTTTGCTTCAGGATGAGAACAGAAATCATGCTCCGGCGGCAGCAGGAGGCCGCATTAGCTAAAGTGGTGCTTCAGGTTAAGAACAGTTACAGGTTAAGAACAGACCTCCGGAACGAATTAAGTACGTAACCAGAGGTATCACTGTATACAATTTTACAATATGCAGAGAACAACATGAGTTGAGAAATCAGAGAGAGGAGCTGAGGGAAGTCTTGGGGGGGTTGTTGGGGGAGGGGGGGAGGGGGGAATAATGAAGATGATTTGTTTTGATAATTTGTTATGTTGAAATTGTTAATAAAAATGTTATTTAAAAAAAGGAAGAAGAGTTTGGAGTTGATATCCTGCCTTTCACTCCCCTTCAGGAGTCTCAAAGCGGTTAACAATCTCCTTTTCCCTTCCTCCCCCACAACAAACACTCTGTGAGGTGAGTGGGGCTGAGAGACATCAGAGAAGTGTGACTGGCCCAAGGTCACCCAGCAGCTGCATGTGGAGGAGCGGAGATGCGAACCCAGTTCCCCAGATTACGTGACTACCGCTCTTAACCACTACACCACACTGGCTCCATAGTTTAACTACGCACTGTGTGAATAAAGAGTCCTGAATCTTCAAGCATTCAGCGTCACTGGATGTCCATGAGTTCTAGAATTATGCAAGAGGGAGAAAATCTTTTTCTCTATCCACTCTATCCCTGCCACACATCTGTCATGTCTCCTTTTACTCACCTTTTTTCTCAAGTAAAATGTCCCAAATACTACAACAATTCTTCATTGGGGAGTCACTCCATCCCCTTGATCATTTTCTGACTAATGGCATGAACTGAATTGTTCCATTTCTTCCCAAGTGCCTCTTCCGCTTTCGAATCCCGTTCTCCAGACTCATCACTGAAGTGTAGTCCGTGACAAATTAGCCCCTTTCCCCTCCCTCTCAAATGGGCGATAGTCCTTTGCATATTTGCAAGAGGATTTTTCAACAGTTTCTCATTTTGCATGACAGCCCAAACCGGGTAAGTGGCTGCCTGCTGACAGGGAAGGGAAAATTGGTGTCCAGATAGCGCCTGCTGCAGGAGCGTGTGGGAGATAAGCTGAATGAAGAAGAGACTAAGTACTGTGCAAGACGGAGAGAGAGAGAGAGAGTTAGAGTTCCCATTGTGTCTCCAGAAGTCTCCCGTTGTTTGCAAAATTGACACGCCGAGGTGGATGTGAGTGACAGTCGCCCAACCATCCTCAGAAAGCAAACAGTGTGTTTTACAAATGAACTTAATGGATTTGCTGGTGGATCATTAAGTAGGCATCGGTGTTAACAAGGAAATTGAAAAGGGTCTGTTGGGCCATTTTTCACTTATCGTTGGCCACGGTGATCTAAAGAGATGGGCTCTTCAAGACATGCCTTTGATATATCTAATCAAGGGGGAAGCTCAGAGTAATGATGCTCAGGCCTTTCCTGAATACAAATATTCTATTGACTTCTTAACAGGAGGGATCCGACTTCTGAGAAATCAGCCTTGTGCTGCCATCTGGCAAGATTTGCTTACATATGGAGTTTTTCTTCCCACCCATTTTGAGTCGGGGATGCTTGTGGAATTAAATCTTCCTGCGTTTTCCTATATACAGGCCTGGTTTGCATTCTCCTGGAACAGATCAGAAGTCACCCACCAGCTTTTGCAACTCCTGAATGGCCCAACATACTTGTCAGTTCAATGACTGTGAAATTCAGCTTGGTGGCTGTGGGTGCTGGAGAGGGGAAATGGGACATTCCTGGATCAAATCAGAAGCTGGAATGACTTCTGAAATTTTGGGATGTCCCAGAAAAATCAGGACGCTTGAAGGGTATGCTAAACATACTCAACTATCTCAACCGTTCCTCATAGGTCTTGGTTTCTAGACCCTTTATGAACTTAGCTAGCCTCCTCTGAACACATTCCAGCTAGTCCATATCCTTCTTAAACTGTGGTGCCCAGAACTCAGCACAGTTCTGGCATTCATTTGGGTGGATGGGATCGTGATCTCTGAATCTATCTGTTTACACTATCCTGAAAAAGACACAGATTATGAAACTATAGGCTACTCCGCACAGGAGAGAGCCTCAACACCTGATTCTAGGTCCTCCCAGGCTGAAGATGTAAACCTTCCACCTTCCTCAGACTTGGAGGAGGAGCTACCTGTGCTGGATTTTGGAGAGCTTAGATCAGAGAGTTGTTTTGTTTATTGCTTACATGATTTCAGTGCTTACCACTTCTTTTAGAACATACATGCACCTGTGCCCTATCCATGGGTACATAGGAAGCTTCTTTATACAGTGTCATATCAGTGATCTCACTATTATCTATGCTGACTGGCAGTGGTTCTTCAAATTTCAGGCAGGGTTCTCTTTCACTCCTACATGGAGCTGGCAGGTGTCCTGCCATGGAGCTGCAGCCCCAATGTTAAGAATTAGTAAAGCTTAAGTGGGAAACTGATCTAGAAGGCCATGGTTTCTGAGTATCTAGTACTCAGATGGAACCATAAAGTGGGACAGCACATGTAGAAGCTGAGAATTCCCCCTAGATAAAGCTACTTGTAAACGCCAAAACATTTCTCTCACCTCATATTGACTCTGGCTCCTGGGATCAATTTTCTTTATTAGCTGATGAATCTCTTCAAAAGACTTTCTGTACTGAATCTGGATAAATTATTTAAGCAGTAGATTGTTTCCACTCTAACAGGGTTACTGCAAAGTGATTGAACTTCATATCACTCCATATAGCAGCGGAGAACGTTTAGCAATGCAAGGTCACCTCAAGCTAGAGGAAATGGTTAATTTCTGCAACATACAGTTGCATTTTATTTTATCTCCCCCCCCCCCACCCTTATGGATTTTTATTGAATGCTGTATTCTCGTTATTTTTATTTAAACTGCTTAGAATTAAAAAAAATATTTTTAATAGTATAAAAAATTGAATACACAAACAGCAACAGGGTGTTAAGTATAATTGCTATTATGCACTGAAATGGAGAATGCCTGAATGTGTGTTGCTAATATTGGAGATTTTCCATGGCAGCATACCAAGAGCTTTCTGAGCTCTCACTGAGTTAATGATTAACTGAGAATGTTAACATGTGAGTGTTTAACCTTAGATCACATGAGTAAGGTATTCAACTGCAAATCACCATCTTGAAGGGAGTCGCCTGTTAGTCTTACTCTGCATTCCACAGAGACAACAGAGGATGTGATTATGCCTCTACAGGAGCTGCATAGTCTTAGGCAGGGTGTAGGATGATGCAGACCAGAGGCACTGTTTTGATTTCTGGAAGAAGTAAAGTTATGTCTTATAAGATGAGCCTATGCTGCACATGCACAAGATATTGCATGGAATTATTTGGATGTATCCATATTTGTTCTGTTTTAAAGAAAGTTCTGCAAGTAAAGTTTTGAATAATGCTTATGGGTCTGGACAATGTTTTATTCCAAAATAAGTTTGTTTTTATGCATCTTGTTGCTTCATGCTGTGCAATATTAATATCTGCAATACAGGCCCCATCCTAAATGGAACTGAGGACTTGGGGAAAGGAAAGAGTGTGCCTCCATAAAAACATAAAAGAAGTCTGCTTATAAGAGGAGCCTGGATCAGGCCAATGGCCCATGTATTCCAGCATCCTGTTCTTACAATAGACAACCAGATGAACCAATGGGAAGCTCACAAGCAGAACCCCAGCACAAAAGTCATCTCCCTTCCCATGGCTTCAAGGGAAATTGGAAGCTGGGCTTGATAAGCCTTTGAGCTCATCCACAAGGACTCTTCTTGTGTTCTTAATGTAAGGGAAATGGGGTTGTGGGATTCAGAGGAGAGGGCACTTCCAGCAACATACAGGATGCAGGGTGTCAGGAAAAAGCAGCAATGCAAAAGCCAGCTGCAGGTGGCTGGAAAGCAAAACAGGATGTTGTGGTCTGGAACTGTACTGGTGGGGGAAAGGGGCAGTCCATTCTCTGTACTGAGCACCGGATGTTAGCTCAGAGTGTCATCTGACCTGTACTGGAAGTGCAGGGGTGGAGCAGTGACTCTACTGCTGGAGTCTGGAGGGTACAGACACGTTTCTCTGTACTGCTGAAATGACAGGAATAAAGACATGTAAATAGGACTCCTGTCTGTCTCTTCCCCTCCCTGGGGGAATGCAGGGAGGAGGGAGGAGGGTGTGTTCTTCTCACGTTTGAGGAGGATCGCCGATTTATGACCTTGCCTGCCGGGAGACGCAGACGGGAAGGTCAACAAGGATCTCAGTCGGTTGCCCGGGTGGGCAGTTACCTCTGACTGCGGCTGAGATTCCTGACACAGGGTTCATCTACAAGTTGTCGGATTTCAAGTGGAATGCTCCCCCCACTCCCAATATACATGAAAAGTTAAGAACATATGAGGAAGTTGCTGGATCAGGCCAATCACCCATCCAGTCCAGCATCTTCTTCTCACAGTAACCAACTAGACACCTGTAGGAAACCAGCAAGCAGGACCGAAGCACCAGAGCACTCTCCCTTCCTCTCCAGCAACTGGTATTCGGAAGCATGGCTGCCTCTGACCGTGAAAGCAGAGCATCGCCATCATGGAGTAGCTGCCAATAGCCTTATTTCCCATTGCCCTTGTGCTCCCATCCTGCTTGCTGGTTTCCCACAGACATCTGGGTGGTCCCTGTGAGAACAGGATGCTAGACTAAATGGGCCACCGGTTTGATCCAGCCAGGGCTCTGCTTATGTTCTGACATTTCCACTTTGTCTTTTAATGTATCTCTAAGGGGAGGGAGAATTCACAGCTCAAATCTTTGCTTGATTTATTAATTTCATTTATTGTGCTCTGTCTGTTGAGTGCATTCTATTTTATAACCCATCATTTGGGTGGGCTTGGTTTTATTGAAGACCATGAACCACTATGTGGAGGACATTGCTCAAAGGGAGCAGGGTACACTTTTAAAACCAATCAGTCAGTAAAATGATTCTGAATGCCATGGGCAGAGAGTTACTCTGTAACTTCTTGCAACCTCCCCAGCTGCCCCTGGCTGCCTCCCATGGGACACAGAACACTTAGAGAGATAGCTATTTGGTCTGATTGAGCAAGAGGCTTATATCCTGATAATAGTGTGCTTCCAAGTTATTTCACACTGGTATGTTGTATGAAGATTCTGCAGTTCTAACTGAAAGTGCCCTCTAAGTTATTCCATCTCTTCTCAACTGGGCTGCTTAGCAAGATTGTAACGCTGCATCCCCAGGGTTTCAGGGCTTCTTTTAATCTTCTGTGTGGCTTGGCTCGAAACTGAATATTTCTCTATTGAGAAAATAAAATAAAGTAAATCACAGAGGCAAGAACAGATATTAGTCTTTGATTCTTGAAATAGACTTCAGAGTGGCAGACCACGCAGAGTTGTATAACGGTGCTCTTCAAAAGCATATAATGACTGGCCATTCTTTCTGGACTTTGCCGTCCTTTCACTGCCTTCTTGAGGAAACACCATCATCCCCTCTCTAAGGGGTGATTATGAGCCCTCCTGCACCCAAAACCGCCCTCTCCATTGCTAAGAGGACAATATCAGCAGGTCTAAAGGAAGCCACATGATTTGCAGAAGACACCTTTTTTTGAAGAACCCCCAAAACAGCCCATGGAATGAAATGATAGTTAAATGGGTGGGGAAATATAATTTATTTACTATTATATGCCATCAAAATGATTCCAACAGTGAGGGTTGGAGACCAAGGATCCCCTCTTGAAGGCCATCAGGGGATCTGAAAGGGAGTCAGGGGGTCTGAAAGGGAGTCAGGGTGAGGAATCTTTGACTCTTCAAACTTTGTGAATTCCAGTGCGAACTGACCTGATCCTCACCTTCCAGACTGCTGTGCCAATTAACATAATTAACCTTCAGATTTCACACTGCCTCAAATTCTGCAACACTGTTGTTAGCTCAAACAAATGGACCAAAATGCATTTTAATAATGTGTATTTTAGGATAAAGTACATTTAGAAATGTGTTCCTTTGTCTGACATACGTTTGGCAACACCCATTTTGTGAGAAAAAGCTTTTAAAATATGTTTTTAAGGATATATAAATGATTCTGATTATGCAACACAGCAGAAATATCTCAGATTTAACTTGTCATATTCTGTTTTGTTTCATAGCAGTTCCTATTCCTAGATAAGAGCCAGTGTGGTTTATGTTGGCATGAAACCTGGGAGACCAGGTTTCATATCCCCACTCAACTACAAAGCTTACTGGGTGATCTTGGGCCAGTGACTGCCTCTCAACCTAACCTACTTCACAGGGTTGTTGTGCTGGAAGGAACCCCAAGGGCCATCTAGTCAAAACCCTTGCAATGCAGGAACCACAGCTTAAGAATACCTGGCAGATGGCCCTCCAAATTCTGCTTTAAAATCTCCAAGGAGAGACAGTCCACCACCTTCATAAATGAACAGCTCTTACCACCAGAAAGGTCTTCCTAATGCTCAGAATCTCGTCTAGTCCAACCCCCTGCAATGCAGGAATTTCAGCTAAAGCATCCATGACTGATGACTATCCAACCTCTGCTTAAAAACCTCCAAGAAAGGAGAGTCCACAACCTCCCAAGGAAGACCGTTCCACTGTTGAACAGCTCTTACTATTGGTTTGAGTCCTACCCTCTGGAGCAGCAAAAAACAAGCTTGTTCCAACTTCCATGCAACAGCCCTTCAGACATTTGAAGGTGGCTCTCATATCCCCTCTCAGTCTTCTGCTCTCCAGGCTAAACATCTCCCCCAACTAAATTGGCCATGTTACCCAGCTTCCATCTTCAGTGAGGAATTTGTCACAACAGGTTCCCCACTCCAGGTTTAGTAGAACCGAATTGTTAGTTTGCTTCAGGAGCTGCGTTGAGGATCTCCTCTAGGTTCAGGGCAATATTCTGCACATCTCTGTGCTCTTCCCCAGCACCATTAGAAACAGAATGAATTGTCCACAACAGCCAGGATTATCAGCTTTGTAAACCAGACTTCAGTTTCACAATTCAGCTTTGCCCAGAACAAAATTTAGGTTGCTTTTTTCTAATATTTGTCTCTGTCTGTATGTGTGTGGGATGTCATTATTTGTTTTTAAAGCGTCAGGTAAATTCAGCAGTTTCCCTGTCTATGTAAATAGCTTGAATTGTGCCAGCCCCTACATAACTTTGGGTGACTCCATTTGCCCTTGGCAGGCAATAGATGCTCCAGGCTGTAGTCGCTAGTGATTAATTCATTTTTGGCAACACATGTTTTCCTCTGTCGAGTGAATTACCATGTACTTCTCGGGCTGCATGACAAATACCTTTATTGATTAAAGTCCTTAAATATTTACACTCCTCAATGACCTTTTCCCTTTAACTAGTTTGTTTTCAAATGGCTGTTTAGTCCCTCTTTGAACAAACATACCATCAAGGCGACATTTTAACTCATGCTAAAACAGGATCCAGGGTATCAGCATCCCAACTCTATGCAAGGTCACTTGGAAGTAACACTTCATGTTTGCATAGCAAAAGACATCCATCCCCAGCCATGTCCTCCTGCTGTCATTGGACTCCAACTCCCATCAGCCCCAGCCACTGTGGTCCACGGTCAGGCATGAAGGGAACTCTAGTACAAAATTACCTTGAGGGTCCCATAGAATTGTAGAATTGCAAAGGGTCCCAAGAGCCATCTAGTCCAAACCCCTTGCAAAGCTGGAATCACAGCTAGAGAATACCTGACGGATGGTCATCCAAACTTGGTTTAAAAATATTCAAGGAATGAGAGCTCATCACCTTCTGATGCCATTTGTTCCATGGTCAAACAGCTTTTACCACCAGAAAGTTCTTCCTAATGTTTACCGTAGTTGGAATCTCCTTTACAGTGGAACCTCAGGTTGTGGACGCAATCCGTGACGGAGAGACATCCACAACCTGCAGTGTTTGCATCCTAAGCGCCGCATCTGCACTGGCATAGGCATGATTTGGAGCTTCTGCGCATGTGCAAGCGGAAAAACCCGGAAGTAACCCGTTCCGGTACTTTCGGGTTTCCCACAGTCCGCAACCCAAAAACATGTAACCTGAAGCGGCCGTAACATGAGATATGACTGTATTGTAATGTGTATCCAATGGTTTGTGTCCTACCATAAGGAGCAAGAGAAAACAAGCAAGCTCCCTCTTCCATGTGACAACCTTTCAGATATTTGAATATGACTATAATTTCATGTCTCAGTCTTCCCTTCTCCAAGCTAAACATATCCAACTCCCTCAAATCCTCCTCATAAAGCTTGGCTTTCAGACCCTTGATTATTTTGATCACCCTCCTCTGCACACCTTCCAGCTTGTCTGTCTTCTTTTGTGGTGCCCAGAACTGGACACAGGACTCCAGGTGGGGCCTGACCAAGACAGAAAAAAGGGGTACAACTATTTCCCTTGATCCAAACTTCTGATGATGCAGTCTAAAGTGCATTGGCCTAGAATTGCATTAGCTTTTTTCTGCTGCTGCATCATACTCTAAACTCATGTTAAACTTGTGGTCTTTTAAGACCCTTAGACCCTTAGATCCTTCTCAGACGTACTTCTGACAAGTCAGGTATTTTGTTTTTGAGTCCAAGGATACTGAGACTCTAAGTCCTCAGGTTGGGAGGGCCTAGTGGAAAGAGCTGATTTGGTGTTTCCTCTAGACTAGGGCCTGGGAAAACAGTGTTCAAATCCCCACTCAACCATCGAGCTCACTGGACCTGTCACTGTCTGTCAGCCTAGCTGCCTTCCCAGAGTTCTTGTGAGGGGGAAAGTGTTTACACCGCCTTGAGCTCTTTGGAGGAAAGATGAGGTATAAATAGGAGAAAGAGAGGGATCTTCCACTGAATAGTTTAAGGGGCTAGGTATGGGCGAGAGGAGGGGGCACAAAAAAGATAGAAACGTCCTCTGGTTCCACAATTGCAGCAGAAAATGAAGCTTGAAGGTGGGGAGTTTGAAAAGGTATCGCACCCACTGTACTCCCAGAGCTGTCAATTGTGAGCATAGCACAAATCATGAGGACTCAGTCTACTAAGCTATTTTCTGACCCCTTTGGAAAATTGCTCAGTTTGTCAAGGTCAACTACAAGTCAAAGGGCAGTGTGAAGGTATGGTGGGTCGTCCATCACCAGAGCAGGCTGGAGAGAGCAGACAGGGTGAAAATTGGTATTCCAGACACCTGACATTTCCTCTTTCCTGAAACTTCCTCCCTCCTGATAAAAGAGCCTTTTCTGCAGCTGATAAGAGTTGCACTGGATTCCTCTTTATGCAAATGGAATGTAGATGAGTGAAAACTGAGGTCCTGGTAATCAGCTATGAATAGAAGGTGTCAATTAACAGAGGCAAACAAAGGGAAATGCATAGCTCAGGGTGGAAGAAGGGAGTGGGGGTGTAGGCTCACTCTCACTTTTCATTATATTAACCAGACTCATATCACATAGACCAATAAACCAGAGGAGAACAAGAAGACATATAAATGGAAACAAGGAAAGAGAGAAAGAGGTGGGAGGGTGTATAAATGAGGACTAGAATCTTGACATCAGCTTGATGTTTCCCCCTGTTTTCAAATTCAAGGGAATCTCTTCTCTTTCCTCCAAGGTCCATGGGATGGGTGATGACTTGGCTATAGCCAGTGGAAGAAGCAAAGCCCATTTGAGTGCTCTAAGGCAAATACTAGGCTGCTCTTCAATAGCACACTGTGGGTGCATCCTGCTTAAAGGCTGGTGTGTCCACAGTGCTCTAATGGAGAACCTCTTAGGGACCTGTAGCCCTCCAGTTATTGCTTGACTCCAACTCCCATCAGTCAGGACCAGGGTGAGGAATGGTGAGGAATGATGGGTGCTGTTGCCTACTAACCTCTCAGGGGCTGCAGGTTCCCCACCCTTGCTGTAGATTAATTCAGTTAATGGCCTGAGGAGAATCCAGCCAGGTGGGGTGCTGTGTGAAATATTTGAATGGGTTCACAAGGACTGAGCTCTGTTATCTGTGTTTTTCCACCATCCCCGATTAACTAAAACCACATTTGTGAGGAGGTTAGAGGGTCTCCTAACACATCTCAGCACCCTTAACTACAACTCCCAGGATTCTTGGAGGTTGTTTGAAGTGGATTCATAGTACTTTAAATGCATGGTGTGAATGTGTCCTAGGACTGATCAAGACTTACTGATTATTTCTCAAACATACGTAAACTGCTTTCGGCCAACTCTTTGGAATTCACTGAAGTTGCAGTGGTCATCATTTCAACCATTTATATGCTGCCTAACACTCTGGTTCCCTAGGCTTTGCCCAGGAAGGCTAAGAAGATACAATACAGATCAAAACCATGCTGACCTTTTCTGCACCTGGTTTCCTATGCAGCGCATTTTTTCAACCTAAACTTGCCAGAACTCAGTTCCAGCATCTCTCAGGTGGGTGCTGTTACTATTATAAGTAAACAAGGGAGGTGTTCATGGTGAGTTCCGGCACCTCTTTTTCTAGAAAAAAAATAGCTCTGGTCCTGTTATCTCAAGTACAAGCAAGTTTCAGCTAAGAATTTGGAGCACGTGCTAAGCAGACTCCTGATTCTTCCTCTGAATTGAAAAGTCAGTGCTTTATCTGCCTGGCAACAGAAAAAGGCACCCAATTCACAAAGCACTGACTTTTTGATGCAAATGAAAAAGGGTCCCGTTGCACTGCATGGTTGAATTCAGGTTGCTCATGCAAAGGAGCTTCCTATCAAAAGGGTTTGTGGAGGAGCGTTCCCTCCCCCTCTCCCATATATGGTCCTCACCCACACCCACCCTCACCTATGGAGTAGCTTCCGCTCACAAAATTGAATCTGGAGAATATTTGCCCATCCTCTTTTTTTAAAAAATAATTTTTATTCATTTTCCAAACAAGTTTTATACAGTCAACAAATTATTTTACACTCATGCTTCAATTTTTGACTTCCCTCAGTTTCTCTGTCAATCTTTCGAAAAATTTCTATTTATTGACGCATTTCTGAACATGATATTGCCTTTCCCCACTCCTTTTCCTCTTACTCTCTTTTTTGCAGTATTTCTTACTATTTCACAGAGTCTCTTCAAAACCAACAAGCGTTGTCTGTGCATCACATATATTTTTCAGATATTCTGTAAATTTCCCCCAGTCCTCAATAAACTTTTGGTCTTTCTGGTATTGAATCTTCCCAGTCAATTTGTCCAATTCTGCATATTCAATCAATTTCCTTCTCCATTCTTCCACTGTTGGAATTTCTTCCTGTTTCCATCTTTGGGCCAGAAG
The DNA here is from genome assembly GCF_965113315.1 of Podarcis vaucheri. NCBI lineage: Eukaryota > Metazoa > Chordata > Lepidosauria > Squamata > Lacertidae > Podarcis > Podarcis vaucheri. The sequence continues at coordinate 66,696,476 of NC_138765.1, read as the reverse complement.
TATCCTTGCGGCAGTCACTGCATATTGAAACAGTTTACAGTCTCTCTTATTGATTTCGTTTCCTACCATTCCTAGTAGAAAGGCTTCTGGTTTTTAATGAACGTATATTTCAACATCTTTTTTCAATTCATTGTATATCATTTCCCTATTTTATTTGCCCATCCTCAAATCTGTTTAATTTTTACTTCCTTCTGTAAGCGGGCCATTTGCAGAAGCTGTAAAGAAACGATGGGTAAAGATTACACTTTTAGAAAGCAAACAAATAAATAAATGTATAACAAGCCTAACAAAGTATTTTACAGAAAGAAAGAAAGAAAGAAAGAAAGAAAGAAAGAAAGAAAGAAAGAAAGAAAGAAAATTAAACATAGTAAGGAGATGAAAGATATAAAAAAGGAAAGGAAACTTGTACAAAAGAACCGATACAGCAATATTGGACAAACAGGCCATACCCTACGCCAAAGGATAAATGGACACAAATCTGACATCAGGAATCACAAGACAGAGAAGCCAGTAGGAGAACACTTCAGTCTCCCAGGACATTCAATACAGATCTCAAAGCAGCTGTCTTATTACAAAAGAACTTCAGAAATAGACTTGAAAGAGAAGTTGCTGAATTACAACTTATTGCTAAACTGAAAACTATGGAGAGACCTGGTCTGAATAGAGATATTGGATTCTTGTCTCATTACATATGCTAAAGCTATTTTTTTGTCATCTGCATACTATCCCTTGCTTTTTCCTGTAGGACTAATTGCAGTTGTTAACAGTCGTCAACAGGTTTATCATACCCATTGAGTCAATCACCCATCTCCTACTACCCTTCTGAGGAAAAACCCCATGCCACCCTCCCACTATATATAAGGGTCTGGTGACTTCTGTTTCAGTGTATCTGAAGAAGCCTGCATGTACACAAAAGCTTATACCCAGAACAAACTTAGTTGGTCTCTAAGGTGCTACTGGACTATTTTTTAATTTTATTTATTTATTTCGATACAGCAATATTCCAAGACAAGACATAGTGGAAAGAAAACTCATATAAGCAAAAATGATGCCAGATAGAATTGTATAGAATTTGTTGTCCATGTGACTGTGTTGTTCAATAAGCTACAAAAACCACCAGATAGCCGCAGAGTGCAATGGGTCTGCTTCCCTTCTGAGAACCTGGAGTTGGTGGGTCAATTTATCTGATGCGGCTATAAATAAGTCTTTTGCAAACAGTTAGTAATACAGTACTTAGAAGCATCCTTCCAGCTCAGAGCCACGACTAAGCAGGCAGCTTTTAGCAAATGAGTTACAAGAAAGTGTGGGTGCAAATTTAGAAATAACCATTCTAATTTGAAGTCGGGGAGGCTCATCCAAACTTCCTTCTGTGCTGCATTCCTAGGCACCGTTCCAGCCTTTAAAACTCCATGTCCGAGTGCTGCTGTTATTGTTTGGTCCTGGCACTTTCCCAAGGAAAACCCATGTTTTGCCACTAAATCAGAGCTAATAGGAATTGGGCTTTTCGTGGATTGCTGTTTGTTCTGTTTCGGCAGGTTTTTCCAGGGAAAGAACCAGGAGCAAAAACAACAATCTTTTAAAGGTTTGGATCCAGACCTGTGCCTAGCAAGGAAGCCTGGATGAGTCCACAGTCACTCCACAGAGGGACAAACTGTGACCAGGTGAGCTGTGTGCCTGTTCATTCTGCTATCCAGGGTGCTGACTGCAAATGAGCAACTCTGAAGCCCTGACAGCTCCCCAACTTAGAGTTCTCTGTCTTGAAACCAGGTCTGGATTCCTTCCAGAAGAGGACTCCTTCAGACAGAAGCCCAAAACAGGCCATTGCATCTTTCTGAGAACCCATTGGCCTAATCCTGCTTTTCCAAACTAAGGATGGAATGATATTGATGGAACAGGTGTTGCTTTTGCAGTGAGGCAAAGAGAGAGAGAGAGACAAACCTAGACAGCATCTTAAAAAGCAGAGATATCACCTTGCCAACAAAGGTCCGTACAGTTAAAGCTATGGTTTTCCCAGTAGTGATGTATGAAAGTCAGAGCTAGACCATAGAAGGCTGATCACCAAAGAATTGATGCTTTTGAATTATGGTGCTGGAGGAGACTCTTGAGAGTCCCATGGACTGCAAGAAGATCAAACCTATCCATTCTTAAGGAAATCAGCCCTGAGTGCTCACTGGAAGGACAGATCCTGAAGCTGGGGCTCCAATACTTTGGCCATCTCATGAGAAGAGAAGACTCCCTGGAAAAGACCCTGATGCTGGGACAGATGGAGGGCACAAGGAGAAGGGGACGACAGAGGATGAGATGGTTGGACAGTGTTCTCGAAGCTACCAACATGAGTTTGACCAAACTGTGGGAGGCAGTGGAAGACAGGAGTGCCTGGCGTGCTCTGGTCCATGGGGTCCCGAAGAGTTGGACATGGCTAAACGACTAAACAACAACAAGGGGGGAGAGAGAGAGAGGAAGGAAGCTGTTTTATTTTCCAAATTGTTATGATAGGATGTGAGCATTTCTTGCTTCATCTGCCACCACTTTCTTTCCCCTTCACATATCACTTGAAAGTCTTTTTGGCTGCGAAAAAAGCTTATCTGAAGTGAGGGGAGTCTCCCCCTCTCTTAACTCCATCAATCATCTTGATATATAACTCTGTTGTTTACTTGCTCCTGACAGACAACTGTGCTGCATCCTCCCAAAAACTCTCCAGATTCCCATGTCCTTTGCACAGGCTTCATTATAGGGGTGGGATTGGTGGAAAGGTTCCCAAGCTGTAGGGGCAGAACAGCAAGCCTATCCTTGGCTACTAGCCATGATGGCTATGTTCTGCCACCAGTTGTGGAGGCAGCAGCTACTCTGTCAATTAGTACCAACTGCGGGCCTCACTTGGTCTATTTGCAGGTGCAATTTGGATTCAAACCACACCTGCAAGTGGGACTTTCCCCTTCTCGCAGAGCAGGAAAACTGCCGACTGGAGCAGCGGAATCCAGGTTAGCAGGCTTCTCTTGAAGCTGCGGAACGAAAGCAGAGTTGATCCTCGGTGGAGGCTGCATAGCGACACATGGCGTCTTGCGACAGGCAAAGGGAGGGTTGAAAGCCACCCACGATTTCCTTCCTGGAGTCTGCTGTGTGCAGCCCCATCAGCAGGGCCAGCACCCACGCACGGCACGGCAAGGTCTGGTTCTAAATGCCACGTCCCTCCTTCCAACCGTTATTAACACTCCAGCAAAATGAGAAGGAGCAGTTCAAGTCTTGTTCTCTTTTTTATTTCCTCCCTCCCTCCCTCCCTCCTTTTTTTTTTTTTTAAAGAAATGAAGCATTATTATCCCTTTACCTTCCCGATGCTTCTCCCCTTATTAAAAGAGAGAGCCTGGGCTTCCTTTGGAGAATACAAGCAATTAGTTACCATAACAACACCTTTTCTCTCTCCTACTCAACAAAGTTTAACTGCCACCTCTTCCCTGCCAGTGTTTTCTCCCAGGAGGAGCCCCACATTGTTCCTCTTGCAAACACAAAGAGGGGAGGAGAACCTCCCCTAGACAGAAGTACTGAGTTCTGGTATAAGGCGGCTTCCTATGGTCATACATTTTAAACAAAGGGCCATAGCTTGGTGGTAGAATATTTGCTTTGCATGCAGAAGGTCCCAGGTTCAATCCCCAGCATCTTCAGGAAGAACTGGGAGACACCCCTGCCTGAAAGCTGCTGCCGGTCAGTGCAAGCAATACTGAGCTGGATGGGTCTAAGTTCTGATTTAGCATAAGGCAGCTTCCTATGTTTCTCAATAATAAAATCAGCATCAAAGCCCCTGCGCCTACCAAAAGATCCAGATTTGAAGATGACAAAATACTTGTTTAAGGTTTATCCAAGAGGTTTCACATGCAGAAAGAGAAAGCCCAGCTCCTTATTATAACAACAAGAGGGATGTCCACATGAAAAGCTGTTAGTATTTTGGTACAAATGTCTCCCAATGTACATTTCTCGGTATGCAATTGTGCATAACACACACACACACACATTTCTGTGGGATATTTGTCTTAATCTAATGCATTATTGCATCTTATTTTCACCAGCTTGTGCATTTTTGAACATGTTGTTTGGATGGATTGTCTTTTGAAGATGTGTGAATTTCAGTGATGGTTGTATTATGATCTGTGTGGTGTTTCAGGGAGTCTGGATTGGGTAGGTTGACATTAAAATGCAAACTGAAGCTAATTTCTTCCTGCCATTGCTAATGCCCTGGCCCCTCATGGGCAGGCTGCCTGCAGCTGTGCCTTTTTCAGTCCATTGATCTAGTCAACAATAGATGCATCCTGCTCACATCATACCCAGGCACCACCGTTCCAGTGTCCTGCAGGACTGAGAGGGAACTGTGCCCATGGCAGCCATTCACATAGGGTTATCTCTGAGTTTAGTAGCTGAGTCAAGCAATGTGTCAAAAACAGGTTTACATAAGGAACTTAAGAACCTGCTGGATCAGGCCAGTGGCCCATCTAGTCCTTTATATTGTTCTCACAGTTCCCATCCAGATGCCTGTGGAGAACCCAGAAGCAGGATTCGAACACAAGAGCCCTCTTCCCTCCTGTGGTTTCCAGCAACTGGTATTCAGAACCATTCCTGCCTCTGCTTGTGGAGGCAGAGCACAGCCATCATGGCTAGTAGCTATCGATAGTGTTATCCTCCTCCATTAATTTATGTGATCCTTTTTTAAAGTCATCCAAGTCGGTGCCCATCACTACCTCCTGTGGCAGTGAGTTCCATAGTTAACTACGTGCTGCATGAAGGACTTTCCGATTTCTGAACCAGCAGTCTTGACTGTATTTTAAAATCTAGTGAAAGATCCCCAAGCATCTAGGATTGCAACAAGAGCTTTAAAAGTTCCCACCCCCCTCTTTCATGTTGGTAATGTACGTTATGTATGGATTTATTTTTTAACTACCGCTGCCTGTTAGAAATTCCAATCCCTGTGCCTAGACCCTCTCGGTGCAATTATATAATCTTGTTATGTTAGCATGGAAATTAAACACAGGAGATGAATCAGCTAAATTGAATTCATTTATATAGATCCAAACCCTGGTGGCATAGCCGAGGGGACAACAGCCAAAACATTGCAGTGGGGGCATTGGGGCCATGCTGGGGTGGGCGGGGGCTGGGATTTTGAAATGAGCCCCTTGTAGATATTAGGCAGGATAATTGAGGCTGGCTTCTCTTGGTATGTCAGAGTGGATCACAGAAGCTATCTAAAGAATATTAACTTGTGAGAGGCAAAGAAGAAGGACTGGTAAACAGATTAGCTGACTCAAAAGATGAATGGGTTTTCCCAAATCTGTTGGTCGTATTCTGAATGAGCCAGGGCTGGATTTAGGTTTAATGAGGCCCTAAACTACTGGAGGTAATGGGGCCCTTTATATGCCCTGCTGTCCTTTGTCAACAAAAAATTGTCACTGTTTTTTGTGTTGAATACATAGTGGTACCTCGGGTTCGTTCTGGAGGTCTGCTCTTAACCTGAAACTGTTCTTAACCTGAGGTACCACTTTAGCTAATGGGGCCTCCCAGTGCTGCCGCGCTGCCGCCGCGCAATTTCTGTTCTCACCCTGAAGCAAAGTTCTTAACCCAAGGTACTATTTCTGGATTAGCGGAGTCTGTAACCTGAAGGGTCTGTAACCCGAGGTACCACTGTATGCTATATGGTAATTTATGGACCTAACAGGTATCTAAAGCCATTTGCACATGTTGCCATGCACCCAGTCCATGCAGAATGTAGGCACCCTATATATAGAAATGAGCAAACCAGTGATATTTTAGGGAGCAGGCTAGCATCATACTTGCCATCATATGAGCCTACACAACACAAACCACTGTTCCTGTATTTAGGTTTTATTTTATTTGTTTTTTGTCTTCTATTCTGGAAATGTACATCCGGGTTTTTTTCCCTTTAGTTTTTTGGGGGGCCCCCAAGAGAGTGGGGCCCTAAGCTATAGCTTGTTTAGCTTATACATAAATCAGGCACTGGAATGAGCCCAGGAACATAGGGCCTACCAAAGGAGGCAGTGATGGCACCAACCAGATGGTTTTAAAAGAGGATTGAACAGATTCTAGGAGGATGTGGAGGCTATAAATGGCTACCAGCCATGTAGACCATGCACTTCCTCTATGGTCAGAGACAACAATGCTTCTGAATACCAGTTGCTGGAAACCACAGGAGGGGTTCTTGTTCTCGGGTCCTGCTTGTGGGTTTCCCACAGCAACTGTGAGAACAGGAGGCCAGACTAATAATAATAATAATAATTTATTTATATCCCGCCCTCCCTAGCCAAAGCCGGGCTCAGAGCGGCTAACAACAACACAAGTAACACAAATCAATTCATTTTAAAATCAATTCAAAATCAAATTAATGGCAACCACTGGGCTAGAGTTCTGTGAGGATTACCAAAGGAGCGGGTCAGACTGTGCCTTGACCAAAGGCCTGGTGGAACAGCTCTGTCTTGCAGGCCCTGTGGAAAGATGTCAAGTCCCGCGGGGCCTTAGTCTCTTGTGACAGAGCGTTCCACCAGATTGGGGCCACAGCCGAAAAAGCCCTGGCTCTGGTTGAGGCCAGCCTAACCTCCCTGTGGCCCAGGACCTCCAAGATGTTTTTGTTTGAAGACTGTAAGGTCTAGATGGGCCATTAGCCTGATCCAGAAGGCTCTTCTTATGCCCTCATGTTACCTTAATCTCCCTCCACTGTCCCAGCATAATACATAGCTGCTCCCAGTGTCTGGCAGGTTGCTTCAACCAGGAGTTGATGAACAGGGCAAGTGAACAGGGGCATTTGCAAGGGATTGGTGGGAAAGACAGAACAAGAGATACAGAGGGCAAGGGAGCTGCCACAGTGACCTGCAATACCCATGCCATGTTTGTTTTCCTGTCTGAGGGCATATGAAGCTACACCAGCAGCAAATTAAAGCTGGCTGCCCTGCTGGAACAGAAGGTAGAGCAATTTGAAGCTGGACTGTCCATTCTTCAACTCATCAGAGACAATGATGAATTTCTGGACAGAGCAGAGCAGACTGCCCTGGGCAAATGATGGGAGGGTTTTGCCTCCAGGGAGGAGGGAGATACACTTTAGAGTGCTTTGAATGTATGGTGTGGCTGTGTGACCCATAGCCCAGTACAGCTGCTTGCCAAAGGCCCCAGAATTAATTTAATAAATTTGATCCTAGAACATCTAGGCATGCAGCTGCTTTGTTGCAGCAACTCCCGTAACTGAACTTCATCTTATTTCCTGATGCTCCACTGTATTAGAAATCCCAGCTCTCTGGCATTAAACAATCCATATAAGGAAGCAGTAGATGGAGCTGGAGAGCAAGCAGCCAGTCCCAGAAGGAGGAACTGCAGAGAAGGGAGAGGACAGCAAGACTTTCCCCACAGTTTAGAATAACTTGGGGAAGGGGGAACCGCATCGTCCACAGACTGCTTTATCCCTCAATATAGGAATGAATCACACATGCAAGGTGGCCATGGATAGGTGTGGGGAGAATTTTGGTTCAGGTTGCATTTAAAGCTGAAATCTATCAAATTTGCACTTTATGGAATCCGAGAACCAAAACTCAGGCATCATTTGAAATGCACACTCATCTGAATTTTGCAAGAGATTCACCAACTGAACACTATTTGCAAAAATGCATGCGTTAGGATCAAGTGGGCATTGAAAATTAATGGAAAAAAGCATGCAAAAAAAGAGAATCAGTTGAATTAGTTGATCCTTGGAGTCCCTTCCAACTCTGCAATTCTGTGATCCCTTCAGAACTTAGAATGTATTTAAATAGCTAAAGCTGAGCCATTTTAGAGACTATACATGATCTACACACAGGAAAGTAAGGAGTGTGCCAGCATTTTTTCCCACCAGAGGCAGTTTCCTGGCAAACTCTGGTCAACCCGGCTGCATTAGGATTGTAATGGAAGGGCACTTTCTACTTTAGACTTGCAAAAAGCATTTCTTCACCTTACGTGGAACCTAAAATGACTACAAAATTATCATTTCCTAAAATGATTAATCAAACAAAAATAAAATTGAAAGAAATCTTGTTGAAGCTTACAATGGAGTAAATTTACTGATTTAAAGGGTTTGCTCGGAACCAGGAAGAGGGGTGAGTGGTAAAAAGCCTCAAAAGGGGGGGGGGCATTTTAAAAGGAAACCAGTGGGTCTTGGCTGATCTTATGGAAATGCAGTCTTTTAATGATCCTGTGACCAAATAAATCTAATTCAAAACCTGATCTCAGATAGACAGTTGCCGCACATGGAAGTTCTACTTTTGACAATTTGCTTTTACTGGAAGGGATGCTCATTTCCCCTTTGGTCATACAGTCCTAATACTTCTTAGGATTCCTTTGTATTCAAATAATATATTGCCTACTTTTTATGCCCTTTGCAAACAAATGTGTTGAGGGGTGTATGTGTTTCTATGTATGTATGTATGTATGTATGTATGTATGTAACATGCATCTGGGGGGGTGCCAAACTGGGTCTTTGACGTGGGTGGCAGAAAGCCTAGTTTCAGCCCTGAGTAATGAAGCTCACATACCCTTCTCCTAGAGATTGACTCTGCTCTCTTTTTCTGTTTGGGAGTTATGTTCTCTTCCCAAATCCTGCCTGCCTGAGCCAGGAGCTCAGGCAGCTGGTTGAAATTGTCCTGCAGGTACCATTCCAGATTTTTCTGAGTAGGGTGGTAGGCCAAGATTCTGAAGCCCACCCTTGAATATATTCAAGATTAGACAGCCCTTGGTCAGCTCTCAGTTGGGGAGAATGGTGACTCAAACAGCTGGGAATGGGACTTTTATTTAAAGAAACTCGCATACAATTAGTGCTGTATGGAAGTGAGAGCTGGACCATAAAGAAGGCTGATCGCCGAAGAATTGATGCTTTTGAATTATGGTGCTGGAGGAGACTCTTGAGAGTCCCATGGACTGCAAGCAGATCAAACCTATCCATTCTTAAGGAAATCAGCCCTGAGTGCTCAATGGAAGGACAGGTCATGAACCTGAGGCTCCAATACTTTGGCCACCTCATGAGAAGAGAAGACTCCCTGGAAAAGACCCTGATGTTGGGAACGATGGAGGGCACAAGGAGAAGGGGACGACAGGGGATGAGATGGTTGGGCAGTGTTTTCAAAGCTACCAGCATGAGTTTGACCAAACTGTGGGAGGCAGTGGAAAACAGGAGTGCCTGGCGTGCTCTGGCCCATGGGGTCACAAAGAGTCGGACACGACTAAACAACAACACATACAAATATGGAAAAGGCAGAGAGGGGCCCATTTCATGCGTGCTTCCCCATCTCTTGATTTCTCCAAAACTAACTATGTAAACTGACTCAATTGAACTTCTCCATGATTTCTCGAGGCATGCCAATATGAGAATACTACCTTTAGGTATGGTTGGAAGAGAAATCTGATTCACGTTTAGAGCCAAATTGATCAAATTTGGACTTTCTGAAAGAAGATGAGAACTGAAACACAGCCATCCTTTAAAATTCACACTTATCTGAATTTTGTGATGCAGTTCTACAATGTTTCACAAACTGCGCCTATCTGTGGAAAATGTACATTAAAATTAACATATTAATGAAATCAATTTACAAAAATGTATTATTATTAGGAGGATTTGCATGTAAAATTGTGTATATTAGTCAAAACAATTCACAAAGTGTTTTTAATTAGCAGAAAATTGCAGTTATGTCTGTGTTTTGATAAATTATTTTTTAAGAAAGGGCAAAACAATTTGTGAGTGCTGGACTTCCAGGGTGGCACCATCAGTAATGGCCGCTTCCCTCTGATTTGGAGGGACAGAGCTCCGCAGAAACTGGGTCTTTACCGCTACGGCGCAGCGGGGACCCCTCAAAAATCACAGGCGGGGGAAGCCTGTGAACTTTGGACTCAGCGGGCACCGTTTGCGCCCCCCCAATTTCAAAAGGAGCTCGGCAACGGGCTCCAGAGCGGAGTGGGGGTGGCGTGGTGCTGTGAGCCGATTGCTTCTTCCGTGGAGTGAAGCCGCGAAGCTGTTACCGGAGAGCACTGCCTTTTTCCTGGGACAACTGGCTTTTGAAAACAACTACCCGTGAGTAGGATTGAAACAGATTCAAAGAAAGACATTTAATTTGGTACTGAGCGGGGAAGGTACATCCAGGAAGTCTGCTTTCCCTGCGTTGTAAATAGAGCAAAGCAAAGAGACTCTAAAGCGGAAACAAAGAAGTTGCCTGGAAAAAAAGAGCTGATCTTAACTTCTGAAAGTGGTTCTCCCCCTCTGGATTGCAGGAGAGGAGGGGGGAAAGACTGAGCTGAATATACCTGCAAAAAAAGAAGGGGAAAAGGAAGTAATAATTTATTGTTTAAAATCTGGAATGGACTGCCTTGAGATAAGGGTCGCATAGCAGAAAGTTTTGACAGCTAACTCTGTAAAAGGGATACAGTGTTTCTGGACTTCTTCTGGTTTGAAAGTTACTGTTTAAATGCAAAATAAAAAAAATCCTTCCAGTAGCACTTTAAAGACCAAGTTAGTTCTTGGTAGGAGCTTTCGTGTGCATGCACACTTCTTCAGATACACACGAAAGCTCATACCAAGAACTAACTTAGTTGGTCTTTAAGGTGCTACTGGAAGGAATTTTTTTATTTTGACTATGGCAGACCAACACGGCTACCTATCTGTAACTGTTTAAATGCACTGAGACTGTTGTTTTTAAAGTGAATTGGGAGCTTACAAAGATAATTTTTGTTCTCAAAAGTTGCAAGTTCTGGTTGTTATTGTGTCCCCCTAGAGGAAGCCGGACATTGCTACAATAACAACAGGCTCAGAGGAAAATTCCATTTCATTTTATATCAAAACAATTGTTGTACTGTGGGAGTGACCTTGAATTTCTATGAAACTGTTATGGCAGATGGGAAAGGGAAGATAGAGTTGTCGCAGGAAAAACCCACTACTACTAGGTCTGGCAGACAATTTCAGGCAGATACTGCGCAGCGAAGGTTTTCGACATCTGGTGCATCTGGAACATTAGGGGTCACACTCCCACAGCCTAAACCAAAGTTATGTCATCGGAAGAAGTTTTGGCACAGGCACTTGCTAAAATTAATGAATCTTTGGAAAGTTTAAGCAAACAGGTAGCTGAGACAAACAGAAAAGTAGCTGAGACAAATAAACAAGTAGCTGAGACAAATAGTGGAAGCATCAAGCAAAATTGATTTAAATACTACAAGTATTAATAATTTGGGGCAGAAGGTGAACACAAATACAGAGACCATCGAAAAATTACTACAGGAATCTGCATCAACTCGGAAGACAGCTGAGGAGGCAAAAGACATTGCAACTGCTACCCAAGAGAAGATTCCACTGGTATATAAGAAATTGGAGGACCATGATGTGACATTTTCTATGATTGAATTGAAAGACAGACAAAGAAATTTAAGAATTAGAGCCGTACCAGAACGGGAGCAAGACAAACTGGCTGAATTTCTTACACAGGAATTTACAGACTTTTGGCAACTGGATCCAGGTTGAAAGAATGGCTACTTCTTGAAAACACAGACATTTTGGATTTAGAAGGTTTTAACAATGTATTTGGTTGGCATGCATATTTAGGGTATGATAAGGTCAAAGCTCATAAAGCATTTAAAAATCATATTGTCAGGAAAGCTTTGTTTAACGTTTGGATAAGATATAAGGATTTGTTGGAAAATAAAACCCCAAGGTGGCTGTCACCAATGGAAGCAAAAGCTTTGAAAAAGCTCAATATGGAGGCCAAATGGCCGACATACTGGGAAATTTTGGAACAAGACGGAGATAGATTGAAATTGCAGAGTTTTGAGAAATTAAAAAACAAAGTGAGAGACTGGCTTCATTATTATCAGATAATGGAGACATATAATTTGGATAAGAAAATTGGCTTCCAGGTGGAAAAGTCAAAATTAGAAACAGAACTGTTAGAACCCAAAACTAAGAATTTGTCAAGAATGTATAATTTGCTGCTGAAATGGAATGCTCAGGATGAAACGGTGAAATCTGTTATGATTAAATGGGCACAGGATGTTGGACATAATATTATGTTTGCTGACTGGGAACAGTTATGGACCACAGGTATGAAGTTTACGGCATGTAATGCCTTAAGAGAGAATATTATGAAAATGATATACAGGTGGTACATGACCCCAGTCAAGCTCGCAAAAATCTATCATTTGCCCGATAACAAATGTTGGAAATGTAAAGAAACGGAAGGTACATTCTTTCACCTTTGGTGGACATGCCCAAAGATTAAGGCTTTCTGGGAAATGATATATAATGAACTGAAAAAGGTATTTAAATATACCTTCCTGAAGAAACCAGAGGCCTTTCTCTTGGGCATTGTCGGCCAATTGGTGCCAAAGAAGGACAGAACTTTTTTTATGTATGCAACAACAGCAGCAAGAATACTTATTGCAAAGTATTGGAAGACACAAGATCTACCCACCCACATGGAATTGGCAGAAATGACTGGCAGAATCCGAGACCAGGGAGAAGAGTCGATGAAAGAAGACTGGAAGAAATTCAAAGACTACTTACAGAAACATTGTAATTAATGAATGTTAGAAGGATGTTGAAACTAAGCGGTTTCCAGCTGTAATGCTTTAAGAGATATGAAAAAATGCTTTAAGAGATATGAAAAAAAAGAGGTTTTACAAATGGGTAAAACTTTAATGGTAAGGATTTGCTGAACTAACAAATCGAACTGGAATACAAAGAAGGGAGGTATGAGGAGGTCCGAGGAAATAAGTGTATGGAAGTTATGTTATTGAAAATTAATGTGTGTTTTTAACTGTTTTTTATTTTGTATGTTTATTTTTCTTTTTTCTTGTTATATCTTAAAAACTTTTAATAAATACCTTTTTTAAAAAAAACAATTTGTGAGTGCTCATGGATCCCATCTATTACGATGTGCATAAATGTTTCTGGTTGAAAAGATTTGTATATGTGTAGCATCTGTTTGGAGCCCTGAATTAAGAGTTTATTTCCATTGGGATATTTTTGACAAAAAAATAAGCACAGCAACAGGGTCTCCCTCAAGCCTTTTTTTCTCAGGACAGTGTAACTGGTCTGCCATGACACACAACCACTGGTTTCAGGCCAGAACAAGGTGGGCTCTGAGGCATAGGGAGCAGGGGGAGGTATGCTCTAGCAGGCTAAGGCAGGCAAGGACCCACAGCCCAGGTGGGGCTTGCTAGCTTGGGGAGGAGATGAGGGTCACATACCTTGTCAAGCCCAGATGCTGCAATCAACTTGCAATCAACCTATAATGTAATCAACCAGTTGGTGTAGGCCAGCATGTCTATAGTATGGTAAAGGTAAGTTAATTTTATTTTCAGAAAGAGGATATTGAAGAGGTGTTACAAGGGGATACAACGAAAGTTGTAGGGACGCGGGTGTTGTAGGGACGCGGGTGGCGCTGTGGGCTAAAGCCTCAGCGCCTAGGGCTTGCCGATCGAAAGGTCGGCGGTTCGAATCCCCGCGGCGGGGTGCACTCCCGCTGTTCGGTTCCAGCGCCTGCCCACCTAGCAGTTCGAAAGCACCCCCGGGGGCAAGTAGATAAATAGGTACCGCTTACCAGCGGGAAGGTAAACGGCGTTCCGTGTGCGGCTCTGGCTCGCCAGAGCAGCGTTGTCACGCTGGCCACGTGACCCGGAAGTGTCTGCGGACAGCGCTGGCCCCCGGCCAATAGATGTGAGATGGGCGCACAAACCCCAGAGTCTGTCAAGACTGGCCCGTTCGGGCAGGGGTACCTTTACCTTTACCTTTACAACGAAAGTTAGGGGGGATTTGAGAAAGTCAGTTAACAATGGAAATTAAAATGAACTTTAAAAGGAATATGTGTTTATATTTTTGTTTCTTTTTTCTTTTCTTTTTCTTTTTTAGTATTGTAATGTTTTTTCTTTTCTATATGTTATACTTGTTAAAACCAATAAATTTTTTGAATATATGTATATGTATATGTATATATGTATATGTATAGTAAAGGTAAAGGTAAAGGTACCCCTGACCATTAGGTCCAGTCGTGGACGACTCTGGGGTTGCTGTGCTCATCTCACTCTATAGGCCAAGGGAGCCGGCGTTTGTCCACAGACAGCTTCCAGGTCATGTGGCCAGCACGACTAAGCCGCTTCTGGCGAACTAGAGCAGCACATGGAAACACCATTTACCTTCCCACTGCAGCGGTACCTATTTATCTACTTGCACTTGACATGCTTTTGAACTGCTAGGTTGGAAGGAGCTGGGACCGAACAACGGGAGCTCACCCAATCACGGGGATTCGAACCACCGACCTTCTGATCAGCAAGCCCTAGGCTCTGTGGTTTAGACCACAGCACCACCCATGTCCCTAAAACACATATGGGGCGCTACAAATAGTGGGGGGTTTGCTACAAACAGTACAAAACAACTGCAAAACTTTGGCACCAGTTTTTTGGGGGGATCCCAGATTTTGGAGCTCAAAGACTTGGGAGGAGAAAGTTCTCTTGTGCCCAAGACCTTGTGGCTTTTCCATTGTGGAATCTGGCTGGCCTCTGTGAGAACAAGTTGCTAGACTAGATGGACTTTTTGCCTGATCCAGAAGGGCTCTTCTTAGGTTCTTATGGATGAAGAATAGTGGCATGCAAGCAAATTGCACTCCAGCATCCTCATGTACACCACGCCCCTACCTTGGATGCTGGCCTTCACTGTGCTGAACAGAGAAGGTCTGCAGGGAGTTTCTGCCAAAGTTTGACTGAATCCAAGTGCCCCACACAACCAGACTGTTTTGATGGTTCCATTTGTGTTCAAAGGAATCTCAACATGGAGATGGGTGGGGGCGGAGCATGGACTTGTAGGTACAAGCCCTGCTCCCTATCCATGGATGCAGGGTTTGTGTGTTCAGGCAAACCTGAATGTGCCTGATCGATTCAGATTAGCTCAGATTAAGCAAATGTATCCCCCCCCCCAATTGAGCTCTGGAGAACTCCCCCATTCCTCAGATGGACTCAGCACTTTCTAAATAAACGTAATTTCTACATCTCCTTTCTGCAGGATCGAAAAACTCACCACACTTGAGGCAAAGGCAATATGCAGCTACATATCCTCTCAATTAGACGTGTGTGTTGGGTTTAAATCAAACGGAACCCGTGACTAAACAAAAGGAAAGTGGCATATAATTGAGCAATAAAACATAAGTTTAATAAGATTCAGCTCCCCTGAATGTTTATGGGGCAAGCTGATTTGCAATTGCCCCCCCTCCCATTCCAGGTTGATTCGTACCCTAATTAGGTGCTATTATTCCTCTCTTACAAATAATCTTTTGAGCCAAAGTCCATTCCGCAGAGAGTGATCAGCGGATGGTTTAATTAAATTTTCATGTTTAATTTTCCTCTCTCTTTTCTACTGTCTCTTTGTGGCTAATAAAAGGGAACACGGCAAAAGGAGCTTGAAAAGCAGCAAAGCAGAGTCACAGGCCTCTAGCTGGACCGGATGAATTTCTGCCCCCAGGTTCCACTCCACCAACTGAAGTCAGAATTCCTACATCTGCTGGGCTTTGACACCAGGAACACGTACAATATTAACCACACTGAGAGTTCCCTCTAAGTAGCTGTTATTTTTCTGAACTCTGGGATTCTGGGGTGGGATAGGGGCCACCTGTGAGGCCAAGCTACCTCACCCACCTGGAGCTATGGTGCTTCCCACCCTCTATTCCTGCAGGCAGGGGTGTGTCTCCTGATGGCTACAAGTGGAGTTGGAGTTGCCCCCTTCATAGCTATCCCCTTCTGCTGATCTCCTTACATTTAGCTGAATAAACATGACCCAGTTCAACCCCAGCCTGCATATATTAGTCATCAGAACACAATGCATTCTATCTGTTCTATCCCATTGTACACCTTTTCTTGGAAAATTCACACTTTTGTGTAAAAAGTGTCACTTCCTAATGTGTTCATCTGTAAATTGCAGTTTGCATGCATCGTTTATGTAAAACACATATTTTTGTGTTGACTTCTTGCACACTGGAACTCTACTGCAAAACCTGGAGCAGTGCAATAGGCTGACTAGGAGTTGCACTCCACTCCACAAGAAAGCTCAGGAGCACTGGATTGAGTCAGTCTGTTGTGGAAAGTGAACCAGAACAATCCCTTCCCCATCTCCAGTTCTGATGCCATCCTCCCTCCAGTGGTACTACATTTTCTCACGTATTCTGGCAGATGGCATTCCATAACTGTGGACCACTGGGTGCTGAGTACTGTCAGTCACAGCCTGTGACTGGAGGTAGTACCCCAGCCTTCTCACAATTTCCCCCGCTCTATGAACCCCAAGAAGATGGACAGGATTATTTACATAGGTGTGTCACCTTCTGTTGAAGCACTGGAGCCGATTCCACAAGTGTAGGAGTCTACCCCCTGTTCTTCACCTGACATAAAAAAGGATGGTTCCTTCAGGATGCTCTTGGATCTCAAATACCTCAGTCAATGTATTGTGTATTGGTGGTTCAGGATGGAAACTTTACTTTTCCTTCCAGGAGGCACTCAGTCATGGGACTTCTTCTCTTCTGTAGATCACATTCCATCACAGTCACAGCCATTACTTGAGGTCCTTAATATATGGTTGTCCCTAATCCTGACCCGAATCCTGCCAAAGTAGAAGGGTAGAATAGGAAGATGGAGTGGGAGGGAGATTTTTATGGCTCAACAATTCAAATGCCTGGGGTTGTATGTGTGGCTTTTAAAAAAACCCCTCTTTCAGTGTCATTTCATGATTTTATGTTTAAGTGTCTCTTGCAAGTTTGAAATGCTATAGTTAATTTAGGGCAATAACATTTAAATTATGAATCATCTGCCATAACTATAAATTATACATTTTGCAAATGAATATTCAAGCCCTCTATTCAAAGAAGCAGCTGCGCTCAGAGAGAGCTCCCAAGCAAATAGCGTTCTAAATCATAGGTTTGTTTTTTAATTTTGGTGTAAGGCTCATGGGGGGCCCAACTCTCAGTTGCACAGGGGGGATCCAAGAATTCAAATTCACTAAAGGGTCCAAGGAGAACAAACAGAATGGAATTAATATAATACCCTGGAACTTTCCACCATCAACTATTTTTGACAGAGAGCCCAGTCCAGTGACAGAGCAGCATTCCACAAAGTTATTGTGTCCAAAATAAGACCAGAGACATCACTCATACATCTGAAATTTTTACTTCTGGAGTGGGGCAGGGGATAACTCTTGGAAGGGTAGGGGTGGGGCTGATCCACCCCCCAAGGAAAATTCCATGGCCCCTGAGGACCCCAACAATCTTGATGGAAGCAAGAAATGGGGGGAAATGAAAGCGGAGAGTGTGTGTGTAGGGTGTGAATGTAAGGACACAAGAAAGGTCCTTTTTGATCTGGCCAATAGCCTATCTAGTCCACCGTCCTGTTCTCACAGTGGCCAACCAGTTGCCTGTAGGAAACCTGCGAGCAGCATCTAAGAACAAGAGCAAACTTTCCCTTCCTGTTGGTTCCAGCAGGCAATATTCAGAAGCATTGCTACCTCCAGTTGTGGACGCAGAACATAGCCATGAAAGCTAGTAGAGCCACTAACCTATTTCTCCTCCATGAATTTGTCCTCCAATCTTTTAAAGCCTAGGGATGCGGGTGGTGCTGTGGTGTAAACCACTGAGCCTTGGGCTTGCCAATCGGAAGGTCACGGTTCAAATCCCCATGATGGAGTGAGCTCCCATTTCGCAGTCCCAGCTCCTGCCAACCTAGCAGTTCAAAAGCACACCCAAAAGTGCAAGTAGATAAATAGGTACCGCACCAGCGGGAAGGTAAACGGCATTTCTGTGCGCTGCTCTGGTTTCGCCAGAAGCAGCTTAATCATGCTGGCCACATGACCCGGGAAAACTGTCTGCGGACAAATGTCGGCTCCCTCGGCCAGTAAAGCGAAATGAGCATTGCAACCCCAGAGTCGTTGACGACTGGACTTAACTACCAGGGGTCCTTTTCCTTCCTTCCTTTCTTTCTTTCTTTCTTTCTTTCTTTCTTTCTTTCTTTCTTTCTTTTCTTTTCTTTTCTTTTCTTTTCTTTTTTTACCTTTTAAAGCTATCCAGGTTAGTGGCCATCACTGCTTCCTGTGGAAATGAGTTTAACTCTGGGCTGCATGAAGAAGTGCATTCTTGTACCTGTTGTGCATCTTCCAACATTCAGCTTCACTGTATATCCCTAAGTTGTAGCCTTTTCTCTAAACTAAAAAGTGTCTCTGAGTGTCGTGTGTGTGTGTGTGTGTGTATGCACAAGTGAGAGTGTGAGGGTATCCAACCTACTTTTAGCTACACCCTGAGAGCGTTAGAAAAGAGGGAATGTTACCTTCAGGTCAACAATGGTTTGCCACTGCTTGGGATTTCACTCAGAGTCACAGAGCATTCCCTGTCTGTTGGGCTCCTCTGGTAGAACTCTGACTCTATACAAAATCAGAAACTTGAGGTCCCTCTCAGAACAGCTCTTTGGTACACAAAATTGGTCATGACTCTTCACCATGTTTCCTGCTTAGATCTCCTTAGATGATGAGGAACTTGTACCCTTCCCAATATTTTTGGACTCCAACTCCCATCATCCCAACTGCTAGCATGGCCAATGGAAGTTGCCAAGTTCCCAAACCAGTGGAAAAACATTTTTTTAAAAAAATCTAATCTCCAAAAGTTTAAGATCATTAAAAAAAATGCTATGGTTGGTAATATCAATAAATGTAGTTGCCATATTTTCTGTATTTCATCAAGAATCACAACAGAAGCCTAGAAAACATAGGAGAACTGCAACTGATTTGGTAATTTAATGGCACATAATTAAGCTCCCTTGCACATTATTTGAATGAAGAATGTGGATATTGAGGAGGTCAGCCTTTGCTGACCAAAGCCTCCATAATCAGAGGCAGTAACGCTTCTGAATAGCAGTTGCAGGAGGGGGGCGGTCTCCTCGCACAGATCGTCTTGTGAGCTTCTGTCAGGAATCTGCTTGGCTCCTGTGAAAACACCATGCTGTCTCCAGATCAAAGGAAGTGATTGTACCATACTGTTCTGCCTTGGTCAGACCCCACCTGGAGTCCTGGGTCCAGTTCTAGGTACCATGGTTTAAGAAAATTTTTGACAAATTGAAATGTGTGCAGAGGTCAACCAAGATGATCAAGGGTCTGGGAGTTGGGTATGTTTAGCCTGATGAAGAGAAGCCTGAAAGGTGATATGAAAGCCATCTTCTAATATCCAAAGGGCTGTTACAACGAAATTGGAGCAGGCTTGTTTTCTCTTGCTCCAGAGGGTAAGACCCAAATCTTTGAAATCCAATGGCAAGTGAGAAGATTCCAACTAAACATTAGGAAAAACTTTCTGATGGTGAGAGTTGTTTGACAGTGGAATGGAAAGCGGGGAACTTTCCTTCATTGGAGGTTTTTTGAACAGAGGTTGGGTGGCCATCTGTCGGGGATTCTTTAATTGTGATACCCATATTGCAGAGGGTAGGATTCCTGCTCTTCAGGAGGTCAGAACCTTTGAGGTTTTTTCCCAACTATACAATTCTATGATCCTATGATTCTATGATCCTATGATTCTATACAATTCTATACAATTCTATGATCCTATGATTCTATGGAGTCACAAAGAGTCGGACACGACTAAACGACTAAATAAATGATTCTATGGCTAGATGGGCTGTTGGCCTAATCCAGTAGGCTATTCTTACCTTCTTATGTAGCCTACTAGATGAAGAGTTTTCAGCATGGAAGCCAAGATTTCTGGCTGCTGCTTGGTATAATTTTAAAAGCTAGAGCATTATTGTTAAGTTAGAATTGCAGACAAAGCACAGGAAGAGAAACACTGGCTGTTATATTTCATTGAGGTTTCCTTTTTTTCTTTTTTTACAAAACTGCTTTTGTTGTACACCACTCTGGTCTCCTTAGGGAGGAAAATCGAGATTTAAACGATTGCAGCACCAGCTGCAAAGCACAGACAGGGCCAACACAGCATGAGTCCAGGAACCAAGGGACTGCTGTTTGTAGCAAAGAGATGAACAGGAAAGAGAGAGGGTAAGAAGAAATTCTTTGATTCTTTCCCCATCTACCGCTACCCCCTCCTGCTGCTAGTCTCCTCCAGAGGAGTCCCCAGTCACAATGGTTCAGGGGGAGGTATGGTGTCAGAGGTGGGGCAGGCCAAGTAAGGGGCACATGGCACAGGTGGTTAACAGTGACACAAGCTTTCCTTCTCCTTTACATCTGCACGGGAGCCAGTGGTTGTGCTGGACTGTTCTCTTCCATCCATAATGGACTGGATAAGAGCCAATAAACTGAAGTTCAATCCAGATTAGACTGAGTCACGGTTAGTGATTGGTTCCCTAAACCTCATGGATGGGAGGTGGTCTGCTCTCAATGGGGTTACACTGACTCTGAAGGAGAGAGTACGCATGATCCTTTGCTGTCACTTGATGCTCACATGGACTCCGTGGCATGGAGTGCTTTCCATCAGCTTCAGCTGGTGGCTCAGACAGCTGAACAGGGATAGCCTAACTTCTGTAGTCTATGCTCTGGTAACCTCTAGGTTAGATTACTGCGATTAGGGCTGCCTCCGAAGACAGTTCAGAAACTTCAGCTAGTGCAGAATTCAGCATCCAGGATGCTCACTAGGACAAGATGGTTTGAGCATATATTTCCACTCCTGACTGCACTGGCTGCCAATGAGTGTACGGGCCCAATACAAAGTGCTGATTTTGACCTACAAAAACCATAAACAGGACCACAATATCTCAAGGACTGCCTCTCCCCATATGAACTGGCCCAGACCCTACAATCATCATTGGAGGTCCTTCATGTGCCTGCTCCGCTAAATGTCTGGAAGGGGCAACACGAAAATTAGCCTTTCCATGGTGGCTCTCCACTTGTGGAAAGCTCTCTGCAGGGAGGCAACAGGCAAGAACATTTCTCTTCTCCAAGGCCTTTGGCCGATTAAAATATATTTGGTCTTTTAAACTGTGGGGGCAGAGGTATTGATTTTGTTTGCTATTATGGTATGTATTTTTACGTTTTTAAATTGTAATCCACCCTGTGATCTTTGGATGAAGGATGGTATAGAAAATGAATGAATGAATGAATGAATGAATGAATGAATGAATGAATGAATTCAAATAAAGCAAAGAAGCAGCAACTTCTGCAGGGCTCCAGGTTCCCCATGCTGAAATGAGATGGAATTTTAATATGATCCAACATGCCCTCTGTGTGTACTTGCATGCTCTTATCTCAGGCAAATTGCAACCTGGCTAGTTGGCAACCCAATGGACCATTCCAAGGGGAATATAACCAAAGTCTGCTCCGAGAGTTCTGCTCCCTGGTGAAATTACCTGAGAGTTTTAAATAATCTTCTTTTGCACCTCATATTTCCTCCTATTATCATTATCCTCAAAATAGTCCCCCACAGGCTATCTGAGATTTCCGAGATTTTGGATGCAATTACTGCTAACTTCCCTTAGAGAAACAGCTAAAGGGGGGAGGAAGGCGAACAAGATTGCCTTTGTTATCACACCCTCTTTGGAAGATAGCAATATCCATCTAGGTATGGAGCAAAGGAATTGCAGTTCATGGAATCATGGAATCATGCAGCTGGAAAAGTTCCCACCCCCCTGCAATTCAGGAATCACGGTTAAAGGATCCCTTACAGATGACCATCCAATCTCTGTTTAAAAACCTCAAAGGAAGGAGAGTTCACCACCTTCTAAGGGAGTCATTTCCACAGCTGAATATCAGAATATCAGAAAGTTCTTCCTAATGTTTAATCAGAATCTCCTTTCTTGTAATTTGAATCCATCAATTTGGGTCCTACCCTCGGGAGCAGCAGCAGAAAACAAGTCTTCTCCATCTTCCATGTGACATCCTCTTCAGAGGGTTGAAGATAGCTATCATATCACCTCTTAGTCTTCTCGTCTCCATCCCCAACTCCATCAATGGTCCTTCATAAAGTTTGGTTTCCAGACCCTTTGCTTTGGATGATGCCTGTGAGTCTGTGGCTTTGTATCTACAATATAGGGGACTGTAGGAGGAGGAACTGCTGAACTGGTCAAACCAGTTCCCTTTCCCCACTTAATAACCTAGCTGCCCAGTTAAGTACCCTCATCTGCATGACTGAAGAGGTTGCCACATTGTCATAGAGACAACTAAAGAATGATTTTCTCTCAGGAAAGGGCAAGCCTCCGCCTTCATCCACAGAAATGCAATCAGGTGGTCCACATGTCGGGAGCAAAAGAAGATAAACTGGGTCTTTGGTCAGTCCGCAGTCAACTCTAGGCAACAACAGAGAAGTTTCTTGAACAAGCTACACTTTCACAGTCCAGTTTATGGGCGATAGAAGTCCTGATGGAGGACGTTGGGACCAGGGGCAAGAGGGCGGGGTGGGAGTAGGAACTAGAGTCTGGAAGCCAGGAGTCAAGAAGCCAAGGGTCAGAGGGTCAGGAAACCAGGAATCAAGAAGCCAAGGGTCTGAGGATCAGGAAGCAAGGAGTCAAGAAGCCAAATACAGCAAGGCAGGAAGCGTGGGGGTTTTTTGTTTTTTGTTTTGGTAAAACACTTTGCAGGTTTTTTAAAATAAATTTTATTAAATAAATAAATGATAGCTATAAATAAAATCACACAAGCCAAAACACAATCCACCCTGTAGATTTAAGTATCTGTCCATAGTTGCCTACCTGTTATCAGAGGCCCAGAATCCACATTCCTTTGTAAGAAAACATGAAATAAAACCATTTTTGCAGGCAAAAAAAAAAAAATTCAATAGCGGGGGTGACAAGAAATTTTCCACACCGGGTGCCACCTGACCTTCCTACGCCTCTGTCTAGTCCAGCATCCTATTCTCACAGTGGCCAACCAGATGCCCATGGGAACCCTACAAGTTGGACATGAACACAACAACACTCTGCTTGTCTCCGATTCCGAGCACCTGGTACTCAGAAGCATCACTGCCTCTGACCATGGAAGCAGATCACAGCACAGCCATTGACAGCCTTATCAACCAGGAATTTGTCCAATTCTCTTTTAAAGGCATCTGAGTTGGTGGCCATTACTGCCTCCTGCTGGAGTGAGTCCCATGGTTTAACAATGTGTTGCTTGAAGAAGTCATTTATTTTATCTGTCCTGAATCTTGACTGAACGTTTAGTGTCATAGGATGCCTGTGAGTTCTAGTGCTATGAGAGAGGGAGAAAAGGTTTTCTCAATCCACTTTCTCTGTGACTTGCTTAATTTTATAGACTTCTATCATGCCACCTCTTAATTGCCTTTTCTCAAAAAAGTCTCAAATGCTGCAACCTTTCCTCATAGAGGAATCACTCGTTTCCCATGTTGGTTCTGTTTGCCCTTTTTTAAACTTTTCCCAATTGTACAATACAGTGGTACCTCGGGTTAAGAACTTAATTCGTTCTGGAGGTCCGTTCTTAACCTGAAACTGTTCTTAACCTTAGGTACCGCTTTAGCTAATGGGGCCTGCTGCTGCCGCCACGCGATTTCTGTTCTCATCCTGAAGCAAAGTTCTTAACCTGAGGTACTATTTCTGGGTTAGCAGAGTCTGTAACCTGAAGTGTCTGTAACCTGAAGTGTCTGTAACCCGAGGTACCACTGTACCGATTTTGAGGTAAGATGAATTGTGTGGAATTGGCTGACTGGGGTTGCATGATATTGAGGATAGGGGAGGGGAGAATTATAGGATGTCACTAAAGTTTGCACCTAAATAGTCACTGTTGCCCTCCTGGGAGCAGAGAATCAGTGCCCATTTTGAGCCCTATGCCACCTAGCTAAAAATCAGCCATCAAAGTGTGGGAAGCTGGGATCATTTTTAACAAATCCCTTTGACGTGCATAATTTGCTTTTGTAAGAGGAAAGGTAAATTGCTGATTAGCAGAAATGTATACGCTTCTCTACTCCCCTCCCCTGGAATAAAAAAAAATTAGGCAGACTGAAGCCATTGTTCCATCTGGCATTTAAGTGACAGGGAAAGGCAAGTAAAGCAAGGCTCTCTTTGCATTAAACTCAGATGTTACTAAAGAATTTATCAAAGTGACAAGGCGACAAAAAGCGAGCATCACAGCTCGGCTACTTCCTTGCCACTCACAGTGAAATAAATGGAGGCATTGGATCTGGTTCAATTATTTCTTTAATTCTGAGCATGTTCAGAAAGGCAGGGAGGGAGGACAGATCCAGTCTGACAATGTACTCTCCCAAGCCCCTCTTCCTCCTCCTCCTCCTCTTCTTCTTCTTCTTCTTCCTTTTCTTTTTCTAATCCCCTTGCTATGAATACTCAATGTTGCAAGTGCTAAGTGAATTTGCATTAGGGGGAAAGGAAATGTTTGCACTGAAACGCTGCCGTCTCACTTTCTGACATTCTTATTTGGTCCCTCTATCGAAGCCACTTAGAGCTTTTCTGCACATTATGCAGCGAGATGCATTAACCTCCCAATTTTGGCACTCCTTCAAAACTGTTTGGTTTAATGCAATCTTATCCATGCTTACTCAAATGTACATACCACTGTGTCCAGTTGTGCTTACTCCCTAGTTGTTGCTGTTATGTTGTTGTTGTTGTTGTCGTCATCCTGCCCTTCACCCAAAGGTTCAGAGGAGGGTTACAACATGAAAACACATGAAAACCATTATTTTTATTAATATTATATTTATTTATATCCCACCTTTCCCCCAGACCAGATGGCTTACACAAATTAGAACAACACATAAAAATTAATGGACTTAGCTGAGATGGCAAAATTGACATATTTAATCAGAGAAAAGTCATTGTTAACATTTACTAAAGATTGGAAACCTTTCATAGACTTTTTGCATGAAAAGAAAAAGAAAAACATTCATTTAGATTTGAGGATTGAAGAAAATGGTTTATAGAAAGTGACTTTATTAGGTGTTATACCGGAGTAGATGAATAATATTTATATAGAATGGACAGATGAAGAATCAGAAATTCTTTAACTTCTTTTCTCTCTCTTTCTCTCTTTCTCAAATTCTTTTTCTATTGTTTTATCTCTTCCTCTCTATTTTTTTCTTTCTCTCTCCCTCCCCCCTTCTCTTTCTCTGCCTCTTGATTAACAGAGAAGTTGGCTCTCGTGAACTGGTTGGACTCAAAGAAATGGTGGGAGGAACCGGCTGGGGAACCCCCGAGAGAAGAAGGCTCAGAGCCTGGGGATTGGTGGTGGGACAACAATAAGTGGTCAGAGGGAGAAGACTGGGAAGAGGCGGGGGCAGAAGTTCTCCCAGCTCACAGGGCTTAGTGAGCAGGGAGAGTCTGTGGCAGAGAGAAGACCAGAAGCAGATGCAGAAGCAGGAAAGTTGGATAGGAAAGTCATCAAAACAAAGCAGTTAAAAACAATAATTAAAATACATCAGGACACATTTAAAACAAGCAATTAAAATATAATTCACCCTGACAGCAGCCCAGTGATCAGCATCATCTGCACTTTAGTTTTTAAAAAGCCTGTCTGAACAGGAATATCTTAGCCTGCCAGTGAAAGATTAGCAGAGAGGGAGCCAGTATGACCTGTCTTGGGAGGGAATCCCACAATCTGGCCGCAGCCACACAAAAAGCTCTCTCTCATGGCACCACCAACCATTTCTGTGCCATTGATGGGACTCAAGAATCTTAGCACCTGGCTGGTTCCTATGAGGAGATATGACCGTTCAGGTAGCTTGGGACCAAGCCATAAGGATCACTGCCTCCCCCACAAAAGTGACCTCATCTTTTCTTCTCCAGAAGGTTCCCAAATGTCCCATCTCTACCACTTTTTTGGCTGAAAGTTATCATAAAAGTTGTAAAATAAATAACAATAAACTAACACACTACCAAAGTAAAGGCACTTAGAGGGACTATAGGGCCCAAGATTTCATCAGCTTGTTCTTTTCCTGTAACACACACACACACACACACACACACACACACACATATATATATATATACAAGAGAATAATCATGGAAGCCATCGAGATAGAGAAACACCCTCACAACATGAACAAGCGTGACGACACGTCCCGCCTGCCAGACATCTGGAAATTAGCCCTCCCCACAAAAACCGACACCAGAACCAGAGGCACACAGAACGCCGTCACCAATCAACCACACCAGACCCAAACCCAGACCCTCTCCATAGACATATTACAGACTCCATCCAGCAACCAAACTATAGTGGCACCTCCGGATGCTGCACCCCCCTGCAATCCCTACACAGATCTGGCTGGCACAAGGCACAAAACCATAGCTCGCCCCTATACACGAAGCCAAGCCAGAGCACAACTAAATGCAGCACAGCCATCTTCTCAGAAAAACTCTTCACAAGCTCAAGAGGTCAAGACACGAGAGCTTTAGCAACTAATCTACACTTAATGACCCACCCAGTGATATTCAGAATATCACTCATGAAATCACCCAAGATATCCCTCAAGTAATTAAGGAACAAAAGAAGAAAAGGCACACTAATCTAGGAACTTCCTCTCTGCCCAGAACGTTGGAGGCTATACACCACACCCCTCAACAGTATTTATAGGAACTCAAACACCAGACTCTGCTCTGTTCCAGTAACAAGAAGCCGAAAGCACCAGCCTGAAGATGACGAGTGAGACCTCGTCGAAACGTCGCACAGACACCCCGACTCTTACACGGGAAGACACCCGAAGACACCAAAACCTGCATATATATATATATATATATATATATATATATATATATATATATTGTTCCCTTTGCACTTCAAAGCAAAACAGTACTTTTTTATCTCTGAGCTTAGCCTCTTAAAAAGAGATTTTCAAATCAAACATCCCCTTTAGATCAGTTAGAAAATAATGAATTCCAAGGAAAATCTCTCTCCTTTTTCATCTAAATGATACTTCTCCCAGGGGGCATAAAATTACTGAAAAATTATAAGTCGGGAACAAAAAAAGGCTTAAAACCAACCTTTATGGGCATTTTTAAGTGCATTAAATTGTGATTCATTTCCCATGCAAATCCTTCACCAATAGCTCAACGCCTTGAAATTGCTTGATTGCAAAACTGTTCTAGGGTTTGAATTACAAGGTAGCATTTCAGATCTCGACCACAGACAAATGATAAAATTGTTTGCTGTTGTTGGCTGGCCGGTTTTGAAATGTGCTGTCTTTGAAGTAAGGAAGGACGGCAGCTCGCTGGCAGAGCATCTGTGTTGCATACAGAATGTGGACGGTTCAAACTCCGGCATCTCTAGTTTGGAATGGGACAGATCCCTAGGCAGCCATTGCCAGTTCGGAAACATTACTGAGCTAGTGGACACCCAAACTTTCCAAGGTTGTCCACAGATGGCACAAAACGCCAGCACAACTGTCCCAGATGACCTCTGGTTTAGCTCTGATGTGTTGGAGAGGGGGTAATTATATGGGAATGTACCACCATATGCAATGGTCCTGCCCACTGCTGCAGACATTTAGGGGGTTAGTGCATGTGGAGATATCATGGATAATTTCGGAGGAATTTGATTTCACCCTCTGCACTTGCCCCTACTTTCTCTTTTTGAGGGGATGAATAAAAATATCGAGACAAAAGACCTGTTAAGGATGTTCCTAGTTGCAGCAAGAATCTCCATATCCCATAATAAGAATATAGAGAAGATTTGAGACGATTGTAAATGCAAAGATAAATGTAATTTCAGAATGTAGAGGAAATCGAGTGAGGGCGGAGGGAAGCGGGGGGAGGGACAAAAGAATATTAGGTTTGATTGATGGATATATGGGGGGTGGGGAGGATGTGGTGATGGCTTTGGTTTATCTATATTGTGATGTAATAGGGGGGGGAAACCAATAAAATATTGTATGGGGGGGGAAGAATCTCCATATCCTAAACTTGCTGAGATTTTCAATGTGTAGGACTAGATTTGAGGTTTAAGAAGGTATGGAGAATAGTACTCGCAGAGAAAATAATGCAATGTATGATGTAGCAGTGTTTGGGGGGGACAACTAGATGCTTTCTATGCCAGTTGGTGGCCATTTATTACATATTTTAATACGTCCAGAATGGAGAAGACTATCTTGGCTGCATCAGTGCAGACTTGGAACTCACCTCCTGATTGTTTTCCTTCCTTAGGATTATGTCTGTGAGTGTCCTGACTCCTTTGGCTGATGGAGACTATGAAGATAGGGATGGAGATGGAGGTAATATGGTATACAAAATCCTTGTTGAAGGAATAGCAAAAAATAAACAGCAAACTAACATGACCGAGGATCATATAATAGAATATGAACAAGAATACCTCTGGGTGCCACAGTTTGGGGAGGATATTGACAAGCTGGAACATGTGCAACCAAGATGATCAAGGGTCTGGAAACCAAGGCTAATAAGGAATGGTTGAAGGATTGGATAGCCCAGAGAAGAAAAGAATGATAAGTGATGTAATGACGACCTTCAAAAACATCTAAAGGGTTGGCACCTAGAAAATGGAGCAGGTTTGTTTTCTTCTGCTCCAGAAGGTAGGACCCAAACTAGTGGATTCAAATGTAAAGAAAGGAGATTCCAATTAAACATTAGGAAGAACCTTCTGACAGCAAGAGCTGTTCTGACAGTGGAGCTGACTCCTTTGGAAGGTGGTATGGCCCTGGCACCAAACTTTGTGGGTCCTCAACCCCTTCATGGGGAATTTTGTGGATGCTCGGGCACCCAGGGTCCCAGGGAGTTGGCACCTATGAACAGAGTTTGAATAACCATCTGGCAGGCATTATTTAGCTGTGATTCCTACATTGCAAGTGGGTTGGACTAGATGGCCCTTAAGGTCTCTTCCAGCTTTGCAATTCTATAATTCTATGATTTTATGACTTCTGACAAGAGGAAGGGGATTTTTTTCATTTTTTATTGTTTGGATTTTATTGTGCTCATTTAATGTATATTATTGAAAAATCAATCACTTTTTTTTTAAAAAAAAAGCAGTACTGAGCAAGATGGACCAAACAGTGTGGCTTGATATAAGACAGCTTCCTTCGTTGACACGATGAGAAATTGTGGCATATCTGAAAAAGTCCTTAAGGGCTTATTTAAATCAGCTCTGTACCATAACAGGAAGGATGCTTTTCAGTACAAAAGTTTTATGGAATTAACAATGATAATTTTTCTTAATGTTGTTGACATGCAGCTCTTTTATCATTGCCAAGCCTGATGCAAAACATCAGCTTATCTCCACTGCTGGCAAACAGCAGAACTTGCAAAATGCTTAAGGACTATGTCTGTCCTTCCCTAGCGAAAGAGCTTCTGTGGTCCTGGCCCCAATCCAGAGACTGATGAAATCTTTGGAAAGTTGTACTTAGCATACCAGTGTGTAGGGATGGGGGACAGATTTAGTCTGGTCTGAATTCAAATATCTACCTAATTAACACTTTTTAAACAAGAACTAAAACACAGTTGACCTTCAAAATTTGCACTTCTTTGAATTTTGCAATGCAACCATGTGCATATATATATATATATATATATATATATATATATATATATATGGGGGGTTTCATGAAAATGCAAATATTAGTGAAAACAGTGTGCAAAATGCTTTGTATTAGGAGAGAAGCTTGCAAAAATGTGAATGTTTCAGGGGGGAAATCATACGTGTTAGGAGAAATTTATCATGAAATTTTAATGAGGACGTCTTCTTCTAACTGTTGGCCAAAAAAGCCAGCTGAATTCAGGGCTCCCATAGGAACACAGAATCCCCCTTCTCGTAATTTGAATCCATTGTTTCAGCTCCTACCCTCCAGAGCAGCAGAAAAAAGGCTCACTCAATCTTCCATGTGACAGTCCTTCAGATACTCAAAGATGGCTATCACATCACTTCTCAGTCTTCTCTTCTCCATGCTAAACTTCCTGAACTCACTTGACTACATCTCAGTGGGTCAGAAATTGGAGGTCTGAGAAATGTCCTCAGCAAAATGTCTTCTGAGAAATTTCAGCTCAGCTCAGCTCAGCTCAGCTCTACTTTTGAGGCACCTCATCCTCCACCTGCCTTCACCTCCAAATCACAGGCGTGAGTTTGTTGGTCAGCGGTGATTCCAAAAGACAGCCTGTTTCTGCTGAGGAGCCTGGGGCTGGCTAGGATCCAGGAACAGTTAGTGCCTGAGGAGTCAACCTCATGATTACAGCAATGACCCTTCAGGAAGTTACTTGTTGATGGGGAGTGAAATTGAGCCACAGCATGTTGAAGCATGCTTTTTGCATACTTGAAAAGAAGTTGGGACGAAGCAGTAGAAAACCACACATCCTCTAGGTTAAGTGGATTAATCTTTAACCTTGCTCAGAATTGATTTCCATTTGCTTCAGGAAAAACCTGCAAGAAGTTTTGGATTTGGGATTTGGGTGTGGATTCAGAAAATTGAGTGTATTTTTCAAAAGCACTTCACCGCAACAACTGTTGTGGCCACGTTTGCAAGGGAAGGGGTTGACGTCATGCCCTCCAGATGTTTTGAACTATTAATCTCTTCACTGCCCAACTAATCTGAGACTGGATTCAGGATAGGGCAGGTGATACTCAGGTTAATTATTTCTTACATTTATATACAGTGGTATCTCAGGTTACATACGCTTCAGGTTACAGACTCCGCTAACCGAGAAACAGTACCTCAGTTTAAGAACTTTGTTTCAGGATGAGAACAGAAATCGTGTTCCAGCAGCACAGCAGCAGCAGGAGGCTCCATTAGCTAAAGTCGTGCTTCAGGTTAAGAACAGTTTCAGGGTAAGAACAGACCTCCGGAACGAATTAAGTACTTAACCCGAGGTACCACTGTACCACCTTTTCCCTCCAAGGGTCTCAAGGTGGTGACAACAACCTTGAGAGGGAGCTTAGGCTGAGAAGCAGTGACTGACCTCCATGGTCACCCAGTGAGCTTCATTACTGAGCGGGGATTCGAATCCTGGTCTCCCAGGTCCTAGTAGTCCAACACTCTGTTATACCACACTGGTTGGCCCAGGGCAGGTGAAAAGACTGGGAAGGGGGCATGGATCAGGACCACAGGGTGGATCAGCGGTGTGTGTAGACTAAAAAATAATGCAATACAATGTAGAACCTTAGAGAAGTGAACATTGATGTGCATAATTTGAAAACTGATTACAATGTTAGTTGGTGAAAGGTCACACGTCCCTTGTTCCAGAGTACAGGTTGCCATTTTTTGGTTCCATTCACCTTGATGAGGGTCACTGAGAGACCTGAGCCAGATCTTATTTTTATGCCCATTTCTTCCTCTGTATTGCCATACCCTGCATTCCATTTCTTGGTCACACCACAGTTTGGTAGAACCCAGAAACAAGCTTTTACATATATGTTAAGAAGAGGAGATTTTAAGAGGCTGGATGAGAGTGGCCTTCTTTGAGCAAGAAGCTGCTACTTTCATGAGAGCCCCTGAATAAATGTGACTATCGCAGTAGCATTTGGGGAGAAAAACAAATCCTTATCAATATAAATTGTCCTTTTCTTTGCTGTGTGTGATAAGTGGTGATGGAGCTGGAAGCAAGAGCAGATAATCTTTCAGAATACCAGACAGGGTTGTTATTTTCCAAACTGGGTGGGGAGGGGAGAGGGTACATCAACCACATGCATTCATTCATAAATACTTTATACGGCTTTATCCTGAAGAAGCAGATAGGAAGCAGCCAGGAGATGGGAGAAATGGTAATAGTGTTTGCATTACATAGGGCTGCCCAAAGTAGTCCCAGGAGAATTGGGGGAACACATATCCATGGGAGGGGGAAGGAAACCTCCCCTCCCCTAGGAGGTAGGTAGGTTAGACTGAGAGGCAGTGTGTCTCATGGGCATCCATTGAA
Organism: Podarcis vaucheri; assembly: GCF_965113315.1. Lineage (NCBI taxonomy): Eukaryota > Metazoa > Chordata > Lepidosauria > Squamata > Lacertidae > Podarcis > Podarcis vaucheri. Next base: position 66,664,664 of record NC_138765.1, on the reverse strand, counting down.
TCTGAATGTTGGAAGATTCAGGACAAATACAAGAAAGTTCTTCTTCACTTGGTGCATAGGAGGCAGTGATGGCTGGCAACCTAGGTGGTTTTAAAAGAGGATTAGAAGAATTCATGGAGGAGAGAGTTATCGATGGCTACTAGCCATGGTGGTTGTTCTGCCTCCATGGGTACAGGCAGAAATGCTTCTGAATACCAGTTGTCGGAAACCACAGAAGAGGAGAGTTGCTGTTTACTTGAGTCCTGCTTGTGGGTTACTCACTGAGGCATTTTGTTGGTCACTGTGGGAACAAGATGCTGGACTAGATGGGTCATTGGCCTGATCCAGTTGTGTGGTGCAGGGAGGTAATGAAGTTGAGTGGCTAATGTGCATCACAACCAGCTTTTGTGTCCAGGCCTCATAGAGAATGTACACTTAATCTATCCATAAAGGGGGAGCTGTACACATTTCCCCAGGTAGTACTGTACTATCACATCTTACACACATTTAACTTATATTATTTCACCCTTATGTGAAATGGCACAAATTAAATGCCTAACATGAAAAGAACTTTTAAGCTCTCTGCCTTGCTTACTGGGCAAGGCCTGCTCAGTACACCAGCTCAGGAAGCCTGGGGAAGATCTGTACAAGATCTAATGGGAACTTGGACAGCACCATGAGATCTTCTGAGAGCATCCCAGGGCCAAAGCACTGAGAGTCCCTTGACTGGTAAGGGAGTGTAGAAGCAGGTTTCAAGCTCTCTACCAAGCAATGCCAACTCAGTGCACCATCTTTAGATGGGTAAGGATGTTCTGATGGAGCAGTTCAAGTATACAGTTTTTTGCATATGCTCAGAACCCTTAGAACCAAACCCCAATGCAAGATGCAATTTTCCTTTATACGTGATCTCCAACAGGCTTCTGTAAGTAAGTTGTCAGGGAACTGCCATCAGAGGGAAGAGGAGAGGAAAGTCGCTCCAGTGATGCAGGGGAGGGAACTAGCAAGGAGAGAGAGAGAGCGTCCACGGGGGAAAGAAATCCAGGGGACACCAAGGAGAAAGGGGAAGCCGAGAGTAAGGCGGAGGGGAGGCTCAGAGACTCTTCCAGTGAAATCAGCGGAGAGAGCACAGGACCTCCGCTTGGCACGCCCACGCTGCGCAGAAGGCTTCCGCGCAGGGAATCTAGGAGGAGACTTGGAGTCAAGCAACTTTTATGTTGGAAGAAATTTAGGTCCCGCCCACTGACGGATTCTGCCAGTGACTAAGACAGTCACGTTTCAAGGGCTGTCAAACCAGGGAAAGTTTTAGCTATACGGCTAGCTTGGAGCAGTTTGCAGTTTACGCACAAGCAACCCCAATTCCCATTACATAAGTAAAGAAAAATTCAAGGCAGTTCCACCAGTGAAGAATTGTTTCATTTGAAAGCTATGGGTGAAATTAACCTGAGCACACATTGGTCCTGGGCACCTAGACTTTGTGTTGCAGCAAGCTTTGGGCTGCTAATTTTCCAGGAAGCAAATGGCAGCAGTGGAAATGTCCTGTCAAAAAGTGTGTGTAGAACAGCTCAAATCAAACATAGCTTTTTTGATATGTCTGATGTGCACCCAAGGCACCCAGATGTGCTCAAAAGTAATTAAAGTTCTGTCAGATCATTGGATAAGAAACCTTTAAGATGTAATCTGAGGAGATGAGAGGATTCTACAGCAGTGTTTTAATTTGCCTCTAGATCCCTACTTTGAGATGCCAACACTTTACAGGTCCCAATGAAAAACAATATTTGTTGGTAGGCCTCAGAGGAAGAACAACTCAGCATGTCCAGAAAATATTTCTGACAATTAAACTGCTAACCTTTTCTCAAAACATTCTACCTTTGGCAGGGGAGGGAAGCATTCTGGCAAGTAGCCCAACACTGGGGCTTTTACAAAGAAAAAAATAATTTGGGCAATTGGCCAAGAGGCCAAACAATCACTCAAGCAACATTTGGTTGTGAAAGGGTCGTGATTCAATAACTATGCACAAGCAAGCATAGGCTAGTCTCATAACATTAGGAAGAACCTTCTAAGAGTAAGAGCTATTTGACAGTGGAATTGACTACCTCAAAAGCTGCTGGACTTCATTGGAGGTTTTTAAACAGAGGTTGGAGGGCCATCTGTCAGGGCTTTAGTTGTGATTCCTCCATTGCTGGGGATTCGACTAGATTAAGGTTACCAGATATCCCCGTTTCCTGGGGACAGTCCCTGGATTTACAAATCAGTCCCCATACAAAATCCATTGAAGTTGAAAAGTGTCCCCGAATCCGTTGAAAAAAATCTGGTAACCTTAGGCTAGATTACTCTTAGGGTCCCTTCCAACTCTACAATTCTATCATTCAATGATTTCTAAATATACTAAAATGACTGTGCCCTAGACACAACATAGACCTAGTATCACACTTGACCTTTCTCCTGTGTCCCTGCAGAATCGGGGAATTACACCTATTTCTATGAACATATTTCAATACAGAGCAATCGACATTTCTGTAGCAAAACCACTTTCCTCAGCTATTTCAACACACACACACCTTTTATGCTGACATTTGGCTCTTAACTTGGTGCCATTTTCCCGCAAGGAGATAAACTGTTTAAAAACAAGGATATGAGAGAGAAATCTGCCTTTTATTAAAAGGACTCCATCATTTTGAATGGATGCCTTGGAGTACTCTTTTGCAATTCATTCTTATAGACATAAAATTATCATCCCTAGGAAGCTGGTTAATAATACTGACATTTCCCCCATCAGTCAACTTAATTCACAATATAACACTTTCCACAATCCAATTATGCCTGCCTGATGACTGACATTCAGTTCAACATTATTGTTCATGTGGAAAAGAGGATAAAAAAGGGTGCAGCTTTGAGTAATTTATTATGGAAAAGGCAACGAATTGGGCCTAAAATGTCAACTTTACAGAGTGCAGAACAACATATAAACATCATGCCACCTCCACTTTATTACGGTTTTCAAATTGTCTTGCACTGAACCTCTTATAAGAGTTCTTTATAGGAAAGCTCTAGGAAGTTCATTTTTAATAAGATCCATCATGATGCGTAAATGCCCATGAAAAGCTGGTTTCCAACAGCTATCGATCTTCCCGTCTTCCTTTGCAATATGTACCTATATAGGAAGTTTGAATATGGGTTTTCCATGGTTACTGCTGCTTCAGGGCAACTCTCCCCACTCTCATAGCTGCTGAGAGGAGCTGAAGTCAGGCATAGGTCTGCAATAAAAAAACACCATGTCCATAAAGTTAGCTTTGTTCAAGAAACCAAAACAGTGGAGGCCCTGTGATCCCAGCAACTCTTCCCAGGAGGTCTTGCCCCAGTGAGGCAGTTGCAAGGACTGAAGTTCCTCTCCTTCCCACAGCTGCCTACGTCTCCAGGGTTTTTCCCTGTATGTCTGTGCACAACCAATCTCTGCTCTTTTCATTTCTCTGCGTGTTTTATGAGACTGGGGAGGGGGGAAGGAGCTGGCCACAGCAGGACAGGGAGACTCCTTGGATTCTTCAGCCGTCTGTCTCAACTCTGCCTCTTGGCAAACCTCCTCTCCAGCCTCCGCTTCAGCCTCTGAGTCTGCACTGCTCTCTGCCACAGCCTCTTCCTGTTCACTAAACACAGTTGCCTCTTCTGCTTCCAACAACCAGATGCCCCAAAGGGAAGCACACAAGCAGAATCGGAGCACATGAGAACTCTGCCCTCCCATGGTTTCCATGAGAACATCAGCAGAGGCTGCTGGATCAGGAAGCAGCCCATCTAGTCCAGCATCATGTTCTCATGGTGACCAACCAGATGTCCATTATAGGAAACCCACAAGCAGGAACCAAGCAAAAGACCACACTCCCCTCCAGCAACTGACATTCAGAAGCAGAAGTCTCTCCAAGCTCCATCTGGAGATACCAGGAATTGAATCAGGGGCCTCCTGCATGCATAGCAGATTCCCAGTCACTGAGCTATGGCCTTTCCTAAATGTTCACAGCGCAAACATAGGGCTTGCTTTTGCTGTTGACCCAGCAAGCATTGGAGCCCAGAATTACTGCTGAAAATATACCATCCTCACCGACTCTAGGAGGCATTAAAAAGTGGATTCACCAAGCCCAAGCAGATGGGAATCAAATTGGCATGAGCGCTCGGCTTTCTCTGGGATGTAAATCATGCTAAGAGGCTTCGCAGGAAGATTACAGATGTTACCCTGTCTGAAAACTTCAGAAATGACAGAAGACATTCCCACCAAAAAAGGAAAAAGGGGAAAAGAAATCCCTCTAAATGCAAGACAGAATGTAATACTTTCCCCCCTTGTATGCTGTCTGCACAAGTTCCTGAGAAGAGCTGGGTTGGATGAAATCAAAGATTCATTTAGTCCAGTATCCTGCCAACCATAAAGGCTTACCAGATGTTTCTGGGAAGTTCTTAAACAGCGTATGAAGACAACCACACTTTTGGCCAAGAGCAATCTTTATTCAGTTATATACAACTTCTGATTATGGAAGCTTCATATTGCCATTGTGAGCGATAAGTCACTGTTTATCTGTGAATTGGTTCAGTCCCTTTCCAAACCATCTAAGACAGTGGCCATCACCACACCTTGCATAAGAACATAAGAAGAGCCTGCTGGATCAGACCAGTGGCCCATCATATTCTCACAGTGGCCAACCAGATGTCCCAATATAATGTAGTGGTTATAGTGTTGGACTAAGACCTGGGAGACCAGGATTCTGCTCCCCACTCAGCCATGAAGCTCACTGGGTGACCTTGGGCCAGAGTCACTGTTTCTCATCCTAACCTACCTCACATGAGGGGAAAACGGAGGAGGGAGAACTATGTACACCACCTTGAGCAGCTTGAAGGAAGTGTGGGATATAGATGTAACAATAAATAAATAAATAAATGGGAACAGCAGGTGCATAAAAGGTGAAGGCACATGGCTGAGTGAAAGCCAAGACTCTGATCCAACAAGCGACATGCTCAGAGTCACTGGACTGGGCTAGCAAATGGGTTTGGGTTTGTGGAGTTTGTTCATGCTGCTGTCTGTGTATCTTTGGTGATGCAGGTGGGGTCAGCACTGGCTCAGCATCCAATTTTCAGTTGCCTCCTGTAAAGGAGAAGGCTCCACACTGGCACTGAGGGTGGCTGCACAGCAAGGGGTATCCAGGTGTCCAGCGTCACAGGAGCAATACTCCTCTGAGAACCCACTTAGTCCTTTGGATTCAGCTCTTGATCCTTTAGGTCCACTTCTCCATTCCTCTATTCCCTGCAAGTAGGGGCAGTGGCAGAGCTTCATGCTCCGGCACCGGGGATAGAGAGCAGGCGGGGGCATGGCTGGCATGTGTCCCGGGGGCATGGCGCATATCCTGGGGCATTACATGTTGCCCGCATAGGTGTGGCGCATGTCCTGCGGGTGTGGCGCATGTCCTGAGGGCGTGATGAGCCATCTGTGGGGGTGTGGCAACCAGGGTGGGGGGAGGCAGCCGTGATGGCACCCCACCAGGATCATGGTGCCAGAGGTGGTGCACTCCCCCCGCCCCCCTCTTCCTCCACTAGTGAGCAGGGGTTGTCATGCTGTTGGCTGCAGGCTTTGCCTGACATTTGAGAGTTAGTTCCTGCACCTATCGGGGTTTGCCATCTGTGAGTGTTTGTTGATTTGGCTGGTTTGTTGTTGTTGTTTAGTCGTTTAGTCGTGTCCGACTCTTCGTGACCCCATGGACCAGAGCACACCGGGCACTCCTGTCTTCCACTGCCTCCCGCAGTTTGGTCAAACTCATGCTGGTAGCTTCAAGAACACTGTCGAACCATCTCATCCTCTGTCATCCCCTTCTCCTTGTGCCCTCCATCTTTCCCAGCATCAGGGTCTTTTCCTGGGAGTCTTCTCTTCTCATGAGGTGGCCAAAGTATTGGAGCCTCAGCTTCAAGATCTGTCCTTCCAGTGAGCACTCAGGGCTGATTTCCTTAAGAATGGATAGGTTTGATCTTCTTGCAGTCCATGGGACTCTCAAGAGTCTCCTCCAGCACCTCTTGGCTGGTTCCAAAATCAGTAAAGTGGCTCTAGCCTAATTCAACCCAGCATATCTGATTCTTGGCTGATTCAGCCATCAGGTCACAAGTGGAAATGTAGAGAACTGAATGAAAGACTGGAAAAATGAGAACCTGAGGCTGATATATTTCCCTTTCCCTAATTGCCACTGCTGCTTTCATCACAAACATCCAAAGTGGCAGCTCCTGGGGACTGTATGTGCTCCATTCCAGCCTACCATATTCCCTCTGAAGTGCCACACTACCAAATCCCAAGAAGTTTACTTTTGCCCACCCCGCCTTTCCCCTATATACACACATCATTTCCTCCTGCACCCTTTCATTAGAGAGAGTTGTTACAGCAGGAATATTGGTTTGCAGAAACACCTTTCAGCAAATGGAACATGAAAAGCTATCAAGTGTGTGTGTGTGTGTGTGTGTGTGTGTGTGTGTGTGTGTGTGTGTTGAAGCACCTTTTCCACTACTGCCCAAACATGACATTTTGCAGCTTGTGGTTTTATATGCCACAAAAGCCAATTGCATGGGCCATAGAGTTTGTTAGCTGACATTGTGTCAATGTCAGAACGAGCACATTAATGCGTGTTCATTGTGCTTGTGCTGTTTATTTGTAAATTACCGGAGAAGCTCATTGGATTGGAACACCTCATTTGCCGGAGAAAATGTCGGGAACACCATAGGGAGAAATAGATGTGGATTCTAAGGAGAGGTGGCTTGAGGGGGGGAAAGATGCCCTGGGGGAGTCAATCTTTGCAGATTCAAGTAGAGGCTGACTCACCTCTCAGATTGAATGCAGGCTACTCTTCAGATTTTACACTTGCCCAAATTTTGCAATGCATTTGTTTGCTCAGAAATATATCACCATCTGTTGTTGTTGTTTTTATTTTGTTCTATTTTTGGGAAGAGAATTTTATTTGTATTTTGTAGAACTGCATTAGAAGATTCCACCAAATACCATGAAACAAAAGCACATATAAAACTGTAGTGCACACACACACAAAATATTTTGAAAAGAACACATCAGCTGAATAAAAGAAATAAACATAAAAAGGGTTTGACTATTATTATTATTATCATCATTACTGGAGGCAGATTCACTACATGGCATGCTGGTCACCTTAGGGGACTGTGAGATTTAGCCATATAACTAATGAAAGGAAACCATGTAATGTTAAAATTATCCTTCTTTCATTTACCTTCAATGACTCACCTATGTTGGGCCAAATATTCAGATAATGCTATGCTCTTGTTTGTTTGCTTGCTTGCTTGCTTGCTTGCTTGCTTGCTTGGATAATCTCTCCTTTTTGGCTACAGAATCCCTCTTCCAATAATTATCTACAGTGGTACCTTGGTTCTCAAACGCTTTGGTTCTCAAACACTTTGGTTCTCAAACTCCGAAAACCCTGAAGTAAGTGTTCCCATTTTTTGAACATTTTTCAGAAGCCAAACATCTGATGAGGCTGTAGGCTATTATTTCTGGGGGGGGCTGCACCAATCAGAAGCTGCGCCTTGGTTTTCAAACATTTTGGAAGTCAAATGGATTTCCGGAATGGATTAAGTTTGGTGCTTTTGTTTTTGCTATTTATTTTGCATTTTTGTTTTTGAGGCTTTTTAGTTTATTTTGTTTCTGTGACTGTGTGGAACCCAGTACAGCTACCGATTGATTGATTGATTGATTGATTGATTGATTGATTGGCTGATTATGTGACTGCGGAAATGGATAAAAGCCCCCCATCCAAACAATGACTATCATCAGCACAGGTAAGAAAAAAACAATAATTTTAATTTTTATCATCTACAACACTGTCTTATTTATTTTATAGTACAGTACACTGATTATTGCTTTCATTTTATGGATCAATGGTCTCGTTAGATAGTAAAATTCATGTTAAATTGCTGTTTTAGGGGCTGTTTTTAAAAGTCTGGAACGGATTAATTCATTTTGCATTACTATCTATGGAAAAGCGTGCCATGGTTTTGGAACACTTTGGTTTTGGAAAGGACTTCCAGAATGGATTAAGTTTGAGAACCACGGCACCACTGTATATTGAATTCAATCATTTTTACCACTTCCAGTAGATAAGAGTGCTGAGGATGGAAGGTCAGCAACATACCTCTTTCCAAAAATTATTGAGTTTCATATAAAACAAGAAGAAACAAAATAAATTACCCAGTAAATTATTAAAATAAATTATTCCAGTAAAATTGTCCAGGTCCTGACTGTCATTTAATGCCCTTATATAGCCAATTTCTCCCTCAGGGTGATCATCCTGAACTTTTGCTTCCTTCGTTGGAGGTGGAGATGGCCCAAACTCTTCCAGTTCTGTGCAATGAGTTGTCTGGCCGCTAGAAGCAGGAATGTTGTAAATGCCTTATGCTGTAAATCATTCTAAGGTAAAGGGACCCCTGACCATAATGTCCAGTCATGGCCAACTCTGGGGTTGCGGCGCTCATCTCACTTTATTGGCCAAGGAAGCCGGCGTACAGCTTCCGGGTCAGGTGGCCAGCATGACTAAGCCACTTCTGGAGAACCAGAGCAGCACATGGAAATGCCGTTTACCTTCCCGCTGGAGCCTATTTATCTACTTGCACTTTGACGTGCTTTCAAACTGCTAGGTGGGCAGGAGCAGGGACTGAGCAACAGGAGCTCACCCTGTTGTGGGGATTCGAACTGCCGACCTTCTGATCGGCAAGTCCTAGGCTCTGTGGTTTAACCCACAGTGCCACCTGCGTCCCATATCCTTCTAGTCCTCATGAAAACCATTCAGTAAACCAATCCACAAAATCATAGTATTGTAGAAATGGAAGGGACCCCATGTGAAAATTTGCAGTCAAAATAATTGCATGCTGGTAAATAAGGATATGAAAGGGTTAAGACTCACAGAGTTCCTTATTACTAGAGAAGGCACTGTGTGACATCACTTCCCTTGACTTCTCTGGCAGAAAAAAGACTAAAGTGTTTAATCTTTTCTGCTTCCCCCGCCTCAGAATTCATTCTCTTTTCTATACTTCTGAGGCAGATGGACATTCTGAGGTAGACTTCATTTCTGAACTCAACTATGGTATGCATTTTGTAATACAGAAGCAGAATTCCCCTGCCTTGTTGTTACTGTTACTGCTGGAATTGAGCTCAATATTTTATGTGAGTAAACACTATTTTTATGCTTACTTTACAGTCTGTTGCATGATTTGTCTATTGAGAGGGTAAAAGGGGGAAATCCAATCTGCTACCACAGCCTGGATAAATAAAATTAAGGCTACACAGCCTAGTCCCAAAGTTTCCACTTTAATGCTACCAGGGATGATGTTTTAAACTCTGCTAAGTAAGTGTATTAAGTCTAAATGCTCTCCAGGATAATCCATTTTTTGGTGGGCACAATTTTATTTATTAATTAAATCAAGCCCATAGCCATGCCTTCAGTACATGGTGTTCCAAGGGAAATTAACAAAACAGGATGGGAGCAGCAAATGATAAAAATAAATGCATATGTGATTCACAATGGCTGAAATGGACTGAAACATTAAATTGCTGTGAAGGCTTTTTCTATCAGGTGTCCTGTAAAGGAATTCATTGCATGTGCATCTAAAAATACTACCTGCTCCTATATAACTCTACCCATCAGTGGCGTAGCGCGGGGGGTGCAGGGGGGCCGGCCGCACCGGGCGCAACATCTGGGGGTTAGGGTTAGGGGGCGCAAATCCATGGGTTAGGGGGCGCAAATTACTTGCCTTGCCCCGGGTGCTGACAACCCATGCTACGCCACTGCTACCCATTCCATTGTACTTTGGAGATCCAGTTGCTTTATTCCTGCGACTGTAAATTGTTTTAAACTGTTTTAGTATGTTTTTAGTTGTTGTAATCCCACCGTGGGACCTTAGGATGAAGGGTAGGTAATCAGAAGTAGTAGAAGCAGTAGTGAAATGTATCTTAGCAGAATCCTGGAAGCTCTCCAAGGTTCTGTTGCTTCTCACGCTGTGTATTCCTTCGTTGAATTTCTGACTCAGACTATATGCTTGATAGGGCACGGCTGGGCTTCTCGTATGAACCTTAACCTCTCATAGAGCAGGATACTTAGCTGTTACTGGAGATTTTGAACTGCTCCAATGTTAACTGTTGGGTTTTTTTAAAAAAAATATATGTGTTGCTGGCTGCCTTGGAAGCTTTGACAGAAAATGTCACCTAGAAATGAATGAACCCAGTTTTGACAAAGATATTGGTACACATATTCCTAGCACAATTCTACTCTCCATGTTTAAACAACAGCTCAGTTCCTGGATCTGTTTGCTATTTTTCACAACTTTAAAAAAAGAAAACCAACGGCGTGTGTTTTTTCTAAAATCATCTATATTTAAACTCCAGATGAATTACAATATGTGTGGTGAGTTGTACCAGTAAGAAGATTACAAATTACAGGAAGATGAAGAAGAAGAAGAAGAAGAAGAAGAAGAAGAAGAAGAAGAAGAAGAAGAAGAAACTGGTTTCAACCACAACATAAGCATTTTGGAATAATTGCAGAGTGTCTGCAACAAATCTCTGGCCTCTGCTATTCACATCACCCTTTCCAACGATTTCATTTCCGTAAATCAATATATGCATATTGACCTATATTTAAGGGGTTTATCCCATCGATCCTCCTCTAGACTCTGCATAACATATAAACTGTGTCAGAGTAAATAAGCAATGTGAGAGATTTGCAAGACGATTGGAGATTTTAACCTGATGAGTAAGGGTTTCTTTAATAGCCATGCCTCCTACTTTCAAAGACAAGAGGTGTTCAGCTGGTGCTTGCGGTTTTGTGTTTTTCTGTTGTTGTGTTTCTGCCGCCTTTGCTGCCATGAGCACTTGGACTCCTGTTTGAGACACGCAGTCCAGTGGGGAGTGTGACAGAGACGGAAGATTTCAAATATATGAGAATATGATGTCTGCCTTGAAGGCTGAAATATTCACATAAAAGATGGAGTGAAAACAACAGTGCTATGCAAATCAATGGTGCAGCCGCGATTGAAATACTGTGTGCAGCCCTGGTTGCCTCACCTAAAAAAAAGGATATTGTGGAGATGAGAAAGGTTCAGAAGAGGACTACCAAAATGATCGATGAGATAGAGCGACTGTCCTATGAGGAAAGTTTGCAGCGTTTGGGGTTTTTTAGTTTAGAGAAAAGGCAAGTAAGAGGAAACATGATAGATGCATATAAAATGATTAATGGCATGGAGACAGTGGTTAGAGGGGGAAAATTATCCCTGTCTCATATCTAGAACTCGTGGAACATCCAATGAAGTTGATTGTTGCAATGTTCAGGACAGAAAAAAGAAATTTGTACTTCATGCAGCTGAAAAGGTAGAGGTAAAGGACCCCTGAACTGTTCAGTCCAGTCGAGTCCTTTGGAATTCAGTTGCATCCTGCTCTGCCTCATTCTGTTACTCTGGACACATCTTGGACGCACATTTTGTTAGAATTTTGGGTGCAATTCGGCTTGCAGAAAGGGGGTTGCATAGGGTCAAAAGGGATGGCACAAGGGACTTCCAGGCTATCTCTGTACCTTTAACCTCCTTGCTGACCTCCCTATCCATTTAGGTAAAAAGGTAAAAGAAAAAAGGTAAAGGACCCCTGGACAGTTAAGTCCAGTCAAAGGCAACTATGGGGTGTGGTGCCCATCTTGCTTCAGGCCGAGGGAGCCGGCGTTTGTCCGCAGAAAGCTTTCCGGTTCATGTGGCCAGCATGACTAAACCACTTCTGGCGCATGGAACACAATGATGAGTGCCAGAGCACACGGAAGTGCCATTTACCTTCTCACCACATAGTTGTTGTTGTTGTTTTTGAGTTTATTTTGTATTAAAGATTTCTTGTTACATTCAGTGGTAGGTTAGTAAGAAAAGAGTGGTAGAGAGGGGGAAAGGTGGGGGTGGGGTCATAGTTAAACTGTAGAATTCACCCCCACAGGAGATAATGATGGCCATTAACGTTAAAAGAGGATTGGACAAATTAACAGAGGAGAAGGCTATCGATGGCTATTCTCCATGATGGTTATGCTTTACCTCTTCCAGCTAGAAAGGACTGGGGTGCAACTCCATGGCACCTTGCAACCGTTTTAGAGCTATAATGGGACACAATCCTCCAGCTGGTAAAGGTAAAGGGTAAAGGGGCCCCTGACCATTAGGTCCAGTCATGACCAACTCTGGAGTTGTGGTGCTCATCTCACTTTATTGGCCAAGGAAGCCGGCGTACAGCTTCCGGGTCATGTGGCCAGCATGACTAACCCGCTTCTGGCGAACCAGAGCAGGGCACGGAAACGCCGTTACCTTCCCGCCAGAGCAGTACCTATTTATCTACTTGCACTTTGATGTGCTTTCGAACTGCTAGGTTGGCAGGATCAGGGACCGAGCAATGGGAGCTCACCCCTTTGTGGGGATTCAAACCGACGGCCTTCTGATCGGCAAGTCCTAGGCTCTGTGGTTTAACCCACAGCGCCATCCACGTCCAGCTGGTAGCCCAGTGATCTTGCTGCTGGCCTGTTTATGCCCATTGCCTTTATAAATACTGGCCACATTTTCCTGCGTTTATCCACCAGCTCATGGACATTGGCCCTCTGAGTTTCTTCCTTTGCACCTGGCAAACGCTGGATGTTTTGACTCAACTCTGAAGATCCAGTTCTTGGCAAAAACAGATTCAGTATTACTCTGTCGAAAGCGCTGTGTTCTGCTGCGGCTAACCAAGCAGGTGTCTGCCCTGGGGGCACCTTGTCTTTTAGACGGGTCAAGACACATGGAGCAGCAGCTGTAATTGGTGCTGATAGCCTGAGCTTCTGCATCTGGCCTTGACTAAGCCCTGTGGCGCAAGAGTGGTGCAGATGCATTTAGACTTGCGAAAGGCTGAGAGAGGAAAGTAGGGATCAGGAGAATATGGGTAGCAAGAGGCGTTGCTCACCTTCCATCACATCGGATTTATTCAAAAACACACCATCTAATCCAACCCCCTGCAATGCAGGAACACAGTCAGATAAGAGTAGTTCTGACATAATATTTGGTACAGTGGTACCTCGGGGTACAGACGCTTCAGGTTACAGACTCCGATAACCCAGAAATAGTACCTCGGTTTAAGAACTTTGCTTCAGGATGAGAACAGAAATTGCACGGTGGGGGCGTGACAGCAGCGGGAGGCCCCATTAGCTAAAGTGGTACCTCAGGTTAAGAACAGACCTCCAGAACAAATTAAGTTCTTAACCCGAGGTACCACTGTACTTCTTTGTACAGGGCACAGTTAACAGTACTTCTTCACATAGCTTGTAAGTGATGGAATTTTCTTCCACAAGATGTAGTGCTGGCCATGAAACTTGATGGCCTTAAAGGATTGTTGGAGAAATCCTTGGGCAGGGAATAAGGCAGTCAGCGGCTACTAGGCTATGATGCCACGTGGAGCAGTTAAAGCAGCCCTCTGAGTTCCTTGAACGAAGGGCAGAATGTAAAGTTTGCGAACGGTTTGTGAAAAGGACAGTGTGGTGCAGTGGTTGCAGTGTTGGACTAGAGCCTGGGAGACCAGGGTTCAAATCGCCACTCGGCCATGAAGCTCCACTGGGTGACTTTGGGGCCAGTCACTGCCGTTCAGCCTAACCTACCTAAGAGGTTTGTTGTGAAGATAAAGTGAGGGTGGAGAACAACCAAGTATGCCAACACCAGACGTGTTTCCCACCGTATGGCTGGAGAGGAATGCAACACACCAGTGACAGAGATCACTCTGGCGCTCTGGAAGGCAGTTTCACTTTGCTAGAAGGAGAGGAAATTGTTCCAATTTCCCCTAAACACTATCATCAGAGGTGGCGCACTTACTGGCGCAAACCTCCTTGCATGTCAAAGCTAGCAGCTGACCATGTGGAACTCTTCCAGTGTTTATACTAGGGTCCTTTACTCTCCTGCCCCCCCATTAAAACCCCTTTCTCGCTATCTGTGAACTCAGCTCCAAATGAGCAACTCTCTGGAGCCACCTTCCCACGCAACCATGCCCATAACAAAGACAGCGAAAGAGGAAGATCTGAGAGACCAGCAGGGAGAGGAAGGAGCTGGCAAGACTGAAATATGCTTTGGGACTCTTCTGTTTTAGCTTCCTCTCTTGCTGCTTGTGATCTTGGGTCCTTTGAGATTAAGAGATAATTGCCATGGCAACCAGCACCTTTTATTAGCCCGTCTCTGTTTGTAGCTAATAGGCTGATAGAAATCATTCATGAGTGGGAGGGGGAGAGAGAAAGAGAGAAAGGAACATCGCAGGCCTGCCTCTTTGCAAAACTCAGATGTCCTCCTGAGCAGATTCTCACAGTCTTTAAGAGCCATTGTGGACAGACTCAGCCAAAAGGTAGTGACGGTGCTCAGGCTTAAGAGTCCGTTCCCCCCTCCCCAATTTTCTGAAGTACATAGAGGATGCATACAGGAAGAAGCTCATCCCTCAGTTGTCACCAAGCATAGGAAAAGCAAACATTAAAGTTCTAAGATGAGCCCTGCTGGATCACTTGAGGTCCTAGGGAGAAGTGGAAGGAGGAGGTTTAAAAGAGTATGCAACATTTAGACTGCAGGAGGCAGTGGAAGACAGGAGTGCCTGGTGTGCTCTGGTCCATGGGGTCACAAAGAGTCGGACACGACTAAACAACAACAACAAAAACCTTAAGAGGTATCAGCCTAAACAACAACGCCATAGAGGGAGAATTCAGAGAGGTAAAAGTGCAGGCATAGTCTGGGAATCTGGAGGTTTCTCACCCTATCTGTCTTAACTCCATGCAAACCCCTTCTTTTGTTACACCCAAACTTTCAACCGTCAGAGGAAGTATGCTACTCTACTCCGAACTTAAAAATGGAAAGTGCAATGCTGGTGGTCAACAAAAGAGGTTTAAAGACTCTCTCAAGGCAAATCTTTAAAAATGTAGTACAAACACGACAACTGGGAAACACTGGCCTGCAAGCACTCCAATTGGAGAACAGCCTTTACAGAAGGTGTCATGGGCTTTGAAGGATGAAAGGGAGTCACATGCCAAGAGGAAGGCATGCTTGGCAAACCCTCACCATGATCAACTCCTGCCCAGAAACCTGTCTCCACTGTGGAAGGATGTGTGGATCCAGAATTGTCCTGCACTTACAGACTCACTGTTAAAACTGTGTTCATGCAAGACAATCTTGCTCGGCTATGAGTGATCGCCGAAGAAGAAGAAGAAGAAGAAGAAGAAGAAGAAGAAGAAGAAGAAGAAGAAGCCTCTGATTAGTAGTTACTGGGAATCACAGGAGCTGTTGCACTCAGGGACCTTTTTCGGACATCTGTCTGGCCACTGTGAGAACAGGATGGTGGACAAGACGGGACTTTCCTGATCCACCAAGGCTTTTCTTATGTTCTTAAGCCATCTTCTTTTTGAAGCTCCAGACTCAGTTTAAAGGTAAAGAACCCTGAGATGGGAGAGCAGCCAGTTGTCCATCTACCATTTCCCTCTTCAGTCCGTGGTTGCAGTCTTCCTCACTATAGTGAGACGTACTGCGATTCTATTTCAAAGGTAGTTGCTTATCCCCTCTAAATTTTCATCTATACTTATTAATGAGCATATGCTAATGCTATGCAAATACACGACCTATTTTCATCTCTACTTTAGAGATATGTAAGTAGCCCCTCTCATGCCAATTGCAATATGATCAGAAAGGTCAAAGTCCTTTGATGGGATTTAGTCTGTCCTTTTTCTGATTCTCTTACTGTTTTGTGGCTCAGTTCAATCAGCAATGTTGCAAATCTCCACTTCTCTTTTCTTTTATTGTCTGCTTAGCTGTCTTCAGAAACAGATAGAAAAAAAGATCCCTCTCCAGAAGTTAAAAAAAAAGCACTTCTGGTAAGTAAGAAAGAAAGAAATCAAGGAAGTGTTGTTAATTATGGAAAATCTATTCAGGAAACAATTACCGTATTTTTCGCTCTATAGCACGCAACCGACCATAACACGCACATAGTTTTTAGAGGAGGAAAATCCGCAGGCATGCCACCCATAGGCATTCCCTCCATAACACGCACAGACATTTCCCCTTACTTTTTAGGAGGAAAAAAGTGAGTGTTATGGTGCAAAAAATACGGTAACCCTTTCTTCTTTCACATACTGAAGCACAGGCACCAGGTTCATCTGTGGGAACTTTTTTATGGAGCTCATTCCGATCTCTAATGATGGTGATCCTGCTCTTTGCATGCTGACATTTGCCCTAGGTACAAACTTCTGCGCAGCACGGAGAATGGAGAAGACAGTGTTTTGCGTTCCGATAGCATATGTCAGCCACCGAGCTCATTAATTCATTCCATGAGGTACTAATTATTCCACAGAAGATCCCTGTGCAGTGATGATAACAGCAATCATTTTACAAGTGTCGCCGCTGCTTACAAGGAGTATGATCTTCATACTTCATCTGAGAGCGCAGGCAAACACACACACAGAAATAAAAGGTGTGCTACGCGTAATGATGGGGTTTTATATAGGAGCATCAGAGGGGCAGAACATGTGGTGTTCAATGAGTCCTGGGTAGAGGAACCAATGTCCCCCCAGATACTGCTGAACTACAGCTTCCATTACTAGCCCTGGTCATCAGCCATGTTGGCCAAGACTGAAGGGAGCTGGAGTCTTGTAATATCAGGAGAACTTAGATATATTTGGAAAGGTATATATTAGACCCTCCAAGTGTCCCTGTTTTCCAGGGACGGTCCTGGATTTACAGAAGACGTCCCAGTTTCTGATTTGATCCCAAAATGTCCATCCTTTCCTTAGGATGTCCCTATTTTCATTAGACAGCTATTGGGAGTGTATGGTAGGACATTCCTATTTTTATTGGAGAAATGTTGGAGGGTATGGAGTTATGCAATTCCCAAGCCAAGGAGATAAGTAAGCTTTAGAAGACATCTGAAGACAGTCCTGTATAGGGAAGAGATTTAAATGTTTATTATTATTATTATTATTATTATTATTATTATTATTAGTTGGAAGCCACCCAGTGGCTGAGGCAACCGATTCAGATGGGCAGGGTATAAATTATTATTATTATTATTATTATTATTATTATTATTATTATTATTATTATAGCTCAGTTGGTTAGAGCGTGGGGCTGATAATGCTAAGGTTGCAAGTTCAGTCCCCATATGAGACAACTGCATATTCTTGCATTGCAGGGGGTTGGACTAGATGATCCTTGAGGTCCCTTCCAATGCTACAATTCCATTATTGTTGTTGTTGTTGTTGTTGTTTTCATCGGAGGGTATGATAGGTCAGAGTGTTTCAATGAACAAGAGTAACATCTAAGGAAGTGCATAGCCAAAGTCATGTGCTCCTATGTCCTGTGTACACAGTTCTTCTTCCAATTTTATCCTCACAACAACCCTGCGAGGCAGACTAGGCTGAGAGGCAGTGACTGGCCCAAGGTCACCCAGAACATAAGAACACCGGAAGAGCCTGCTGGATCAGTCAAACGGCCATGTAGTCCAGCATCCTTATCTCACAGCGGCTGAACAGTTGCCTGTGGGAAACCAGCAAGGACAAGAGCCCCTCTCCCCTCCTGTGGTTTCCAGGAACTGGTAAATCACACTCTCCCCCTCCCAACCTAACACTCACCCTAATTCACCTAATCTACTTACCTGCGCACCTGGGACCATGCTATCACATCCTTGTTTTCCGTAATTACTCTAATGCTTACACCATTACATTTCCATAAATGTCAGGACATCACACCTGCATCCATTGGGATTCTCAAATGCCCTGAAAACAAGGCGGGGTGGGGGGAGGAAGCCTCTTTCACGGGGAGGGGGGTGAGAAAACTTTGAGGAACTGAAGGACAGAATTCAGCACAGCATTGAATTTTAAGCCATACGGGGGATGCGCTTTTTTTATCGGAAAAACATTGCTTCTGGGAGGTGACTGGAGCAGTCCTCAACTCCAGTGCCTCTTTTGTAGGTGCACACATACAAATACACATACACACAAAACTTCTGATTTCTCTGTGATTGGCGCAGCACTGCGTTTGAAGAGGTGGGTTGCCATCTCCAGGTATCCCACCTGGTTCCAAATCTAATGCACGGTGCATCCCCAAGATGACTTTCTTCCCGCAGCCCTGCATTGCAGGGAGTTGGACTAGATGACCACTTGGATCTCTTCCAGCTCTACAGTGCTATGATTTTTGCACCTTGCCTCCATTTCCAGCCCCACGTTTTAATGCTTTGAGAACAGAACATCACAATATTGTCAGGGAGAAAAATGGGACCATACAAACTAAGGAAACAAACACTTGACAAAAAAAATAAAGCCCCAAAGATGTGAATTTTTATCTCAAAAAATGGAGGAAAGAGAAAAATCCCTCCCGCTGTTTGTTCTCCTTTTCCTCCTTGAATTGGTTTTCTTTTCCCCTGGTATCAGAGCGACACTTTCAAGGCAGGGCTGAGGTATCCATAAATCAGTGCTCTCTTGGCAAAGCCAAATCAGTTTTTCTTTTATTTCAACAGTATATTTTCCACACACCCCCTGCTCACTTGGCTTGAAATTTATAAAGAAAAATATGAGCTTGCCGTGATCAAAATGGATATGGGGGAAGTGGGGATGCAAAAGGAAAAGGCACATTCTCTCTCTCTCTCTCTCTCTCTCTCTCTCTCTCTCTTAGAACAGGGAGGAAAGATGTTTTGGCAATGGATTATAAACAGTGGAGGTTGCCTAACGTTTAGTAGCTATGCTCTGCCTTCCCAAAGTAAAGATGGAGACACAAAGCACTTTACACACACGCAAAGGATGACTTTTTGAATTTGAGAGAGCAAAAAAGAGCTTGCTGTTGAGAGAACAATCCCCATGTTTCTGCAAATGTCATTGTGTGGGAAAATGCATATACAGTGGTACCTCGGGTTACAGATGCTTCAGGTTACAGACGCTTCAGGTTACAGATTCTGCTAACCCAGAAATAGTACCTCGGGTTAAGAACTTTGCTTCAGGATGGGAACAGAAATCGAGCGGTGGTGTGGCAGCAGCAGGAGGCCCTATTAGCTAAAGTGGTACCTTAGGCTAAGAACAGTTTCAGGTTAAGAACCGACCTCCAGAATTAAGTTCTTAACCAGAGGTACCACTGTACAGGGCAATGACTCTTCCAGGGACACAAGAAGACACCCTCATCTAAGGACCACACAAAACAAAACAGTGTGTGTGTGTGTGTGTGTGTGTGTGTGTGTGTGTATTTTTCATTTACTGTGGGAACCTCTTTTGTGGAACCTGGTTCAGCTGGGATATCCAGTGATATCCACCAACTTGACTGGCTTTAAATGAGAGCTGGACAGATTTATGGAGGGCTACAAGGCACTCAGCAGATAGCTCAGTCGGTAGAGCATGAGACTCTTAATCTCAGGGTTGTGGGTTTGAGCCCCATGTTGGGTTCTGCCCTGCAGGGGGTTGGACCAGATGACCCCTGTTGTCCCTTCCAACTCTACAATTCTATGAATCAGGTACTTTTAATTTTCTAGACCTTTGCCATAGATGTTGCAATGAGGTCTAGAAATTTGCTGTACCTCCCTTGTTAGAGGCAGTATGCCTCTGAATACCAATTGCTGGGAATCACAGGTGAGGAAAGTCCTTTTGCACTCACGTTGTTTGCTGGTTTCCTGTGTGCATCTGGGCAGTCACTGTGAGCACAGGATTCTGGACTAGATTGGTCCCCTTTGGCCTGATCCAGCAGGCTGGCTCATCTTGCATTCTTGTTTATTTAAATTTTATATTCTAGCAGGATAAAATGTTTTTTGATGCTCTGTGCAGTGATTTAAAAAAAAAATTCCGAAAAGCAAAGGGGTGAGCCATTCTCCTCTCAAGCCATGATGAAAGGCTCTACACAATGAAGGATTTGGGGGCTGGCGTTCACATCCTCCGAAAAACGAGCTGCATTTGAATGTACTGTAGGCGCAGAGCTCCTCTCGAGTCTGGCAGGTGGGCTTCCCACACGCTCCAGGCTGCTGTTCCGTTGCAAGAGCCCACAAGCTGCACTCAGTGGCCCTGCTTGGCAGGGTGGCAGAGAGGGTAAGCTGGTATTGTGTGTGCTGTACACAATCTGGAGATGCACCGAGGAGCATTACTATAGAAACCATCAATCCCTTCTGTTTGGCAAAGGTAATTGTCAAAAACCAGGTGGGCGAGAAACCTATTCTTATCCCCGTGCGTGGGGAGGGGAGGGAGAGAGAGGTGATGTTTGCAACTCCCTGATGGATGCAAAAGCATCACCTCCATTCACCCAGTTCTCCTTGAAACAAAGGCACAGCCCTGAAGTCTCTCTCATATATATATATATATATATATGCTTTCGTAGATTTTCACGGGTACAGGAATGCAGGTTTTGGTGTCTTCGGGTGTCTTCCCGTGTAAGAGTCGGGGCGTCTGGGCGACGTTTCGACGAGGTCTCACTCGTCATCTTCAGGCTGGTGCTTTCGGCTTCTTGTCATATGCCCTGATGCATTGACAAAGCATGTTCAGAGAAGCCAGGGGTGCAGTGGAGAGGAGGCAGTGTGCCCTTTAATCCTGTTGGCTAGCCAACAGGATTTGCTAGCCAACAGGATTAAAGGGCACACTGCCTCCTCTCCACTGCACCCCTGGCTTCTCTGAACATGCTTTGTCAATGCATCAGGGCATATGACAAGAAGCCGAAAGCACCAGCCTGAAGATGACGAGTGAGACCTCGTCGAAACGTCGCCCAGACGCCCCGACTCTTACACGGGAAGACACCCGAAGACACCAAAACCTGCATATATATATATATATATATATATATATATATATATATATATGGAAAGTTAGTTGGGACAAATGGAACAAGATATGTATGGCTTTTGGCAGCATTGTCTGGTTGCCAGCTAAGGGCATTCCTGGATAGCAATAGCCTGACCACTAGAGTCCATGCACTAGGAACTTTGAGGCTGGATTACCACAATGCAGTCTGTGTGGGTCTGCCCTTGGGCCGGGTTCAGAAGCTCCAGCTGGGGCAGAATGTGGCAGCCAGATTGCTGATGGGGGCATCCGGCCAAGAACATGCAGCACAATATTTGAAGCATCTGTCCTGGCTGCCCATCTATGACCAAGCCATGTTCAAGACGCTCATATTAATTGACAAAGCCCTGACAACCCCAACGTACCTCAGGGTTTGCCTGAGATCATCTGCAGGAGAGTCACTAGTTGTTCCCTGAGTTCTCAGAATCGCAGAAGGATGGAATTGTAGAGTTAGAAGGACTTAGAAGGAAGCATATGTAAAGCATATGTAACAGGTGATCATCCAACCTCTGCTTAAAAGGAAGCGGAGTCTAAGGAAGGAGAGTCCACCAGCTCCCAAGGGAGGCTGTTCCACTGTCTCATTTGATAAAAACAAGAAGAAGCCAAGCCTTTAGTGTCATTGGCCCAGCCCTGTGGAACACCCTGCCAACAGAGATCCATCAGGCACTTCCTGTGCCAACTTTGAAAAACTCACTTTCTATTACATTAGGCCTGTGTAGTCAATTAAGAATACATCTTTTCACAATAGTTAGCTGATTTTAACTTTTTTCGTATATATTTTTATCGTGTGGTTTTATGAACCAGTTTGCTGTTTTCTTCACGAGTTAGCAGCATGTTGATATTTTTATAAATGGAATAAAAATTTATGTTCTGATACTTGGTCAATAGGAATAAAAGGAGGCCCTGAGAGTAGACTCCCAAGGTTACACATGGAAAGGCCTAATCTGAATGGGAAGTGATGCACCCCAGAATGCAGTATGGCTTGCAGTAGACCAGGAGGACAGAATTTAGGGCAAGAATGGGAAACCAGGTGTCCTCTGAACTCTGAACTCCTATCAACCCCAACCAGCATGGCCAATGTTCACGGGTGATGGGACTCTAATCTGGGATAAAGAGGCAACCCACGAAATGATGGACAGCTCACGAAAGACCCTGTGTGAGAGGCAGGGAAGAGGAGATCTCCCAGGGTGATAGGCTGGGGGAAGAGAGACATGCCCCCACGTGAGAGATGGGAAGGTTCATCCTTCTCTGTATGGGATAATAGTTAGGATATATCTGCGAAAGAGGACTCTGCATTCTTCTGGATCTTTTTTCTTTTACTATTTTTTGTTTAGATTAGTTTGCTTTTTTATTGTAATGAAAAGTTTTAATAAAACTGTATTTCTTATTTTTAAGGCTAAGAACCAACCCAGAATGAACTTAAAGGTGAATCAACCCAATTTGTACTTTCTGAAATGATGCATGAACTGAAACGCAGCCAGAGAAAGTGAGAGATGTTCTTCATCTATGTATCAAATAATTAAGTATAGTTTCTGGTTGGTATTCTTAGTAACCAGGTACACCAAACAATGAATTACCGGTAACTCTAAGAAATGCATGCAGGTCCTGCTTTCTGCACACAATGTGTTCTTTGGAAATTGTTCATTAGGTGGGCGTCCACGTAACAAGTTGGAGATCACCATGGATTCATATGAGGAAATTTCTAATGGATTTCTGAACCTGGAATTTTTATTCCCCCAAACCAAAAAGAACAAGGAAAACCCTCTGAAAGTATAGATCACTGCAGTTCCTCAGCTAACCAGCAAAAGGGAAAGTGGTGTATAGGTAAACTCAATCAATCGATCAGTCCTTTGAAATTCACACTTTTGCAGTTGCAGTTCTCTGTTCAAGCAACATGTACAGATATGCATAGATTAGTGAAAATAACATACAAAAATTCATTAAATTGGGGAGCATTGCTGTGCAAAAAAAGTGTATATCAGGAGAAATTGCATACAAGCATGTGTATATTGGGAAAAATTTGCACTAAAGTGCTGAAGAATATTCATGAGGACTTTTAAAATAAATAAATAAATAAATACGTCACAAACTATTGTGGAGAACTGAAAAATGAGAAACTGGTGGAAACTGAAACTGACAAATTCATCCATCCTTAAGCCTAACTTGTGTGCTTCCAGATGTTATCACTCCTGTTATCCCTGACTACGGAGGGAATAATCTGTCAGTTTCTGTTCTCTCAGCTTCTCATTTTTCTACCAAACATATATCCAGTTCTCTACAGTTCTTTGGCAATTTGCAAATTCCTTCTTAAAAGCTTCTCATTAAGATTTTTCGACATTTTAGTGCAATTTTCTCTTAACAAATGCATTTTTTTGCATGGAGTTTTTGATTAACATACACATTTTTTTGTAAGCAGTTTCTCATTAATAGAAAGTGTGTGTTATTTTCACTAATTAATTGATTTTTATTGCACATTTGCATTCTTTGTAAACCTCCTTTGGTTGGAGAACCATACCGAAAATCCTGGATATGTGCAAATTTTGAATGATGGCTATGTTTAGGTTCCCATACTATTTAAGAAAGTAAGAATTTGGTAGATTTGACTTCAAATGCAAACAGAATTGAATTTCTCCCCCATCTGTGTCCCTGGCCATGCCAATGCTGAGATTTGGAATCCAACAGCAAGTAGAGGACCACAGTGTTCCCCAACCTGCTCTATAGCCATAACACAAGGTTGTAAGGTGCATTTGCAAACATTTATTTGTCCCTGTGTGGATGTGTTGAAGGAAACCAAAAGAGCTTTCCCATAAAATGCTCAAAGAATGGAGGTTATGGAGAGAAGGAAAATGGCAAACATTATGTTCCCAATATTTTTATAGTTATGACCTTTCAAAGATATGTCTCCCTGGTCCCACCTAAATGATTTTAACGAAGAAGGCACAGCCTATAAAAATTATAAAGCTCTTAGTGCTTGCAGGCACTACTGTTGAGCCCGGGCTTTGCCGCCATGGAGACCGCGAAGCTGAGTTCGCCTTGCAAAGTGCAACCCTGGCGCTGACGTGATGTATGAGTGACATTTTATCCATTATAAATTGGCTTGGCTAGAGAAGACAAGAGAAACAATGTGTTGCTTGGGGGGTGTTGTCAAATGTTACTTCTTGCAAATGCAGGGGAGATAAATCCAAAGAACAAATTCTTGAGTGAGAAAGAAGAAAATATGGATTGGGTATGGGGAACCTGTGGCCACAGCTGGTGTGGTCAGTGGTGAGGGATGATGGAAGTCACAGTCCAGCAACATCAGGAGGTTAACAAGTTGCCCATCCCTGCCTTCAAAGAAGGCAGTCATGATGGAGGCAAGTGACAGTCTAATTCAGGAGTAGGGAATGGTGGCCCTCAAGATACTGTTGGACTCCACATCTCATCAACTCCAGCCAGGTGGCCACCAACTTGGATAGCTTTGAAAAAGGGCTGAACAAATTCATGGAAGATAAGTCAATCGATGGCTACCAGCTGTGATGTTCTGCCCGCATGGTCAATGGCAATAATGCTTCTGAATCAGTTGCTGAAGCTACAGGGGAGGAGAGGGCTCTTGGGCTCAGGTCCTGTGTATGGATTTCCCACGTGCATCTATCTGCTTGGCCACTGTGAGAAATGGATGCTAGACTAGATGGGCCATTGGTCTTATCCGGCAGGTTCTGCTTATGTTGTTATGACTTCCCATTTCCCATCTTGAAACCTAATTACAGTGGTACCTCGGGTTAAGTACTTAATTCATTCTGGAGGTCTGTTCTTAACCTGAAACTGTTCTTAACCTGAAACACCACTTTAGCTAATGGGGCCTCCTGCTGCCGCTGCACCGCTGCAGCACGATTTCTGTTCTCATCCTGAAGCAAAGTTGTTAACCCGAGGTACTATTTCTGGGTTAGCGGAGTCTGTAACCTGAAGCGTATGTAACCTGAAGCGTATGTAACCCGAGGTACCACTGTATTCCAAACTGACATGGAAACATGACATCACCGAGTGTTTGTTGGACAACTTTCAATATCGTATATCTTGATTGCTCTTCTACTAAAACCTTGAGATCTGCCAATCCAATTTGCCTTGTGCAAGAGACATACACTTAGAATTAAAGAGTCTACAAGTTTGCCTTGAGTTCCAGAAGTGAATGGAACTCAGAATACTTCCACACACAAAAATCCCCCTCCATCTTTCCCTGAGCTTTTCTCATTTCAACAGTACAATTTAGGACAGGGATGGGGTGAGGCTAAGTCATTTTCATCCCACTTCAAAACTGGGGACCAGAAACCATTGCCAATTTACTGCTGATCTCCTAGAGATTTGCTCGTGGTTACAAAATGTTTATGAACAGTTTGGCTGCTAGTAGGCCCAGATCTATATTCTGCCCAATCCTGCCTAAGGTCATTAAAAAAAAACCTGTTCAGGGCCTGTCATGTCTCACCCCAGAAACTGTGCATCCTGTTCATAGTTTTAGGTCAGAAGCACACATCTTATCCATTTTGTTCCAGGTCAATTCAAAGTGGAAACAGATCTCTGTCAAAACTTTCCCTAAGCCCCTTGCAATAAAGCAAATGCCAAGGGGAATTGAAAGAAAGGGATGAGGTTTTCAGAAGCAATTTTGAGAAGTGGCAAAATAAATGCTCCCTTTTTCCTTTGCTCCTTGGAATTGACTGGGATGCTGCTTCCTTCAGAGAGGCCCTGGAGAATATAGCAGGGGTTGTGTCCTTGCTCACTCTATTTGCCAACCACCACCCGCCATTCACACTCCACATATTAACACAGGGAGAGCCTCCTGTATTAAGCCAGTGGCCCATCTAGTCCAGTATCCTCTTCTCATCATGGCCAACCACATACCTTTGGAAAACCAGCAACAGGATTTCTCCTTCTGTGGTTTCCTGCAGCTGCTATGCAGAAGCATTGCCACCTCCATTGCCCATGGAGGAAAAGCATAGCCTGCATAATGGATAACAATGTGACATAGTGGTCATAGTGTCAGACTAGGACCTGGGAGAGATCAGGGTTCAAATCGCCACTCAGCCATCATGAAGCTCACTTCATCCAATGTGTTCTCCAGAACCAGCTGCCAGGGCATTAGGAAACACTGCTGACTGGCATCAAATTGTGCTTTTCACAACATATTTTTTTTTTCCTTTGCCCAAATTCAAAGACTAAAAAACCCATAATAAACAGGAAGGTGTTTAGAGTTGTTGTTGTTTTATTGCACTTTGTACATTATACCTCTCATTGGATTCTTCCGTTGATCCTCTAATTAAAGTGCTGGTGAAATTTATAGTGTGCAGGCGCTGTGCATCTTGAGGTTTTTTTTTTGTTCTCCACATTTCACGCTGATTTGCCTTTTTCCTGAGGGCTTCTCCTCCCCTTGCTTGACAGGTCGACACCAGAAAGATGGAAAGCAATAATTTAGCCTTTTTCTTTCGTTTTCCACCCCCTCCCCTCTTTTCCACCCGCTTCCTTTCTAGCAAATCAATATTAGTTATTAGTTCAGTGATGACAATCCTTCATTGCATAGAGAATTCCGGGCAAGGCAGAATGTAACCGAAGGAGAAATAGTTGAGAAAAACAAGGAATAGCAACTTCCTTCAGCTAATGAGGATTGCATACACATTAGTGATGCTTCCCCAATTCTCCTCATTCAAATTTCTCCCCAGATTCTACAAGTCAGCTGGTTCTGCTTTCAAAAGGGGCATGGTTGCATTAGCAATCCACCATTGTTCCTGTTGTGTGCTTTTTTAAACTTCTGAATTTCAGGTACAGAATGTGATCCATGCACAAATTGGGGTGGTCCAGCTGTCAGTTCCTTGCATTCATTTGCTCTTTTCTGCTCCCCCACCCATCTCTGCATTGTCATATTTATACACCTGTAAAATACTAGCAAAAAAAAGTACATCCTACTTTGTACACCTGGTTGCATAAAGATTCTTTTTGCTCTGTGTTTTGCAAATGCACAGGAATGCCCAACAGGAAAGCTCTGCACAAAATTAATCTGGCTGCAATATCTGGGTGTTATAGCTTTTGAAGGGAGTGTAAGAATGGATTATACCCATGGGTCTCTTCCAAACCTGTGATCCTGTGACTGTGAGGTAAGCATCTACAAGAGGAAACCTGGTGAACTGATCAATAGAGTTCCTTAGAATGGCTTTATCTGGCCAGTTAAATGCTTTCATCAGCATCTCAAAGAGTGAGTTGTGTTGCCATAGAGACAAACAGGTGGGTCTTTTCCCATTTTACTTGGCTGAACAATAGGTGTGTGTGTGTGTGTGTGTGTGTGTGTGTGAGAGAGAGAGAGAGAGAGAGAGAGAGAGAGAGAGAGAGAGAGAGAGACAGACAGAAAGACAGACAGACAGACAGACAGACTGGTACTGGAAGCTGGATACACAAAGACATGTCTTGCTCTGTGCTGGATCTGAAGATGGGAGGGGAGGCTTCTCTGAAACCCTAATGAGAAAGCAAGATCTGTTGGGGGGTGTTAATGCTGTGAGCCCCTCCATTCTATGTTCAACCTGTTTATATGTGTAAATAAAACCTACATCACAGTCCCTGCTGACCTTCATTCCAAGGAAATGAAACCCTGGGTAATCTCATTTTGACCTATAAAGCCATGGGTAGGCAAACGAAGGCCCGGTGGCCAGATCCAGCCCAATCGCCTTCTGAATCCGACCCGCGGACGGTCCAGGAATCAGCGTGTTTTTATATGAGTAGAACGTGCACTTTCATTTAAAATGCATCTCTGGGTTATTTGTGGGGCCTGCCTGGTGTTTTTACGTGAGCAGAATGTGTGCTTTTCTTTAAAATGCATATTGTGGAGCATAGGAATTCGTTCATTTTTTTTCCTTCAAAATATAGTCTGGCCCCCCACAAGGTCTGAGGGACAGTGGACTGGCCCCCTGCTGAAAAAGTTTGCTGACCCCTGTTTAAAGCCTTAAATGGCTCAGATCCACAATGCTTCAAGGACTACCTCTCCCTTCATGAGCCAGTTAGAACCCTGTGGTCATCATCTGAGACCCTTCTTCATGTGCTTCTTCCACAAGAGGCCCAGAGGACAGCAACACAAGAGCAGTCCTTTTCTGCAGTGGCTCCCCATGGGGAGGGGCTTGGACTTGGAGGCAAAGAGAATCTGCCTCCATCTGTCCCCCGCCCCCCCCTAAGTGTTCCTGGCTGGCTGGCTGGCTGGCTGGCTGGCTGGCTGGCAGCAGAGGATGGAGCTGAACTGTCTCTCTCACTGTGGCTGCAGCAGACATAGTGACAGTTCAGCTCTGTCCTCCATGTCAGAGCCCCCCTGCCCAGAAAAGGGTTCATTGCTGGCTGGTTGCAGTGGTGGGAGCTGGGTGGGTGTCCATCAATATGCAGATGATACCCAGCTCTACCTCTCTTTCAAATCAGAACCAGTGAAGGCGGTGAAAGTCCTGTGTGAGTGCCTGGAGGCGGTTGGAGGATGGATGGCGGCTAATGGATTGAAGTTGAATCCTGACAAGTCATAAGTACTGTTCTTGGGGGACAGGGGGCGGGCTGGTGTGGAGGACTCCCTGGTCCTGAATGGGGTAACTGTGCCCCTGAAGGACCAGGTGCGTAGCCTGGGAGTCATTTTGGACTCACAGCTGTCCATGGAGGCGCAGGTCAATTCTGTATCCAGGGCAGCTGTCTACCAACTCCACCTGGTACGCAGGCTGAGACCCTACCTGCCCGCGGACTGTCTCGCCAGAGTGGTGCATGCTCTGGTTATCTCCCGCTTGGACTACTGCAATGCGCTCTACGTGGGGCTACCTTTGAAGGTGACTCGGAAACTACAGCTAATCCAGAATGCGGCAGCTAGACTGGTGACTGGGGGCGGCCGCCGAGACCACATAACACCGGTCTTGAAAGACCTACATTGGCTCCCCGTATGTTTCCGAGCACAATTCAAAGTGCTGGTGTTGACCTTTAAAGCCCTAAACGGCCTCGGCCCAGTATACCTGAAGGAGCGTCTCCACCCCCATCGTTCTGCCCGGACGCTGAGGTCCAGCGCCGAGGGCCTTCTGGCGGTTCCCTCATTGCGAGAAGCAAAGCTACAGGGAACCAGGCAGAGGGCCTTTTCGGTAGTGGCGCCCGCCCTGTGGAACGCCCTCCCATCAGATGTCAAAACGATAAACAACTACCTGACATTCAGAAGACATCTTAAGGCAGCCCTGTTCAGGGAAGTTTTTAATGTATGATATTTTAGTGTTTTTTTTGGTTTTTGTGGAAGCCGCCCAGAGTGGCTGGGGAAGCCCAGCCAGATGGGCGGGGTACAAATAATAAATTATTATTATTATTATTATTATTATTATTATTATTATTATTATTATTCTCTCTTGAAGCAGCGCCGCTGCTGCCTGCCGGCTTTTCTCATTGACTTTGTGGGTGCCAGGCCCTAGCAATTATATTATTGTGGCTGCCCAAGCACCCACAGCCCCCTGGAGTTGGCTCCTATGCACAGGGAAATATTTGTGCAGGAGCATTTGGTCACAAGATTCTTGAAGCAGTACAGCTCGAAGAGGTTTAGTGCCTTCGCTAAGAATCAGGTGCTACACAGTGTGACAAAATCTCCAAATGAATAAGTTATGATGTGACAACCGCAAACACCACAGGGATAATAACACTGTTGCCCAGATGTATTCAATGATGTCTAGAAACATGATTCCTGCCTTCCTATCAGAGGCTAATTCCTCAGTCGTGCAGTCACCAAATCCTTGTGACTTGTATCAGGGCCGTCTTTACCCAGGGGTAGAGGGGGTGTGGGGCACCCGGGCGCCGAATTCTGGAGGGCGCCAAATGTATACCTACTGTATACCGGTCCCTCTCGACCGTCAGCAGTGAAAATCAATGGAGTGAAAGTCCCCGTCCTCCTCCTCCGTGGCTCTGTTACTCCGTAGCGCAGTTTCCCCCTAAAAAAAAAGATCAACAACTTTGGCTTCCCCACTCCCAAAAAACCCCTCAATAAAAGTTAATTGGGGGCTCAGATCTTTGCACCCCAGTGGCACATATGCTAAAGACAGGCCTGACTTGTATCATGCCCAACTTCACTGAGCATCACTCACAAGCAGAGGCAGATTTAGGGCAACATGACTAGTTCCCCTACATAGGGTGTAGGGGCTTTCCTGCCTCCTTCCCAAAGTCTAGTAAGTGCTGGGCTTTGGGAAAGAGGCATGAGGGCTCTCACGGGGTCCTAGACTCCTCCGTCCTCCTTTCCAAGCCTAGTTAGCACTTTCCCAGCTTGGGAAAGGAGTGGGGAGGTCTCTATAACCCTGCCAGAGCCTCACACCTCCTTCCCAAAGCCCTGCACCTCCCTTGCTTGGCTTTGGGAAGGCAGCGTGAGGGCTGAGGGGGTGTCAAATTTTGGCGACCCACAAGGCCTGCCCCTGCTCAAGGGGCACATTTTCCCTGACTGAATCTTTACTTCAACAAAGACATCAGAATGGCTTATAGCATATACCTTGAAAATAACTGTAGATGCAACGGGTATAAATAACCCCAATTTATCTTAGTCGTTATTGAAAAATGCTGTATTATTAATGCCGAGTTTAAGAAATGCTCTGATTAAAGCTGAAAGGAATAATAAATTGTTGGAGTCCGGGCTATCTAGACGGGGAAGGGAGCCAGTTTGCACCCTGTCAGCAAAAATTCAAATGAGGGAACCAAATGAATTAAGGGGCAATAAACTTTTTAAAAAGCTAAGTTACAGTTTAAAACACTATTAGAAAGGCTTGGAACTGCTAAGGTTTTTTTATATAAAAAAAACCACAGGAAGGGAGAAAAAAAATTCCTCTCTTTCTCTAATGTCGTTTCAATTATGGAGCTTGCAACAACCCATAAATATATTTTATCGCTCTGTGGGACAAATCATCTTTGTTATGCAGCGTGTTAAAAGGGTTAGGCTTTGAATAAGAGGGGTGACTCCTATAAAGAGGAGCTGGGAAGTATAAAGCACCGTGATTGAAATCCACCTCCAAGGGCCAAGAGGGTTACGATTGAAATGCACCTGCAAAGCATCACATTTTAGCAAGCAGGCAGCTGGGGACAGGACTCAAGCGAGTCCAATGAGCTGGAAAAAGCAAAAGAGCTCTCAGGTAACACTGATTTCGGGTGAGAAAGGCAGAGAGATTCTCTATGGCAAGCTGTGGAGCTGCTATTATTATTATTATTATTATTATTATTATTATTATTATTATTATTATTATTTAGTTTGGATGGCCATATGCCGAGGATGCTTTTAGCTGTGATTCCTGCATTGCAGAGGGTTTGACAAGATTATCCTTGGGGTCTTTTGCCACAGGCAACTCAAAGTAACTTTACAAAAAGAAACACCATATATTCATTAAATCCAAGAAGTGGGGAAGGATACTTTCAAAACGTTCAAAAGGTCATAGTTCATGGGCAGGCAAAGGCCTGGTCAAAGAGGGGTGTTTTCCCCAGGTGCCACGTGAGTCTCCCCTGGGAGAGCATTCCACAAGGATAAAAAGGGGGACCTCCCAGACTCACGGTTCTTTAACCAACCTTTGTTCTCTTCTCCTCCAGCCAATGAGTGACTTACTATATTTATATTTGTTAATATAATATGCTTTTCAGGCAAAACCGGCTCCCAAAGCTGCTTGAATTTAAAAACCAGCACAATATACAAATACTAAGACCTGGGTTCAGATGCCCACTCAGCCATGCCCAGACTACCAAAGAAGCGCAGACCAGCATTGCAGCTATGGCAGGGCCTTGAACGTTTGATGGACGCACTGGCCAGAGTCTGGAACAGGCCACAGAATCATAGAACTCTAGAGTTGGAAGGGACACTGCTCCCTGCAATGCAGGTGTAGAAATCTAGCCAGAACACTCTCTTTTTTCCACCCAAACAATGTCAAAAGAAATCTCCTTCCCACAGTTGTATCTCTAAGAAGGGTCTAAATATGCATTTCTCCAACTGTATCAAATATTAGGGAGAAGAAGAGCACCAAGGTGCTTAATGTAGCTAGGCTGTCGCATTGAACCTACAGGGAAGGGCTGCAGCTCAAGGAAGAACATTTGCTTTGCATGCAGAAGGTCACAGGTTCAGTCCCCAATGGCATATCTAGGTAGAGCTGGTCAATACTAAGCTAAGACAGACTAGCTTTCTGACTTGATACAAGGCACTTTCCTATGTTCACAAAGCCAGAGGTGTTTGCTATAGCGCACTGCATTTCAAGAGATGTAGATGTGCCCATTATGCAAATTGACTTCCAGACCAGACACTTTGTGGAACTCATTAAGTGGACTCCACAGTACTGGTAATTGAATCGCTTAAAAACAAGAGGAGAGCATCAGCACAGAGGTCAATGGGATGTATCTCCCACCCTCCAGCTCTCCTGTGCAAAAACCTTCCTATGAAACTGGTTTCCTGCTTCGGAACTGTAGAGCTCATCCACAAAGCAGGAGGTGGTTAAACTTTGAGGAAGAGAAGAAACCGGAGCTCAATTTACTTTTGTGTCACCCAAAGCAAACACGGGACTCGAAGTGGGGAGAGAGAGGAAACACGGGTCCCTTTCCCTCTCGGCTCTGAGTGGATCAGATACCGACATGATTCGAGTAATCCAAGCTACCCAGGGGCTGTTTCAGAAGCTAGATAATATCTTCTTAGGCATATAACACATCTCTAAGCCCCATGTAATTCCGTGCCTTCAAATAATTGCTCTTGGTAGGCTGAAACCTCCACTTTGCAATAAACAACTACATTGCTCTCATCAACAATAAACTTCGGAGAATGCTTAATCCTTTCAAAAACCAGACAATTTTCCAGAGGTTCATGGAAGGAGAGTGCAAAGTTAGCATTGCAATAGGAGGGGCGAGGGGAGAAAGAAGGCAGCGATCCTACTCCTCTTTCCCCGGAAGTAAGCGTCATTGAACTCCTTGACTTACTTCTGAGTAAAGATGTACAGGGTTGTGCTATTAATGCTCTTGATGTTAACATACAACACAATGCTGGTATTCATTCATTCATTCATTCAATATAGTTATATCCTGCTTTTTCCCAGTTTGGGACTCAAGGTGACTTTCAGCATTGAAATATATCCAGAGTGATCATAAACACATCCTAGTTAAAAGGACATCACAAGGTATTTAAAAACAGCAATTAAAACACAATTTGCCCTGACAGCAGCCCAGTGATCGGTAGCATCTTCACCTTGGTTCCCAAAGGCCTGTCTGAACAGGAAGGACTCAACCTGCCAGTGGAATAATATCCAGCCTAACCTCTATTGGGAGAGGATCACACAATCTGCGAGCAGCCACAGACTTTCTCCCGTGTCATCACCAACCATGCCTCTGCTGTAGATGGAACTGAGAAGAGGTCACATCAGAAGAGCCCTGCTGGATTGGGCCGGATGGGTCCCATCTAGCCTAGCATCCTGTTCTCACATTGGCCAAGCAGATACCTCAATGGGAACCCCACAAGCAGAGCCTGAGCTCAACAACATCTCTCCCCACATGCAATTCCGGACAACTAGTATTCAGAAGCATTGCTGCCACTGACAGTGGAGATAGAACACAATCTTCATGAAATAGGGAAGGGAAGGAACCATGAAAGACAGACTAGAGCAGGATCAATTTAACATCCCACCCCTGGATATTTTGGAGGCATCAGCCATGGTGGTTCCATGCTGTTGCAAAGACACTTGGCTCATCCTTAAGGTCTGAGTGTCCATCTTATTGCATGTCCTCATTGAAGGCAAAGCCCTTCATTGAGACATCCAGATTCCCGGGCTAATCCCTCTCTGGCATGTGCCGGTTTTGCCACCAGGTTTCTGCACTAATGAGCCCGCTCCAGTTTTCAGGGCTAATTGGTAGCTTTTAACGAGCTGCTATTCTCAGACTGCTGGCAGCTAATTTGGCCTAGGGTGACAGTCTGTCCAGTTGGCTGTGGATTTTCTGTGCTGCTATGGCGTTCCTTGGGGGATGAATGGGCCCACTTCAGCGCTCCGTGTCAGCATCTGTTACTTAACTAGAGCAGGTCAAAAGGACAGCTTGCCCAAATGTGCTGTGTGGCAGCTTTATGTGGGCAGCAAGCTGGCATACTTTAAAAACAAGGGATGCCAGGCGGGATCAGGGCAGCGAAAATTCTACCCGCTTCTGCCTGTCCCTGTGAACAGGATACAGTTGTCATTGCATCCTGATTAACTTATTTTTCCTTGTTTCTTCAAATCATAGCAAATGGCTAGCCAGGCCTTTGACTCCCCAGGAAATATTTGTCATTTTGAGGAAGAACATGACAAGTGATGGTGTTCCTTGCTCAGTGAGAGCTAAAGGCTTATATAGAAAGGCCATCTGTGTCCCGTCAAGAATTGAGTCAATGGTCCAACACAGAGATGGGGAGCCTTGTCCTTCCATATGATAAAAAGGTAAAGGGACCCCTGACCATTAGGGTCAGTTGTGGCTGACTCTGGGGTTGCGGCGCTCATCTTACTTTATTGGTCGAGGGAGCCGGCGTACAGCTTCCGGGTCATGTGGCCAGCATGACTAAGCCGCTTCTGGCGAACCAGAGCAGGGCATGGAAACGTCGTTTACCTTCCCGCTGGAGTGGTACCTATTTATCTACTTGCACTTTGACGTGCTTTCGAACTGCTAGGTTGGCAGGAGCTGGGACCGAGCAACGGGAGCTCACCCCGTCGCAGGGATTCGAACTGCCAACCTTCTGATTGGCAAGTCCTAGGCTCTGTGGTTTAACCCACAGCGCCATCCACAACCCTTCCATATGATAGCTATCTGCAAATAACAGAAAGGCTGTCACATGGAAGGTGGAGCAAGCTTATTTTCTGCTGCTCCAGAGCAGAGGACTTGAACCAATGGATTCAAATTACAAGAAAGGAGATTCTGACTACACATTAGGAAGAACTTTCTGAGAGTAAGAGCTGTTTCCCAGTGGAATGGACTCCTTTAGGAGGTGGCAGACTTTCCTTCATTGGAGGTTTCCAGGCAAAGTTTGAATGGCCATCTGTTAGGGATTCTTTAGCTGAGATTCCTGCATTGCAGGGCATTGGACTTCCAACTCTGCAATTCTATGGTTCTATGATATTGTTGAAGCAGAACTCCATTCAGCCTAAACCAGCACGGCTGGTGGTCTGGAAAGATGAGAATTGTGGTTCAATAATATCTCAAGGTTTCCCATTCCTGGTCTCAGACTCTACTCAGAAGTAATTCCCAATGAATTTAGTGAACCTTATTCCTAGGTAAGCCTAACCCACAAATTCAAGGGAGAAATGCAAGGCAAGAAACCACAGCAGGGATTCAAAGTACATTCAGGACAATATGTCATTCTTAGTGTGGCCAGGTTTTGTCTGGAAGCAAGCAAACCCCAACAGGAACAAATCCCAGAGATTTTGCAATCATCCGCTTTGGAGTTCATGACAATTATTGCACCTGGTGCTCTATGTGCGTGCTCTCTCTCTCTCTCTCTCTCTATATATATATTACTCTATTATCTATGTTTCTCTCATCTTGTTTCTTTAATGCTGATCATTTACTTCAAATACAAATATTAGATTTCTTTTGGCCTTCAGGACCTTGGAGACCTCTCAGGATCCAATTGGAAGAACTATAGGGACTAGCTTTAGACAAATCATAGCTCCAAAACAGAATCAGGCTGTTCTGGGATATGCCCAAAGTTTGTGAAGGCAGCCCTGGGTTGAGTTCACAGGGAGCAATCAGGGCTCTCAAAAGTGGGATAACTGGGCAGCCACATGCTAAAATAAGTTTTTAAACAAGCAGTTGATTGTGTGGGGAGGAGGGGATACACAGGCAGAGACTCTCACCCATCCTTCTCCTCACCACCAACCACCTTAATCTGTCTGAACCTTGACCATCATGACCTGAGAATGTGTACAAGAGACATCAAAGTGTGCAGGAGGGATCTCATCAGGGGTGTTCACTGAACACAGGTTGAAAAATGTCATTCTATCAATATCACACATCTCTCTGAATCCCTGTCTCTCCTCTTGCTCCTCAACCAATATGTTGGTATGTGGTCGAGATACTCAACCCAGGGCTGCCTTCACAAACTTTGGGCATATCCCAGAACAGCCTGATTCTGTTTTGGAGCTATGATTTGTCTAAAGCTAGTCCCTATAGTTCTTCCAATTGGATCCTGAGAGGTCTCTGAGTGGAATGGGAAGGGCATAGACTGCATCTGGAGGTTCTGAAACCTCTTGCCTCAAATTCCTCTTCACATCAGGGAACTTTGCTATTTTCCTCTGCTTTGAGGAATCGTCAGTGCCTTTTTGATGTCTCAGCCCCAGCTGCGCCCGCTCCCACCTTCACCTCACATCTATTTGCATGCCTAGCAACCAACATGTCCTAACGCTGAGGAAAGGTGCAAAGACTGCCACACTCAACATGCCTAGAAGCAAAAAGAAAAGGTCAAGAATGAATGTGGGCACTTAAAAATGAGAGCCACTGTCCTGAAACTAAGCATCTTTGAGGCAAATGAAAGATATGATCTGCAGGGTTTGAAGAATGTGGCACTCCCTTCATGTCCATAGGAAGAGGAATGAATGAAGCTGGAGATGGGAAGAAGAAGCAGAAGGAAGTGAAATTGGACTTTGTTTTTGAGGACAGCCCGGTGGGGCTCCACCACCTGAGACAAAGTTCTTTAGTGCCCTGCCCACTACAGATATCACTGAGATTTGTCTGGGCTTTGAAATACCTGCTTTAGGAAGGGGGATATTGTTTATCTGTTTATTGAGAGATTTCTATACCAGCCTTCACCAAAAATGGTCACAGGGAAGCTCCCCCCCCCAAAAAAAAGGGTAATATTGAAATACAATCAGCAAAAGCATTAGAGAAATTTTCATAAATTACATCAATAGCATAATTAAAAACAACATAAAAGTGATGCCAATCTGTCCGCCACTAAAATTCCTGGCATTTGAAAGAATGCCAAGTTGAGGCAAGGCACATCTCAGTGAGGAGGTCATTCAGCAGATGCAGAGCCACCGCCAGAAAGGTTCTGCAGTGGGGGAGGGGGTCTCTGCACCACACACCTTCCTTGGGGACCATTGATGCAAATGAATATATGAAGCTGCCTTGTATCCAGTCAGGCAACTGATGCTCTGTGATATTTGGATATTTGGATTGCAGTTTTGATTTTAAAAAACTACTTAAGGTTAAAACATCCTCTTTCTTCTCATGCCTCCTTTCACTTCTCGCTTGCTGTTGTTTAGCATATCCTTATTCTGGGTGTGAGAGCAAAGGATTACTGAAAAAAGAAAAGCACACACATCACTGTCACAACAAGATGGTAACCCCACACACAACAAAATTCTAAAGGTATTCTCAAGTGCTCTGGGAAGGAAGCATGGAAGCCTCTTTTCCAGGGGAAGAATACATTCAGGAAGTTCAATGACATATTTCTGCATCTCCCTAATTTCTGTAAAACAATCTGGTGCAATTTCATTAATCACTGAAAATAGAAGAATTGTAGCAACTGTAGCGATGCTTGAGAAATTCAATTTTTGCAAACTCCAATTAGTGATGACACAATCTGTACCTCTCAGACTAATAGTTTTCTTCATTTTATGGTATATTATTATTATTATTATTATTATTATTATTATTATTATTATTATTATTATCTTTGTCCATGGAGTTTTCTTGGCAGGGATACTGGAGTGGCTTGTCGGTTCCTCCTCCAGGTGGATCACGTTTGGTCAAAACTCTCCACTATGACCTATGATCAAACCTATCCATTCTTAAGGAAATCAGCCCTGAGTGCTCACTGGAAGGACAGAATGTGAAGCTGAGGCTCCAATACTTTGGCCACCTCATGAGAAGAGAAGACTCCCTGGAAAAGACCCTGATGTTGGGAAAGATGGAGGGCACAAGGAGAAGGGGATGACAGAGGACGAGATGGTTGGACAGTGTTCTCGAAGCTACCAGCATGAGTTTGACCAAACTGTGGGAGGCAGTGGAAGACAGAAGCGCCTGGCGTGCTCTGGTCCATGGGGTCACGAAGAGTTGGACACAACTAAACGACTAAACAACAACATCATAATCATCATCATCATTATTATTATTATTATTTCTATCTGATTGATACATGTGGTGGGCAGTGCACTAAATCAGCTGGTCTCAGGTGATGGAGCCCCGCAGAACCATACCCAAAAGTGAAGTGCAAGCAAGACCACTCCCTGAATGCAATGTTGACAAGAACAACAGAACATAAAAAGGCCTTCTGGATCAGACAAAAAACCCATCTACTCCAGCCTAAAAGCAGGACCAAAGCACAAGTTCCCTCACCCCTCATGTGGCTTCCAGCAACTGGCATTCAGAACCTTTGCTGCCTCTGACCATGGAGGCAGAGCACAGTCATCATGGCTAATGGCTATGGGATGAATGTCAGAACCTTGACCCAGGCAACACATCCCCCAGTGATGACATCAATGGAGCCTTTCCCTTTTGCTCCTCAACTGTTCAGCACCATTTCCCTGTGTCTTGGCTTGACGTTCAGAGATGGCAAAGGCAACACCAAAGATTTATACCTTTAATTTCCAAGTCCAGCCCTTTTGCCTGCCTGCCTTTCCTCTGTGCCCTGCTTCCCTTCACGCCTCATAAACCAGCCTCACATTTATCAGCATTAGCTGCGTCCCAGCCAAGTGAAGCCAAGGCACCATCTTCTATTATTATCGGTGACGGCTCTGCTTCCATTAGGGATGGAAGGCAAATGCTGAGGGCACAGTTACCCTCCTGTTTCGGGATCAAAATGGCTACATTGCACAGGCATGAGACACCTGCTTAGGTGCCCTCAAAACATAATGTGATGAATTTAAGGATCAGAGCTATTCCTGAATTGGAGAAGGGCACCCTGACAGATTTTTTGACACAAGAATTTGCAGAGTTTTGGAAATCGGAATTGAAACAAGAAGATTTTAATCCAGGACCAAGGAGAAGAGTCGGTGGAAGAAGATTGGAAAAAATTTAAAGTATATCTTCAAAAATATTGTAAAATTAAGGACTGTTAGAAAGATGTTGGAAAAAGAAAATTAGGTAGTTTTGGTAGATATGATATAAAGGATTAAGTAAAAATGAATTGATGAAAGTGATGAAAGAGAGGAGGTTAAATTATAATACTTTAAATTAAATTACTTAAATGAAAATAAGGTTGGAAGGATTTGCTGAAAAAAATTATCTGAACTAGAATACAAAATTGGGAGGTGTGAGGAGGTCAAGGAAATAAGTTAAGGAAGAAAGTTATGTAAAGGTTTAATCTATTCTTTTCTTATTTTAATCGAATGTATTTTTATACCTTTTTCTTTTTTCTTCTTTCTCTGTTATTGTTGTATTCTTTTTTGTATTTTGTATTGTTCTTTTTTCTTTTTGTAATTTTAAACGTTGAATAAATATTATATTTAAAAAAAACCATAATGTGTGGACCTGGAGTCCCAAGATGTGCCTTTGGGTGAACCCCCTCCTCCACCAGTGGACCCTAGTAGCCTTACCTGACAGTGACAGGAAAAATAGCAGTGCTTCAGGTGTTGTGAGTCCTGGGGAGACATCCTGAAGGGACTGCTAGGATCAGGACAATAGATGTGAGAAACTCAGGGAGTTGCCTGTTGGTGATCCTAGGGAAGGACCCAGAGGGAAGTAGTTCTTGTGAGTTCTAATTTGAAATCTCTGGAACGGAGAGTGCTTTTGTGCTTGGATCCTGCTTGCAGGTTTCCCACATGCATCTGATTGGGCACTGTGAGAACAGGATACTGATCCAGATGGACCATTGACCAGATCCAGAAGACTGTTCTCATGTTCATAGAGGAGCCAGTGGTACTCCTGCTCAAGGACATTGCATTTCCATCCTCTGGATCAGAGTTCTTCACTGCAGAAGCCTCAGAATCTTCCCCCTTCTATCAGCTCCAAATTAAGACATGAGGGGGGTGGGACATAAATAGGTGGGATTTGGTACAGAATCTGGAGATAATGGGTTTGTATCTAACATTAGTCCCATTAGGAGACCCGTTGAAGTTAGTGGATGTGGCAAACTTGGCTCCATTGAATTTGATGGGTAAGTAAAACTTAGTTGGATACAACCCTGATAATTTTTAAGAACCCATCCCACCCCCACCCCCCGCTTTGCAAACAACGCTGGGTAATTTGAAGCACCAAGATCCAGAGCAAAATTGAGACTTTCAGAGGCGTCTCTGTGCATGGAACATACTGCAGCTCCTGTCATTCTTAAATGCAGCTGTCTGTAAGAAATGGCTGGAGAGAGAACCCATTTAGATTTCACATAATAGCACTATTACTGGCTTTTAGTGGGGCTTCTTGATAGCAGACCTGGAGGATCGTTGTTGCCATTATGACCTCTTGTAGGGAGAATCCCAATCCTTTATTTCAAAGGAAAGTATCGCCAGTGATGGCCTCAATAGCTCCTTGCTCCAGTTACCAGCAGCTTCTTTGTTCTTTACCCACAGGCTCCATTACATTATTGGTTTAATTTTGCAGCAACCAAAAAGCGAGACAGAATTTAGAGTGCAACGAAGGGTCAGGGCTTCTCATGGAGTCGTTAGCTGTGCCTCATTCAGAAATCTCACACACACCCTTCCAGCTGCGAAGTCTTTCCTACAAGAGTTTCTCCTGCAGGGCAAATGGATTTGTGCTTTCAGAGGGGATCTCCCACATCTGACAATTAATTTCTTCTCAGGGGTATCTAGAGAGAGCAAATTGGTGAATTTTGATTTCTCTTTTTTTCCAGTTGTAAGCTCAGGTCATCACACTTCTACATCAGTTTGCAGAATTATTATTTTTAAGTGGTCACAAAAAAAAATCATTACAAATTCATCACAAAAATTCATTGTTATAAGTTCCCTTAAGGAGGTCCTTAGAACCCCAGAATGTTCCCCTATTCCTTGTGTTCAGTAGGTGGACCTCTAGCCTCTCATGAGCTAAGGGCTGTAACCAGTGTTATTTCTCTAGAAAAAGAGCTGTGGAACTCACCATGAACGCCTCCCTCATTCTCTTATAAAGGCAATGGAAGCCACCGGAGAGGTGCCAGAACTGGATTTCGTTGAGTTCCAGCTGGAAAAAAGCCCTGGCCATAGCCAATGTTAGGCCTACTCAGAGTAGACCCATTAAAATTAATGGATATGACTCAAGTCCATTATTCTGTGTCCCAATGCTATGTGCTTCACCTAGCGGGGTGGAACTCCTCCACAGATATTAAGACATAGTCCTCATGCAAAGAGAGGCGATGACCTGCATCCTAAGTCATTTAGAGCTTTATATGTTAACATTAACACCTTGAATTGGGCTCAGTAGTATAGAGGTGTCCACCCCAGATGCTTTAGAATTAACATCATGTGATTGCTTCTGGCTGTACCAGTCAAAAGGACTGGCAATTACTGTATTTTCCGCTCTATAAGACGCACCAGACCACAAGACTTTTTGGAGGAGGAAAACAAGAAAAAAAAATATTCTGAATCTCAGAAGCCAGAACAGCAAGAGGGATCGCTGAGCAGTGAAAGCAGCAATCCCTCTTGCTGCTCTGGCTTCTGGGATAGCTGCGCAGCCTGTATTCGCTCCATAAGACGCACACACATTTCCCCTTACTTTTTAGGAGGGAAAAAGTGAGTCTTATAGAGCAAAAAATGCGGTAGTTCTCTCAGCAGCTTCTGAGAGGTGATAAGGTTGCCATCTTCAAATACCTGAAGGGCTGTTGCGTGGAAGATGGAGCAAGTTTGCTTTCTGCTGCTCCACAGGTGAGGACCCAAACCAATGGTCAAGAAAGGAGATTACAACTAAACATTAGAAAGAACATTAGTAAGAGCTGTTTGACAGTGGAATGCACACCCTCAGAAAGTGGTTGACATTCCTTTGTCAAAGGTTTTTAAGGAGAGGTCGGATGGCCACCAGGACTTCCACAGCTGTGATTCCTGCATTACAGGAGGTTGGACTATATTACTCTTGGAGTCCAAGTTTACAAATCTATGATTCTGGGAGCCAGTGTGGTGTAGTGGTGAAGAGCGGTGGACTCGTAATCTGGTGAACCGGGTTCGCATCCCTGCTCCTCCACATGCAGCTGCTGGGTGACCTTGGGCTAGTCACACTTCTCTGAAGTCTCTCAGCCTCACTCACCTCACAGAGTGTTTGTTGTGGGGGAGGAAGGGAAAGGAGAATGTTAGCCGCTTTGAGGGTAGTGATAAAGCGGGATATCAAATCCAAACTCTTCTTCTTAAAAAAAACAAAAAAAACAATGATTCTATCAACCATCTTCATTGTTATCCCCATGGGGACATTCTGAATATTGATGTTGCCTGATTTTACTGTGATGTTGCTTTGTGAATGTATTTTCTGCTTCATATGGTTTATTCTTTATTGGTACTTTATGATTAGTGTTTTTGATCCATAATGGTAGCTGCTTTGGGCATGGCAGTAAAAGAGCAGAAGAATAAGAAAAGGGGAAATTGGCAGCATTCCATCAGTGTACATGGTACTCTGGATTACGACAATGCACTCTTTGTGGGGCTTCCCTGGAGTCTGGTGCCAAAACTTCTGATAGTGCAATCTGCAGAAGACAGACTACTTAATAGGGTGTCCTGTTGCACGCACGTTACACCTCTTCTGAAGGAGCTACACTGACTGCCATTAAGTCATCAGACCAGGTTGTGAATCTGACCTACAAAGCCCTAACTAACGTGGTCTCATTTTCACAGATAGGCAGAAAATAATCTCACCTGCTAATATCCCATTTTGTTTTCAGGGTATTAAGAAACAAGCCATTAATGAATTGCTGAAAATGAGCTGTATGTATGCTGACAATTTTCTGAATTGCTTTTCTACGTTTTGGAGTGTGTGTGTGTGTGTGTGTGTGTGTGTGTGTGTGTAAATGGAGGCAAAGAATAGAGAGAAATAGAATGAAATGATGCCCAGAATGGACCCATTTCCATTGTGCAACGCTTGGCTGATGGCTGCGAAGCATCTCGAGCTAAATATTTTATATACAGTACTTTAATTTTCTCATCAAGGCACTGGATGCTTTGCTTTATTTCTCAACTTCATAAACTGGTTGGGGGGGTTTCAAAAGCCCATTTATCCTCTTATTCTTCCCAACACCTAAAAAAAACCAACAACAACAAAGAAACCCTGAAAAATAAAATAGAAAAGGCTTCTGCCGGTAAATTCTTCTGTTCCGATGCCTTTCATCTCTTTATTAGCATAGCAAAACAGAATGCAGCATCCAGTAGACCAACCCACCCACCCCCCTTTAGCAATTCCTTGGCTGTTTCCCCCACACCACCCCCTTTGCTTTCTTATCACCTGCGCTCACATCTCAATCTCATTCAGGATGCCAAGTGTGTTAATTTTTCTAGGCGCAAGCCTCCCATCTGCTCGCTGAACCCTGCAGTCTTTTCAGAGAGCGGACTGGCTCCCCACCCTACCCCTGATGTTAAATTCATTTCCTCCTCATATTATATTATTCCTCCCCCCTCAGCACCTGCCCTTGGCACTTTGCATTGCAGAGTGTGTGTGTTGATGGAGAGAGGCTACTATGCATTCTTGTTTACAATACTATCCTTTCTTTCTCCCTCATATATATATTCTCTCTCTCTCTCTCTCTCTCTCTCTCTCTCTCTCCCCCACTGTTCCCCCCAGACATATTGAGCAAAGATAGTGATAACTGTTTCCTAAATGGTAAACTGGAAACTGGCCATCTGTAACTTGATTGGACATGACCAGGGGGCTGTATCAAATGCTATTTTTACATAAGTTTATTTGTATGCCACTTATTCATAGTAGAATCATGCTCAAAGTGGCTCACAACAACCTAAGAGCA
Source organism: Podarcis vaucheri (assembly GCF_965113315.1). NCBI lineage: Eukaryota > Metazoa > Chordata > Lepidosauria > Squamata > Lacertidae > Podarcis > Podarcis vaucheri. Next base: position 66,621,023 of record NC_138765.1, on the reverse strand, counting down.
CCCTCCAAGTACCCCCAAACCTATGTGGTGATAGGTAGATAATTCATTACAGTCAGAGACCAGCTTATAAAACACACTTGGGGGTACAGTCACAGAAGGAAAACAAACAATTAAAACAATGTACAACAATAAACTAACAGAGGAAGCTGACCCAGAGTCACCCATAGAACCGAGTTTGGGGATTTTCTTAACAAACTAGTATGAGTTGGGAGATGGTCTGCACTTACAGATCTGCACACAGAATCTGGTGACCTTCTGGGTCATCTTCTGATCTTTGCCTAATAGGAAAAGGTCAAATTTTTGCTTTTCCAGGAGGTCAGCAAGCTTCACCAGTAGGGGATCAATGGTCTTACTACGTGCCTCTTCATAAAAGGGACATCTAAAGAACAAGTGCTCTGGGCTTCCGATCTCCCCCAATGAACAGGCGCAAAGTCTCTGAGCGTATGGGAATTTTTAAAGGCTCCTTCTAGGACCGGCAAGGGCAAGGCCGAGCTTCTGGTGAGTGTAAAGGCCCTTCTTGCTTTTTTAGATACAAGAAAGAAAAGATATGCTGCCCGTGCAGCTATATACAGTGGTACCTCAGGTTACATACGCTTCAGGCTACATACGCTTCAGGTTACAGACTCCACTAACCCAAAAATAGTACCTCAGGTTAAGAACTTTGCTTCAGACAAGACCTACCCACCTTGGAAGAATGGCAGCTGAAGGTGATTGACTACATGGGATTGGCAGAAATGACTGGCAGAATCCGAGACCAGGGAAGAGAGACGGCGGAAGAAGATTGGAAGAAATTTAAGAACTATCTTAAGAAACATTGCAAAATTAATGTATGATAGAATGAGGCGGCTTTAAAAATCAAATGGAGTACAGCTGTAAAGATTAAGTTAAAAGAAAAGAAAGGTTGACAATTAGATGACATTAAGGGTGAGGATTTGCTGAACTAAATATCTAAAATGGGAATGCAGAGAGGGGAGGTATGAGGAGGTCGGTGAAATAAATTTTAAGAAAATAAGGTTATGAAATTATACTTGTTCTTTTTTTGTTTGTGTTTGTGTATTGTTTTGTCTGATATAATTTGTAAAACTTCAATAAATATCTTATAAAAAAAAGAACTTTGCTTCAGGATGAGAACAGAAATCGTGCTCTGGCGGCGCAGCGGCAGCAGGAGGCCCCATTGGCTAAAGTGGTGCTTCAGGTTAAGAACAGTTTCAGGTTAAGAACAGACCTCCAGAATGAATTAAGTACTTAACCCGAGGTACCACTGTATCTCTCAATTTCTCCAATTTTATAGTCGGGGCACCTTGAGCAGTCCCATTGTCTCTTGGTGTCTGTGATTCTTTGCCTGACCATAGCTTTTGCCTGGCCCAACCCCAGGCTTAGAAGGGCTTGAGAGGCAAAACCCAATTTCTGGGGGGTGTTCAGAACTGCTGTCTGCCAGCCTGACTGGAACTGGTCGCAGAGGATCAATGGGGCTATTCCTGGGGGGAGCAGATTCAATGAAGATTGAAGATTGATGTTAGGCAGATATAAGCCTCCACTCTCATCATCCCCATTTCTAGTCTAACCCATGCGTTTGAAACGCATCTGAGGACTAGACTGTGGTGGTGATGACCCAAGGGGCCCCCAAAATAAATAAATAATGCCTCTTGGTGACTGTCAAATAAGAGACAAAAATGAGAGGAAGGATTTAGCTCAGTGGTGGAGCATCTGCTTTGCAAGCAGAAGATGCTAGTTCAGTCCCCAGTGTCTCCAGGTAGGGTTGCTGCCAGTCAGTGTGGGCAATACTACGTTAGGTGGTTTTACTCATTATAAAGCAACTTCCTACACTCTTGTGTTTTTGAGAGATGGCGTGTTGTCATGGTTAGAGTATGGAATTAGGACCTGGGAGAGACCAGGGTATGAATTTCCCCGCAGCCATGAAGCTCACTGGTTGACCTCCATCCAGCCACTGTCTCTCAATCTAAGGTTTAATGTTTGATGTATTACAGTATTTTAATATTTTTTTTGGGAAGCCCAGCCAGATGGGCGGGGTATAAATAAAAAATTATTATTATTATTATTATTATTATTATTATTATTATTATCTACCTCACAGAGTCATTGTGAGGATTAAAGGCAGGCGGGAGGTGAGACCCATGTGTAAGACCTTAAACTTCTTGCAGGAAATATCTGGGATATAAATGCAATAAGTAAATAATGTCTTGATTTCACTCACCTGCCTACACTGACCTAGCCTTGTTTCCTCAATAAACACATGAGACGTAACCAGCTGTGTTTTTAGATAAATAAGATATACTATTCATAGTATCAAATCCAGTGTTGGGTCTTCTGCTTTGTTCGTTTGTTGAACTTTATGAGTTACTTCTGTTGAAATTTACAATTTGGTACTATGAATAGTATATCTGTTTTATCTAAGAACACAGTCGGTTACGTCTCGTGTGTTTATTGAGTATGCTTTACGTGACCATAGGTGTGTTTGTTGTTGCTTTGCTAGCCTTGTTTCCAGCAAGGTGTCACTGTATCACTGAAGCATAGTTTCTTCTGGGTCTTTCATTTTATTTCCAGACTTCCTTTAGATTTTCACAGCTCGTTGCAGTATGCAGTTCATCATGTCCGTCCACCCCCCAACACAACATTTGCCGATGTACCCCAGTCCACATGGTTGCCAGCATATGTGCATTGAATAAATCACATCCTAAAATGGAATCTCAAAGAGGTAGCTCCATTGCACCAGCATTTCTTCTTGAGTAGTGATTTAATTAGTGTACAAAGTGAGTATGCATTCACTTGCAATTTAATTTTAGAAATTCTCCATCAAACAATAGGAACATAGGAGGAGCCTGCTGGATCAGGCCAATGACCCATCAGGTGTGGCGTCCTTTTCTCACACTGGCCACCCCAATGCTAGTGGGAAACCAGAAAGGTTTCCTCCTGTAGTTTCCTGCAGCTGGTATAATAATAATAATAATAATAATAATAATAATAATAATAATAATAATAATAATAATAATATATTTATACCCCTCCCATCTGGCTGGGCTTCCCCAGCCACTCTGGGCGGCTTCCCTAAACAGGGCTGCCTTCAGATGTCTTCTAAAAGTCTGGTAGTTGTTGTTCTCTTTGACATCTGGTGGGAGGGCGTTCCACAGGGAGGGTGCCACTACCGAGAAGGCCCTCTGCCTGGTTCCCTGTAACCTGGCTTCTCACAGTGAGGGAACCGCCAGCAGCCCTCAGTGCTGGAGCTCAGTGTCCGGGTAGAACGATGGGGGTGGAGACGCTCCTTCAGATATACTGGACCGAGGTCGTTTAGGGCTTTAAAGGTCAGCACCAACACTTTGAATTGTGCTCAGAAACGTACTGGGAGCCAATGTAGGTCTTTCAAGACCGGTGTTATGTGGTCTCGGCGGCCGCTCCCAGTCACCAGTCTAGCTGCCGCATTAGAAGCATTACTACCTCTGACAGTGGAGGCAGAGTGTGGCCATCATGGCTAGTAGCCAATGATAGCCCTTTCCTCTATAAATTTGTCTAATCCCGTTCTAAAGCCATCCAAGCTGGTGGACATCACTACTTCCTGTGGAAGTGAGTTCCATTGTTTAACTATACATTGTATGACAAGTCTTTCCTTTTGTTTGTCCTGAATCTTTCAATATCTAGCTTCACTGAATGTCACAAGTTTGTGTGTTGTAAGGGAGGGAGAATCAGAAGGCATGTGGAGAGGCAGCCCTGGACCCAATGGAAAAATAATGGCATGGTTTTGGGGGACCTTGCTCCTCTGTATTTTAAACTGTATGATTTCATACGTTGTTGAGTTCCATAATATATGCAACCCTGTCTATTGTTCCTCAGACCTTTCTGGATGGTATCCAGTGACATGGGGATTGCAAATATGTGTTCATCATGAAACCTGGCCATGCTTTAACAAGCTGATTCTGAAAGGCAGGAACATCTCCCAGAAGAATGTGATAATTAAAGGGAAGTTGCCAAAGCTGGAACAAATTGCTGAACTGGGTCAGCCTTTCTGACAGTGACCTTTGTGTGCATGAAAGGAAAACTAAAATTCCCTTTTGTAAATGATGACTCATCTGTAATTCTGATTCCCCTCATAATCTGCAGTGGGATTTCCCCTTTGCTCAAGGTTTAATTCAGTGGATTTCAAGTCATATTCCCAGGGAGATGGGAAACACAGGGGTCATTTAAAGCTTTACTTCTTACCTCAGTGAGAAATCAGCTTTCTACCACCATTTATCTTCCCCTACAATTTGTAACTGCAAGGAAATACTTGGTGTCTTCTGGGGTGGACTATCAGTTTACAAGAGGCACTGTTGAAACCTATCAGGTTTAATTAATGCCTTTCATGAATATGGCTCCAAGGTTTCTCTCCATCCATCCCTTCCTCCTAATATTCCCTTCGTCTCTCTGTCTCTCACACTCACACTCACTCACACACACAGCTCCAAGGACAAACATCTGCACCATCTGGGAGTTTTGGAGGGACTCCCCATCAAAGGAGTTGATCCTCATGTTGTTAGGTGTCAACGTTTGCCCTGAAAGGGTTAAGATGGAAGTAAGGTGTTTTAGGAGTTAAGGAGAGACCAAGAATCTTGCTTCCCATATTGGAGAGACAGTATTCCCATGCTGGAGGTTCCATTCACAAGCACAGAATGAAAGCAGCATCCATTCTTGACCCTCATGTGTCTCCAACACTGGATATACAGGAGAGTCATTGAACTATCAGAATTAATAGCAACAGATGTATTGGCTAGTCAGAATTTAGGTAATCATATATATTGTTATGGGCTGCAGAGGATTCCCTTCTATGCCTATGATCCTGTATCCAGTGAAGTTTAGAATCTAGTAGAAGAGGCCACTGAAACAGTCAAACAAATTTGGTTGTAAGATAATGGCCTTAGCTGGCCAGTTAAGTTCCATCATTTACATGTCAAAAGAGGTAGCTCTGTTGCCATAGAGAAAAATGGGCAGGCCTTTCCCACCTTAGCTGGCTAGATGCTAGGATGGAGAAAAATAAGTCAGGAGTGTGTGTGTGTGTGTGTGAGAGAGAGAGAGAGAGAGAGAGAGAGAGAGAGAGAGAGAGAGAGCGCTGTGTATATGTGAGTTTTGTCCAGAGATGCAGGGAAATGTCTTGCTCTGTGCTGGCCCCAAGAGCTGTGATTTGGGGCTCAACAGGAACCCTAATGGAGAAGCAAGTTCTGTGGGAGTGTTGATGGCTTGAGGCTCTCAGCCCTAAACTCAGTTTGTTTATATGTACAAATAAAACCATATATCCTAAAGACACCTCACTCTCAACTGACCTTCAGTCCAAGGAAACTGAATCCTGCATAAGGAATCAGATGCTCTGAGAAGCACACAGAGTTGTCAGGAAGCAATTGCTCCCCTGCCAGTGTTAAGCCCACACCAGACCTGGAACCTGGAGTCTCCTTGGAGGAGGGGGGTGAGTAAGACACCCCAGAAGATCTCCACACCACCAGCAATGGCTCAAACATTCATATCTGCTCCTCCCACCCCATGCCCCTCAATCTCCAGTCTCAGGCCCAATGCATTGAGCAGGAGCAGGGCACCGCAGATCACCACCCGAGGCCTCTTTGTCTGGCCTTTGAGACACTCCCTCTCCATCCTCCACCCCCTCAGGATTCACACCTTCCTTGAGTGTGTTTGTTTGCCTGGGATGTGTCCCCAAACTCTGATGAATGGAGGATAGAGAAGGGTGTGTGATTGTGCTGGTACAAAGTAGCCTATTGGACAAAGCTACATTTTGCATAATTTGCCCCTCCTACTTTTGCCTCTGGCCACTCACACTGCTAGCATGTGTCTCCTGGAAAATTCCTCAGAGAGCAATGTTGAAAAATGTTTCCCACTTCAGCAAAGCAAGTCTTTTCCCTTTATTGTAATGTCGTCTGGTATTATTCCCTAACCTACTTAAAACAGCATCCTTTAGTTCTCAGGGTCTATCCTGAATCTCAGGACCTGCACCTCAGGAGGCCTGGCAAATAGTTTGAAAATACTAGTTTACATGCACATGCACAATATTCCCTCTGCGTTGAGTTGCTTGGGGCTGCCAGTCTTTTTTGTGACTCACTTATACTCTTCCCCTCCTCTGACTTTGATATGAGTTATGACTTCCTATTAGACTTCAGGAGCAAGGGAATACCTCTGCAGGGAGACATCAGTGTGAAAAGCTTTAAACGGCACCAGCCTTCCCACAAGACAGCTTCACCAACATGAAACCAGGAGCAAAATAGAAGGCTGAGGCCAGGACAAGTACCTACATGGGGGCAGAAGAGGTCCAATCAAACACCTTAAGAAGCTTGCAATAATTGGCTATTGTATCTATAGCTCTGGAGCAGAAGCTGGAGAGGTTTATAAAGGTCTCCCTTGGAAGGAGCGAAGAGAGAGAAAGAGCATGGAGGGGGCTGGTGTCAAGGAGGCTCAGTAGACCGAAGGACAGCCAAGACCTCTGAACATACACAAGCATGCAGGTCAATCAAAAGCCCAGCACCAGTGCAGGACACCTTCAGCACAAGCATGATACCAGCACTGATGACAGTTCCACAGTACTCTGATGAAGATTCAGATAAGAACATGGGAAGAGCCTGCTAGATCAGGCTAGTGGCCAGTCTTGTCCATCATCTCTTATCACAGTGGCCAACCAGACACCTGTGGGAAATCAGCAAACAGGATCCGAACGCAAGAGCGCTCTCACCTACTGTGGTTTCCAGTAACTACTATTCAGAAGTATCACTGCCTCTGACCATGGAGGCAGAGCACAGCCATTATGGCTCATAGCCATTGATAGCCTTATCCTCCATTAATTTCTCAAAGCCATCCAAGTTTGCTGCAGCCTGTGCGGGAGTCTCTCCTACAAGTACAAAATATCTCAGATCCACAGGAACTTGGAGCAGGGCTTTTAGTGTGGCTGTCCCCATTCTGTGGAACAAGATTCTTGTCAAAGCATGACAGGTACCCACTTTCAGGACTTTCCCAAAACTGTTGAAGACATATCTGTTCCAGCAGGTTTTCCCAGCTGGATAATTGGGTCTTTACCATGCATGTTCACTTGTTAGGGTTTTAGTTATTATTTTAAATGTATTTGTTGCTTTTGTGTTTTAAACTGTTTTTAATTATTTTATGTGTAAATCACCTTGATATAGTGGTTTAGAAAGTGATTATCAAATTAAATGAAGAAGAAGAAGAAGAAGAAGAAGAAGAAGAAGAAGAAGAAGAAGAAGAAGAAGAAGGGAATAACTAGGGAAACACAAAGTCTGTATGCACCCGATGACAAGTCATGAATCATTACCATGGACAGCTCCCAGTCCACTCTACTGACTGAAGTAGGAAAGCGTGTGTCCTCCATGGGGAACTGAAGCTAAGCTGTGGAGTCTGTGGAAGTCCAGAAGTTGCTGGACTGCAACTCACATCATTCCTGATCTAATATACACATATTTGCAGAGCAATTTCCCCCAATATAATGTACTTTAGTGTGTTATTTTCACCAAGATGCACAGTTTATATACACATTACTTGGCTGGAGAACCATATCACAAAATTTAGAGAAGTGCGAATTTTGAAGGACGGCTGTGTTTCAGTTCAGGTGCTGCTTTCGCGAAACACAAACAAGGCAGGTTTCAATGTGAATTTGATTGAATTTCTCCCCCATCACTATTGGGGATTCAGAATTGGCTCCCTAGGTCCACAGGCTTCCAGTCAGCTTCCTCCTACTCTTCCTCCTGCTGCTGCTGCCTGAATAAAATTAATACTAGAGACACTCACACAAACCACCTGTTCCGTGTCAAAATTAATATACCCCTGATTCCTCTGTTTGCTTTTTTTGGAGCGACAGACAGCTCATCAGTCTGCACTCCACTCTGCCCATCAGATTAATGCTAATACATTGCAGGAGGAAAGCTTCAACAGCCTGTCTTTTAAACCTACATCTCCTGAAGATATTTTTAAAAAATGAAAAATTAAAGTTTAGGAGGAGGTTGGGTATACCAGTATTATTTTTTCATTATTCTTAACTTACACCTCTACATTTGCACCCAGAGAGGCTTACAAGAAATACATAAATCAAAAACCAATATGGCCATCATAAAGTGCAATGCACAAGTTATAATGAATTTAATGGATACGGCAATTATTTAGCGCTTCAGAAGAGCATGGCTACTGGATCAGGCCAATGACCCATCTAGCCCAGCATCATGTTCTTATGCTGGCCAACCGGATGCCCACTGAAGGAGGCTCAAAGCAGAATCTAGTGCAACAGCCATTTCTGTTGTAAGCCAGGACTTGCTTTGGATAAAATGGCCCCTCAAAACATTGTGCAGTTCTTCCTTCTGTGTCACAATTTTAAATTCCCAGAAGGATTGATAGTTAAACCACTCTGGGAACTGCAGCTTTGTGAGGGGAACAGAGGTCTCCTAACAACTCTTAGTGCCCTTAACAAACTACAGTTCCTAGAATTCTTTGGGGAAAGTCAAGGCTATCTAAATCAGATAGTACTACTTTAGATAGTAAAGTGAGGAGGGGGGTCATCACAGCTAAGAAATCCCCGGCAGATGACCACGTAATCTCTGTTTAAAAACCTCCAATGGAGGAGAGTCTACCACCTTTTGAAGGAGTCTCTTCCACTGTCAAACACCTCTGACCATCAGAAAGGTATTCTTAATGTTTAGTCAGAATCTACTTCCTTGTCACTTGAATCCATTGATTTGGGTCCTATACTTTGGGAGAGCTCCAATTGCTATCATATTGAATATAGGTAAAGCTCTGGGTTTTTTTTATAATAATAATAATAATAATAATAATAATAATAATAATAATAATAATATCTCACAGAAAAGATGGGAGGGGAAGTATTTTCCTGATGCTGCAAAGACAGGAATGTTGGTAGCAGGTAGGACTGAGCGATGTCTGGTTTCCAACATCATGATATATCACCATGTATCACCAACATCATAATATACCAACATATACCAATATGTAACTATGTAGAGGTGTTCATGTCCTGGCAACTGCTACTACTTAGGCATCTATAACTGAAACATTTTTACTTGCCTTTCGCATATTGTTACAACTGCTATTTCACATTACAGAGCAACAGGGGCAGCAGAAATCAAGAGAAAAGTGATGACCGGCTTCATGGTTTTTCCCAGATCGCAATTTTTTACATAGCATACACACACATTGTGATTTGCAATATATCACCATGTCAAATATTATGAAACCGTTATCACAATGTGGACTTCAAAACGATTTTGGATGATGTATGGATACATCGCCCAGCCCTAGTACCAGGTGATCCCCCCAAAACAAGAAGTGACCATAACAAATTGGCTCCACTTAAGAAACAAGGTCAGGTAATTCAAGACCCTGGAATTAGGATGGAGGTGAATTTTGGAAGCATTGCTAAAGGGGTTGGCCTGATGCTTGGCTCAGCTGCATTCTCCATGTTGCAAATCCCAAAGCTTTTAAGAAAACACTCTCAAGCGTATTACCACCATAAGCCCTTTGGCTTGAGAGGCACATTCAGGAAGGCTTTGATATGAAAAGCCCCCAGTAAAGGGTGAAGGCCTCCGTGCTAAAGGAGACTTGCATGCAGTCTGGGAAGATTAAACAGGACCTTAAGAGCTTTAGCGGGGATCAAAAAGCAAAGTGCTGAAACACATACCAATAATGACAGAGGCTTTTCTCTCTTTAAAGATCACCAAATACTTTATCAACCCTTGGACGGATTTGCAAAAGAACTTGGATGCCCCTAATTGGCACTGGAGTTTCCAAGTGATGAGCTCTTCCATGGGCTCCCTCTGTGGCAGGGATAGGGAGACTTTTTCAGACTAAGGACCACAGTTCCTTTGGGGTACCCTTCCAGGGGCCATATGCCAGAGGCAAAAGTAGGCAGAGCAATGAATGTGAATTTCACCACTGCACCATAGGCTAGTTTCCACACACACTTGCACACACCTCTTTGTCTTCCATCAACCAAGAGGCATTATCAGAGTAAAAGGCAGGATGGTGCAACCAATTCTTCTGGATCACATACAGAATAGGGCTGATTTGTGCTGAATCCAGGTCAGGTCAAGGCAACTGAAAATCCCTATAGGGAGGGTCAAGTAAACCTGAATGAATTTGTGCTGATTTGGAAATACAAAGCAGTCTCTCTAAAAACAGGCAGACTGTCTCCAAAGGGTTGCAGTTTTTAATAATAATACCATGTAAGGAGAATACCAGAGTGAGGAGAGGGGTGGAGGGGACCTGGACTTTGCTCAGTGAGAGCCTTAGCTTTCAATTCAGGGCTAGAATCTCACCCAGTGTGCACAAATCACAGTGCTTGGAGAAGGGGGGGGATGGTTAAGTCTTAAAATGCAGCAAGCTCACACTGCCTTCACTCTTTTGTAACTTCTGTCTCTTAAAAAGTTTGGTGGCATTCATTCAGTATGTGTGAATTCAGAAGTAGTTTCTCATTAAAATGCAATCCCCTAAAAAAAAATGTTCCCCAACCCTACTCCTGCCTGCTAAATTTCCCACACATCCCTGAACATTGACTTGGGTCTGGAAATGAATTAGAAACAAGTCCTGTGCAGTATGATATGGTCTAAAAAGTATACATCAGAAAGTCATCTGGCTACCACATTTTCTCAGCAGCTACAGTTTCTGACCACATTTCAAGGGCATCCACACATAGAGGGGATGGGGACAGGCACAGGATGCCAGATGCTTCACAGGCACAGGATGCCAGATAGGGATGTGCGACTGATTTCCATAAAAGCGTTATGATACCGACAATTATTATGTGTCCCTTTCCTTAATCATCCCTTCCACTGACTTGGCCTTTCTCTGCAGCTTCTGCTGTGGTGCCAAGTTGATGTTTTCAGAGAGCCAGCCAAGAATCTCAGAAGTGCAGGGGAGAGCCAACAGAAGATGCACAGCAAAGCACCTTGCCTCTCGTAATTAATTAATTTCTTCACTACAATCTCTCTGCTCCAAATAAAGCATTTCTGATTTGTGGGCTGTAGAAGCAAGTTGCAAACAATGTCTTTGGCAAGGTTTCATTTTATTTCCCATAGATAATGCTTTGCTACTGGAGCAGGGAGCAGGAACAGAGAGCTACCCAAGCTGCCATGATCGTTTGCTGTTTGATTTAACATCTCTTTTCAAAGGAGGACACTCTCCCTTAATCTCTGTGCCACTGGTCTCCAGCAGAACAGATGGAAGAGCTCCACCCTCTAGCTGCTCTGGATACGTGGAGTGCGGCATCTCTGGAGGACAATCTACAGTGCCCGGGCTTTTAGAACAAACTTCATGAGAGGATGACATATAGGGAGGCTAAGTTGGAAAGTTGACAGGTGAGTCAGGAAGTAGGACAGGTAGCCTGACAGCAGCTCTTGGCACACCTGTCTGGACCTGTGTGTCCCACCGTCCCCCAGAACAGCAGCTCTGAGGTTTGGGTTCCCCATTGGCTGGTGAGGCAGAGAAGTGAGAGACACATTTTGAGGCAAAACTGCAGGAACCATAGGAGTTCTGTCCAGCCAGGTCACTAGAACAGGAGCAGTTGGTGGGACAAGATAGGGAAGGTGAGGTTTTACTGCTTACCTAGCTTCTCAGCACTGGTAGGGTCATTGCCAGTTTCTGAGAGGCAGTTTTGGCAGAGAGGTTAATGTGGGCAGTGCAATGGAGCCAATCAAAAGCCTTCTGCCTGTGCCTGCACCATGCCGATCTCCCTTCTGAGGAGCCAGCAGCACTGTGTATGCCAGGTGGGAAGGTTCAGGAGCCAGGTTAGAGAGCCAGGTAAGCTACAGAGCTAGAAACTAGAGACAAGGAGCCAGTTAGAAGAGATGAGGCAGTAGCAGCACCTGGAACCAAACTGAAAAATTATATAGCTGGCCCTATTTTGTCAGCCCATCAATGGAATCCCTAACCCATACCAACCCTGGAATGAAATTACAGACACAAATTTCCCAGAACTATTTGCATTTTAGTAGAACTGAAAGGGGAAAGTTGCTTCTCCTTGAAATTAAGTAGTGGAGTGGGAATGGGGGGGGGGATCCATGTGATTAAGCTTGAATGGGAGATGTTTCTAAAACACCATCCCTGCTCGAGCTTGGGCAGAGGTCATTCGCCTGCACAAAGTCAGTTCAAGCAGACATCAGAATCATTCATAAAGGAGGTTTTCCAGAGCAATTTACAGCACTTTCTTTCATTTCAAGAGTCTCATTGGCTACACCATCAATCAAAGATCCATACTAGGTGGCTTATTGGAAAGAGAAGACATACAAATTAAAACTGCAATGAAAACCGATGACAGATCAAAACATATTCAAGTCGTGGGACATAAGACATAGGAAGCGCCGTTATGCCAAGTCAGACCCTTGATCCATCTCGCTTGGCATTGTCTACCCTGACTGGTGGTGGCTCTCTGGGGTTTTCAGGCAGGGGATATATTCCCAACCCTCCCTGGAGATGCCACTGGAGATTGAACCTGAGACCTTCTGCATGCAAAGCACATGCTCTACCCACTGAGCTATAACCTTTCCCGTCAATCACGGTTCGAAACAGAATTGTGCTAAAAGCTTCATTCTTGCTGTTTCTTTCCTCTTTTTTCAACCTTCTGCTTGGTGTGAAACGAAATCCTCAAAATTCAGGGAGGGGTGGAGATAAATTTCTCTAACATGTTTTGGAAGCTCCTGCTTACCTTTCCTTACATTACCTTGCCAATGGTTTTTCAGGGTAATATTTTTTTGGGGGAAGGGGTGATTGGAGTTCAGCCCTCCTTCAACAAATTGGGCAGGGGGAGGGGGAAAGCTGTCTGAATTGCAACAGACAGGATGATGATCGTGAGCGAATCTTGCTGTGATGGCTAATATTTGGCTTGCTTGATGTGACTGGCTGCCATTACAAAAGCACCAGTCCCCCCCTTAGGGAGACCTCAAAGCTTGCAAAGTCAATTATAATGGATGTGTATGTTCCATTTTCCTTTCTGATCCTGTCTAGCAGACATTGCCCTTGACAAGTCCTCCAAAGGAGAGAGTTTGCTTGATGTTGTTGTTTTAAGACTGGGTGCTTGTTTGTTAAGCCCTGGGATTCTCTATTAAAACCAGGGCCAACACCACCATTGGGTAAAATGAGGCAACTGCCAAAAAAGACAAATGCTGTGGTGGTGGGAGGGAGTAGGGACAGCCCCCTGGCTATTCTGCCCAAGTCACCAGGATTTTCCCTTCTGTTCAATGACAGAGCTGTGTTTGCAACACACAGCTCCAAACCTAGGGGGCGAAAGTAGGCATGTGTTCTGGGTGGCAGGATAGGGGGAGGGGGCTTCCAAACCGCATCTGGCTCTTATCTTGGATGACATGGTGTGGGAGAAGAGATGAGGAAGGTGTGAGAGAGTGAGGAAGGCAAGATGCTGCAGGGGACAGCTGCTGCCAGCCCAAGAGACACCGCAGCACTGAGGAGGAAGAGGAGGAGGAAATAGCAGCAGCACAGGTGGCTTCTCCGCAAATGCAGACTTTTTGCCCCCTAGAGCAGACTTTGTAGATCCTGACACTGGCTGCAGTGCTTTTTGGTCCAAACTATGCCTCAGCAGACGACCCTATCCTGTCACCTGGGCTGAAAGTGAGATTCAGCTGCCAGTCCAGTCTGTACAGGTAACTCACATCTTACACCTACTTACACAATTGCACGGGGCGTGGGGGAATACATAAATAAATGGAGAATAAAGCCACTCTCCATTTATTTATTTCCTCCCACCTGCACAAAGCTGCAATCAGAAGCTTACCTGGCTTTGGGAAGGTAGTGTGAGGGCTGTGACAGGGTCCTAGAGCCCTCCCACCTCCTTGCTAAAGCTAGGCAAGTGCTTACTAGGCTTTGGGAATGCTGTAGGGAGACTCTAGGACCCTGCCACAGCCCTCATGCTATGGGATGGCATGGGAGGGCTTTGGGAAATTGCCAGAGCCCTTGTGCTGCCTTCACAAAGCCAGGTAGGCAACCCTCCACCTTGTGAGGCGGTGGCAGTTCTGGGGTTCTTGGCTTTATGCAGTTTTGTGTATATGCATGGACCCCACCAGAACAGAAACCCTTGCATAAGATGCAAGTCACCTGTACATGAAATGTGGATGGGGTTCTTTCTTGCCCCAAAAGTCTTCAGCTGGAATCAATCTGTTTAACCCACTTCAAGGAACGTGGTCATTAATGATGCACAGGGAGGAGGATGTTTTGATGTGGTCATCAAAATGAAGAGTTTTCAGTTGTAAAAAGAAAGACTCTCCTCCCTGAAAGAGAGGGGAGGGGTTGTGGTCGGGAGCCCGAGCTCCGCCTAGCAGGGGGCGTAGCCCCCTGCCTTCAGCTCACCTGGCTGGCGCTCACGCCCCCTCGGTGGCCACCCAACCAGGTGCCGCTGAGGGGGCGTGTTCAGCACCTTTTGCTGCAGCGACAGCCTTTGCCCGGCCTCATTCACCGTCGTCGAATTGGCCTTCTCCCCTATTAAGCTCGCTCCCCTATGTAACCTTTTGGCTTTTTTTTTTTACCCAGATAAAAATGCTGCATCCTATCTGCGAGAAGGGTTTTCCAGCGGGTTCCGAATTCCTATTGCAGGTTCTTTGATTGCGAAAGATTCGCCAAACCAAAAATCAGTTAGGGAAAGGCCGGAAGTCGCCGAACGTAAGATAGCCAAGGAGGTTACCGCAGGCAGGGTGGCGGGCCCGTTTGACAGCCCTCCCATTCCAAACCTGCACATATCTCCACTAGGTATTGTGCCCAAGAAAACCCCCGGGGAATTTAGACTCATTCACAACCTCTCTTACCCGAAAGGTGGATCAGTTAACGACGCTATCCCACCTGAGCTGTGCACAGTTAAGTACGCTTCCTTTGACCAGGCAGTTAAGCTAATCCGTAGTTTTGGACGTGGGGCGCTGTTGGCAAAGTGCGATATCGAATCGGCCTTCCGCCTTCTCCCAGTCCACCCTAGCGACTTTAGGTTGCTGGGTTTCAAATTTCAAGGAAAATATTACGTTGACAGGGCCATGCCCATGGGCTGCGCAGTGGCCTGTTCGGCCTTTGAGGCCTTCAGCACGTTCTTGGACTGGGCCCTTCGCTTCAGGACAAATGCCTCTGGGGTCACGCATTACCTGGACGATTTTCTTTTCGTGGGTCGCCCTGACACGGGGGAATGCGCAGCCTTACTTAAGGCCTTCGCAGCCCTCGCGCGGGACCTGGGGGTTCCACTTGCAGCCGAGAAAACGGAGGGACCCGCCACGCGACTCACTTACTTAGGCATTGAGTTAGATACTGTGACTCAGTCGTCGCGCCTTCCCGTTGAAAAGATCGAAGCCCTTAGGGAATTAATTCAGGACACTCTTAGGCTTAAGAAGATTACCCTTAGGCAGATTCAGTCGTTGCTAGGGCACTTTAATTTCGCGTGCAGAGTGGTGTCCCCCGGACGCCCCTTCTGTGCCCGCCTGACTAGATTGTCTGTGGGTCTTAGACACCCGCTCCATAGGGTTCGCCTCCCAAGGTCGGTCAAGTTAGATCTCGAGGTGTGGTTGGCCTTCTTAGAAAATTACAACGGGGTATCTCTATGGCAGGACGTTTTGAACTTGTCGTCAGACTTCCAGGTACAATCGGACGCGGCCGGATCCATAGGCTTCGGCCTATACTTCAAGGGGCGTTGGTGTGCTCAGCGTTGGCCGACGGCTTGGTTAGGCCAGGCCATCACACGGGATCTCACCTTTCTCGAGTTCTTTCCTATAGTGGTGGCTGTTCACATTTGGACGGATGAGTTCCGGGACCATAGTGTGTGCTTCAGGACCGACAACCTGGCGGTGGTGAACATTCTCGCCAGGCAGTCATCTCGGTCTGAGAGGGTTTCCTCCCTTCTGCGGGCCTTCGTCCTCCGTTGCCTTGAGTACAATATAATATTTTCAGCCAAATTTGTACCTGGAGCCAATAATGATATAGCCGATGCTTTGTCTCGATTCCAGATCCCTCGCTTCCGGTCGCTTGCACCTGGAGCACAACAGTTGCCCGAACCCTTTCCGGAGTACCTGTGGAACGTTGGAGACGCAAAGTGATACAGGGAGTATTAGCGTCCGTAGCACCTTCCACGCTCAGGTCCTACAAGAAGGCCTGGAGTGATTTCATGGGTTTCAGGTTGAGGTTATCCGGGCTCTCATATAACGTGCCTCCCACCTCAGACGACGTTTTGCAGTACCTTTCGCATCTCGACGACCTGGGGCGTGCCCCAAAAACATTAAAAATTCATGTAGCAGCTATCAGTTTCTTTTCAAAAGCTACATTTGCTCATGACCCGTGTAGCGACTTCATGATACGTAGGGCAATCGAGGGATGGAGCAGGTTACAGCCTCCCAGGGACGAAGGCCGTAAGCCGATTTCCTATGGGTTGCTGTCTCAAATTCGCAAAAAACTCAGGTTGATTTGCTGGTCCAGGTTCGAAGCACGCCTTTTTTCTGCAGCATATTCTATCGCCTTTTTCGGCGCACTAAGGGTTGGGGAGGTTGTGTTTGAAGTTAGTGCACGGGGTTCAAACCGCGGACTCCTGTGCGAGGATGTGCAGCTGTCTAGCTCTTCTGTGTCAGTGCTCATACGACAGTCCAAAACCGATCAGGCCAGCAAGGGTGTCCTGGTCAAACTCTCAGCGTCAACACATCAGGGCCCATGTCCGGTAAAGGACACTAGGCGGTATCTCGACCTTAGGCCACCCGGCCCAGGTCCGTTTTTGATTCATGAGGATGGGTCGCCCATGTCGAGATACCAATTCACCAGGGTGCTGCGCAAGGCGATTGAGGCCTGTGGGCTATCTGCCCAGGAGTACGCTGCGCACTCTTTTAGGATTGGTGCCGCAACCACGGCTGCGCACTTAGGGCTACCGGCGGACAGGATCAAAGAAATGGGCCGGTGGAGATCAAATGCTTATAAGTCTTACATTCGCTAGTACGCCTCCAGTTGCTGGCCCCCACTTACCTGCCGTCTTTTTCTGTCTTTACCCCTAGCGTTGCTCAGAAGAAATGTGTGGATCTGCGGCCACAGTATTGTTCATTGGGCCCGCGTACGTGCAGCAAGTTGCGGCCTGGCACCTAACCTTGGCCTCCCAAATGATGTCCGAGTTTCCTGGTTTGCGAGACGAGGCATGCGATGGGAGGAGCTGATGCCGTTGCTCCGTGAGAAAGTAGCCAATTTTGGCCCTCCCGACGCCATCGTGATACAGTTGGGAGAGAATGACCTAACCAGCAGAAAGAGTGTGGACTTATTGGGGAGCATTAAAAGAGACTTGAATACTTTGGCAGCCTTGTGCCCCAGAACGACGGTGTTCTGGTCCTCCTTCCTTAAAAGACTCGAGTGGCGCGGAGCGCAAAATTGTTTGGCCATTGAAAGAACCAGGAAACTCGTAAATCGGGCGGTAGCCCGTTGGGTGCGCTTTATGTCTGGCCGTGTCATCCGGCATGATCGTATTCGTATTAGCGACCGAGCGCTATACCGGAATGATGGTGTCCACTTATCGGACTTGGGAAGCGACTTTTGGCTAGCTAGTGTCAGCAAAAGCATCTGGGATTGGTTGCAGCAGTGAGGGTATTGGCGGCGAGCCTTTGGCTCGGGTGGCGGTTAGGCATTGGAATAATGTGTTGTTGTGTGTCGAAGTGCTAGGTGTGGCCATCGCCTATGCCTTCAATTTTTTAGGGGTATTCCGTTAAAGGAATCTGGGGGTCGTGTATCCGTCCGATGCCTGCTTGGCGGGAGGCCTTGGCACGACCCTCGGTGACAACAGGGGTGAGCCTAGAGTCGGATCAGCATCGACAGGCTCCACCTACTGGTTGAATAACCCATCGTCCAATGCCTAAGCCAATACCTTTTCCATTGCTGTAACCAATAAAGTTGTGGCCTTTTCTTGCCCATTAACCATATATCACGTGTCCTTGTGTCTTCATTTCACCACACGGGGGTCGGGTCCTCGAACCACAAAGACTCTCCTCCCTGAAAGAGAGGGGAGGGGTTGTGGTCGGGAGCCCGAGCTCCGCCTAGCAGGGGGCGTAGCCCCCTGCCTTCAGCTCACCTGGATGGCGCTCACGCCCCCTCGGTGGCCACCCAACCAGGTGCCGCTGAGGGGGCGTGTTCAGCAGCTTTTGCTGCAGCGACAGCCTTTGCCCGGCCTCATTCTCCGTCGTCGCCTCGTCGGGAAGTCACCCACCCTCCACTCCCTTTTAGTCAGGGCTTAGGTTTTTGGCCTTGCTATGGACCTTAGGTTGGTCGCCCCGGTTGCCTGGGGGGCCTGGTAGGAGTTTTTCCACTTGGCACTAGGCTATTTGGTTTTTTTCGCCTACCTCGTAGCAATCGTCACAACTTTTGCGGTATTGGTGGGTAGGTTAGGCATTGGAATAATGTGTTGTTGTGTGTTGAAGTGCTAGGTGTGGCCATCGCCTATGCCTTCAATTTTTTAGGGGTATTCCGTTAAAGGAATCTGGGGGTCGTGTATCCGTCCGATGCCTGCTTGGCGGGAGGCCTTGGCACGACCCTCGGTGACAACAGGGGTGAGCCTAGAGTCGGATCAGCATCGACAGGCTCCACCTACTGGTTGAATAACCCATCGTCCAATGCCTAAGCCAATACCTTTTCCATTGCTGTAACCAATAAAGTTGTGGCCTTTTCTTGCCCATTAACCATATATCACGTGTCCTTGTGTCTTCATTTCACCACACGGGGGTCGGGTCCTCGAACCACAAGTGGAATCTCTCACTGGAATAGCATCCATCTATCGCTTTTGTGTTTTTACTGAAGGCCTGCCTAGGAGACATGTGAATTTCTTAGAGATGTTCCAGGATAGTGATGATTAGGAGATCTGAGGACAGTGATTCATTGGACTCATTCGGATGCTTTCAGCAAAGAGCTACACATGTCCCCCCTTTTAAAGGAAAGAATGCATTGATGTATGAAAGCATAAGAAGAACCCTATTGGAACAGGCCAGTGGACCATCTTGGTCCAACCAGATGCCCATGGGAAGCTCACAAACAGAATCTGCACACAACAGCACTCACACTATTTGTGATTCCCTACTGGCCTTGTGTAGATCAATTCACTTCTCATCTACCAGCCTTTTAGTTCTCCTTTTCCACAACAGCACACTTGTGATTCCCTACTGGCCTTGAATAGACCAATTCACTTCTCCTCTACCAGCCTTTTAGTTCTCTTTTTTCAACTTTTCATTACTCAAGGACAGGGTTTCCCAAACTTGGGTCTCCAGCTGTTGTTTGACTACAACTCCCATCATCCCTGACCACTGGTCCTGTCAGCTAGGGATGGTGGGAGTTGTAGTCCAGCAACAGCTGAAGACCCAAGTTTGGGAAACCCTGCTCTAGGAGGTTGCCATGTGCTCATGGTGTTGTTTTCTGGGGGGCTGTCCCTTTCTTATGCTTTTTAGTAACATTTTGTGTTTCTGCATGCCTTGCGGTTCCATACTCACTGCAAGCAGGCGGGTGCCTCCCTCTTGCTTCGCTGTGGCCCCATTTTAACACCAATCTTCTCAGCACTCTGCACTTAAGCTCACTACTGGAGGAAATAGTGTCATGCACAACTTACCTTTTCACACATGGGAGCTGGTGAGGTTTCTTCTGACTAACAGGTTGCAGTACAATTATTCATGTCCTACGATATTGTTAACCCAAGTGCAAACACCCTCTTGGCTTTGAATCATTGGGGGCTGCTGCTGTACAAACCAATGCAGCAAGCAGAATGGAGCCTTCAAGCAATGTGTAAAACAGGAGGGATGTTAAGTATTAGGGGTGTTGCAGATGCGTCCCTATTTTTATCTGTGAGATGTTGGAAGCTGTACAAGCGAACCCCAGGGATTCCAAAGCCGTTCAAATAAAATCCTTTACAACCTCTCCAGAGAAAACTGTTTTGACTTGCCTCTGGAAGGTGATGCCAATTTTCCAGGCCATTTCATGCATCTGAGGAAATGGAGCCCGGACGGGGAGAACGCTTTTATGACGATCCATTCATTAAGACACACCATTCCGAGAGGTCCTCCTGACAAAGCCCCCACAGAAATGGACATGGGCTGTGGAAGACCCTGATGAAACAGCCAGGAGGAGACAGCTTTGCCCCCACAAAAAGGAGCAGAAATTTCCAACTGGACAGCAAAATCTGTGCCATTATGGCACAGCAGGAAGGGCGATAAGAAAGATGGATTTGCCCATTTGCTGCCAGTCTTCTTTTTTTAAGAAAAAAAATGCAATACAAATAGCCCTGCTCTGTGACCCTTCCCAATTTCCCTGTGATACGATAAAGCAGATCCACCAGTATACCTCCCCGGGGGCCATGACTCATATCTTGGACTTCAAATGGCTTGACCTGGTCCCGCTTTATGTATGCTAATGACAAGCCTCTGGGTCCCCTATTCCAGGTCCTCATATTTTATCCTTCCTGTTACACACACACACACACACACACACACTTCATGAGCCAGGTTCCTCGCCATAGCTCATTAACCTGCAGAGATGTAATGGCAACAATGCCAGCCCCACGAAAATGTTGAATAGAAAGAGCCATGTGGCCCAACACAATATTTTATTGGCCATTTAACTAGGAGGCTTAAAATCCTCACAGGCTCCTGAGCCAAAGAGCGTAATGGGCCCTAGAAAATGAATGTGTGCGCCTTAATAGTTTGAGGGCCGAATGAGGAGGGGAAAGGAGGGGCGGAGAGTGGAAGGGTGGCTGAACAGAAAAGGCCCAGAATAAAAATACCATAGAACTGTAGAGTTGGCAAGGGATTCCCAAAGGTCATCTAATCCAACATCGCTACAATGCAAGGAATCACAGCTAAAAAATCCCTGATAGCTGCTGTATGTTTTCATCTGATTTTAGTTTACTGCTGATTTTGAATGTTTTAAAGGGTTGGGTGTTTGTTTGTTTGTTTACTGTTTTTTACTGATTATTTTATTGCCTCACCCTCTTTGTAAACCACTTTTAGTTTTGGGTTTTGGTTTTTTGGTTTTGACAATCAAGCCATGTATAAATTTCATGAAATAAATAATTACCAAGCAATATTAAGCCATAAATCCAATCCAGTGCCCTGTGGGGTCCTCTAGGTTTGGGCTATGGATAAGCTTGCTAGAACCAATAATACCCAAAGCACCTCCTTTGTCACAATGTCTTTATTTGTCCCCTCAAAAACAAAAACAAAAAGCAGAAGCATTTGAGGAGTTAAGTCTACATGTTCCCAGATGATGTGTGATATTTCTTTATGTGTTGTCTCCCAATAATCCTGGGTCAGGACCACCACACATGTTCCCCTGTGACCACATCCCTGTCAACAGGTAAGTGCCCATCCATATGGGGTTAACTGCACAGGTGTGCTATGCAGTGCTATTGATAGAATTTCCCCAAATATATGCTAACATGCCAGATTTCCAAAACACCTTATCACCAGTGTCGCTGCAAATTTGCATGCCACAATTATATTTCTGCTTTGAGCTTCTTCCCTTGGCTGTCTCAGACTCTTCCAGCCAACTGAAAACAGAGACTTTAACCCAAGAATATACTCTGTAAGAACAGCACAGAAAAGGAATAGAAAGAGGCAAAGTGACTGTGCATAAGAATGAACGTGATTTCTAACCTGGCTTCTGGCACAGGAGGAAAGGGGAGTATTTTGGTATTTCTTGTTATAATCAGTTTCTGTTTTGTGACCTTATACAATATGTATATCATTGGAAAAGCAATGAAAATGTAAGGAAGAATAAAGCTTCCCTTTCACAGGGAAGGGCTGTAGCTTGTCTTGGGTTCAATTCCCAGTGGCATTTCCAGTTGGGGTTGGAGAGATTCCTACTTGAAATCCTGGAGAGCTGCTGCCAGTCAGTGCAGGCAGTTACTAAGGTAGATGGACCAGGGGCCTGATTCACTATACAGTGGTAACATTGGGTTAAGTACTTAATTCATTCCGGAGGTCCGTTCTTAACCTGAAACTGTTCTTAACGTGAAGCACCACTTTAGCTAATGGGGCCTCTTGCTACCGCCGCACTGCCGAAGCACGATTTGTGTTCTCATTCTGAAGCAAAGTTCTTAACCTGAAACACTATTTCTGGGTTAGCGGAGTCTGTAACCTGAAGCGTATGTAACCTGAAGCATATGTAACCTGAGGTATCACTGTAAGGCAGCTTCCTATGTTCCTATGTACCAGTAATGGGCTGTTAGCAGTTGTCTCTATTTTCATCCGTGAAGAATACCAAATGCTTAAAGGGAACCTTTCTTTACCTGCCTCCCTACATGATACCTGAGCCCACCATGCCTGCCAAATCCATCCCAAGAACAAAGAGAAAACTTTCTCTTGCAGGCACTATCTCCTGACCTAAGTCTTGCCAGGCTCTGCTCCCTTTCCAGGGTAACTATTGTTTTTGAAAAGCCCTGGGAAGAAAGAGAAAGAGAAAGGAGAGAATCAGACACACAAAGACAAGAAAATGAGATCAAATCGTCATGCTTGCTGGCCATGCACTAGCAAGAATGAAAATAGTTTGGAAGTTAAAATACAATGAAGCCAAACTTCTCAGCTTGAATATAATCTTTTTTTAAAAAAAGAAAGAAACCTTGAAAGAACAAAGGTGGTGTTGGAATAGAGAATATTCCTCTCTGCAAAGCAAATTTGAAAAGGAACGGGAAACGTCAGAAAACTCAACAATTGCATGCTAAGAAATCTCATTGTTAGGAGGTCAGGGAAGAATTGTGGCAATCTCTGAACACGCACGGCAGAGACTCCCACTTCTGAATCTTTGCTCCACTTTGAAACACAGAGGAATGGCAGAGAAGGAGCTTTATTATCCAGACAGCCAATATTACCAAGACATTTGTTATCTCCAGGTAGTGCTGAGAATGACCCCTCTCTGAAGTCACTGCCAGACAGACAGCATCTTCACCCGTATCAATCTTATGGGGCCCTAGAATTAGCCAGTAAAGTCATTCAGCTTCCTTGGGTTCTATGACTTCTAATGGGCCATTCATTGCCCCTCAGACTAACCTAATGCATATTATAAGAATGGGGAAATGGAGAACCATGTACACCACCTCGAGCTCCTTGGAAAAAGAGGTGGGAAATAAATGCAATAAATAAATAAATAAATTGTGGTTTCTTGTCTCCAGATGCATCCATCTGAATCTCATGGACCTGTTCCTCTTCAGGAATAATGACAGTGAGACACCATTTCACCTTAGTTGGTCTCTAAGGTGCTACTGGGAGGAATTTCTTTGTTTGTTTCGATCATTTCACCTGTTTGGATTGAACAATGGAGGAAATAATTAAAATAAATCAACAGGTTCCTGAGATCCAGGTGGCACTGTCCATGGCTGATTTTTAATGTGGTTAAGTGCCCTCTCAAACCACTTCCCAGAAGTGTCATATTTCCCCAGCATTAAAGATAAATTTCTCATGAAAAGGTCACCCCCAGAGTTCGGCAAAAGTCCTTAATCAAGCCTTCTACCACCCATTAAGTTATGCAGCAATTATACAGCTGGGCAGTGAGATCCTTTCTCTCCCCTTCTGAGTTCGTTTTTGGGAAATGGCTGTGGAGTGAACACATTCTCGATTGGCTTTTTTTTTTTTTAATGAGTTTTCCAGCACAGAGTAGCAGTTATGGGAACCAGCTGGCTGAAGAGAGCTCTTTCCAAAACCCAGGTCATTCTGTTCTCTCGCAGGCAGCTCAGGTCATCGGTAACCAGGGACGGGAGACCTGCTAAAAGCTTTTCATAATGCTAACATCTCAAAATGGCCACCTTAGCAAACCCAAGACCCAAAGGGACAGCATCAAGAATGGCAGAGCCCATGTGAATTGTTAGGATAAACTTCCTAAATCAGAGGTAGCTAACCTGCAGCCCTTCTGATGTTATTGGATTTTGACTTTTTTGTAAGGTAGGTAAAGGTAAAGGGACCCCTGACCATTAGGTCCAGTCGCGGATGACTCTGGCGTTGCGGCGCTCATCTCACTTTACTGGCTGAAGGAGCCGACGTAGAGCTTCCAGGTCATGTGGCCAGCATGACTAAGCCACTTCTGGTGAACCAGAGCAGCGCACGGAACCACCATTTACCTTCCTGCCAGAGTGGTACCTATTTATCTACTTGCACTGGCGGGCTTTCAAACTGCTAGGTTGGCAGGAGCTGGGATGAGCAATGGCAGCTCACCCTGTTGCGGGGATTCGAACCGATGACCTTCTGATCAACAAGCCCTAGGCTCTGTGGTTTAGACCACAGCGCCACCCGCATCCCTTTTTCTAAGTTGCATTGGGTCAATTTTTGTAGGGAGAACAGGAGCTAATAAGTGCAAATAAATAAACTTCCATTATTCCAGAGCATTGGCTGTGTTGACTGCAGACGATGGGAGCTGGAATCCAACAACATCTGAAAGCACATAGGCTGCATTTACACAGCAGCCCCCCCCCCCATTTCTATCACATTTCCCTTGCTGTTAATTTATGCATTTGAGCTTTCATGAGACATAAAATCCTACTTCCAGAAAACTAATGGAATATAGTGCATATTTAACACTCATTTCCGTGTTGTCTCATTCCAGAAAAAAATATGTTTGCAGCCTCCTTAACCAAGAAAATTGAAAGAGTAAAATGATGGAAATGGAGGTGATATATGAGCATGCAATCCTTTCCTGCTGTTTTCATGGGGGAATCATGGAAGAACAGAAACAGGCAAGTGTGGAATGAATGGAGGAGTAGCAATGTTGTTCAATGACATTCATTATTGTGTCACACCATCCTCTCTGGTGGAAATGAAATTTAGCATGATATTGGTGAAAAAGCCACAATTCCATAACAAATCAGGTACAGTGGTGTGGAAGGAACATTAGGAAACAAGACCAGAAGCACTAACATTAAAGTTAGGGGAAATAACACAATATTTGCCAATTCTGAATGCACCCATGAAAAAGATGGCAGGTGAACTAGTCCACAGACTTAGATGCACCTAAATGGGATTGGACAAATCCATGGCTATTAGTCATTGTTGCTGAATAGAAACTCAGTCTTTACCGTCTGCCTCTGAATACTAATTGTCAGGAATGACAATTGAGAAGAGGACTGTTGCACTCATGTCCTCCTTGATAGGTGCACTTGATAGAATTTTATAAAATGATGTGTGGCATGGAGAAAGTAGATAGACAATATATATATACCGTATTTTTTGCACCATAACACTCACTTTTTTCCTCCTAAAAAGTAAGAGGAAATGTCTGTGCGTGTTATGGAGGCAATGCCTACGAGTGTCATGCCTATGGATTTTCCTCCTCTAAAAACTACGTGCGTGTTATGGTCGGGTGCGTGTTATAGAGCGAAAAATACGGTATATTCTCCCTCTCTCATAGCATTAGAATTCGTGGACACCCAAGGAAACTGAATGTTGAAAGATTCAGGATGGATAAAAAGGAGTCCTTCTTTATGCAGTGCAAAGTTGAGCTATACAGTGGTACCTCGGGTTACGAACTTAATTCGTTCCGGAGGTCCGTTCTTAACCTGAAACTGTTCTTACCCTGAGGTGTGCTTTTGCTAATGGGGCCTCCCGCTGCAGCTGTGCCACCGGCATGCGATTTCCATTCTCATCCTGGGGCAAAGTTCTCAACCCGAAGTACTACTTCCGGGTTAGCGGAGTTTGTAACCCGAAGTGTTTGTAACCTGAAGCGTTTGTAACCCGAGGTACCACTGTAGAAGTCCTTCCCACAGGAGGCAGTGATGATCAGCAACTTGGATGGCTTCAAAAGAGGATTGGACAAATATATGGGGGAAGAAGAAGAGTTTGGATTTGATATCCCGCTTTATCACTACCCAAAGGAGTCTCAAAGCAGCTAACATTCTCCTTTCCCTTCCTCCCCCACAACAAACACTCTGTGAGGTGAGTGGGGCTGAGAGACTTCAAAGAAGTGTGACTAGCCCAAGGTCACCCAGCAGCTGCATGTGGAGGAGCGGAGATGCAAACCCGGTCCACCAGATTACAAGACTACCACTCTTAACCACTACACCACACTGGGAGGAGGCTATCATTGGCTACTAGCCACAATAACTATGCTCTGCCTTCTTGGTTGGAGTCAGCCATGCTTCTGAATACCAGTGGCTGGAAGTCACAGGAGGGGAGAGAGTGCTTTTGTGCTCAGCTCCTGTTTGTGGGTTTCCTACAACATCTGGTTGTCCACTGTGAGAATAGGATGCTGGACGAGACAGACCTTTGGTCTCATCCAGATGAGCTCTTAGCAGTGACAGAGAGCAGATGCTTTTGCTTGTGGTCTTTCTGTGGGTATCAGTCTGGTTCTTGGAGAAGATAGGAAGCCATGGTATAGGAAGTTTTGGTCTTATCTTGCAGGGGTTTTTAATGTTCTCATGGATGGATGTGAAACCTGTAGCTCTCCATGTATTTGAACTGAGACCTATAATGGTTGTCAATTTCCTACCAGACAAAGTTCAATGTGTTACTATTAGTATATAAAGCCCTTAATAATTTAGGGCCACTTTACATGCTAGATAGCCTTATATGCTCACAGGTTTCGATCAGTGGAACTGGCACTATTACAAGTGCCACCTATTACCTGTTCTGCATCTGTAAGAAACTGATCTTTCAGTGGGGCAGCATCTACACTCTGGAACTCCCTGCCCATTGGCATCAAGCGCCATCACTGTACACTTTCTGGTGCCTACTAAAACATTTTTATTTAGACAAGTCTACCCAGACAGATATAATATGGATGGATGTTTCAAACTGTTTTTTTAGTTTCTTGCTGATTTTATCTGCTGAAGAGTTGCTTTTTCAGTTTTTGCTGAAGATTTCATTCTTTCATTCTCTTTGTAAAGTGCTCGAAATGTGGGGTTTGTTTGGTGTGTTGCTTTTTTAACAATCAAGTGGTGCATAAATTTTGTGAAATAAATGAAAGTTAAGCAACTCCCATCCCCTACTGGCCAGAGTCCAGCAACATCTTTACGGCCACCAGCTCCACTTTCCTTTTCCAGAACTTTGGCCTAAGGATCCTTAAACAACCAACCATGGCACTAAAGAATCTTGTTTCCTGCTGCTCTGACACACACACACCCATTTCCCCTGACAGCATCTGAAGAGGATGCTCTTTAATCCCAGTTGGCTGCGCATATGTCACGAGCCATCATCCTAATGGATGAAACGTTTGTACAAATTGCACCCGGAGCTGTGCTCGTGTGGTTTAAATACTGTCATCTTCCTCCGGTATCAATCACTTTGCTTTGTTAATCATTCCTCCCTGTCGGAGGGATGAGACGCAAAATGGGCTCTGGATGGGCAAACAGCATGTCTGTTCTGCATCGTGCGAGGCATTAACCTCGCGCAATGCTCCGCACCACATTCCAGGTAATTGAAATAGCTCTGCATAAGCAGAATTCCCTCGAAAATCAATTATTTACTTATGGCGAACAGGCAAGTCCGGGGGCTTATTTATGATCTAGCCACCCATGCCGCCTTCTCAATCTTGTTTATTTCCAAATAAATAAAAAGCTGTCTGATTAGAGATAAAGGTCTCGGGGCGTCTTCTTTCTCCCACCCCTCTCTCAAAGTGTATGATTGATATGAAGAAAATCTTTATGCCCATAATCCTTCCATCCAGCTCTTTAACTGAGTTGTTGTCTGCAATCTGCTGCACAACAGGAGATGCTGATTGGGTGTCTCAAAGATCCTTGGAGAATTTAGGCTCCTCATCAGGACCGGATTAACCATGATGCTCGGCGCTCCGGTCCCAGGATTGCCCCCATGCTAACCTCTGAACTGTGGGGCTAGATCGAGCCTTAAAAGCAATTCTGTTTGGTCTCCTGGTGCTCCGAGCAAATATTAATTAACAGAGGGCAAATCCTTGCCCTGCAGTTTCTCTCACCAGGAAAAAAAAGACACTGTCGAGATTTGTAAAAGACAAAGCTCCTGTATTTTCAAGTTCTATCACTTTTCAGAACTCTATATGTAACATAGATATAACATGCATACTCTCCGACATTTCCCTGATGAAAATAGGGATGTCCTGTTCTATTATTATTATTATTATTATTATTATTATTATTATTATTATACCTCATCCATCTGACAGGCTTGCCTCAGCCACTCTGGGCAGCTTCCAACATATATAAAAACATAATAAAATATTAAACATTAAAAGAAACTTCCCTATACAGGGCTGCCTTCAGATGTCGTCTAAAGCTTGTATAGTTACTTATCTCCTTGGCTCAGTGGTCGCATAACTCCATACCCTCCAACATTTCTCCAATGAAAACAGGGACATCCTAAGGAAAAGCAGGACATTCCAGGATCAAATCAGAAACTGGGGTGGCTTCAGTAAGTCCCCCTGGAAAATAGGGTCACTTGGAGGGTCTGAACACATAAGTGTCTCAGGCTTTAGTGAGGCTTTATTTATTTTACTGTATGTTGCCTAAAATGTATGCATCTCCTCGTAGAGGAGGTTTAAAAGAAAAATAAAACAATAGCATTATTAGTAAACACATCAATTTAAAACATTCAAAAATATAAAATCAGTGATAAATTAAAAACACATGGTGGCATTCTACACATCTGGGTAGGCTTGTCGAAACAATAATGTGTTCAGCAGGTGCCACAAAGAATCATAAAATTTTAGAGTTGAAGGTGCCTGCCAGCTGTCAATAGGCAGATAGTTCCAACGTGTAGGTGCCGCCACAATAAAGTATTGATTTCTTACAACTGTGGAATGGGTTTTACATGGTACCTGTGACAGTGACAGTTCTGCAGATTGAAGCAGTCAAGTGCTAAGGCAATCTCACAAATAAACTGGTTCTAAGTTGTTAAGGGCTGTATTAAAAGGAAGAAAGAAAAGGAGGGTAAAGGACCACTGGATTGTTATGTCCAGTCAAAGGCAACTATGGGGTTGCAGCGCTCATCTCGCTTTCAGGCCGAGGAAGCCGGCGTTTGTTCACAGACAGCTTTCCGGGTCCTGTGGCCAGCATGACTAAACTGCTTCTGGCACAACACAACATCGTGACGGAAGCCAGAGTGCACGGAAATGCCGTTTACCTTCCCACCATAGAATCATAGAATCATAGAGTTGGAAGAGACCACAAGGGCCATCGAGTCCAACCCCCTGCCAAGCAGGAAACACCATCAGAGCACTCCTGACATATGGTTGTCAAGCCTCTGCTTAAAGACCTCCAAAGAAGGAGACTCCACCACACTCCTTGGCAGCAAATTCCACTGTCGAACAGCTCTTACTGTTCGGTACCTATTTATCTACTTGCACTGATGTGCTTTCAAACTGCAATGTAGGCAGGAGCTGGGACAGGGCAATGGGAGCTCACTCTGTCGCGGGGATTTGAACCGCCAACCTTCTGATCAGCAAGCCCTAGGCTCAGTGGTTTAGACCACAACGCCACCCATTTAGGCAATGTTATGGTTGAGTAATAGGGTGTTGATGCTTTCTGTTTCAAAAATAGGGACATGGGGTGGGGAAGGGGGTGGTTCAAGTTCTGTGACAGCATCCCACCAAGGCTTCTGTGGGTGACTGGTGTTTTCCATGCATGGCGAATGTGACGCCATAACTGATGATTGCATCAGAACTGTGAGGGATACTTGCTGGCGGCTGCCTTTGGTGTTGTGTGTCTTCCTTTTTTAAATCCTGATTTTGACACTGCTGAAAGGGGAGGATAGGAACCCCCCCCCCAACTGCTTATACCAGCAAAAGTTGTGGCATTTTATCTAGATGGCTTTGCCATCACAGAATTACAAATTTTGGCTTCCAAATATGAGGTGGCGTAGCTTTGACTCTGCGGTCTGCCTGATTTCAACTTCCGCATGCTGAGAATCTTCCATCTCCCTTCTGGTTATTTCAGATGACTCGCATGAGCTCCTTCTCTCAATATCAATTTGTTTTCGAGAGAGAGATAAAGCCATTTGCATTTTCAAGTTGATCAGGGTTTTTTTTTTTGTTTTGGGGCATTTTCCGAGCTAGGGACTTCACTCCTAAATAGAGAAAGCAAAGAGAACAGCAGTAAAATGTGTTTTGACAAGATTCCAAGGAGGTCCGATTGCCTCAATTGTTTGAAAGAGCCAGAAGGGAGCAGGAAACCGAACTTGGATACAATTGTGAGAGTAAGGAATGAGGAATCGAGATCGAGAAAGACTTTTCCCGAGTCCCATTTTTGCAGTGCACCAACCCAGTCCAATGGTCCTAAAGGAAACTGTGAATTCTCCATTTTTACAATGCATTTTCAGTAAAAAAGCATGCAGTACAATCTCATCTTATGTGATAATTATGTTCCAGGGTGGCATATACAGTGGTACCTCAGGTTAAGTACTTATTTCATTCTGGAGGTCTGTGTTCTTAACCTGAGGTACCACTTTAGCTAATGGTACCTCCTGCTGTCGCCGTGCCACTGAAGCACGATTTCTGTTCCCATCCTGAAGCAAAGTTCTTAACCCAAGGTACTATTTCTGAGTTAGCGGAGTCTGTAACCTGAAGCGCCTGTAACCTGAAGTGTCTGTAACCCGAGGTACCACTGTATATGCAAAAACACATATGTACCCCCTTGAAACCACCACCGTGCTTTGGAGCCATCACTGGAAGTGGTCAAAGGGTAGAACTGCAACCACCACAGATCAGGTATTTCAAGACAGAGCAAGCAGGTTTCACCTCTTTCACTAAAGCAGGAATGGGGAACCTCGGGCTCAGGGGTTAAATTTGTCCCTCCCCAAAAAACCAGGCCTCTTTGTCTGGCTCACAGGACTCTCAACAGGTCTCACAGCTTTTATGGGCCTTACTCTGAAACATCTGCAAGTGCTTTCACCTGGCTGGGCTATGTGCTTGAACTGTGATAATTCCGTTTGCTTGCCTGGCTAGAGCACGGAAAGATGTGGGGTAAGTTTGGAAACCCCTGGCTTTTGTGTGGTTGGAATTCAGAAGGAACTATCACAGCCACTTTTCTATCAGGTTCAAGGAGGCCCAGGAACTCTACGTGCAATGAATATGTGCATATCATAATTTTAAAAAAACACAGATTAGCATCATCAGCAAATGAGCAATTACTGCAATTAAAACACCCCAGGGTGACCCAACCCAAACTTTGCTTGGTTACCAAGCAACAGCTAATTTCTGAAATAAAGGAATCAATAATGTTGGCTAACTGCTGCCATTTAGATGGCAGCTTCTTTTGGGTCTCTCAGTTTATCTGAGTTCGTGTTCCTTTCTGCACTGTCTCCTCTATCAGCTATGAATGGGATGGAGCAGCTAATTACATCCAGTCTGGGTCATGTTGGCACTCAGTCATAGGTCCCTCCAACCTTCGAAATTCAGTTGCATCCTGTTCTGCCTCATTCTGTCACTCTGTACACATCTTGGACGCACATTTTGTTAGACGTTTGGGTGCAATTCAGCTTGCAGAAGGGGGTTTGCATGGGGTCAAAAAGGATGGTGCAAGGGACATCCAGGCTATCCCTCTACCTTTAACCTCTGTGCTGACCTCCCTATCCATTTAGGTAAAACGGTAAAAAAAAAGGTAAAGGACCCCTGGACAGTTAAGTCCAGTCAAAGGCAACTATGGGGTGTGGTGCTCATCTTGCTTCAGGCCGAGGGTGTTTGTCCGCAGACAGCTTTCTGGGTCGTGTGGCCAGCATGACTAAACCGCTTCTGGAACACCATGACGGAAACCAGAACACACAGAAACACTGTTTACCTTCCTGCCACAGTGGTACCTATTTATCTACTTGTACTGGTGTGCTTTTGAACTGCTAGGTTGGCAGAAGCTGGGACAGAGCAACAGGAGCTCACCCCATCTCACAGATTCAAACAGCTGACTTTCAGATCAGCAAGCCCAAGAGACTCAGTGGTTTAGACCACAGCGCCACCCGCTCCATTTACCAATCTATTTGATGTTAGACTTAGGCTGCATCCTATTTGCAACTTCCTCCTCATATTTTCTCAGGATCTTGAATGGTGATGTTATTAAGTGTACTTCCCTTAATAAACCTAAGCATTTATAGTTTACACTAAGTCTCAGTCCGAATGCCTTCCAATTAAAGGTGTGCTCCAAGCAAGGATTCATTGCACTAAAGGTAACTTCTGCTGTTGAATACAAACTCCAAAGGCTAACATTTACACAATATACATGCTTTTCCATGCACCCACCAGTAAAAGACACATTTTGTATGTAAACTGCTTAGATGTTTATACATACATGGTTTATAAATATTCTGTTAAATAAATATTTTATGTAAAGGGCATGCAAATTTGGGGTGCACTTTTTCCTTAGCAAAAATGCACTGCAAAATCCAGAGGACTAGGGGATGCATTCTAGTTAACAAACAGGTTTGAGTGCATCAGGTCGGAGTCAATCCTCCGTGGGCCAAATGAATCTTTCCCCCATCCCTACTATCTGCCTCCTTCCCTTCCATTATTGCCCTGGATGGCTGGTTGTCTGTCTCCCTCCCAGCTTGCCCCCTAGACAGTGAAAACCTCTGCAAAAATGGAGGAGACTTTGCAGTCAGTGTAGGTTGTTCTTCAGTGCAGAATATATAATCAAAACTGGGTGGTTTGTTGTTGTTGTTCTCATTTTTTGTTGGGACTCAGAATTGCATCATGGAAGGGTGGGCAATATCATATAAGGTGAGCCCTCCAGTGTCTGGTTATGGTGTTTCTGGCTGCTGAAAGTAGGTGGGTTATGAGTGCTTTGGAGAGACCTGTCAGGAGTAAGCATGGACCAATGGTACCAAATAGTATGGGAAACAGCCCTACTAGAAAAATTAACCAATAAACTGAAACTGACATGGGGACAAACAGAAGAAGACACCTTTACCCCGGTATGGCTCCCCTTTATCACATACACAGCCCAACAAGACAATGACAATAATCCTCCAACAGCATACAAATCAATATGGCTAACCTGATCCAAAACACCCACCCACCCACCCCACTCACACACGAAAACAAAGATCACCGCAGCCAATCACAAACAAACAACCACACCCTAGGCCAACCCCAACCTCTCTCACCACCAAAGAAACACAAATGAACAGCAGAGAACCTGCACGGGCAATGCTAACACCAAACCCTACATACATTAAGCAAAATGGAAACATCACCACCCGACCCCACTCCCACCCCCACCCTTCCCCCCTTAATGTCTCAAAAAATGAAACTGATTTGTAAAAATGTTACACAGAAAAAATACGAGAGACATTGCACATACTTCTGTAAAACAAGAAAATCTTTAATATAAGGTGAGCCCCTCTGAGGCCACATTCACCCCAGACACTATGATAACATTTTAAACAGGCATGGCTTCCCTCAAATAATTATAGGAACTGTAGTTTGCTCTGGGTTACACGGAGAGTCATTAGGAGGCCGCCTATTCCTTCCCAGAGATTCAATTCCCAGAGTTCCCTATGAAGAGGGACTGACTGTTGAACCACCCAGAATTGTTAACTATGTGAGGGGGATAAGGGTCTCCTACCAACTCTCAGCACCCTGAACAAAATACAACTTGCTGAATTCTTTGGAGGAAGCCATAACTGTTTGAAATGGTATCATAGTGCTTGAAATGCATAGTATGATGTGGCCTGAATCCAGATCATTGTGTACTTATTCAGGTGAGTGTGGGTAGGGAAGGGGGATTCGTAATGACCCTCAAGGATGTGTCATGAGCTGGGAGAGCTTTGCTAATGCTAAACTGGGTTCACATCTGCACCCCTGTGGGTAACTTTCAGCACCCTTAACAAACTGCAGCTCCCAAAATTAATTTGGGACTCTTCAAAGTGGCATCATAGTGCTTTAAATGTATGGTGTGAATGTGACCTGATTCAGACTTCATATCTCCAGAAAGCCCATAAACCACTCAAACATGCATTGACAGCTCTCTAACTGTTGCTCCCCAGAAGCTGCTACTTGTTTTGCTAGTTCTCTCCTTGGGTTGGTCGCCCACCCCAGTCCTTTGGGTTAAAACGGACTAAGAACCTCAAAGCAATTCAGTGCAATAAGCTTGTCAACAGCTTGGCCTTCAAGCGATTAACGTAATGGGCATTTCACAAAAGACTACAGCCCCACGATTATGGGGGAAATAATGCTAATAATAAAAAGATCCTTCCCTTTCAAAAGGCAGCATCCTCTGAAGGGATAATCTCTCCTTCCCTCTCCTTTGTTGAGCAATTCTGAAACAAAATACCCATAATCCACTGGGCCTTGGCAATGGCTCTATTCAGCCCATGGAATTGTAGGAACAATAGCTCCAGGGAGAAGAAAGGGGATTTTAATTTCAAAGCCCCGCTAAAATAACGATTCCAATTAAGGATGCTTGCTCTTCAGGAAGACAGATCACCTCTCACCCACCCTTTTCTGTTGGAGCATAGTTGTCTATTCTCTTTTGATTCTGCTGACAAATTTGGGTTCATTCAAGGTCGCCGTATTCTTTATCAACTGACAGGTATTCACCGGCTGCTCATGAACTTGGGGTCATTACCTTCGCTCTTCCTCTTCCAAGGTCTGTTCACCCCACTGATAAGAGGGTATCATAAAACCAGCCAAGGAGCAGGGAAGGGCATGTAGATTTGTTGAGGAGGTGGAGCATGGACTCTATTCAGAATGGCTGGATTTGGGGGGGACTTTAATTTAGGGGAGGAGGCAACTAAGAGGGATGATGGTAGATGTTTATAAGATTATGTATGGTGTGGAGGGAGAGATATGTCATAAAATCATAGAACTGTAGAGTTGTAAGGGGCCAAAGTCCTGCAATGCAGGAATCACAGCTAAAGAAACCCTGACAGATGGCCATCCAATCTCTCTTTAAAAACCTCCAATGAAGGGGAGTCCACCATCTTCTGAGAGAGTCCATTACACTGCTGAATGGCTCTTACTGACAGAAAGGTCTTACTATCTTTAGTTGGAATCTCCTCTCTTGCATTTGAATCCATTGGGTCAGGTCCTACCCTCTGGAGCAGCTGACAACCAGCTTGTCCCGCCTTCCATGTGAAGGTCCTTCAGATACGTGAATATCATCATCCACCCCACAACAAATCTCCAGCTGTCTCAATCTATTGTGATGTCCACAAATGTCAGGCTTTGGGTAATCAGCTTCCTCCCCCTGTGGCAGTAGATACGAAAATCAAAGAAAGGAATGTCTTACCAGTTAGAAACTTTAATAATCACAGTGAAAGAACAAAGAACACATCTCCTAGAAATGGTGGTGCTCCCAATTAAGGATCACACCCCCTTCCATCCCTATTAATGTACATCACTCCTACATCTTGTAAGCTGAGTTTGTATCCTCTGCGCTTTCTGTTCTGAGACTTTCTGAGCTCTTTGAGACTTTGGAAAGATCGGAGGAATGCTGTCCAATGACTGTGAATCTGTTAAACCTCTCTCTTCCAATGTTTCTTCACCTAGCTGTTCCCCATCCAGTATTTCCCAGCTTCTGCCTTCTGAACTATGCCCCTCTGCAAACCACTGTTCCAAATCTATACTGTCCTCCTGCTCCTGGGAAGATTAAGGAGCAGAGGGAGGGGGTGGCTTCCACCATTCCTCCTCAGCGCAGCCCTCTTCAGCACGGTCCCTGACAAGAAATGCACAAGTAAAATTCACTGGGTGTCCATGTGTTCTAGCATTAAGAGAGAGGGAGAAAAACTTTTCCAATGAAGATGAATGTTGGAAGATTCAGGACGGTTAAAAGACAATATTTCTTCATGCACTGCATAGTTCAAATATGGAACTTACTTCTGCAGGAAGCAGCAATGGCCACCAACTTGGATAGCTTTTGAAGAGATTAGACAGATTCATGGAGGCGATTTTTATCGATGGCTACTAACTGCAGTGAAGGCTATGCGCTACCTTCACAGAGAGAGGCAGCAATGCTTCTGAACACCAGTTGCTGGAAACCACAGGAGGGGAGAGTTGCTCTTGTACTCAAATCCTTCTTGCTGGCTTCCCACAGGCATCTGGTTTTCCACTGTGAGAACAGGATGCTGGATGAGATGGGTCAGTGGCCTGATCCAACAGGGTCTTCTTACCTTAGGGCAGGCATAGGCAAACTCGGCCCTCCAGATGTTTTGGGACTACAACTCCCATCATCCCTAGCTAACAGGACCAGTGGTTAGGGATGATGGGAGTTGTAGTCCCAAAACATCAGGAGGGCCAAGTTTGCCTATGCCTGCCTTAGGGGGATTTTTACCTGGGTCACATTAAACTCTAAGCCAGAGAAGAAGCCAAAGGTTGTAATACCCACCCCATGTTGTGATGAGGATTTGGAGACTCGTGCTTGGAAATTTAGATATTGGAGACATGACTTATAAAAGGCTACCGAGAAGGAAAATGTCTACCAGTTTTCTAACCAGAGTTGCCAAGATACTGCAAAGTCTCCAACCTTATTCAAAGCAGCAGTGAGAGCAGGAGATCTACACCATTTTGCCAGCATCCTGGAATCGATAATCAGGGCCAGAAACGCCAATTTGCGTTAACACAGATTTGTGCTGGGAAATTAAGAGAGAGCCAGCTCTGCGTGACAAAGAGGCAGGCTTCCTCCAAAGGAACAGCAGCTGCTTTGCTCAGCAAATCTCCCCTGAAGAAACAGAAACTTGGATCCATTTGACTGCACAGACTCCAGTATTGAATTTGTGTTTGTAGATTCAAAGCCAATTAAGGGAGCTTTAATGAAAATGTGACCCTTAACTCCATTTGGCCTCCGCTTAGCCTGAAGAAAGTCGACACTCACAGGCTGCACTCAGTAAGACAAAGTGACCTTCTTCACCTTCCCTTGGCAGCTTGGGGAAATAGGAACTGATTTTGCATAGCTCATATTGGCTGGCAATGCTTCTTGTTGAACTCAGATGGGTACAAGGGGTTCAGAGTTGCTCTACACTTGACCCATAAACTCACATTGCCCTAGAGCCTTCCTGGCTCATCCACAGGCTCCAGCTTGGGAAAGTGACGTCATCATTGGGTGCCGTCAAGTTGCAGGCTGACCCAGGAGCAGGAAGTGACATCATTGGGCATCAGCATAGGTGAGGGAAGCGGAAGGGTGAGCCCATACCCACTTCAACTGAAAGAACAGCAGGAGGTAGAAACACCTCCCAGCAAGAGCAGAAATGGAAGAGATGAGTCAAGACAGTGGTCTCAGGCAAGAGGAAACCATGGTCAGAAAAAATCACACAAGCCTCCTGTCTTCTATCACTACCTCACTTGTGAGAGTATAGAGAGGGGATCAATGTGAGAAAGGGGTTGGTTAGGTAGTTGTGAGACAGGAAGTTGGGGACTCAAGGGGTCAAGTGAGGGTGAGCTTTGGTTGGCTCAGGAAGGTCCTGTGGAGCCTTCAGTGCAGGATTCTTAAGAATTCGATTGTATCCCCCTGGCTGTTTAACATCTGCATGAAACTACTGAGTAGAGTCATCCAGAGTTTTTGAGTATGTTGTCAGCAATATGCTGATGGCCCACAGCTCTACTTTTCCTTTACATCTGCAGGTCTGGCAGTGGATGTACTGGACCATTGTCTTCTTTGGTAATGGACGGGATGAGAGCCAGTAAACTGAAGCTCAATCCAGATAAGACTGAGATACTGTTAGTGGGTGGTTCCCTAGACTAGATAGATGGGAAATTGCCTGCTCTTGATGGAGATATGCTTCCTCTGAAAAAGCAGGTATGCAGCTTGGAGGTATTTCTTGATCCATTGTTGTTGCTTGAGGCCCAGGTAGCCTCGGTGGCATAGAGTGCCTTCCATCAGCTTCTGCTGACACAACTTCTCTGGGCCACACTAAGCTACTCTGACCATGGCCAGAGTGACTTTATGGATCAGTTCACCATTCCAAAAACCATGCTGGTGCACTGAGATGGGGGAGGGGGATAATGGCCATAAGCACAATGAGAAGTTTTGCCATGAAATAGCCAATGGTGAATTAATATGAACTGGGGGGGTGATTTAGAGACACCATCTCCATAGCAAACTCTTACACTTAGTTAACTATTAATACTTCTGAAACCAGGAGAGCTAATTTGAAAACCAAAAATGAAGAAAGAGATTAGGATAAGCATAATCTTATAATATTGGAAACATCCCTAGTCTGCAACAGGAGATGAGTCAATAGCAGTCGATATTTCTCTTTATAAATCAGCATTTTTCAGCTTTGTTCTCCTTGATAATCCACTCCCTCTTTTTTCTTGGCTCAGTGAATGCAAACATAGTCTCAGTGGTGGGGTTTTTTATATATTAAAGAGAAAATCTATATGCAGGTGGAGAGGAGACTGAGTGCTCAGAGCTTACTCAAGTAATAGAGCTATTCCCCAATATTGGCCAGCTCCTGTTTCCAGTTGAATGATAGGATTTGGAAGGAAAGGAAGAAACATCTGACAGATTTTTAACCTATTTTTTCCCCTTGGAACTCTGATTATCTATCAAAATGGATTTAGTAGGCACCATGTTCTTTCTTTCCATAGACAGAAGGCAGAGGGACAAATATTTACTGGCATGTTTAGAACAGATTTAGACAACTTTTTGACTAGCTGATGAATAACTTCTAAGAAAGAAAGAAAGAAAGAAAGAAAGAAAGAAAGAAAGAAAGAAAGAAAGAAACCTACTGAAGATCAAGCATGCCTGGAAATAATAGCCTTTGACCTGGAAACACAATACTTTTTAACCCAGTTGTATAAGGACTGTGAGTAGGAGTGGAAGTGGACTCTTCTGCCTCCAGAATTCAGGGTGCCAACTGAGACAGAATAATTTACAGAATTGACATAGAACTTTTCTTGCAAGTCCCGGGTCTATTCTAGAAGCATCAGGAAAGGCGACTTCTCCCACAGTATGAAATCATCTCTAATCCTCATTAGGACGTACCTCAGTGTGTTGAAACAACTAACATTGTAAGCAGCCAGTGGAACTATAAATATTTGTCTTTGACAAATTGTAATTAATGTATCTTCTCTTACATATCAAAACCCATCCCACAGTTAGTGGGTGGTACCCTAGACTGGATGGCTGGGAGATTGTCTACTCCTCTGAAGAAGTGGGTACACAGCTTCTGGATCCATTGCTGTCACTTGAGGCTCAGGTGGCCCTGGTGGCATGGAGTGCCTTCTCTGGGCCACAACAGGCTACTTTGACCATGTCCAGAGTAACATTATGAATCAGTAAAGTCCAAAAGCCATGCTGGTGTCATGGCTCTGGAGCAGGGATCCTCATAGTATAATCATGCAGCTCTGAGGAGGAAGAAATGAATCCACTTCCTGGCCCTCCAGCTTATCCCTTGAGCATCAAAGACACTTCTGCCACTGGCTTCCAAGGACTGGGTCACAGACACCTCCGAGAATCAAGAAAGATCTGGGAAGCTTTCCCCAAAGAAGTCCCTGCAATTGCCCTGCTGGCTAGACTAAGTCAATGGCTGCAGAAAAAGGCACTAGCCCTTTAACTGGCCAGATGCAGAAGTTAAGGTATGGGGCTTTCATTTTGACTCTTAAGCCTGGAGCATAAGCTATGTCAGTTGCTCCAATACATTGCTGGGACAGCTGGGACATTCCACCTCTACTGTAGGATTGCTGTCCGTGGTCCTAAACCAGCAGCTTAGTCTTTATCCTTGCCTTAGCTTCTGGTTTATTCCAGAACTCCTGGGCTACTGGTCTCTATCTTGCTAAATTCCCTCCACTGCAGTAATTTGGCCAGCCTCACTTAAGATTGGGAAAAGGAGAAACCCATCCCTTCCTGCTCTGAATTTGTTGAATATTTCACTTCCTAATAGCCAGCAGGGATGGGCAAATCTATTTCCAATCTGTTGTTTTCACAGGGTTTTACCAGTAATTCCGTTTCATCCTTTCTAGCAGCATTAATCTGCAAAATCCCCTCAAAAAGCATGCTTAAATAATGATTTTAATGTGTATTTAAACACATTTCCTCTCAATGCATATTCATGTGTGTTTCAACGGCTGAGAACTGTGTTGAAAACATTCCAAGAATCGGATGGATTGCTAACTTTTGATTTGTACCTCTTGGACTACTGTGCTGATCAAGGGATTCGAAAAACTGATCCCCTCAAGCAAACCCCATAGACACTAGTACTGACAGGTTACTGTGCAAGTAACCCTTTGTCAACATCAAATTTTCATTGCTGTGGTCAGTGACCAGTATTACCGGCCCTTTGTTAAGGGTGCACAAGCAGGTAGAGCTATCTTATGATATAGCCTATGGTGGTAATGACATATCCTGACCTTCCCTTACCTGGTGCCCTCCAGATCTTGTTGGACCACAACTCCCATGAGCCTTAGCCAACATGGAAAATTGCCAGGGATGGTGGGAGTTATATTCCAACAAGATTTGGAGGGCACTGGGTTGGGGAAGACTCTGATATCCCATGCAGTACACTCTGCTTTCCTCTTTGTTGAGCCACGTTTCAGAGTCAAGCCTTGGCTGAAATTAATCTCTTTAGCAATCTGAGCTCCAAGTCATGGGAAAGCAAAGTCAGGTGAAGACACAGAAGCCGAGTTATGGCTCAAAGCAATGAAAAATAATAACTGTAAAGTGTTTGAACCTAATCTCTTTACAGGAACAATATTTGCATTGCAAATGATAGTCTGCTAAACGAACATCCCAGGTAAAGAACAGGGAAATCTGGTACTTTACATAACACGAATGTTCTTCAGGTGTACACAAGCATTTTGT
This sequence comes from Podarcis vaucheri, assembly GCF_965113315.1. Lineage (NCBI taxonomy): Eukaryota > Metazoa > Chordata > Lepidosauria > Squamata > Lacertidae > Podarcis > Podarcis vaucheri. The sequence goes on along the minus strand of NC_138765.1, from coordinate 66,580,375 downwards.
ACGGCTTCCATTTCAATTTCAGATCGCATTTCATTTCCCTGCTTTATCGTCTCCCTGCTTGCGTGCACACATGGCGAAACAGGCCAGGCCATTACTGAATATTCTCTGGTGTCTGTTTTCAAATAGCAAAAAAGCACTTGCAGAAGGGTAGAAATCGCTGAATATTCTCTGGCGTCAGTTTTCAAGTAGAAAATAGTGCTCGCAGACATGTAGAAAATTGCTTTCCCCTCCCCCTTAAAAAAAGACAACATTATGACTGCAGGTTTTGGGGGCTTTTTTCTTTCAGGCTTTCTGCCAGAATTTCCCCCTGGCTGCTGTTTTTACTCAGATTAGCCACATGGGCGATCAGGTTAAGACAGGGATCTGCTGTTGACCAAGCTCATGGTAGTTGGAACCTGACCACACCTGTGGGAATGGGGCAAAAATTAACCACTCCTGAATTAAAGAGCACATCGTGAATGGGATGGTTGTGATGTGTGCATTCCAATCTCCAAACTGTGAGATAATGCAGGAGGCCACACGAACCCCTCCCTTGCTCTACAGCAGTCTCCTTTTTTTTAAGGGGGTACTCAAGGGTATGCGGTACCTGCACCCCTCTTTTTTTGGTTGAAAAATGTGACACTGTAACAACTTCATGGTGAGTACCGGCACCTATTTTTCTAGAAAAAAGCACTTCTTTACAATATTTTTTCTCTCTTAAACTTCCTCGCTGCAAGGAGCTTACAGTATAAATTTTGACCATGAGGGAGGTAATATAAGATGGAAAGGGAGAAGTAAAAATGGAAAGGGGGGGGAGTTTCACCTCTAAAGATGTCAAAAAATGTATTTGAAAAACCAAATTCTGTCTGTGGGTTTGGTATGTATCTAATTCTTCCATTAAATTATACATTTTCTGTCTAACCACGAGCAACTTCTGATAGTTAAAAAGAACCACTCTGTTCTAGGGCTTTTAAATTGCCCACTTGACACAATATCCACCCTATGAAAAGGAAGATGGGGAGGGGAAAAGTGAAACTCCCAAGCCTTTGCGAAAAACCACATTCTGATATGAAAGAGAGAAAGAGAGAGAAAATCACCAGTTTTTTATTCTCGTGGATTTCACGAATAACATTACAATTCCATCAGCTCCTAGTAATACTATAGGAGTGCAGAGTAATTTATGACTTCAGTTGAAAAAGTTTCTCCGATATAATCCACTTGAATTTCAATACTTTCTAGAAAATTCTACAGGTACATCAGAGATAATCTGCTGCCGTTCCTGCAGGGACAGAATGTGGCACATACTGTTCTGAGGGGAAATTTCCAAAGTGTCCTCATTCTCTCTCTCTCTCTCTCTCTCTCTCTCTCTCTCTCTCTCTCTCTCTCCCCCCCCCCCCCCCCGTTTGTTTTCAAATCCATGTTCATTTCTGATGGGAGCACTGGGATTCAGGGCAAATAATAAAACAAGCAAGCTTGGTAAAATTAATCAATAAAATGTCAAGGCCCCTCCAGAGGCTTTGCAAGAAGAAACAAAGAGATGAACAATTAGCACAGTGGGAGATAATAATATGAATCTGAGGAGAGTCCGGGAAACGCCAAGCAGTGAATCTCAAGGCAGCCATTAGATACCAGTTCTAATGGATAAGTGAACAAGAATCTGAATTGGGGGAGGGAGGGTGCCTTTGCAAGAATCAATTTTCAGCAGATTTTCAGCATTCCAAATGTGAAAGAGAAATCTTAAATTGTGTTTTAAGCATGCAACTATATTCTGCCTCTAAATTTCAAACAGAACTGCTCAAAATGTGACAGGTTGCAGATGGTCCATATGGCTGCCCACCTCACATTTAGTCTTTTAGCAGAGAACTGAATTCAAGAGAGCCGTTTTGACAAACCATCTCCCAGAGCAAATTTCATGGGTGTCTTTGGAGAATGCCAAATCTGAGTGTTATCTTGGCACCTGGTGTGAGGAGTAACCAACTCAGTCTGGGCTTTTTGACTGGTTTGTGTTCCTGGCTGTGATAGTAACCTGGTATGCTCCAAGATTTATATGCTTGCATTTACACATCTATACAACCTGAGCATAAAATAAAGGGGCTCACAGAATCACCCCCAACAGATCTCGCTTCTCCATTTGTCACGGCTTTGGATGCAGCACAAAGCAAGCATGTCTCTGTGTCTCCCGCTTCCAGCCTGGTTTCAGATGAGCTCTCTCACACACAAAAACACATTGGCTATTGTTCTCTTACCTAGTAGCTAGGGGAAGAGAGGGGAGGAAAGGCTCACCCATTAGCCCAGAGGGTGTTGATATTGCAGAGTCCTGTGCACAACGGAATGATGAACAGTACGTGCCACATGCTTAAAGTTGCTTTATTTTCAGTTCAAAGTGGAGAAATTACAAACATGCATCTTGCCTCTGCTGGAGCAGAGAAGCAACCATCCTTCTCCTCGGAATAACTAACACCGAGAGAACAGTGAAAAACAGGAAACTAGTGTACGTCACATCCAGCTTCCCATTCCCATGGGAAAACCCAACAGTACTCTGACTGTGGAATGTAAACATTGTCTTGTGACAAGCACTTTGCTGCACAGTGAAGAGAGCAGAAACCAACATCCTCCCCCTTTCTGTGAACATCACTGGGCAGCGTGTTCGTACAATATCAGTACAAACCCAACTTCTGTACATAGGTACAGTGTTGATCCCTTGATACAATCTTGGACAATACATCAGCAGGAATTTCATTACCTGGCATATAGGACACCGTTACGAGTCCCTTCTGAATATATTCCCTAGCATGTTGCACCTTCAATTGCAAGTGCTTCGTGCTTTGCTTACAACCTTCCGAATTCAGCAAAGCCAAACATGCTTTGTTGTCCTGGTAAACCTGGATTGGACATTTGACAGGAATTTTCATGTCTTTGCACAATTGTAACAACCATTCACAATCCTTAAGTGAATAAGACAGTGCATTCAGTTCAGCTTCACAAGTACTTAAGCTAATTGTTGTTTGCTTCTTGCATGACCAATCAAATAGACCCTGATTGTACATGTAGCAAACTCCAGACGTACTTTTCCTGTCTGTAGTGTCACTTCCAAAACTTGCATCTGCAAAGATCTCAAGACCACCAGACTTCTGATTGTTAAATCTCAGTCTGTAATGCATAGTGCCTTTCAAATAGCGTGCTATGCGTTTCAGAGCTTTCCAATCCTTAACAGTAGGATTGTTGACTTGTCTGCTTAGCAAATTACAGCTAACAGCAATGTCAGGTCTTGAACATCTGGCAATGAAGTTTAGCTTGCCTAGCACACTTCTGTACAGTGTAGTGTCAGAAAATGCTTCTTCAGTGTCTTCTACCTGATAACCTGTTGTCATCGGTGTGTCTACAGGGTTAGCATCCATCAGGTTTAGTTTGCTTAACACATCAGCAATTTTCCGTGACTGGTGTACTAGAATGTTACCACTTTGATCTTTCTCTATTTCCAGAGATAGGTAGTTGTTTACCTCACCAAGATCTTTCATGTCAAAGTGCTCTTTCAGTTGAGCTAGGGCGTTATTGTACATTGTGACATCTTTCCAAAAGAATAAAATATCATCAACATAAAACAAACAATACAGCTTCTTTTGCCCTTCCTCTTTGACAAATACACATGGATCAGCTTTCCCTTGCTGAAAACCTAGAGAAAACAATGCTTCAGTGAGTTTTGTGTGCCAACACCGTGCACTTTGTTTGAGACCATAAAGGGACTTCTTTAGAGCACAAACAAATCCCTGTTTTACCTGTACGCCATCAGGTGGAAGCATATAAAGTGATTCACCTAGAGATCCGTACAAAAATGCTGTATTCACATCGTGGTGACTAATGTGTAGATTCTCCTCTGCAGCTAGCTTGAGCATAAGCCTTATGCTCTCATATCTCACCGTGGGTGAGTAGGTCTCGTGATAGTCTTCACCTGGTACCTGAGCAAAACCTCTGGCTACCAATCTGGCTTTGTGTCTGACTATCTTGCCATTTTGATCAGTCTTCGCTTTGAAGACCCATTTGCTTCCAAGCAGTTTCATTCCTGGAACTACTGGAACTAGCTCCCAAGTTTTGTTCCTTTCTAAGGAATCAAGCTCAGCCTTCATAGCATTTAACCATGGCTCAGCTTCCTTAGAATCCAAATCCTGGATTTCTTGGAAACTTGAAGGTTCAAATACCTTCTTGGAGCTTTTAACAGCTGCTACTGCTGTCTTAGCAAATTCATCAGCAAATCTCTTTGGAGGTCTGCCTTTTGTGGCTCTTTGTGACCTGCGAATTAGCCTTTGGTCTTCAACACTCTCCTCTTCCTTCTTAGGAGAAAAATGACCTATTGTGAACAATGGTTCTTCCAATTCCTGATCAGAGCTTTCAGAGGGTCGCATAGAGGCTTTCGCACTCTTGAAATCCTCTGAAGTATCCGATTCAGTTTCAGACTCAGAATCAGAACCTTCATCAGTGGGTGTGGGTTGTTGTTGCTTATCCTCAGTCTCATCACTGTCATCAGGATAACATTGAAAAATTCCCACGTTCTCCCCCCACTTGGCATTGTACTCAACACTTCTTGTGAGCCTAATTGTCTTAGAGTCAGTCATCATTATTCTGTAAGAACCTTTCTGATAACCTAGAAAAATACCATGCAATCCATGTTTGCCTAACTTGGAGCTTTGTGGTGAGTGAATCCACATGTCAGAACCAAAAATTTTCATGTGTTTGATGTATGGTTTCTTGCCAAACATCTTCTCATACGGGGTACAACCAATCGCTGAAGATAACCTGCGATTGTAACTGTAAACAAAACACGAGAGAGATTCGGCCCAATAACTCTCTGGAAGATTGGCATCATGCAGCAAGGTTTTTAACCCTTGAAGCAATGTTTGATTTGCCCTTTCGCAAAGCCCATTCTGCCATGGCGAGCGAGGACTGGACAAATCGTGTTGAATTCCTTTCTCAGTCAGAAAAGCTTCAAACTGCTGAGAAGTGAATTCTCCCCCGCGATCTGTGAAAAGAGTTTTTATCTTCTTACCATGCACATTTTCCAACCAAGCACAGAATTCCTTAAACCTTGGAAAAGCCTCTGATTTCTGCTTGAGATTGTACACGTAAATATACCTGGAAAATGCATCAATGAGAACCATGAAGAACCTATTTTCACCCAAAGAGGGCGATAGTGGACCAACTAAATCAGCATGAACAATCTGGTATGGTTCTGTAGCTTGCCTACTAGACACCTTACCTTTCACAGCCATTTTCACCTTGTTTGCTGCGCATGCCTTGCACTTCATGTGGTACCTGCAGGGTTTAATAGTCATACCTTCAACCAAAGTAGGCATTTTTGATACTGCCTCAAAATGCAAATGACCAAATTTCCTGTGAAAATCATGAATACATCCTGCATGCAAACTTTTGTTAGAACCTGCAATGCAACAAGTCTCATTCTGCACAACATCATCATAATACAAAACAAACAAACGATCAACACATTCAGCATGCAATACATAATCGTCTTTCTTTGTGATGGTGCATTTCTTGTTCTTGAAGGAAACGTCAATGTTGCGTTCATTCAGCTGCATCACACTGAGAAGATTGTGTGTGGCATCTGGAACGTAAAGTACATCCTGTATCGATAAGTCCAAACTGTGAAGAACAACAGTTCCGTAGCCTTGACTGGGGATCGTGTGGTCATCCGCCTGGTGAATCGCACCTTCCTGCGGTGTAAAAGACACGAACAGTCTCTTATCGTTGCACATGTGGTGGGTAGCTGCTGAATCAACAACGAAGAAAGATCTAGACGTCTTCTGGACCTTTGCGACCTTTGGAGTGAAGCGTGAGACCATTGCCTTGTGCTGCGTTGTCCTGGACACCGGACCTTTGCCTTTGCTTTGGCCTTTTCCACGCGATGAGCTTCCGCTGCACTGCTCTGTCTTGGCCCTGGGACATCTGCATTCCCTCTTCATATGGCCTAGACGTCCACACGAGTAGCATTTCACTGCCTTCAAAGCTTTGGCGCCCTCTGGTGGTTCCACTGCACTCTGGGATGACGTCTGTGAAGACTCCCCCTTACCCATGCAGCTAGCACCCCGGCGATTTGCTTCATTCTGGATCACGGCAGTAACATAGGCTACTGTGAGCTGAGCAGTTGGTTGAACAGCAATCTGAGTGGCAACGGACTCCCAACTTGGACCCAAAGAATGTAGTATCATAAAGGAATACACAGCCTCTGGAAAGTTGAGTCCTCTCTGTTGCAGCTCATGTCTCAGATTCTGCATCTCCATCAGGTGTTTACGCACATCTCCACCTTCAGCAAGAGCCATGCCATGCAGCTTGGCATAGTAATACATTGAGGAACCAGCTTCTGTCCTCAAGTGAGCCTCTCTTAAAGAGTGCCAAATTTCTCTGGCTGTGGTCTTTCCACGCAACAGACAGAGCTCTTCTGGGGATACTATCAATGTAAGTGTTCCCCTTGCTTTGGAATCCTTAGCAGTCCATTCATCTGTAATTGGAGCTGGGGGGTTGTCTGTAATAACATTAAACAGACCTTCTTTCCGCAGAATTGCCTCTGCATACTGCACCCACTCCGTGTAATTTTTCTTATTGAGCTTAGGAATCCCAAAAGCATCAACCAGCTTTGCATCAGCCATCATTGCTGCTTTAATCGAGCTGCGTCACAGTACAGTTTCCAAAAGCACTTGTAAAAAGTACTTCCACTTTTCCAGCCATCCAAGCCTGTTAGCTTGTGCCTTAAAGCCCTTGCCTGTTTCGCGGCAAAACGGCTTTTAAAAGTACAAAGTCCAGCCATAAAACCATAAACTAGAAACTGGCAGGCTGCTCGGAGCATGAGCACATACCTTCATCAATCAAACTTGACGCGCAGAGCAGATAACGCGATCCGTTCCTCTGTACCTCTGCTGGCATTCCGACTCGGCTTCCGGAGTCTTTAATCCTCAGTTTGATTTACGTCTTTCTGGGCCCGATAACCAAAATGTTGATATTGCAGAGTCCTGTGCACAACGGAATGATGAACAGTACGTGCCACATGCTTAAAGTTGCTTTATTTTCAGTTCAAAGTGGAGAAATTACAAACATGCATCTTGCCTCTGCTGGAGCAGAGAAGCAACCATCCTTCTCCTCGGAATAACTAACACCGAGAGAACAGTGAAAAACAGGAAACTAGTGTACGTCACATCCAGCTTCCCATTCCCGTGGGAAAACCCAACAGTACTCTGACTGTGGAATGTAAACATTGTCTTGTGACAAGCACTTTGCTGCACAGTGAAGAGAGCAGAAACCAACAGAGGGCACAATCACTTAGTTGTAGCTTCTGCAACTTAACTCATTCTTTTGGGATGCTGATGACGACACTTAAGTGGCCAGCTAGGGTCACTGTCTTCCAAAGAAACTTGACTTACTAGTTCTGAAAACTACTCTTGTTAGATTCTAACATTGCTGGGTACCAGAGCCCAAGAAGGGGATGGAACTTGGGGGATCATCCAGACTGACACTCCCCCAAACCTACAACATTCCTATCAGCTGGGCAGGACCAAGTGGATTCCAGGAACATTCCGCTCTCTGCTCAGAGCCGAGAACGCTGCAGGGGGCTGATTTGCCGTCATGTTCCCCACAGGGAATGCATGGGCAACACAGCACATAGCAGGACCAAAGTCTCTACTCCCCAGCTGGTGAGTGGAAGATTCAATCCTGCTCTCTGCAGTGCAACTGGGGCAAATTTAGGGAAGAGCAATTGATTCACCAACATGGGGCACTGAACCGAGACGGCACCACAACAATGATATAGAACGGAATATGAGAGGCAGAGGGTGGTGATTTTTGGCATCACACAGGGCACCACTAAAATTTGAAAGCCCCAAGTCTGCCACTGCCCCATCCCTCTACCAATCATATGTTTAATTATGGCTGGCCTCCAAATCAATTCAGGGCTCTGGTCCAAACCAGCTTGGCCCCAGACCGGTCCTGGTCAGGTCACAACCAATCCAAAGTCCCACCTCAGGTTTTAATGGGGGGGGGGTCATTCACAACCTGGGTTTGGAAGCCATGGAATTAATTTCAGCATCCTCCAATGGAATGTGGTCTTTGGGTTTGGGGAAACTCTATCCAAATGGCACCTTAGCTTTCAGAAGCTTTCTCTGCTTGATTCATTCCAAGCATATCTCCCATCTGGTGCTAACCAAGAATGTGGAGAGGGCACAATGTTCTGTAAAAGGTCTAGGGAGAGTTGTCCTCATTTTCTTCTCAAAAATAAATAAATCCCTAATGAAGGTGCAAAGAGTATTTTTAGAATGGGCTGCAGCACAGAAGGCAGAAGACTTCCCATCTGCTTCCTCCAAATCACCGCTGAGTTCTGAAGGCAGGTGCCCTCCTTTGGAAAGGACGCTCACCTCTTTCTCTCTCTCCATTCCCCAGGTTGCTGATTAGGAGAGTCCCAGAAGGATCTCTATTGCTGCCTGAGCTATTTGTGGTCCACAAGGTAGCTTTAGGCTGGGGAGAGGGTGACACCCAAGAAGCTTTGTGGCAACGTGGAGGTTTGAAGCTGAGAAGGAAGACAGGTGTGTCATTTTTGGTGCGGTGGGGGTGGTTTTGAAGTGCTCCCAAACAATATATTGGATGGTTCTGCAAGTTTCCATCCATGAAGTTTCCGGGGGAAACTAACTGCAGTGGGTCCCTATTGACATCACCAAAATAACCCTCTCAGTCCCTGAAGCAGTTTTCCAACTGTTTAAAATTGTTGGAGACTTCTTCTTTTTCCTTTGGTGAATGTTGAATGTGAGTATGGAAACATAAACATCAACTGTCCAATGTTGAATGTTGAAAGATTCAGGACAGGGGGGAAAAGTTTACCTCTTCACATGGCACTTAATGAAATCATGGAATTCCCCAGCACAAGACTTCAGTGGATTAGACAAATTCATGGAGGATAAGACCAAGGGTACTACTGCAACCTGAGCAAGGCCAAAATGTGGCACTCCACCACCCAGCCCTTGTGCTGCCTTCCAAAGCAAGGTAAGTGAGGAACAGGGCTATGGGAAAGAGGTGCAAGGGCTCCATCAGGGTCCTAGAGCCCTTCCATCCCCTTCCCAAAGCTGGGCAAGTGCTAACTAGGCTTTGGGAAGGAGGAGGGAGAACTCTAGGACCCTGTCAGAGCCCTCACCTCCTTCCCATAGCTGGGCAAGTGCTTACCAGGTGCCTTTACACAGTGCAGGAGAACTGGTCACGTTGCCTTAAATCCACCTCTGATAAGGCTATCAGTGGCTACCAGCTATAGTGACTTTGTTCTACCTGAGTTATGGCCCTTCCCCCTTTATACTGCCTCCAACAGTGGAGGTCATCTAGCCATGAATATCCATTGTTCAAGGACAAACAGCAGGAGATCCCTACTTCCTTCATAGCCTGCACATAAGTTTTCTGGAAGCATACTCCTGCCCACTCTGGAAAGCAGAAGGCTGAACTGGGTGAACCTTTCATCTGATCCAGCAAAACTCTCCTTACGCGCTTGCTTTCAGAAGCTGTGACCTAGAATTCTCCACCGTAAAATCTTGAACCACACACATACAGTCTTGCTTGTACTCTTTGGGGGGGGTATATTCTGATAAAATGTAAATTATTTTTATACCCACCCACCCCCCAAAAAATGGATCTGCGTGAAGGTAGATTTCGTTATACTGTGCGTTAAGTTAATGGCTTGAATATGAACTCCTTTAAAATTCTATTAAAGTGTGATTACTTGAGTTGCCTCTCCCGACGGACATTTATTTGTGTAATTGGTAGTGCATAAACCATGATTTCATTATAAAGGGAAACATCAATTTACTTCATACTTGTGATTTTTAATTTTTTTTACTTGAAGCAGCTCTCCCCACCCCTTTCTCCTCCTGTGTTCACTTCTATTTTATCAGCAGGAACTTATCTCAAAATGGGTTCCATTACAGGTGTTTGTATTCAATGGTTACACACCAAGATGGCTCCACTGGGGCTGAGGGTGGGCCGAGGCAAATGAGGTAAAGGAAGAGGAGGAAATGCTTTGAAGTCTGTCTGTTCTATGATGACTCTCTTGCAGGTCAGCAGTAGCCAATGTGGTTTCCTTCAGATGCTACTTAACTACAAATTCTATCATCCCTGACCATTGGCCATGCTGGCTGGGACATACTTGTTACTGGGGCAACAATATGCTACAGATCATTAGGAAAGGATCCCTTCCCTGCTAGGGATTATCCAGAAAGTGACTGAAAATATGCCAATATCATACCGTTGTTATGCAAATCTATGGTGCGACTGCATTTGGAATATTGGGTACAGTTCCAGTTGCCTCACTTCAAAAAGGAATATTTCAGAGCTGGAAATGGTTCAGAGGAGGGCAACCAAAATTATCAAGGGGGTGGAGCAACCCCCCTATGAGGAAAGACTGCAGTGTTTGGGGACTTTTAATTTTAGCAAATAGGTTAGTAAGAGGGTGGCATGGAGAAAGTAGATACAGAAAAGTTTTCTCTCTCTCTCATGAAACAATGATAACGATACATCCTGGTGAAGGTGGTGGACTCTCTGTTGGTGACTTATGGAAGACAGCTGGTATATCAGCAGAGCTTGCGGAGCCCCAGCCCAGTCTTCATAGACTTCCTGCTCCCAGCAGAACAGCTTCTTCCAGAGTCCCCTGTTAAGAGGAAAATTCCTCACCCGTACAGTTCCAAGTATCAAAGTGTGAATTGTCTCCAGACACAAGACAGATCTGAACACTACCTACTACTTTGTACAGTTCTCCTGGCCTTTGAAGTCAAGATACATACGTACAGAGTTCTACTCACACTTTCACCATACTAGCTAAGGATGCTGCATAAAACCCACAGCCTCTTCCCCTGATTCTCACAGATTCAGAGTCGGACCCTGGCAGCAAACAGGACAGCACCAGGATTTGCAATAGGACATCAGGAACACGGACACGCAACAGGGTAGGCACAGACATGCACAGATTTAATGAAAGCAATGCCCTAGAGATTATCATGCTGCCCATCTCTGCATTCCTGAACCAAAAGGAGCATGTCATACACTTGACCTCTGCTCTGTTGCTATGGTAATCCAGTGCACCTACTCACTTACATCTGAACATCCAGATTTGGGGAGGGTGTGCTAACTTAAGAAATGAGACCAAACACTTTGTCATTTAACACATCGTTCACATTACACCAACACTCTTCTTCACTGGATTTTATTTTATTTTTTAACAAAAGTTGAATCTGTAAGAGAGATTCATCAGCTGTGACTCCTGCATTGCAGAGGGTTGGACTAGATGACCCTTGGGGGAACCTTCCAACACTACAATTCTATGATTCTATAAAATGTATGGTGTGAATGTTTGTCTTAATAACATACTACCCTTACTATTTAAATCCAGGTGGAGTAATAAGAGCTTCAGGGTGCGAGTGTCCGCCTTGCAATAAAAAATGAGCATTATGAGCTACAAAAATTTGGATTGCAACACCACTATTTGCATACTTTGTCTGCATCACTAATCAACGGAGAATCTTCTCTGCCTCTATCTCCCTGCTGTTGCTGATAACAATATCAGCCTCTGAAATGGAGAAGATCTCTGATCTTCCATGTGGGGATTCTTGATTGCCTCGCCATCTGAGTTTAAAATGGGCTCCATCTATCATCCACTTTCCTTCCATCCCATAAATCACCTATTCTTCTTTTAAAGTTTTAAATTTGCTTCACCTCAGAGGCATCAGGTGTGCTTTTGTTTGGACTTTTCAATAATCTATTCTTCTCACTTTTTTCTTCCATGCGACGAGACGGTAATGTTTTTTTATTTTTTTATTTTTGGTTGGTTGGTTTATTTTTACTGCCTTTTTACTCCCCCTCCTCATAAGAGAAAAAAATATATATTGGCTATAGCAGATATCGCTTAGGAATCTCTGCAGCCTTGTTCCCTCTCTTGTTCTCTCTCTCCCTCCCTCTGTCTCATCCTCGGGAGGCATTTTCAGGCTCAGATACATTTCACACACATTACTAACCACACCAGACCGGCTGGCCGTCAGATGGGTGCGCAACTGGATATTACAGACAGTCATGAGTCATTGATGATGAGTGAGCTTGGTCATGTATTGCAAACCCATGTCTGCCTCAGTGAGTCTGGGCAAAGGTGGCTGAGCTGAAGTGGAAATTAACCCACACCAACACAGCTATGTTTCGCTTGACCAACTAACAGTGTTCACCAAGATCTTCCTCCTCAGTGGAATGACTGAGTTTTCCACAGATCTTCTCCACTGGCCAGGTGAAAGCAAGAGGGTTTATCTGAGTCACCCATTGCTTCACAGTGTCTTCAAAAGGTGGTGCCAAACCAAAATTCACTTGGAGTATCACCACCATGGGCGGGACGCGGGTGGCGCTGTGGGTTAAACCACAGAGCCTAGGACTTGCCGATCAGAAGGTCGGCGGTTTGAATCCCCGCGATGGGGTGAGCTCCCATTGCTCGGTCCCTGCTCCTGCCAACCTAGCAGTTCGAAAGCACGTCAAAGTGCAAGTAGATAAATAGGGAAGGTAAACGGCATTTCCGTGTGCTGCTCTGGTTCGCCAGAAGCGGCTTAGTCATGCTGGCCACATGACATGACCTGGAAGCTATACGCTGGCTTCCTCGGCCAATAAAGCGAGATGAGTGCCGCAACCCCAGAGTCGGCCACAACTAGACCTAATGGTCGGGGTCCCTTTACCTTTACCTTTTATCACCACCACTCTCAGGGATGGCTGCCTCCACAGTTGGAGGCAGATGTACATCTGAATACCAGTTGCTGGAAACTACAGGAGGGGTGTTTCCTGCTCTTGTGCCTGGGCCCTGCTTGCCATCAATAGCCCTTTCCTTCATGGAGTTGTCTAATCCTCTTTTAGAACCATCCAAGTTGGTGGCCATCACTGCCTCCATTTAGCTCAATATTGCCTACACTGGCTGGCAGCAGCAGGATTTCAGGAAGGGTTCTCTCCCAGGCCCACCCAGAGGTGCTGAGGACTGAATCTGGGGCCTCCTGCATGAAAGCACATCTGCTCTACTGCTGAGTTATGGCCCTTTGCTCTGCTCCTCTGTAGCCTTCTACGCCTCCCTGCATCTCTAACCCAACTCAAAAAGCAAGGAGAGCAACTTCCACAGTGCACCTCCCTCTGCTATTATGCCTCTCTTGGCAGGCTTCCCCACCACCAGCTTCCCCACAGCTGAGGCTGGGCGTTCGCCTTTACTGTGCAGTAATTCACAGCAGTTCTTAAACTGTCAGGAATTTTGGAAATTAATGGGCAATATGATGAAGCCGCAAAATATATGGTGGATATAACTCCTCGCTCCTGCTCCCCAGGAGACTGGCAGCTGCCTCTTGGCGTTGCCTCTGGATGCCTGACAGGTGGGAAGCGGGGGGGGGACCCAGCCCACGCTTGGCAAACAGTGATAGCAGGGAAAACTGATACAGATGATCAGAGAGAAATGATGGGAAGGGAAAGGGAGTGGGTAGGAAGAAGTCTCTTGCAGCTGAAAGCCTCGGCTGGCACTCAGCATCCTTCCAGAACATTCTGTACACAAAACAAGCATCGTGTCATATCATGGCCCCAAACCAGAAGGCAGATGTCAGTGCATCAGCATTCACACATTATAGCAGGCGCAAATCACCAAGCTCTCTCTCCTTAGTTTGGAGCAGCTGCTACAACTATCAATCTGGGGCATGTAAGAATGACAGGGGATCTTTCAGGTTAATGGTATGAGGGCCACATGCCATTCATGTCAACCTGTTGGGGACCACATGGAAGTGGTAGATAGGGCCATAGAGGGACATTGCAGGCCTTCCTTCTTACGTTTTGTGGACCTCCCTAACCACAGTACAGTGGTACCTCGGGTTACATATTCTTCAGGTTACATACGCTTAAGGTGACACTCCACTAACCCAGAAATATTACCTCGGGTTAACAACTTTGCTTCAGGATGAGAACAGAAATCGTGCTCTGGGGGCAGCAGGAAGCCCCATTAGCTAAAGTGGTGCTTCAGGTCAAGAACAGTTTCAGGTTAAGAGCGAACCTCCAGAACGAATTAAGTTCTTAACCCGAGGTACCACTGTACTACACTGTTTGTTAGCACATAATCAAATTCATCATGCATCAGAAAAGTAGTTTGATTTTTGCAAAATATATACAAGTCACAGAAGCTTCTCTTTAACAGAGCATTGGTTGGATTTGGCCATGTGGACAGAAGGACATAAGAAGAACTTCCTGGATCAGGCCAATGGCCCATCTAGTCCAACCTCCTGTTCTCACTGTGGCCGACCAGATGCCTGTGGGAAACCTGCAAGCAGGATTTGAGCACAAGAGCCCTCTCCCCTCCTGTGGTTTCCAGCAAATGGTATTCAGAAGCACTGCTGCCACAGCATTGCTGTCGAAGCAGAGTAGAGTTATTGTGGCTAGTAGCCTTCAATAGCCCTCTCCTCCATGAACTTGTCTAATCCACAAGGCTGTGTGCTTGAATAGAGTGCAGTCAAAGAGTGAGGAGAGATACTGACCTCAGTTAAGTAGGGGAAGCATATTTTTTTTTAATCAAAACTCTTTGTCAGGAGAATGCAGTGCTGTAGCAAAGTCGGCAGTTGTAGGAGACTGACAAATTTAAAGGCGAACATGGAACTGTCAATCACTTACGAGCTCCATCTAACTTAGTTTGCATCTGTCCTTCAACTTGCGCAAATGAGGAGGAGTTCAGTCTGTCAAGTTTTTGCCTCGAGAGGGCTCAGATTTATTATTTCTTTTTGCCCAGCTCTGTCGCATTTCGGCTTAATGAGCATCATTTGAATGCAGGATGCTGGCCGGGAAGAATTAAAAGGATTGGTCTCAACTGAGAGTGCCAGCGGCTCTACTTTTTATACTTCCTTGGCAGTTCCAACCTCGTTCAGCGCTCTTTGCCTAAGCAGAAAACCCAGTAATTTAAGGAAGGTGGGGTAAAGTGTTCCTCCCCATAGCACACCTCAGACGAGTGGGAAATGGGCATCCAAGGTCACGCCAGCCATTGTCTCACAGTAATTGCAGTAGCATTACACTGCCTAATGCCATCTTCTCGGTCTGCAATCATTAGGCATGTTTTCAAGACTGGCTCTCTTGAAATAACTTCTTGCTCAGAGACATGTGGAGGATTGCAGCGAGAGATGGGCAAGGCTGTCCATTCTGGTTTCTCGGTTTCTCATGTTACCAATCTTAATTTCAGTTCTGTGTCAATTTGTGACTTTGCAGAAAGAAAGAAAGAAAGAAAGAAAGAAAGAAAGAAAGAAAGAAAGAAAGAAAGAAAGAAAGAAAGTCCTCATGAAAATCCAAAATAATTTCAGTGTACATTTCTCCTAACAAACACATTTTTCATGCAATCTTCCCTAAGATACAGATTTTTGCAAGCATTTTTTCCATAATACAAGGCAATTGCTTATGCTTCCTTTACAGCAATATCTGCATGTCTATGCACACTTCTCCCTGCTATATGCATTTGGTAGACAATTTTTGGTTGGGGAAATGTTTCCCGATATTTGGAGACAGCCACCTTTCACAGGATTTCTCCATTCATGTGTTGTTTCAGGAAGTGTGACTTCATATGAACCAAAACAAATTTCCCCTCCCTCCTTAACTGAGGGAAGGAGGAGGAGATATGCACCAAATGAGAACTACAGGAGAAGGTTAGAAGACCCCTGCTGGATTACAATAATGGCCCATCAAGCCCTGCATCCTGTTCACACAGTGACTGACCAGATGCCCATAATGAGAAGCCCACAACTACTGAATCTTTGAGTATCCTAATTTTGGGATTATTTTTAGAAATTATTGAAGTTTGACCAGAATTCAGGAGAAACAGGGCCTGGAACAGAGCAATCAGATAAATAGTAAAGGAAAGGCATGGGGTTAATCTTCCACAAGTGGAGTGGAACAAGTGGAGTGGAAGTGATTTCAACTCACTTTCTTTGCTGGGGGGGGATGTCATGGAGGGGATTTGTTCCTTGCTCTCCCAGGTTCTAGTCCAACACTCTAACCCCTACACCACACTGCTGTTCTTCTGGGTAAGTCACCACTTTGCTCTCTTCTCCACAATAAGTGGGTGCTTTCAATCTGCAATCCAAGCATGGCAACGTCATCTGCTTCACACCTCTCTGTCATCTCTTCGCAAGGGATCCTGTCCATACCACATATCTCATCCGTCACAATCAGTTATTGCCTTTGCCAGCCATTGAATATCAAAAGCTAAGCATTTGCCTCATCAAACCTCCATTGTTCTGAAGTGGGATTTGTACAAAAGTGAGTTTCCAATCATCGCAAACTGATGCAGAATCCCCCACCCTCTCTTCATAGGAGGTATTTCCCTCCAACTTGTGGGCTCCTAAATTCATTTGTATTCCACAAACGCCGTGTAGAACACAGGAGGAGAAGAATGATATCAGCAAGTTGACTCACTTTGAAGTGGCAGAGAATTGATTGCACTCTCAATTTGTCAGAGAGATAAAAATCTTTGATGGGATGGTCTTCTCCCTCCAGCAAGACCACGCTCCATTTTACCCGGGCCTCTTTTATTGATCTCCATTTTCTTATTCTCCCCTCCTGTAGCAACTGGACAACTGGAGATAATATTTCATCTAAAGTATATAACAGCACAGAAAGAACTCCTTCCCACCCTCCACAGCTTTGTGATCTCCTTGCATTAGAAAGAAACATGCATTCCTTAAGCTTGTCAATAATACTTGAATCCCCAAGTAGCTGCTTACTTAAAAGATCCAATTTCTTCCATCTTTACTGCTTCTGTGGAGTTCTAAAGGATGTCTTCTGTCATGGATTGATGGGCTCATAAATGTTAAATAGGTCTGAGCAGCCACAAGGACTGGCCCCACCCTCCAGATGCACCCAGTCTCTATAAGAACCTAGGAAGCTGCCAAAACATTGATAGGTCTACTATCTGTTTCCTATCCTTTCAGACAGGGTCTCTCTTGGACTTATCTGAAGATACTGAGGCTTGGACCTGGGACCACTGAGCCACAACATCTTGAAGGACATGACTTGGAGGTCAAATCTTCATAGTTACACATGGACTCTCTGCAATATTTAGTGCACATGTTGAATAATCAATTGGCCACTATGTAGATGTGCCCTCTGATGTAGGGAGGTTAGGTGCACAATGCTAATGGTGTGATTCCTGTATTGCAGGGGGTTGAACTACAGGATCCTTTGGGTTCCTTCCAACTCTACAATTCTATGACTCCATGAGACTTGTGTATCCCTACACACACTCCCAAGAAGTTCCGGATCTTTTACAGGAGTTACAGCATGTGTCCATTATGACTATGTGTTCCCCCTCCCCTAACATCCCATATGCCCATGGTACCTCTGGTCATCCTTATGTAATAGTTTGCCCACCTTTGGTCCCCACCATGCACTCAGCTCTCACCTGCGTCTCCTAGAAACTGTCAGCAGCCACACCCTAGGAAATGGCTCCAACTGGACAGCTAAAGCAGGTGAAGGTAGCTGATGAGTCTCAAACCCTTGGTGAGTTAGGGACTTCCCCTGCATGCGAAAGCAGGCTCTGGCAGTTTGAGCAGATGAGACCAATAGTAGGTCCAATGGTCAGGAAAGCAGTTTCTGCACATGCTGTAGAAGGAAGTGAGGGGTAGATGGGGCTTGTCAACCTGGGAAGGTAGAACATCTAGGAAAAGGAAAACTCTGGTCCTAAACCTCTGCTGCCTTGCAGGCTATCTCTGGGAGAAGAAAAGGCTAAGAAGTAAACCCTACACAAATCCAGAGTGGAGTCCCTAAGACGGTTGGGTTGCACCTTGTGTTCCTCCTTCTGGCTCCTGTAACCAAGCAGCTGCCCTATATATTGCTCTGCTTTCCTCTGAACCACATCAGTGAGGCTGAGAGTGGGGTCTTGTCATCTGGGCAGCCAGGACCTCCATACACACTGCCCAGGCTTGTGCCCTGGGGAGGTCACTTCAGTGCTGCTAACCCAGCAGTTTGACTTCACCCCTGGAGGTGCATGCTATTGTCTCTCAAGACAGATGGATGCCAACAACCTTTGACCTTCACTCCCCTTCCATTATATGTCAAAAACCTGTTCTTGATATATGTATAAACTGGGGATGGGCATCCTTCCCCCCTCCCCAAGGGTTGCATTCCCATGGGGATAAGCTGCTGCATGCTGGTGATGGGCGGAGCCAGAGCCAAAGATGGGTGGAGCCAGAGCATATGATGGGCAGAGCTAAAGATAAAAGTGTTTTGGAGCAAGTCACTTGGAAACTGGGATTGCTAAGTGATGGTGGCTGCTTAGAGATAAGTATTATACGAAGCAGCAGAAAAACAAACTAATATTTAATTCATTGCTGTTTTTAATGGGATTTTCTTATTGCATATTTTAATTACGGTCGTTTCTATTTTAATGTTTTAATGGGGTAGCTTTATTCCATATTTTAATTATGGATGTTTGTATTTTAACATTCATGCAACTTTTTAATACCTTGCAAACTATTTAGAAACCCATTCTGGCGTTAGGCAATATAGAAATATTAATATAAATTAATATAAACAAAATAAATAAATATTCCCCCTGATTACCTCAGATTTCAATTCCCAATCCTAGGGCAGGCATGAGCCTCGCTTTTCATACTTGGATGGTTTTTACTAACATAGCAATACAGATAATGTTCAGGAGCACATGTCAAAGTAATTCCTTTCTGACTTCATTCTTATATATAGTGTTAAGAGAGGGGTATTTTTGGTGGGGAAGTAGGTCAAATACCTGGGTAAATACCTGGGTCCCCTTCTAATTCCTGGATTTAGCACGGATTCAATTGCTGGAATAGCCGGACCATTAAGAGAGCAAAAGGAAATGTGATTGGTCATTAATAGAACCAAGGAAAAGGGGCTCTGTGGCAGATGGCAAATGGGTGGAGCCCCTCCTCCATCTCTTAGATAGTTAGTCAAACAAAGCAGGAGTCTGGAGAGAAGAATCAGTTGTCATGTGACCTAGAGGAAACATGTAACCTAGAGGCTGGAAAGGAGGAGAAAATGTCATGGCTGCTTTCTCCTTGAATCCAAGGCTGCGGCTTTGGGAGAAACAAGACTTCTTTTAATGCTGTGAACCCCTCCATCATAGACACAGGTTGTATATATGTGTAAATGAACCATATGGCATAAAGACACTACAGTCTCCGCTGTGCCTCATTTCCAAAAGGAAACATGAATCCTGGGTAAGTGCCTGGAACCCCTGTTGTGCAGAAGGCCATTAATACATTGAGGATCATGAGCGTTCCTGTGATTTACCTGTGATTCCTGCATGGTCGTTGAGGTCCCTTCTGCCTCTACAATTAAATGATGTTGATGATGATGATGTATGGGGCAGTCTTCCAGTGTCTGCCGGGGACTCCTTCCCCTAGAGAGAAATCTTGATCTCATCACAACTTGCTTTTTCTCCCCCCCCCTTTTTTTTGTGTGTCCTTCAAGAGGTGCTTACCAGGAGAATTGTGTCATTCTGGCTGCTGAGGGACCTGCTCTTCCCTCATTCAACTGAACTCTGGCTGTGCAAACCACAGTCTCAGCTAATGCAGGGACCTGGGACCACCCACAGAACAAAGAAGAGCAAAGAGCCTGAGTCTCACGGGCAGCCAAACTGAGAGAGGGAGAGGGGGAAGGATAATTTTGAGGCAACGGATAACCTCCCTGATCTCTCTCTTCTAGCCTCAGCCTACAAAGGCAGCTAATGAAGTCCACAGCCACATTCCAACAGGATA
The DNA here is from genome assembly GCF_965113315.1 of Podarcis vaucheri. NCBI lineage: Eukaryota > Metazoa > Chordata > Lepidosauria > Squamata > Lacertidae > Podarcis > Podarcis vaucheri. The sequence continues at coordinate 66,560,606 of NC_138765.1, read as the reverse complement.
GTGTTGGATCCTGCCAAGAGTGTGTGAGCATCGCTGAGGGACCTGCCACCAAAAAAAAGTTTCATTGTTTCTTCCAAACAGGAGGCAAGGAGGCTGGCCAGCTGGCCATGCCCTCAAATGCAGTACTCCATTGAGTTTTCTGGTTTTCTTTTCCATCTAACACTCAGCATTCTGTGGACAGAAGAAGGGCGTCTTGGATCAGGCCAATGGCCCATCCAATCCAGTATCCTGTTCTCACAGTGGCCAAATAGATGCCACTGTGAGAAACCTGCAGGCAGGATTCGAGCACAGGAGTCATCTCCCCTCAGGCTCCCAGCAAGCTCTTCTTATGTTCTTAACTTAGCAAGGTCTAGGAGACTGTGGCAGGCCTCTGTCTGTGCCATGGCAGGCCTCAGAGTCCTGCTCCTCCTTCTCCTCCTCAGAGGAGACCTGCTCAGAACTGGACCCCTACTCTGGATGGTTTTCTGACATGCGACCCTGAGAGCAGACTTTATTTCCACCAATGCACATGTATTGTGTTCAAATGCTGAGGGTGAACCGCAGGGAATGGCTGTTGCCTCCATCATCTACTTAAGTCCTTCTGCAGTGCCACTGCCAGTCAGTGTAGACAATTCTGAGCTATGTGGGCCAAAGGCCTGACTCCGTTGAAGACAGATTCCTGCATTCCTTTGTTTTAAGAGAAGGGCCATAGCTCAAGGATAGAGCATCTGCTTTGCATACAGAAGGTCCCAGGTTCAATCCCCAGCAGCATCTCCATGGAGCACTGGGAATGTTCCCTGTCTGAAATCCTGCAGAGCTGCTGCCAGTCAGTGTAGACAATACTGAGCTAGATGGACCAATGGTCTCATTCAGTATAAGGCAACTTCCTATGTTCCTAACATACTACATGATACACAAAGGCAGCACAATGATCCCAACTAAGATAACTGCCAGGAGATTCAGGGTGAGTTAAAGGATGTAATTTTTTTTCATGCAATGCATAATGAACCTGTGGAACTCATTGCCACAAGGCTTGGTGATGGCCAATAGCTTAGGAATATAAGAAACTGCCTTATATGAAATCAATCTGGAATGAGCATTGTCTAAATCAGCCTTTCTCAACCTGTGGGTCCCCAGATGTTGTTGAACTACAACTCCCATCACCCCTAGCTAGCTAGCAAGGCCAGAGCTAGCAAGGGATGATGGGAGTTGTAGTCCAACAACATCTGGGGACCCACAGATGGAGGCATGCAAATGCTCATCAGGATTTCAGATAGAGGACATTCCTAGTCCTACCTGCAGAGGCAGGGGATTGAACCTGGGACCTTCTGTACACTATGCTTTGGATTAAGCAGAATGATGAAGAAAGATAGCTGTGTTCCAGTATGCATGTTAGTCCAGAAAGTGTGGATCAGGTCAACTGGTATTTTGGAAGAGAACCGATTCCTCAGGCAACCCTGGGGGGGAAACAGGCGATGGTTGCAGCCTTCATGCATTGCTTGTGAACTAACATAGAGACACCTTGCTCACTGTTTAAGGAAAGAAAACAATGGAATAAAATGGGCCTTTGCTGCAATCTTCCACAGAGGTTCTGACATCCTTATAATCATTGCCATAGATTTGCAAAAGCATCTGGAAATCTAGTAGTGCAATTCTGCCCTCTGCAGAAATAGGTGGATAGCTTGCTAAAGATTTTCATCGGACCAGAGTGTAGTGGGAGAATACTCTAATGGCATTATTTTCTCCCTCCCTGACATTTTTTAGAAAAAGAAAAAGAAAGGAAAAGAGCTATTTTGGAAGAATTAAATCTGTTTGGTAAACATGAGCCAGTGGCCATATGGAAAGGCAAACTAATAGGGTTGCTGAAAAATAAAGAGCCATCCCATTATTTGCGAATAATAAATACAAATCACAGGGTGGGAGGATAAATCTTTGGCACAGCTTATGGAACATCTAAGGATCCTTCACTCCATCCCTCACATGCTACAAGCAGCCCCCATTGCAAAATCCGTACAGATGTTTCCATAGAATCAAAAAGTGTTTAATAAGCACATTAGCATAATGGTTGCGGATTGGATTAATGGTGGTGGGTGGATCGCTTCAAACTGCTGATCCATGAGTATTGCAGATCATAGGAAAGCTGAATGACAAAAGCACAGGGACAGAACTTTGGATGAACATAAGACAAACTCTGCTGGATGAGCCAGTGTCCCATCTAGTCCAGCATCCTCGTAAGACTGTAGGAAGAGCCTTTTGCATCAGATGGCCCAATGGTCCATTTTGTGCGAGCACTCCAGCTGGAGAGCAGCCTTTACCAAAGGTGCCATGGGCTTTGAAGACACTCAAACTCAGGATGCAAGGGAGAAATGTGCTAAGAGGAAGGCAAGCTTGGCAAATCCACACTGTGATCAACTCCTGCCTGGAAACCAATGTCGCCACTGTGGAAGGACGTGTGGATCCAGAATTGGCCTCCACAGTCACTTACGGACTCACTGTTATGGAAGACAATCTTACTCGGCTACGAGTGATCGAAAGAAGAAGAAGAAGCAGTAACCTACCCTCACAGTAACCAACTGGATGCCTATGGGAAACCTCCAGGCAGGACCCAAGTACAAGAGCACCCCCACCCCCCGTGGTTTCCAGCAATTGGTATCCAGAAGTATTTACTGCCTCCAACCAGTGAGGGACAGCACGTGACTTCAAAAAATCAAAGTCATAACTAGGAATGCGGAATAAATGTGATTCAGTTCACATTTAAAGTTGTATCTACCTCATCTGCACTTTCTGAAACAATGCACAATGCATAGCCATTCTTTTTATTTTTTACAGTTTTTATTTATTTTCATGGTACAGAAGATAAATTTTGAGAAAAAATTGTTACAACACTAAAAAAAACCAAGTAACATGTCCTGATAAAATTACAGACTGTTATCGTGTCATGTGTTAAAGTTTCATTTGATTACTCTAAGAGATCACGCCACATTTTCCCATGAGTGCTGGGTGGATTCCTGCCACAGTCTGAACAATTTATGTATTCAATAAACATTTGCCATATGTTATAAAAGGAATATGGATTGTGCTTGCCCTTGGCAAACGTTAGTTTTTCAGTCATTGCTATTGACCATGCTCTGTTATACCAAGAATCAATGTTCAGCCCATCATAACTATTCTTCAAAGTTCTCTGAATTTAGCAATGAAGTTTTACAGCCAAGAAAATGCAAAAAGCAGGTATTGGTGAAAATAACGTACAAAAGTACATCATTTCGCCAGGGAATTGTTTTGCAAAAAAAAAAAAAGTGTATATTGGGCAAAATTGCCTTAAGAAAACAAGGAGAAATTTGCACTAAAATGCTGGTGAATTTTCATGAGAAAAGGAGAGAAATTGAGATCAGCAGATTATCCCATCTCTAGCCATAACCTTACTCACACTCTTTTCAAAACACCACAAAACTTCTTCCACCTCTGTGCGTTGCAAAGTCAAACAAGGACATTGAGTGACTCCTATGAGCTAATCCAAATGGATTCACAGGATTTGCGCCGGTGGAGAAAGCAAAATGAGAACCATCAGATCAAAACCCGGCAATGCAGGATTTATTTATTTATTTATTTCTCATCTTTTTAAATCCTTGCTTCCGGACAAAGAACTCAGACACCTTGCTTGGTTTCTGCCAAAAGCTTTAATGTCTAGATAACGGTCACTGGAAACCACAAGAGAAGATTGAGCAGTTCTGGTCTGGTCCTGCTTGTGTACTTCCCATTGAGGCATCTGGTTGGCCACTGTGAGAACAGGATGTGGACTCAGTGGGCCATTGGCCTGATCCAGCAGGGTTCTTAGGTTACTATGGACCCCACAGGAGGGGAGAGTGCTCTTGTACATGGGTCCTATTGAAGCATCTGGTTGGCCACTGTCAGAACAAGATGCTGGGCAAGATGGGCCATTGGCCTGATCCAGCAGGCTCTTCTCGTGTTCTTATCAGATTGGTACATAGAGAAGGCACAGGTTACAACGTGTAGGAGGTGAAGGAGAGGTATAAACACACAGCTAAGCAGCCTGTTGCTCCAACAAGCAGCACACACACTGCCCCTTCTTTCTGAACAGCATCAAGGCATGGCAAGCAGATGGAGTCCTGGAACTAGTGGTGCCATCTCAGCATCCAATTTAATCTCAGTCACCCCCTCCAAAGAAGGAGGTTCCTCACCAACGGGGGAAGTGCCAAGAGCATCACCACAGTAGGAGGTATCTGGGTGGAGGTGTCTAATGTCACAGAAGCAGAATGCTCCCCTGCTCCCCTTCTTAGACCCTTATCTGGATCCAGCTTTTCATCCCCAAGACTACTGGTCTCCTCCCTGGGCTGAGACACTCCTTGGGGCCCCATCCTCACCTCTCCCATCCTGAAAGCACCCTACCTAGGATTGTCCAGCTCCCAGGCTCCTGCCAGTGGCGTTACATCCTTTTCTGGTGCCCGGGGCACACACGTGTCAGGCAGTGGCAGGATGCAGAGGGTGAAACAGAACCCACCACACAAGGCCAGCCCTTACCACAAACACCAGAGGGTTCACAGAGCCCATGTGCCAGCTCAGTCCTGGCCACTGAAGCCAAGTGGGGCTACACTGCTTCCCTGCCTATGCAAGGAGCAGCCAGACCAGCCGACTCAGCCCTTAGCAGGCAAATCCCCCTTCCCCAATGCTGGCTAATCAGCCATTCAGTGAGCAGGCTGGGGATGTGGCAGAGAGGCCAGGCCAAGCGCTGGGACCCAGAGACCCCCCGGCCACAGGCAGGGTGTGATGGGGATCCCTGGATGGGAGTGCCTGACTCACACCCCCTAAAAATTGTGCGCCCAGAGCTAAAGCCCTCTTGGCTCCCCCCCCCATGCCCCTGGCTATTGCTGTTCTGGATCTAACCACCCGCCATAACACCTCCACAGGACTCATGATACCGAGTTCCTAAGTTCTTAATAAAAACATAGAACAAATATCTTGAGGGCACTGGGTTGGTGAAGACCTTAGCCCCAGCTCCTTAACTTGCAAGGCCCCTGTGGATTCCACCTCCCTGAGACCTGAGGACTCCATTATTTCTCTTCCAAGCTCTTTTTCAAGGGAGGAATGTAGGGCAGAAAGTCTGCTCCGGGCACGGAGAGATCTACTTATGGCGCTGTGCCACTCAGTGAAATAACTGACAGACAGCATATGTTTACAATGTCTCCGATGTTGTATCTCTTTAAAATAAAATATTTTTGAAAGAAAATCCCATGCATCATTTATTCAACATCCATAATTCCAGATTAAATAGTAATGGGTTGTTGTTGTTTTCTGCTGACTGTTCCCTGACCTACTTTCAGTGTACACATAAATACACCCCAGCAGAGATTTGGGTTTTTTGTTTTGTTTTTCCAAGACCTTTGGAATCTTCAAGTGCTGTCGTAGAAGCTGCACGTATATCCAGGGGGGCCTTTTCAGGAAGGCCACCAGGCCAAAACTCTCTCTCTCTCTCCTTCTCCAATCTCTCCTGAAAGGTTATTGCCTGCAGGAGTGCATGATAGCTTCTAAGAACTTTACATCAGAACTTGATCCCAGAAGCTGCCTTGTCATCTCAGGACAAGCAGCTGCTGGGAGTGGAAGATGCCTAATTTGTTGGAAAGTGTTAGGAAACAAAGAGGGAGATGGCATGGATGTATCTTTCTAAAGGCACAGAATTGCCAGCAAAACTGAATGTAGGAAAAGCCAGCAGAATTAGGCCAGCGACCCATCTAATCCAGCATCCTGTTCTCACATTGGCCCCCTAGATACCCATGGAAAGACCACAAGCAGGATTTGAGCACAAGAGCCCTGTTCGCTCTTGCAGTTTCCACCAGCTGGTGTTCAGAAGCATTGCTGCCTCCAACTGTGGAGGCAGAGCAGAGCCATTGTGGCTAGTAAACCGCCCTGTGATCTTCGGATGAGAGGTGGTATATAAATTAAATAAATAAATAATCGTCATTGATAGCTTTCTTCTCCATGAATCTGTCTAATCCTCTTTTAAAGCCATCACTGTCTCAAGTGGGAGCAAGTTCCATAATTTAACTACACCCCGTGGGAATGACTTTTTTTTTTACTCTGCCCTGAATCTTCCAAGGTACAATTTCCTTGGATGCCCATGAGTTCTAGTCTTACGAGAGAGGAAGAAAATGTTTTTGTTTTTTTTGTTTTTTTTTTTGCTATCTACTTTCTCTAATTTTATGCACTTCTATCGTGTGGCCTCTTACTCGCCTTTTGTCTAAACTGAAAAGTCTCAAATGCTGCAACATGGACCATACTTCAATGGTAGAACATCTGCTTTGCATGAAGCTACCAAGTTTAATCCTTGGAATCACCTGCTAGGGCTGGGAATGTTCCATGCCTGAAAACCTAGAATGTCCCAGAGTCTCTGAAATCTCACAATATCATCCCAGCTTCTCCAGTGGTTTCATCAAACAGTCGTTTGAAAGCTCCTCCACTTCTCAAACATGAAGTCACCAATCCTCAGCATCTCAACAGTTCTTCATAAGGCTTGGTTTCCAGGATCTTGATCATATTGATCATGTTGGGTGCCCTCCTCTGCACATCTTTCTGCTTGTCAATATCCTTCTTCAACTGGGGTGCCCAGAAATGGACACAGCTCTCCAGGTGGCATCTGGCAAAGGTAGAATAGTGTGATACTATTACTTCTTTTGATCTGACTTTGGTATGATTTGTGATTGACAGGTGAGTGGTCCTGCTCACCTGTCAAAATTGGCCCAAGAAAGGTAGCAAAATTATGGATATGGACTAGATAGACAGGCAAGTTGGGCTCATTCTTACATTCCTAAACCACAGATCGGGACTTTTTCTTCTTCTTTTTTCTTTTTTTCTTTTTGCAGCATTTGCTGGGTTTTGGAGTCTTGTGGTGCCATCTATTGCATCTGCATTAAGACACCCCAAGTCTCACAGTCACCCAGGAGCAATGCTACCCAGTTCACATTGCCAAAAGCTCAGCTCTGTCTTCTGTATGCTGTATTCATTTCTTCAGCCCTGCCTCCGCCGACTTAAAAAGCAAGAAAGTGTTTGCTCTTTTGATTAGTGAAATGCTTGCAAGCCATAATAATATGCTCTTAGCCATTCAAAGTGAGTCTCTGGAACTGCAAAGTGCAGGTTGCACACTGCATGATATCTTATTGTTTTTGAGCATAGATTTATATGCATGTGTGCTGTAGTCAGGACAAACCCACTCCCACCACCCACTCAGAGACTTGACTTCTAAAGACTCACTGGGGAAGAGCTACACTCCAAAGAATGACACGTCGTGAAAACAGGGGTTTTGCAACAAGCTATTCCCCAAAACAGGAACAGAAACATATTTAGAATAGAGAGCCGAAAGTTCATGACAGTCCTGGGTAAATGCAGTTGGAATGCTTGAAGTGGGAGGAAGTTCAGATGTGTTTTCCTGGATATACAGTTCCCAGAGCACTTGATGCCCATACAAAAGGCCCATGAACCTGAGAAAGCTTCACTTCACAGGCTCCTTAGGAAAACGCCGTTTCCCAGGCTTCCTGGTTTTTTAGCACTGCCGTCGCCACATTCAAGGTGCTAAGGAACAAGGAGGCATGCTCGGAAATTCATTTTGAAATCCAAGTCAGAAAAAGACTTGTTGGGGAAATAGGTGACTATTTTGAGGAGTACAAGTTTGCATTCCAAACACTAGCAACATCATTAACTGTGATTCATGAGGAGACACTCCTCTGAGGGTTGACAGTTCATACCCTTTGCCGCACCAGAAATGAATTGTTTTAGACGTAAGAGTTGTGTGCTTTGGATATGGGGGGTGCTTTCTTCAGTCATCTGAACTTGTAGGAACTGTGCAATGCAATGCCACACCATGGTTAGCAGTCCTAAGGATTTAGAATCATAGAATCATAGAATAGAATCATAGAATCCTAGAGTTGGAAGAGACCACCAGGGCCATCGAGTCCAACCCCCTGCCAAGCAGGAAACACCATCAGAGCACTCCTGACATATGGTTGTCAAGCCTCTGCTTAAAGACCTCCAAAGTAGGAGACTCCACCACACTCCTTGGCAGCAAATTCCACTGTCGAACAGCTCTTACTGTCAGGAAGTTCTTCTTAATGTTTAGGTGGAATCTTCTTTCTTGTAGTTTGGATCCATTGCTCCGTGTCCGCTTCTCTGGAGCAGCAGAAAACAACCTTTCTCCCTCCTCTATGTGACATCCTTTTATATATTTGAACATGGCTATCATATCACCCCTTAACCTCCTCTTCTCCAGGCTAAACATGCCCAGCTCCCTTAACCGTTCCTCATAAGGCATCGTTTCCAGGCCTTTGACCATTTTGGTTGCCCTCCTCTGGACACGTTCCAGTTTGTCAGTGTCCTTCTTGAATTGTGGTGCCCAGAACTGGACACAGTACTCCAGGTGAGGTCTGACCAGAGCAGAATACAGTGGCACTATTACTTCCCTTGATCTAGATGCTATACTCCTATTGATGCAGCCCAGAATTGCATTGGCTTTTTTAGCTGCCGCGTCACACTGTTGGCTCATGTCAAGTTTGTGGTCAACCAAGACTCCTAGATCCTTTTTGATTTGACTCAAAATCCATGATAAACAAGATGCAAAATCTGCCTCTGAGCAGATGTGGGCTGCTGTTTGCTGGAATGGAAAGAGAGATATCACTTTTTCAAGAATGGGTTTCTTCTCCTTTTCTTTTCTTTTTATCTGTAAGCGACAAGGAATCAGAGAAATCGTAATAATAACCTCCGAGGACACTTCAGTAATCTGCCTAGGCAGATAATCTTGGATTTAAGAAAAGGGAAGGGAAGGAGAAGTCATTAACAGATGAGATTAGTAATAAATTTGGAGGGGGGAGAGATGGAAAGGAGGTCAGTCTTGCAAAAAGCAATGCAAGACTCTGACGTCCACGCAAACTGACAGACCAAGAGGAAATCATCCTTAATGAAAGAGAAAAGAGTCACCAGCAGACAGGAAGGCTGCAGCTGAACTGATGTGGCACCTGGATTACAAGATGGACTTTGAACATTTGGGAAGAATGGAAGCCTTTGGTGCTGACCCTCCCTCTCTGGTTTTGTCAAAGGATAGCATCTCTGAGCAAAGCCTTCGTGACCTGTGCTCCCACAGAGTGTTTAATATCAGAGCAGGGGGATTAAGGACCACTTTGAAAAGTGATTAGGAACACAGCTGGCTTGTATACACCAAGAAAGGTCTGAGCAGGATTAAAGATCTTGGCAAGGCAAAAGAGGACCTCCGGGTGGCATATTGAGCTTGGGTGGGGGATAAAGAAGCCTTGGTCAAGCCACCAAGAGAGAAATGAAAGAGGATGTCTGTGATGCTATGGGTTACAAGCACTAACTGGGCATCCTAGGGCTCCCTCATGGGAAGTCTCTGGAGCAGGCTGATACAGAGTCCTTGGTCCATCTAGCTCACAGTTAACAACACTGGCCACCAGTAGCATTCCAGGGTTTCAAACAGGTCTCTCCCATTCCTACCTGGAGATGCCAGGAACTGAACCTAGAACCCCTTGCATGCTCTACCATTCATGTGCCTGGTGAAATTACAAGGCTACTTTAGCACCAGACCTTTGATCCATCTTAGTTCATTGTTGTCTGGTGGTGTTCTATCTGTTCTGTGTTCTACCCAGAGATACTACAGATTGAACTTGGGGTCTTTTTGCTCTACTGCTGAGCTAGGATCTCTTGCTCACACACGAAGCTCTTTATACCTAGTCAGATAACTGGTCTGTCTAGCTCTGCATTATCTATGCTGACGGGCAGCAGCTCTCTAGTGATTCAGACAGTTCTACTGGGAGATGCCAGTAACTGATTCTGGGACCTTCTACATGAAAAGTTTGTGCTCTGCCATTGAGATAAAGACCCACTCCAACACAAGCTGTTTTGTATTGAGATTGTGGATCCATCTAGTTTTGTGTTGTTTGCTGATCCTGGAGAACCACTGCCAGTCCGTGTGGGCCAGCGTTCTTCAACCTTGGGTCCCCAGATGTTGGTGGACTACAACTCCCATCCTCCCTGACCATTGGCTAAGCTGACTGGGGATTATGGGTATTGGAGTCCAACAACATCTGGGGACCCAAGGTTGAAGAGCACTGGCATAGACAATACTGAGCTAGATGGCCCAATGTTTTGGTTCAGTAGAAGGCAGCTTCCTATGTTCCTACTCTAACCACTACACCACACTGGCTCCGAGATTAAACCCTCTGCCTGGCATTTTATAAACCTCTATCATGTCACCCCTTACTAATATTTTCTCCAAACAAAAAAGTCCTAAAGGTTGTAACTTTTCTTGATGTGCAATAAAATCACTATTGCCCCTTTTCAGCAATGGTCTTTGGGCACCCTGTTGGGTTGGAAGATTGCATCCCAAAATGGTAAGAATTGCAAATTTCAAAGGATAGTTGTGTTTCAGTCTGTTTACTGCCAAGGTAAGGAACCTCCCATCTAGGAGGTCAAGCATGGGTCCCAGTTTGGCCTGTGAGGGCATTTCCCCCAAATCACGCCCACCTGCTCCGCACCTGAAGGCACATATTATTGATCCTTTGCATTTATAGCCCACCTTTTTTTCCTCCAAGGAACTCAAGGTTGCATACATGCTTCTCCCCGCCTTTCCCCCATTTAAGCCCCACAACAACCCTGTGATGTAGAGAAGCAGTGTGGCCAGACTGACATCACTCGGTGAGCTTCATGGCTGATTGGAGATATGAACCTCAGTCTCCCAGCTCATTGTCTGACACACAAACCTCTACACCACAAGGGCTCTCAAGTGTTCCTTTCTGATTCAAACCACACAAGCAAATGGACAAATCAGGGCTTAAAATCAGCCCTGCCCAGCTGCGTTGGCTGTGAGCCCCACTGGGATCAGCTGTACTAAGCTGCTCCTTCTGCAACCAAGGAGGCTCACTATCAGGGCTGATCAGCTGCTTAGGGAAGACTTCAAACCCTGCTTTGTCCATTTGCAGGTGTGGTTCAAGTTATAAGAAAGGAGATTCCGACTAAACATCAGGAAGAAATTTCTGCCCGCAAGAGCTGTTCAGCTGTGGAACAGACATTCAACATGAGTGATGGTGGACTCTCCTTCCTTGGAGGTTTGTAAGTAGAGTTTGGATGGCCATCTCTCATGTATGATCTAGTTGAGATTCCTGCATTGCAGGGGGTTAGGCTAGATGACTCTTGGAGGTCCCTTCCAACTCTACAATTCTATGATTCTATCAAGAGGAGACTTATCTCCTTCCACTGACAAGGTTGTCCATCTGTTCTCCTATCAGAGATTAAGATATAGCAGAGATGGGCAAAAAGTGGCATTTTGGATAAACAGTTTTTATGAGTTACACAAATATTGGCAAACCCATTAGGGGCCCCCTTGAAATAAGAGCTTTTCCTTTGAATTTATATCATAATGAAGGCTTGTAACAGTACAGTACCATAAACACCCAACAGCACAATCTTATAAAAATTTCATATTTATCTATTTTGGGGAGAGAAGAGCCTGTCTTTCTAATTGAAGCATCTGTCATCCTGACATTAAATAGTACATCTATAGCCCTTTGATTACATTTCCTTTGCATTTCTCATCCACTGTTAAATTGAAATAACACTTCTGGCTCGCAGATAAAGGGATATAATAGGGATTTTATAATGAGCCTAAAAAGAGGGCTTCGTGAAAATTGCTTTATCTTTTGTTGTTGTTTGGCTCCCCCCTTAAGGGGATTTGCCGGAGCTCAGCTCTCTGCTGTTCTCTCATCAAAAAGAGAGAAAGGGCGATTACGTCAGGAACACTTAAACAGATATCGGAGTGAAGACTGCGAGACATCTAGTCACCCACTTGTGGAGGGCTCCTTTCTTTTTCTGGGGAGCTCTTCTTTACAAGGCGTTTTGGACAGGCACGGAGAAAAGACATCGGAATAAATGCTCCAGCAGAAGCACGCCAGGGAGATTTGTCATCATTATGGAAGGGAAATAGCTCGGCAGTTGGAGCACATGTTTTGCATGGAGAAAGGCTGTAGCTGAGTGGCAGAGTGTCTGGTTTGCATGCAGAGGGAGCCCAGGTCCATCCCTGACATCCTCCAGGTACTGTACAACTGAGTAAAAGTTCTGCGTCTGAAACCTTGGAGAGATGCAGCTTGTCAGCATCAACAGTAATGATCTGGATGGACCAGTGGCCTGCCTCAGTATAAGGCAGCTTCCAATGTTCCCATGTCCCAGGTTCCTCCTCAGGTAGGGCTGAGAAACAGTGGGGTAGCGTGGGTTGCCAGTGTCCGGGGCAAGGCTATGGGAGGGTGGGAAACAGATGGAGTACACGTGTGCATTCAACTGCCTAACAGCATCCACATCACCCAGAAGATTGCAGCCGCAGAGATAAGAAAAGAAGAGTCATTCCATTGTCTGAAGAGGTCACATCCATATTCAACAGAGCCCAGTGACAGAGATGCGCAGCTGTATTGAGGCAGCACCGGCCATTGCAATTTTGTGCCCCTAAGAATTTTGCACACACCAGACTGCCATGCATCACAAACACAATCTGTCTCTGCCAATGGTTGGCACCAGCGTCCGGAGCGCACACCAGGCGGGGGGCTAGGGAGATATGTCAGGCTTTCGATCAAAAGCAGGTGCCTGGAGCTACCCAGACGAGCCCTTCCTGCACAGAGCAGCAGCACACAATCAGAGGAGGAGGAGGAGGACGCCTGGGTGGCGATGGATTGAATTACATAATGGATTTCCACCGCCATGTCCCAGCTTCCCGCTGCTTCCAATTGAGTAGCAAAGCAGGAGGCACAGATTGATATTATTTACATTAACTGAGAAAAATGCACTCATTGGGCGAGGGTCATTGTTTTTTCCAAGTGTTACTCTTTCCGAGCATGCATGAAAGATCCATTTGGAAGGTACAGTTCTATGTGTCAATGGAGGCTGGTCCCTTGGGCCAAATGGGGGCACTGCCCCACCAACATTGGTTTGTTCTGCCAGCCTCCGCCAGACTGCCTTCTTACTAATGAGTACAACAAGTAGTACGGGTTGCCAGCTTCCTCCTCCTTGGGCTTAGTGTTGCCTTTGTTGAACTCAGCAAGAAGGAGGATGGCTGATATTGCTGAAGGCCAGAGGGTGAGCTTATGGATTTAATTATGGGCCCCCAACTTCTCTCCCTCCCGCAACTGGAGAACTGCATACATCAGGAAAACATTTTAATCATCAGTTTCAGGGATAACCAACTGTTGGATTAAAGTCCAGATCAAGACCCTGAAGTAATTTCATTTGGCCTTTGCCTAGCCTGTCAATTTTTCTTCCCTGGGTATGCTATAAAAATTGCCAATTCTGGCTTCTCTCAAAAATGTGGGATAGATCCAGCGTCATATAACCAACATGTTTAATTAATGCATAGAGGGGTTAAGATCATAGAGTAAGCTGTCCTTTCGGGCTTAGCTAGGTCACAGCCCCTCACCTTGGAAGGAAGGGTTACCAAACTCTTTTTCTTTTTCTTTCCCCACCATGTAAGAATGTCTAAGCTGAATGCTCCAAGCTTGTACCTCGTGGCTTTAGCAGGCCATCGTTGTGTTTCTATACAAATAATTTAGAAACTCTTACCACTTTTGAAACTAAATTGCACTGCCTGTCTTTTCTCACTGCCATATGGAAAAGCATATGACTCTGATCTTTGAAGAGGCTGTAAGTCGACCATTTTTAACTATGGTAGGGGGACGTGGGGAGCTCGTAGAAGGGGATACTTGAAAGGTCTAACAATCTGTATTTCCATGCTTTACCTTGCTGCATGTTTTGTGATTTTAAACCTCTGCTGGGGTTCTCTCACCAAAGAGTACTTGCCTGAAACCTAAATCTAGGCATCAAGAGAATTCTCCTTTTATTCTTTAACCAAATTTCAAAAAACCAACAAAAGAGGGGAGTTCTCAAGCTATCATGAAACCATGAACTAATTTCCCTATTAGAGTTTGTGTGCAATGGCTCTAAGACATACACCATCACAGTGAAGGCCTTCGTGTAAGCCATTGTTGGAGAAGCATTTTGCAGATCAAGGGCCACATTCCATTCTGGGCAATGTTCCGGAGGCCATATATCAGTGGTGGGCAGGGCCAGAGTTTACTCATGTAAATTTTATCTTGGTAAGGCAAGCTAGTTTCTGCATGCATCTCTCTGTCCCCCATCCACGCAAACAAGAAGCCGTATCAAGAGCTCAAGGACATAGCCCAGCCAGGCTAAAACACTCAATGAAGTATCAGCCACCAATCCAGGCTGTGGGGAGAAGGCCTTGGTAGTACTATCTCCCTACCTCGAGCTTATTTACAACCTCTTTAAGGAAGTCATCAACCAAAAGCAGCCCCTTTGACTTGTCAAGCATCATGCGGCTGCAAGGTGTCTTACACCAAGCACATGAAACTAGTCAGGGCTCAAATCACTTTTATGGCTCCTTTTGACATTTTTAGGGGGGCTCCGAAGGATCACGCTAATGAATAGTGATGCCACCATGGCAGGATGCCGGCTTTCCCATATTATTCAAAGTGCAGGTCCACAGAGATGAGCTGTGATTCACCGGCAATAACTAGAGAGGTTGCACAATCTTATGGACACACAGTGAGGGCGGCGGGGATGCCGAGCCACAATCAGCATCGACATTCCATATTTCTTGCCATCATTTGCGGACCATCCCTGAGTGACACTGAGCAGCCTCGGGGATTATCGATTGCCGGATTCGTCCCACTGTTTCGTGCGTAAGAAATCTGGTGGGCACACAATGCACACAGCCCTCAGAACCCCCCATGATCCCTGCCAAACAGCCTACAGATCAATCCATCACTTTGCAGGCAGGCTGGAGTTACGAGGATGGCAATGGCATTAATAGCAGGAAAGATACCCGGGTGGCCGTAATAATCAAAGCCATAAATCACCAGCTGCTGTCTTGGCTAAAGCGGCAAAGCTGGGAATCAGAGGCCTAATCAGAATGATATCACAAAGGATCATCCAGAGCTGAACTGTTCTCAATAGCCCCCCAGAGCTGGAAGTGGGGCTTTTCCTCACCCTAGAAATAGATGTTACTGAGGGATGCTATCATGCTCATGTCCCTGTTTTTGGACATCCTTCCCAAACTCATCTGTATGGCCACTTTATGGACCAAACTAAGGACTCTAGGGGCCTTTGGTATCCTAACAAAAAGTGAATAGATATGGGGGAATGAATTCAGTTCGTTTCAAGATTTAATGTGAAGCTCCCTGATTTCCCACTTCCCCAAGCAATATGCAAAGCAAACTGCAGCTCTTCTTGGAAATTCCTACTTCTCCAAATTTTGAAAATGTGTACAAAAATATGTATAGTACAGTGGTAACTCGGGTTAAGAACTTAATTCGTTGCGGAGGTCAGTTCTTAACCTGAATCTGTTCTTAACCTGAAGAACCACTTTAGCTAATGGGGCCTACTCCTGCTGCTGCACAGCCGCTGCACGATTTCTGTTCTCATCCTGAAGCAAAGTTCTTAACCTGAAGCACTATTTCTGGGTTAGCAGAGTCTGTAACCTGAAGCGTATGTAACCCGAGGTACCACTGTATAGGAAAGTGGGAATATATAGAAGAAGAAGAAGAAGAAGAAGAAGAAGAAGAAGAAGAAGAAGAAGAAGAAGAAGAAGAAGAAGAAGAAGAAGAAGAAGCAGCAGCAGCAGCAGCGGAGGAGGAGGAGGAGGAGGAAGGAAAATCGCTTGCAAATACTGTATACTACACCTGTCAGGTATGGATAGTCCTCCTCTCCCTTTGGTAACTTCACAGATAAGAATTAACGAGCATTTGATATATTTATAGTCCTTTCATTACAGCATCATGTTGCAATCACAAATATACAGCTTTCTGCAAGGAGGATAGTTGGCTACTCTAAACCCTCCTTCCAACTTCCACAGCAATTAAGGCACCAATGGGAAGTTCCTCCCTCTCTCTGTCTTCTTTGCTCTCTGATAGGCTCTTTCCAAGCCCATGGGGGGGTCACCCACACTCTCAAGTGATGTCTCGACTAGCTGCCCCCCTCCCTTCTGGCTCCCTTGTCATTATCTCATAACTGGGTAACTCCTCCCTAAGTTGTTCCGCTTCTCTCTCTCTCTCTCTCTCTCTCTCTCTCTCTCTCTCTCTCTCTCTCTGCTACTGAACATGCTGTGGACATGGGGGGGTGACTCTTTCCCCCACCAGCTCTCCATCAGAGAGAAGCTGGTCTGCCATAGAATGCATTCCTCAGTCCTCGTCTTCAGACCATTCCCTGGTAACACCGGAAAAAATTGCATATAAAAATGTGTGTATTAGGAGCAAGGAGCATTAGAATGTGGATGGGTTTTCTAGCACATAAACAAATGTCCAGCTTTTGTTCTGCTGCAGCTTAAAAGCGCCCCTCCAGATGGCAATAATGAAATAAACAGTGGGGAAGCATCACATAACTAACAAAGCAAACATGATGTGTGGCCAGTCCAGTATAAATCCACGACCACTGCACTATTTTTGAGTCAATGACATGTTGGGATATAACCAGTCTTGGAGGACCCTACAGACGAGGAAGGACCAACTGGATCATCAAACCCTGGAAGTAATTCCAAAGAGTAGGTGCTGCCACACTGAAGGGTCAATTCCCCATTCAGCTGCATTCATTTATTTCCTTAGTCAAACTTCACTGCAGCAAGTCTTCAGCTCCAAATGTGTGTATATGGCCAGGAATGTTTCTTGCTTAAAAATGCATTACGGCATGCAAATCAGCCTAGCGGTGGCTCCTGTCCAGTTGTGGGGAGAGAGAATTGGCACCCCGTCTGCTTTCATTGAAAACGAAGCATGTCTTTTGAGTAAAATGAATGAACTTCCTGGAATCCCATTTCACTATTAGGAAAGTAATTCTCCCTCCCACTCAACAACATAGCTAACTTAAACGGCGTATTAGAGATGGTGATTCAGTGGCAAAACCAACAGACACAATCTGCATTTGGAGAGCCAAATAGAGAGCAATTGGTTATAAAAGACAGATAAGACGCCTAATTGAGATTTCATTGAAACCCATTGGAAATAATTAAAATTGACTTTTAATACTTCGCAAACTAATTAAGAGTATTGGACTGGATAACTACACCGAAGTCTAGCTGGTGCTTAATTGGACTGAAATGAATCATAATTGGAAATAAATGTAGCACGGAGTGATAAACATCAATACCACGGGGGGTGGAGGCTGTGGCCATCCCTCCTCCGCAGTGACAAGGAGGACTTAGAAGCACAGGCAAGCATGTCGTATGATAGATCTCTTCTACCACCCACAAGGGTCAAAGACTCTTCCAGGAAAAGTGGAAGGTAGCAAAACGTACAGATTGTTCTTTAAATATTTTGTTTCTGTGCTAATGATATTGTTTAACTGTTGTTTTTAATACTAATGCTACTAATAATAATAATATGGCGCTCACTGCTTAAAACATTTCAAAGTGACTTGCAATACCAACAAAGGTCGAACACCTTTCTGGGGGAAACTAAAAGTAGCAAATTGTATGCAGATTATTCTTTTTTCTAAGTTTTGTTTCA
This sequence comes from Podarcis vaucheri, assembly GCF_965113315.1. Lineage (NCBI taxonomy): Eukaryota > Metazoa > Chordata > Lepidosauria > Squamata > Lacertidae > Podarcis > Podarcis vaucheri. The sequence continues at coordinate 66,543,060 of NC_138765.1, read as the reverse complement.
GTGCTAATGAGATGATTTAGCTGTTGCTGTCACTAATAGTAATATAAATAAGAAAAATAGCAATTTTTATTCACTACTACATAAAATGTCTCGAAGTGACTTGCAATTGTGTGTGTGTACACACACACACATTTTATATATATAAATCCTACCTCTGCCTGCTAAAATCCTACCTCTGCCTGCTAAAAGATGAACACCAGGGCAGGCTAAGGCACCATCAGACTTCTATCTCAGTGAGAAACCAGATGCTTGAGTAAGCAGGAACATCTTCTCTTGCACCTAAAAATTGGTAACGATGGTGCCAAGCACACTTCACTGTGGACAACATGCCACAACCAGGGAGCCACCAATGAAAAGGCCCGTTCTTGTGCTGCCACCATCCCATGAAGGGGGCACATGAAGAAGTGACTGCAGTGATGAATCCAGGGCCTGAGGTGTCGGGGTCCTAAGCTGCATATGACTTTGTAGGTCAAAACCAGCACTTTGGATTGATCCCAGAAATTCTCTGGCAGCCGATGCCTTTGGGCCAGGATTGGTGCTGTTATGTTCAGACATCCTATTCCTTGGCTGCCGAGTTCTGTAGTAGCTGCCGTTTCTGAACTGCCTTCAAAGGCTATTGACCTTTCTGTAGGACCTTAGCACTTGTGCGCCACTCGATCTGTGTGTATGTGTGTTAGACATGGGGGTGGGGGAGTGTCTGCATATATGAGCAAGAGAGAGTGTGCACTGGGTGTGAGAGTATGGCAGAAAGAGGGACAGTATAAAAGGGAAGATTGTGTGCCCAACTAAGAGAACAGTTATAGCAACAGGTGAAAATTAAAAGTTGGGAAACAGCACTATTAAAACAGGCATGTAGAATAAGTATAGTTGTGCATGGGTTAAAATAACAAAAGTCCAGGTAAAGAATATTAGCATTATCTGATTATCAAATTGTTGTTAGGATCTGACTGTCTCAAGAGGCAATAGAATTTGCTTCCAGGGGTGAGCTTTATTTGTGAGCAGGGGGATTTGAACTATAGTGCTCCCCATCACTATAGATATTACACTGCCTTGTTGCAACCACAGATTTTAGCTATTTTGCATAGCTGGATTTGGGTCCCATCTCATCATGCCAAGAGAAGCAGCTGCCCACTGTGTGCCCAAAGGAAAACTGGCCATTTCTTGGACTCAACGACATTTTGGAAAGAAACATTCCCATCAAGTGGGAAGCACATTGTGTGGCCAATTTTCAACAAGCCCTGGTGACACTTGATTTTTCCATTGTTTAAATACAGAAAGAAGGAAGAGATAGAGATAGGATGAGAATTTTGTGAAAAGGGTGCCCTTTAGAGCCATTGTCTCTCCAGAATTTATTGATCTAAAGTCTGCAGTTTGAGCAAAGTAATCTTGATCATAAACACCTGAAGCAGCAAACCATAAAACTGAAGGTAAAGGCTGTGTGTGAGACGGGCAGATGCAGAGAGCTTGCAGGGGGAAAGAGTGAAAGCAATTTTCCTTTCTTTTCAGTTTCTATGCTACCCCACCCCCCTATTCTTTGACGTTCACTCAAGTTTGGAAATAAATTAAAAAATTAAAAAATGGTCCAGTAGCACCTTAGAGACCAACTAAGTTTGTTCTGGGTATAAGCTTTCTGGTATAAGAGAAGGTATCTGAAGAAGTGTGCCTATATCAGGCATAGGCAAAAAAGCTTATACCAGGCATAGGCAAACTCGGCCCGCCAGATGTTTTGGGACTACAACTCCCATCATCCCTAGCTAACACGACCAGCGGTCAGGGATGATGGGGGTTGTAGTCCCAAAACATCCGGAGGGCTGAGTTTGCCTATGCCTGGCTTATACCCAGAACAAACTTAGTTGGTCTCTAAGATGCTACTGGACAATTTTTTTATTTATTTTGACTGTGTCAGACCAACATGGCTACCTACCTGAATCAAGTTTGGAAATTAGGCATGTGATGTTAAAAAGAAATGGCCTCTACTTGAAGGAATCCTTTACAATCCCAAATGCAGTGCTGGATTCTGTCTTTACTTATTTATTGCATTTCTACCCCATATTTTTCTCCGAAGAGCTCAAAGTGGCATACATGGTTCCCCCCCCCCCATTTAAACTCCACAACAACCCTGTATAAGGCAACTTCCTGTTTTCCTAAATTCTCAAATATTGAATTCCTCAAGCATCAGTTGTAGCCTGCCTGAAGCTTCAGGATGAACCTAGAAAAACATTGCCTCCATCCCTTATGATTCATTGCCTTGCTTTTCGACTGAGGGTGACCAGTGAAAATGGCTCCCAGTGGGATTCAAGCACAATGTCAGGCTGGCTCTTGTTCCCAACGCAAGCATAAATTTCCCAAGAGATCCCAGAAGTTGCCCCCTTTTAATTAAGTACCTCGACTCCAGCATATAAACAGCTCCTCGGCATCGCATCAGCAGTTTCCAAGCCATATGGACATTAGTGTGTGCTTTGCACAAGAGAGACTGAGAGATAAATCACCAAGCCCTTTAATAAAATGACAGCCCAGCTTTAAGATAGAGGGTTGTTGGATGAATATTAGGAAAACAACCTCACTTGTAAACAATAAGCAATTTATTTAAAAAATCACGCAAGTTCAATTGTGGCTATACATACATATCCCAGTCTAGCGTATGTGGTCTCTGATCCAATGAAATATAAATATATATACCATTTATGGCTATATGCATATACCTGTGAGTAAGCTTCACTGAACTCAATGGGACTTATTTCTGAATAGATTTGTATAGGACTGCAGGGTAAAGATGCACTAAGCAACTGATGTACAGTGATATTGAAATCGTATGTGTATTTGCACATGACTTATCACAGTGGCGGACACTGTGGCATCTCAACTTCCAGTGGTGCCCTGCAAAACACCCAAATCCAGCATCTACCCCACCCACCTCTTGCCTCTCTAGGACTTCATAGCTGCAGTGCCCCAGAATTAGTTGGATCTTACATTATGGGCAGAGTTTGAGTTCCAACAGGTATCAGGGTAGTTGAAGTCTACCATAGCTATTACACGTATATCTTGTTTTTTATCTTTTGTAATCTGATCTAGAAGAAGAAGAAGAGTTTGGATTTGATATCCCGCCTTTCACTCCCTTTAAGGAATCTCAAAGCAGCTAACATTCTCCTTTCCCTTCCTCCCCCACAACAAACACACTGTGAGGTGAGTGGGGCTGAGAGACTTCAAAGAAGTGTGACTAGCCCAAGGTCACCCAGCAGCTGCATGTGGAGGAGCGGAGACGCGAACCCGGTTCCCCAGATTACGAGACTACCGCTCTTAACCACTACACCACACTGGCTCTCTCTCTCTCTTAATCTAGGATTAAGCAAGGGCACTACTGGGTTTATATACTTGTTGTTGTTGTTTGTTGAATAACCTCATCTGAGGATAACAGGTCAGTTTACAATATAATAACACAAAAATACATTACCTAGTAACAAAAAAGGATAACCATCCTCCCTCACAGTTTGAAATGCCATAGAAATGTGAAAAATACATTATCTAGTAACAAAAAAGGATAACCATCCTCCCTCACAGTTTGAAATGCCATAGATTGTTTAATTAGCCAAAGGCTAATCAAGATGATGCCACCAAACTTTTCCACTCCCCTGACTGGTGACTTCAAAAGACTGGCCAGTAGCCAAGGGTGATAGCTCATTACTCCTATGGTGACCTCCTTCGTCAATGATGCCTGGGCAGCTGTCCAGTGCCTTATTGTGTTGGCCTTTAAAGGAAACCCATCACCCTTATGACTGTGGTCTTACCAGAAGACCACACCCCTTTCCCATGACATCATACATTTCTACGCACAATTACCTCTTTAAAGGATGCAGCCTAAAAGGATTAGACAAATTTGTGGGATACAAGGCTCTCAGTGAGTACTAGCCACAATGGCTGAGTTCTACCTTCACTGTCAAAGGGAGTGCACCTCTGAATATCAGTTCCTGGAAATTGCAGGTGGGCAGAGTGCTCTTGCACTCATGCCCTACTTGGGGGCTTCCGACAGGCATCTGATTGGCCACTGTGAGAACAGGATGGACTAAATGGGCCATGGGGCTGATCCAGTAGGGCTCTTCTTACATTCTTATTCTATTATTAGCTAAGCATTTTCAGGTTAATACAGTTGCCCTGCATAAGTCCCAAAGAGACAACTTGTTGAAATGCCACAATCTCCTTGTGATCACAACACCTCTTCCTCATATTTCCCATACAGAGCTTCAGTCTGGACCCACCAGGCCAGATGAAAAGGCTCTGGCAGTTGCAACAAGTTAATACAGTGGTACCTCAGGTTAAGTACTTAATTCGTTCCGTAGGTCCATTCTTAACCTGAAACTGTTCTTAACTTGAAGCACCACTTTAGCTAATGGGGCCTCCTGCTGCTGCCGCGCTGCCAGAGCACGATTTCTGTTCTCATCCTGAAGCAAAGTTCTTAACCCGAGGTACTATTTCTGGGTTAGCGGAGTCTGTAACCTGAAGCGTATGTAAACTGAAGCGTACGTAACCCGAGGTACCACTGTACTGAAGCAACTTCTCTCCTGTTCTTACCTTAAGCTCTGCTGTCCATGGTCCTGAAAGCCTTGCTCTTAAGCACTGACCAGCACCCTAGGCCTTGTCCAGTATCCTAACATTACTCCAGTAGAAAGCTGGCTAGGACAGCCCTAAGCCTGTTTCCACCATCTCATTTGGGCTGTCGCCATTTCTTGGCAATAGAAATAGCTATGGGTATCCTGGAATCATAGAACTGAAGAGTTGGAAGGTACCCCAAAGAGGAATTTAGTCCAGCCCTCTGCAATGCAGGAATTACAGCTAAAGAATCTCTGGCAGATGGCCATCCAGCCTCTGTTTGAAAACCTACAATGAAGGAGAGTCCAGAACCCTCTGGGGGAGTCTATTCCATTGTCAAACAGCTCTTACACTCCCTTAGAAAGCAATTCCTAGTGTCGAGTCAGAATTTCCATTTTTGTCATTTGAATCCATCTGTTCAGGTTCTCCCCTCCAGAGCAGCAGAAAACAAACTTGCTCCATCTTCCATATGACAGCCCCTCAGATATTTGAAGATGTCTATCATATCACATCTCGGTCTCCTCTTCTTCAACTCCCTCAACCATTTCTCATAAGGCTTGGTTTACAGATCCTTTATCATTTTGGTCTCCCTCATATGCTGTGGCTATTTCTACTCTGTCCCAAGTCTCTCACTTCTATCTCCATTTCCATGTTTCCTTTCCACTAATATCACCACTTTGAAAAGATGCTTGTGTTCTTAGCTTTTCACTCCTCCTTGTTTCATTTTTTGTTTTGCTTTATTTTTGCACAGTCAATTCTGTCAGTGGCCATGAAAATATTTTTTTATTCCAAGCAAACAGCTGCTTCCCCCCCTTTAATTATCCTTCCTTGCATTACTAATTTGTAGGAATCCTTAAATTCTCCACCTTAACAGCTTGTTTGTATCTTGCAACAGCCTCCCTGCTGATAGTTTATATTAATCTTTATCCTTGAAATGTCTACTTAAACTCTATTGGCCTCTGTTGCCTTCTATGTTTCTTTTTTTTCTTATTCCACGGCTCCATTTTAACTAGGATGAATCGCTCATACCAGCTTCATTCCTTATTTCTGAATACTTCAGTGAAGCTCCAATTAGAGAGAATTAATTTGCTCTCTTGCTTCTCAGGAAGCAGAAGCTGAGACGAGGACGATTTCTGTAGAACTGGGTGTTGCAGCCAATATTAGTTCTACTCAGAGTAAACCTACTGAAATTAATGATTAGCTTTGGTCAATTAAGTTCAGTGGGTCTACTCAGAGTAGGACTTAGCTGGCTACAACTCTGTATCTGTAAGCCAGGAATGGGCAACTTTTTTCATGTTCCTCATATAAAATCTCCGGGGAGCCACATGCTGGCATTTGATAGGCCAAAACTACCTTTTTCAGTGGTTAGAGTGCTATACAAGGACATTAAATCCTTGTTCAGCCATGAAACTCACTGGATGGGCTTGGGCCAATCACAGTCTTTCAGCCTAACCCACCTTACAGGGTTGTTGTGATGATGAAATAGGGAGGAAGAGAACTATATACACCACCTTGAGCTTCTTGGAAGAAATGTAGGATATAAATGCAATAAATAATAAATTTGTGAAGTGATTGCAACCCACACTATTTTTCCGTCTCTGAAGAACCTTAAGAGAGAAAGGCCTTATTTGTGGTTGCTGAAACACAGGAGGGTTAAAAGTGTGTAGGGTGTCAGGGGTACACATGCAAGCCCCACAGCTGTAGGCTTCTGTCAGACCTTCATGCACTGAGCACTAATCTGAGACTGAGTCCTTAATCCAGTGGGAGCCAGAACATTCATAGAGGATGGAGAGTCCTGGAGAAATGTTTACTTGAAGGGGGTTAGTGGGTGGCGTTGTGGTCTAAAACACTGAGCCTCTTGAGCTTGCCAATCAGAAGGTCAGCAGTTTGAATCCCTGTGACGGGGTGAGCTCCCATTCCTCTGTCCCAGCTCCTCCAACCTAGCAGTTTGAAAGTACAGTGGTACCTCAGGTTACTTACACTTCAGGTTACAGACTCCGCTAACCCAGAAATAGTGCTTCAGGTTAAGAACTTTGCTTCAGGATGAGAACAGAAATCGTGCTCCGGCGGCGCAGCGGCAGCGGAAGGCCCCATTAGCTAAAGTGGTGCTTCAGGTTAAGAACAGTTTCAGGTTAAGTACAGACCTCCAGAACGAATTAAGTACTTAACCCGAGGTACCACTGTATGCCAGTGCAAGTAAATAAATAGGTACTGTTGCGGCGGCAAAGTAAACGGCGTTTCTGTGTGCTCTGCTTTCTGTCATGGTGTTGCACCAGAAGCAGTTTAGTCATGCTGGCCACAGGACCCGGAAAGCTGTTTGTGGACAAATGCCAGCTCCCTCGGCCTGAAAGCAAGATGAGCGCCGCAACCCCATAGTCGCCTTTGACTGGACTTAACCGTCCAGGGGTCCTTTACCTTTTACCTTTTTTACTTGAAGGAAGAACATATTCAGCACCCACGTCCACTTTGCAATAATAATGCACTCCCCAAACCCTGCACCCTGAAAATGAGGCAACTATCAGAAGCAGGGATGGGTTAAGCCACCTATTTCCATTCTATGTCTATCCAACAAGTATTTATGCATAAGTCTACTCTGGCCCATTTCAATTTCCATCTGTATTTTTTTCCCTCCTGAAAAATGTCTGTGCAAACAATCAATATATTTTTCCAAAACAAATATTTAAATGTGGATTTTATCCCAATGTACACATTTCTAAACCTATTTCATTATTAAAATATACAATGCCATATGCATTTTGATACATTTCCCCCCACGTCACAAAATTCAAAGACATTTGAAATCTGAAGAATTGAAGGATGCAAACTGAATGAAATTCTCTTCCAACCGTAAAGAGAATTTTGGAAAGTGGCGATTCGGAAAGTGCATTTTGAACTTTCCTGGGGGTAAGCCCTATTGAACTCTGTAGGGTTTGCATAGGAGCAGACATGCATAGGAGTGTGCTGTTGCTGACTATTTTAATAACACTGATATCAACATTCACAAGGGATAACTTGAGAGGAGTACCTTCTTCCTCGCATTTGGAGACCACAAAGGATGATCCAGAGGTCTCTTGGGGGCATATTAGGCCAAAGCTTTGATGAACTGCCATAAATTAAAACCTTGTATCAACGAGGAGGTCTCCTCTAGCATGGTTTCTTCCCAGTTTTCTCCTCCATCAACCAGAAAGGGCTAAACTGTATCATCAAAAGCATAGCCAGATGGGGCCGCGTTCATAAAAGTTTTAAACCCTGCCTGCCTTCTGCTCCTGTTTTTAAAAAAAGGTCCTAGGATCTCACAGGCTGTTACATCACCCAGTCTCTTCAAGTGAAAATAATTTTATGGTTAACTACGGACCATCTGTTAGCTGCTGCTTTTTCTAACAGAGTCCATGCTCTTTATGGTTTATTAATAATTATTTATACTCTTGAAAGTGTAATCATGTTACAGGAGGCTGGCAACGTTGCTGCCAACCGCCACCATTCCCCATACAGCCCTGCAGTGCTCCCAGAAAAAACCCTTTGTGGGTGGAGGAAACAGGATCGTGCAAAGTGGACTTTTAGTCTCAGCAGATGGCAGAGATGTCAAACGGCAGGGAACAAATCGGGCATTAAAACTTTTCCCGGTGACAAACTTGCATTTCACACATGTCTAAGGATGAAGTTATTTTCTCCACATTCCGTTCCTTTGTCATTCCTCCTGGCACGTGGCTCCTAGTCCAGCGTCCTGTTGTCATGGTGGCCACCCAGATGCCACTGGGAAACCTGAGCACAAGAGCACTCCCACACACACACACACACTGCAGCTTCCAGCAACTGGTATTCAGAAGCATAATTGCCTCCGACATCTTCCTCGTGTTGCACAGAGCCAGCGTGGTGTAGTGGTTAAGAGCAGTGGACTCGTAATCTGGTGAACCAGGTTCAATTCCCTGCTTCTCCACATGCAGCTGCTGGGTGACCTTGGGCTAGTTGCACTTCTTTAACTTCTTTGAAGTCTCTCAGCCTCACTCACCTCACAGAGTGTTTGTTGTGGGGGAGGAAGGGAAAGGAGATTGTTAGCCGCTTTGAGACTCCTTAGGGTAGTGATAAAGCGGGATATCAAATCCAAACTCCTCCTCTTCTTCTTCTTCATCCTGGTTCCACCAGGAGAATCTGGTGAAATTAATTCCAGACCTTATGCATGCACACATATTGTCACAGCTGTCATGTCACTGGCACCCTTCCCCAACCCTGCCAATCCCTGATCTTACTGAGGAGCAGAGACAGACGAGAAATTTGGCTCAGTTCACATTTAAATGCCAACCTACCTAAATCCCAGTTCCTGAAGCTGAATTTGGGCCATCTTCACACAGTGTCAATTTACTAAATGGGAACACAGTGCCACAAGATGGCTAGAGGCTTAGATTGCTTTAACAGGAAATTACTTGAAGGTAAAAGAGTTAATCAGTGGCTTCCAATTCTCCCATCCTCCATGTTCAGAGGTCAGTGCTGATGCAGATGTTGAACGACTGGCCTAATGTGCTTCTGATAGTCCTTCTCTCTTGAAAATTAAGCCACCCCATGGAAATTTGACAGGATGGAATGCCTTGAGAGGCAGATGACATCCACATTTCCTTTAAGTTTCCTCCAGTTCTTTCCCCCCTCCACACCAGATCTGGGCAGAAGCTAGAGGTTTATTTATAGCTGATTGTTTCCATCACAAAAAGAAGCACAGCAGGGTTGTGGCCAGATGCTTGTTTACAGAGCGTGGATCACCTTCAAAGGGCTTTGTGGGAAGCAGCAGTCTTAGAAAAGTCAGCAAACAGGCACTCTTGGGTGATCATCTGAGCCGGAGCCAGAGGCTGACGTCACTGGGCATCGGTAAAGCTCCAAAAAATTTCAGGAAGCCAGATGCCAAGCCAGACAGCCTTCTGGGCCATCCTTGCCATTGATACATCTTCACCTTCTCTCTTTGAGCATCAATAGTATGCACTGTGAAATTTTGGGAATTTAATGTTGACAGGAATGTAAAATGCTACTAAAGAAACTACTTCTCGCTGCCCCAAATTAATGTTTCTGAATATTTTTTTTATGATACCAGTGTAGATATATTGTCCAAAGAATCGGTCTTATATATGATCTTGGCAACTCCAATGCTAATTGCAACACAATGGAAAAGCAACCCCAAATCTCACACGGGATGCTTGGCACCGCTCACTCTGGAATATAGCTATAATGGAGAAAATTATGCATAATTTGAGATGTCAGCAAGGACTAGAGCCTCCAGACACTTTTTATATGATTTGGCATTCCTTCATTAAATATAGAGCAGAAGCATCAATTTTGAGACAACCCTTCTCGAAAGCCTGGCAAATCCAGACCTATACTTAAATCATCAGGTAACGCTAATATTTCTTTACTTGGATTTTGCTATTATAACCTGTGTACAACTGTATTCATTCTGTGTACCTATTTTATAGTTTCGTGTTTTGTGTTTTAATTGTCATCTGTTGTTTTAACTGTCCTCTCTTTTATATACACAATAACATGAAAATTTAAAAACCTTGCATAGCAGTACCTGCATGTACTTGGCTGTCAATGATTCCAGGTCCCCATAGTGTTGCTCTCCTTGACTTCCACTCTGCCTGTCTCAAAGGGCACCAGCCACTGCTTCAAATAGAGGCTGGAGAGTTGTTTGCTGGGGGTGGTTTGGCTCTCCTGCATAAGGTAAGGTGGTGGAAGAGATGGCCAACCAGCTCCCCCTACAAGCACTATGAGTCTGTGATTAACTGGTCTCCCTTCCTCTACTGGGAGGGATGAAATATCTGGTAATCTCCATCAGAAGGACATGCCCAGAGCTGGATGCTTGTAAGCTAAAGGAATGCACAAGGCCACACAAATCAAACACTCTCCCGTGCGGCAGCTCAGCAGATGAAATTGGAGACTTGGCTTCCCAGGGACTTGCAGGAGATAGATGAGAGGAAAGGTGACAGTGGAAGCTTTGCCCAGGATGGGTTTGAAAACCGGGGTTGCATTCTACAAACAAAGGGCAGCCACTTGTTCATAGGACTTCTAGGATGCAGTCAGGCTCACCTACTTTAGAGTTTCCTAGAATTATAGCGCTGTAGAGTTTCAAAGGATCCCCACAGGTCATCTGGTCCAACCCCCTGCAATGCAGGAATCACACCTCAAGAATTCCTGACAGACGGCTATCCAACTTATGTTTGAAAACCTACACGGAAGGAGAGTCCACTGCCTCTCAAGGGAGTAAATTCCACAGTCAAACAATTCTTACCACTGTAAAGTTCTTCCTAATGTTTCATCAGACTCTTCTTTCTGGTTATTTGAACCCATTGGTTTGGGTCCTAGCTTCTGCAGCAGCAGAAAACAAGTTTGCTCCATATTCTATGTGATAGCCCTTCCAATATTCACCCATCCATCTTCTCTTGTCCAGACTAAACATCCCCAGCTGCCTCAACCATTCCCCAGAAAGCTTGGCCTCCATGCCTTTCATCATCTTGGTGACCTTCCTCTGCACACCTTCCAGCTTATCAATATCCATCTTAGACTGGGGTGCCCAGAACTGGACACAGGACTCCAGGTGGGGTCTGACCAAGGCAGAATCGAGTGGTACTATTACGTCCAGTGGCGTAGCGTGGGGGGTGCAGGGGGGGCCGGCCGCACCGGGCACAACATCTGGGGGTTAGGGTTAGGGGGCGCAAATCCATGGGTTAGGGGGCACAAATCCACGGGTTAGGGGGTGCAAATTACTTGCCTTGCCCCGGGTGCTGACAACCCACGCTACACCACTGATTACGTCCCTTGATCTGGACACACTACAACTGTTGATACAGCCTGGAATTGCATAAGCGTTTTTTGCTATTGCATCACACTGTTGTCTCATGTTAATCTCATGGTCTGCACTCTGTGTGCCAGGGATACATGGTGGAGCCCCTCCCTAAACTGTAAGGCCTTTTCAGTTGTAGCACCCAACCTTTCCGCATAGATGTATGGAATGCCCACTAAGACTTACAAATGGATTGTTTTCTCTGAATCCTTCGCCCCTTTTTATAGAGGAATCTTTTCACTGCGTTGACTCATTTTTATTGTAAAGGTGCCTCCTCTTTATTCCATTTGTATAATGTTTTGGATGTGACATGTTCATTTATTTTATTTTGTTTCAAGCATAGGGATGTATGTTCCAAAACTAATAAATAACATTATGATGGTATTTACAGCTCCAATTACATTCAGCTCAATCAAGGGACTCACATTCCTTGCACAACACTGCTTAGAACTTAATTACAATCAAGGATCACATTTGATAAATGCATTATTTGCTTCGTAATTATTATGAATGTCTCCAGAGATATCACAAGATACCCTCTATTTCCAGTTTCCAAAACTTAACTAGACTGCACTCTACCCTACTCAAATTTGCCATCCACTCATGCAATTGTGACATTTGATACAACTACACTGGTGTTTCAGTGGTGTTAAACCTGCCTACTGAAATATATCCTCCCATTTTCCAGAAGTTTTCTTTGCTGACAGAAGATCTGCACCCAAAGCAGCTGCCCTGCTAATGAGCTACGGCCCTTCCCCTACAAAATAAAAATAAAAATGATAAGATTATTTTTTAGGGGGAAAAGGGGGGAAAGAAATAGATTTCTTTTTGTTATTTAAATTTGCCCAGAGTCTCCCAAAAAGGCAATATGAATACCTGAATTTCTGTACATACACCACAGCTTATAACAGGATACATGTCAGGGGCTGGTCTAGATTGGAAGATTGGGGAATGCAATCTCAGGGAGATCAGCTCCTAACAGAAGAGGAGGGGGAATATTCACCCACCCACCACCCACCCCAAGCCCAGCATTTTCAGAAACAGAGAGACAGGCAGACAGAGAAGCTGCACAGTTGAGAGAGGAGCTACCCAGCTATGAGATAGTAGCTAAGCAACCAGAAGGGAGGGAGCAGCTGGGTGACACATCAATCAAGAGTGGGGGGAACCCCCTCCCTCCCCTCGAACTCGGAGGTCCAAGCATGTCAGAGAACAAAAGAGACGCAGGGGGGAGGGACTTCCCATTGGCTCGCTTCTTGCTGCAGAAGTGAGGAGGAGTCAGAGTAGGCAACTGATATCCTTGCAGAGGGTTGCCTGTTTGTGCTTGTAACATTATGCTGAAATAAAAGGACTATAAATCTACCACATGCTCGTTAATTCTTATCGGTGAGCCACCAGAAGAGAGAGGGGAACTCCTGTACTTTACAATACACCTGTTTTCTGCATGCAAAGCAACTGCTCTGTTGATGAGCTATGGCCCTTCCCCTACCAAAAAGATGGCAAGATTCTAGTCCCCATGGTTGAGAATAAAGGACTGATGCAAATAGGAAGCTGCCTTATACAGACTCGGACCATTGATCCAGCTAGCTCAGTATTGTCTACACTGACTGGCAGCAGCTCTTTACAGTGTCAGAGAGGAAATACCTCCCAGTTCTATCTGAAAAAGCCAAGGGAAGAAGAAGAAGAAGAAGAAGAAGAAGAAGAAGAAGAAGAAGAAGAAGAAGAAGAAGAAGAAGAAGAAGAATAAGAATTTATTATTTATACCCCACTCATCTGGCTGGGTTTCCTCAGCCACTCTGGGCAGCTCCCAACCAAATATTAAAAACACAATGCAGCATTAAACATTAAAAACTTCCCTAAACAGAGCTGCCTTCAGATATCTTTTAAAAATAGAATAATTGCTTATTTCCATGACATCTGATGGGAGGGTGCCACTACCGAGAAGGCCCTCTGCCTGGTTCCCTGTAACCTCACTTCTCGCAGTGAGGGAACCGCCAGACTCTTGAACTTGGGACCTTCTGCATGCGAAGCTGGTGCTCTGCCGCTGAACTATGACCCTTCTTCATGAGAGGAGCTACCTGCGCTTTAATTGGTTAGCACAAAACATTAGGAAGAGCTTCCTAATGTTAAGATCTGTTCGACTCCCTCGAAGCTGGTGGGCTCTCCTTCATTCTTATGCAGATGTTGGATGGTCATCCATCAGAGATTCTTTAGCTGTGATTCCTGCATTGAAGGGGGTTGGACTAGATGACCCTTGGGGTCACTTCCAACTCTACAGTTCTATGATTCTATGGTTTATGGGGAACTAAAGAATTCCCAGGTAACTCTAGCTTTTTTTTGTTTATTTGTTTATTTTACATTTGAGGAAAAATCTTTCCACACTGATTTCTTCAAAAGTAAAAGAGACTTAGCTTCTTCTTCTTTTTCAAGGAAATTGACACCCTGTCGGACACATGGTAGACAAGTTTCTCACCTTCCTGTGCTTATAGGACACATCTGCCAAGGGTGGCTTTTTTAGGAAGTGTGAGGATTTGGCATGGTTGCAGAGTGGAAGGAAGGAAGTTCATGAACCTTCGGCCAAGGCAGCTCTGTTTAGGGAAAACTTAAGTAAGAGTTACACAAACTCTTCATACCATCCATGAGAATGTCAGCCCAGATGCCTCACTTTGATAATTTTCCAACGCAGTGCCTTTTCTTATTACCGTAATTAATGGAAAATACTAAGGAAAAAAGAGGGGGTTGGGGAGTTGCACAGCCTTTGTGAACACACAAAGCAGTCCTCTTCACGTGTTTGCAAAGTGTGCTATCCCACCTTCTGAATTCATGAGAGGCTTTTAAACAGAGGTTGGATGGCCATCTGTCATGGATTATTTAGGTATGTTTCTTTCATTGCACAGGGTTAGGCTAGATGGCCCTAGGGGTCCCATCCAGTGCTACAATTCTAGGATCCTATGAATTATCTTTTTGCTTTTGTTACATTAGTATCCCACCTCTCTTCCATGACAAAATTCAAAGTGGTGAACTTAGGGTCCTATCACAATTCATGTTTCTGACCACAATTCAAAGTGTTGGTGCTGACCTTTAAAGACCTAAACAACCTCAGTCCAGTATATCTGAAGGAGCATCTCCACCCCCATCATTCTACCTGGACACTGAGGTCCAGCACCGAGGGCCTTCTGGTGGTTCCCTCACTGCGAGAAGCCAAGTTACAGGGAACCAGGCAGAGGGCCTTCTCAGTAGTGGCACCCGCCCTGTGGAACACCCTCCCACCAGATGTCAAAGAGAACAGCAACTACCAGACTTTTAGAAGACATCTGAAGGCAGCCCTCTTTAGGGAAGCTTTTAATGTTTGATGCATTACTATATTTTAATATTTTGTTGGAAGCTGCCCAGAGTGGCTGGGGAAGCCCAGCCAGATCGGTGGGGTATAAATTATCATCATCATCATCATCATCATCATCATCATCCTGTGTCAGAAGGTAAACATTGATGATGACATATGAAGCCGTTTACATCACATCTACTTGGGCTTGTAGGCCCTCAGGCCTCCTGTATCTGTTCTTTCTGCTAAGGCTGATGCTGCTGAGGAATTATATTTGACTGAGCAGCTATAGCTTGGTGGCAGAGCACATGCCTTGGATGCAGAAGGCCAGGGAATGGCCCTCCCTTCTCTGAAATCCCAAAGAGCTTCTGCCAGCCAGTGAGCTATATGAACCAATGGACCAATTCCTTTTGAGGCAGTTCCTTACATCCTTATTTAAATCAGTCCTTTATTCAGAACCATGGAGGCTAGACTCTTGTCTTATTTTCAGAGGAAGGGCTATAGTGCTGTAGGAGAATTGCTGCCCTGCTTGGAGAAGATCAAAGTACAAGCCCCAGCATCTCCAGGTAGAGCTGCTGTCCATCAGCGTAGACAATCTTGAGTTGGGTGGACCAATGGCTTGACTCTTTAAAGCCAGGGTGGCTTAATGGTTAGTGTGTTGGACCAGGACCTGGCAGACTAGTCACTGCCTCTCAACCTAACTTACCTCACGGGGTTCTTGTGAGGATATAAATGAGGAGTAGAGAACCATGAACACCACCTAGAGCTCCTTGGAGGAAAAGGTGATAGATAAATGTAACAAATAAAGCAAGAAGGTCTTGTTTTCACTAACCTGCCACATCAAGAGAACTGAATGCCTAACAGCAGGTGAAAGAGGGGCTCAAGGGAGAGACACTGTTGGTCAAAGTCAGCAGCACTAAACTAGATATGCTGATAGCCTGACTCGTGATAAGGAGGCTTCCTGTATTTCTAAGTGCAGATGGAAGGGGTTGTGGAGATTGACCTCATTGGACTGCTGATATTAATGTGCATGCTTAAAACAGGATTGGTGGGATATTCTTCTTCTCAGTGTCAATTGGCAATGGATTGCTATTGTTGCTTTGTTTTAGCAATCACTGCCACTACAGTGGTACCTCTGGTTACATACTTAATTTGTTCTTAACCTGAAACTGTTCTTAACCTGAAGAACCACTTTAGCCAATGGGGCCTCCTGCTGCCACCGCACGATTTCTGTTCTCATCCTGAAGCAAAGTTCTTAACCCGAGGTACTATTTCTGGGTTAGCGGAGTCTGTAACCTGAAGCGTATGTAACCTGAAGCGTATGTATCCTGAGGTACAACTGTATTCTTATCTGTTTTTCTTCCTCTTCCCTATTGCAATCGCAAAGGAAAATTAAAGAAATAAAAACACGGGAGTATTGCCAAAATGGTGAAAGGACGGCAGGATTTCCCTTTCCCATTTTGAGCTTTTCGGAGACTCTTGAGTCTCCCCACAAAATGAGGCATCCCATTAGGCTCTGCCCACTCCTGAGAGATTTCATTGGGACAGCCCAGGTCTTGGCTCTGCTTTCCTTCTCCAACAACACTCCTCCTAAAAGCCACAGATGCTTATTGCGTTCCGTCCCATCTCACAAGCTGTGATGATTAAATCTCTCCGGCCTGTTGAGCTTTAAAACAGCCATAAAAGGGCCATCACAGCGACCGCCCCCACATTCGTTCCCTCTTACATTTGGAGTGAGGGCGGCAGGGAGGTCATGGGACCGGCCCTTGCAATAGCCAGGGGCCACCTGCATCCCTGTTTTCAGAGTGAAAAATTGGGGAATAAAAGAGGGACACACTTGTTGCCACCCACACCATTACAGCAGGATGTGCCGGTTGACTCTACAGCAGCCAGCTATGGGTTAGCTTTAAAAGCTTAGGGTGGTGATTAACCAAAAGAGCATGCTCAACCAAGCAGAATATCCATGCTAGGGGGAATTAGGAAAGGAATTGAAAATAAAACTGCTGATATCATAATGCCATTATCCTGGTATGTGGTGCAACACATTTGGGATAATACAGTTGTACCTCGGGTTAAGAACTTAATTCGTTCTGGAGGTCTGTTCTTAACCTGAAACTGTTCTTAACTTGAAGCACCACTTTCGCTAATGGGGCCTCCTGCTGCCGCTGTGCCGCTGCTGCACAATTTCTGTTCTCATCCTGAAGCAAAGTTCTTAACCCGAGGTACTATTTCTAGGTTAGCGGAGTCTGTAACCTGAAGCGTATGTAACCTGAAGCATATGTAACCCGAGGTACCACTGTACTGTGTACAAGGTACTGTAAGTTATTGTCACTTGACTTTGTAAAGCATATTGCAGAGTTAGAAAAGGCTCAGAAAAGGACAACCAAATTGAACAAGGGGGTGGAGCAACATTTCTGTGAAGCAACAGACATATACACATAGATATACTGTAGATAGATAGATAGATAGATAGATAGATAGATAGATAGATGATAGATAGATAGATAGATAGACAGACAGACAGACGATAGATAGATAGATGATAGATAGAGATAGATAGATAGATAGATGATAGATAGATAGATAGATAGATAGATAGATAGATAGATGATAGATAGATAGATAGATAGATAGATAGATAGATAGATAGATAGATGATAGATAGATGATAGATAGATAGATGATAGATAGATAGATAGATGATAGATAGATAGATATAGATAGATAAATAGATAGATATAGATAGATAGATAGATGATAGATAGATGATAGATAGATAGATAGATAGATAGATAGATAGATAGATAGATAGATAGATGATAGGTGATAGATAGATATAGATAGATAGATGATAGATAGATAGATAGATGATAGATAGATAGATAGATAGATAGATAGATAGATGATAGATATGATACAGAGAGAGAGAGAGAGAGATGATAATAAGGATGATGATGATGATGATGATGATGATGATGGACAGCATACAAATAAACAACAACAACAACGCCCCCTCCCACAAATACATTTGAAGGGCCCTAGAGTGTTTCATCAGCCAAAGGCACTTAAAGATATGCGATGAAGATGCCAGGTGAGCATTCCTTGGAAGGACATTACACAAATGGGGAGTCACCACAGAAAAGGCCCGCTCTCATGGAGGGGGCACACGAAGAAGGGCCTTAGATGATGATTGCAGGGTCTGGGTCAGTTAATATGGGGAGAGGCAGTCCTTGAGTTATTGTGGTCCTGGGCTGTTTAAGGTTTTATGGGTCAACACCAGGACTTTGAATAGAGCCCAGAAACTAATGGGCAGATGGCACAGGCAGGCCAGGATCAGTGTACAGCGGTACCTCGGGTTACATACGCTTCAGGTTACATATGCTTCAGGTTACACACTCCACTAACCCAGAAATAGTGCTTCAGGTTAAGAACTTTGCTTCAGGATAAGAACAGAAATCGGGCTCCGGCAGCACGGCGGCAACAGGAGGCCCCATTAGCTAAAGTGGTGCTTCAGGTTAAGAACAGTTTCAGGTTAAGAACGGACCTCCGGAACGAATGAAGTACTTAACCAGAGGTACCACTGTAATATGCTCAAACCATTTAGTCCTGGTGAGCATCCCAGCTGCTGAATTCTGAACCAGCTGAAGTTTCTGAACCATCTTCAAAGCCCAGTAAGCAAGTCTGAGACCTTAAAAGCACTTTCTGTGATGGGAAACCCCCGTGCAAAAAGTGCTTTTAAGCTCTTTCCCTTCCGAATGTTCCATTTGTGAGATTTCAACCACGGGCTGCCAACGGCCTAAAGCTGAAATCGTGCAAAGTAAATGTGTAAGTTGCTAGCCCACTGTGATGCACAAGAACACTCTCCCCTCCTGCAATTCCCAGAATCTGGCATTCAGAGGCTTTATGCCTCTGGCAATGGAGGTAAAGCATAGCCATTGTGGCTAGTAGCCATTTATAGCCTTAACCACCATGAATTTGTCTAATCTTCTTTTGAAACCATACAGGTTGTTGGCCATCATAGCCTCCTGCAGGAATGAGTTCCTGCAGTTCATGTGTTGCATGAAGAAGGGCTTTAATTTTATCTGTCCTGAACCTTCCAACATTCTGCTTCATTGGATGTAGGCGAGTTCTGGTGTTATGAGACAGGGAGAAACAAAAAATTCTTTCCCCAGAGACTTCTCAGATCCTACGATCAGCAACTGAGGCATTAGTGGCAGTAGTGCCACAAAGGGCTACTCAGTTAGCATTGGCCCATGACAGAGACTCTACTGTGGCAGTTCTCCATTTGTGGAATGCCCTCCCTGGCAAAATTATCCATCTCCATCATTATTAACTTCCAGGATGAATTTGAAAGCAACCCTGAAATCTCTGGTTGAGAGAATGTTTCCAACTGGTTATAGAATGCTTTTTTAAAATGAATATATATATTTGATGTGTTTGCCACCATGGGCTCCGTTGGAAGGAAGGGCTGGATAAAAAATTGAAATAATAACAACAGCCAGATTTGGAGGACAACAGTTTGTGGAAGGTTGGGTTAATTGAATTTAATGCGATTCTAAATTTTTGATGCCTTAAGATCTTTGGCATTTGCATTTTGTGACTTACTGTTGGATTGATATCGCAGTTATTTATTATTTACTTTGTTCATAATATTTGCTTACCATGCAAAATCCATAAGCAGTTTGCTTTTTTATGTGATTATGGGGGGGGGGGAGGAAAATGTGTGATGTGACATGATCATATTCAAAGATTCCTTGCCCTGATCTGCCTCTTGGGCTTCACAAATTCAGAATGCAACAATATCCCCTTGCCCAGCTCAATGCTACAGAGGACCAATGCAGATCTTCTTGCAGTGGCAACTCCCCTTCCCATCAGCTATAATGTGTAATTTCGCCATGAGCAAGCTCTACATTTCTTTAAAGGTCGTCTTGCATCTTTTCCCAGCTCCTGTTTGTCATGTATACTGTCCTATTTTGCTTCACCCAAGAAGTCAGCAGTCTGCTTAATGATGCACCTAATCACTGCTAATTGTGAAAGTGCCATTCCAGGTTCAGGACACAATAAAGCAATCTCATTTCTTAATGTGTCTTTTGCAATACCCAGGTGTGTAGAGATTTTTTATTTATTTTTTTGGTGGGGTAATAAGCCAATACGCCACATGAGTGTATACTTCCCAATCTCCCTTCCTTCAAGGCAGAAGCTCCATGGTGAGCCAGACTTCACCCTTCCATTTAGATTGATTAATTGACCTTTAAAAATGTACCCAGAAAATAAATTGCTCAATAAAATAAATTATCCAGTGCTTTGTAGCTCTTGAAATCCACTTTTACTTGAGAAGGGGCTAATGAAGCATGGAAGGCATTGAAGAAATGACTAATGAAGGGAATGAACCTAATAAAGAATAATTGATTAGTCATTTGGAAAAAGCTCACAGGCTGTGCAACGAATTGGGCCTCCCGCAGAAAAATAAACAGAGGCACCTTTGCTACTGTATGATCCTTGAGTGGCATGAAATCAAATCCTATTTATCCATCTACCTATCCAGTTTTGGCCAGCAGGAGTTCCTAACTTTAATCTGTGGGCCTGCACACATACAAGTGAGAGGTCACAGACATTGGTCAGGTAGGGAAGCAAAATAAAAAAAATCCTTCCAGTAGCACCTTAGAGACCAACTAAGTTTGTTATTGGTATGAGCTTTCGTGTGCATGCACACTTCTTCAGATACACTGAAACAGAAGTTGCCAGACCCTGATACATAGTGAGAGGGTGGGATGGGGTATTACTCAGAAGGGTGGTGGGAATGGGTGATTGGCTGATAGGTGTGGTAAACCTGTTGACGATTGTCAATGACTGCAATTGGTCTTATAGGAAAAAGCAAAGGGTGAGATGGCTAAAAATAGCTTTATCATGTATAATGAGATAAGAATCCAATGTCTCTATTCAGTCCAGGTCTCTCCGTGGTTTTAAGTTTGGTAATGAGTTGCAATTCAGCAACTTCTCTTTCCAGTCTATTTCTGAAATTATTTTGAAATAAAACAGCTACTTTGAGATCTTGTACAGAATGTCCTAGGAGATGAAGTGTTCTCCTACTGGTTTCTCTGTCTTGCGATTCCCAATGTCAGATTTATGTCCATTTATCCTTTGGCGTAGGGTTTGTCCTGCTTGTCCAATATAGAGAGCTGAAGGGCACTGTTGGCATTTGATGGCATACACAATGTTAGAAGATGAGCAATTAAATAGTCCTGAGATGGTATGTTTGATGTTGTTGGGGCCAGTAATGGTGTTGTCTGGCTACCTACCTGTAACTATGTCAGGTAGGGAGTCAGTCAGGTACAAAATCTACAGTGCTATGGACAGCTCCCACCCAGTATGGAACCATGGACAGCTCCCAGTTCAGACAACTTGCTCCAATTAGCATTTCACACAAATGGCCTCTGGAAAATCTGCAGTAGAGGCTACATAAAGAGGCTGTTCTTATTCTATCTGAAACAGAGGTCAGCAAAGTAGAACAGCAAATGGCAGAGAATGGCCCTTGAGAGTCCATCCAGCCCAGGTTGATTTAGGTATGTACAGTTAGGAAGCAGCATTTGCAACAACTTGATCCGGTGTCTAGGATGACAGAGAAAAGCCATCAGGACCACAGACAGAGCACTAAGACTCTGGTCTGCTGACTTAGGGCTTATTGACACTTACCTTTTGCCCCTCACTTTCCAGGCATAGATCCGAGTTTTAAAGCTCCATGACTGAGCATTGTCTTTTCCTTTGCCCTGGTGCTTTCCCTACAAAATCCCGCTCTTTAAGAGGTTTCCATCTTCCCATTCTTTGGTTTCTGAGGAAGCCGTCTGAAACTCAGAGCGGGGCAGGAGCTGGGCCAATTACAAGAGCAATTTGTCATGAAAAATTATTCTCCAGAGCAACATCAAGCAGTCCTTCTTCCACGGCTCAGATACTTTTTGAAAGCAATTCTCATTCAAGGTTCTCAGGAGAACTTCCGCCTTTGCATGCAGCTTGTCCTGTGGGATCCTGCAGTGATGCATGAGGTCACCACTGAGAGGAAGTGGCAAGCAGTGCAATCCACATAAGACTGGGCCTTTACTGTCACCACAGATGATGGTTTAACTAGCCACAATACAGAGGCATGTCAGAGAACAGGGCTCCCCTCTTCCACTTTCATCTCATTATACTCCGAGGACCGGGATTGTAGAAGACAGATGCCCCACCATCTCCTACTAGCTTGCAAAGGATGCAGATCTTCCTCTTGATTTTCTTCTTTCTGTCTCATAGCTTGCTGTGAAGTTTATTTATTACCTAATAAATTTGTATATTGTTCCTCATCACATACATTCCAAAGTCTGTGAATTTTATTTTACAGTATTTTATTTTATTTATTGTATTTCTATCCCACCTTTTTCTCCAAAGAACTCAAGGTGGCATACATGGTTCTCCTCTTCCTCATTTAATCCCCACAACAACCCTGTGAGAGAGGCAGTGACTGGCCTAAGTGGAGACATTAGAACCCTGGTCTCCCTGATCCTAGTCCTTGTTTAATCCCAACAGCCCCATAAAGTAGGTTAGGCTGAGAGGCAGTGACTGGCCTAAGATCACCCAGGAAATTTTATGAGCTGAGTGGGGATTCAAACCCTGGTTTCCTGGGTCCTAGTCCAATACTCTAACCACTACACAAGACTTGCACCTTAAAATGAGATTGAGTTGAAGCCAGTAGTGTTGCTAGTTACCTAAGAATTCAGGGCACCATCCCATGACACATGTATGCATATGTTAATTTATAGACAGAGAGATGATTCTGGGAGATAAAGGTGGTGGGTTGGGTGGAGTCCCACCATCACTGAATTTAATAGCGTAGCCAACTGGGCTTTATGCAACTTTTAAAGAAAGGAATAGCTTACAGAAGGAGAGCAAGGGGCAAGGGATGTGCGGTGTGAAGCAAAAGACTTGGTCACCCCCTGGTTGAGGCTGCCATATAAATAAATACCACATTAGCTCAATCACGTGAAGGGCCACAAAGAGGACACATTCCCTTTCTACAAGACTCTCCATGGCAGAGAGGGTGCTGAGCAAGAACCCAGGAAACGAGATTCACAAATCCCATTCAACTACTAGGTGGTCATGCACACATCACTACTAGTGCTTTCTCTAGGCCTTATAAGAGACACAGTCATGGAGGAGAAGGCTTCCGTAGAACTGTTTGAGTTGGAAGGGACTAAAAGCATCATCTCCCTTCTCCAAAATATATGCTTCATCAACATTTAAGCTAATCTTGCAGGCGTACAGTTGCAACATTTTGGAGATGGCTATGCTCCATCTCCACTGCTGGAGACACTATGCCTCTGCTGGCAAACACAAAGAAGTGGAGTTGTTGTCAAGCCCTGTTTGTTAGATTCCTGTTGAGGCATCTGGTTGGCTGCTGTGAGAACAGGATGCTAAGCTAGATGGGTCTTTGGACTGATCTAGCTGCAGGGCTCTTCTTATGTTGATGTGCTAAGTAGTAGTGAAGTCTGAAACCGAAGACCAGGAGTGGGGAAACTAACATTGGGAGAGCAGAGAGGAAGGCAGAGTCAAACAGCATGATCTCTGGATGTGCTTGTCCTCTAATTTCTTAAAACCTTTATTTTCCTATGCTGGAGGCTTCCATTTTCCTCCCTTTCTTTGAAAGATTTGTGCACTGCAAGTCAGCCAAATGTCCACACCTTCTGCACCTATTCAATTTCCATTACAAAAAAGAAAAAAGAAAGTTCAATTTTTTAATAATAATAAAAAAGTACACCGAGGCAGAACAAAGTGACCTGATTTCAAATTCTGCCTGTGCAATAGATTGTAAGGGTTGTCAGAGGCCTCCTTGACATGTACAAGATGTTTACTACCAGTGGTACCTCGGGTTAAGAACTTAATTCATTCCAGAGGTCCGTACTTAACCTGAAACTGTTCTTAACCTGAAGCACCACTTTAGCTAATGAGGCCTCCTGCTGCCGCCGTGCCACCGCTGCACAATTCCTGTTCTCATCCTGAAGAAAAGTTCTTAATCCGAGGTAATATTTCTGGATTAGCAGAGTCTGTAACCTGAAGCGTCTGTAACCTGAAGAATATGTAACCCAAGGTACCACTGTATAAAGCTGCAGTATTAGATGATGACGTACGAAAGAACATAAGAGTCTGCTGGATCATCCAGCACCCTGTTCTCATGGTGGAAACATGGAGAGGAGGAGACCAGTCTAGCAGGGTCTTCTCACTAGGGCAGGGTGGCAACCTTTCTTTCAGCCTGAGGACCACATTCCCTTGTTGCTCACCTTCTGGGGGGTGCATGCCAGTGATGGGCGGGGCCAGAGGCAAAAGTGGGTGGATTATTGTGTGGGATTCTTACCTATGTGCGGTTGGCCACATTTCAGCGGTGCAAAAGTGAGACTTCCAGAGAGACACATCCTCCTCCTCCTCCATCCAGACCTGTTCACAGTTCAGGGACACATCCCAGACAGACAAAAGCTCTTGGAGAGCATGCACAACAAAGTCATTGAGGGGTGTGACTTGGGAAGAGTCCCAAGGGCCAGACAAAGGCTTTTGGAGTGTTTCCCACCTCTGCACTAGGAGAACCAACTCCCTAAAGGAGTGTGCATGCGCACGAAAGCTTATATCCAGAACAAACTTCATTGGTCTCTAAGGGGCTACTCTTTGGTTGACTATGAGGGCCACTCCATTTCTTTTACGGGATTCTTGCCCACAGTAGTAGATATGATGGTCATCCAAACTGAATTCGCCCATTCCCGTCCATTTTAGTTCACCGATGCCCAGGATGTCAATATTTATTCTTGCCATCTCATTTTTTACCACATCCAACTTACCAAGGTTCATGGTTCTTACATTCCAGGTTCCTATGCAATATTTTTCTTTACAGCATTGTACTTTCCTTTCGCTTCCAGGCATATCCACAACTGAGCGACCTTTCGGCTTTGGCCCAGCCGCTTCATCAGCTCTAAATCTACTTGCACTTGTTCTCCACTCTTCCTCAGTAGCATGTTGGACGCCTTCCGACCTGAGGGGCTCATCTTCCAGCGTCATAACTTTTATATGCCTGTTGTCTTTGTCCATGGAGTTTTCTTGGCAGGGATACTGGAGTGGCTTGCCGGTTCCTGCTCCAGGTGGATCACATTTGGTCAATCAAACTCTCCACTATGACTTGGCTCCAATACTTTGGCCGCCTCATGAGAAGAGAAGACTCCCTGGAAAAGACCCTGATGTTGGGAAAGATGGAGGATGAAGGAGAAGGGGGCGACAGAGGACGAGATGGTTGGACAGTGTTCTCGAAGCTACCAGCATGAGTTTGACCAAACTGCAGGAGGCAGTGGAAGACATGAGTGTCTGGCGTGCTCTGGTCCATGGGGTCACGAAGAATCGGACATGACTAAAAGACTAAACAACAACAACAAGGTGCTACTGGACTTTTTTTTATTTACTTCCCTAAATCTGGTTCGGGATTTCCTACAGGGTTGAAAAGATGGCCTCCAGGGACCCTTCCAACACTGTGATTCTTCAGTCCCTAAGCTGCCCACCTGGAGCACAAAGGGAGACAGAAGTCTGAGAGCTGATCCCATGCCTGACTTGCATGTTTGGCAGCCCATGAATAAAGCATCTTTCAAAGCAGGGTTCATAGCCCAGCAGATGAAGCTAATATGCTGCTGTTAAAATGTTACATCTGTCCCCCCGCACCCAGAACATTTCATCCGCTAAGCAAATTGTTGTTATTTTGAGGCAGCGAATCCCTAACGCAAGCGGGCTGCTTGGAATTGCAGTTCTTCCTTTAATCTGCTGTTTACAAGAGCCTGGCAAATTAAAAACGGAGAAAGAAATCCCCTCTCCCATCTCGCCTGCTCGTGCATCCGCCTCCTCAGGGCAGGAACGCTTTGGTGCTCTTCCTTCTTTCAGCATCCGTAAAACCCTTTATTGTGCTGAAAAATTATTCCTTAATTTTTATGGGGCTTCTCGGTAAGGCTGTTGACGCTGATGGATCGTTCTATATGCCTGCCTCTCCTCGGAGTTTGCTGTGAGTGGATATTGCTCCCTGGGTGGGAAAGAGAGGTAGAAAAAAATGTCCGCATTTAATTTATGGCTTGCAATAACCGGGGGTTTATCAACATCCCACCAACAAATTATTCTTATTGTCAGCTTCCTGTTGCCTGGAGCTGTGATGATGACAATAAAGTCATGTTTTCACAAAAGATGCATCCTCAGATCAGCTGGACTGCTGACTGGCTGCAGACAGAGGTGAAGCCAGTGGTACCTGGCCTTGCTGAGAAATGGATAACAGAAGGAAGCGGTTTTCTAGGGGAAGTCACTGAGCAGAAGCAGAGCCAGCTGGATCAAACCAATAACCCATTTAGTCCCACATACAGTCCTCACTGTGGCCAGCTAGATATGCCCCCATCTGGGAAACCTTCGAGCAAGACCTGAGCACAAGACCTGAGCCCTTCTGTGGCTTCCAGCAACTGGTATTCAGAAGCATTACTGCCTCCGACCATGGATAGGCAGGCCATAGCAGTCACAGCCTCCAAGAATTTGCCCAGTCCTCTTTTAAAGCCATCCAAGTTCAGAGCCATCACTGCTTCCTATGGGAGGGAGTTTGACAGTTTAACTAAGCACTGCATGAAGCGTACCCTCCAAATGTCCCTATTTTCCAGGGACAGCCCCAGAATTACAAAAGACATCCCAGCTTCTGATTGGACCCTGGAATGTCCCTATTTCCCCCACCAGTGCCAGCACTGCTAAGCTCAGGGAGAAGGATGAACCAGAGTTTTTTTCTGAGTGATTGCAGAGGGGGCAGTGGGGGGCTGAGAGGGGGCATCCTGTTGCCTCTCCAGGGCCTCTCCATGGCTGCCACTGCCAACCTTCTTCCTTGGACAGCTCGTTGATCTACCCACACTTAGTTGTAATTTCTGAGAAACGTAGAAAACAAGAGGATACTTTCATACGAATTCTTCAAACTTACACGACCCCTTAAAAATCAGCTGATGAAGATGAATTCATCAAAACAGGGGCCCTGTCATGGTTTCTGATCCATAATTGACTTCTGCTCAATGACTGAAACTAAGATCTTCACGTCAAATCTTACCATGGACTAACATGAACTTATCTCTACTCATAAACTCTTATCTTTAATACTGTAACGAATTATTGTGTTATACATATCCTTATGAGTTTGAGTTTGTAAACTCTGTTTGAGTCTGTAATCTCTAGTTGAGTTTGTAATCCTTGTCAGAATACATACTTTTGAATGGATTAGTTTTTGTTACAATTACCATTGAGGCCCAGCCTCATATGAGAGGCAGGAAGAGGGCAAGACCACTCTTGGTGGGGGAAAGGGGGTGAGTGAAGCAGAGGGCAAGGAGTCTTGAGTTTTGAAGGGGGGAAATGCTTTGCGTTTCGGCATCTAATCTTGCCCCCTTGTGTATTTTTCTTTTTGTAAAACTACCAAAGAATAAAATAAAATTGGGATTTAGGGTTTTTCTCAGAACAGTGGAGGGTGTGTGTGCTGTGACCCATTGGTGTACAGTGGTACCTCAGGTTACAGACGCTTCAGGTTGCAGACACTTCAGGTTACAGACTCTGCTAACCCAGAAATAGTACCTCAGGTTAAGAACTTTGCTTCAGGATGAGAACAGAAATTGTGCTTCGGTGGCGCTGCGGCAGCAGGAGGCCCCATTAGCTAAAGTGGTACCTCATGTTAAGTACAGTTTCAGGTTAAGAATGGACCTCCGGAACAAATTAAGTTCTTAACCTGAGGTACCACTGTAGTGGGGGTATAAATGCTCTACGGGGAAGGACAACAAATGGGGGAGTCGAGGAGGGTCATTTGAAGGGAGAAGTGAAATGTCCCTATTTTAATCTGAGGGATATTGGAGGGCGTGCATGAAGAAGTACTTGTTTTTTATCTGTCCTAAATCTCTCAACATTCATCAGATGTTCACGAGTTCTAGTTTTATGAGACAGGAAGAAAAACTTTTCTCTATTCGCTTTACCCATGCCTATGTGTGGCATTTCATAAACGTCAATCATGTCTCCTCTTAGTTGCCTTTTCTCTAATCTAAAAAAAAATATCCCCAACACAGCAACCTTTATTCATAGGGGAGCCACTCCACCCACTTGATCATTATGATCCTTTTCCAACAATATCCTTTTGTAAAAGAAATTATTTAATCATTTTTTCAATACAAACAACAACCACAAAAAACACAACAAAAACCACAATAACACTAATAACACAATTTAACATTCCAAATTTGAGTACTGGTATATCTATGACTACACCTTTTTAACAATATTTCCCCACCTCTCATCCCCCTACTTCCCACCACTGTCCGCCTTATCGCTTAAATATTCCTTCCAGATTTCTTCAGATTTATCCATTCTTAATTTGCGTCGACATGCAATTCGTTCGTATGTGGCTAGTCTGTCCATATTGTCAATCCATGTGCTCAATGGAATCTTTTTGCGGCTCTTCCGATTCATCAGAACAAGTTTTTTTGCTTCTAATATGGCACGGTAGATCCATTTTTTTTTTGACCCCTTGTAATCTCTCCTTTTTGAGGTGCATGGAACAGAACTGTAGGCAGTATTGCAAACTGCAAGTCAACTGAGTTATGTCCTACAGTTACTCTTCACGCAAGACACTTGCTACACCTAGGCTTAGGAAAGGGGAGAAATTCAATTTGGCTTGCATTTAAAGGAGATCTTGCCTGATTTGCATTTCCTGAAACAATACGAGAACTGAAACACAGTCATCCTTCGAGATTTTCACTTCTCCAGATTTTGCAGTGCAGTTCTCCAGCTAAGGGATGTATACAAAAATTGCCTATACTGTGGCAAAGTGTGCATAGAATACATATATTACTGAAAGTAACAGGCAAAAAAAAAATGCATCACGTTTGGGAAAATTGCTCTGCCAAAATATGTATATGTATATGGGAAATTTCCATATTAGGAGAAATTTGCACTAAAATGTTGGTTTAATTTTCATGATGCCTTTTAAAAAATCCTGAACTTTGGGCTAGAAAAACGAGAAATTGAAAGATCCCAACGTTGACAGATTCACCTATCCCTACCAAGGTAGGTTAGATCTGTCACAAAGAATAATGGAGAAATTCAAACCTCATAATAGCTATTTTCCACCATTGCCCTACTCTGTGGAATGACCCTCCCTCTGCCTTGCATGGAGCATCATCTATTTGTTCCTTCAGATGTCTTGTGAAGAAGTATCTATTTTGCCCAGGCTGTCCCTGAACCATAAGATTGGATCCTGTTACTTCTGAATTTCTCTTTTTTTAAAAAAAAAGATGGTTTAAAAAAATATTCACATATGGTTTGGGTGTTTGGAATTGGTCTCTAAGGCGCTACTGGACAATTTTACAATTTTTATTTGTTTCTTTTGACTGTGTCAGACCAACATGGCTACCTACCTGAATCTAAAATGATGCCCCATTAAATAACAGAGAGAATTCCTCTAATTCCCCTCCAATGTTTAGACACCTCCAGAGGCCAGTTCCCTCCCAAAAGAATTACTGTGCAGCATGCTAGATCACATGGAGGCCTCACTTCCCCATAGCAAGATTGTGTTCTCCTAATACCCATGTCCACAATGGGAAGGTGAGGACTGTCCTATCTTTCTTTACAAAATTCAGAAATTAGGATATGGAGCGATGGAGGATTCTTAATGCATTGGTCCCACTCCAGAAAGCAGACTAAGTAATTCAGAACTCTGAAAGCCAGGGAGAGAGATTTGGAGCCTAAGAATAACAAAGCTGTTTCAACCTTTTCTCTACAGGTGACCATGAAACAGGAGGCTTCTCAGTCTAGCCTTGGCTCTTTTGCATCTGAACAGACGCAGAAGAAGGATGTGCTGCCATGCAGAAATGTAATAAATAGCTTTATATTTACAGAGTTATTAATTGGGAGTGTGTCCAGTTTCCAATAACATTACACCAACAAGTTCATTAATAATCCTGACTCGACTGCTGAGCTCTTTTGCTTCTGAAATTCATTTGTGCGCGCCGACTGTCAAGAGTTTCGCTCTACTCATTCTCCAAACTGTGTAAACAGGCTGCACATTAATAATTACTTCATTCATAATTTTTTTCACGGGAGGTTTGCTTCTCATCAGTCAAAATCTTCCCTTTTTCTTTCCTTCTTTTCTCTCCTTCCGCACCTCCCGGTTTGATTGTTTATACTCCCGGCGTCTCACAATGGAAACACCAACGATTCTTTTAAGCCAACGACGACGTTGGGCACTCCGGGCTTCATTTCCATTTCCATTCATTTTCATTTCCGGTGCCTCTAAATAACGGGCCTTTTCTGGGGGAGGAAAAAAAAATCGATGCGCTCTGCCCAAACCATTTTTAATGACATCATTAACATTCATAACCAGTGTGGCATTTTATGGCAACACAGAGAGGTTCGGGGAATACAATATGATTGAGCAGAAACATAGTTTTTCATCACTTCTTGTTCTGAAATGTCAAAAAGTACCCTTTTATGCTCAATGAATTTTCAACAGATTTGATTTCTTTCCATGTCACTTAAGGTCATTGCACATCCCCCCCCCCTTTTATCTTATTACAGGCCGCTCAGTGCCAGCCACTGGCTCTTCCCTGCAGCACGGCTGGCTCTCAATAAGAACTGCCTGGCTGGATCAGACCAAAGGTCCATCTAGTCCACTATTCCCCTGCCAACAGGGACATAGCCATGGCCACTCCAATATCTAACCTAGCAGGAAGCCCATCCACAGCCAACCACCTGTCATGGAATTGTAGAGCTGGAAAGTACCCCGGGGTCATCCAGTCTGACCCCCTGCAATGCAGGAATCACAGCTAAAGAATCCCTGGCAAATGGCCATCCAACCTCTGCTTAAAAGCCTCCGTTGAAGAAGAGGAGGAGTTCGGATTTGATATCCCACTTTATCACTACCTGAAGGAGTCTCAAAGCGGCTAACATTCTCCTTTCCCTTCCTCCCCCACAACAAACACTCTGTGAGGTGAATGGGGCTGAGAGACTTCAGAGAAGTGTGACTGGCCCAAGGTCACCCAGGAGCTGCATGTGGAGGAGCGGAGACGCGAACCCGTTTCACCAGATTACGAGTCCACCGCTCTTAACCACTACACCACACTGGCCCACCACCTTCAGAAGGAGGCCGTTCCACTGTTGAACAGATCTTACTGTCAGAAAGTTTTTCCTAACGTTGAGTCAGAATCTCCTTTCTTGTCATTTGAATCCATTGGTTCAATGGAGCAGCAGAAAACAAGCTTCCTCCATCTTCCACGGGACAGCCCTTCAGATATCTCCTCTTCTTCTCCTCCTCTTCTTCAGCTCCCTCAACCATCTCTCATAAGGCTTGGTTTACAGATGCTTTATCACCTTGGTCTCCCTCATATGCTGAGGCTATCATTTCACCTCTCGGTCTTCTCTTCTCAACTCCTTCAACTGGCTTCACCAGGCTCCTCGCTCCATCAAATTTCACCTTGCAGAAGCTATTCCAAAGGGAGGAAGAGAAGGAAAGCAGGGCCACTCCACTCAACTCAGCTTAGCAATTTTTGGTTCCTCCTCTCCTTGAGTTGTTTTTCATTCCAGCTGCTCATTATGAAAACTTTGTAACTATGGGTTCATCCAGACTTCTTTAGTGCCATATTTCTAGGCGCAGATCCACACTTGAATGTTCCATGTCTGAGTGCTATTGCGGTTGTTGTTTGTCCCTGCAAAAACCACTGAATCAGAGCAAATGGCAATCACTTTACCACTGAATTGGAGCAAATGGCAATCCATAGAAAACCCAAACTGCCATTGTTCTGATTCAATGTTAAAGGTGGCAGGGCAAGAAGAAAGCTCTCGGATGCAGAGCTTTGAATTGTGGACCTGTGCCTAGAAAATGCAGGGCAAAAAATAAGTGTGGGTGATCCCTAAAAACCAGTGACTGGGTGTGATTTTTTTCTCTCTTCCCCTTCCAATCCCTTTGCAAACTTTGCAAAGTTGTTTTTTGTTTTGTTTTTTTAAGCAGAAGAATGGAGTAAAAATCCTTCCAACAAACAAATCCTTCCAATAAACAAAATAAAATCGGGGACAATGGTTTACAAGGGACAGAGTCCAGAGAATAAACAAGGGCTGTCCTTAGTAAATAGGAACAGTTGGAAGAGCACGTCGTGCAAATGACATTGGCTGGATATTTCTCCTTCCTGTTCCCCCTCCCCCATGCTAACTCTGTGCGATATTCAAATGATTCCAAAACAGGCACAACAATCTTCCTTTCCAAAAGATTTCATTTCATTTCATTTTGTGCTGTGACACCAGCGCAGAACTGTAAAAGCTGTAATTGTCGAAGCCGTCGACTGCTGTAATTTCAGGAGACGGGGTCTTCTTAATTTTTGGAAGCTGCCGTTGTTTTAATTCCCAACCTGTCACCAGAAATGATCCGTTCTTTTGACTGTGTGCGAGAACGCAGTCCACCCCCGCAGAAATCCTACCACTGTGGCGCTGTAATTATTGGGTTCACCTTTTCTTATCCCTCTTCCTTTTGGAAGCTGTTTGGTAGAAGTTTGACACTGAGCAAAGCACCCACATCTAGATGTAATCGGACTCCATGATTGTTCCTTTGGCTGCCTGGAGAAAGTAACCCAACAGGAGGCTTTTGCTCATTATGAAAACTTTGTAGCTATGGGTTCATAGTTTTTGCAGCTTTTCACTCTTACTCAGTTGCCGAGTCATTAGGAAAAGCTTTCTAATTCTACCCAAGAAGAATATGAGACTGAATTAAAACAAGCTGCTGAGAGTTCAGCAAGCAATCCCTGCACACAGGAGGAAACTAGGTAAGAATAGACACGCTGGATTTCCAACAGGCCGACCTGGGTTAACCAATCCATTTCTACTCCTGTTTTTCAGAGCTTAGTTCTTCCAGATCCCAGGAAGGGCATCTCTGTTCTCTGATTAGTTAGCAAAGAAGAGGCATGAATTGCAATAGTGTTTTATTATCTACAGTTGCAGCTGTAGATAATATAAAAAAAAAAAAATCTGCTTTATGCTGAGTGAGGCCATTGGTCCATCTGTCTCAGTATTGCCCTACACTGGCTGGCAGTGTCTCTCAAGGGTTAGAGGCAGGGAACTTTCCCATCCCCACCTGGATTGAAACTGGTACCTTCGGCATGCCAAGCTGGGGGCTCCAGCATTAAGCAGCAGCCTGCCATTGCTGCAGCCAGATCAATATTGTCTGCACTGACTGACAGCGACTCTGGAGAGCTTCAGGCACAGAGGTTTTGTAGCACCCTGCTTGTGGTTAACGCTTAGCTGGAATGAAATATTCAACGCAGCAATAGAGAAATTAAAATAATTATTTATTTGTCAGACAAATAAATGAGAGGCACAGTGGTATATGGTTACCAAGCTCTGGCCTGGCCTCCTGCCATTATGGCCAGCACTTATATTCCCTTAATCCAGCCCCCTTTGCTCCTCCTGTGGCTGCCTCTGTCCAATCAGCCTGGTTGAAATTCCTATTGGCTGATTGCTAGAACCAATCACAAAAAGATACACCCATATCCTCCTGTCCTTATATGGAACACAAAGAGCTATATATTGTTACATCTATAAATGACAAATAAGTAGTAATATATCTTACATGTGTCTCAACAAGGAATCTTAATTACCAGCTCACCTCTTGCCCTCCTTGCCCTATTGCCTTCTAAAACAAATGGTTAATCTTAAATTTTTATCTTAAACATATGTCAAGGATCTTGAGTTTCACATCAACATTGAAAGATCTCCTTCATTTGAAGGTTTCTAAACAAATGTCTGACAACTAATATATCAGGACTGCTCGGATGGCGTCTTCCTGTCTGGCAGGGCTAGGCTGGTGGCTGACTTAATTTAACTCTTACAACTATATGAAATCTAGCATTTCTTAAATCCTTTGCATAATTACATTTAAGACAATATATTTAATACATAACATAGGTAGCCTTTTAAAAGGAATAAGGCCTTTGTAAAGTAGAAAAGGAACTCAGTAAAAAGGAACACAGTAAAAAACCGCTTTAAAAGAAGCCTCTTCCCCTGTTTACATTCCCCCCCCTTCTCCAGCCAGCTGCTTTTCCCATTAGCTCTTCCCAACATTTATTGCCCTTTAACTCTCTTCAGTTTAAGAAAGAAACAGCTTTAAAAAAAGACTTGCCAGCTAGATGCTTCTCCATTTGGTCTTTAACCTTGGAAAGAAGATCTGGCTCATTTTACTGGGAGGCACATTGGCATTATTTTACTATTTACTCATTCCTAATTATTTATTTCTGCCTTTTTTTATCTTCTGTAACATGTAGGGTCAGTGTCCTCACTCAGTCTGTAATTTCAGCTTTTACGACTTTGAGAATTGTTTTCTGCTATCAATCAAAGGGGCCCTTGTCTAGGAGGATAAACATTACCAAGGTTGTAAACTGCTGGTCTTCTGCCTGGCTTGAAACTTTAAGCTCTCTCTTTAATATACAAGTCCTGATCAAACATTAATAAAATGCAGGCTTATGCCTGATGCCTCAGTTTTTCCCCCAGTCCTGCCCGGAGATGTCAGAGCTTGAATCTGAGCATGCAAAGCCCCTGTGCCATTCCCCTTAACTCACCCCAGGTCAGACGAACCACTGCACACCAGACTCTGTCTAGGGATGACCCCAGTTTAATGCATTTTAATGTCTTGGTCCATCACTGATCATCATCCACATGGATGTTTTATTTAAATTCTTCCCTTGGAATGGGAGGGCACAGAAGTGGGAGTTTTCCCTGAACATCGGGTGACTAATTGCAGCCCTGCTCACAGTGGCAGGAGAAAAGACCTGGAAGGAGACCTTGAACTGCCTGAGGGCAAACTTTGTGGGGGAGAATTTCCATTGGAAGCATCCTTCTCTCTCTCTCTCTCTCTCTCTCTCTCTCTCTCTCTCTCTCTCCACCATCTTCCGCAAAGCACCTGTAATCGTCACTCACTGAGCAACCCTTTAGCTGGAAGCAGAAGGCACGTTTTCTGCTGGTTTGCCTTAACCTTGAAGCCCTTGCTTATCAATTTCATCGTGCCTCTTTCTCAGCCCCCAGGACACTATGATAGATGGGGTTAATAACAGCTTAAAGGGAGTTTTTATACTTCCTGACGAATGCAAGACATCACCGAGTCGGTTGCGTTCATGTCATCAGAAGGAAACCGGGTGTCCTCAGCTCTTCCAATGTTGCATCAAACCAACTTTTTTCACAGAGGGGAAGTCAAAATCATGCAAACGGAATAGAATTCAGAATTCAATTTGTTGGGCCTGGGGGTTTGGATGGGCAATAAATTGTATTGGGCTTTGTTTTTAATTATTTTTTTGTTTTATTGAAGCATTGTGCATTCTAGTATTTCCCCATGTCTCTCTGAAACACATGTGTAAAGGAACTAAGAAGCTTAATAAATAATAATGCTTCCATCTAATTTTTTCAGAGGTGAAGTGGGAAAAATAATAATGCTTCCATCTAATTTTTTCAGAGAAGTGAGAAATAATAATAATAATAATAATAATAATAATAATAATATCCTGTGCTTTCCCCCAAAAAAGCAGCAAATGCAGATTGAACGCAGGGGTCTTAACTGGGGAATATATTCTGCAAGTCGTGATCCTAGTGCAATGCCCTCAGTGGGAACAGAAGAGAAATTGGCATCAGCCACCGGTTTGAAATTTATGGCATGTAATGCCTTAAAGGAAAATATTATGAAAATGATTTATAGGTGGTACATGACCCCAGTCAAGCTAGCAAAAATTTACCATTTGCCTGATAATAAGTGTTGGAAATGTAAAGAAACTGAAGGTACCTTTTATCACCTTTGGTGGACGTGCCCGAAGATTAAGGCTTTCTGGGAAATGATATATAATGAAATGAAAAAGGTACTTAAATGTACTTTCTCTAAGAAACCAGAGGCCTTTCTCTTGGGCATTGTCGGCCAATTGGTGCCAAAGAAGGATAGAATTTTCTTTATGTATGCTACCACAGCACCAAGAGTACTCATCGCAAAGCACTGGAAGACTCAAGCTTTACCCACTCTGGAAGAATGGCAGATGAAGGTGATGGACTATATGACACTGGCTGAGATGACTGGCAGAATCCGTGACCAGGGGAAAGAGACGGCAGAAGAAGATTGGAAGAAATTTAAAATTTATCTTAAGAAATATTGCAAAATTAATGAAGGTTAAAATGTCAAGGTTTTAGGGGGAAATGGGGGTTACAGCTGTAAAAGATTAAGTAAAAGAAAAGAATAAGGGGAAAATTTGATAAAATTAAGGGTTAGGATTTGCTGAAATAATTTTGGAAATTGGGATGCAGAAAGGGGAGGTATGGGGAAGTCGACGAAGTAAGGTTTAAGGAAAAAAAGGACATGAAATTATACATGTTTGTTTGTGTGTTTGTTTATTTGTTTGTGTTTATAAATTTTTTGTAAAACTAATAAAAAAAATTTTGGGGGGGAAGAGAGAGAAATTGGCATCAGGTCACATCCTACCTGACTGGCACTACCTGAAACAATAAATGGAACAAGAGACAGCCATCCTTCAACATTCACTCTTCTCCCAGTGTTGCAATGCAGTTCTCCAGCCAAGCAATGCATAGATTAGGGGCTCATCCACAATTCCACTTCTCCCGTGTCCAGGGTGGACTTTGGTAATCTTTCATAATATGGTGCCCGGTGTGAGGCCAAAAATTGGTGTCTCCCCAAATGGAGCTTCTCAATTTTATGCCCCCTTGCCTTGGCTCCCTGTGCAGCAGAACTGCACACCACCCTAAATCTGGCACTGCCATGCCTAGAAAGCATGGTTTCAAGTGGTTTTCCCCTTGCCCCACTCCTCTCCCAGATAAAACCTGCTCTTTACCTCTAAATGGAAGGAAACAGTAATCTACAGAAAATCTGATTGCCATTTGCTCCTATGGAATGCTAAAGAGTGCTTTTCGTTTAGTTTTTTAACCAGGGAAAAGCAGTGGTACAAGAGGAAGTGCGGGAAAGCCCTAGGCAGACTTGGCCAAACTTGGCCCTTCGGCTGTTTTGGGACTACAACTCCCATCATCCCTAGCTAACAGGACCAGTGGTCAGGGATGATGGGAGTTGTAGTCCCAAAACAGCCGAAGGGCCAAGTTTGGCCATGCCTGCCCTAGGGTAAAGTGTGCATATAAATGCATTTATTCATGAAAATAACATTACAATGCAGTGAATTAGGGGAAACGGTTTTGGAAAACTGTTTGCATTAGGCAAAATTGCATGCAAATCAGGGGGTTTAAGACAAATTTGTACCCAGATGCTAGCTAATTTTCACAAGAGTTTTTAAAAAGAAATTGTGAACTGATGAGGAAATGTGGAAAACTGGGTTTATTTGAAAAAATGAGGAAATGAAAGCAAATCAAATGAACACATCCCTACCCCTAAAAAAACCTGCATCAGTTATGGGACTAGTGTCTTAATGATCAAATATCATCAAACTGACTTTATTTTAAAAGAAATCAGTGCCCTCGATTCAGCACCCGAGTTAATTGCTCGGAAAACTCAACCCCATGAGAAGGCTGACAGCTACATTTAATGCTCCTGGTTTATTTTCAATGGTGCACAAATAATTAATTAGCTCCTGCGTTGTTGTTTTGGTTTCCTCCATGAATGGTGGCAAAAAAGAGGGATAGAGATGCATCAGACAGGAAAAGAACAATTAAATCCTCAAAGTCAAACGTTTTATGTGTTTTGCGAAAAGGGAGATGCAGGACTTTCTCTTGACGGCAACCTCTGATTTGTGAACGATGTGGCGGGGGCGGGGAGGTTTTGGCTGTCAGGGGTTTCAAATATTTACATCCTAGCAACTCCACATGTTCCTCGAACATCCATTAATAAACAAGAAGCAGCATTAGCCACACACACAAACACAGCCACATGGTGTGTTGTCAGCACGGAAGTTCTTGTAATATCCTGAAAGCTTTCTGAAAAATTAATTGATGAACATCTTGCTTACATCGCAAAAGAACACTTGATTCCCCCCTCCCCCAGTTATCAAATCAGTCGGGTTCCATAGCATTTTTATTTGCAAGAGGAAAGAATGGCAGAAATCCCCCAGCATGTTTGTGTTTAAGGTAAAGGTAAAGGACCCCTGGATGGTTAAGTCCAGTCAAAGGTGACTATGGGTTGCGGCACTCATCTAGCTTTTAGGCCAAGGGAGCATTCATCTAGCTTTTAGGCCAAGGGAGCTGGCATTTGTCCACAGACAGCTTTCTGGGTCATGTGGCCAGCATAACTAAACCGCTTCTGGTGCAACAGGACACCGTGATGGAAACCAGAGCACACGGAAATACCATTTACCTTCCTGCCACAGCAGTACCTATTTATCTACTTGCACAGGCGTGCTTTCAAACTGCTAGGTTGGCAGGATCTGGGACAGAGCAACAGGAGCTCACTCCGTTGTGGGGATTCAAATCGCCGACCTTCCGATCGACAAGCCCAAGAGGCTCAGTGGTTTAGACCACAGTGCCACCCACATCCATTGTTTGTGTTTACATGTGTAGCCCACCTCATCCTAAAGCCCTGAGTTGGGCCACTAAGCAAAAGCCAGCAAAACAGAGTCAGTGTCCATCTAAATCATGGGAACACTCTGGAAGCTGCCTTATACCATATCAGACCATTGGCCCATCTGGCGCAGTATTGCCTACACTGACTGGCAGCAGCTTTCCAGGGTTTTAGGCAAGAGACATTCCCAGCCCTACCAGCAGAAGCTGGGGATGGAATCCGGGACCTTCTGCATGTGAGATGGATGCTTTGTGACTGTGGGCTCATCCACACTGCCACTTGTCTAGAAAACACGGATCCGGGCGGTTTTCCGCTTGACCCACACTTTCTAGGCACGTACCTGAGCAGTTGTTTTTTTTCCTTGCCTCACTCCTTTCCAAGGGATAACCTATTCTTTAATGATGGATAGGAACAAACGGCAATCCAGAGGAAACTCAAATTGCTCTTTGCTCCGATTGAGCACTGAAGAGTGGTGTGTTTTTTTCCAGGGGGGTAGGAAGCAGCAGGTCAAGAGGAAGCTACAGTCTCTCCCCAAATCAGACATCTGTGGCTAGTCAAGAACTGGGACCCCCACCACTTCCAAGAGCCCATGTAGCCAGGGGGTGGAGCAAAGGGGGAAAGGGGTGGAGCCTATGCTTCTGGGGCTAGTAGGGATGGAATGGAGCTTCTACATCTGGGGCAAAGCCAAGATGTAAGGGTGGAGCCCACACTGGGGAGAGGGAATGTGGCACTCCAGATGTAGCTTGATTACAACTCCCATCAACTTTTCAAATGATCTATTTGTGTGTGATTTTCAAAACATTAAGAGAACAATTGGCAAAAGCGTCCCAGGGCTGATGGCAACTCAGATAGAGCAATCTTATCGAGACTGCCAGTTTTGACACAAATGGGAAATGTTGAGTACGCAATTTTCCTATCAGTACAATAATTAGTCTGCCAAGTGATATCCCCTCCATAGCGAGCTGTGGGTCATTAGAGGCTGATAGGAGGTGTTGTTTCTGTTAATAAAGCTGATAAACAACAACCTTACAAAGTCAAACGTAATGTTTAGTTCTGCCGCTTATTGCTCTGAGAGTGCTGCTTCCCACTAGGCTTCCATCATGGGCCCCTCTGCTGCCTTCCACCATCTGAACACCTCCATCTGATAAGCCATTCAACAATTGTGACACCAGTTCTTTACGGTGCACCCAGGAGTCCCGTGTGCTTTCAGCAGACCGAAACGCCAATACGTGGCCTAGGACCAAATGCTAGCTGGTTACTCTAGGGTTACCAGATGTCCCTGTTTCCCAGGGACAGTCCCTGGATTTGCAAATAAGTCCCCAGACAAATTCCATCCCTGGAATGTCCCCGGATTTCATCTAATGTCCCCGGGAAATGCGGCGGCGGTAGTCTCAGCAGCCCAGAGCAGTTGGCTCTGGCTGGCTTCAGGAGCTGCTCGGAAGTCCCCATATGATGGTGGTGCAGGAGCTCTAAGATGCAGCTTCCAGGCTGCCTCCACCTTGCCTGACCCCAGCAACTAAGCTGTGAAGGGAAGCTTCGCGCTGCCTGTCAGAGCTTGCGTGCAAGCAGGAGGGGGCAGGGATCGCTCAGTTAGGCAACAGAAAGCCTCCCTTCCCAGCTAAGAGATCCCCGCCACACGCAAGAAAGAATGGGATTGGGGCTGTCCCAATGGGAAGGGAGGCATCGCGCTGCCTGAGAGATCCCTGCCCCCTCCTGCTTGCACGCAAGTAGGAGTTGGGATGGGGCTGCTCCTCAATGTGTAGTATTTATTTATTTATTTAAAGTGTCCCCGGATTCATTGAAAAAAAATCTGGTAACCTTAGGTTATAAAGTAAAGGAACCCCTGACCATTAGGTCCAGTCGTGACCGACTCTGGGGTTGCGGCGCTCATCTTGCTTTATTGGCTGAGGGGGCCGACGTACAGCTTCCGGGTCATGTGGCCAGCATAACTAAGCCGCTTCTGGAAAACCAGAGCAGCGCACGGAAACGCCGTTTACCTTCCCGCCAGAGCGGTACCTATTTATCTACTTGTACTTTGACGTGCTTCGGATCGGCAAGTCCTGGGCTCTGTGGTTTAACCCACAGCACCACCCGCGTCCCTTACCTTAGGTTATACCACAGACTAAACACCCAAACCCAGAAGGGAAGTAATGGTACAACTATATTCTGCCTTAGTCAGACCTCACCTAGAGTCCTATGTCCAGTTCTGGGCACCCCAGTTTAAGAAGGAGATGGACAAGCTGGAATGTGTGCAGAGGAGGGTGACCAAGATGATCAAGGGTCTGGAAACCAAGCCTGGTGAGGAACAGTTGAGGGAGTTAGGTATGGTTAGCCTAGAGAAGAGAAGACTGGGAGGTGACACCAATTCTTCTCTGAAAGAAAAACCAAGCAATGCAGAAAATCCACAGAAAAATCAAGATGAGAAGGATTTCAGAAACATCCCCCAGTGGGATTTTCTCCGAAGGGGCTTACTTAGAAGAGACCACAGCATGCTCAAATCCTCTCTAAGCAGGCAGCTTCTCAGCCTAAAAAAGTCATTATGGCATGGAACGAGAATATATCATGCCACATGGACATTTCTTCAATACGTTAAGTCAATGACCCCAATGTTGGCTTTGAACTATTGTTCAATTTGCACAGGCTGCAATTTTAAACAAGGAGCACATGATCAATCAATGACCTGGAATGGTGTGAATTGTGGGGGGAGGAGGCATGGGGGGGGAGGGAGAGGGCTGAATAAACAACCCTAGATCTAAAGTAATTAGGAAGGCAAAATTTTGGGTGCTACTAACACCTGCTGGTGGCTTTTCTCTGTTTGTTTGTTTGTTTGTTTGTTTGTTTGTTTGTTTGTTTTTAATCCTGTTTAAATTATTCAAAGGAGAATAGAAAGGGAAAAGAAGGAGTGGGGAAGAGCGTGCTGTGAGTTCCACTTTGGAGAAGCAGTCTACCATAGACAGAAACTGCCTAGTCGGTCTGTTGCTCCATCTAACTCAGTGCTGTTTGCACTGACTGGCAGCTACACTCTGGAATCTCTTTGCCCAGGTCCTACTAGGAGTTTAGAGGCTAGTTATGTCACAAGGGATGTGGGTGGTGCTGTGGGTTAAACCACAGAGCCTAGGACTTCCCGATCAGATGGTCCGCGGTTCGAATCCCCACGACAAGGTGAGCTCCCATTGCTCGGTCCCTGCTCCTGCCAACCTAGCAGTTCAAAAGCACGTCAAAGTGCAAGTAGATAAATAGGTGGGAAGGTAAATGGCATTTCCGTGCACTGCTCTGGTTCGCCAGAAGCGGCTTAGTCATGCTGGCCACATGACCTGGAAGCTATATGCCGGCTCCCTTGGCCAGTAAAGCGAGATGATCACCGCAACCCCAGAGTCGGCCACGACTGGACCTAATGGTCGGTTTACCTTTTTATGTCATACTCACAGACCGCTCTATCTACCCCCATCTTAGGCCCTTGCAAGCCTACCATGCAGGTCTGCTGTGAAGATTGAAGGGCGGGAAATGAAATATTTAAGGACACTGGAAATTTGCTAAATAAATGCAAAATATTGAACGTTAATGTTGGCATATCAGTTTCAAAGCAACGCACATGCATTATCCTGTTCAGGGGTGGAGAACGGACATATCTCTGTGGAAAAGCACACAGGTGCAGTCCACGCTGGTGTTCCTGAAACCCCCGGAGAGCTGTTGCCAGTCAGTATTAACAATACTGAGCTCGATAGGTATGACACAGCTTCTGATGCTCCTGAGGCTGTATCTTCTCAGTCAGTCTGGTAACCCATTTGCTAAAGTCTCACCAAAAACATAAAAATGCCCTTTAAATTCACCACCCGCCAAAGCAGAGGAAGAAAATGAGATGTTCCCCTTAGATTCTGGTAAGCAAACTGGTCTTATACAAACCAAGTGTGTTTAATTCCTGGAAAAGACTCTTAAATGTAAAACAATAAATGTTATATGGGAAAATGGGCTCGCCAAGCTTTCCCTCCAATGGCAGAGTGAGGTGCCATTACTAAGCACATTACTTAGGATGCCCCTTGTGGATCTGAGCATGCTCAGCTGCACAATGGTTTATTTAACAGTTTAGAGAATCCAAAGAGTGGCATGTAGGATGAAGGCATCCATATGGCTTCCCTTCATATCCCAGCACCTGCAGATTCCCTCTCCAAGAGACACATTCCGATGCCCAGAAAATGTCACTCCTGCATAATGCAAGAACGAGGGGGAAATATGGATGGTTTTCATTTGCTGTAAGAAATGGTGTGTGTGTGTGTGTGTGTGCGCGCACGTGCACGTGCACGCATGGAGGGGGGTGCATTTGAGTTTGCTTGTGCACACGTGGCCTCCTCTAGCACAGATTCCCACTGCTTGCTCTGCCCAATGTTAAGCGGAGCATTCCATCTGATTCCTTAATTATTTATTGAGCATAATGGAGTTTAATGTAAACAATTACTTATGCTGGTATTAATCTTAAAGCCATTTAACTTGGCAACGGCGCAGAAGATGCTCCGAGCTCCAGCTCCATTCCAGAGCCTCTGAGATATTGTGGTGTTGGTCACGTCTGCTGTGCAATCTTGGGCAGAATGGTTGCTAGCTGGTTCAGGGTAAATGCGGAGGCCTATGGGGCAACCATCTAAGTAGGGGGAGGGTGCTTGTGGTCCTCATTTGCGTAGAGAAAATCCTGCCCCAAGAAGAGATCAGATGCCCTCCCACCAAGGATTCAAGGGACAGCTCCCTCCTGACACAACTATCCACCAGTTTTAATGGGCTGGAGACCAGTTTTCAGTAAAGGAAGACTGAGATGGCTACATGGACGGCAGCTGATGGAAACAAGTGATGGAACTTGATCCAGTGATACCAGCTTTTCAATGTCTGGGAGTCATTTAAACCTCCAGCACCCCCCTGTTGCCTCCTAGCCTTTTTTGCACCTCCTAGGTAATCCCACCTACTCTATGGGGCAATACCAACCACTTTGGGAACCAGTGATCTAGACCAACAATTGGTGGCTTTGGACTGACCCAGAAAAACCATGAATAATAATAATACCCCGACCCATCTGGCTGGGTTGCCCCAGCTATTCTGGGTAGCTTCCAGCACATATAAAGACATAATTAAATGTCAAACATTAAGTGTAATACGAACCATTAGGGGAGCAATAGTCATCAATGTTCTGTTTGGAGCACAGCAAAGCAAAGCGACAGCACCCTGGACAGCTCCATGCAGTGCTCAGGCTGAAGATTCCATAGGGGCAGAACTCAAATGTTGTTTCAGCAGCATCCCTAACTCAGACGAAGCCTTAGGTGAGAGCTGCAGCTCCTACATCTCAGTACCTAGCTCCACCATCGGCGGAAAGAGCCTCTTCAGTTAAAGGAATCCAGGATGCTTTAAGGAAACAAGATAAGCCTGCCGGATCACTCCACAGGCCCATCTAGCCGAGCATCCTGCTCTCCAATGGCCAACCATGGGAAACCAGCAGCCAGGATTTGAGCACGGGAGCCCTCTCCCCTCCTGTGGCTTCCAGCAACTGGTATTGATGGGTTCAGCCTGGATAGCCAATAAAATCCAGACTCCAATAGTCAGTCAAACAGGGTGTTTATTTAGGCATTGCAAGGCTAGTAAGACAATGCCTCAACTTGTTTTTAACTTCTTTATGTGTTTGCTGTATGGATTTATGGTTTTGTATTCCTGTAAACTGGTCACTGTAGATAAAACTGAGCTGAACGGTAGAAGGAAGCTTCTTACGTTGCTGTTTAAAACAACCCTCTATTCAGAACCATGAGGACGAGGCTCTTATTTTATTATGAGGTGAAAGGCAATAACTCAGTGGTTAGAGTCCCTGCTTTGCATGCAGGCGGTCCCAGGTTCAATCCCCAGCATCTCCAGTAGGGCTGGAATTATTATCCTCTGACAGAAACCCTGGAGAGCCACTGCCAGTCAGTGTAGACAATACTGAGCTCGATGGACCAAGGGTCTGATTCAGTATAAGGCCGTTTCCCATGTTCCCTTTTGCTGTATTCTGCCAGGGGTAGAGGAGTAGGCAACGCCGGGTTGCAGCTTTCAATAGCAACCAAGAGTTAA
The DNA here is from genome assembly GCF_965113315.1 of Podarcis vaucheri. NCBI lineage: Eukaryota > Metazoa > Chordata > Lepidosauria > Squamata > Lacertidae > Podarcis > Podarcis vaucheri. Next base: position 66,498,684 of record NC_138765.1, on the reverse strand, counting down.
CCATAATTCCTCCAGGCTGCTTTGGAAAGCATGCAAGTCAAGGTCACCAGGTGGCGGTGGGTTGGCAGGAACAATTTATCCATGGTGGATAAATGAAATAACAATGCAAACTTCTGTCGTGCTGTGCATGGTTCCCTGGGGCTATTTATTCCTTTGCACTTTTCAGACCTGGTTTAAAAGCCTTTTGCGCCTCCATGAACCGGAGCTCATTGGAGAGGCTCTGCTGATTAAAGATTGGGGCCAAAACTCTGTAGAATACTCCAGGATGGCACCACGGCCGCTTGACAAAAAGCTCTTGTGTTTGGAACTAATTATGCTGTGGTAATTGCCTTTATCTATAATCATTGTGGCATGTTTTCTCATTAGGCTCCATTGTGAGCAGAGACAATCCGAAGTGCCTTCCTTCTGCAAATCGGTCCCTGTGATAGCTCAGAGCGTCACCAGCAACATACCCTTTGGGGCTCCGGAAAGTCCCTTCTGAGCAACTAAAGGGGACTGGCTCTTAATTGAATGGGGACAAAGATGTAGCTGGGGCAGAGGTCCATGCAAGTCAGGGGTTCTGCATCATTATAAAGCACAGAGGTTTTATAGCCTCACAATGAGGGATGGGAAGGCCAAGCAGAGGAAGCTGGAGTTGGCATCAAACAATGGGCAAGAGAGCTGATTTGTTTGCATTTCAAGGTGAATATTCAATCCACACTTTTGTAGGGGTCGGAGCATCGGACTATAGGACCTGGGAGAGACCAGGGTTCAAATTCCCACTTAGCCATGAAGCTCACCAGGTTGTCTTGGGCCAGTTTCTGCCTCTTAGCTTAACTTATCTGGCGAGGAGGGAACCATGCACACCACCTTGAGCTCCTTGAAGATAAAGGTAGGATGGAAATGAATCAGCATCATCAGCATCATCAGTATCATCAGCATCACAGAGGGTTGGGCTAAACAATCATTTGGATCCCTTCCAACTCTACAGTTCTATGGTTCTGTGAAATAAGGAACTGAGACACAGCCATCCTTTGAACTGTGCACTTCTGAATTTTGCAGCACAGTTCTCCAGCCAAGCAATGTGTGCAAAAATGCGTAGGCAAAGGGCTTGTTCACATTTCACACGCCTAGAAAGTATGAGTCCATGTCTTTTCCCACCTGCCTTGCCCCACCCTCCAGATCCAGCCTTAAGGGAGCTGTTTCCAAAAGATCAAATCAAATGAGCCCTCAAATGCTCTCATCCATATTTCCCTTTGCACCATGATTTTTTCCATTTGTCCCTGATGTCAAGACACAGGCACAATGGGTTTTTCTTATGTACCACCGCTTTCCCCAGGAAAACCCATGATCTACTGCGGAATCCAAACAAGTGTCAAGCCACAGAAAACCCCATTGGCATTTGTTGCAATTCAGCAGTAAACCAGGAAGAAAAAACCTCTTTGGCATGTGCCTAGATGTCATGAGACAAACAGAAGTGTGTATTGGCAAAACCTATTGGTGTTTCGCAACTTTCTGACTAGTTGCAGGACCTTAGCCAGACCTAGCAGAGTAAATGCAGAATCCACGGAAGCAATTGGCAACTTGGCTGCAGGCAGGATAGACGAAGCAGGAACCAGGAACTTGTAGTTAGGTGTTTATTATATACAGTGTACTATTTACAGGAACAGAACACGGATCTTTTGCTAGCTGTCTCATACACGACTCACAACTCTTACACTGACACTGAACTACTGAACCACTGAACTACTGAACTACTGAACTACTGAACTACTGAACTAACACATTCCAGTTAGTATGCCATTAATTATGACTCCCTTGAGAGAGCTTGACCAATCATGGAGCTGTCTCCATGCCTCTGTATCACCAGGCAGACTTACTCCTTTCATTGCTTTTTGGCTGTCTGCCAAACCCTAACTGACTCTGTGTGAGTAGCTGCACGTACACAGTTTCCCAACAGTGTGGATGTGCCCTAAGGTAAAGTGTGCATATAAATGCACATATGGGGGTGAGGACACACACATAAAAATGATTTGCTTTGCCCCAAAAAAATGCATATATTGGGGGAAATTGCATACAAAAATGTGTCTATTTGGCAAAAATTTCAGGCATATTATGGAGACAAGCACAATAATGATTGAGTTGGTTTTAAAATTAGCCCTGGTGTCTTTGACAAAGGTGTGTTTCAAGTGGCTCATTGAAGCTAATGAGATCAGTCCAGCATCCTGTTCTCACAGTGGTTGACCATTATGGGAAACCCATAAGCAGCACCCAAATGCAAGAGCATTTTCCCCCTCCTGTGGTTTCCAGCAGCTGATATTCAGAATATCGACTGCCTCTGACCAATAGCCCTCTCCTTCTGCTCTTCCTGCTCCTTGATTGTTCTCTAGATTTGGTTTACCCCTCATTTCAGGTTCCAGAATTCTCCTTCAGCCAGGAAAAGCTCTAAAATTAATTCCAGTCTTGGAACGTGCACAGGTTGGCAAGACTTTCAGATCCTTGGCTTCCTTTGCATCTTTCACGTGCCTTGGTTGGCCCAGATCTGTATGATGATCATAAAACACTGCCAAAAAGTCATTGCGATCTGATTATATACAGAAGTGCATCCAGATTCTTTCAGTGCAGTGTTTTTATAAAGAGGCAATTGCTCAGTAGTAGAGCACCTGCTCTTCTTGCACAAGGTCCTTTCTTCAACCCCCAGGAATGGTGCTCCTGCCCTAGAGTGTGGGAGAATTTCCCCCCTAAGAAGAAGAATCAAGATGGTCATGACTGTGGAGGTGGAGCATAGCCATCTCAGCTAGTAGCCATTGGTAGCCATTAATACAACAGTATTTTTACAATTAATAAACAGAGCAGTGGAGTTCCCACTTCCAAAATAAGAGCAATTTGGGTCCAGGGAGAAAGTCAGGTGGTCTGAGTTTTAGAAATACCGTGGTTGGATACCAAAGGCAAAAGCCAGCCCCAAATGTCTCAAAACCAGACTCCTGGTCACTTATTAAAATGATGGCCCACAAGTTCCTTGTGGGAAATGTTTGAGCTGTGCTCATGTCGAGGAGGATGCTTCTACATATTGATCTCAGGAAACAAATGCCCTGAAAGGTAATCCTGAAATATGACTCTGACCTTTTCAGGGTTCTCTAGCTGTGACACTCGCCATTTTTCTCTTCCCTCTTTGGCTGACAGGAGAGACGCAAAGGACCAAAGAGGAATAGACAGAGATTACCGTAACGATTTCAGTGGCTGGATAGAATTCCCAGTCTGTGGCTGATGTTGTTCTGGTTCTATCCTGGTTCAAGTGGAACCCATCCCTGGCTATCTCAAAGGTGCCCCAGTGTCCAACATATCCAAAGCCCACTTTGGGTGTACAATGTGATGAACATGAAGTCTCTCTTTAGCTAGTCATGGATAGGAAGCCGCCATATATCAAGCCAAAACAGTGGTTCATCTAGTTCACTATCCATAGGTAGACAACATGGTGTCCTCCAGATGTTGTTCGGCTCCCATAAGAAACTATGGACAGTATTCGGGGATGATGGGATCTGGGAGTTCAACAGCACCCCCACACCTGCACTATAGCTAAGAAAGATGGTTGGCCATCAGCTTAGATTACCTTTGAAAGACGATTAAACAAATTCATGGAGGATAACTCTATCCATTACTACTAGTTATGAGCTAACTCCAGGTGGGAAGTCAGCCTTTCCCTGGTGCCCTCCAATTGATGCTGGACTCCAACTCCCATCAACCCCAGGCAGCATGGCCATTGATTGGGGATGGTGGGTGTTGGAGCCCAACTAGACCTGGAGGGCACCACATTTTATCAGTGGACTAGCAATCCTACTGATGAAGGGATGCAGGTGGCGCTGTGGTCTAAACCACTGAGCCTCTTGGGCTTGCCGATCAGAATGTCGGTGGTTCGAATCCCCTGATAGGGTGAGCTGCCGTTGCTCTGTCCCAGTTCCTGCCAACCTAGCAATACCAAAGCACACCAGTGGAAGTAGATAAATAGGTACCACTGTGGTGGGAAGGTAAACAGCATTTCCGTACACTCTGGTTTCTATCACGGTGTTCCGTTGCACCAGAAGCGGTTTAGTCATGCTGGCCACATGACCCAGAAAGCTATCTGTGGACAAACGGCAGCTCCCTCAGCCTGAAAGCGAGATGAGTGTCGCAACCCCATAGTCGCCTTTGACTGGATTTAACCGCCATGGGGTCCTTTACCTTTTTTATCCTACTGATCCTTAATCAGCAGAGCCTCTCCAATGACTTCCAGTTCATGGTGGTGAAAAGGGCTTTTAAACCAGGTCAGAGACATACAGAGGAACGAACAGTCCCAGGGAACCATGCAAAGGATGACCAACATCTGCATCACTGTTTCATTTATCCACCATGGACAGGGCTTTCAAATAGCCCCCCTCCCCAAATGACCTTGACTTGGAAGCATAGAATAATAGAATTGTAGCACTGGAAGGGATCCCAAAGGCCATCCAGTCCAACCCCGTGCAAAGTAGGAATCCCAATTAATTCTCCCCGACAGATGGCCACTTCACCTCTGTTTAGAAATCTCCAATGAAGGAGAGTCCACTGCCTTCTGACAGAGTCTGTTTCACTGTCAAACGGCTCTTGCCATCAGAAGGTTCTTCCTAATGCTTAGTCAGAATCTCCTTTCTTGTCATTTGAATCCATTGGTTCGGGTCTTAAAATGTGGAGCAGCAGAAAACAAGCTTGTTCCATCTTCTGTGTGACAGCATTTCAGATATTTGAAGATGGCAATCATCTTCAGTCTCCTCTTCTCCAGGCTAAATATACCCAACTCCCCCAACCCTTTAGTCTGTCTACTGTGCTTTCCAAAGCTGCCAGGGGGAATTATCAGAGATTCGTGGGATTGCAAGGAGCAGCAACCCAGCATTGCCCCTCCTCTCCCTCCTGGCAGAATGCAGTAAAAGGGAATGTGGGAAGTTGCCTTATATTGTATCAGGCCCTTGGTCCATTAAGCTCAGTATTGCCTACACTGATTGGCAGCAGCGCTCCAAGGTCTCATGCAGGCGAAATTTCCAACCCTACTTGGAGATGCTGAGGATTCAACCTGGGACTCTGGAAAGCTCTTCTGCAGATTTATACATGCACACGATCTATCATCCACGAAATTTTCTAATCCCCTTTTTGAATATCCTCAAAAGTGGTGCTCATTGCAACTTTCAGCAGCAGTCAATTTCCCTAAGATTGCATGCTTCTGTGGGGAAGTGTTGCCTCCTGAATCTACTCTGAAAAAGTCCCACTGGGGGACCCTGAGCTCTTGTATCATTGGGTAGTGAGAAAAAGGTCTTGGTGGCCCCCAAGGAGAGGCAAACCGATATACTCATTTACCCTACAATTGCCTCTCCTGTACTAATTTGCCTCGTAATTTAGTTCCTGTACTAATTGTATTCCAGACAGCCGTCCCTGCATAATTTTCGAGAGAAACCTCAACAGCTGCAGAGTGTCACTACAAGATGCCAGCGGTCGAAAACAGACGAGATATGGGAAATGTGTGGTTGCATATCTTATATCTGGAAGGTTATTGAGAAATTTTTCATTTTTAAAACAGCAGCCATATGTGATCAGGACTGGGATTGTGGCATATGGGAAAAGGAGTTTAATCCGGTCCCCTCTAGGGATGGGTGGATATCTGTCCATTTCATTTCATGCAGTCATGGATTTCACAAACCACCTAGGTCAGCCAGTCACAGTCATGTGCATGCATTAGAGTGCATAGGCGCCAGAGAGCAGGAGGTGCATCTGTCCTTCCCCAGCTCAGAGACTTGAATTCAGAAACTTGGGAGGAGTGGATGAACCCTGAAGAAAGGATGTCAGTTCTAATAAGCCAAGAGAACTAAATGTTTCAAAAGTGCATCCCCGACACCTTTGCAAAAAAGGGAAACAGGGACAAATGAAAAGCCTGGGCTGCCTTGGGTTTTAAAGGGGGATGGAGCAGCCATGTCTGAACTGTCTCATTATCTTTGCCATCTCTGACCCCACCTCTCTGTGTTGTACAGTTCCTGGGACTATCGTCACTGATTGTTCCTGCCCTTATTAGAAACTTTCTAGTCATCCATACACAACCAGTCTCCTCACCTTGTTTCATGCATGGACCAGGTCTCCCACTCCTGTCTTGCTTGTGGGCTTCCCATTATGAGTAATAATAAAAAGGTAAAGGGTAAAGGACCCCTGGATGGTTAAGTCCAGTCGAAGGTGACTATGGGGTGCAGCGCTCATCTCACTTTCAGGCCAAGGGAGCAGGCGTTTGTCCAAAGACAGCTTTCCGGGCCAGCATGACTAAACCACTTCTGGAGCAACAGAACACTGTGATGGAAACCAGAGCACTGCATGGAAACACCATCTACCTTTCTGCCACAGTGGTACCTATTTATCTACTTGCACTGGAGTGCTTTTGAACTGCTAGGTTGGCAGGAGCTGGGACAGAGCAACAGGAGCTCACCCCATCACAGGGATTCGAACCTCCGACCTTCCAATCGGCAAGCCCAAGAGGCTCAGTGGTTTAGACCACAGCGCCACCCGCGCCCCTATGAGTATCTGGTTGGCCATTGTGAGAACAGAATGGTGGACTGCATGGGCCACTGGCCTGATCCTGCAGACTCTTCTGATGTTCGTATGTTCCTTTGATTGCTTTCCTAAAACATGCATTTTTGCAAACTTTTCTTTTTGTAAAATATAGATTTCTTGTGACATTTTTCGGAAGCAGAACTGCACTGCAAAATCTGGGGAAGTGTGTCATCCAAAGGAGAGCTGCTTTCCAGGCTGTGAGCAAGATTGGGGAATCAGCAAATCAGGTCAATCTGATCGTCCACTGAAAAGAGCAGACCAAAGGCTTTTTTGCCAGCACACCAGGAAGAACATTCAAAACTACCAAATGTGGATAAGTAGGTTATATTTATTAAATATAACAGCTTGAGGATCTGCAAAACAAACTAGCTACCGGTAGTCAGATTCAACCAATGTAACTAAATGGCCATAATGTTCTCTCCTAGGGAGATACTCCCTTTCCCCTTTCTCCAGGGGAGGAGGAGTGAGGCAAATTCATCCCCTCAATAAATGGGGAAACAGCATTTGTCCATCCCCAGTTTGGAGGGTGGAAAGACACAAATGACCCAAAATAACTGGAAGCTGCAGCAAACTGGGTGTGGATGTTCAGAAGTTTAAATGGAACAAGAGGAAATTCAGAAAGTGTTGGCTCCACATCAGAAATTTGGGGTTTCAAACTCTGAGGAGAAGATTGGATGAAGGGCATTTGAGGAAGCATCTCTTGGTTCTCAGTCATTCCTCATTTCCCTCCCAGTTGCTTTACTCCATCACAAGAGGTAGCAGGATTTGGCCCCTTGATGGATAATTCACACTCAATCTCTCTCCAAAATGTCTTCTCTTTTGCAAAACTGATGATATTTACTTTTTTGTAAAAGGCAAAGCTTGGAAATAAAATCTGGGCTAAATGTACACATTGGAGATAAAATATTATTAACTTCTCGACCTGAGCAAGAGTGATGGTCACTTTGGGAACGATTAGGGTGGAGGAGAAATGTTTAGAGCAGCAACTGAGGTGTGTGGTAATGAAGATTTATTGAGGATCACGGATGACATGAGTTTATTTAGGATCCCGTAAACTGTTCCAGAGAGACACAAAGGAAGTAAAACACTGTCATAAGGGGTGTCAGCACAATAGGGAATGACATGTTACTCTCTCAGAGGGCAGCTTTCTGGAACAAAGAGGTGACCCAGTTGCTGTGAAAATAGTCAGCTGGAAACCTTAATTTGGGAGCAAACATTGGAGACATGAGAGCTTTTTCTTGAGGGCTGTGAGATCCTCATCACAAAGCCAAGTGGCAATGTTCCATGCTAAAAGTTGGGCACCACACTGGGTAGCGAAGCACAAAATGCTCTCCATAGCAGTCAGCCAAACCCTCTCCCCTTTCTTGTGTAAAACTTCACTCCCTACGGATGAGGCACTTTTTAATGGCTTCTTTTTCAGGGAACAAAAGAACTTCACACCAGGAAAAAAAATTAGAAAGGGGACAGGGGTTGGGATGCCCTTCTAGGTTCCTTCCCAAGTTCCCCTCTTCCCCAAGCATAGGGGGGGAAACACACATTGGCTAAGTTAAAAATTTGTATACTTACAAACACTTCAAAGGTCACGTTCATGTGCTTTTCCATGCATCAGTCAGAAAACACAGTCAAGCTTGGCTTAGTTACAGTGGTGAAAGTTCTTAAATTATTGGTATATGAACACAACAATGGCTTGTAAGAGCCATGTGGTCTGAGCTGCAGCAACCAGATGAAAACATCTTCACATGCTGAACTTCTGTGGTTGACTGAAGGTGAACAATAGGCTTGATTTCCTTTGTCCCAGGGTGAGGGGGAGTAACATAGCTAAGCCTGGCAGGACTTCTTGCTCCATGGTGTTAACCCCTTCATGCATTAATTAGACTTAAACTTGTAAGTTATATGAGACTGGTTATCCCACAATTTCATCAAATTTCTCTGAGGTATTTCCTCCTTTACATATGACACCTCTATGTGACTGCCAAGTCTCTCAGATCGACTGCTCAAATTGCAGCAAGTTCATCTTTAGTCTTCCCATGTTGCCAAATTAATCATTTTTTTTACCATCAGAGGTATTGTCTACACCAGGCATGTCCAAAGTCCATTTTGGGGGCCTAATCAGGCCCAACAGACGGTTTAATCCAGCCCCTGTGGCAGTTTATTTCCTGGGGTAAAATTCTCTTAAAAACCTCAACAACTTCAATCCTTTTTTTAAAAAAAAATATAATTTTATTAGTTGTTTTTTTACATATCATTTTCAATAGTAATTAAACATACTTTTACATCTTATTCAAATTTTTTACTTCCATCAATCCTGTCTGAAAATTTTCCAATCTAATCTCTCAGTATACATTTCTTATCTTCCCTATTACATTTCAAACTCATAACCAATATCTCTATCTTTTTCTACTTTGTAACACTTCGTATATTTCTCCTTACAAAACTTCTTGCTTGTAGTCCTACTAGCGTAATTTGTTGATTACAGTTGCTCTTCAAATAATTCATATACTTCTTCCATTCTTCTGTAAATCTCTGGTCCCGCAGGTTTCGAATCCTTCCTAAAAGAAGCTCAACAACTCCAACCCCCCCCCCCAAAAAAAAAGCTCAACAACTTCAATCCTAAAAATGGCCAACAACTGTGGTTGCTCCCCACGGCCCTTCGCTTCATCAAATCTAGCCCTCTTTGAAAAAAGTTTGGACACGACTGGCAGCAGCTCTCCAGAGCTTCAGGCTGAGGTATTTTCCACCACTCCCTGGAGACATCAGGGATTGAACCTGCAGTACAAGGGGCAAGCCATAGCTCAGCAGGAGAGCATCTGCTTTGCATGCAGAGATATCACTTCGTGTCTGAGGAGAGGGGAAGCTTTTGCAGAAACCATTAGGAAATTTGGGGTGCTGTGTCTGCAAAATTCCAGTGACTCTGGGGCACGGGTGCAAGCTGCTGCTGCAGACATCAAGTGCAACACACCTGCTCCAGGACTTCTCCATTGGCATCTTCCACCTGGATTCATATTCATTCATGCTCAGGGATCACTTCTGCTGCAAAGGGTGGTGCAATTGTGGAAAGGTTTTGGAAGCGAATGCCGTGGCTATAAATTGCCCAGTGTGTTGCTTTGCATTAAGAAATGGTGGGGAAAGAATAGATTTCCGATGTGTAAAGACAACTTTATGCCACATATAAATCTGAGCCACCAAACGCTCAATTCATCACAAACTGGAATCCTTCCATCATTCAGCGCTATTTAAAAAATTTAATCAAAATGGTAACCTATTAAAACGGACAAAGGTTGGCAAAGGATTTGCTGTTCCCTTACATTAGAAAACCCAGTGGAGGCCCAATAAGCAAATGAAATGGATTTCGGGTGCCAGGGAACATCAGAAGGAGCATTGCAAGGCCATTTGGCTGGAGAGACAGGCATTGACCCTCTCTGGCATTTCAGTTCTGCAGGGGAGAGATGGAACATGTCAGGAGAAGCCTCCCACATCAGCCCTTTTGAAATGAACAGGAGCACCTTCAGGTGCAGTGTTTCAGTAGGAATTTCCCTAGAGCAAAAGGAGGGAGCCTTTTCCAGCCCAAGGGCCACATTTCCTCATGGGGCAACCTTCCAGGGGCCACATGCCAACGCGGCAATGCAAGGCCAGAGGCAGGAAGTGGACAGAGAACAGATGGAACTCAGCTCTTTGTGATGGAGCCTGTAATGCAACCCATGCAAAAACAAGAGGTTTCTACACACACACACACACACACACAAACACACCCCTCCATCCAGGCAAGCAGAAGGCCTGATCACATTTCAACAGACTCAGCTACATTAGCCATGTTACTACGCTATGTCTGCATTATAAACATGTGGCATCAGATGGCGCTGTAGAGCACAAAACTTTGCCTGTGTGGTTTTAGATGGAGGTTTTTTGTCTTTCTTTTGTTATAACAATTTGATTTATGACTTATTTATAGTGGGGTTTTTTACCTGTGTGTAGCCAAGGACTGACCTAAGTCAGGCCACTGGGTCCATTCTCAATCACTATTGTCCACAGCAGTAACCAGCAGTGGCTCTCTGGGATTTCAGACAGAGAATATATCCCAGCCTTACCTGGAATTGTTACTGGGGAATTGAACCCAAAACCTTCAGCATGCAGAGCAGGTGCTCTAACCACTGAGCTATGGCTCTTGCTACCACCCCTAGATGAACCATAATCTCCAGATCCCCAACTCTTGCAAAGCTGGAGATATTAAGCAAAATGTCCAGGCACTATGCTTCTCAATTTTTGTATGAGAAACTAGGTGGTTCCCCGCCCCCTTTTAGAGTTGTACTTTGCCCCCGCCCTGGAAATATTTCTGCAGACACCCATGCACGTAGCCCTCAGGGTGGGGGCATCCACTTCTGCCTTATAAACATGTGAACTGCCTTGCCAAATCAGACCAAAGGCCTATCAAACCCAACATCCTGCTTCCAAGAGAGCACAGCCAGATGTGCCCACACAAAGGCAGAGGCCATTCCCAGTATCTGGTACCCAGAGATTTGCTGCCTCTAACAGTGGAGGTTCTGCTGAGGTATCTAGCTAACTGATAGTGCTCTCCTCTATGAAGCAGAGGAGCCCCTCTTCCTGAAGCTGAGGACTTAGCTGCATTAGTCAAAAAACAGCATTTTAAATGTGTTATAAACATGCAACATCAGGTGGTCACATTTCAATGTGATTTTACATAGTGGTTCATTTTTTTCTTTCATTATAACATTTTAATTTATGACTTATTTATAGCGGGTTTTTTCCTGTTTGTAGATCCGCCCTGAATGTTGGACAATTCAGTAATTTTACATGCAAGTGCATCGTTAAACTATGGAACTCACTCCCACAAGAGGCAGTGATGGCCACCAACTTAGATGGCTTTAAATGAAGATAGGGCAGATTCATGGAGGAGGAGAAGGCTATTGATGGCTACTAGCCTGTGCTTTATTTCCCCAGGAAAAATAGGTGTCAGAACTCATCATGAGGTTGTTACGTTGGTCACCGGGCAACTCGGGGCAGCCCTGAACAGATGCCAGTTTGACAGCAGCTGTGATCACCGCTACATGGAACATGGATTGAAGAAAAGGAAATATGGATTTGGCCCCACACCATAGTTTGACCAATCACAGTTAGGAGTGGCTAGGAGCTAGGTGGAGTCGAGGGGGAAGTGTAGACTTGCACACACTGACCCATTTCTATTTTGACTTGAAATGTTCATTTGGGGCTTCTCAGAAGTACTTAAAGGCAAGAAGCAGGCGGGGGGGGCACTGGCTCACAATGGCATCCACTTGAGAGGTGCTGGAACTGCACTTCGGCATGCTCCAGCTGAAAAAAAAGGACTGCCACTAACCATTGTGGTTCTGCTCTGCCTCGACCATTGGGGGCAGCAATGCTTCTTGTCAGGGAACTGACATCGGAGCGAGAGGCGAAGGGGAGGCTCCCAGATGATGCTGGCGAAGGACCCAGCAGCAGGGGGAGAAACAGCCCAGTAGAGGGGGAAGCCAATCAGAGCAACACCAGGGATAAAGGGAGGCAGACGGGGGAAGTGGAGAGAGGGCTCCAGGACTCTTCACTGGACATCAGTGAGGAGAGCCCAGGTCCTCCGCTACCCACGCCTTCCCTGTGCAGAAGACTCCCGCGCAGTGAGAGGAGGAGGAGACTGGGTGTCAAACAACTTTTATGTTGGAAGAGGTTCAAGAAACGCCCACTGACGGATTCTGCCAGTGACTGAGGCAGCCACGCTGAGAAGGGGCTGTGCAGTCAGAAAGGTTTAACAAGGCAAATTAACCGAGAAAGGCACCAGTTTACGCACGAGTAACTCATACCTATAACACTTCTGAATACCAGTTGCTGGAAACCACAGGAAGGGGAGAGGGCTCTTGTGATTGGGTCCTGCTTGCAGGCTCCCCCAGGCATCTGGTCAGCCACTTTGCAAACTGGAAGCTGGGCTAGATGTGGCCCCTTTGGCCTGATCCAGCAGGCTCTTCCTGTCCCCTTATGTTTCCTCCCTGCCCGTCCACATGAACTTCAAGCAGAGCACCAAATAGTTACAATGCTGAGTCCCAGCGATCAGCTTCCTATAAACACCATCTCATACCATCAATCATACCGGCTGCATCCCCAGCCAGTGGTCCTTCTGAAGCAGACCCATCCATCACTGCTGAGGCATCAGCCAGCGGAGGAAGTGGCAGGCAGTGATGGAAAGGGTCAGCCTGGCAGACACAGCAGCAAAAAAAAAAAAAAAATGCCTGCGGCTCTGCAGCTTCCAAGTATCTCTCTCTCTTTCTTTTTGCAATATGGTGAGACTCAAGGGATGGGGGTATTAGCATGACTCTCTTCAATGGAGAACCCAGCTGGGTGTTGTAGTGGGGTGCAGCCTCCTTTCCCCCTCCTAAACTATTTCAGGGACCAGAAATGATTAGGCTCCAAAGTGGTGGCAGCTAACAGAGCAATCTTCCCTTACCTACATAAGGGAGATGCACTGGTGATCATATCATAATCATAGGAACATAGAACTGTAGAGTTTGAAGGGGTCCCAAGGGGCCATCTAGCTCAACCCCCTGAAATGCACGAATCACATCAGGAGAATCACTGACATGTGGCCATCTATCATATGCTTTCTCATATGACATCAAGCACCCCACAGGATTGATGGCGTGGTTGCGGGAGCAAGGGGGCATTTTCCCACATATTCTGGGAAGGCGCTGTGGCATCCAAATTTTGGATTTATTTTTTTTTATTTTTTTTGGAGGGGGGAGAGATCAAAAGAAATTAAATGCCCCATGGAAGCCTCCCCACAACTTGCCCTTTTGAATTGGTGAGATGATCAAACAGCAATTTTCAACAGAAGATGCTGGCTGCTGGCTGCAATGAATACTTCAGCCTCTCATTGTGGTACAAGAATATGTGGGCTTCAGCTACCGCAAAGAAAATGATCCATGAACTGCATATTTCTAAGGGTAAGGAAGACCTGGAACATTTCTTCTTTGGTGTTATTTATAGAATCATAGAACTGTTTATTTGGAGGTGACCCCAAAGGTCAACCGCTCCAACCCCCTGCAATGCTGAAATCACAGCTAAGGAATCCCTGACAGATGGACACCTGACCTCTCTTTTTATAAACCACCAATGAAAAAGAGAGCACCACCTTCTAAGGGAGTCTGTTCCACTATCAAACAGCTCTTATTTCATTTCTTACATACCAAATTCAGATATACAACTCTTCCCCCCCACCAAATTGTGAAATTTGGTTTTCACGACATGTCTCGCTTTATTTGGAAAACCCAACCTCTGTGATGCTCCCAGGTTGCGTTCTGTAACGTTGATTGTTTTAATTTTTTTGGATTTTATGTAAAAATGAAACGAAATGAAATGAGCCGTGCTGAATATTTTCTTCTTCTGAATTGCAAAGAAGCCATTTTCACTGCTGGTGGTGAGGTTTGCTAAAAGGAGGAGAGAAAAGAAAAGAAAAACTGCCAAAGAGTGAGTTGCTCTGGGTCAGCGCTATCCCCATTGCTGTGCTGTTGCAGAATTATGCTCCACTGTGCCTTCTCTTCATCTCCACATGCAACCGCTGGAATCTCTCTCACTGGGCAAAGTCTGATACGGAGGTGTTAAATCCTCAAGCTTTCTCAAAGCTGATGCCTCAGATCTCCAAGGCGAGGTATGAACGGCTGCTCTAAGGTTTTCTTCCTTCTCGTCAAGGCTGAATCGCAAAGGCCATTGATCATCGTGACAAATGAAAAGCTGCTCAGAGGAGGGGCAGGGGGTGTTCCAAACCAATCAGCAAAGTTCAAATGACCCTGCAGCCACCAAGTCAGAAAAGCCTCCCGGGGTCTCCTTGTCCTTGGTTGAGATGTAATTGTAATATGCTACATTTTGATTCTGCCAGTAGGAAACAAATACCTTTAGGCACAGAAGACTGACAGAAAAGCTCTTATGACAAGCAAGCGAAAACAAAGCCTTGACGGCTCCAGGTGGGGCTTTTAGGCTCTCTTTCCAGAGCAGACCTTGATAAAAAGATCAGTGGTGGCATGTAAAGGTTGCCAAAACACCATCACTGAACTTCTGTAGCTAAGGAGAGTCACGGGTGCATCCTTGCCAGGGTATTATGGTTTGAAGGCAATGTGGTCCGCACATCACTGCTGTGTGAAGGAGGTCCAAATCTGGCCAGTGCCTAGATGGGACAGCACCTGGGAATCACCTGTATTCCCACCCCCCTTGGCCATAGCTCCAGGGTAGAGCATCTGCTTGGCATGAAGGGGCCAGATTTGATCCCTGGCATATCCAGGTGTACCCAGGAAAGCCCCCTGTTTGAAACCCTGAAGAACTGCTACCAGTCAGTGTAGACCAGCAGTGAGAAAACTCTGGCCCATGGACCAGATTTGCCCCCATCACAAAGCCATTTCTAGCAGATTGCACTGGTGAAAGCCAGCATGGTATGGTGGTTAGAGTGTTGGACTAGGACATGGGAGGCCAGTCCTTCTGCCATGAACCACACTGGGTGACCTTGAGCCAGTCACTGCCTTCTCCCAGCCTGCCCTACCTTGCAGGGTTGTTGTGGGGCTCAAATGAGGAGGGAGAGGCTATTGTACGCTCTTTGGAGGGAAAGGTGGCATAAAGGCAATGAACACATTATAGAAAACTTGACAAGTGCCTTGCCAATCATGCCTCTTAATTTGACGACACTTGTTTTTTCCTGATGCCCTGCTTTTTGAGGCCAAGATTGCCTCAGCCTGGCAACACAACCAAGCACACCTTTTGGAACCTGATCAAGCTCGCGTTTTCACTGGCTTGTTGTTTTGTCTCTTTTCTGGAGCAAGCCACGTCAGTCTGCTCCTCCTGACACAGACAAAAAAAGAACCACTGAAAGGACAAATGGTGTCCCTGGAGGGGTGGTAGGAAGCAGGCCAAAAGCATAAATCCAGCTGCTCTGCCAACAGTCCTGGGCTCCTTGGGGAGAAGCTTAGGAAAGCGGAGGACAGGTGGGTGGGAGGGGCCCTTAGACTGCTGAGAAAGTGTATCCACTCCCAGAGGAGAAAGCAGCAGCTTGCAAGCCAATGCCAGTGCAAATCTGTTGCAGCAGGAGACTGCCAGAAAGCTGACTCTATCCTTGCACGGGGTGGGGGTGAAAACTTGGCATTCCGGTGTCGTCCCTTCCGCTGCGCCTCTGTGCATGAGTTGGACCTGAGGTATTGCCATGACTTTCTGACAGTAGGAGCTATTCAGCAGTGGAACCGAATCCCTCAGAAGGTGGGGGGGTTCTCCTCTATTGGAGGCTATTAAACAGAGGTTGTATGGCCATTTGGCATGGATGATTTAGCTGTGCTTCCTGCGTTGCAAGGGGTTGGGCTAGATGACCCTTGGGGTCCCTTCAAACGCTACGATTCTGTGGCCCCAGAGTCCAGCAGCAATCAAGGCTCAGAGACTGGAGACTTGCCAGTGAAGGAGCAAGACCAACTGTGGGGCTCTGAGGCTGCTGTTGGAGATGAGGAAACAACAGAGGCCAAGGGACATGACTCCCCAGAAAAACTTCCTTTAACTGCAGGGACACAAACTGGACCCTCACAGACACCTCCCCCTGAGTCTGATGTATATTGTGCTCTAGTAGGCTTAGTTTGGTCAGAATTGAATATACACTTACAGATTAACACTAAATACATTACTACTGGTAAATGAGGGAGCGTAGCCACTAGAGGGCCATGAAAAGTTGTGTTCCAGGCTTATTAGACTCATCTACCCGTGTACTGGAACATGGGTGGCGCTGTGGGTTAAACCACTGAGCCTAGGGCTTGCCGATCAGAAGGTCAGCGGTTCGAATCCCTGCAACGAGATGAGCTCCTGTTGCTTGGTCCCTGCTCCTGCCAACCTAGCAGTTTGAAAGCACATCAAAGTACAAGTAGATAAATAGGTACCGCTCCAGCGGGAAGGTAAACGGCGTTTCTGTGCACTGCTCTGGTTCGCCAGAAGTGGCTTAGTCATGCTGGCCACATGACCCGGAAGCTGTATTCCGGCTCCCTCGGCTAATAAAGCAAGATGAGCACTGCAATCCCAGAGTCATCCATGACTGGACCTAATGGTCAGGGGTCCCTTAACCCTTTACCTTTACCCATGTACTATCTGCAACCCCAAGGGCCAGATGTGAAATATATTGGCATTATTTTCAGCTCTCCTACCCAACTACATTAAACTCAGAGGACAACCTTTGTTGGAGCAAGTGGCTCGTTCAGAGCTGTCTATGGTCCTGAAACGTCTGACCAGTCCACCCTTGCCTTCTTAGACCAAAACAATAGGGATAATCCATCTCACCATTAACAGGGGAGGCTGTAACCCCTGAACCTGCTTAGTCTGCTGTCCAAGTGCTCAGTTGGTGGACAATCTCAAGGCTCTCCCTTCTTAGGGTTCTGCATCTTTGAACCAGATTTGGACTGGACAGCTCTTCAAACAGAGCACTGCCCTCTGTAAAGTAGATCACATGGTCAGCCTAGAAATGGAATGAATTAGCCCCCTCTGGAGAAAGGTGGAGACTGTGTACCAGATATGCTGTTATAACTGCATTCACACAACAGTTTATTCCATTTTCATGCTGTTCCCCTAACAGTTAAGTTCTGCATTACACTGGAGTTTTCTCACGATGTAAAATGCACTTCCAGAAATATAGTAGAATGCAGTGCATGTTCAGTGCTCATTTCCATATCATTTGCTTCCAGGTGAAAACCATGCAAGGTGAAAATCACGCAAGCAGGGAGCGCCCTCTAAACACCCTTTAAATGCCCTCTCTGCGGCTCCCTCTCCAATCCAGATGAAAAATACTGTACCAAAAATATCCACAGCTGGAATTGAAGCTCTGGGGCCAGCAGGAGGCTGAAGGATGTATGGGCAAGAGGCTGCTGCTGCTGCTCTGCTACCCTACACATCAGCTGTTAGGCGGGGAGGCTAAGCAGCCTAAGCAAAGCTCTGCTGTACCTCCAGTCTGTTCTCCACCCTCACTGAAGTCTTATTAAGTCTCCAGGGAGGGTCTCCTCATGAGCTACAAGGACTCTCCAGCTCTCACTTTGCTGTTCTTAATTAAATCATTTAATTATTTCCCAGCACTGTGCGTATACACGGTCATGAGTGAGTTGATCACGTACGAGTGGGAGGGATGCATATAATGCAGAAATCAACAGTTAGGGAAACATTGTGAAAATTAAATAAACTGCTATGTAAAGGCAGCCTGTGACACACTTGGGACATGCACATCTGTGCTTAAAATATGTAAGCGTTAAAGATGGGGGTGGGGCGGGATTTGATTCAGTTCATCTTGAAAGGCAAACCGCCCCAATTTGCACATTCCAAAGCAATGAAAAAACCCAAACACAGCCATCCTTCAAAGTTTGCCCTTCTCCAAATGTTTGCAGTGCAATTCTGCAGCCAATAAATTTGCAGGAAAACGCATAAGCCAGGATAAAGAGTGCATTAAAATGGATACATGCATACATGAAAGTAACATATAAAATGCATTGTAGTTGGGAAATCACTCTGCAAAAGTGTGTGTGTGTGTGTGTGTGTGTGTGTGTGTGTGTGTGTGTGTACAGATAAATGAACTGCAGAGACTGGAAAAATGAGGAACTGAGAAAATCTGAAATTGACAGACTGACCCATCCCAACATGCAGTCAGTTGCTGCAGAACACCTCAAGTCTCCCCAGTGTGGGGCCCCCTCCCTTTTACTAAATACCCATATCATTAAGGTAACAAGCCCTGAGAAAATCTCATTGCAGCAATTTGACGGGGCCTCGGACTGATATGGAGGGGGGCATAATGAAAGTGCATAGATTGTTGGTAGCCCGAGACCTTTATCCTTGACACACACATCACACCCTGCTTTTGTCTTAAACAACACTACCTCCATGTTTAATTTAGGTAGCCCAATAACCATAAAACCCTGGGAAGCAATCCCTCGCCTATGAATAATTCATGGCTGAGTTGTTGTTTTTTATAGTGATTGATCAAAGGTATTAAATTTAATAAGAGAATTTGTCAAGGTTATCTGATGTCAACAAGAAAAAACAGGGCTTGCTTGATGGGCGTGCTTCTAACCAAACAGCTTATGCGGTGGGGTGAGCAAGAGGGAACCAGTCAGATGCAAGAGGTTGCTGTCACCTTCCCTGATCAGCTATGATCAGAGAGCTCACAGGGGCTCCAAGCTTAGAATGTGTTGCTTTCGTTACAAATCATTTACCATTTTGGAACCTGTGTTATACTGCCTGTGCTTTCTTGCTGCTGTATGGAAAAGCACATGAATCTGACCTTTGAGCAGTTTGCAAGTAAACTTACCAAATGTGTGGTCTTTTTGTATGCAAGAGGAAGTGAGGAACTTTAGAAACAACTCAGAGGGGCTAGTTTAAGGTCTAACAGCCTATCTTTCCAGGCTTTACTTTGCTGCATATTTTGTGATTTTAAACCTCTGCTGGGGCAAGTGTATTTGCCCCCAAACCTCAATCTAGGCACCCAGGCAATTCTCCTATTGTTATACCATATCCCTTTGTCCTTTAACCAAAATATAAAATTCCAACAGATGCCTCTGTTGGGAAACCTACAAGTCAAACCCAAGCACAATGGTATTACAATGCATTCTGCACTAGTTGGAGCTTCTGAAACAGGCTCAAGGGCAACCCCACATGATGCAATAATCCAGCTTGAGGTTACAAATTTGCATAACTATCTACAGTATCCCCCCTGCTGGCCCAGGGTGAGAACTTCAGTACATAACACACATGGACTATGAAGTCAGGCTATCCCTGTCCAAGAACAGCCATAGCAGTTTTCTCATGGCATTCCTCCCCCTCCAGCACACAATTTGCAATTGTCAGTCTTCTCTCTTTGCATCATCAGTGTTCCTTGACGGCATTTGAGATTCCGACCTGCAACTGTGAGGTCTGGACAATGCTCAGCTGCTTTTTCTGACAAACCCAAAAAGGCCAGCTTAGGAAAAGAAACATTTGTTTATTATAGCAGCAATAAAGGGGAGGGGGAGAACTCATTCCTGGGAGACACAGGGGAGAAACACAACTTCATTTATTTTGCAAAACAGCACCAACAACTCAGCACTGCGGGGACTGCTGAGCTAAACTTACGAACAAGGCTCGGGTCAGCATAAAAGCTCTCCTTCCACTTGACATGTCAGGTTGCAACGACAGCTGCCATTTGGGCCTCTAATGCAACATGAGGAAGGTGGAAACAGAAAACCGTAGAACTGTAGAGCTGGAAGGGGCCTGTTGGGTCATCCAGCCCAGCCCCCTGCAATGCAGGAGTCACAGCTAAAGAATCCCTGGCAGGTGGCTATCCCAGATACTCCAATGAAGAAGAGGCCACCAACTTCTGAGAGAATAATAGAATAGAATCGTAGAGTTTGAAGGGACCCTGAGGATCATCTAGTCCAACCCCATGCAGGATTTTTTGAAGGGATGCTAAATGACACAACTTGCAGGCACCATAGGAGATACCGCCAGCAAGTGGAGCCAGTGTGGTGTAGTGGTTAAGAGCGGTAGTCTCGTAATCTGGTGAACCAGGTTCGCGTCTCTGCTCCTCCACAAGCAGCTGCTGGGTGACGTTGGGCTCGTCACACTTCTCTGAAGTCTCTCAGCCCCACTCACCTCACAGAGTGTTTGTTGTGGGGGAGGAAGGGAAAGGAGAATGTTAGCCACTTTGAGACTCCTTAAAGGGAGTGAAAGGCGGGATATCAAATCCAAACTCTTCTTACTCCTCTTCTTCTTCTTCTTCTTCAAGTGCCAGAATATCTTTGGGGGTTTCCCCCCACTTCTGACCTAAATTTCTGTCCATACAGTACAATTGCGTCTTGCACACAATTAACTTGTGCGATTTCAACCTTACGCAGTGTTGAAATTAATTGCAATCAAGGTGGATGGCTCACAAGTTCCTTTTGCATCAGGTTTTCCCAGCATGGAAAGAGCTTTGAAGCTCTCTGCCTTGCTTACAGGGCTCTGGAATGCTCTCGCGAGATCTCCCGGGAACTTGGACAGCCCTGCGAGATCTTGCGAGAGTTTCCCACAGCTTAGTAAGGTAGCCTAAGGGCTTAAAAGCTCACTGCCTTGCTTGGAATGTAAAGGGTGGTTCCAAGGGGTGGTTTTCCTATAAGCATTGTTGTGTATGCATGCCGTCCCTGGAGAGTAAGCCTTGCACAAGACCCAAGCATACTCTATGCTCAGCATATGCAAATCTGTGGTCCAGGCCCTAGCCCTGAGGCTTTAGAGCAGTGTTCCCCAACCTTGGGCCTCCAGCTGTTTTTGGACTACAATTCCCATCATCCTTGACCACTGGTCTTGCTAGTGAGGGATGATGGGAGTTGTAGTCCAAAAACAGCTGGAGGCCCAAGATTGGGGAACACTGCTTTAGAGTACCCAGAAATGCTCCAAAAGTTTGGATCCAGCCAAGAGAAAGATGAGTGTTTTAAAGGGGATTCTCTCTTCCCTCTGCCCATCACATTTCAAGCTAAAACATCCCTAGGCCCTACTCTTAACTCCAGGAAAAGGCAGCCATCAATAACTCATCAGTTCTGTCCAAACCGAATCTCACATACCAGTTGGCGATTTCTTCTTCCTACACTTAAGGATATGTATTTTAATGTTCTCCTGACTCTATTGTCTTAGAGTGCTGCCAAAGCCTTTCTGAAATCCAGGATAGCCTCCAAGAAAACAGCACCTCTGACAGGAGAAGGGTGTCATTAGTATTGAAGGCCCAAATACATTTTCTTAATCAGCATTTCAAAAGGGGAAATAAAGTATATATATAAAAAAACCACTCCAACCTAGTTTGCCCTTGGACGGCAGAACAAATGGATAATTACAGCTCAAGAGTCTTTTCTTTTCCTGGAGGTCCTCTTAGATAATTAAAGGTGGGGGCTCTCCAATGTCGGAGAGCTTTAATTTACAGCTGGTTGTATCCTCAAGCACAGCTTCCTGCTATTTACTGCCAGACTGATTTGCAATGTCATCAGTAAAAATTGACTTTTTATTTAGAGAACTAACCAGAGGCCAACCCAGGGCTGGTTCAGCCCCAAAATGCAGGATGGACAGCTGCCTTGGATGGCAGAATTCCAGAGTTCTGCTTCCAGCAGGTAATCAAAAAAGAGGGGGACACCCCCATATATTTGCAACAATACAGTTTCGTGGATGGGAGGGGCACCTGTATCCCTCCACCTGGCCAATGTTACTGGTTGTCTTCTGAGAACATAAAAAGAGCTTGCTGGATCAGGCTAATGGTCCACCTAGTCCAGGATCCTGTTCTCACAGTGGCCAACCAGATGCCCCAAAGGGACCACTCTTGTAAGGGACCTGACCCATAGGAACATGGGAAGCTGCCTTAAACCAAGTCAGACCATTGGTCCATCTAACCCAGTACTATCAACAATGGCTGGCAGCTGCTCTCTAGGTTAGAGTTCTTACAGGAATCATGCCTATGCATCTGCTTCTCTTTAAACAGAGGTCCAAAACCCAGAGAGGAATTTGGATGTAGAGAATTTCAGAAGGGTCCATATTTGCCTGCCCCATAATGTCTTTGACCGTGTCTCCTTTCCTGCCCAAGCAATGGAGACTAGTCAGTTAGGCCAAGTGGGGCAGTGCCCCACCAAACTCAGCCTGCCCTCAGCCATCCCCATTCACTCTGCTCCTTGCTTTCCTGGAGTCCAGGGGACGGCATTGGCTACCAGCCAGCCTCTTCTACCATAGACTCAGTGGTGCCTTTACAGAACTCAGATGGGAGAGAGGAGGATGGGGAGAAAACCAGAATGAGTGGGCTTCCCCTGTCTATGGCCCTGGCTCCCCCTTGCTGTTGGCCTTCCTGCCTTCCATCCAATCTCTCCCAAGGGGAATGGCATCTGTTCCCCACCCCCTCCCAAAAAAGAAGGTGCATGGGTCATGGGATAGGGCCGAGAGGGAAGCAAGCCCTTTTAATCTCTGCTGCCCTCAGCATCCTGTCTCCCTCGAATTATTTATTCCCTACTAATTGAAGGTTAAATGCAATATTGAATGTTTGGGACTTTCATTATCAGCCCATGATGGCTTTCTTTATGGAGCGAGGCTGGTTTTTAAGTGCCTTTTCATTCCTTAACCTAGCAACCATGAAAGACACAAAAGGAACTCTCTCCCTTTTTCTGCGTTTAGTAACAAGGCTGTCTATGGATATGAATGGGTTTTCATTCGTGCCGACATCTCTCCATCTATCTTCGGCAGAGAATTATAAGACCCGGCTAATATAATTCACAGAACGCAGGTGGAGCATGCTCAGCGGGCAAGGCTGGGGTTTACTGAATCAAATCCACTGGCATTCCCACAGCAAAGGAATGGGAAATGGGAGCATAAGAACAAGAGCCCTGCTGGATCAGGCCAATGGCCCATTTAGTCCAGCACCCTGTTCTCATGGGTGGCGCTATGGGTTAAACCACAGAGCCTAGGACTTGCCGATCAGAAGGTCAGCGGTTCGAATCCCCACGACGGGGTGAGCTCCTGTTGCTCGGTCCCTGCTCCTGCCAGCCTAGCAGTTCGAAAGCACGTCAAAGTGCAAGTAGATAAATAGGTGCAGCCCCAGCGGGAAGGTAAATGGCATTTCTATGCGCTGCTCTGGTCACATGACCTGGAAGCTGTATGCCGGCTCCCTCGGCCAATAAAGCGAGATGAGCACCACAACCCCAGAGTCGGTCACGACTGGACCTAACGGTCAGGGGTCCCTTTACCTTTACCTTTTTACCTGTTCTCACAGTAGCTAACCAGGTGCCTCTGGGAAACCTGCAATCAGGACCTGAGCGCAACAGCATTCTCCTCTCCTGTGATTTCCAGCAACTGGTATTCAGAAACATTACTGTCTCTGACCATGGAAAAGAGAGGAAATTATAGTAGACTAACTGGCCCATCTTGCCTGGTATTGTCTCCTCTGACTGGCAGCAATTCCCTAGAACTTCAGATAGGAAATCTCTCTCACTCCTACCAGAAGATGCTGAGTTTTGGACCTGGGACCTTCTGCATGCAAAGCAAGTGCCCTGTGGATGAGTAGTGGCCCTTTACTTGAAGTGGCATAGAATCCTTGTGGTTCCCAATAAAGGGCTGTTTTAAACAGGGGTATAGGAAGGCACCTTATACCAAGTCAGAGCGTTGGTCCATCAGCTTCTGTGTTGCAACTGGCAGTGGCTCACCAGGGTTTAAAATGTGCCAGGGGTTCAGCCTTGTATCTTCTGCATGCAATGCATGTGATCATACACTGAGCTATGGTCCTAGCAGATAGGCTTATCTTCTGTATAGAGCCACCACAGCACTGTTGGGATTCAGGTCAGATTGTTGGGCTCTGATGGAGGTGGAGAAAGAAACAGAGGGAGAAGTTGGGTTAGAGGAGTCAGGTTTGCCCCTTCCATCCTGAATTCAGTTGCTTTGGAAGGGAGATCAGAG
Organism: Podarcis vaucheri; assembly: GCF_965113315.1. NCBI lineage: Eukaryota > Metazoa > Chordata > Lepidosauria > Squamata > Lacertidae > Podarcis > Podarcis vaucheri. Next base: position 66,474,669 of record NC_138765.1, on the reverse strand, counting down.
ATACAAAGTGGAGAGCCTCACAAGGGGATCAGTTGATGGGGAAGATAGCAGCAACTGCACAAGAGCCCAAACAAGATGGTGAAGTCCTAGAACCAGGCACCACCTGTGCAGATGGAAGCAGACCCACTGACCCAACAGAGCATGTGTCTGCAATCTTGACATTTCCACACAGTGAGAGAATCTCATGAATGCCATGCTTGTCCATAAAAGCTCATCGGGGTGTGTGAAAAAACTTGTTGGGACATCTTCAACACTTCTGTCTTGACTCTGAACTTCTTGCTCTGCTCCTGGACTCCCAAATCATTATTCCTGAGCACTGTGTTTGCTGCCAAGCTTGTCCCATTACTAGTCTGAATAATGATCTCTTTCTGTCTTCCAAATAAGAGCCTCTGTCTATGTGTGTTGGGCAGGATGCCAGGCTGTCATGCTGAACCATGGGTGACGTTGGACAGTGTCTGGTGCCTGAAGCAGGAGCTCATTGGAACAATCTGGGGGTTAAGCCTGAAGATCAGAGCCTGGGGCTGAGTTGAACCACCAAGCATGGAAGTAGGTCATTCTGAGGATAAAACCAATCAGAGAGGGAGAGCAGGAGCAAGAGAGGAAAATAGCTCTTGACCCTATAGTGGACACATGATGTTGTAATGACCACCAGCTTTAAGTACTTTTTAAAATAAAGAATTAGAAGAATATATGAAGAATAGGTCTATCAGTGCCTCTGAATGTTGCGTGACAATAACCTCCATCTGAGAAAAAATGACAAAATGCCAGACCCAAGTGAAAACCAATCAGGGAATGGCAGACATGGGGGATAACTAACCAAAGAATGGTAGACATGTGGGATAAGCAAACAGGAAATAGTAGACATAGGGGATAACCAATGAGAGAATGACAGGCACAATGGACAACCAACCAGAGAGCTGCAGGTGAAAGGGGCAATCAGCCAAGGAACAGCAAATGCAGGAGGCTACCAAGCCAAGATTTGTGTGGTTCCACAGCCATCTAGCCGGGCAAGATAGGCAAACCATCGGTCTGATCTATTATGACTCTTTTTTATGTTCTTCTATCAGGTGCAGAAAACCTTTTCATGCCACTTTCTGAAAGTATTATAATAATAATAAAAAAACTGGGCCCATTAATGTTCACAGCACAAGTTAGCAAGAAAAAGCCTAAACTCTAGGTGAAGGCAGCTCCATAAATCTCCAGCCTTAGATCTTAAAAACCAATCAGGGGTGTTAAGAGAACGCAGATTGAAAAGGTATGCACAGCCTGGAATTTATTTAAAACCTCATAAGTCAGTAAGAACACTTTCAAATCAATCCTAAATCTCACCAGGGGCCATAGAAGTGTTTTAAAAGGAAATCAAGAAAGGGATGCCAAGTTGTGGAAAATAGTGGGCTGGAGAGGAGGAAATGTGAGGGGGAGATTGGTTGTCCCAATGGATCAGGCTTTCCCCAGGATTTTTTGCCCTGCTTCTCTTTCAATTGAAGCTTGATTTATCTCCATGCCATGAAAAGATTCACTTGCTAATTCCTGTAGCTGCTATTTAAAGCACAGCTACAGAGGCCAATGCTCGGTTGATATCGCTAGTTAATTTTTAATTAATCTGGACTTGATGATCGTGTGTTAGATGGCAACATGTATTATTTCACATATTTCCAAAAATTGGTAAACCAGTCCGGCTGTCTTGGGGACCCTCCTGTACATTCTGCTGAATGGGACCCCAAAGGCCTGCTCCTTCACAGACACAGAGAGAAAGAACAGGGGGTGCTGGTGGCAATTGCTAGCAGCAGGAGGAGAGCTGGGAAGCTAGGCCATGCCACTGGCTAACACCACAGTTTAAGAAGGATATTGATCAACTTAAATGTGCACAGAGGAGGGCAACCAAAATGATCCAGTGTGCTGGTCCCATGGGTTACCTGGGAGGCGAGGTCCAAGTCCGGTCTGTGGTCAAAGGTGCAACGTGGAGGCAGTCCGTGGTAGCTGAAGCTGGGTGCAGGGCAGGGAGCCGGGTGAAGTCAGGAACAGGCTTGCAAGCAGGGAGCCAGGACGGGTCAGGAGCTCAGGCAGGAAAGCAAGGCAGGGTTCAGGCAAGAACTAGCAACCAACAATGTTGCTCACGCAACTTGGGACTGGCCGGCTTTTATCTGCCCTGAGGCATGGGGTGGCCCCAATCCTCTGATGACTTGCCTCTCCTGGCCTTGAGGCAAGCACTCCTCCTGCGGGAACTTAGTTCCCTCCGCCTCTCTGCCCTGAACCTCTGCAGCTCAGGAGAGGCTGTAGGGTTACCGGACCCAGAGGCGACCTCAGCTTCCTCTGACAGGGCTGAGAATGGAGCACCTGCAGGCAATGGGTCCTCCATCACCTCAGGAGCCAGAGCAGACTCAGCTGGTGCCTGCACCTGAGGATCCAGCACAGGTGAGGAGCCTTCAGGCTCAGGCCCCAGCCCTGGCTCAGCTGGTTCTGGGGGCAGGGAATCCTGTGCAGGCTGGGATCCCTCAGGTTCAGCATCTGAGTCCAAATTCCAGGCCATCACATCCAGGTCCTGGAAACCAAGCCTTATGAGAAGCAGTTGAGGGAGCTGAGGATGTTTTGCATGGCGAAGAGAAGACTGAGAGATGACATGATAGCCATCTTCAAATATCTGAAGGACTGTCACATGGAAGATGGAGCAAGCTTGTTTCCTGCTGCTCCAGAGGGAAGGAGCCAAACCAATGGACTGAAATGGCAAGAGATTCCGAATCTGCATTATGAAGGACTTCCTGCTGGTAAGAGCTGCTTGACTGTGGAACGGACTCCCTTGGAAGGTGGGGGACTCTCCTTCATTGGAGGTTTTTAGCAGAGGTTGGATAACCATCTGTCAGGGGTTCTTTAGCTGTCATTCCTGCATTTCAGGGGAGCTGGACTAGATGAGTCTTGGGGCTCTTATCCAACTCTACAATTGTATGGTTCTGTGATTCTATGACACCTGGAAGCAGCCCTTCCAGCTGGCTGCAAGAGCAGGAGAGGCAGGAAGTGAGGCTGTTCCATCAGGTCTTCCCTCCTTCAACTGTCAGCTGACCAATAGGGAGATAAGAGAAGCTCGGTTCTGCTGAGCCTCTTTTCTATGGCTGCACCTCTTTCCATCCAGGCAGGCTCAAGGCATTATCACAGATTAAACACATATTGCAGCCAGACCAAAGCACTTGGTGATGGGTGTGGCAAGGGGCAGGTGGAGGGCTTTGACAAGGGGGAGAGTCCTGAGGGCCAGCTAGAGCATCCTGAGAGCCACCTTTTGCAACATTAACTTGATAAACCAGTAGTCTGGCTGAGTATACGGACGTTTCCTGTGTTTCTAACTTTCAGGAATAAGCATTTTAATATAAAACGATTGGTCGCATTTATATCCCACCTTTTAATTCCAATGAGCTCAAGGTGGTTGTCAGGAGTGCGTGCAGGAGCTAGGTCCTGGGAGCAGTAGGGCTTCGCAGGACTGGGGCCTTCCTAAGTTTGTTCTGGAGAGGCAAGGTGCAGCCGCACAGGTGAGGCGGCTTGGTAACTCGCTGCATCTGGTGCCAAGAGTCGGAAAGGGATATAAGGTCAGCATTTCCCTTCGGTTCTTTGCCACAGCAACACATTTCCTGCCTTGCTGCTTTTGGCTTCTTGCTTCTTGATCCTTGGACCTCAGCTTCTTGACTCCTTGCTTCTTGACCCTCAAACTCTTGACTTCTTGACTCCTTGCTTCTCGAGTCTCAAACCCTTGTCTTCGTGACTCCCTGCTTCCTGACCCTTGGACCCCTGGCTTCTGGACTCTCCTTCCTGCTCCCACCCCACCATCTTGCCCCTGGTCCCAACGTCCTCAGCCGGGACTTCGATTGCCCGTAGACCGGACTGTGACAGTGGTATACATGGTTTGCCCCTTCTCATTTAATCCCCACAACAGCCCTGTGAGGAGTGACTGGCCCAAGGTCACACGCAATGAGCTTCATGGCCAATTGAGGATTTGAAGCCTGGTCTCTCTCAGGTCCTAGTCACTCTAGGCACTATTTCTTTTTATTCCTCCTCTTTTGCAGCAAATCCTGAAATTACTCAGCCTAGCAGGTCCCATGACCTGTAAGAAGTAACAAGGATAGATCCTCCTCCTGGCTTCTCCGGACATTCAGTGGAGTTTCTGGCAAACCAACAGCCCTCATAATGAGGCCATTGGCAGGATCCAACCCTGAGCAACTGCTGGAGGTGAGATGCTCTTTTTCCCCCCCTTCCCTGCCATTATCTCCACCATGAAAATTGCTTTCCTGTTGCAGTAAACCCTTTTAGTGGTGCTAAACAACACAATAAAGGCAGGCTTTATTAGACAGAAATCTGTTTTGCTGCTCAGCAATTACGTTTTATCACTGGATGCTGCGGCTAGTAATATAGGATGCCTATGGACACGATTCGCCACACTGGGGGGGGGAGCAGGAATCACAGCAGAACAGGGGGTGGGGCCCATATCTTAGAGACTTTTGCATCCAAGCAACAGCAACAGTTTTGTTCTGAGTAATCTAGTTGTCTGCTGAGGAATACTCACCCACCAGAATGAAGGAGGGAAGCCCACAGGAATTTCAGGCGGGTTATGAATGACTGGAAGGGTGACAGTTGAATTAAGATTCCTTAGACTCTGCAGCTCCACACCATATATTTAAGATGGAGCGAGCTTGTTTTCTGCTGTTCTAGAGGGTAGGACCCAGACCAATGGATTCAAATTACAGTGGTACCTCAGGTTACAGACGCTTCAGGTTACAGACTCCGCTAACCCAGAAATATTACCTCAGGTTAAGAACTTTGCTTCAGGATTAGAACAGAAATCGTGCTCCGGCGGCACAGTGGCAGCAGGAGGCCTCATTAGCTAAAGTGGTGCTTCAGGTTAAGAACAGTTTCAGGTTAAGAACGGACCTCCGGAACAAATTAAGTACTTAACCCGAGGTACCACTGTACAAGAAAGGAGATTCTGACTGAACATTAGGAACAACTTCCTGATGGAAAGAGCTGTTCAGCAGTGTAATGGACTCCCTTGAAAGGTGGTGGACTCTCCATCTCTGCAGGTTTTTGAGCAGAAGTTGGATGGTCATCTGTCAGGGATTCTTTAGCTGCAATTCCTGCATTGCAGGGGCTGAACTTGATGATCCTTGGGGTCTCTTCCAACCCTACAATTGTATGAAAACTACTAGTTAGTTCCTCTATCGGGTATTTTTAGCAGCTTACCATGAATAACTACTGAACAGGGTAGATTTGATCCTGAAATAGCTGTTAGGCAGTGGATTCCATTACAAGAAACAGACCGCCAGAGTTTAAGAAATAAGCCATTTCTTCAAGCAGAAGTGTGTGTGGGAGAGAGTTAACACAATTTATTAGCCTCCTACTATCTCCCGTGACACCGGTGATCTATCATATCAATTTTAATTGGAATAGAGGCCTAGGAGATTTTTCAGATTTGGGCCACAGCGAGCCACCGCAGATTCTACTATTTATCTTAAAGCAGCAGGATTATTTCATATGGAGAGACCAGACCAGAACAGAATGCACATGACCCTCCTTTAACCAATATTTACAGTGATGATGCATTCTAAGTGTCAAAGGTAAACATAGATTGCGGGAGGAGAGAGCAAGCAAAAGGGAAGTCCTTAGGGGCACAGTGATAAAGGAACAAAGGAACCTATGAGAGCTGTATGTGATATTTTGATATTGACCCAGACACCGACTAAGGGAAATTGACAAATTCACATGACAGATGTGTTTTTGAGGGTGCAGGGGAGTGCAAAGAACAAGAGGGGGGAGTTTAAAACTGGATGAGCATAAGGAGCTTAAAAGAGCCCTACTGGTTCAGACCAAAGGCCTATCTCAGGGGTTGAGAACCTCAGGCTCAGGTTCCAATTCAGCCCTCTGTGTCTCTCTGTCTGGCACTCAGGACTCACAATTAGCTCAATCAGTAGAGCATAAGACTCTTAATCTCAAGGTTGTGGGTTCGAGCCCCATGTCGGGCAAAAGATTCCTGCATTGCAGGGGGCTGGACTAGATGACTGTCCGGGTCCCTTCCAACCCTATGATTCTACCCCAGACCCCACTCCCTCTCCTATCACAACGTGCCCCCATCACACTCCCTTCCCCGCAACCCACAGCCTTCACCAGCCCTGCTTTGTACCTTCCAAGAGTGTTTTTGCCAGGCTGGAACAGGTTTTGAACTCTGATGCTGCCTCTTGCTTGCCTGGATAAATGGCAGAGAGGAGGGTGTGAGTAAGTTTAGAACAGGGGTCCCCAAACTAAGGCCCGTGGGCCAGATAAGGCCCGAGGGACTCGTTTATCAAGCCCACGGCGACCCCCGCTGCTGTCGTCCCCTCTTACCGGTGCTGCGCTGCACGGCTGCCCACTTCCGGGTCAGAGGAGCACCAGAAATAGCTTGCACGCATGCGCAAGCATTATTTCCGGTGCACATCCAGGTCGGAGGAGGCCCGTGCACATGCGCAAAAGCTATTTCCAGTGCTCCTCTGACCCAGAAGTGCGCTGGAAATAGCATGTGCGCACGCGTATGGGCACGCACTGCCCCGCCTTCCGGCCCAGCGGAGACACCAGCGGTAAGTTTGCTGTTTAGAAGCTAACCAAACAGACAGCTGTTGCTCCACCCACTTTTGGATTTGGCCCCACCCACCACTGGCATGTATCCCAGAGAAGATTGTCCAGAAGGGAATGGAGCCCCTGTGTAATGTGCTCTGCATGAGGCCACTGGTGGAGGAAGAGGAGTGCGGGCGGAGCACACCGCCCCTGGCAGCACAATCCCGGTGGGGTACCATTGCGGCTGCCCCCCACCCGTGCTGGGTTCCATGCCCCCGTAGGTGGCACACCACGCCCCCAGGACGCGCACCACGCCTCCAGGATGCATGCCACAAGAGTCAGAGACTCCTATGTGTAAATAAGAGATCTTATTCAGACAAGCAACAGTACAGTGCTCAGGAGTCACAGCTCAGGAGCAGGGTAAGGGGTTCAGAACTTGACAGAAGCAATGAAGACATCCCAACATTTCCTGCACCCAACCTGCCAAGCTTTTAAAGATGAAGGATGTTTCTCCAACTTGCAGGTTCTGGGTGCCACGGTTTATGAAGGATACTAACAAGCAGGAACATGTGCAGATGAGGGTGACTGAGATGACCGAGCCTTGTGAGGAAAGGTTGAGAGAGCTAGGGGAAAGACAAGTAAGAGGTGGCATGATAGAGGGGTATAGAATTATGCACGGCATGTAGAAAGTACCGGTAGATAAGGAAAAGTTTTTCTCCCTCTCTCCTAACACTGGAATTCATGGGCTTCCAACAACAGGAGACAGTGACAGCCACCAACCTAGGTAAAGGTACCCCTGACCATTAGGTCCAGTCATGACCGACTCTGGGGTTGCGGCGCTCATTTTGCTTTATTGGCCAAGGGAGCCGGCGTACAGCTTCCGGGTCATGTGGCCAGCATGACTAAGCTGTATCTGGCGAACCAGAGTAGCGCACGGAAACGCCGTTTACCTTCCCATCGGAGTGTTACCTATTTATCTACTTGCACTTTTGACGTCCTTTTGAATTGGTAAGTTGGCAGGAGCTGGGACCGAACAATGGGAACTCACCCCGTTCCAGGGATTCGAACTGCCAACCTTCTGATCAGCAAGTCCTAGGCTCTGTGGTTTAACCCACAGCGCCACCCGCGTCCCATGCCACCAACCTAAAAAAGGTAAAGGGACCCCTGACCATTAGGTCCAGTCGTGACCGACTCTGGGGTTGCGGCGCTCATCTTGCTTTATTGGCCGAGGGAGCCGGTGTACAGCTTCTGGGTCATGTGGCCAGCATGACTAAGCCGCTTCTGGCTATCCAGAGCAGCGCACAGAAACGCTGTTTACCTTCCCATCGGAGCAGTACCTATTTATCTACTTGCACTTTGACGTGCTTTCAAACTGCTAGGTTGGCAGGAGCTGGGACAGAACAAGGGGAGCTCACCCCACTGCAGGGATTCGAACCGGTGACCTTCTGATCGGCAAGCCCTAGGATCTGTGGTTTAACCCACACCGCCACCTAGATGGCTTTAAAAGAGGATTTGACATATGCATGGCTCCTAGCCATTGTGCCTCTGCCCTGCCTCCACAGTTTGAAGCAGCAGTGTTTCTGAATACCAGCCACTGGGAACCACAAAAGAGGAGAGTCCTCTTGTACTTGGGTCCTGCTTGCTGGTTTCCCACAGGCATCTGGTCAGACCTTGAAAGAACAGGATGTGGAGCAGATGGACCACTGGCCTGATCAAGCAGACTCTTCTTCTGTGGGCTCCTCAGAAGAGGCATCTGGTTGGCCACTGTAAGAGCACAAGGCTGGACCAGATGTTCCCCCTTTGACCTGACCCAGCTGCTGCAGAGAAGAAGAAGAAGAAGAAGAAGAAGAAGAAGAAGAAGAAGAAGAGGAGGAGTTGTTGTTTGGATTTGATATCCCGCTTTATCCCTACCCGAAGGAGTCTCAAAGCGGCTAACATTCTCCTTTCCCTTCCTCCCCCACAACAAACACTCTGTGAGGTGAGTGAGGCTGAGAGACTTCAGAGAAGTGTGACTGGCCCAAGGTCACCCAGCAGCTGCATGTGGAGGAGCGGAGAAGCAAACCCAGTTCACCAGATTACGAGTCTACCGCTCTGAACCACTACACCACACTGGCTCTCCTTACTTTCTTCAACAAGATGTAGAAGCACCATTCACAGGATACTGAATAGTTAGGAATGTGGGTTGTTGTTTTTTTCATTTTAATCTCCTGATTGAATATATTCACATTCTTCTATGCCCTTTAAACTAAATGCCTGTGAAAAAAAGGCATTGTCAAAAGTAATCCTGCAGAAACTTCAAAGCCAGTTCCTGAAATCAAAATGAATTTCCATCACTTTGGATTAGAGTTGCCAACCATCAGATATTTTGCTTGCTCATTCAGTATTTTGCCTCAGGTTCAGTATTATAATGTATTATAATGCTTGATTTTTTTGAAAAAAATATCACTTTCAAAGTGTCTCAAATACACTATCTTGTTGTAATCCTAATAGCGGCTTCCCAAGATCTGAACCTAATGTTGTTGAATAAACGCAAGCATTTTTGAGCCAAGGGACTGAGTTAATAGGAAAGGTCTACTGATTCCACCTTGACCCACCCAAAATTGCCAAGCCCTGCCCCAAGCTTCCAAGAACTACAAACCTCCATACCCTGATTCCTCACTGACTCTCCTGTCAAAACCCATTCTCAGTAATCTGAACCCCACCCCCAGCTTTTGACCCCTCTACCTGTTGCCTTCCAGATCCTTCTGGACTACAATTCCCATTCTTCTTCATGGAGGGTCACAGCTAAGCTTGTATCTGCTTTGCATGCAAAAGGTCCCTAGTTTGGGGATAGTTCCTTGCCTGAAATCCTGCATAGCTGCTGCTAGTCAGTATAGATAGTCCTGAGATAGATGAACCAATAGTCTGACTCAGTATGAGTCAGCTTCCTATCGCTGACCTTTGGCCCTGCTGACTAAGGGCTGATAGGAATTGGATGCCCAACAACATCCAGAGCAAGGTAACAGTGCTTACCTGACCTCCTATCACCAGCATCACTGCAGCTTACCAGCGGGGAGAGAAGTGAGGCGGCAGGGAAGCTGACATGGTGCAAACACACTGGCAGAGCCAATTGAATGTTCCCACCAGTGCATTTGCACCTTGCTGGCCTCCCTGCTGCCTTGTCCTTTGCCTTCTCTCTCCCCAAAATTCACAGCCATGCTGTTGACTGGAGGTCAGGTCAAGATCACCAGCCAACCAACCGAACCTGGCCAGAGTTTCCCCATCTGCATTGGATTGTGCTGGGTTTCAGAAGTGCACATCATTATTTTTGCAAGTGAGCAGTAAATACACTGAAAGTTCAAACTGTTTATAGTCTGGCTGAATCTGTCTCGGTTAAAGTCTCTCCTGGAGCCTGGCTTTGATTGCTTGGCAGACTGGAAAGCATCAATCTAAATCAGGGAGCTCCCCCCAAAGACGTTAAGCAACCTGGATGGCGGGCAGCGGCAGCTTTAACCTAAACCATTTAAAACAAATAAAGCCTCATTTGCAATTCTATTCACAGAGAGACGGAGCTTTAGCGAGGCTTTCCTTGGGCTTCCAGCTTTGGGTATATTGGATTGAAAATGTTAAAAGTTGGAGGAAGTTTGCTGCAACACAAAAGCCTTGAGATGCTGGCAGAGGAAGGAAGAGAAGCCAGTCCCTTCGCTTCACTTTTCTGATTCTCGTTATCTCATAGTTGCCATGCATTGGTAATCTCATGGTTGGATTACTGCAATGCACGCCATATGGGGATACCCTTGGGGTCAGTCCAGAGGCTGCAACCAGAGCAGAATGTGGCCGCTAAGTTGTTTGTGGGGGCAAACTACCACCAGCATATAACACCTTCCTTGCAGGAGTCGCACTGGCTACCAGTTTGCTACCAGGACAAGTTCCAGGTGCTGGTGCTAACTAATACAGCCCCATACAGCTCAGGACCAGATTTCCTGAGAGACCACCTTACCCCTTATACACCCAGTAGCTCACTGCAGTCTACAGGAGAGTTTCTCTTAAAAATTCCAAAGATCTCAACAACCTCGTCTGCAGGAACTCAAAGTGGAGCGTTTACAGGGGCTGCCCTTGTCCTGTGGAACAGCATCCCTGTTGAGATACAACAGGCGCCCATTAGCTGTACTTTCTGGAAACGGTTGAAGACATTTTTATTCCTGCTGGGAAAATGGGTCTTTGCCATGAGTGTTTTTAATTGCTTTTAATTGTCTTATGTGTTAATTGCCTTAAGTTAGTTGTTTAGAAGGTGATTAATAAATTAATTGTTATATTAATAACAATAATTACTTGCTTGGTGGGCTGTGTGTCCTAGCTTGCACAGGGAAGCCCTCTGGTTGAAAGAATGAATACTGGATTGCTGCAATGAGCTCTGTGTGGGGCTTCCCTCGGGCCTGATCTGGAAGTTGCAGTTAGTGCAGAGTGCTGCAGCACGATTGCTGACAGGAGTGAGACCTCGTCAGTATACACCATCAGCGTTCAGAGATCTGTACAGGTTGCTGTTCTGCTACTGATCCAAGGTCAAGGTGTTACTCTTAGCATAATAGGTAAAGGTAAAGGACCCCTGACAGTTAAGTCCAGTTGCAGACAACTCTGGGGTTGCGGTGCTCATCTCGCTTTACTGGCTGAGGGAGCCGGCGTTTGTCAGCAGACAGTTTTTCTTTTTTTAAAAAAAATATTTATTTCTTTTTGAACAGTTTCAACACAACATTACAAACAAAAAGAAGAAGAAAAAAGAACAATACAAATACAATACAAAAACACTACATACAAAACAAAACAAAAACAATTTAAAAACACCTCAAACATTTTAAATATCTTATCTTTCATTTGCTTATTTCCAACGACCTCCTCACACTTCCCTTTTTGTATTCCACTTCTATTAATTGTTTCAGCAATTCCTTGCCATCTTCCTCTGTTTTCTATCCTATAATTATCTTAACACATTCTTGCCTTATTTTTTCCTTTTTCCTCTGCCACCTCCTGAAACAATCCATCCCATCCAAAGCTTGTAATGTTTGAAACAAAAGCAACATCCCCGACAACACAGCAACCCTCATCCCCACCACAGCAACTCGGCCCAACAATAACAACTTCAGATTTGTCCATATTTCCAAATCCCCCTTCTCTTCAATCCAATGTCCTTCACAGTTATCCTTGAATAAATTCACATTTCTGGCGGTCATACTAACCCTCAAATACCTCTCTTTCTCAACCGATGTTAGTCCTGTCTCCTCCTGAAACTCTGTCAAGCTTTCCTTTTCCTCAGGTAGGGCTCTGATCCTCAAATTCATCTGTTTCTCTTTAAGTTCAATCATAACCAATGTCAGCTTATGTTCATCAAGTTGTCCTTGTATGGATGGGACTCTCTCTCCAGTTGTATTGCTTTACATTCAGCAGCAAGGGTTTTCTCCTTGACTTCATACGCAGTTTGCCGTATCAAAGTAGATTCCTGTATCAATTTCTGGATGGTTTCTGTATTGGTATTCACCTTTTGTCCCAGATTATTTAAACTTTCTGCAATTAAGTCTATTTTAATATTTGCAGCATCCACTTTCGCATTTATCACGTCTGTTTTCTTGTGAAGCTGTTCCAGCAAATCGTTTGTTTTCACTAATATGACCGCTAAGGCCTCTTCTGTTGACATTCCGTCTGTTTTTTCCTTTCCATTTGCCATAACACTTAAGAGATTCAAGGTCAATCCCAGAGTCTCACAATTCTTTATCTTGCAGCTGGAAATTCCCCTAGCCCAGCTCCTGTAGAGCAACCAATTTCAAAAGCTTCCACTAGGGGAAAACAGTTTCTATTTGTATTAGTCAGTACTGTCCTCTTTTAAACAATGTTCCAATAATCCAGTTAGTTTCAGTTTTCAGTTACTTTTTAAAAACAGCCGAAGACAGTAGAAACAATATATTCTCTTGTTTAGCTACCTGTCAATGAACGTTCTACACGCTGTCAATGAACATTCCAAAAGACATCGATCCTGCTAGCAGCCCGTTTCCAGGGTCTGTCAGCAGACAGTTTTTCCGGGTCATGCAGCCAGCATGACTAAGCCACTTCTGGTGAAACCAGAGCACTGCATGGAAATGTCGTTTACCTTCCTGCTGGAGCAGTATCTATTTATCTACTTGCACTTTTTGGCATGCTTTCGAACTGCTAGGTTGGCAGGAGCTGGGACCGAGCAACGGGAGCTCACTCTGTCACGGGTATTCGAACCACCGACCTTCTGATCAGCAAGCCAAGAGGCTCAATGGTTTAGACCACAGTGCCACCTGTGTCCCTACTCTTAGCATACAAAGCCCTTAATAACTTGGGACCTATGCAATCGCCTTACCCTATATTTGCCCACTTAAGCGCTTTGAACTGGCATTGTTGCCGGTGTCACGTGACAGCTACCCTGCCCTTGTAAGAAATGGACCTTTTAGTGTGGTGGCACCTGCACTTTGGAACTGCCTGCCCATTGACACCAGGGAGGCAATTTCGCTGTACTCTTTTCAGCACCTACTAAAAACATTTTCCTTTAGGGAAGCCTAGCCAGATAGGTAGGAGTCCAATGTGTTTTTAGTTTATAGCTGGTTTTAATTCTCTTAATGTTTTAACTCTGACAGAGATCTGGTGGTTCCCTCACCATGAGGTTACAGGGAGCCAAGCAGAGGGCCTTCTCGGTAGTGGCGCCTGCCATGTGGAGCGCCCTCCTGCCAGGTGTCAAACAGATAAACAATGATATGACTCTTAGAAGACATCTGAAGGCAGATGTCTATGGGGAAGTTTTTATTGTCTGGTGTTTGGTTGTGTTTTTTATATTTTTCTGGAAGCCGCCCAGAGTGGTTGAGGCAACCCAATTAGCTGGGCAGCATATTATTATTATTATTATTATTATTATTATTATTATTATTATTAAACTAATAATCCTATTGCTTTATTCTTTTGGTAAACCACTTGGAGGTTTCCTACAATCAAGTGGTATATACATTTTATGAAATAGATAAAGGAATAAAGTGCTTCCACAATCTTAGACCCCTACAAAATATCAAAGCACCAGAAGAAAACCTCCCTGAAGGGCTTGCCTTCTAATGATCTCCAGTTAGAGAAGCTAAGTAGCCAGAGTAGGTCAGTGGCAGAGAGACACCCTGTCACGTTTCTACATTTCTCTGGCCCTTTCTTCAGGTAACCAAACGCAGAAGGTTGCTGCTCCCTCATTTGTTTTTTTGCACCTCTGGCGGAAAACAAAAGGACAGAGGGTAAAATTAACTTTTCGGTTGCATCCGTGAAGAAAGTAATGAAATAGCCCTGGGCGGCATAGAATAAAGCAAAACAGCAGTGCGCCTGGTTAGAGAATAAATGTTATTTGGAGTGGGTCGATTGGATCCTCCCTGGGTAGCCTTTGCCTGCAGCTCTCTTTAAAAGTCCAGTGTGACAAGCAGGGGGGGTGAGGAGAGGAGGGGGTGTTACAGATGCATGGAGTCGGAGGCCTTATCCTCATGGTAAAAACCAGGGTAGCATTTAAGCTGCCAAATGCAGAATAATGGAAAGCTTTGGGGGGAATGGAGTTATTTTTTATATGTATAGAAAAGAAAAACCAAGAAACTCTGGGTTTGTTTTTTCAGGGCTGCTGATCTGTAAGCTTTTATTTATAGACGGCATAAGACCCAGAGGGGTTTTCTCGCACAGCGAAACTCTAGTAAGCCAGGGAACAGGAACCTGTGGCTTGCCAGGAACTTGGTCTCACCTCTTTTGACAGTGGCCACAATTGCCAAGTTCTGGAAGACTTTTGGTTTCAGTAATCTGGATTTATTGGCATTCCAATAATGGAGAGCCAGTGTGGTGTAGTGGTTAAGAGCGGTAGACTCGTAATCTGGTGAACCAGGTTCGTGTCTCCGCTCCTCCACATGCAGGTGCTGGGTGACCTTGGGCTAGTCACATTTCTTTGAAGTCTCTCAGCCTCACTCACCTCACAGGGAAAGGGGAATGTTAGCTGCTTTGAGACTCCTTCGGGTAGTGATAAAGCAGGATATCAAATCCAAACTCCTCTTCTTCTATTCCAAGTCTTGGCAAATCATACCTCTTTGGGGGGGAAATCTCACATGAGCTAAAAGCATCCAGGGGTTAAAACAACAACAACAACAACAACAGTAATAAAGTTCTTGAGGTTGTTTCTTTGCTATTTTATCTTATATACAAACAGTGGCTCAGAAGTGTCGGGTCCTACAGGTCTCTGTGAATGTCTGGATTTAGTACAGTTCAAAGTCACTTTTTATCTTCTTCTTTTTTGAAATTAAAAAAAAAAAACCACCAACCTGCAATGGTTCTGTTTCAGACCATGGTACGCTTTGTAATCATAGACGACACATCCTTTCCCTCTTGGTATATTTTATTATTGACTCAGTAAATTGCATAGTTGTATCCCATTTTTCCATATTGGCAATTGTGACAACTTACCATTTTGAAACTAATTATTATTTTGTTCCTTGTTGTTATTAAAATCCACACACACACACACCCAAAAAAATGTGAGGGGGAGAAAGAGAGGAAATTTCTCTATCAATGAAACTAGGTGTAAGTCATGAAGCAAGAACCAGAAGGTGCCTGCCTGCTGAATCTCCAGTGGCAGAGCATTTCACAGGGCTGGGCAGGTGACCTTAAAGGCTCAGTTTCTCATTGTTGTCAAATGAACCTTACCTGGGGGATGACCAACAACACACCTGCAGATCATCTTGGTGATCGAGGTATCTCGGACTTAAATTGTTTGGGGCTTTGTAAATTAATAGCATGACTTTGAACCTGGCTCAGTAGTCAGTGTGTAGTCAGTGCACATGTTTTAAGTATGGTGCCCCATGTACTTGGCCAGATGCCCCCCATCAGCAGTCTGGCCTCCCCATTCAGCATCAGCTGAAGTTTCTGAATTAGGCCCAAGGGCAGCCCTACATCACAGCAACCTCTAAACTCTGGACTCTAAGATTAACAGGCAGTACAGCCAAAGATCTTGAACCCTTATCACCTTGCTGTTAGACCCTGATGCCACGCAAACTGTGCACCCTGGTTTGTCTGGCTTGAGGAGATCAGAAATGCAAGTCCCCAAATTACAGCAATCTGGATCGGGTGAAACGAAAGGGAAAGGAAATGTCTTCCTGGCCGGGTAGGAGGTGGACACGTCTATTAGTTTTCCTTGATGATTTTATGGCCTTTTAAGAACTTCACACATATTATCCAGATGCTAAATCTCTCTGCCGAGGAGGTGCTGTAGCCACTGACTCGATTACTCTCATCCCCTGTGGTGCCTCTGCATAAAGAAAGGGCGATCTTGACCTTTCTTGAGCAAGGGAGAGAGGGAGGGCTTGATAAATTCCAAAGGAATGAAATGCATCTCATTTGACTTTATTGCCCTTCTCATGAGGTCAACACAGGACCGCTTCCTCCTGTTGTGCATAACCCAATGCTTCAAGTCCTGCTGTTAAGATTCACGGTTCTTTTTCATGCCTCGAGGCAGGTGCTCATAGGCACTTGTATCAATTAGCCAAGCTATACTGAATTCCAAGCATGGGTCCAGTACCAGTCTGGGGGTGGAGGAAAGGAATAACTGTCCCAGGGCAGCAACAGAGTGTCCTGTTTTTACGGGACTTGAGGCTCACAGAGGAAATGGGCCGTAGCTCAGTGACAGAGCATCTGCATTGCATACAGAAGGTCCTAGGTTCAACCCCCAGCAGCATTTTCAGGTAGGGCTAAGGAAGGATCCCTGTAAGGAAGGATGCCAGTCAGCCTAGAAAATACTGAGCTAGAGGGACTCAGTATAAAGCAGCTTTCTATGGCAAAAAGAATCAGGACCTTGGACAGTGTCAGTGGGTCCTGCTGGCTAGGCCATGGGAAGATGGTGCTTCTTCAGCAGGGGCCTGAAGCCATCTGAGCCCATATAAAGGCAGGTAAGGCCTGGGCTGCATTAGGCTCCACCTCCTTGGGAGAGCCAGCTGTGTTCCTTAAAGGGCCCCGATTCTGAGACTTTGGGCTTCTGCAAGGACTCATAGTTGGAGGGACTGCTAGGGACTCGGCCTTTGTGTCTCAGCGATGGTGGTTGGGAATCATTTCCTAGCCAAGAGGCACAGCAGAAGGTACTGCGGCTTCCCCTGCAATGAAAGTGCTCTGAACTCCATCCGAGTCCTCCTCTGGGCATGGTGGGACCCTCAGAGTCAAGGTCATAACATAGTTTCATCCTTCCTCAGACTAGCCAGTAAGTTTGTTTGTTTGTTTGTTTGTTTGTACCCTGCCCATCAGGCTGGGTTTCCCCAGCCACTCTGGGCGGCTTCCAACAAAGATTAAAAATACATTAAAATGTCACACATTAAAAACTTCCCTAAACAGGGTTGCTTTCAGATGTTTTCTAAATGTCAGGTAGTTGTTTATCTCTTTGACATCTGGTGGGAAAGTGTTCCACAGGGCAGGCGCCACTACCGAGAAGGCCCTCTGCCTGGTTCCCTGTAACTTCACTTCTCGCAGCAAGGGAACCACCAGAAGGCCCTCGGCGCTGGACCTCAGTGTCCGGGCAGAACAATGGGGGTGGAGACTCTCCTTCAGGTTTACTGGGCCGAGGCCATTTAGGGCTTTAAAGGTCAAAGCCTTTATATGAATCAGGCAGTCCAGTATGACCCATTCTGGTCTATTTAGGACCCTTGGGTGGTCTCTATGCAGCTTCCTTCTTGTTTTGGTCAGAGTAGGGTAGTGGTGCATAGGCTGAATAAAGTCTTCATCACCACCATGATATCCCCCAGCCTCAGGGCCTGCTACAGGCTTGAGTGCTGACAGTCACATATAAGTCTTGGCTGAAATCTCACTCGCTAGCATCACCCATAAATTCTTGCAGGAGGGGGGAGTACTCTTGTGCTCAGGTCCTGCTTGGGGGTTTCCCATTGGGGCATCTGGTCAGCGACGGTGAGAACAGGATGCCGGACTAGATGAGCCGTTGGCCTGATCCTGCAGGCTCTTCTTGCGTTCTTATTTTTAAACAAGTGGATTTGTTGCTTCCACTCACTTTAAAACCTAAAATTATGATATGCACTTGAAACCCTCCCAGAAAACTGACGCTCTGGAAGTGCACCTGTTCTGTGCACTGCTGTGACCTATCATATAAGCACAGTGTTGACTGATGGATCTTTGGGGTGTCTTTCTGTTTCCTCAGATAACCAAGCAGGGGGGTTACATGCAGAGGCCCTGCTGCAAGGAGCACCCCCCCACACTCCTTGCCCCAGCACATGCTGTTGGAATGACAGGAAGAGAAACAAAGTGCTTCTTCTTAAAAGGGAGTTTTGGCGATTTCGTGCTCTGCAGCCAGAGAACGCCATGTCTGCAAAAGCTTCAGCCCCTCCGGATAATTTCAACAGCCTCACACCAAGCAGATGTGATTCTTCCCGGTGGCTATTTGGCGTCTTCAGATGAATACAGAGTCCGTTTCGTGGATACGGAGACTTGAAGATGCTGCTGAATGTCTGTGAAACAACTTCACACCTTGGCAGCAGATCCCGAGGACCTGAGTCGTGACGGGTGAATATTACATGTGTCTTTTATGGCCAGGAGAGGAGCATAATTCAAGGGTTCTGCTGGCATGAAGAGGCATTTGAGATGGTATTTCTTCCACCCACCCACCCTCCAAGTGAAAGAGAGTAATTGTCCTTCATAGGTGAGGAGCTTACATCCTCTCACTCATATCTTATTTTCTTTGAGAGAACTTTTCAACTGTGCTTGATGTCTGAGGGAGCAACAGTTTCCCAGACTGAGGAAAGTGGAACTCGAGGAAATCGTGGGAGGAATTCAACACTGCACTATTAAGATTGTTCTGTCAATGCAAGTATTTCCTCTTGCCTGGTGGAACAATCCCCCCATCTGGAGGGCTCTCCTAACCCTCCAGAGTAGAATTGGGGGAATTGGGGGGAAAGCCCCACTGTGCTTGTGGGGGTCCATGTGCTGGCATCCACTGGTGTGCTGGGTTGCTGGAATCTGGCCCACAAGATGTACCTATTTTTTTTGTTCCATTGCTGCATTATTGTCTCCTGGAAGGGCAAACTATATCATCATTTATTTGTATGCTACCTTTCCATAGGTAAAACCACACTCAATGCGGTTTGCAACATGAAAAGCTTTACATGGTTATGAAAACATAACAAAAGTAGTAATAAGGAATAAATAAAAGCATCTCAGAATGTAAACAACACAATTTCACAATCCCTGTGTAAGCCATAATAAATCTCAACATAAAGATATGGCGGCGGGATTAATATCAGTAACAGCAAAATTAACATCTCCAAAATTAAATGGAGCAAGCTTGTTTTCTGCTGCCAGACCATAGGACCTGAAGTAATGGGTTCAAATGACAAGGAATGAGAATCCAATTAACATCAGGAAGAACTTCCTTACAGTTAGAGCTGTTTCACAGTGGAACAGACTCCCTCAGAAGCTGGTGGATTTTAAGGTTTTTAAGCTGCGGTTGGGTGGCCATTTGCCAGGGATCCTTTAGCTGTGATTCCTGCTTTGCTGGGGGTTGGGATAGATGGCCTTTGTGGTCCCTTCCAACGGTACAATTCCATGAAATCTTGACCCCCAACAAAAATACCCCACCCCAAGAATTGACAGGCATCCTGAGAAGCAGATCTTGGAGAACTCAGCAAATATAGTTTCTGGCTCTCTATGTCTCTGTATAGCTAAGCTTTGCAAGAAACCAGAGAGACGTCTTAGGACTCTCAGACACACACCTTGCCTCTCACCAGGTCACATCTCCTGGCTGGCCCTGCTCCACAACTTCCTCGAGCTCTGTTGCCTGACCTCAACTACAATCCTGCCTCCTTCCTTGTCTTGTGGGACATCTGTGTGGAGAAAACTCTGACTTGCGTGTGCCCGGGATGCCATAACTAAGTTAAAAAACACACTCAATGTTGTGTCTCACTTTGGCCATTGTTTCCACCCACCAGTAGCATGTGGCCCCCTGAAGGCTGCCTATGAAAGAATGAGGCACTCAAGCTGCAAAAAGGTGAGAGAGGCAGGTAGACTTGCTGAGGCCTGGGCTGCTATCCTAGAACTCCCTCATCCCCAATTGAAGAAATTACAAATGAGCAGTTGATACAACAGGAACACACACACACACACACAGCTTCTGTGTCAAAACAGATATCGTGGCTGCAAGTATAAAGTTTGCTGAACGGGAAATCTACCTGGGTACGGGCGTTATCAGTTTTGACTCCTGCTCAAGCCTAGTGAACCCTGAGCAGGAAACCAGCAAAGTGTGGTAAATGTTCCCAGCAGCCCCTGCTGCAAAGGCCTCTGAGGGGGGGCGCCGCAGGCTTTTCCCATTCCTGCTCTGGGCTTGCCTGGAGCAATGCCTGAGGTGATCCTTTTGATCCATGCAAAGCTTCAAAACTGGGAAACGGGAGAGTATGAATATGAAGGGTGGCGGGGTGAATTGTGCCCAGCTGATCGGTTAAACAACAACCGAGCACAAGGCTGGAAGATGTGGGTGGTGAGGAGGGAGCACCTGCCAATCTGCAGGTCAGCAATTACCTAGTAAAGCTAATTGTTGGCAATTTGCATGGGGAATGTTCCCAGACGTTTTCCAGTGGTGGATTTTGTCTTTGTCTGTCAGATTAGGCCACATTCACACCATGCATTTAATGCACTTCCAACAGTCACGGCTTCCCCCAAATTATTCTAGGAGTTATAGTTTGTTAAGGGTGCTGCGAGTTGTTAGGAGGTGCCTAGTCTGCTCCCAGAACTACAGTTCCCAGAGTTCCTTGGGGATAAGGGTTGATTGTTAAACCACACCCTGTGAGAAGCTGTCAGGGGCCACATTCCAGTGCTGGGTGAGGGCCGGACCTAAAACTGGGTGTGTGGAACCCACACGCTGTCACACAGGCTCAAAGATGTTTCCCACTGAAATGGAGACTTATATTTGTTAGTATCTGCACCCAGGTTACACCCTCCATTTGCTCCATTTTTAGTAGTAGGTGAGTTGAGGCTCATCTTCCCCTTAGTCCAAAAGTCTGGCAGCCAGAGGGCTGACCCTCGCTTACACTTGAATAGAGGCCAAAAAGGGACCTCAAAGTGTGTTCCTGAAGCAGTGAGCCTCCTTCTGATGTGCATTTGTATTCCCAGAAATCCCTGCTTCTACTGACAACAAGACATGATTCATAGGATTAGGTGTGTATCTCATGTGTCATCTAGTGTGGACCCCACCCCTGCTCAGTACAGAACACAACTGCAGCATCCCTGACAGATGACTGTGTCCAGCCTATGTTTTTGTACCTGCCAGTGAAGGGGAGCCCTTCAGCTGCCAAGGCAGTCTGTCTCACTATCAAAGAGCTGTTTCCATTGGGACGTTTCTCCCAGTGTTGAGCCGCAAACTTTGCTTCCTCCCCAGTTTCCACCATTGGTCCTAGTCCTACTTCGGGAGCAACAGAGAACCTGTTTGTTCCATCTTCTGAGTGACGGCCCTCCAGATATCTGAATCTAAGAGCATGGAGTCCCGTCAGCTCAAGGGGGCCCTGAATAAAAGTGCCCTTGAGCTCCCCCTCCCCCTCAAACACTGCCCAGCTAGATGGGTCCCAATTAATTTTACAAGCTTTGGGGACAGGTGGCCGGTGGCACTGCAAAGAGCACCAATTCTCTTCCTTTTGTTGAAGATGAAACTGCTTTGCAGGGAGTTGGAGTAGATGACCCCTTGTGTCCCTCCCAGTTCTATGATTCTATGACGGAACCTGCCACCGTCTTGGCTCTGCAAGAAATCTGAGCCCCAACAGAACGCAGCCACACTGGGGATGAGACCCAGATAAGTTAGCGGGGAAGAATAATAGAATCGTAGAACTGCAGGGTTGGAAGAAACCCAAGTCGTCATCTAGTCCAACCCCATGCAATGCAGGAACGGAGAAGGCAGCTTCAGCAACTACCCCTTCCTTGTGCTTCTCTTCTTTGCTTCCACCACATAAAAATAAAACAAAATGAAGTGGCGTCAGCATCAGGGGGCCCCAGGGCCCTGGTACTTACCTGACAGTGTCAAACACTGGTGCCAGCCCTTGTGCCTTGAGCAAGAATTTTGTCCCTCAACCAGCTCATTCCTGGCTCAGATTTCCTGTCCAGGGTGCTGCCTAGAATATGTCCCAGAATCCTTTGCGGCTTCCCCAAAGCTGTTTCCATCGCTCTCCCTCTCCGAACAACAACAAAATACCCAGCAACCGTGTTCTTGCTATCGGCTAGTAAATAACACTCCGGCTAAAGCTGTCGGTTTTTTTAATTATCTCATCTTTCATTGCAGGAGCAGTAAGGAATGTAACCCAAAGAGAGGGATTCCTGCATTTTGGAGGGTTTTTGTTTTTAATATATTGATAGCATAAATATTTGAAACAAAGTAAGCAAGGTTACTGCTGCCTGACCTGTCAGCCGCCTCACCCACACATTCAGATATGCCACAAAGCTGGCCGGAGTCCCAAGAATCTTCACTTTCGTGGTTTGCTTTATAATATAAGCTGCTTCTTTATAGTGGCAAAGACGACTTCAGAGTGAATGGGGCAATCTGTATCAACACGCGGTTAGGGATTTGGTGGTAGTAGCAATGATGCCTCTTTCTGCAGTGGCTAAAAAGAGTTGTTCTGATGCTGGGGTGGGCAACCTCTGGCCCTCCAGCTGCTGCTGGACTCCAGTCCCCATCTGCCCTAGCCAGCAGGCCCAGTGGTCAGGAATGGTAGGAGCCAGAGTCCAACAACATCATGTTCAGAGCCAAAGGTTAGCCACCCCTGCCCTAAAGTTGCAAAGGGTTGAGGCAGACAGACCTTCCCTCGTTGCCCCTCAGTGACATGGGCTAAGATCTCTTTTATTTCCTGTTCTTCATGGGGGGGGAGGATACAACATTACAAGTGCTTGGTGTAAGATAAGACATGAAAAAGAAACAAGAAATAGTACCCATGCAGAAAACAAAACAGATCCAAAAAAAGAAGGTATTGCTTACATTACAGAAAAATGGGTGGGAAATATGTTATTGTAGTTAACCAGACCTTAATCTAATAGAGAGTTTATAAAAATGAATTCCAAATATCGTTACATTTGTCCATGGCAAGTCCACGTCTGTACACAACTTGATCATGTGTAGCAAATTTGTACATATCTTCAATCCAATCATTAAAGGGAACTGCATTTTTATTTTTCCAGTTCATCAGTAACAGTCTTTTTTGCTGTAATAAGGTTGCGGAGAATCCATTCATATTGTCCCTTTGTTGGATTCCATGTGTTGGGTATATAATTCAAAAGGGTATTTTCCTCTGCAAATTTAAGATTGTTCCATACAGTCTTGTTGATTGTCTCTATTGCCTTCTGCCAGATTTTTTAAATCCAGGACATTGTACAAACATATGTTTTAGGGAGCCATTAGCCTTATCACATCTCCAGCAGCTAGATGTCTTACATAGTATTTTCATAAACAAGCGTACTGGAGTCCAGTAAGTTCTAAATATTTTTTTGTTGTTGTATGGGTCTTAATTTGAGGTCCAGAAGCACCCTGGACATGAGCTAAGATCTTATGATCCTACTAGGGGCTGCTACCCCTGCTTGCTCCTCTCACCATCCCCAACTACCCACAAACTCCTTTGCCCCTTCCCCCACCTACCTTTACACCTGTCCAAACTCCCCTCCCCTTACCCCTCACCCAGCTCCTTGCCTATCCCCTCACAGCTCACCCCACGCCTCTCCACATAGTTGCCCCAGGCACCTCCACTCACAGCTCACCCCAGACCCCCACCTTCTTCAAAAGGAGGAACAGGCACTTCAGAAAGCAGTTTTCTGAAGCACGTCTCCCTCGCCCCCCCATTAAACCTCCCTGCATTTAATGAAGTGGGGAAGGTGCTTCACAAAGCAGTTTGCCTGGGTCACCTACCACCCTGTTATCATGCTGGAATCGCCATTGCCACCTGCTGGCAGCCACACACACTGCAGCATGACAACAGGCTTAGATTTTTATGTGTATAAGAAGATAAGGCAGGGGTAAGAGAACACTTTGGGGGCTGAGGGCCAACGTTACCACAGTTCCCAGGGCCACATTCCAGTACTGGGTGGTGGGAAGGTCTAAAACTGTGTGTTTCAAACCCACATACCATCACAAAGCTGTTTCCCATTGAAACAGACGCATATATTTAATTGTTAGTATCCACACTCAGGTTACTGCCACCATTTCCTTCACAGACTTTTTAGTAGTGTGGGAGGGTGAGACCCACCTTTCTCTGGATCAAAGAAACTGATGACCGACAGCCTGACCATTGCATAGACTTGACATGTGGGATGACAACTGGCTTTCCTGTAGAGTTTCTGTTCATTTTCTTGGAGGGCAAGGTATAAATCCTTCAAATAATAAGAAACCCTTGCCAAAAAAAAAATCCAAGCCAATAAAGTGAGTTCTCTCTGCCCTCTGCTCAAGACCCAACTCCAAACAACTGACAGGGAAGAAGATGCCGAGCAATTGAATGTCAAAAGAAATTACTCTGATTGTTCAACAATTTTGCCTTGAAATTGCTAGCTACTGCAACTGAAGTTGGGCATGGAAAAAATGAAGAGAGAGAGAGTATTTTTCAGTTGTAGATGGCTACAGTCACCTTAATCTTCTGCTTATGAGTCCAAAACTCATATAGGGACATGTCATCAATCATGTCTGGGTCAAAGCAGACCCGCTCCTAGTAGAGGCATGGAGATAGTTCCATCACACTCACCTTATTTGGTGCAAACCCCTTCATAAGAGCTTAAGGAGATCAGGCCAATCGTCCATCTGATCCAGCATTCTGTGCTTGCAGGGTCTGACCAGATGCCTGTGGGAAACCAACAAGCAGGAACTGAGCACAAGAAACACTCCCCTCCTGTGGTTCCCAGAAACTGGTACTCAAAAGGATTGCTGCGTCCAACTGTGAGGGCAGAGCCATGGACAGCCTTGTCCTCCATTAATTGGTCTAATCCTGCATCAAAGCCATCCAAGTTGGTGGCCATCCATGCCTTGTGTGGGAGCAAGTTCTATAGTTTTAACTATGCTCTATGTGGAAAAATATTTTATTTGTCCTGACTCTTCCAACATTCAGCCTTGTTGGATGTCCACAAGTTCTAGTCTTATATGAGAGAGAGAGAGAGAGAGAGAGAGAGAGAGAGAGAGAGAGGTTGGGAAGATGGCAAGCAAGACATTCTCCATCACCAACATTCAGAGGCTTATTGCCTCAAACAGTAGAGGTAGAGCATTATGGCTCATAACTATTGATAGCCTTTTGTCTTGGAGGAGAACTATGAGAGTGGTGGGCTCAGCCCCATTGCTTTAAAAGTAAGGTGGGAGGGGTGTATCAAGTGTTGAGACATCTTCTCTGCTTATATCTAGCCATGGGTCCTAGTCTCTGCCACTGTATCTTGTGAGTCATGTCACCTGTGCTCTGAGCTGATGCTGAGGATGTATGTGTATTGTTTCCTTTAATAAAAGTTTTGGGATTTCCCGAGCCAAGAGTCTGGGTCTTTTGTCAGAGGGTGGGAGCCAGAACAATGTTCTTCCTAACGTTCAATCAGAATCCCCTTTCCTTTCATTTGAATTCATTGCTTCGGGTCATACCCTCTGGAGCAGCAGAAAACAAGCTTCCTCCATCTTCCATGTGGCAGCCCATCAGATATTTGAAGATGGCTCTCGCATCACCTCTCAGTCTGCTCCTCTCCAGGCTAATCTTCCCCAACTCCCTCAACCACCTGGAGGCATCTGTAAGGTGTTAAATGGGCAAAGGTGAATGCCGAGGCTGGATAGCCCACCAAAAATGCCTGATAGCCTGATGCACTTGGCAGTGGCTGGCATACACTTTTGAACTGTGATCACAGGTTGTCTCATCAGACATTTGTGTTTATTGGTCCTTCTAGCACTGAACTTAGGTGGTGAGTGCCAAGCTGGGCCACTGAGAGGAAGCCACTTGCATAATGAAAACCTGAGGTTTGGAGAAGTGCAAAGGTGAGAGTCAGCTAGAGAAGAAAATCAAAAATCTGAGGCAGAGGGGAGTGATGCTCAAATCAGCAGGATGCTGTTACAAAAGTTGGGCTCCATCCCCACTCTCTGCTGAGCAGCAGCGAGATTCCAGGGGGTTCCAGGAGAATTGAAGGCACAGCAAAGACTGTCATTGCTTTAAGAAATATGATTTATTCACATATTTGCACCTTCAGTCTGCATAGAGGGAATCCAGATCTTGCAGTACAGTCATTTCAAGAGGGGCTTACTTGTCCCCTACAGCAAGGCAGTGCTGGAGTCCAAGGCTTCTCTCCCAGCCGGTCTCCAGCCTAAGATGAATCTCTGTCTCTGTTCTTTGCCCCTTCCTCCCAGCACACTTGACTATAAATCCTCTTTTCCTGTCACCTCACACCCAGTTAGCCTGGCAACCTTCCAAACCGCCAGTCTCTGATCACACCTCAGGGCAAAGTGGGAAGACAGCTCTCTTGCATTGCCAATGGCCCTCAATGACCAGGTGTTGTTTCTTAATGGCCCTAGCTTGGCCACGTTATCCTAGAATCATCCTAGAATTGTAGAGTTGGAAGGGACACTGAGAGTCATCCAGTTCAACCCAATGCAATGCAGAAATCCTGCCCACAGCCATCCCTGGGTGGGCTCGAACCAGCAACCTTCTGGTTAATAGACAGGCATACTGACCCATTGCACCCCTGGGGGGCAGGGTCGTTTTGTATAGGCTAGCTCAGGAATTCCTCTGCAGCTTGTATTTCACCAGTCACATCCCAAATAATCGAATTCCTGCCATTTATTCATTTCTAGGGTTTATAACAATACATAGGCAGAATAAGGTTTAAAGGCCTAACAGCTGCTCTTCATGGCTAAGATGTTGATCCCACAAGCGACATTCGCCTATTGCATGGGTAGGCAAACTAAGGCCCGGGGGCCAAATCCGGCCCAATCACCTTTTAAATCCGGCCCCCAGACAGTCCAGGAATCAGCATGTTTTTACATGAGTAGAATGTGTCCTTTTATTTAAAATGCATCTCTGGGTTATTTGTAGGGCATAGGAATTCGTTCATTCCCCCCCAAAAAAAATCTAGTCCAGCCTCCCACAAGGTCTGAGGGACAGTGGACCGGCTCCCTGCTGAAAAAGTTTGCTGACCCCTGGCCTATTGAGTCCCATTATATGGGAATGGAGTGGTCACAACTTCAGCAAGGAAAATGGGGCTGCATGGATTGCCTAATGGATTCTTGCCTGAACCGCTTGCTGGAGGGGGGCGGCACCTGTGGCAAAAAAAAGTCTATAAACATTGGAAATGAATGAAACAAATGAGGCGGGGGAGTGGATTCCTTTCTACTGCCTCTTTCTTGCCATACCTTCCTCCCCCCGCCCACCCACCCACATGCTTCCAAGGTTTGTCTCTCTGAAGCTGATGGGGACATGGCATCCGAGAGGCAGGAGGCAAGCACTGGGGAGAAAGTAATTAATCTCAGGAGATTCGCCTCGGGGATCAGATTGGATGGATTCGTTTTTAGCTAATTAAGAAGATAAGCGCGCCCCTCCCCCAGGAGTTGGCTGCGGTTGCACAGAGTGGCCAGCATGAGACTGTCGAGCTACTGACAGGGCGCCCCAGGGGAACCTGAGCCTTCGTTTTGCCGAATGAAAGGGGCTCAGAGGTCCTCCATCCCTGAATTAACTTCTGGTTGGAGCTAATGAAGGGGGTGGACTTAGCAAACTGTTTACCAGGCACTCCACGAGAGATGAGCCAGAGGACTATGGGAAATAAGGTTGCTGGTTTATGTGCTCACAGTATACAGGAGGCTGCCTGCTGCAGCATCTTTGCATAATTTCTGCTCCTGCCTTTGGTCCCCTCTCCTACCAAATAGCTTTTTGCCAGGAGTGGGTGACTCGGCCCCGATTTTGCATTGGATGAAACGGAAACATTCGCTCACCTGTGATAGAGACGCCTCCAAGGAGAGTGATCAGTGTGTCTCTGTGTGGTCGGAGCCAGTAAATGATTCTGACTACCAGTTGCTGGAAGTCACAAGAGGGGGGGGCTCTTATTGATGGGTCCTGCTTGTGGGTTTCCTATAATGGGCACTTTGTTGGCCAACTGTGAGGACAGATGGGCCATTGGCCTGATCCAGCAGGCTCTTCTTGTGTTCTAAGAATCAGATAATCCAAAAAGAGTCTCCACTATGGCAGATGAAGGTGATGGACTACATGGAATTGGCAGAAATGACTGGCAGAATCCGAGACCAGGGAGAAGAGTCGGTGGAAGAAGACTGGAAGAAATTCAAAGACTACTTACAGAAACATTGTAAAATTAATGAATGTTAGAAGGATGTTGGATAGAAACTAAGCGGTTTCCAGCTGTAATGCTTTAAGAGATATGGGGGGGAGAGGTTTTACAAATGGGTAAAAGTTTAATGGTAAGGATTTGCTGAACTAACAAATCAAACTGGAAGGGAAGTATGAGGAGGTCTGAGGAAATAAGTGTATGGAAGTTATGTTATTGAAAATTAATGTGTGTTTTTAACTGTTTTTTATTTTGTATGTTTATTTTTCTTTTTTCTTGTTATATCTTAAAAACTTTTAATAAATATATTTTAAAAAAAACAAAAAGAGTCTCCACTCTTCCACAAGTATTTCATCTTTTGGGTCTCTTATTTTCGCTGTCAATTTCGCCATCTCCATACAATATTCTGGCTGCAGTGGTCGCATACTTAAAAAATTTAACCAACTTTTTTTTTTTGGACCTCTGTCCCTATTGTTCCCCAAAGAAATGCTTCAGGCTTTGGGAGTATGACTGTTTTAAACATCTTTTTTCAATTTATTGTGTATCATTTCCCAAAAGTCTTGATTTTTTTACAAGTCCACTACGTATGGAAAAAACAACCCTTCGGACTAGCCTCGCCTCCCCCATGAAAAAAATCACCTGAAATAATCACCTGAGTAAACGGCGTTTCCGCGCGCTGCTCTGGTTCCCCAGAAGCGGCTTAGTCATGCTGGCCACATGACCCGGAAGCTGTACACCGGCTCCCTCAGCCAATAAAGCGAGATGAGCGCTGCAACCCCAGAGTCAGCCAAGACTGGACCTGATGGTCAGGGGTCCCTTTACCTTTACCTTAAACTTTTTTTTGGAGGGGGGAAGTGTGATTCAGTGATAAAGAGTTCGTATTTTAAGATGGATATGCCAAATTTACATTTTCTGAGACAATATAATAACTGAAATGCAGTCGCATGTCTCTGAATTTTGTGACGCCAAGTAATGTGTCCAAAAATGCATATACTGGGGTATACTGTGAATATAAATACCTATATTAGTGAAAATAACATATAATATTGCATTATATTAGGGGAAATGCTTCTTACGTATATTAGGAGGAAATTCCACTCAAATGTGGATGAATCTGCAGGAGATAAAAACAATAACTGATGTGGAGATGTGAACTTAAGAATGGAACAACAAGAAATTGATAGAAGCCAAAATTGACATTTCAGTGTGCCTCTCATTTTAATTTAGTTGGGAGACATCTGCCTGACCTAACAGACAACTGTGTGCCTTCTCTACTTACAAGCTTGAGTACCGCTGACACCCATTGCTCTCCACACACACACACATACCAAGCTTCTGTCCTGTGCCCAGGCTTCATCCTGAAATCGCAGGATCCTGGCAACAATCTCCCTTCTGGTTTGGCAGCCGAGGCAACCACCATCCTCTGGCTACGCTTGGCACATTCTGATTCCATCATCCTAACAACTCATTGAGAGGTTTAGGGATGGGGGGGTGGCACAATGCAAATAGCAGTGAGCTGATGGTATCGTGCATAAATAAGGGACGTCGCGGCCGCATTCTGGTCTAGGGCCTGTCAGAGGAATCCACTGGAGAGGTATTAACATTGAAATATCGGCACATGTTCTCCTGGAACATTTATTGGGTGACTCCAGGCTCCAATAAAGCTTTTATATAAATTATTCATTACAGGATTCAGACAAAATGCCAGAACCAAAACAAAGAAGCACAGCGCCACACCCACCCAGGGACTTCCCCCCCCCCCTTTTATTACCTCTGAATTTTGCACTACGCTATTAAGCTGGTGTGCAGCAGTTAATTAGGGATGGAGAGTGGGAAGGAAGGAAGGAAGGAAGGAAGGAAGGAAGGAAGGAAGGAAGGAAGGAAGGAAGGAAGGAAGGAAGGAAGGAAGGGGCAAGTTGGAAAAGCTGGAAAACATTCTGACAATTCTCCTATTGGCAAGGCTACATTGGCCAGGAAGAGCTATTCTGGATAGAACAATTGTCCCATTAATAGTGGTAGTAGAAGAAGATTGTGCTGATCAAGGGTTTTGTTATTGAATGCTTTATTAAGAATTCAAACATCATAGGCAATAAAAGCATACAGTGGTACCTCAGGTTACGAACTTAATTCGTTCCGGAGGTCCGTTCTTAACCTGAAACCATTCTTAACCTGAGGTACCACTTTTGCTAATGGGGCCTCTTGCTGCCACTGTGCCGCCGGCACATGATTTCCGTTCTCATCCGGGGGGAAGTTCTCAACCCAAGGTACTACTTCCGGGTTAGCGGAGTTTGTAACCTGAAGTGTCTGTAACCCGAGGTACCTCTGTACCTCAAAAAATACATTCAAAACCACACACCGTGCCACCAAGACAAACACACATTCCACCTGCTCTATTCGTGCCACCCCCTCTATACAATTCATAGTGTTACCCCCCCCCAAGTGTCTCTATTTTCCAGGGCCAGTCCTGTAATTACAAAAGCCATCCCGGCTTCTGGTTTGATCCCGGAATGTCCCTATTTCCCAAGCCAGTGCCACCAACCTCAGGAAGGAGAGGGTGAACTGGCGCTTGTCCCGAGGTGTGGAAGTGGCGACTGCAGAGGAGCCTCCCATTGCCTCTCCATGGCTGTTGCTGCTGGCCTCCTCCCTTGGGCAGCTTGTAACAGCTGCTGGAGAACAGGCAGGGAGGAGGAGAGGCTGCTGCCTGATCCCACCTATCCTAAAACTTTTTATGCACCCACCATCCACCAATGATGCTATGGAAGACCCATGTGCCCTTGGCCTCCCTCCATCTACCGCTGCAGGGACCTGTTTTTCCATGAGGAGCTTGGTTTCCAGGCACCAGAAGCCCCTTTCCCTTCACCACTGGACCTCTTCCCTTAGTACCACTAACACTGACACCACCTTATAATCAGAGACAGCTGGTGTCTGGACCTCCATGTTAAGCCTATTGATTTAATTGACACAGAAACAGAAAGTGTATGTGTATTGACGAAGGTTGGAAATGAGAAATGGCTAAATGTGCATTGCTAAAATTGGAGTTTTTCCACGGTAGAGAGCATCTTAAAAAGCAGAGACATCAGCTTGCCAACAAAGGTCCGTATAGTTAAAGCTATGGTTTTCCTAGTAGTGATGTATGGAAGGGAGAGCTGGACCATAAATAAGGCTGATCGCCGAAGAATTAATGCTTTTGAATTATGGTGCTGGAGGAGACTCTTGAGAATCCCATGAACTGCAAGAAGATCCAACCTATCCATTCTTAAGGAAATCAGCCCTGAGTGCTCACTGGAAGGACAGATCGTGAAGATGAGGCTCCAATACTTTGGCCACCTCGTAAGAAGAGAAGACTCCCTGGAAAAGACCCTGATGCTGGGAAAGACTGAGAGCACAAGGAGAAGGGGACGACAGAGGATGAGATGTTTGGACAGTGTTCTCGAAGCTACAAACATGAGTTTGACCAAGCTGCGGGAGGCAGTGGAAGACAGGAGTGCCTGGTGTGCTCTGATCCATGGGGTCACGAGTCCGACAAGACTAAACGACTAAACAACAACAATAAAGTTTTTCCTATAGGACTCTGAGCTCCTTAATGGATTAGTGATTACCTGTTGATGGTTTTCTACTCTGTGCTGAGAGTGAACCTTTGATCATATGATGACGGTGTAGAGTTGCAAATCACCATTTTGAAGGGAGTTGCCTTTGAGTCTTTGTTTCCCAAACTCCATGGATGTAAATGAAGCTCTCCTGAAGGGACAGTAAACAGCCTAAGGCCAGTGAAGGCTGTGGGGAGAGCCAGACCTCTGCTTCTAAATCTGTTTGGGTTATTTCATATTTTCTAAGATGCTGAGCCTGTGCTAGGCAGCACAAGACATTTTGTGGATATTTTGGGATGTATCTTTGGTGCTTATGTTCTGTTTCTGAAGAGTTCTGCCTAGTAAAAGTTTGAATAATATTTTTATGGGCCTGGGCAATGATTTCCTCCAAAAGGAGTCAGTTCTTCAGCTTCCAGTCTCTTCAAACTGTGCAATATTAATATCTGCAACCAGTGCTTTTTTATGGGGAGACGCATACCCCTAAACATTTTGTGAATCTAAGTTTGGCCTCATTGAGGGGCAGTATTTCAATATGAGTAGGAAAATGAGAGTACCCCTAAACATTATTTTTTTTTGGGGGGGGGAGAACTGTCTGCAACAGTCCACCCTGCCAGAGATGCTTAGGCCCTCTGACACTTACCTTATTTTTTGCTCCATAAGACTCACTTTTTCCCTCCTAAAAAGTAAGGGGAAATGTGTGTGCGTCTTATGGAGCGAATGCAGGCTGCACAGCTATCACAGAAGCCAGAACAGCAAGAGGGATTGCTGCTTTCACTGCACAGCGATCCCTCTTGCTGTTCTGGCTTCTGAGATTCAGAATTATTATTTTTTTCTTGTTTTCCTCCTCCAAAAACTAGGTGCATCTTGTGGTCTGGTGCATCTTATAGAGCGAAAAATAGGGTAGATCCAATTAATTTGGCTCCCATAGAAGCCCCTGAAAAATGTGCACTGCGCTGCTGTTTCTGAAGGGGGCGAGCGAGCAACCCTGGGCTGGAAGAAGTGGTGACCCACCCCAGCCCTCCAATTGTAAGAACTGGGCTGTTGCAAGCAGCACCTGCCAGGTTTCATCTGTTAAACATTGGCGGGCACACGAAAGCCACGCTGCTACAGTATCATGAGTAGATGTTGCAGTGATAATTGGACATCTGTAGGCAAGATTTCCTTAGCTAGCCTAAGGCAGGCAAGCCCATCGCATTGGAGAACACACTTGAAATGTCAAAAGCCTCCCCCTGGCGTTTTCACACCAAACAGGAGGTGACACCAGGGAGGAAATCTCGGAGACTTGCCAGTTCCTGCTGGTGTTTTCCGTTCCCTGCCTCTTTAGATAGCAGGAAGGACCCCGGGCAGCCTGTCAATAACAGTCAGGGTGAGGCCCAAAGTAGCGTTTGGAGATCTGCAGGTGGAATGACACTCCCGTAAAGAAAACATTGCCACATTTGGGGCTTTTTAAGTTTAGAAAAAAGTGAGTAAGAGGCAACATCATAGACATTTATAAAATTACGCATGGCATTGAGAGAGTGGAGAGAGAGAAATTTATCTCCGCCGCTCATCACACTAGAACTCTCGGACATCCAATAAACCTGAATGTTAGAATATTCAGGAGGTCAGACAAAATAAAGTACTTCCCCTAGGAAACAGTGTGTAGTTAAACTGTGGAACTCCCTCCCACAAGAGGCCGTGATGGCCACCAACTTGGATGGCTTTAAAAGAGGATTAGAGAAATTCACGAAGGAGAAGGCTATCGACACTTTCTCAGAAGAGGCACCTGTTTGGCCAGGGTGTGAGGGAGTTCCAAAGTTGAACTATGCGTTGCACAAAAAAGTACTTTTCTCTTTTCTATCCCACATCCTCCATTGGATGTCCACAAGTACTAGTGTTTTGAGAGAAAAACTTTTCTCTGTCCACTTTCTCCATGCCATGGAGAAATACATAAACTTCTACCGTGTGGCCTCTGACTTGCCTTCTCTCTAAAATGAAAAGCCCTAAACGCTGCAAACTTTCTGCATAGGGAAGTCCCTCTCTACCCCCCTTGACCTCGCTGCTCTGCTTCAGTCATTGACTCTGGTTTCTTGCACTTAGAGAAAGAGAGAGACTGAGAGACAGAGGAGGAAAAAACTTATCGTAATCCACTTCCTGTGCTTATAAACTTCACCACTCATGCCACCCTTATATCATCCTTTTCGTCACCTTTAAATAATCTCCTAGCAGACCCCATCCCCTCACTCCCTTCCGCCTACCCCAACCTTGGCTTGGAAAAGATCCATACGCATTTCGTGTCAATTTGATGTTGGGGGGGTGGGGGTGGAATTTAATAAATGTGAGCATCAAATATTCATTCCGGTACAGGGGCTTAAGTAGTTTTAAACTTGCCAAAATCAACATCGCCCATCTATCTTTAATGAGACTCCTGTAAAAAAAATGACTTCAGTCATCGTCATGTTGTGTGCACCAGACAGATACATTTACACAAAGCCAGGGTACTATATATATATATATATATATATATATATATATATATATATATATTCAACTCCCCAAAGAAATCACACTAAATAATGCAACGTGTTTATGAAGAGACTTTCAGTTTATAGAAGTAGTTTACTCTCTAGGTCAGCATTTGTGAATTTTGTAGAAGTTTCAGGCATGGGGCTTTATTCTGTTTGCAAGGAAAATGAAACGCTTGAGTGGCCAAAAAAAACCCCCCAAAAACAGATGCCACTCCTTTAAGCACCATGCCAATACCTAGCTGCTAGATCATGCCCAAGCCCCTTGCAACAATTTCACTCTACTGCAGCTTCAGTTAACGAAGGAGTCAAATTTTCAGGAGACTCTTTTTAAACTTCCACAAATATTCTTAATTATAGAGCTGGATCAGTGGGTCAGAGCATGGTGCTGATAACATCAAGGTTGCATGTTCAGTCCCCATATGGGACAGCTGCATATTCTTGCATTGCAGGGAGTTGGAGCAGTTGACCCTCATGGTCCCTTCCAACTCTATGATTCTAGGACTGTGCAATATTGTTATTTTTTTAAATCTCTAGAGGGGTAGCTGCCTTAGTCTGTTGCAGCAAAGACAGCAAAGTCTTGCAGCATCTAAAAGACAGAGGGCAGTTCCTAGATGTTTAGCAGGGAAACAATTGGAGGAAGATAGGGTTGTGAAATCTCTCACCACCAGCCTATTCTGCTATGCTCTGCCCTGGCTGATCTTACTCCTTGTAAAGCATGATTTAAACCTAAACTTGAATTCCAAGTTTAGAAGCAACCCACTTTTTTTTCTTAAAACAACAAGAACAACAACCATACCAGTCATAGCTGTCAACTTTTCCCTTTTCTTGCAAGGAATCCTATTCGGAATAAGGGAATTTCCCTTAAAAAAAGGAAAATGTTGACAGCTATGATACCAGCTTGTGGTGTGTCCTAGTTCCACAAGAGAGTGCTGGTCCTTCTCTTATTTTTTCCCCCCTAAGAATGAAGGTGGCAGATTTGACAATGCTATAAATGTGACACAGTTATGGGCCTGGGAGCACATGAGACCCGAAAGAGATCCCGGCAGAAGACAACAGCTGCCCGTGCAATTCTTGGATGGTTTAAAAACAGGATTAGACAACTTCATGGTGGAGAGAGCTATTGATGGTTGCTAGTCAGGATGGCTAGGCTCTGTCTCCACAGTTAGAGACAACAATGCCTCTGAATACCAGTTCCTGGAAACTGCAGGAGGGGAGAGGGCTCTTGTACTCAAATACAGCTTGCTGGTTTCACACTGGGGCATCAAGTTCAGCCACTGTGAGAACAGGATAATAGACTAGATGGGCCATTGGCCTGATCCAGCAGGCTCTTCTTGTGTTCTTGCTCAGATCTCTATTCCCAGATAGGATAAGGAGCATCTGTGTCCATCAGCCACAACATCATGGTGCAGCACAAAGAGTCTCCCACTTTGCTGTAGATGGATGTTGGGTTGCATCCTGTTTACAACTCCCTGCCCCTCACGCTTTCTCTGGACCTCGAGGCAAGATGCCATTTTGGATTTAGCCTCTGGGAACAAAGGGCTAGTCATGGTTGCATTCCTGCATTGCAGGGGATTGGACTAGAGCAGGGGTCAGCAAACCTTTTCAGGAGGGGGCCGGTCCACTGTCCCTCAGACCTTGTGGGGGGGCCGGACCCACCCTCTCCCAAAAGCACCCCCTCCTGAAAGGACCCCCCCTCGAAAGGACCCCCTGTCCCAAAAGGAACCCCCCGCCCCGCCGCCACTCACACCACAGCCTCCAACACCGCCTTGTCTTTGGCAGTGTCGTCATCGTCCTCTGCCTCAGCCAGGAGTCCACAGGGCACAGAGCCCATGCCGTTGGCCTGGGCAGCGGACGCAGCCTCCCCACCGCCGCCTCTTCCTCCCGCTCAGCTCTTGGCCATATGTGGCCGCCTCAGTGGTTAGGAAGGGGCATCTCCCAGAGGTGTCCACGGCTTCAGATTGGGCGTAGGAGCTTCCTGTGGCCAATCTGAAGCTGTGCCAGCGTCGCCACCCACCCAGAGGTGTCCGCGGCTTCAGATTGGCTGCAGGAGTTTCCTGCAGCCAATCTGAAGCCGCGCCAGTGTCACGAAAGTCAGTCCCCGCACAGCGAGGCCTCCACACCGCGCCAGTTTAGCACGGGGACTGACCGAGCGGGTGGCAGGGTCCGCAAGGTTTGCAGGCCTGATTAACAAGCCCAGTGGGCCACATCCGGCCCCCGGGCCTTAGTTTGCCGACCCCTGGACTAGAAGGCCCTTAGTTACCCCTTCCAGAACTTCAGTTCTATGATTCTATGCCACTAGATAGTTATCTAGGACTACAAATATCTTTCCTATCAGGGAATGGTCTTCTCTTAATAAACACATGCTTTCTGACTTCATACCAAGTCTCCGTCTGAATGCCTTTCAACCAAAAGCATGCTCCAAGCAAGGATTCGTTTAACTAAAGTTAACTTTCCCTGCCGCATTTAAACTCTACATACGAACAGGCCAGACCTTGTATAACCTCTGTGTCAGCTTTCTGCGAGCAGATCGGGATGAATGCTTAACAAACAGCTTGCCCGGAGGAGCCCCTAGGAGACCATGCAGGAAGCGCACAGCCGCCTTTGAACAATAGGTAATGTATTGTGGGGTGTTTTCCTGCTCTGCCTTTAACTGCAGAAAAGCCACGTTGGCTTTTTGACCAGCAGAGGATGGGCTGCTGCAGAGCAAACGAAGATGGCAGACAGATAAGATGCTTCAGCAATATGTTATAACAGAGGGAAGAGGCAGGCGCCGACAGTTATCCTTCTTCTAAAAATAGCAGTGTTGCAAGTGGATCCCCTTTTTGCACACTGTGCCCCATGCACATGCATCTAAATGCATTGTGCATGCGCAGCAAGGACCAATGTGATGCTTCATCCTCCCATTTGCACCCTGCCAAGGTTTGCTTTGAACTGTGGGTGTGACGCCAGATGATGATTATTTTCCAGGAGGCCTTAAAATGAAGACCACACAGGCCTACAGCAGTCTTGGCATGTGAACATAAAAACATCAGAAAGAGCCTGCTGGATCAGGCCAAAGGGAGCCCATGCAATCCAGCAACCTGTTCTCACAATGGCCAACTACATGCCTCAATGGGAAAACTGCAAATAGGATTTGAGCACAAGAGCTCTCTTCTCTGCTCTGTGGCTTCCAGCAACTGGTATTCAGAAGCATTGGTGCTTCTGACCCTAGAGGCAGAGCAGAACCATCATGGCTTGTAGCCATGAATAGCTTTATCCTCCATGAATTTGTCTAACCCTCTTTTAAAGTTAGCTGAGTTGTGGGCCATCACTGCTTCCTGTAGGAGAGAGTTCCAGAGTTTGGCTATGCGCTGCATGAAGAAGGACCTTTTTTGCTTGTGTTGGGCCTTGGCCAAATCCAATGGAAGAGCCTAGACGATACAAGACTTGCTTCTCCCTCTCTCACCTCGAAAAAGCTTGTGATTTGCGTTACTAACCCTGCTGTATTTCGCTTGTCTAACTAGTATAAATCGACCCTTTCAGTCAAGCAGTGTTGGGGCAAAAACCCCACCCAAGAATCACCAGATTCTGCCTGGCTCCACCCACAACGTGACCCGGTGGTACCCTGGCTCCTCCTCCTCCTTCTCCCTGGATTCCATCCTGGCTCTACCCCTCACCCAGCTCCTTGTGTCTTGGCTCCAGCTGACCTGGGTCCACCTCTTGGAGGTTTATCTTTCAAAACCCAGTTAGAAAAGCCCTGCTTGATAAGGGCTAGTGGCCGATTTAGTCCACTATTCCATTCTCACAGTGGCCTGACCGGATGCTTCAACCGCCTGCTGTCATTGCCACACACTGTATTGCTGTGAGTTTGTTGGGGGCTAGTCTGGATGATGCCAAGTGCCTTCCGATTCTTGGGATCAAGGATCTGTTGGGGTAGAAGGCATGAGAGCAAGCCTGCCAAACCAGTTCCCTTGTTGAGGGAATGGTGGCTGAGTAGTCAAGTACCGTGATTAGCATAACCAAAGAGAGGGGGGGTGTCAGCTGAGCTGCAAGAAGGCTGGAAGCTGGAGACACCTTGAACATGCTTGCTTCGTGCTGGATCCAAAGCTGTGACTAATAGAGAAGCAAGATCTGATGGTGCACTACTGCTGCAAGCCCCGCCAACTTATGCTCAGGTTGTGCAGATGTGTAAATAAAACCATATATGCTAAAGACACCACAGTCTCCACTGACCTTCATTCCAAGAAAACCAAACCTGCGATCCCTGGAGTCTCTCACCTCACAGAGATTTAAGGGCTGCACACATTCTTCTTTTCCATTTCAACTGGGGTGCAGGCTTCCTCATCCTGGTACAGCACGCTCCCACAACACACAATTGCTGCCTTTTATACTCCCGTAATTAGAAGATAATGGAAACTATTTTAAACCCTGCTGCATCAAGACGTCTCTTGAGGGCCATGCTAGATGTAACGTCATGACATCATTGATTGAATCTCCCGTGTTTAAAAATAAGATAAGAAACCGAAAGCAGTTGGTGGGAGGTCAACTCAAGATGACGGTGCTGCGGGAACAGGAGTGAAATCTCTCCCCCCCCTTAACCCACTCCCACCCCCTATGGAGCTGTTATTTGGCCTACAGCAGAGGTTTTCAACCTTTTTGAGTCCATGGGTCCCTTGACCAACTACATTCTTTCTGCAGCACCGCTGTGGGGCTCAGGAGCCCAGTTATGTCTCCCCTTGCCTGCAGAGCTGGCAGCCTCTCACCCTTTTTTGAACACCCTCACTTGTGGAATATTCCCTCAGCTTCCTCTCCCTTCTCCTTGGGAGTCCTCCAGGCACCTGCTGCTGCCATCCCTGGTCTCTCCCCCCTCGCCCCAAAGAGAGGTGCCTCTCAGAGGCACCATTCACCTGCGGAGCTTATAGCCAGGGCTGCTGCAATAAACAGCTTTGCAAGCCTTTGGGAGGCAGAGATGCGAGACGCCATCGGGGGGGGGAATAGGACAGAGGCCAGTGTCGCCCATGGCACCCTGACCACCATTCAAGGCACCCCACTGGTTTAAAACCTCTGGCCTACAGGGATGTACTCAGGAGCAGGAGAAGTTGCCTTATAATGAGTCAACTGTTGGTCCATCTAGTTCCCTATTGGATGAACTTGCAGCCATGGCTCTCCAGGATGACAGACTGGGTACGTTCCCAGATCAAATGTACGAATCCCCTATGAAAGGTTGCAGTGTTTGGGAATTCTTAGAGGAGATTAAGAGGTGATGTGATAGAAGCTTATATAGCTATGCATGGTATGAGAAAGAGGATAGAATTCTCATACAACCAGAATTCAGGGCCATCCAACTGAGGCTGGATGTTGGTCAATTCAGGGCAAATAGGAGAAAGTATTCATTCATGCAAGCACAAAGGTAAACCATGGAACTCGCTCCCACAGGAGGCAGTGATGGCTCCCCAACTTAGATGGCTTTAGAAGAGCATTGGACAAATCCATTAAGGAGAAGACTATCTATCCATGGCTACTAGCCATGATGGCCATGCTCAGCCTCCACTGTTGGAGGCAGCAGTGCTTCTCTGCATGCCAGCTGCTAGAAACCACAGGAGAGAAGAGTGCCCTTGCTGGTTTCTCTCTGGGGCATCTGACTGGCCACTGTGAGAAAAGGATGCTGGACAACATGAGCCCTCTTTTGGCCCGACCGAGCAAGCTCTTCTTAGGTTGTTAGTCCTTTTCAGAGCAGACCTATTGAAATTAACAGACGTGACTAATGTTGGTCCATTCATTCCAATGGGTCCACTCTGAGTAAAGCTTTGCAGGCTACAGCCCATTCTTATTTAAAATGTTTTTTAAATAAAACCAGAAGGGAGAGCTGATCACAGACATCTGGGTGTCACACCTTCATCAGTCCTAATTCTGGGACCTTTGGGATCTGACAAGCGCCTTGTGCAATCCATCCTGCAAGCCACTCATGACTACAAAATATCCACAAGCTGACCTAGTTTGGCCAAAACTAGACACAGGCTTTTCCTGAATTGGGAGGGGTCCTGCATAGACAGGCGCAGGTCGGGAAATTTGATTCTCTGCCGTTTTTATCATTCCCTAGCGAAGGTTGCCACCAAGTGGCTGAGAGTTTGGAAAATACTGGGGGGGGTTTTCAGGTTAGAGATGCACAAACACACGCACCATGTTCTTAAATTACTGTACAGTAGTCAAATTGCTGTTTCTGAAACTTCAGAGAGCCAAATTGGAGGCACATTTTCTTGTTCCATTTGAAGAAGTTTTGCTCAGAGTAGAAGGTGGGAAACATCCAGCCCAGAGTTTTCTCAACCCCTTCTCCACAGCCCTGCTCCATGGCCTGTTAAGTATAATTGCTTTAACTCACACTGAAATGAGAATGGCTAAAAGAGTTTTGCTGACATGGTGTGTGTTTTCCCCCCACAGCAGTTTCCTGCGTGTTACAAATTCACCATGTTTGAAGGGTTGTGGCTGGTTCTTTGGTTTCTCTGAAACTCTGTGAAGGTGTAAATGAAGCTCTCCAGGAAAACAGCTCCAGGCAAAATGGATGCTGAAAGAGAGAGACCTTTTCTTATAGGTCTGTTTGGATTATTTCATATTTAACAACAATATTAGGTTGTGGGTTGACATAGCAGCCAGCACAGCGATTCCTTCAAGTAGCTCTTTATTAAGGTAAGCTGGAACAGAACTAACTGTGAACAGCTCAGCCGGCCTGTATTTATAGGCAGCCGGCTGTCAACATTGTAACCACAACAGCCCAGAGTTCCCGCCTAAAATAACTGCCGCGGACCTGAGTGAAAACTATCTACAGACCTGAGTGAAAACTATATACAATATCCCCCTGTTGGCCCAGGGTGAAACTACACTACATAACACCCCTCCCCACCGAGATAAGGCGTTAGTTACAATCGTAATGGTTTCCTTATATACAGCACTACGCGTAATGGTTCAATTAGGCACAAAAGCATATCGGTTACATTTCCCATACTTAGACCAACAGTGATACCTGTCCAACAACATAGTCCTTTAAATAAGTTGGGCGCTTGGAAACTCTGCCAGACCGCCGGGGACTGGTAGCCAAGTCCGGAGGGCCACACAGTTCTCGCTGAGGCTGTGGTGCGACCCTAGGTGACGTTGGAACCAACTCCCCTGGATCCGCTGCTGTGGGTGGAGTCTCCGCAAGTGGAGTGGTCTGAGTCTGTTCTGAAACGGCTTGGTTCGGCTCCACGCTGGCAGTTTGCGAGGGAGGTGTAGGTGGGGCCTCGCCATCTGTACGTGTCTCTTCTGGAGCCGCAAGCGCAGTTGGGGGCACCTCGGTAGTGTCCAAGTCGCCAACCCTGCGCCTAAGCTGGTCTATGTGCCGTCGCCACAAACGTCCGTCTTCGAGTGCCACCTGGTACGAGCGAGGTCCAGTGACTCCCACTACTGTGGCTGGCACCCAAGGGATGTCCCCCACATAGTTCCGGGCAAAGACCTGGTTTCCTGGGACAAATGACCGTGGTGCGTTGGCACAGCCTGGGGGTTCAGCCACGGCAAAGTCTGGGTGTAGCCGGTCGAGCGGTGACCTGAGGCGGCGGCCCATAAGCAGTTCAGCAGGACTCCTCCCTGTGGCCGCATGAGGGGTGATGTGTCGCACGAACAAGTATTCGGCGACCCGCTCATGCCAGTCTCCCCGGTCCAGGCGCGCCAGTGCCTCTTTTGTCGAGTGCACCATTCTTTCCGCTTGCCCGTTGCTGGATGGATGAAAAGGTGCCGTTAGGGCATGGCGGATGCCCAGTCCCAAAAGATACCGCTCAAACGTGCCTGACGTGAACTGCGGTCCGTTGTCAGAGACAAGGACATCAGGACACCCATGCGTTGCAAACAGGCCTCGCAGCACCCGGATGACAGCTTCGGTAGTGGGGGAGGGCATCAGGGCGACCTCCAGCCATTTGGAATAGGCGTCCACCACTACCATAAAGGTCCGGCCGTGAAAGGGGCCAGCCAGATCGATGTGCACCCTCGACCAGGGTGTCTTTGGCGTCTCCCAGGTGTGTCCCTTAGCTGCCGGTGGTGCAGGCCTCGAC
Organism: Podarcis vaucheri; assembly: GCF_965113315.1. NCBI lineage: Eukaryota > Metazoa > Chordata > Lepidosauria > Squamata > Lacertidae > Podarcis > Podarcis vaucheri. The sequence continues at coordinate 66,432,666 of NC_138765.1, read as the reverse complement.
TCTTGGCACGCTTGACAGGCGGACACCCAGGCAGTGATGGCATCGTCCATATTAGGCCACCAGACGTAACACCGAGCCAACGCCTTCATTTTGACAATTCCCGGGTGGCCAACGTGCAGAGCCTCCAGGACGCGCTGACGGAGTCCCTGGGGAATCGCGACGCGGTCTCCCCACAGCAGACAGCCGCGATGAGCTGAGAGTTCATGTTGTCTGGTTGCGAAGGGCTGGAACTCCAATGCAAAAGGCCCTTGTGGCCACCCCCTCCACACCCAGTTGAGCACCCGGCTGATGGTGCGATCCTGGGCAGACGCGGAGGCCACAGTGGCAGCCGATACAGGCGCTGCCGGAAGATCCTCAATCAGAAGGAGCGATGAAGCTGGAGCCGGGTCTTCCACAAATGCTGGAAGAGGGCAATGGCTGAGGGCGTCGGCATGGCCCATCGATTTCCCCGGGCGATGGATGAGCCGGTAGTGGTAGGCAGCCAGGAAAACAGTCCATCGCAGCATGCGTGGTGAGAGGACCGGTGGAGTTGGACGATCACCGGCGAGGAGGCCCAGGAGTGGCTTGTGGTCAGTGATGAGGTCAAAGGTCCTGCCATAGAGGTATTCATGGAACCTCTTCACTCCAGCCACAAGTGCCAATGCCTCCTTGTCGAGCTGGCTGTAATTCCGTTCCGTCGGAGATAGTGTCCTGGAAAAGTAGGCGAGCGGTGCTTCTCTTCCATCTGGAAAACGGTGACTAAGGACAGCACCGATGCCAAAAGGTGAGGCGTCGCAGGCAAGGACCAGCGGCCTGGATTCACTGTACTGTACCAGCACACTGTCTGAAGAAAGGAGGGCCTTGACCGCGTTGAAGGCCGCCGTCTCTCGATGACCCCAGGCCCAAGGCGTCTTAGTGCTAAGGAGTCGGTGAAGAGGCTCAGCCACTGTGGCTTTGTGGGGCAGGAACATGTTATAAAAGTTCAGCAGCCCCAGGAATGCCTGCAATTCCGTTTTGTTCTTTGGGGTGGGGGCCTGCTGGATAGCGCGGATCTTGGATGTGGTTGGATGAAGGCCGGAGGCATCGATAAGATAGCCCAGGAACTCTACCTGTGGAACGGCAATCTGGCACTTCTCCCTCTTTACCTTGAGCCCGGCCTCCTGGAACCTGGTCAGCACGGCACAGAGGCGCTCGAACAGCTGCTGGTGTGAGTCTGCAGACACCAAGACGTCATCAAAATATGGTACCACGCCAGGAAGCCCTTGCAGGAGACGCTCCATAAGGCTTTGGAAGATGCCAGGAGCCACACTCACCCCGAACTGCAACCGGCAGCAACGGAATGCCCCCCGGTGGGTGACGATCGTCTGGGCTTCAGCAGTGGCATCATCGACTGGCAGTTGTTGATAGGCTTGGGCAAGGTCCAGCTTAGCGAAGACCTTACCCTCACCCAGGGAATGCAGCAGGTGTTGGACAACAGGAACCGGATAAGCGTGCTGCGGAAGTGCCTTGTTGATCGTGCACTTGTAGTCAGCGCAGATTCTCACCGACCCATCTGGCTTGACAGGCGTGACGATGGGGGTTTCCCACTTTGCGTGGTCAACCGGCTCCAAAACTCCTTGGGCGATCAGTTTGTCCAGTTGTTCGTCCACCTTAGCCTTGAGCGCAAAGGGAACCCGGCGTGGCTTTAGCTTGATGGGGGCGACTTGTGGATCAAGGCTAAAGGAGATGGGCGTACCTGTATATTGTCCCAAGGTGCCGTCAAAAACCTCGGCAAAGTCTTTGACCAGACCCTCAGTCTCTGCGTTAGAGATGCAGTTGATGCCGGTGACTTCCAGGCCGAGGGCATCAAACCAGTCTAGCCCTAGGAGGCTTGGCCGCTGACCTTCGACCACCACCAACCGGAGCAGGCCCGAAAAATCCTTGAAGGCGATCTGGAACCGGCCAACGCCTACCACGGGAACGTCGTTTCCCTGGTAGTCTCTCAGGTGTACGCGGTGAGAGTCGAGTTGCCTTTTGGACACTCTGGGTACCAGTCTTTTGATGGTGCTCCATGACACGATGGACAGGGCAGACCCGGTGTCGATCTCCATGTCACATGGAGCTCCTTCAATGAGCACCGTGACGTTCAGCTTGCGTCGCGTAGGCGAGTTGGTTTGGCCAATCGTGGTTCCAGACGGGCAGCGGCAGTTGGTGAGAGCGAAACAACTTTCCTTGGCAGACTGGAGTGAAGACTTGAACTTGCGAGTCGATGAAGGGGGGGTGTCAGACGGAGCCGATCGGCAGACCTTAGCGATGTGGCCCCTTCTGGAACACTTCCTACAGATGGCGTCTCTGAATCGACACTTGGCACGGGAATGGTTGCCTCCGCAGCCAGCACATTCCGGTTGGCCCTTGGACTTCTGTTGGAACTTCCTGCGCTCCCACTTTGTCTGGTGCACGTCATCGTCTTCACTGGAGGATGCCTCATCACTGCTGGCCTCTTCATGATGCACCGGAACTGGCTCCCTAGCAAGACGCGGGCTGCTGGACTTGCGGATCTCCTGGGCGGAGCGTTCAGCAGCTTCTGAGGCCACAGCCTCCTCAATGGCTTTCTGTAGCGTGAGGTCTGGCTTGGCTAGGAGACGCCGTTGCAGATGGATGTCCCGGACCCCGCAGACGATTCGATCCATCAAGGCATCGTCTAAGTCTCGGAACTCACAGTGCATTGCAGCCTGTCGCAGGGCGGTGGTGTAGTTGTTGATTGACTCCCCCTCTGCCTGGTTCCGGTGGTAGAACGCATGGCGGGCAGCAATCTTGGACGACTTCGGTGCGTAGTGGTTGTGGAGCTTCTCTTGGATCGTGTCCCATGGTGTTGCCTGGACTGCTTCAGGCGCAACCAATGCTCGGGCCGTCTCAAACACCTCAGGCCCACAGAGGCTGAGGAATAGGCCCCGCTTCCGATCCGTTGATACTGCTGTCAGCTCGTTGGCTTGGAGGTAGCAGTCGAACCGAGCAAGGTAGGAGTCCCATGATTCAGAGGCTGGCGCAAACGGCGGTAGAGGCACAAGTGAAGCCATGATTCCGATGCCGATGTGAAGGGCGATGGATGGAACACAGCGCTCTAGCCAGAACAGTCAGCTCTGAATTGGTTCTGCCCAGTGATTTCGCTCAGTGATTTCGCTCAGTGATTTCGCTCTGTGATTCAGCTTAGTTCAGAGGCTGGCCGCATCTGGCTGTGCTCTGATGTCCATCTATCCCACCTTCGTCGCCAGTATTAAGTTGTGGGTTGACATAGCAGCCGGCACAGCGATTCCTTCAAGTAGCTCTTTATTAAGGTAAGCTGGAACAGAACTAACTGTGAACAGCTCAGCCGGCCTGTATTTATAGGCAGCCGGCTGTCAATATTGTAACCACAACAGCCCAGAGTTCCCGCCTAAAATAACTGCCGCGGACCTGAGTGAAAACAATCTACAGACCTGAGTGAAAACTATATACAATATCCCCCTGTTGGCCCAGGGTGAAACTACACTACATAACAAACAACAATTTTATTATTTGTACACCGCCCATCTGACTGGGTTGCCCCAGCCATTTTTGGCGGCTTCCAGCATATATAAAAACATAAAAAATATTACCCATTCTATGATGCCGAGCCTGTGCTAGACAGCACAAGAGACTGTATGGATATTTTGGGTGTATCTTTGATGCTTGTGGATTTTCAAGAAAGTTCTGTGTGTCAAAGTTAAATATTTTTATGGGTCTGGACAATGTTTATTTCCAAGAGGGGTGAGCTTTTATGCATCCAGTCTCTTCAAACTGCACAATATTGATATCTCCAAACTGGCCTATTTGAATGTTTTTGCCTAACTAGAATGTCTGTCTTTCCTTGAACTCTGACTGGCAGAAATTGGGTTTGCTGAGCCAATGGCCTAACTCAGTTTTGGGGGGTTTTTTAAAAGCAGCTTTATGTGTTCATTTGTTTTTCCTTTCTTGTTAGGCTTGGTATTAACTGTGGAGAGTAAAGGTAAAGGGACCCCTGACCATTAGGTCCAGTCGTGACCGACTCTGGGGTTGCAGCGCTCATCTCGCTTTATTGGCCGAGGGAGCCGGCGTACAGCTTCTGGGTCATATGGCCAGCATGACTTAGCCGTTTCTGGCGAACCAGAGCAACGCACGGAAACACCGTTTACCTTCCTGCCGGAGTGGTATCTTCTTGCACTTTGACGTGCTTTCAAACTGCTAGGTTAGCAGGAGCAGGGACTGAGAAATGGGAGCTCACCCCGTAGCGGGGATTTGAACCGTAGACCTTCTGATCAGCAAGTCCTAGGCTCTGTGGTTTAACCCACAGCGCCAACCACTGTGGAGGGTAGCAAGCTGCAAATGAGGCCAGCAAAGGCTATTGTGTGTTTAAAAGCTAGAGGAAGAATTTCTACAGATGCAGCTACCTCCCTACAGTACTGTGACATGAGAAGGTTCACCTGCCAATATTCCCTCTTCAGAGCTGAAGAAACAGGAGCCTTTTCTCCTTTCTATATGCTCTCCTTAGTTACACAAGATATTTAACCTATGTAACCAGGGAGCAGTTGTTCATGCAGAACAATTGGATCATTTTAATTCCAGAATATGGTCCCCTACAAAAAAAGAGGGAGAGGCAGTATGCCAAGTGGGTGGACAGCAAATAGCAGAATAGCAACAAATATCCATGGCTGAGAAAACATGGAAACGGAAGTGCTAAACAAGTGCAGGGAAGAGCCAGGCATTTGTGACTTCTTATACTGAGTCAGATCATTGCCCTGTCTAGCTCAGTATTGCCTACACTGGCTGGCAGCAGTTCTCCAGGGTTTCAGGAAGGGTTCTCTCCCAGCCCTAACTGAAGATGCCTTTGGGGATAACCTTCTGCATGCCAAGGTGCTCTGCGATTATTTTTTGTTCTGGAAGGAGAGGGCACCTGCTGTTTCATCCCACCTGTTATCAGAAAAAAACTGCTCCTTTTCCCTTATTGGGTATCCAAGAGCCCGTATAGAGTCCTTAAGTAGGTTCCCTATCGGAAGGAGAAAATAACAGAGGCCAGCCAGAGAATACTGAGAAGTAAAGCAGCTAGTAAGCTTGATCTTTATTAACTGTTGCAACAGGGTGCTCAGTCCCACATGCAGGAGGCAGGAGGGACCCTGAACAATGGCGTGCAAGCCCTTATATAGACTTTAGAAGTTGCCCACCCTGTAGCCAGAGACCACCCCCCAAAAAATCATGCATACATCACAGAAACAGGCGGTCTACAGCAAAAATCCTGTCTGCCAGAATACCTGATAATAGTCACTGAATACCGGATAATAGTCAGGCATTACCTGGACAGCCCATTCTTTTGTGATGGTAAATACTTTAGTTCCTGAATCCAGGTCACAGGCTCACCCTATTCATACAGACATATGCCCTTAAGACAAGTAAGCAAAAGACAATGGAGAGGCTTTCCCATTTCCATCCTCCTTGCAGAGAAATATTTGAGGTTACTGTGAGAGTCAAAATGGTTTGGGAGAATCAAAATGACTCCAGGATTGTTATCCTGTACTATTTCAGACACGTGGCTTATATACTTATGTATGTGTTTGCCTCGTACATTTATGAACGCTTGTTTTATATGTGGGACCTTAGAATTCTTATAGCACACCTAGCCTAAAACCTAGGATTTCTCACTAGCGGGCTAGAAAGGAGTCTTTGTGAAACGTGAGATTCAGATCGTGTCTCTCTATACTTTTTGTGGCTCTGTGTTTCCTGTATCGTCACCAGACATCACGGTTGCCCTCGAAAAAGATGTCCGTTCTTTCCTCAGTGTGACCTCCTGAAGTCCTGGTTTCGTCGTTAATAGTAGTAAAAAGAAAGACAGACGGCGAGGGTAAGGCGGCATCCCTATAAGTTCTGAGTGGGGTGAAACACAGAAGAGACTAGAGACGCTTGATTTTTGTCTCTGAGCAACGGTGCCCTAAACAAAGATGGCGATGATCTCGCTTTCCTGGGGGCGGAGTGACGTAGCGCACAGAATAAAATGGCGGCCGTGACTTCTGAAGGAGCCTGAATATTGATCTTGGTTGGCTGTTTTCCCTGCGGGGAGGCTGCGGAAGTAGCTCTGCGTGCCGCCGGAAGTTGGTGATGGTGCCTGGCGGACCTGACCTGGTTGCGGACAGACCGTCTTCTCCATGCGGGCCGGGAGTGTGAGTCGAAGGTGGAGGTTCTGCTCCACCCTGATTTGCATATGCTAATATATATTGATACATTTAAATAGTTGCAGGTTGGCGGTGGCCGTTAGGGATGCTTCACCATAGAGGGCTGCCCGTTGTGCGTATGCTAATTTATGCAAATAATTGTCACGTGTTTGTGTGAATTGGTCGCCGGGTTAGTAATAAACAGGTTTTGTTTCATGTGTTCTTATTGCATCGTTTCCCTAAATATCTCAAGGTGATCACATGGGTGACCCTTCTCCCAATGAAGGGTTCTCACAACACCCCTGTGACCAAGAGAAAATGGCTCAAGATCAGCCGGAGTGTCAGTGGCTGAAGGGGAATTTGAACCCAGGCCTTATGGCGTCCAAGTCCAATTATTGCGTTGCTGTCTCTTTAAGTCCATTCTAATAAGATTTCAGGATTTTCATATGGGCTTAACTTGGATAGATAGATCTATTATATTTGCTTTGCAGAATCTTAGATTTCTTTGTAGAGATGATGGTTAGTAAGAAAAAAATTGTTTTGTCATTGATATCCCATCATTCCTTCCAAATTGCTCTGAGGGGCATATGGAGTTCTCTCTCCTTTCATCCTCTCAACAACCCTACGAGGCTGAGAGGGACTGGGTCAGAATTGGGTCATTGCTGAGTTGGGTGAGATTTGAGCCTGAGAGTTCAATAATAGTTTCCTATCTCTGTTCTGGGCTAACTGAAACTCATTTTTCTGTTTATCATCAATTTGATGTGGAGGTTTGAGTCTCAATGGCTTTTTTGTTGTTGTTCGAACAGGGTCCTTCACGCAAAGCAACTGACAAACGTCCTTCAAAGAAGCTAAAATGTGAAAAGAAAAGCCTGGCCAAACGGGAGATACAAGGAGCCAATTTCTGTGCGAGCACCAGCCACCTTCTCTTCCCAAAAGAGACAGCCAATAAAGCCACCTCAGGCGTGAAGTTTCCACACCTCAAGATGATGCTGCAAAGCGAAGGGAAGGAGGTTCCTCAGATGGCTGAAGAGATGCTGGAGGCTGAAGTGAAGCCATCAGCGTCAGGTACGGATGGCAAAGCCCTCTTCCAGCCCCGTGTCCAGAATGTGGAGGAAGAGAATGAAGAAGAAGAAGAGGAAGAGGAGAGCTGTGGAGCTCGGTTGTCGGACGACTCTGAGATGGAGCCAGAGGTGCTGAGTCAAGGCTTCAAGTTGGACAACAGCATTTTCTTGAATGAGGACAGCAACCAGCCACTGCCAGTAGACCGATTCTTTGGCAGTGTGGCGTTTATGCAGGTAGGGGAAGGGGGTCAGCAGAAGGAAGCTTGGGGTTATGGCTACAACCCAAATCTCACTCATTTAGGAAGCTCTCGTATTATTATTATTTATTATTATTTTATTAAACGTATATCCTGCCCATAAGAAACCAGAGAAAGAAAAACAATTTTTAAAAATAAAAACATTTAAAAACAGTCACATAGTCATCACAGCTAATAATTTCAAGGGTGCCCAAAATATATGTCTTTGTAGGACTTCTGAGACAACTAATAAATTTGGGTAGGGGAGCTTTTTGGCTCCTTATTAGGATCTAGTCTCATGAGCTAAATTTTAAGTATGGGTGAGGTTGCCCACCTGTCATTCACTTAACTGCTCCCTTTTTTGATGGAAATGAATGTTTTATGTCGGTTTGACACTGAAGGGCTGAGGGAGACATAAAGTGGTGTTCAATGCTAGTCCTACTCAAAGTAGTTCCATTGAATGGTTATCTTAGGTTAATTAATTTCAGTGGATCTACTCATGACTATGACATAGCTGAATACAACCAAGAATAGATAATTATTTTCTTGTTTTACTATAAATGTTGTTGATTTATCAAGTTTTTGTTTTTATTTGCCTGGTTCATATAAACCAGCAGAATGAAAGAGATGCCAAAGAGTTTCTTTGCAGTTCAGAAGCTTGTAGCTCCATTTCTAACTTTTATTTTTCTCAGGAAATTAAAAAGTAAATTCAATTTGTAATCATTGACTGAATAAATTGCATTTTTAGTATATCAAACATGATAATTTGATGGCAAACCAATTTATATATTTTAATACATTTTATGTTCCTAAAGTAACTGTCAGGGGTTCAGAGACAGAGGCACAGGTGAGGGGGGAGACGGAGAGCGATGGGGAAGAATCCCAGGACAGTGAGGAAGAGGATGACAATGACTTGAGGTCCTCCATGAGTCTCTCAAGTGAATCGGAGGATTCCCAGAAGGGGGCGCCCCTAGTCAGGCCAAGGGGGGTCACAGGGGGGACCTGCCAGGAGCAGGGAAGCAGCAGGGAAACCCCGAGTAGGAGTGGGAGATCGGGGCCGGCTTCCCAGCAGGAACGAAGTGAAGAGAGTGGAGTTCCCAGTGTGACACACGGAGCGGAGCAGGATGGAGACAGGGGAAGGAGATCGGGGCAGGACGTCCTGCCGGAAGAGGCGGAGAGTAGTACAGGGAGTAGTGTAAGTGTCAAGAGGAAGGTCAGGGGTAGCGAACGCGCGCCAAGTTCAAATGTGGAGGCGCGCGGAAATGGAGAGAGCCCGGAGGAGGAGCCTGGCCCCAAAGCACGAAGGAGGGGGGAACAGGCATCTGAGGAATCCGCTTCAGGAGAGAGCAGGAGGGAAGGAACCCAGGGGGGCAGAAAGACCCTGCGGAAAAGGAAAGACAGGAAGAGGTGGACCAGCAAAAGCCTCTTAAGCTGGTGTAGGGGCGGGACTGATTCAGAGGGGACTTCAAACGTCTAGCCTAAGAGACGCGGGGCTGCGCGCTCCGGTTGTGGAACCGATAATGAACTGCAATAAACATCCTTGTATATAAGAAGAGCCTGGCGTTGGTCTTTTGTGAGCTGAGACCTGAGGCAGCCCTGACAGTAACAAAGTGACTTTTGATCCATTAAGGGTGCTAAAAAAATGCATTTTTTTTTTCAATTCCCTCCCCCCCCCCCCAAATTTCCCAGGGAGGGGGAGAATGGAGGGGGAACAGTTCTTTTCCACAGCTTCACAATTTCCAGAAACTTTACATGTCTAATCGGTTGTCCTGGATGTTTATGCATTCTAGGAATAACATGGTACCTTCCTGATGCTGTTGGACTACAGTTCCCATGATCCCATGCTAGCTGAGGCTGATGGGAGCTGGAGTCACACAGAGCCCCGAGTGGTCTGTCTGAAGCAACCTTGGCCCATGCATTAAGTCTGCTCTTGGCTTGTTCCTTTCCTAGGACCTCCCAGCCCATCCTCTCTCCCGGGTGTCTGCCAGCAGGCGAGAGCTGAGAAAGGGACACTTCATAGCCAAGGACGATGACGACGATGAAAAGGAAGAAGTCGCTTGAGCACCGAGCACTGACCCGGTCACCTTCAGTAGCTGCCATTTCTTTTTCCCTGACGCAAATGTGCATCTCACCACCGTTGTTGCATCTTCTAGAGAAGTGCATCTTCTTTTCTGAAAAAGTTAACCCGCCCAGTTCAGATGTTGGAGGCAAAGTCACAGACTGCGTGCGAGGCAAAGGCAGAAAGTCAGCAGAAAGTTTTGACAGCACTTGTTACGAACAACTCCTGACTCCCAGAAGGGGAGAAGAGCAAAGAGTTCCCAGAAGCAGCATGTGTGGGGGAAACAAGTCAGTATCTTGATTCCTGTGAGAATGCAAGCTTGGAAGGTGGGAGTTGTGGGGTCACTTCGCAACTTCCTGCAGGCTCTTAGACCTCAGGGGTTGCACCAGCAAGCTTGGGAGGAGGGTTTGCAGGATCTCTCAGGCACAGTGAGAGATGCTAGCTCCAGTATGAATGACTATCCCCTCCAGCCTCCTTTTCCAAAGAGGTAATGATCCACTTTGCCTACAGTATTTCTTGCACTGCTGATCACCCAGGTTGCGAGGCAGCGGCCTGGAACGGCAGAAGCTTAGTAGAGAACTAATTAAAAACGATTTATAGAGCCCTTAAGTTGTGTTAGTTCATGTTGCAAAGCGGCTGATGCCAGAGAAGAGAAATCTGCTCTCTGGATTTTGTTGCTCTTAATGAACGGAAGACTGTCAGATAGTTCCCAAATGACAGTGTTATTTGTGTTGGCAGGATTTTATTTAATTTTTATTGCACATGCGGAAAACACAACATGGAGGAGCGGTGCAGAAATTGAGGAGCCACAGGGCTAAGCTGGGCAGCAGGGGAGGGGGGGCGTTTACCAAATTTTCTACCTCAGGGAAGCTTCTACCCCATTTGATCTGCCATAGAAGCCTAGACTATTGCAGAGGATTTTGAGAAATAATAGAAGAGCCCTGCTGGATAATAGATGTGTCATCTAATCCAGCCTTCCAGATGTTGTGAGCTCTATAAATTCCCAGTAACCACCCAGCAAGGGATCAGGGATGATGGGAGTTGTAGTCCAACATTAGAGGGCAACAGGCTGGGGAAGGCTGCTCTGTTCAAACGTCTTACAGCAGCAAGTTGGGTGCCTCCAAATGGGCATCTGGAAACCAGGCATTCTCAGAGTTTAGCTCCTCTTAGTCGCCTTAGCTAATTACAGCTGATAATCCTTTCCTCCACTAATCTGTCTAGCTCTTTATAGCAAGTTAGGCTAACCTGCATCCCTCCAGATGTTCCTGGACTCAAAGCATACTTGACAATTGGTTGTACAAACAAGCTAAATTGGGAGCTGGGGTCTCAACATTTGGAGGGCTTTAGGGTATCCTCCCCTGATTTAGAGTCAAATTGAAAGGAAACCACCTCTGTTTCCTGCACGCCCCTCCCCAAAAGTAATTGGGAGGTATTTTATTTACTGTGTTTATAGCCCACATTCTTCTCCAAAGAGCTTGAGGTGGTGTACATGGTTCCCCCCCCTCCTTATTTAATCTCCTCAACAGCTTTGTGAGGTAGGTTAGCCTGAGAGGCAGCGACTGGCCCAAGGTCAGCCAGTGGGGCCAAGTGGGGAGTTTGACCCCGGTCGCTCTAAGCATTATCCCACACAGCTTAGAGAACCAGTTGTCTGTGTGACATCACAGTGCTCATTGCATTAATCCCTGTCCTCCTTTCTATTTGCGTGGCTAGCAACCAACATTTTGCATGTGATACACGCCTTGTGTCCTGGACTTGTTGGACGCAGAGGAATGGTGGGAGGAACCAGCTGGGGAATCCCCAAGGGAAGAAGGCTCAGAGCCAGGGGATTGGTGGGACAACAATGAGGAAGAAGACTGGGAGGAGGAGGTTCGGAAGCTGAAGAGGTAATAGGGCTTGGCGTGAAGGGGAAGTTGGGGGGGGAGCATACAGTTGTCCTAAATGTGTAGGACTTGTTTCTGAACAGACATGCTTAGGACTAGACAGGAGAGCTAGATATGCTACAGAAATAAAATCAGGGCTTTACAGGCTCTGGGCTTGAAATGAAGGATTCCAGCATATGTGATTGGTTTCTTATTTTTCCTGTTCCGTTCTGCAGTATGCAGGATAAGCCAGGCTGAAAATGGCACAGAAAACATAAGGCAGTGAAGCCATTTTCTGTTTCTACTACTTGATTTAGGGCTTCCCCGTGCTTTGCATGGTGGAACTTCCGCCACACGAGTACTCATATAGGTAAACAGTGATCCTTCCATTTAAACATTGCAAAATCCCCATAGGATGTGAAGAAGAATCCATTGTTTGACTTGGGTGACGGCATGGGCCCTGGCCAATAGGCACCCACATCAGGGAAATCAATGGAGTCGCCAGCATTCGAGAGTTCAAAAATGTGTGCCCTTCCTCCTGATGGAGACGGGCACGTGGAACTGAGGTCAAGGGCCAAGAAGGCATTGGGACTCCACAAAATAAAGGCTTGTCTGCCAGACCACCCACCCAAGTGCTCAGGAAAAAGTTACATCAACCCACAACCTAGAAGTCAGTCCCTTGGCAAATGGGGGGTGTCACTTCCGGATCTTGTGGACCCCTTTCCGTTTTCGGTAGATCTTGCTCTTGTCACAGCTGAGGTTGTGGTAGGCTTTCTTGTGGCAGGCAATGTGCACCAGTTTCAGATTATGGACGGTAAACAGCAGCTGGTAGAAGTATTCCCAGTTCACTTCCCTTCCGTCTCGGCCCTTTACAGCTTCTGCTAACGTCGGGAGGACCGTCCGCTTCTTCTCAATTCTGAAACAAAGCAAGCCCTATGGATGTTAATATCTGGGGACCCAAGGCAGTGCAAGTTCTGTGCAAACCCAGGGGAAATGGCAGAATTCTGAGTCCTGAATCTCAGGGCTCAGGGCTGTTGCTTTTCAAGTTCATTTTAAAGTAACACCCATTGCCCCACCCAGCATTGTAATGTGGCCCCCAGAAGGCTGCCTGCTTAGCAACACAGTCCCTGGACTGGAATAGGTTGTCCAACCCCAAACTAAGAAGAAATCAGTCTGCCTTCCGGTGCCTTTTGCCTTTCCAAAACAGCAGGAAATGCCCGTTCAGATATTGCACTTGTACCTACACATGGTCGAGGTTCCAGGTGCTAAAGAGGACTCTGCTCTCTTTGTTCCCATACGGATTGATAGAGTGTTGGCTAGGGCAGTTTTCTGTATCAAAAGGGCCCTGCGGAAAGACGACAGCATGAAAGAATAATACAGTAATTTTATTATTTATACCCTGTCCATCTGGCTGGGTTTCCCCAGCCACTCTGGGCAGCTTACAGCATATCCAAAAACATAATAAAAACATCAAACCAAATAAAAACTGAAGCTGAGAGTTCATGGAGAAAAGGGAATACATAAATTTACATAAAAATAAACAAGTTTTAATAAATCTCTGCAAGGGGACAGGGTGTCATGGAATGAGGATCACAGCTCCCTCCTGTGCCCTTGTGAAGCAGGTTAGGCTGAGAGGCAGCAACTCTCAGCAAGCTTTGAGGCCGAGTGGAGGAATCTGAACCCTGGTCTCCCGAGTCCTAAACCCTAAGGCAGTGGTTTTCAATCACTGTGCTGTGGCACCCTGGGGTGCCTTGAAAGATGCTCAGGGGTGCCACAAGTAACACTGGCTTCTGACCCTCTTCCCTCCCTCCTGATTCCCTCTCACATCTTTGCCTCCCAAAGGCTTGCACAGCTGCTTGTTGCAGCAGCCCTGGCTACAAGCTCCACAGGTGAATGGTGCCTCTGGGGCCTTGGAGCAAGCAAGCAAGCAGGTGAGGGAGCCCACCCAGCCAATCCGCCAGCCCTTGCTGTTGGGAATGGACAGACAAGTCCCAGGCCCCTGTGGGGCAGTGTGAGGAGGTACCTCTCTTTGAGGGGACAGCTAAGAGACCAGGCACAGTGGCGGCAGCTGCCCAGAGGACTCCCGAGAGGAGAGGAGTGGAAAGGAGGCCGAGGGAATGCTCCACAAGGGAGGGTGTTTGAAAAAGGGTGAGAGGCTGCCAGCTCTGCAGGCAAGATGTGACATAACTGGGCTTCTGAGCCCCACAGGGGTGCCACAGAAAGAATGTCGGTGGTCAAGGGAGACGTGGACTCAAAAAAGTTCTAAACCTCTGCTCTAAGGAATGCAACTGAGAACTAAGCCAGTTGGGACACTGCAAGGGCCTATCCAGCTCTGCCCAAAGGGAAGCTCGGAGGCCAGGTTCAATCAGAGGCTGAAGAGAGAATCCTGCCAGGGGTAGCGCCTGCTCTGTCTCCATCTCTGTCCCACTCACGCTGCTGCCGTCGGAGGTTCACCTCTTGCCCAGAGTAGCTGGGGAGACTCAGCCAGATGTGTGGGGTATAAATAATAAATTATTATTATTATTATTATTGCCCGCCATGGATTCCCTTCCCACTCTTCTGAACTGTTTCAGTTGCTGCTTCTGAAACACAATCCTTGCCTGTCCCTTCCTTGGACCCCAAAGAACTAGGACCTCATTTCCCCAAGACATGGGGGTCTGAAGCCCACCAGAACCTGTGAAAAGGGGTCCTTAAGGGGTATGGCTTGAAGATGCAGGTGAATCTGCTGACCTCATCAGAAGTCTAGGCAGCTGGCCCAGAGGTCAGAACCCCTGGCTGTTGGTGGCCAGTGTTTTTCTTGGATGGTTTGGAACTCTGTATTGGAGTGGAGAACATGTGGCCCTCCAAGCCTCTCCATCTGGCCCCCTGATTTCTGCCTAGGCAACACCCCTCAAGTCCTGCTCTGCACCTTGGGTGCTTTTGTCTGGCTGAATTGTGTCCTTGAACTCTGATAAGGCCTCTTGCTTGCCTGGATGGTGGGGGAAGGGGGAAGTCTGACCAACTAGTATACGGCCCCCTGAAGGTAACTTAGGAGGAAGTGTGGCCCTCTGCCTGGAAAGTGTTCCCCATCCGTGCCCTGTGTCTGTTAGAACTCTCTTTTTTTTAAGACAACCGGATATGGACACACAGTTAAGCAACACCAGAAACTAGTTTGAAACTTACTTGACAAGAGAACCAGCCTTCTGGCGTGCAAAGGCAGACCTTCTTGTCTTCTCTCCTGTCAAAATAACAGCCATTGTACCTCTCTGACTTTAATTTCAACAGCATCTCTTCCGCAATCTCTTTGAATTTAGCTTGGACGGCCGGGTGGAGTGCGGAAGCATAGTTGCCGACCTTTATTTAAAACGAAACAAACAAACAGAGCTGTGGCGTATTCATGTATTTGAGGATTCCTACCCTATGTTTGCGGGACGCGGGTGGCGCTGTGGGTAAAAGCCTCAGCACCTAGGGCTTGCCGATCGAAAGGTCGGCGGTTCGAATCCCCGCGGCGGGGTGCGCTCCCGCTGCTCGGTCCCAGCGCCTGCCAACCTAGCAGTTCGAAAGCACCCCTGGGTGCAAGTAGATAAATAGGGACCGCTTACCAGCGGGAAGGTAAACGGCGTTCCGTGTGCTGCGCTGGCTCGCCAGATGCAGCTTTGTCACGCTGGCCACGTGACCCGGAAGTGTCTCCGGACAGCGCTGGCCCCCGGCCTATAGATGTGAGATGGGCGCACAAACCCCAGAGTCTGTCAAGACTGGCCCGTTTGGGCAGGGGTACCTTTACCTTTACCTTTACCCTATGTTTTGGCTGAATGGATCTTCAAGGTGGTTCACAAATGCATTGGGTGGTATTCAACTAAGTTTTACTCAGAGGTGACCCATTGAAATGAATGGGTCCAGTTTAGTCATGTTCATTCACTACACTGAGGCTGCTCTGAGTACAACTAAGCTGAGTGGAATCCACTAACTAAAAGAAAAATGCAAATGAAAATGTAAGATGGGTAGCTAGCCCCTCTGCCACCCAAAATCTTCAAAAAATGTTTTTTTGTGCTGCATAAGACCCCCTCAGACTTGTGATTTTAAATATTTGTGTGTGCAATCGGACAGTCCTGTGTCCAGTAGGGTCCCCTACTGTGTAACTCCCCAGCTACTTCCCATTTATAATCATTATAATACTGTTTAAATATGACCTTTGAAACTTTTACTAGCTTCTTCCATATGGCCCTCCCTGTGATAACTGATGCATCTAAAAGGTGAACTATGGGCTGCATCAAACATGCCTTACCTCTTTCATGTAACCTCGGATCCTGCTCTCGCAGCTGTAGCGCATGTAACTGGACTTCGTCTTAAAGCGAGAGTCAACCCCTAGGAGAGAGGGGGGAAACCCCATTAACCTTCTACCCACATCTATAAAACAGGCCCTTCTGAAAGCAGCTCTGAAGCCTTTTTAATACCCAAGGTGTGGGGCGAAGAACCCCTATTTGATCTTACTCCTGTACAGGCAGTGTGGTGTAGTGGTTAGAGTCCCAGATTATGTATTTCAGGCCTGAGTATTTCAGGCCTTTGGCTCAAGATCATAACACTATCTCTGCATGAGCTGAGATTGAGAGGTGTGCAGGAATCAGTGCTTTGTGTTGGGCTTTCTCTTCCAAGGGGTTTTGGACACACCCAAAACAGACTCCCTTGCAAGGTAGTAGACTCTCCTTCCTTGGAGGTTTTTAAAGAGAGGTTGGGTGGCCATCTGTCAGGGATTCTTTAGCTGTGATTCTTGCATCGCAGGGGGTTGAGCTAGATGACCCTTGGGGGTGCCGCCCAACTCTGTGATTATATGAAACGTGTAATGTTTAGCAAAGAATAAGAAGAAAAACAAAACCCTCCTTAAGGGGCATGTCGGCACTGAGGCAGAGCTCACCTTCGAACCATCTCCCATCTTCCTCTCTGCTTTCCCCTGAAATATTTTCACTGAGAGTCTGAATGAGGTCAGCCAGCAGCTTCCGTCTCTTGGGGGCTTCCTCGTCAGAGAGCAGCCCTTGCGCTGCGCGAATAACATCGTCCGTTCGGCTGGAAAAGGCATCAAGAAACCGCTGGATCTCGCTCACATCTGCAAGGTTGTTAGAGTGGGGGGGAGGGTGTGTGCAAAATTATTCGGGGTTGCTTGTTCCTGCTTTAATCAAGATAATTTATATTATTATTAATGGTTGTGAAAATAATCAGTAATTAGCATTAATTTTTAATCAGTATTAACAGCAATAATGAAACGCTTAACATTTTCAAAAGGCTCTCAAGCATTCAAAGCATTTGCAATATCTGACTAATCTGAATGCATCAAACCTGGATTTATCCAAGTCAACATGGTTATATTTGTGTTGCGACCAATTACAGTAATTCATGAAAGGAAGGGAAGAAAGAGAAAATTTCTACTTCATAGAAAATGTGCATGCTCACCAACAACGGAAATTTCCCAGTTAACAATACTATTTCATAATTTATTAATTTCATACAACGCTATGTGATATTTGTTGGCTGGGTTATGTGCATACACTCAAAATGCATGAGGATGGTGGATGTTTTCAGGCGGAGGAATAGAACAAAACTCCCTGTCCTACTCACAGCCATGCCAGCTCTCTCCTGGGGGTAGCAAGATGAGTTCCGAATGATCTGGAATATGCTGAAAATACCCTTCCGTCACCTCTGTGCCGTCCTCATATAAGCACAGCCGGCAGTCAGTGTAAGGGAGCTGTTGGGAAGGTGACACAAGGCACATGGAGTCAGGGCAGCTGTCACAAGACACAGGAAATTCCCCCGCCAGCCCTCTCCCCAGACCAACTTTTATTCTTTTCTTACATTTATGTCCCACCTTTCTTCCGCTATAGAACCCAAGGTGGTGTGTATGTGGTCTCCCATCCAGTCCTCAGTCCCCAACCTGCTTAGCTTCCGCAAGGAGGTGGCCTCATCCTAGCCAGAGCACTGGGGTTTTGTTCAGATGCCACCCTAAACCATAGTTTGCTTGCTCTAAACCAGTGTTTCCCAAACTTGGGTCCCCAGCTTTTGTGGACTACAATTCCCATCATCCCTGACCACTGGTCCTGCTAGCTAGGGATGATGGGAGTTGTAGTCCAAAAACTGTGGAGACCCAAGTTTGGGGAAAACTACCCCGCTTCACTGGATTAAAGAAGGGAGTTGGACTATATGACGCTCGGATTCCCTTCCAACTCCAGTTCTGGGATTCTATTAACAAGCAACTTGAGCACCTGCAGTTGCTCAGCGGCGCCAGCAGGGGCCGCTGCTTGCACTTGATTTCCGCGGCGGTCCTAAAGCCCGCTGCATACCCAACCACCTCAATTGCACCTGCAGGAAGGCGCAGGCCTTGGAGAGCAACTCCTTCAGGCTTCTTGCCGCCACTCCGAATTTTCGATCGCTGCCGAGGCTACGGATTTTGAACGCTTTGGGTGCCATCGCGCCGCGGGCGGGGCTCGAACCCACAGGTCCTGCCTTCCGGGTCTCGGCCCCGAAAGGAGCGGGGCTCTGATTAGTCGACAGAAGTGCTTGTCAAAGCGTTAGGACCCGCCTCTGTCCTCCCTTAAAGGAATAGGAGATTATTTTTATTGGTCAACATCGATCCGCGACCGATAAGAAAAGGTTTAAGGAAATGATTAATTGTCTACTTTGAGGACAATGCTACATTAGCACCAAATACAGTACTTCCTTATCTAAGCTGACAAATCTGTTTTATTCGTTTTCTTTAAGCCGCATGCGCAAAAGGGTCTTTCCCGCCTCAATAAAAACGGCCGGGCTTGGTCATTCCCAATGCGCATGCTCACCCCTTTGCCGCAAGCTTATGCCATGTTAGCTGAAGGAGTGGTGCAGCCCTTCAACGCATGCGTGGAAATGTATTTTGGCCATGATCAAAAGCTCCGCCCCCAGCTGGTCATAGAGATAGAAAATATTAGAGTCGTGCTGCCAAGTATACTTTCTCGGAGCTTTTAAATGCAATGCGCGGGCTGGGTTATGGAGGCTCCTTATGAATTACTTCATCCCAAAGTCAGAAAATATTTATTGTAGGTCCCCCATCACCACTACATTTTTTTTTTTGTTCACACAACAACCCCGTGAGTTAGATCAGCCTGAGAAGTAATGCATTGACTGCCCAGTGTATGAGTATCATTCTTCCCTAGAGGGCAGAGGAGGAGGGGGAGGCTGGTGTAAAGATCAAGTGTCAACATCAGATGGGAGTTGGCCCCTGTGATGACAAGTGCTGGACAAGAGGGGCCACTGGCTTGATCCAGCAGGTTCTCTCTTTTTTTGTTTCTATGTTGACAACGAACACCCATACCAAAGCACTAGAGAGCATGCTTTGCACTTAAAATGTCTCAAAAAATATCATTGGTGCTGCTTCAGAAACATGTATAAAATTGAGCAGATTTAAGAGCAGACAGCTAATAACTCAGGTCTCTATTAATTTGATATCGATAGCTGGTTGCTATTTAAATTTGCTGCCACTGAAAATGTTACTTTCCTTACGTAGTATCTTGGGCTTGATTTCTCCCCATTCCTTCCCCTCCAGCAAAAGGTGGGGGCGGGGAATAATCAGGCGGACTTCTGCTAGATTAGTATACAGTATTTTTTTTAGCCTGAGTCCTTGCTCTGAAGCAAGGAGTGTCTCCAAAACTGAAGCCTTTCGTGTATGTGTGAATGTGTGCGTGTGTTGATCGTTAGACTGTGTACACCCTTAGAAATTCGATTAAAAAATAAATAAATAGCGGGATATAAATGGTTCTAAATAAATAAAATGAGTACATTACCATAACTGATTTGTTTATTATTATTATTATTTCTGTGTTCCCGCAGCACCTTCCTCTACCTAACAGCGCAGGGGCGGAAAGGGTGCGAAGCAGTAGAGAGGCGAAAGGGCAGAGCGCCGCCGCGCTAAAGAGAGCGAGACCGCGCTTGCTGGCGAGCCCAATGGCCGCGTGCCATTGTTTTTCACCGGAACTTCCGTTTGGCGCGTCGGCTTCCTCGGATAGCCTTGATCTCTTTTTAGTCTCCGCCCCGCCGCTCGGCTCGCGCCTGCGCAGTAGCGTCCAAGTGGTTGCTAGGAGAGCAGTGGCCCTAGTGATGGAGCCGGAATAAAGTAGGTAGGAAGAATGGAAGAGAGAGAGAAAGAAAGAGACAAAGCGAGGAGGGGTGGGGAGGGAAGGCCGCGCCTCTTGTTCCCCTTAGAGGCCCCTCCCTTTGGGGGGAGGAAGGTGTCGGCCCCTCCCTCATCCTTAGGTGGGGGTGGGAGGCGACCATAATAGAGGGTTGGGGGTGAAATGTGCGTTGGCATTAATATATTTATTTCATTGCATTGATATCCCACATTTTTTCCCTCCAAGGAGCTCAAGGTTCCCCCCCTCCTCATTTAGTCCCCACAACAACCCTGCGAGGTAAGCTAGGCTGAGAGGCAGTGGCTACGTGCCCAGGGCAACATCCAGGGAGCTTCATGCACAGCCAATAAATGAGTGGGGATTTGAATCCGGGCTTATGGGTCTCCTTCCCCCCCCCCCCCGCTATCCCCACAGCAGCCTTGTGAGGTGGGTTAGGCTGAAAGGCAGCAACTGCCTCCTCCCTCACCAAGGTTACCCTGGGAGCTTCATGGCCAAGTGTGGAGATTTGAATCCTGGTCTCTCCCAGGTCCTAGCCTGACACTCTGGCCACTACGCCACACTGCCTCATGGTTTATGCCTTCCTGGCATGTTTCAACATTATTTGCCTCCCAGAAATGTAAAATGCAGCTCACAGATGCAACAGTGATTAAGAACTTACGATACACATATACTGGGTGAACAAGTCATATAAGAGCCTGTGGCTCCCCAGATGCTGTTGGACTCCCAGCAGTCAACATGACCAAGGTGATGGAACAATATCTGGGGGAGGTCACAGATGTTTATCATCTGTGCTGCATGGCAAGTTATTTTCAATCAATCTGGAAATCCAGAAGTCACATTTTGTACCCCTGAGGAACTTTTTCTTTTAAAACATATTCAAGTTTTACATTGTTTAGCCCATGGAACTGTCTACCCACAAGATCTGGCTTTGAGGGTCAGTTGACTATGCTGTATCCTTTATTAGTTTATCTTACATAAGAATGTAAGACGAACCTTGCCGAGTCAGAGCAAAGGCTCACCTAACTCAGCATCCCACTGCCCAAATTGGCTAGCCTGATGCTTCCTGATAGCCTGCAAGCTTGTCTTGTGCTTCTGGGATTCTGAGAGGCAACTGGTTGACCAAAGTGCTTGACCATGTGGACCTTTGGTCTCATCTGGCAGTGGTGCTCTTGCATTCTTAACTTGCAGAATATAATCTCAAAGTTCAGTTGTTAAAAATCCATAATTTTGCATGTCTTACCCTAAAAGAATGTTGAATTATTTTTAAGAACATAAGAAGAGCCTGCTGGATCAGGCCAATGACACATCTAGTCCAGCATCCTGATCTCACAGATAACTGTAAGAAACATGCAAGCAGGATCAAGCACAAGAGCACTCTCCTGTGGTTTCTAGCAGCTAGGGTTCAGAGGCATGGTGCCTCTGACAGTGACAGAAAAGCATAGCCCTAATGTCTAGTAGCCATTCATAATATTTCGTAGACTTCTCCTCTGTAAGTTTTATCTTATATTTTAAATCCACCCACAAGTCAGTGGCTACCTCTGCCTCCTGTGGAAGCAAGCTCCATAGTTTGTAACTACGCGATGTGTGAATAACTTTTCTTTGATCTGACCTGAATTTTCCAGCATTCAGCTTCATTGGATGCTCCTGAGTTCTAGTGCTATGGGAGAAGGAGGGCGGGGGAATCTAACCACTTTCTCCATGCCATGCAAAAATACATATAATTATAAAGCATCTTTCTTTTTTTCCAGTTAGTTCAAGAGGGCAGGATGCCGCACAAGATTGGGTTTATTGTTGTAAGTTCATCAGGGCATGAGGATGGCTTCAGTGCAAAAGAACTGATGGTCCACGCCCCAACCATCAATGGCTGGAGGTCACCAAGGTACTGTAAGTGACAGAAATTTTAGGAAGCACTTTGCCAGGTTTAGCGTTGTCAGGCTTGTGGGTTGCATGCAGTTTCCCTGGCACCTCTAGATGGGGCCTTGCTAGAATCCTGAGGCCCTCGCCTTTGATTTTAAGAGCGTAGTTTCTGTCCATCACAGTTGAACTGCATGGGGGAAGGGAATGATTACTTAGGAGCCGGGAACATAAGAACTTTGGCTTGGGGTGCTGAAGCGCTTGGGACATTTCTTTCATTCCAGGCTCTGCCAGTATCCCCAAGAAATCGTCCTTCAGATGGTGGAGCGATGTAGGATTCGAAAACTGCAGTTGCTGGCTCACCAGTACATGATTTCTAGCAAGATTGAATTCTACATCAGCGAGAACCTGCCTGAATATTTTGCACCATACAAATCAGAGAGGTTCCGAAGGCTAGGGTAAGTCTCCCCTCTCTGCAAGATGAGCCAAGGCTCAGTTCCTTGTTTGCTTGGGGCAAGCAAGTTGTTTCTTAAGGTAGAGGAGTTGGTGAGCTTCTACTGGGCAGAAGCAGCAGGGACACTGCGTGGATTCTTACAGGGTTTTCTAATAAGCCACATCCATTCAGGGGATCAATGTTTCTTACACATCCCAAGTAACCCCGTGGAAGCACACACAAGCTCAAGCAAGTTAGTTCCATTTTCTTCACTCTTGGTTTTAGGGTTCTGATCACAGGGCAGGTGTCGGGGGGGCATCTGGATTCAGGATAAGAAGCCTTTCTAGAAGGGCTGTACCATACAGAGCAAGCTTGTTTTCTGCTGCTGTTCATTTCAGGCACACCTTTATTCAGAGAATAAAGTCTTGGACTCGCCGTGTTTTTATTTTGGGGTGCACAATGCACATGTCAGTACCAGGATGTCTGTCCTTGATGTTTTAAATGTGATCACTGTGATCACGTATAATATTGTCTCTTTTTTTCTCCGCCCACCCCTCGCAGTTACGTGTCTCTCTCAAATAATGAGAAAACTGGCTACAAGGCGCGAGAACTGAAATCGGTCTACGTAGATGCTGTTGGCCAATACCTAAAGTTGACGTTCCACAAAAACTATGTCAATAGGTACAACCTGTACAGTCAGGTAAAATGAACCAAAAGGCCGAGGGGGTACTTCATGTTTTACTCGTCTTTCTGAAAAATTAATCTCTACCCAAGAAAGGCACAGCTTTTGAAGTAGCTGTGAGGTTTCGATTTCTCTGTTTGGGGGCCAATTGCTGTTTTGTTTGCAGATCCCAGCTTTTCTGCACAGCTCTCATGGCTAATGCTTGCCCTCATGCAAGGCCTCCACCCAACCTCTTTTCAGCAAGACATGCTTGACCCATTGAGTGTTATCTGACTAAAAGTGCACTGCCTTTCACACTTACCTGGAAGTAAACCCCACTGAATACAGTGGGGTTTATGTTTGAGTAAACATCCGCAGGATTGCATGGGAAACCCCACCTGCCTGTTGCCCACTCCAAAATCTGTGATGAGGTCTTCAGTGTGGAGGATCACATGAGGTCACAACACCTGAGGCAGAATTAGTTTTTAAAATACTGGCAGCCAGACTTTCAAAGGACTCAGGACTTCTCTTCAGATTTTAGGAGTTCAGTGTCGTCATTATGAAAAAGCATGATGGTGCTATTTCGCTATTCAAATCCATGGCAATACGGTGAATGCTCAGGTTGCAAACATGATCCATGCGGGAAGCACATTCGCAACCCGCAGCAGCGCTTCTGCGCACATGCGGGTCACTTATGCGTAAAGCACAATTTAGCGCTTCTACGCATGCGCAAGCACCGAAACCCGGAAGTAACCCGTTCCAGTACTTCCGGGTTCGGTGTGGTGCACAACCCGAAATCACACAACCCAAAGCGTCTGTAACCCGAGGTATGACTGTAAATAAAACACACAATAGCACTCAGCCTCCCTTTTGTCTAGATTATCTCTCACCAGCAGGGCGTATGCTTTTATTGTGTACAGTTCTATTGTTGATGGCCTTGGATGTAAGCTTTGCAAAAAGATGAGAAAGGAACTGTAATAACATCAAGGCAATACACTGGAGAATGCCTTTGGGGGAGAAAGAAATGACTTTTAGCCGACAGGGAACAAAAACTGAAAACGCTTTAGGAATTCTGATAGTACTAGGAAGAATGAAAGAAGGCATTTCTACGTCTCCAGCACCCTTGCTTCTCAGAATTAAGGGTGCTGGAAATGCAGTGTGCTCGATCCAGAGATTCTGAGGTTGTGGCCAGTGATTATTATCCAGCAACATCTGTCAGGCCACAGATTCCCCAGCCCTGTCCTAAAGGAATCTTAGGACCCAGGGGTTGGATGAATAAGTTTTCAAGAGTTTGGGGGTGGAGATGGCACTGTAGCTCAGTATTGGAGCATCTGCTTTCTATGCAGAAGGTCCCAGTTTCAATTCACCAATATTTCCAGGTAGGGCTAGCAAAGACCCCCTACTGCCAGCCTGTGTAGGTGGAGCTGAGCCATTTAAACCAGATTGCTACCTTCTGGGGGTGGGGCTCTTTGCCCTAGTGCAAAACCAGACAAAAATGTGTAAAATAGGTAAAAATAGCAGGAACAGGCCCAATTTGCATTGATTATTTATGTCACAGCACTGAGCTTTCCCTGCTGCAGAATTTCACTTCTTTTAAAAGGCATAGAAGGAAGCCTGCCCATTTTCCCTTTTTGCTTTTAGGTTGCTCTTGTAGCAATAAATATCATTGGAGAGCCTGCAGATGCCAGCAATGACACTAATCATGTAAGTATATGAAGTAATGAGCTGAGGGAAACCCTGGACCACCTTTACCTTCGGTTAGAGGGGTGGTTCAGTCATAATGCCAAGCCGGTCCTGGTTTCCGGTCCTGGTTTTTAGAGGGCGGGTGCAAGCTGCAGTCTGCTGGTTCAGACAAAGAGCAAAACCATGGTACCCCTCAGATCAGGATTGGTTGCTGGGAATCGCAACCTGATAGGTTCCTCCTCTCGTTATTCATTTAACGAAAGCAAATGAGAGAGAGCCTATGGACAGGGATTCAAGGCAGCTTACAGCTGAAGTAGAAACAGCTAAAAACATAGGAAAGAAGCAATAATTTTTAAAAAGTAAAGATTAATAGAATATATGTATATAGGATCTAATTATATCATACATAGGGTACCACTTGCCATTCCTGGGTGTAGGCTTGATTGTGATTTGTGGGATGCCCCCTGACTTTTATCTTTCCGAAGTCTTCTAGAGAGAAGCTGATCGACCATTACCTTGGGAACAACCCAGATGACTCGGCCTTGGATGGAACATACACCGGGTAAGGATGAGGAAGAGCCACAGCTCAGCAGTACAGCAGAAGGTCCCAAGTTCAAGTTGAAAGCTTTTCTATTCTGCCAGGCCTCTTCAGGCAGAAAAGAGTTCATCCTTCCACAATGGTTTATTGATGCTTGTTTTTAAAAAAGCTTCTTTTTGCTTTTAAGTTGTTCTTAGCTTTTTAAAATGCTTTTATTGTTTGGTTTTAATCTTTTTAATGTTTTAAACCACTTTGATTTTTTTTATGATTTAAAGGTAAAGGGTAAAGGGACCCCTGACCATTAGGTCCAGTCGTGACTGACTCTGGGCTTGCGGCGCTCATCTCGCTCTATAGGCCGAGGGAGCCGCCGTTTGTCCGCAGACAGCTTCCGGGTCATGTGGCCAGCATGACTAAGCCGCTTCTGGCGAACCAGAGCAGCACACGGATACGCCGTTTACCTTCCCGCTGGAGCAGCACCTATTTATCTACTTGCACTTTGTGCTTTCGAACTGCTAGGTTGGCAGGAGCTGGGACCAAGCAACGGGAGCTCACCCCGTCGCCGGGATTCGAACTGCCGACCTTCTGATCGGCAAGTCCTAGGCGCTGTGGTTTAACCCACAGCGCCACCTGCGTCCCCTTTTATGATTTAACAGTACATAAATACATTTAAAAATATATAAATAATAACCCATTAACTCCAGGTCGGGCTGGAAGAAACTTATTGCCTGAATCCTGGGAGAGCCTCTGTCAGTCAGTGAAGGACCAGTGGTCTGGCTCGGAAACATAGGAAGCTGCCTTACACTGTGTCCTAGCTGTCAGCCAGAATTTCATTTCCCCCATCCCCTTGCAAATAAAAAAATAAAATAAAATCCTGTGTCTTAAACAGCTCCCCTAAGTCCCTGTTATCCCTCTCCTTCCCAGGAAGCCAGATTTGATTTCACCACTGGATGACCTGGCTTTTGACATGTACCAAGATCCTGAGGTGGCGCAGATAATCCGCAAGCTGGATGAGAAAAAGCACGAAGCAGTGCGCCAGGAGCATTACGACCATGCCAAGAAACTCAAGCAAGCTATTGCAGACCTGCAGAAGGTAGGGCCAGAGCACGGTATGGAAGGGCCACACACAGCCAACTGATTTTATTATTTGCAGCAGAGGTTTTTGCGGAGTGTCAGCAGTTACTCGTAATCACACACATTTCCCTGCTCGCTGAGGATTGCGCACCCTGTGCCTGATGAAGAGCACAAGTGGCCCAGCAGAAGTTGTTGCACAACTCCCGTCCTCAACCCTGACCATTGGCCATGCTGACCAGGGCTGATGGCAGTTGGAGCCCAATAACCTCTGGAGGAACCAAAGGTTCCTCACATCTGCCAAAAATAAATCAGTTGGTTCCATTGGGCTCTTTGCCCTCCTTGTTTAGACGCAGCACCCATAAACTAATAAAAGCAACAGCCAAACAAGAGCCCTTTTCCCCTCAGGCCCTCCACATTCATTTCTTCCTCTTTAAAAAAGCATTTTTCCTTCACCTATAGAGTTTATGCAGGAGGGATGAAGAGGCAATTATGCCCCAGAACCTTCCTGTGCCAGGAGTTTCAGCCTCCTTGGAAGGTGGGCCAAGAAACAGAGTTGCATTAAGTCAGAGTAGACCTGTTGGAATGAATGGATATGACCAACTTAGGTCCATTAGTTTTAAGGGGCCTTCATTCATCCTACTCATAGAAGACCCCTTGAAACTAATGGACCTAAGTTTGTCATATCCATTCATTCCAGCAGGTCTACTCTGACTTAATGCAGGATGCAACCTGGAGTTTGAGAACATTCCTCCGGAAGGATTTTCAAGATGGGGACCTTTCCTTCTTTTCTCACTAAAGATCTGAAATATCAAATCTAGGAGAGAAGGATATTATTTCTGTTTAGGGAGCTGACTCTTTTTTCAAGCATGGAGGGACCAAGAAGATGTATCTGAAGGAAACTACAAAAGAGCCCGCCAGCTCTCTCTTAACACCAGCATGACAGTAAGAGAAGAAGGTTCTGCAACTTCCTTGTCTCTTCTTGGCTTTGGGATAAGCTGTGTCCACTGCAGAGAATTCGCAAGCCCATTGTTCCATTCCAGGCTCCAGCAGTGACCTCTGAGCTCCCCCTTCTTCCAGGTTGGCGAGCGGCTGGGCCGCTACGAAGTGGAGAAGCGCTGCGCCGTCGAGCGGGAGGACTATGACCTCGCCAAGCAGAAGAAGCAGCAGATGGAGGAGTACCGCCTCAAAGTGTACCAGCAGCTGGAGCTGCACAATCTCCTCGACCCAGATCTGTTGGTGAGCAACATCCCTGGCAGGACACGACAAGGACGAGATTGACCTTGCCCAGCTCTTCCTGCCATGCAGTTCAGAAGTATTGAGGGAGGTTTGGGATTAGGGTATAGAGGAGCCATCACTGAAGTCAGCTCCCATTGCAGTAAAGCTTTACTGTATGTTGAGATGCGATATAACAGGGATGGCCCCAGATACTGTTGGACTCCCAGCTCCCATGACCAGTGGCCAGGAATGATGGGGTGAGTTATCGTCCCAGGACATCTGGAAGTGTCTCCCACAATTGCTGCATGGCAAAATCTCTCTTGATGCACTTTTCTTCTCTCTCTCGTTCTCTCAGATCCGGCGGCCTCCCGACTTGCCTCTGGAACCTGTGGCTTATCCCACCACTTCTCCCCAGCAGAAAAGGCCTCTGCTTTCACCCCGATGGGACAAAACCGAAGCGCAGAGTCCTGAGACGCCTCTTCCTGAAAAGCCACCAGAAGCTCCTTCTCCAGAGCCCGCTGCAGCTCAGGCCATCTCTCCTCCCGCTGCCCAGGCCCCCATCTCCACCGAGGCTTTTCCAAAGATCAACGTAAGCCTGGTTTTCCATGTGTCCTGCAGATTAACGCCCTTCTGCACACAGCTGACACTGGATATTTCTGTGGCCTCTTTTTTGCCTTCCTGCTTTGTTCTGAGAGCAATTGTGCCTGCTTTCAGTTCAGCTGGGCTCATTGGTTGCAGTTTCTGTAAACCATCTAAGGCTGGGGATCCCTTTGGGCTGCTGAATGCTTCCCAATTGAGGTGCAGCGATGCCTTCAGAGTCAGAAAAATAACACAGGAATTGTAGGAAGTACGTATCTTGGGTAGAAAAGTTTATCATCCTAGAGAAGGCAAAGGCAGCCATGCTTGGTCCTTTGTTTTCAGAGGATAGGTCTAAGTGACTTCTCATCTTGATGTCTGAGAGAACAGGGTGAGGAGGAAGTTGCAAAACAGGTGTAAAATGTATGAGTTCAAATAACAAAGCAATAGAGAAGTCAGCATAGAGATGAAGGTACAGGGAAAGTCTGGGAAGCTGGAGGTCCCTCACTCTATCTGTCTTAACCCCGTTTCCTGAATTGGACCCAATTTTCCAACATTTTTTTGCAAGGGGGATGTTGCAGCAGATCACCATTTTTGTACTAGTTCTCCCATGGCTAGTGAAGCAAGTGAAGGGCTACAGCTGAGTGACAGAGCATCTACTCTGCATGCAGAAAGCCCCAGGCTCAGTCCTCAATGGCATCAAGTAGGGCTTGGAATGTCCCCTGCCTGAAAGACTGGAGAGCTGCTGCCAGTCAGTGTATACAGTACGGAGCTAGTACTTTTTAAAAAACAGCGTTGTCTTTCTTTCTCTATCTCTCTTGCTAGGTTGAATTCTTACCTTACGATGAGAGGCCCCTCCCGACTATTCGTAAGCAGCAGGAGGAAGGCTTTCCCTACTTGGACCCTGAGATGAACGAGGAGGACCCTGGGGACACCCCGAGAAGTGGCGTCGTCGGGGAGCCAGAGCCACTGACCGAGAAAGCGTTGAGGGAGGCCAGCTCAGCCATTGAAGTGTTTGGGGAAGGCCTGGTAAAGACCTCGTAAACGTAGCTTAGTAATGGCAGGGCAAACGCATTACTTTCATGTATAAAGAGTACCCTTGCACATTGCAGGATGGAGCCCTGGATAAGTGGTGCAGATGGTACAAAGAAAATTGAATTGAAAATTGTTCCTATTTGAGCCAAAATCAGCTACCCAGGCCTCTTGGTCTGGCCTCTGGGGCTCTTTCCAGCCCGATACAGGCAACCTGGGGGGTGGCACTGAGAGTCAACCCTGCTCCTAGCTGCATAAACTCATCCTGGGTTTTGCTCCTCAGCATGCCATGCCAGCATGTGATATTTATTTATTTATATGCTGCCTTTCGGCCGAGAAAGACATCCCAAGGGAGCTCACAAGCAATATAAATGCAAATGCAAACCTACCAGCCAAAATATAGTGCAATACCATAAAAATCAAACTAAATCGTAACACTTCAGAAGCGTTAACATGTGTTCATTTTCCTGCCATAAAGGCAGCAGAGTAATTCCAAAAAAAGGCATAAGTGGAGAGCAAGAATAAGAACTTAAACAGCAGCGCCTCCTTTAAAGGGTTCTAGGCAGGGGAGTGGGGCAAGGCAGGTGGAATCACTTGCCCCTGGTGGCTCCAGCCGTCTCTCCCCTGCAGCAGTACTGGCCAGGCTCTTCCTGATGAAAGAATGACGGGTGTCGGCTTTTGTGCAGATCTGGGCTGTTCCAGCTCCTGAACATTCCCCTTTTGCCAGGTTGCAGGGGCCTATTCCAAGACATGGTCCTACCGCGAAGACTCGTTGCTCGCCATATACAAAAAGATGACGGAAGTATCCACAAACACGCCAAAGGATGACCTGAAGAACCTCCTTCGGGGCGCCATCTTCCTCATAGTGAGAGCCATAAAAGACATAGTCTCCTCGGTGAGCAATATCGGGCGGGGGGGCGGGGGCGGGTCTAACATCCCTGTGAATGCCCTCTTCTATATCTTCTAAATGAGAATGTGGGAGAACAAAGCGGCAGGGTCCAGTGACTCCCAGTTTCACATGGTTGTAAAGATTTCCACACGCAGCAGCCCCATGCAATCGAAATTTCTCTCCCTCTTGACCACAGTTCCTATTTTAACCACCTTGATGGTTTCCTTCTGGTAGGTTTTTCAAGCTTCCTTAAAGCTCCTAAAGATGATCATCACGCAGTACATCCCCAAGCATAAACTTGGGAAGCAAGAGACCACTTACTGTGTGGAAAGGACCTTTCCCAACCTTCTCTCCAGGACGGGGGACTCCTCTGCCCGCCTTCGTGTAGCAGCTGCCAACTTCATCCAGGTCAGTCTAGTCAATACACAAAGACTTGCAGTTGCATGCAAGTGTTTGCCTGAACACATGACATTCAAGGTTCATGCATTGATCACTTCAACTGCATTACTTGCACATGATCTGGAAGCTGCAAGTTAGTGCTGAATTCTGCGGCATGATTGCTGACAGGTATGGAACAACTGTGTGTATCTATGTCACTACAAAATACTCCTCTTCTTTGTGTAGTTCTGAAGTAAAACCTGTAAGGCTCAAACCACTGCTGAATCTTGCAGGGCTTGGGAGGGCAGTTCTGTTTTGCTGAGTTGTGCCTTTATGGGCCACACATTAACCGCTGACTCGAGTGTGCCATGTCTTCTCCATCTCCCCCCAGGAAATGGCCCTCTGTAACGAAGTGAAGCCTCTTCAGATTATACCTGCTCACCTGGTGCAGCCTGTGAAGCCAAATTCCCCAACACATCTTGCAATGAGCCAGGTGGAATTAGTGGAACGCTTGCTGAAAGACCTGGGGACAGATAACACCGGTTTTACTGTCGATAACGTCATGCGGGTAGGGAGCTGAGCTTCCAGTGGTTTCTGAATCTGTCTAAGACGGCTTCCTACATTCCTAATGAAGCCACTTGCTCTAGGTGCAGCACAAACTCTGCAATTGTGCTTATACATCCATACCCCACTCTCCTTCTTTCTCAGTAAAATCACTTAGAAAAACTTATTTGGAGGTGGGAGGTGTGTTGTCGATGTTGCAGACATTAGCCACTAGCACCCTGCACAGCCAGCTTTTTTCTAACACACAGGAAACCTGTAGAACCCATTTTTCCCCGTTTGTTTTTCAGGACATCAAATGTACACTTAAACCACCTCCATAAGACTCAAAAAACGATTGCATGTTTTCTTCACCCTTAGTTTGCAACGGGAGCTCTGGAGCATCGAGTATATGAGGTCCGGGAAACAGCCCTCCGGATCATCCTGGATATGTATCGGCAGCACCGAGCCGTCATCCTGGATTACCTTCCTCCTGATGATGCCAACACACGCAAGAACGTTCTGTACAAGACGCTTTTTGATGGGTTTGCTAAAATAGACGGCAAACTCACAGAAGCTGAAATAAGGGTAAGAAATGCAACTTTTTTCAGGTCTTGTGGTTTTCATAGAGGCTGTGCTGACTGAGGCAGGAAAACAATGGCCAGTTGCTGAAAACCACAGGAAGGGAGAGTGCACTTGTGCCAGGATCCTGCTTGCCAGTTTCCTACAGGTTGGCCCCTGTGAGAACAGGATGTTGGACTAGATGGGCCACTGGCCTGATCCAGCAAGCTGTTACGTTCTTCTGTGTGTCAGGCTCAACCCATCAGGAAGGCGAAGTGACCCTTGCTGGATCAGACCAAAATGCCATCTGGTTCAGCATCCACAATGACCAACCAGATGTCTCCAGGTAGCAAGCCATAGAGAAAGCAGGCCTCCTGCTCCCACTGTTCATTGGTGATGCCAGGTATCCATAGGTATACTCCCTCGGAGCTAAACAGCCTGTTCTCCATGAATTTGTCAAATCCCTCTTGGAAAACAGCCTTGAAGGCAGCAGCGTTCATCTTGTGGCCGTGTCACCATTGGCTTCTGCCTCTGCTCTCTGACTGAGTAAATTCTGCAGGTTGGTAGACAGGTGCATTCAGACGTTGTCCCTGTCTTTACTCAATGTTCCTCCTTTTCTTACTTTGATGCTGTGTAAGCTGAGAACTCGCAGAATCCTAGTTCCAGAAGACAATCAGGCCAGTGTTGTTGGTGACTCGGGCCCCAAACCCAGCAACCTTCAACTGTGTGTGTTTTGACAGGCGCAGAGAAAGACGGCTACCGATGAAGCTGAAAAGCAAAAGAAAGACGAGATCAAAGTGTTGCAAGGTCAGCTGGCAGCTCTGAAGGACATGCAGATGGAAGCTCAGGCTGTAAAGGTATGTGATAGCCACCAAGGGTCTTAAAATGCTCTTCCGTTGCTTTATCCTTATGGATAGAAGGAAGTCATAGAACGTTTCTTTCATTCTCTCTCCCTGCCTTTTGAAATAGTGTAAGTCTTCCACCATTGGAGACTGAATGTGCATTCGTACCACTGTCCCTCCTAGTCAAGCTGCTTTTGTGGTGCCTCATGTACTACCGGAAGCTGGTTGGTGGCATACAGCATATATAAAAACACAACAAAACATCAAACATTTAAAAACTGAATATCCTACCACTTCAAGTGCAAAAATATAACAACCTTTCTCTTCCAGGATTGTTGCATCACTGAGATGTTTGGAAGCCTCGAATGAGTAACATCATGCTTCCTTAAACTGAGCCAGACAAGGCTAGCCCAAAACATTCTTATCCAGTGGTTTCCATTCTTTAACTTTGGGGAAGAACTGAAGCCCAAGTGAATTGCATGCAGAAGGTCATTCCTCAATATGCCCAAGTAGGGCTGGGAAAGACCCCCGTCTGAAACCCTGGAGAGCCACTGTCGGTTGGTATAGACCTGGGGTAGGGAACCTTTTTGACTCCACAGGCCACCATCCTTATCAGGATCAGCCTTGTGGGCAAAAAAAATGACACTTGAGCAGGGCCGCACACCTGCCAATCACCCAACATCCCAAGAAAATCAAGTGCAAAGTGCTGTGGAAACGAAGGTTTTTCCTCTGTTTTAGCGAAGGGTTCCATGCAAACCCATTCCTGAATCAAACTCTGCCTCACGACAGCAATAGCTCTTTGTGGTCTCAAGCAGAGGGATTTGTTATTTAATATCTTTTGTGGCTAGAAAGGGCAGGGACTGAGCCTGTGGCTTTCTGCATTTAGGAACATGTCTTTTACTAGATATGCCAACTGTCAGACATTGGACTTCTGCTATGGCTTCAGCCACTTCCTTCTCCTTCTATTTAATTCATTGTTATTAACCAGATTTCTTCTTCAATTCCTCGGTTGCTGAACAAAGAAAAGGATTTCGGCTGGAGAGAGGGGACTGATCTGTGATGCTCCAGATGATTCTGGAGTCCAGCTCCCATCATGCCTGGCCATGCTGGCTGAGATTGATGGGAGGTGGAGTCCCAACAACATCAAGGTTCCCTCCTGCATAAGCACTTACCTGGGAGCAAGTTTCCCTGAACTTTAGGCTGGCTTCTGTATAAACAAGTGTAAGAATGTACTGTGATTCCGTTTACATTTTTGTTTTTAATTTATTCTACTTTTCTTCTTCAGGAGAAAGAGAATGATTTTCAGAAGTCCAAGGCTCAAGGTAGGCACTTTTTTAAAAACCCAATATTCTCTCATAGTACATGCCTTTTATAAATCGTATTTGTAAAACTGCATATTCAATTCATCTTGAGTCTTGGATTGCCGTGGGTCAGAAGAAGTCAGAAAGCTATGAGTTCAGTAAACAGATCTTAATGGGGATACACATTAGTTACATGTTAAGAGTATTTTAAGTGATGGAACAGAATTCCAAGTTATTGTAGTCTGCGTGGTGTATTCTAAGGAAGAGGGTGGGGACATCCAAATTCCTCACTCAGTTAACTCAGGAGCAGGTGAAATTCCTGCCTTCCATACAAGCAACTTTTATTTTATTCTTACTTTATCCTTTTGCACAGATACTGCCTTGTTTGCCCTCTGTAGACAGGAGAAGGCCATTGCTGCAACACTGGAGGCTCATTTCACTTTCTCCTTTTCCAACGTGGCATATTCTCTCATCTGCCAGCAAGTGCCCTTCTGCCTTCAACAATAGTGGGCAAGGCTGATGAAAGTGCTGTATTCTTCCCAGCAATAAAATACATTGCACTCTGCAGTGCTTAGAAGATGTGACACCCCCACCCCCCACCCCAGGTGCACTGCTGTCAGGGATGCCCTAAGCTAGCCTTTTGCAGCCTTGGGTTTCCAGATGTTGCTGGACTCCCATCGGCCTCATCCAGCATGGCCCAGTTTGTCAGGGATGATGGGAATTGTAGTCCAACAACATCTGGGAACCCTGGGTTGGGAAAGGCTGTCCTAATGCACCCTCCGCTAACCCCTCTCCACAAAGTGCCCTTTTTCACCAGGAAATATATTTCAACACTGGTTCATTTCATTTCTTTTCTTTTTTTCTTTCCCTCCGCCTTCCCTTTATTTCCTTCTTTTTAAGCCGAGTTCTTGAAAAAAGCCCCACAGCCTCCAAAAGCAGACACTCCAGATGATCACACTTCAGTTGCAAATTACCTCGACAAGTAAGTAAGAAAAATATCGGTGAGCAGTTAGTTCCAGAACAGATAAATCGGGCTGAATAAGTCAGAACTGCCCGTCTTTTGGCCGGATTTTTTTTTAAGTTCTTTGCCCTGCTTCCCTCCTCTGCTGCAGCCTAATGGAACGGCCGCTGCCAAGTGATGAGACTGAAGGAGAAGCCTGGCTTCTCAGCAGAACTAGTGGTGGCCCTGCATCCCTCTTTATATTCTGCACCCCAGATTCAAATCCTGTGTTCATTGTGCATTAGGCAAAAGTCGTTTGCATTCGTATAGGCCGACTGCCAATGCATTAGCTTGTCCAGTTTGCATTCTTTGCCATAAATCACCCTGCAGGTGCCTCCTTAACACAGTGGTAGGAAGAGAGATTTGACCACAGAGTGGGATATGCAGGACATAGATGTGCCCCGAGTCCCTCATTCTAAAGCAAACCAGGGTGCAGGAGGCCCTGCAATCCCTCTGCCTTGACCTCTCCCCTCGTTGCTCTTCCCCAACTCCAGCCTCTGCATCTTCTGTGGGGAGAGAGACGAATCCTTCACGGAGGAAGGCCTGGATCTCCACTACTGGAAACATTGCCCAATGCTGACAAGGTGCGAGTTCTGCAAACAGGTGAGCCCCCGCCACGAACACGCGTTGTGCATTTTTGAGGGGACCTTGGATGTGTGCCACAGCAGGGACTGTGTTGGTGAGCCCTGCAGTAGCAGCCCAGAGATCTGAGAAAGGTTGGAGAGAGACATGGCTCCCCTTTGGTGCAGCATGTTGTGGTCCTGTCTATCTTTGCTGCTCTAGATGTGGCAGTCATTTTGTGTCATGCCATGCCCCTGTCCTGCAGTTGTTTTGGGACTGGGGCCTGCAGCACATTCTCAAAACTCCAAAATGTGCTTACTGGCCCAGAAAGGTGAGCAACCTCTGATCCTGTATCTGAGTTCATCCCATAGAATGTGGGTCCACTCCAGCCCATGCACGCACTCTCTCTCTCTCTCTCTCTCTCTCTCTGTCTTCTGTACAACAGCAGAAGAGGTGGCATCCAGACCAGAGATGTGATTGGGTGGCAGGGTGTGAAAGGGCTGAGCTCCTGCCTATCCACACTTGCACCCTTAATCCCAGGTGCTGACCATTAGGGCTTTGGCATGAGAAGCATTTGGCTCTTTAGGGAATTATAGGGACAGAACTACCCAAACTGTTTAGAAACTTATTTATGTATGCTACTACAGTGGCAAGAATGTTACTTGCCCCAAAATGGTAGATGTCCCAGCAAAAGAAGAATGGATACAAAAAACTTATGGAATATGCAGAAATGGCGAAACTTACTGGAAAAATAAGAAATCAAGATAACAAACTTCTTATAAAAGAATGGAAATGGTTTATTGAATCTTTACAGATAAATTGTAAACAGATAAGAACATTGGCAAGATTATTGTAATAACCTGCAATTTAATAAGAGTATATTTTTAAAGTAGATGAATAAATGAACAAATTAAGTTAATTTGGATACTGTATGCAGAAGATATTAAAAATAAATTTAGGGAACCACAGAAAGAGAGGGAAAGAAGCCAAGTTTTGAAATGTTAAAATGACTGTGAAATTATTGAAATGTATAAATCTGAAAATTATAAGTACATTTTTAAAGAGAGAGAGAGAGAGAGAGAAACATTTGGCTCTTGCCTCAGTCTGTGGACGGTCCCCTTCCAGGTGGTTGAGATTGCCAGCCTGACGGAGCACCTGCTGACAGAGTGCGACAAAAAGGACAACTTTGACAAGTGTCCGCGCTGCTGCGAAGCCCTGCCAAAGGACGAGCTGCCTCGGCATGTCAAGGGAAAGGCCTGCAACCGTAAGGAAGAGCGGGGCTCTGGGTGGGCTGGCAGGGAGCAGGCACAGCGGCCTCCGCCAACCAGGCCCCCTCCAGACATTTTGGACTCCCATCAGCCGAAGCCAGCATGAGATTGGGACATGCGGTCTGCAATGACATCTCTCTGCTTTCTCCTCTTTCCAGCTGCCAAGCCTGAAAAAGTGGCCAATCACTGTCCGTTGTGCCATGAGAATTTCACGCCAGGAGAGGAGGTGAGAGCCATCGCCCTTAACTTGGCCAGTCACTGCTTAAAGAGAGGGAAAGGAAGGGTTGACCTTACAAGAAGGGTTATCCTCCAATCTTGGTTGACCAGATGAAGTCCGGCTCACGCAGCTAGAATTGCATAGCACCTTGCCTGTCTTGTTGTATTAGCAGCTTGGCACAGCAGCAAGGCAGTGTGAAACAAGCATAGTGGGCAGCTCCACAGAAGTGCTCTCGATGCAGCTATAGCATCTCTCTGGGATGAATTCATCTTCCTATTTGGCTCCAGCTGCTTGATTTGTGTCCGTTTGATCCTGCCCTTTCCCCATAGGTGGTTCTCTCCCGGCCCCCTTTTATCTTCCCAACCACCCTGCAAGGTGGGCCAGAGGTAGATGTCACGAGAGCAGCATAGCAGAAAGCAGGGACCCCAACTCTTTCACACAGTGCACAGTTAGACGGTGGTGTTGGCTGCCAGAAGATGCAGAGATGGACCCTAACTTTCCTGGCTATAAGGCGGGGTAGACTCATAGAGAAGGCTAAGGCAGTCAATGACCCCTAGTCATTATGACCGTGCCCTTTGACCAATATTAGACACAATGCATTCCCAATTACCTGGGTGTGGGGAGGCTATTGCATTTACTCCCTGTCTATCCATTTCCCAGAGACATCTGATTGGTGCTAGGCTGGATGCCCCTTTGGTTTCATCCAGCAAGGCTCTTTTTTCCAGGTTCTTCACCTTACGTGCTGCATCTCTTCCCTACCCCCGGCCTGCTTGATTTCATTATCTGTGTTAAAGACCTGATCCCTTTTTGACCTTCTCCCCTCCTTCCTTTCCCCATAGGCCTGGAAGGTGCACCTCATGGGCAAAGACGGCTGCCGCATGAACCTGAGACGGGCCCAGTCCTTGAACAAGAGCATGCCAATGCAGCCAGTTACCGGTACAGCCTCCATTGTTGGTTTCACACAGATGATGCTTAGGCAGCAGGGTGGTGTCTGTTTGCCTCTCCAGAGCATGAGGCAGCTTTCTTCCAGCATCCGGACACCTACAGGTGTCCCTTTTGTAAAAAAAAAACGTGGGAAGCTGAGACTCGAAGGATGTGTGTATGTTTTGTGTGGGAGACACATCTCCACACTCACCTGGGGAACCTGGGGTTGTACACTCAGCCCCGCAGGCATGAACGAGAGTGCATTGTGAACGAGGCGTATCCTGCAATGGCGCCTGCATTCTTCTCTGTCTAAACTCAAACACTCTTCTCCCCCACCCCAAATTTTCAGGCAGGCCTGTTGGAGCACCTCTCAACAGATCCGGGCCGACGGGCATGAAGCTTCGCTCCCCATCGGTTGGCAGCAAGATCCCCACCCCACGAGGAGGCATGAATAAAAGCACTGGCAGAACGTATGCAAAGCGATGACGCGGATCTCTTCTTTCCTTTTGGCTCCGCAACCGGCTGCACTTTACGTATCTCGCTCTAAGATTCTGCTTGCAGATAGCGGCGGTACCTTGCCTCACACTCCTCTCCTTCCCCAAGTGGCACAGTTATAAGCCAATCGTGTCTCTGTATGATTGTTTGGCTCCGATAGGTTGGTCCTCTCTTCCCTGGGGATTGTCCACACAGGTGGAGAAGTTGCACATCAAAAACTCCATCTGGTGGGTGCTCACTCCTCGACTGTGATCTCTTGCAGCACAAAAGCAGGGGGAAGAGGAAGCCTTGTCTAAGCCTTCTTACACCCTCTAGTTTCTGGGTCACTTTCTCCTTGCACTACAGGCCCAGGCACAAGGAGGTGGGTTCTTATGTTACATGGGTTGTCTGAATTTGGTGGGATTTGCCATGCCAGTCTTTCTCCTAGTTCTCCTAGCCCTACCTAGTTCTCATAAGAATTTCTCTAGGCAGTGACTTACAGTCTAGGCTCAGCCTGAAGCATTTGCCCATGAGGTGTGTTCTACACATTAGGATCTGTTGCGTCTCCTGCTGCTCTTGCAGATTCCCCACTGGATTCTGTGGGGTTTCTGCAGGAGATGTTCCCCACATAAGTCTGATGTGTTTGTCTCCCACTCTGCTGCTCTTATTGTCCCCCCCCCAAAAAAAAAAACCCTACCACCTGAGGCACCCTAGGAAGGCCATGCCTGTTCCTTGTTCATAATCAGATACAAGAGAAATGCAGATTTAAGCCCCACAAACTAGGCAGCCGGGCTGCCAACCATAGGCCTTTCTGCCCTCTTCCTGTCTGGTTGAAAGGTACATTCCTCACCCTATTTTCTAGAAAGTTTTGCTGATCCACCATCACCTCCAAATGCACATATGAGAGAACTGCAGGGGCCAATAAATATTGGCCTAAGAACCAGTTTGTGCCATTTGGGTGGTATGGGGGGTACAGCTTTTGGCTGTTCCATTTCATCTTTCAAGTGGGGGGTAGGAGTGGGAATTGCATGCTTAAATGCTTGCATACTTTGTTAAAAAAAGAAACCTCTCCAATGTCAGAGGAAAGGGCTCTCACCTGGCCTTCTCCTTGACATACTAGAGTTTCTGCATACATCATGGATGGACAGCTGATGGCCCTCCAACGGTTGTATCCAACCTAGTTCTACTCAGAGTAGACCCACCGAAAGCAGTGAGTTATGCCAATAAACATCAACGGGACGCACTTTGGGTACAACCCCAGAGGTTGTGGGACTCCAGCTCCCATCAGCCCCAGCCCACAACGTTTGGAGGTCCACAGGCTCCCCATCCCTTGAATCCTTGGGATGTTTTCATTTTCAAAGCATTTAATTCCCCTACCTGCAGTCTAAACTACTGAGGTCCAACCAGAGCTGCCCCATTTGACCTATTTGATCATGTTCTGCTTGAAAAGATGGGGCAGACCAGAATCTCTAGAGCTCAAGAGGCAGTTCTAGTAACCCAGCACATGTGTGGGCACAGCACATTATGTTAAGAAGCAATAGGGAAGAGGGGAGAACCCAGAATCTTCGCTATGTGCAAAGCACTCTGGAAATGAGAACTGACAGGTGGTTGCAGTTCTTGCAGATCTAAATAATATATCAGCCTTGTGTTCCCAAACGAGGATTTTCCAATCTCTCTAGGAGGTTGCTCTCCCTCAGAGAGCATAGCATAACACTTTGGATGATAAAACAATGCATCCATTAATGGGAAAGGAGTTCCCATGTAATGGAAAAGTTTGAAAACCACTGGATCAGGTTAATGAAAATCCTTAACAACCTCAGGAATGTTAATCAAGTCATGAAAGGGTTTAGTTGCCATCCCATCCTTCACTTTAACGGATCGTCTGAAAGGACAGCATAATCAAACTTGTTCTGCATCTTCTTATAAGATGTGTAATGGCTGGTGCGGGATCTGCAGGCTTTTGAATTGTGCAAACTCTTCAACAAGCAGAAAGAAAGGGTAGATACTACTGTGAACGTTAACCTTTTATTTTTTACGGCCTCGCAACTGTGTAGACTAGAGGGATTTTGGAGGCAACAGAAGGAGTCTAGAGATCACCAGTTTAGATGGCTTTTAAAAAAAATAGATAAGTTCATGGGGGATTGAATGAGATAGTCAGGTGGAAGCTCTGTGCAGAGCCTGCCAGCCATTAGGCAGAATGAGGCCGCTGCCTTAGGCAGCAGAAGCCCCCAAAGCAGTGTCCTACCACCTCTGCCAGCAGCAGAGAAGCACTGCCCATTTCAGGCAAGATCACATCTATTTGGGGCAATATCTCACCCTGAATCAGTGTGATCTTGCCTGAAATCAGTGCCAATGGCAGTGCTGTTTCTCTGCCAGTGACAGATGCAGTAGGAGACATACTGGTGGCACAGCGAGCAGTAGCAGGAGCAGGTATAGTGGCGGCAACAGCAGGGTCAGGCAGCATTTCCCATTTTGCCTCAAGCGGTGAAACAGGATGCACTGCCCCTGGCTCAGTGTATATGCAGATGTAACATACCTCTTTATTAAAAAATAATTTTAAAAGAGCTAGAGACTGGGCAGTGGGGAAAGCGACCCTGCTGCCCTTCTAGCCCTGCTTATGGGCTCCTAGAAAGCATCTGGTGGGCGCTAAGCTAGATGGACCCCTTGGGCTGATTCAGCAGGGCTTTTCTTAGGGGGCTTTCATTCCTTTCCTTCTGAAAAGACTTGCTTTAGCCTTCCTTTTCTAGTCCTCGCAGGTAGGGCAGCAAACCTAGCACAGCAGAGGAAAGACTTTTGATTGGGGTGGGACACTTCCAATTTTAGATGGTTGTGCTGTGCTACGAGGAGCATAAGTGGGCATTAAGCACTTGCACGCTTTCTGGCACAAATCAAACATACCTATGGGCGCGCGCACACAGCATTCCTTTTATCTACTCACAAGCACATCAAGTAAGAGTAAGGCACAGGTTGGTGTATTTATCACTCCACACCCACCCACTGAGTGAGTTGCGTAGAAAAGCTCTTTCCTGCCCACTTAAGTGGGGTCTGGGGGCCACTGTAACAGCTGCGGAACGTGCCCTGCACGTTCCACCTCCTTATCTGAGCCCCTCTCAACCCTGTTCCATCCCCACGGAAGCTACCATAAGTCAAGCCTTGTACTGGAACCTCTTGAAGCCCTCAGCCCTGGCCCATCCCAGGCCACAGATACGATGCTGTGGGTCATGATGCACATGAGCTGCTGCTGAAAGGGGCAGATGGAAACACAGAAGGGGAGGGGAGGTGGATGTTTCCCCAAACAAAGGCCTGGATTGTCCTTTGGCTTGTTTAGGGCAGAACAAGAAGTTACATTGGCAAATGCAAGTTCCCAACCCTTTTGTCTGCTGAAGAACAGGAATCCTGGGGCAGGAGAGAAGCAGCCGGGGAGCCCACTTGCGCATGCACCTAGAACCCCCGTTCACTGCTTTGACCCAAACCAGGCCTGTTTTGCATATAACAGGTAAAAAAAGCCAGTGGAGGGGTGGGGTTGGGAGAACAGCCAGTGGGATACAGATTAAATACCCCTGTTTTTTTACCCCTGAGTGTCATCCCTTTTCCTGCATTAACATGCCTTCCTGTACACCTTCCTGTGTAATCACAGGATCTTGGTGACCTTGGCTAGAAATAACCGAGTTATCTCTAAGGAGGGAAACGTGTTTGCAGGAGAAAACTTCCAACGCAGGATATCTTTAGGTGCACAAGATGTGTGCTTGCCCTTCAGATTCCCCAATCTGGGGCAAAGGTTTGTTGCAACTCCCCACCAAGCCAGTCTCCAGTCAGAGGCTCATCTAAGGGAGCTGGCGCCAACACGTCTTCAGTTGGGGTTTTCAAGACTTAAGTTGGATAGCTTGCCATGTTGCAACTTAGCCATGCTGTATGGTTTTGTAGGAAATGAGCAAATTGCTGGATAGCAGGCCTGATTCCAGAGTTTTGCACTCCTTTTATTACATCAACTTGCACACAGGTTTGTACTGCTCTGATAATAAAGGTCTATATTTCAACAAGGAGTGGTAGTGATTCTTTTTCTCTTTTTGAAATATATCTTTATTTCTGTGTTTATTGTGTTCTATATGTAGTCCCCCATTCCAAAGATTTGGTACTGGTTATGCTCTGCCCTGTCCTTGCCACCATAGCCCAATTCTATAATAAAAATATTAAAAATTGGACTGTTTAAAGAAAAGGCACACAAGCTCAGATTTGGGTGAATCTCCAGAGGAAGGGAATTCCACAGAGAAGAGCAGCTAAGAATTCTGCTTAGCCTTGTGGGTCTGATTTGCGCATAGAAGTTAAGCTTTGGGCAGCATTTTCAGCTGATGTTGAAGTCCGTAGCATAGTGCAGATCAGGTAGTGCAGAGGTGGTCTGTGGACCTTTGATGATATCAGGTGGTCCACAACAAACTTGCAAACATTTGAGAACATTGGTGTTTGGCTCAGCACTTGATTTATTTTACTGGACAACAAAGATCAAGTCTGTGTTGATCAGGGCCAAAATTTCAAGCTAATAAGGACTACTGACATGGCACTGATTTTTGACAATGATGCCAGCACTTAAGGAAAAAACATTTGTTTTTAAGCCAGATGAAAATCTGTGGCTTTTTAAATAGTATCACTTGTATATTACATAGTTTTTATTGGTCACATTCTGTCAGCTGCATTTGTGTTTTTCATTGGATGCAATCTAGCCAACTCTTCCTGTTTCATTATTATATTGGCCACAGATAGCTATGTGCTGGTAAGGGTTTCACAGGATGGAGTTAACTGAAAGGTAATACCTGCTCCCATATAGTACATTATAGAACTGAGTTTCTCATCCATTAAAAAGGGGTGCATCTGTTCCATTAGAAAGGCAAGACTAGTTGTTAAAATATTAGTTGGGTGTAAACTTTATAACATGTATGCATGTGCTTTGATGTGTACTACAACAGCAAAAGTTTGCTAAGTGGTCGGATGAAACACCCATCAACTTTCAAAAGATGGAATGGATGGGTAGGACAAAAGGTTTGGGAACCAGAGATCCTTGTCTGGAGATCCCAGAGAACCTTTGCCAGTCAGTAAAAACTATGTGCAATGGACAAGCTTTCTGGCTTGGCATAAGGCAGCCTCCTGTGTCCCTGTGGTCTTCCAGAGATTGGACTGCAACTCCGATCACTGGTATCTCTGTGATCAGGCTGGAGTGAGCTGGAATGGAGCAACATCTGGATGGCCATAGCTGCCCAATCCCTGACATAGTGGGACATGGGCCTGAAGGCTTTTTAAAAGATACATCCAGGCTTATTGAGCCGTTGTTTCATCACCTGCACTTTGAATTGGGCCCTGCATGCATCAGGGAGGCAGTTCAGATAGCCACCATTCGGCAGACATTTCTTCAGAGTACGCAGACCACTCGGACCATATCTATATGGACAAACCACCATATAGAGAATCACAGAATGTGCTTTGGGCACTTTTAAATGAATGATTATTTTCACACACAAAATTATTGAATTTTAATAACAAACAGTGTTAATTTAAATTGATTGTTATGGCAATTGCAAATCAGCTCCTCGGTTAATTCCAATCAAACATAAAAGGAAACGCAGGAAGCCCGATGTGATTGCCCGCTATCCTTTCGGGCGCACCGTTTTCGTTTATTTGACAGCCATAGAGTTTTTAGTATAGGGCGGTTTACATCCGGTGAGGGGCAACCTATGCAGACAACCATAAAGATACCATGGAAGTTGGATGTTGGGCTAGAGCGGCCTCTTCATTGTATTACCGTGCAAATGAGCAAGGGAAGCGGCAACTGGATGTCCCGTATCTACATGCTTTTCACGTAATATTTTTACTTCTGAATTCTACATTTGAAAATGTAACGCGCTGGGGCCTGCTGAATGGCGGGAAATAAATTTAAAATTACAATCAAATCTTTTTTAAGGATATCACCCATATGCGCCACACACACGTCCGCCCGCTTTTCTGCGCCCACTTCATAAGACTATACAGTATAGGACATTTCGCCATTTCCTATTTTTTCTGTTACTGACGGCACAGGAAGCGGAAGCGCTGCTGACGCCGGAAGCGGAAGCGGCTGTGCCCAGCAGAGAGAAAGATGGCGGCGGCGGTAGCAGTGGCGGGAGGGGAAGACGAGGACTGGCCGGAGGTGACAGAGTCCGGCCGGCGGGAGCTGAGCCTGGAGTCGGGCGCCGCCCTGGAGCGGCGTGTGCAGGCCGCCGGGGGCCGCTTCCCGCGGGCTCTGGGCTCCCTGGGGGCGGCGCTGCGGTCGCTGGAGGTGCGCGGGGGCGGCTGCGCGGCGCTGCGTGAGCCGGGGCCGGTCCTGGGGCTCCTGACGGGGCTGCAGACGCTGGCGCTTCCCGGCTGCGCGCTGGGCCCGTCGGGGCTGACCCAGGCCGGGCGCCTCTTGCCGGCCACGCTGCGCACCCTCGACCTCTCCGGCAACGGCCTGGAGGAGCTGCCGGCGGAGCTCGGCGGGACCGGGGAGCCCCAGGTGGTGGTGGTGGTGGCGGCGGCGGCCAAGAAGGGCTCCCCTGCCGCCCTGCCTGAGCTACGCCTCCTCAACCTCCGCCGCAACCGCCTTCGCGAAATGGGGCCCGGCCTGGCTCGCTCCGCTCCGGCCCTCCAGGAGCTGCTCCTAGGCGGGAACCGCCTGCGCTCCCTACCCGGGGGGCTGCTTCCCACGGACG
The DNA here is from genome assembly GCF_965113315.1 of Podarcis vaucheri. NCBI lineage: Eukaryota > Metazoa > Chordata > Lepidosauria > Squamata > Lacertidae > Podarcis > Podarcis vaucheri. Next base: position 66,388,436 of record NC_138765.1, on the reverse strand, counting down.
ACGGAGGTGACTCCCGCCGCGCCGCCCCTTTAGCACTGCTGGGCACCCTGGAGGCGGCGGGCAACGAGCTGGAGGAGCTGAGCCCCAACATTTCCCGCCTGGCCTGCCTCAAGGTAAAAGCCCTCGGTGCTTCCCAGTTTCTGCTTTTGTAATTAAACACTAGGAATAATGATGGAAAGCAAAAAAAAAAAAAGTTTTACAAATAAAAGCAACTCTTAATATACAGTAACAATGCAAGACATAATTCAGCATGCATGAAAAATGATGACTGTTCAAGACATCAATGTTTCTTGAGATGTTGATGATGAAAATTGTCCATCCCAGAGCACTGCTTCTTTTGCTGCTGCCATTCACACATAAAAATGTAGAGGTTGTCAGGAACGGGTGTGGAGCCCTATTATGAATGCATGAATAGCGCTGAGGTTTCTGCAATATACGGAAAAGCAAATGATCAGAGCAGGGAATGGGCTCATTGGCAGATCTACTTTGCACGCGAAAGGTCTCAGGTCTGAAACCAGAGAGCTGCTGCCAGCCAGTGTAGACAGTGCCGAGCTTGATGGACCAATGGTCTGATTTGGTATGGCAGCTTCTGTACTCACATTGGCTTGGGAGTTTTTATTGATACACAAAATGTTTTTCATTGTTGTCCGTCAGTAGACAGAACTTAAGATAACTCTTCTAGTGTCTGAATTAGAAGACAACCACTTAATATACTTTCCCCCCCTAGACTTTGGATGTTTCCAACAACAAATTATCGGAAATCCCTGTGGAGTTGGCTGACTGCCCTAAGCTGAAGGAAGTCAATTTAAAAGGAAATGCCCTCAAAGACAAACGGCTTGAGAAGATGGTAAATGGTTGCCAAACAAAATCTATCCTGGAATATTTGCGTGTCGGGGGTCGAGGGGGCGGCAAAGGAAAAGGCAAGCAGGATGGTGCTGAGAAGGAGGAGATGAGGAAGAAAAAGAGAGATAAAAACAAGAAAAAGGGCAGTGATGCAGAGGATGAGGTGGAAGAAACCCAGAAGCTGCTAGTGAAAGTTCTCCATATCTCTGAGAATCCAGCTCCATTGGTTGTGAAAGCCAGCCCTGGTGTCAAAGACGTCCGTCCCTATATTGTGTGCTGTGTAGTGAAAGGCATGAACTTCAAGCCCGGCAATGCTTTGAAGAGGTTTCTTTCAGTTCAGGTAAGGTTCGAAAGGCGATACCACTTGCTTCTGGGCATGGCCCAGCTTCAGAGGGGGATGTCCTTTGATTCAGTTAGTTGTAGATTAGGTTTCCCCAAGTAAAGATAAACCTCCCTCTCAGAAGTGAAATGGGGGGTAGCCCTACTTTGAGCACGGTGGAAGGGAAAGCAAAAGGGGCATCTCCAAGCCCAGGCATGCGGGTGGTAACTTTGCCTCCCACTAGCACAGGACAGTTAAGGGTGTATGGCTCCCCTGATCAGAAAGAAGTAGATCCTGGGGGTCCTTGTCTGCCCTCAGTGTGGTAGAGGAGAAAGGGCCAGATTGTTACACTCTGTGGAATGCCTTTCCATCAGAGGTCAAGGATTTGAGTAACTATATAACCTTTAGAAGACACCTGAAGGCAGCCCTGTCTAGGGAAGCTTTTTAATGTGTAATGTTCTATTTGCTTTTATATGTTGGAAGCTGTCTAGAGTGGCTGGGGCAACCCAGTCAGATGAGCAGAGTACTGATGATAAAATTGTCGTTATTGTTAGCACACTCCTTAAAGTTAAGCCTGTTGTTGTGACTCTTCAGCACAGCCTTGTTTTAATGACACATCTTACACTTCAGACCAAACTCCACGAGGACATCTGCGAGAAGCGAACAGCAGCCACCATCGCCACACATGACCTGCAGCTTGTGAAAGGTCCTCTTCTCTACGACGTTCGGCCGCCAGATGAATTGAAGGTAGGCTGACAGCACCAAGATTAGAAAGCCTTTCAGAATGATACCCCACAAAGGGACAGCAGCAGGCAGCTGGTGCTGTTGTGCATGATGGTTATCTGAAAGACAAACCTGCCCAGCCTCTGAGATCTTCAGGAGAGATGTTCTCTCAGTCCTGCCACCCTTACAAGCAGGCTTTTTGGGGCACGGGAGAGTGCCTTCTTAGTGGCTGCTCCCAGGGTTTGGAACTCTCATCCAAGAGTAGCTAAACTGGCTCCCTCCTTGGCATCCTCCCACCAGCTATTGAAGACTTTCTTATTCCAACCGTTTGGGAACTGAGTGTATTTTTTAACGAAATAACTTTTAAATAGTGCTGTGCTCTTTTTACTGTCTGTATTTTAATAGATCTGCTTTTATACTGTTGTAATTCTTTTAGCATTTAATGACTATGTTTTTAATCTGTGTTTTTGAATTATTACCTGTAAGGCGCATTGAGTCCCAGTCTGGGAAAAAGGTGGGATATATATCATTAATAATAACAACAGAAACTGACTCCAAGACACTTCTGGCCTTGCATTCATGTTGCAGATCATCCCCTTGGGCCGGAAGGAAATCAAGGCCAAGGACCTCCTCCGTCAGCTGCAGTCGGAGGCCGAGGAGCAGCGGAAGCAGAAGAGGAGGCAGAATATATCCGGACTGCACAAGTAAGTCTGCACCTTAAAGCAGAGCACATCCCTTGAAATCTTGCACAGAGGGCAGGCAAGAGCCAGGAGGGGTCCATGGGGAAGGGAAGCAGGAAGCGTCCTCAGAACAATCAGGATGGTTTGGAGCGGGAGCAGGAGGTCTGTGTCTTTGGAACTCCCTCCCCCAAGAAGGCTCCCCGAAAAGTCCTTTCTTTTCATTCTTTATTTTATTTAAATCACTAATGTCCTATGCTATAGCTGAAAGGGCTCCCAAAATCTCTTCTGGTCCAGCGTCCTGTTCTCACAGCATCCAGCCAAATTCCTTTGAGAAGCCAGTAAGCGGCACTCTCATTTTGCATTTCTTACTACAGAAAGTATTGATCTGATGTATAGAGATCTTTCCTATTAATTCAAGAGTGTTCTGGAAGCTTCTCTGTGTGAAAGAAACAAGCAGAAGGTTCATGATGTTTGGCTTATACCTTCAGAGAAGCTGAGTACAGCTGGCTTAAATTGGTTCTGTTTTTTCTTTCTTTTCCTTCTGATGTGGTGTTCTGTACATTGCATGCTATAGTGTTACTAGGCTGCAACTGGACAGTGCCAGTCCTGAATGTTTTGGATTTGTGACCATTATGCTCATTTGCCTTCAGTAGCAGTAAAGCTCTGCTGGATGAAATATTAATTGCCTCTGGTCTATTTTTTAATCCTGCAATGTGTTTAAGTTTTTTTCTTTGCTAACTCTACGTCAGAGTTCTGCTATGGATCAATATTGAGTAGAATTCCATGACACTCTCCCCACTTGCGATTCCCAGCAACTGATCTTCAGAGGTTTCTTGTCTGTGTTTTCACAGAGCTGTGTTTTTTTTTTTTTTAAAAAAAAGAATACATTGAGTCAGAAGCAATTCTTATTTTTAAACCTCACATGTGTATTTGCACTCCCCATCCCCTAAGTAGCTTCCATTTTCTTATTCTACCCTTGATCAGGTACCTCCAGTTACTGGATGGGAAAGAGAATTACCCCTGCCTGATTGACAACGAAGGTGCTGTGATTTCTTTCCCGCCAATCACAAACAGCGAGAAGACAAAGGTACAGATGCTGTGACTTGATTGCGGGCCAGGCTGTACATTTTCTAGGAAAAGTCTGTTCTGTGATCTACATAAATTGGGGAGGTGCGATGGGTTTGCTTCCCCCCTCTTCATACTTCCCAGTTGAGGTTTTGGGTGAAGTGCTTGCTGTGCCACGGAGGGAAGGAGCAGGGGCTGTTGCAAGAGGAAAAGTGGTCAGGCGCTCCCACCTACTGCTTCTCCACTGCCTGTCGCATCCCTGGAATTTCAAATGCAGATCTGCTTCCAGACACTGTTCCACCCTAAAAAGAATTAGGTGCCCATGTTACAGTGGTGTATGCTTTTCTGAACCTAAAAAGATGCCTACAGAATCAGGCCAGTGGTTTATCTAGTCCAGCAGCATCCTTTTCTCACATTGGCCAGCCGGATGCCTCTGGGAAGCCCACAAGCAGGACTTAAGTGCTGCAATTCCCAGCACCTGGTATTCAGAGGCATCCTGCCTCTTGACAGTGGAAGGAGAGCTTAGTCAGTGTGGTTGGTAGCCAGTGACAACATCATCCTCCATAAAATGGCATATTCTGTAATTTGGGGATTAACACAGGCTTAACTCTGCAAAAGTTGTTTTCTCACAAAGTATCCCCTCCCCAAGCTGAATTTCAAGAAGGTTCTCAATCTACAGCATGCCTTTCAAAAAATCACTTTTACCTACATTTGCCAGGGAGGGGGGTTAGTAACCACCAAAAGAGAGAGAACTGGCACCTGTAATTATTTTGACTGTGTGTCTGTGAATGTTACTGACCTAAAATGATACTCCATGATGCTGTCCTTCGTAGCTCAGTTCCATCTGGCATTTCCCTTTCTTCTTCTTTTTAAGCTTGGGAAAACCACCTCTGATGTGCTTCTGGAAGTGACAAGTGCCACAAGCCTGCAGACGTGCAAGGATGTGATGGACACCCTCATTTTAGTAAGGAGTCCCTCTGCTTCTGCCCTCTCCTCCTCATTTTGCACCCACACTTCACACTTGCAGGGTCCTGATTTATCTATTGGAGGCAGTTACGGGATTCACGGTTTAAAAGCAAAGCCCAATGTGCAAAATCAAATCACCTCTTTGTGGTTCTCTTCAGCCACTGTCCATCAGGTCTGTGGCCTTTACATATGCAGCTCTTGCACCCAGGACCTGTACCTAGTTGTCCATGCAGGACACACACACACACACACCCCTCCTTGTGTTTTGAAGTCTGCCTTCTCATATCCCTCCACTTTCCATTTTAGCATCTTCTGCCCGCCTTTACCCTAAAATGCTGCATTCTGGATTCATAGCAGCGTCATGTTGTCTCCTGGGCCTCCAGTCCCATAATAACTGAAGGGAAACCTCAGGTTCTGAGCTGGGGAAAACATTGCCATAACTCTTGAGTAACTCTCTCTATATGTTGCAATCTTCATTCCTTCACCACAGAAAATGGCGGAGCTGAACAGATCCACTTCAGAGAATACAGGCGAAGACCTGGATTCAGATCACGAATCAAATGACACTGCCGGGCATGAGAATTCAAGGCTTGAAGGCATTTCCAAGACCCTCCCTCTCGTTTTGGAACAGGTTCGGGTCGTGGACAAGGACGGGAACTTAAAAGTCCTTTATCCATCAAAAACTGATTTCAGTATGGTCTCGTCCCTCATGACAGTGATTCATTAAGCGCCTTTGGTTTCCTTTCCCTGTTGTGGGGCACGCTAGACAGCATTTGTGAGCAGCCTCCCCTTGCAGGATTTTATCGTTTCTTTAACTTGTCAGCCAGAAATCCAATGCTGTGCTTTGGAGAGGGCTTGGTTGACAGCTAAAAGCAGAGTTTTTGTGATCTCGAGAGAGACTCGAAGACCTTCTACCCAAGCCAGGGATCCACACGGATCTCTTGAATAAAGGTGCAGGATCATATTTATTTTAATGAGACACACTAATATCCACGTGGCATAATGGTACTCTATAATCTCTGCATAATTGGGCATCGGGGCCAGGTAGGAAGCTTTGTGGGTGTGAGAGACACACCCACCCTCACCTGCCACCACCACTGTAATCAGGTGTTGTGCTTTCTAGCAATACAGATGTGGCCTGCTATTGCTTCAGACTCTGAAGCCTGCTTTGTAACCTTGACCTGGGTGGTGGTGCTGCTGCTGCTGCCGCCCTCTGAAGTCCTCTTCTCCCCATGACACTCAGGTGTCTTCCAGAGTATGTGAGAGGTTGCACTGACACCCAAACTCAGTTTATGCCACGCTGGCTTTTCTTCACATCTTGCCAGCAGAGTAGCATGAAGCCATACAAACAGGCCTGCAGACTTGTGTGTGTTGGGGAGCATCTACCCCACCCTTCCTCCCTCGTGCCACGTAGAAAACTCGGTTTTTGAAACTGACGCTTCTTTCAAAATCAGTGGTTTGCCATTGGGAAGAGCCATGAGCTGCTCTCCACAGGGGCAACAAAAAGTTGGTAATAACGCAGGACCATGTACACAACCCCTCTGGTTGTGCCTAAAAGGCCTGTATCGTGGTCCAAGTTTCTAGCCTTCATTGATTGCATGGACGAACTGGGAAATGTAACAGCCAGTGATGCGGGGGGGAAAGAGTACAAATAAAGGAGAAAATGACAAGTGTGCGAACTTCCATTCATTATTTCAGTTTATGCTGAACTTTTCCTCCAAAGGGCCTGATCAGATTTTTTTTCATGTCACACCGTAACAGTTTTAACAGTAATATCGCATACCCACTCTGTGGCGCTAGTCCCTTCCCAGCGTGTTTATCATGGATCTGTAATCAGCCTGAGTTGTGCTCCTTTTCATTGGGGGCGGGGGATGCCATCATCTTATTCAGATTCATAATAAGAGTGGGGATAGAGGCAGCAGTGGCTGTTAATTTCTGACCCAGCCCCCTTAAACTTTTCTTCTGGGCTGGCTGTCTTCGTAGAATCTTAGAATTGTAGAGTTGGAAGGGACCCCAAGGGCCATCTAATCCGACCCCCTGCAATGCAGGCATCTCGGCTAAAGAATGCATGTCATGTGGCTATCCAACCTCTGCTTAAAAACCTCCAAGAAAGGAGAGTCAACAACCTCAGGAGAGTAACCTGAGCCCTGCCAGAAGAAGTGCCTGTCCGTGCTACTTTGGGGCCATGAATCTTTCTCACTCTTGAGGGCCACATTCTTATTCAAGCAGCCTTCTGGGGGGCACATTGCCAGTGGTGGCCAGGGCCACGGTCAAAAGTGGGTGGAGCAACAGGCATGACTTTGCACAGTAAGCTTGTTTCTATGCCCCTCTCTATCCTCCAGGCAAGTAAGAAGCTTTGAGCCAGTGCTGCATGGTGGTTAGAATATCAGACAAGGGCCTGGAAGACTGGGGTTAAAATCCCCACTCAGACATGAAGCTTGCTGGGTGATCTTGGGCCAGCCATTTGCACTCAGCCCTAACTACTTCACAGGGTGGTTGTGAGAACAGTATGGGGAGAACTATGTAAGCCGCCTTGAGCTCCTTGGAGAAAAAGGTGAGGTGCAAATGTAATTAATCATCATCCCCAGAATTTAAGGGCATTTCAGCAAGGCAAAAACACTCACAGAGGGTGCAAAGCAGAGCCTGTATAGGTGCGTCTCTAGGGAAAGACCCAAGAGCCAGAGAAAAAAGTGTGGCATTCCACATTGGACCCTGTGTCAAGCTTTCTTACGCTGGGTTGAGATGAACTCGGCTCCAAATTAAGCTGAAGGACTGCTGTAATCAGAATTTGGTTTAGCAATGGAGGGTGCTCCCATATTTTCAAGAGTGACGGGAAACCCTTAACTACCATCAACCCCAGTGGGGTTCAGTGAAGTTCAACAAAGTTTTGTGCATGGGCACAGGCTCCCCATCACTCTCTTAAGGCATTCGGCTATTCTTAAGGTCGTGATTTCTGCATAGCTGGTAGTTTGAGGGAGGGCATCAGAATGGCAATTTGATCCATTTAAAAATAAAACCAGGATTTGTGTTGGGGTGGGTGGGAGAATGAGAGGTCCATTAAACTAGAGCATTTGACGCGTTCCCAGCGAATGTTTATGTAAGTGAGATTTCCAGAGGACCTTCAAAAGATTTTTCACGGGCCCCTTGAGGGTCAGGGGGGAGAGGAAAGAAATTAGCCTAATATTAACAGAGAGCAGTTTCCAGCCTCTCCTGAAGCCGGCCCACCCTGGTGCATGTATATACGGGATCTTGTGTGGTCTTTCTTCTCTCCACCAACGCCCCCTGCCTCCTGAAAGCCTATGGTCAATAACATTCAAGAGTCAAAGGTTCAGGATCTCTAAATAAGGGCAGGCTTAATAGGATTGTTTTGAAGTTTTTGCTTAAGAATATTAGAGATCCCTGAATCAACGACTAGGGGTGCAAGGGAGCCCAATGAGCATCACGTCCTGCTCCCTCCCATGTGGAAATCACAGCTAAAGAATCCCTGACAAATGGCCATCCAGCCTCAGTTAAGGAACCTCCAGTGCAGAAGAGTCCACCACCTGCCAAAGTCATCCGTTCCGCCGTAGAGCACCTTTTACTGGCAGAAAGTTCTCCCTAAGGTTTTGTGGGAATCTCTTCTCATTAGAACCCATTGGTTTGGGCCATCCCCTCTGAAGCAGCAGGGAACAAGCTACCATGGAGCAGCCCTTCAGATATTTGAAGATGGTTTTCACATCACCTCTCAGTATTTTCTTTTCCGGGCTAAACATACCCAACTCCCTCAAGCATTTCTCATAAGGCTTGGTTTCTAGCCACCTTTATGACCTTGGACCTTTGGTCAACCCACATCTGCACACATTTAGCTTGTCAGTATTCTTAAACTGTGGTGCCCAGAACTGGACACAGGACTCCAGGTGGGGTCTGACCAGGGCAGACTTCCACATCATTAAAATAAGAATCTGATTGCCCCACCTAATCCAGCAATTTCCCTTGCGCTAGCTTGGTTTGTTGTTTATTTTTTCTACTTGATGTACGGCTGCAAATGAGGCAGCCAAATTTGGAGGGTGACCGTCCTGTACACGTTGCCGTCCTCGTTGCTGGAATACTCAAGTGTGATCTGCTGGCAACGAGGCATTTTCCTCCTCCTCCCTGGAGCAAACAGGGACTTTTGTTACCGAGAAAACCATGCAGCCGATCTCTGCATAATGAAAGACTCAGCCTTGTCAGTTGCCAGTGTCGTTTTTCAGCCGTAGACCACACAAGAGTCCTGTAACTCGACAAGGTCCTGCGGAGTGTCTGCATTGCCAGGGAAAGTCCCCCACTTCGGTTTATTGGAGCTTGGGATTTCCAGGGGATACATCTTCCCACTTGGGGTGATCCGGAGAAAAAAAGAGAAGCCTTAGCTGAACGACAAGGCGAGCCTTTTTGTGGAGTTCGTTCTCTCCCTTTCCAAGGCTCTGTAACAAAAAAGAAGGTGAGAGAAGAGGCGCCAGGAGGTGGATGGCAAAGCCACGAGGAGGAGGAGACCATCGCCTCTCGGCCTCCATCGCAGGGAGGTCTTTGGCCTCTGGGTCGCGGCGGGGCCTGCGTGCCCCCCTTGCCCGCGGGCTGCTGGCACCAGGGCCTTCTCGACAGCCACCGCTGCCCTTCCAGGCCTGGGCAGAGCAAAGGAAAAGCCACAGCAGCAAGCCTGCCAGGCTGAGTCCAGGAGCACGGAATGGTTCTTCTGCTCCTTCCCATCACGTGAGAAGAGTCCCTGGACATGGCGCTCTCTCTCAGAGCCTCCTCTTGCCTCCGTTGCCCAGTGGGCGGCACTCTGCACCCTATGTGTGGGGAGGGCAGCTGCTCCTGCTTGGGGAAGGCCTCGGGCGCAGAGGAACCGGGCCGCCCCACACGGCCCACGGCCCACAAGAGCCTCAGAGAGATCGGGCGTCGGAGGCAGAAGAAGAGCCGGACTGTCTCTCTTCTCGGGATAGGCCTCCTCAGCTTGACCCTGAGACCGAGCAGCGCATCTTGGACTGGCTGGAAGAAGTGAATCACTGTCTCTTCTCAACGTTGAGCTGCAGCGTCAAGCAGGAAGCAGAGGCGGACACCTCCATCAAAATCATCTACCAGGGGGACTGAAGCTGGGGAGAGGCACTGTTCTCCACCCTGATCCCCCGGGGCCAGACTTGGCCTCCAAGCAGCAAACTGACTTTGGAGGCATGCTTAAACTTTTTCTCTCACTCAGTTTGCTCCAGAAGTCCTGTTCCGTCGCCTCACACCCTCACTGCTTCAAATGCAGCTGGACGAGTTTTGGGGGGGTGGTTGTTGTTTGGTTAGGTTTCTCTTTATTTTAGCATTGTCTAGGCTGAGATGTGTATGGATAACACCCTCATTTGAAATTTGCCTCTGCTGGCAACACATGTCACTTCCTCTCAGCTTCAGTTCCCCCACGCTACATGTACAGTATGGGAATAATAGTGACCTACCTTTCAGGGTCATTGTAAGGATTGCAGGAAGTTATGGTGTATGTGAAATGTTTGAAAGCCCTGAATGACAGAATTTACACTGTAACATACTGTAAGTCTCCTCCTTCCATTGACTGGCTGTAACTTTTTTTCCAAACAACTCTTTGCGCCTGCTGGTCATGCTCAGCTGAACAGTGATTGATTATCAATTTGATTGTTGACATCAATTTGTAGAACGAACAGAGGGATTTCTCTTGGAAACAATATCTCAGGGGGGGGGGAGAGGGAGAGAGAAAGAGAGCTCTTTGCCCTGTATGGGTGGGACTGGCTTTTAAAATATTTAAAGATTTTATAAAACAATATTATAAAATAGCCCCAAAACATTAGGAAGAACTGCCTGACAGTAAGAGCAGTTTGACAGTGGAATGGACTGCCTGAGAAGGTGGTGGACTCTCCTCTGTTTGAGGTTTTTAAAGTTTGGGTGGCTATTCTTTAGCTGTGATTTTTGCATTGCAGGGGGTTGGACTGGATGACCCTTGGGAACCCCTTCCAGCTAAGATTCTGTGACCAAAGGTGATACAGACAGCAACTCGCGTTTAAAAGTCAGGATCTGCTGCACCAAGGTGAACCTGGGAACCTATGTCTCTAAAGAGGTGGTTCAAAAAAACCAGGAAACTCTGAAGTGCAGAAGGACCTAGGTGGAATTTATGGCAGCTCCAGTTAAAATAGTATCAGAGACCAGAAAAGCTTTCTAGCCTAAATCTGTCAGGTTGAACACTCCAGGGCCAGATCAGGATAAGGCAACTCCCTATGTTGTACACCTCTGCCTGCAGAATCCAGTGTAACTCAAAAGTTTGCATCCAGCTTTCGAAAGAAGGCCACCTCTCACTTTCTGTGCTTTTGGTGGGGGCAGATCTGTGCTCCCCTCGCAGAGGCCAGCGACCCACCCTGCTAGCTCCCTGCCCCGACATTCCAGTGGCGCGAAGGATGCTATCTAAACACGCCGCGCAGCTGTGCTGTGGGAGCCCTGTGGCAGGCGCATTCCTGGGCCGGTTTTCAAAGCTTTGCCTAGAGGACTCCTCTCGCGCTCTGCCCGCACGACATCCGAGGCTCGGCAGCTCGAAGGGCCCCTTGCTACTCTTGGACGGCGGCCAAGCTCTCCCCTCCTGTTTGTTTTGGCAGGGCTGGGGCCCTCCTATCAGAAACACACAGAATTCGCTCCTCTTTGGAAGCTGGTTAAAGGCAGGAACATTTACACACACACACACCGCCTCTTTTCCATTCCCAATCTCTTCAACTGCACCTCTGGAGGAAGCAGTCAGGGAAGGAGGCAGAAGCAATGCTTTAGCAGATCCTGGTTAATGTGCCCCAATTTTACCTTTTTTCTGGGGAGCAGCAGCTATTATTACATACCCTCCTACATTTCTGCAATGAAAACGGGAACACCCTATTCCATACTAATACTAATTTTATTATTTGTACCCCGCCTACCGGACTGGGTTGCCCCAGCCACTCTGAGCGGCTTCCAACATACATAAAAACATTAAACATTTTAAAAACCCTCCCTCTACAGGGCTACCTTTGGATGTCTACTAAAGGTTGTATAGTTACTTATCTCCTTGCCTCGACTCCATACTCTCCAGCATTTCTCTGTTGAAAATAGAGACGTCCAAAGGAAAAGGAGGACATTCTGGGATCAAATTAGAAACCAGGGTGACTTCTGTAAATCTAGGGAGAAACAGGGACACTTGGAGGGTCTGTTAATACTGTGTCGTGGAGGGGAGAGTTGCTCTTGTGCTTAGTCCTGCTTGAGGCAGGTATTTGGTCTGCCATTGTGAGAAGAGGAGGCTGAGGTAAATGGGCCATCAGTCTGATCCACAGTCTTACGTTCTTATAAACTGAATGATGGCAGATGATTCAGGGCAGAGAAAAGAAAGTAATTTTCCACACAGTGCGCAGTTAAACCGTGGAACTACCTCCCACAAGAGGCAAGGATGGCCACCACCTTGGATGGCTTTAAAAGAGGATTGGACAAATTCCTGGCGGAGGAAAAGGCTGTCGATGGCTACTAGCCATGATGGCTCTGCTCTGCCTCTATAGTCAGAAGCAGCCATGCCTCTGAATACTAGTTTCTGCAAACCACAGGAGGGGAGAGGGCTCTTGTATTTGGGTCCTGCTTCTGGGCTTCCCATTGGGGTATCTGGGTGCCGCTGTGAGAACAGGCTGCTGGATCTGTTGGGCCATTGGTCCGATCCAGCAGACTCTTCTTGTGTTCTGCAGAGTTCCTGGAGACTGCAGCTCAGTGGCGTAGCGTGGGTTGTCAGCACCCGGGGCAAGGCAAGTAATTTGCGCCCCCTAACCCGTGGATTTGCACCCCCTAACCCTAACCCCCAGATGTTGCGCCCGGTGCGGCCGGCCCCCCCTGCACCCCTCACGCTACGCCACTGCTGCAGCTTTCCAAGCAGGTACATTTCAGCGATAGGAATAGAGGCAGCTTTTTCTCTAGTAACAGAGATCACTTTTTAGATGCAGGGCCACAGTACCTCATAGAAAGCCACTAAAATCATATCCACTGGGCTCCTGTTGTCCTCAAACTCTTTCCATAACAGCTGGCCATTCTAAGAAACCAACTTTAAGAATTGGTGCCCACGTTTGCTTCGCTTTTCTTATGCTCTCCTCCTTCCTTCTTTCATCTTCTGTCGTGTCCTTTAGACTGTGAGCCTGTGGGCAGGGATCATCTTGTTTCTAATTTATTGTATGGGAACTTTTGGGGGTGGGGCTAAAGAGCAGATTTACCACACAAAACCCCCTCTCCAAATAAATAAATTTGCCCTGCTGCTGAGTTGTATTTTGATGAGATGGCGGGACAATTGTTGTTTGTCGAATCTCTCTTGAAACCAAAGTTGGAGGAGGGTAACACCCTCTTGGACAGACGTGGAGAAACTTGGGCACACAGGCTGAATGTGGCCCTCCAGACTTCTCTAGCTGGCCCTCATGACTCAGGCATTACACCAGGCTTCCTCAAACTCGGCCCTCCAGATGTTTTGAGACTACAGTTCCCATCATCCCTGACCACTGGTCCTGCTAGCTAGGGATCATGGGAGTTGGAGGCCAAAAAACATCTGGAGGGCCGAGCTTGAGGAAGCCTGTGTTACACTTTGGAATTCCCTTCCTAGTGACATCAGCCAAGCCCCTCTGTGGTGTTCCTTTAGGCAAGGGGAAATGCAGATCGTCACTGCCCCCCTTGCAGCGTTGGGAGGGGCTTCAAACCAGCTGAATTTTCCTCCCAAACCTTCTGAAAGATGTGCACGTAGGGAACACACACACAGAGAGGCACACCAACCCACACAAAACAAAGATGTGGTCTTACAAATCTCCTTACAGACTAATATTCCCACAGATTTATTTTCTTATGCTTTGGCTCCCTCTTGTGGTTTTAAGATACGCTGCATGTGTGTGCAGAATACAGCTGACTGTTTGCCTATTGTTATTCCACACCTTTCATAACCCTACACGCTGTCCCTATTCTGGGGGCCCTTGTCCCTGGTAGATCATGGTCCTCGTTTGGGCCTTTTGTCCATCCCTTGTTAGAATGCTCTCCGTGAGAGCTGGTCCCATACGTCAAGGTTCAGCTGCCTCCCTAAACATTTACATCTCTAAAGAGGGTACATTGTTAAACTATGGAACTCACACCCACAGGATGCATCCGGTCAGCCACTGTGAGAACAGGAGGCTGGACTAGATGGGCCCCTGGCCTGATCCAGCAGGCTCTTCTGGTGGTCTTATGTTCACCCTGTCTCTTGTGCGCAGGTGCCTATTTCATGTGCAGAAATGAGAAATCCCCTTGCAATGTATTGTCCGCTGCTTTGTACAACACAGATTGCCGAGGTGTCTTTCTTTTTTATAAATACTAAAATAGTTTTTGTTTTTGTGTTTTTCATAATCGTTGCAAAGGTACAAGTGAACAAATGCATGTAAGATTGCTTCCCAAAGGCCCGCCCCCCCTCCCTCCATGCGTTCAGATTAGATGCATATAGAGTCAGTAGCTCTATTTGTGCTGATAAATTGCCATATGACTACAGTAATGCACCATAAATTAATCCCAGGACAGGGAGTGAGAGAGAGTGACCAGACAAGCTTTACAAGCTCATCCCAGAGACCTCTGCCAAAAGAACAAGAAGGGACCAGGCTGGGAATGGGTTTACATGTTGGGGTGTTAAATGGTTGCAGAAGATTGTTTTTCTCATCTGAATAGGTGGTTTGAGAGGCTACCATGAGCTGCTGGTGGTTTCATGGTTGCATTGCCCTTTCTAGTGTATTGAATAAACACAGGCCATGTTTTCTCAAAAACATCCTTGACCTTTGTGGGTTAAAAAAAATGAAAAGAAAACTTCAAATTGCTTTGACAGTTTTCCATGAGGACTCATTCCAACCAAGCATCCATTATTAAATTAGTAGCTCTTTTCCAATGCTAAGCTAGAACTTGCCCAGCTGCTTTTGAATGGCCGCTACCGGGTTATGGGATGATCACATACAGAGAGAGTCAATCCAAAATCCAAAGAACACCTATCCTCCTGACTTTTGGCTCGGCACAAGCCAGACTATTGCAGAGGGGGAATTAGGAACAAAGCACCCAGCTAAGTAGGAAAAAGCTTTCAGCAAAATGTTGGGACAAAGCTTTTCCAAAACCAAATGAAGGACAAAGGGAAGAGAAAACTGGCCACACTCTTACACTACTTTAACAGTCAAGGGTATTTACTGAGAGTTGTGGGGAAACCCTTATTCATCTCACAGAGCTAGAATTCCCACCCGGACACAATTTTTGGGGTGTCCTGGTTCTTACTTATTGAAATATAGCAACCCTAGTTAAACCTCTCTGAGAATTGTAGCTCTCGGAGGGAAATGAGATTTCTCCCAGCAACTCTCAGCACCCTTAACAAAACTACAGCTCCTAGAATTCTTTGGGGAAAGCCACGACTGGTTAAAATGCCATGGTGCTGCTATAAATATGTGATGTGGATGTGCCCCAAGGCATGATGAATTGCTGCAGTATATTTTCACCTCCTGACAATAATACTCCAGGGAGCCAGCCAGCCGGCTGGCCATGCCCATTTCCCAGATACCGTTCCATCCTGCTGATTGTTTTCCTTTTCCAGCTGACAGCTAGCACTCTCTGGGTACTGAGAACACCCAGTGCTCATTGAGCTGTTTGTGTGTGTGGATCGTTCCCTCTTGTTTCTCAGGGGGGTCCATTTTAGCAGCAGCCCTATTGTTGCTTTATCACCTGAGGTTGCTGCTAGAGTGAGCTGAAGCTGTAAGAAGATGGAGACTACAGTGAGATAGACATTGTTTTCAAACCTGAACATGGGTTTCTCCATTATGGAGAATGAGCTGATTGGTACGAAGCCAATGATCTATCCAGCGAGGCTGCTGTCGCCTGCAACTGGTCTGACTCTGAGCCTAGGTGAGAGACGGGCGGAGAGATACCACCCATTCCCAGCCTGGTCCCTTCTTGTTCTTTTGGCAGAGGTCTCTGGGATGAGCTTGTAAAGCTTGTCTGGTCACTCTCTCTCACTCCCTGTCCTGGGATTAATTTATGGCAGTGTTTCCCAACCAGTGTTCCGCGGCACACTAGTGTGCCGCGAGACGTTGCCTGGTGTGCCGTGGGAGGGAGGCGGGCGAGTCGGGCGGCGAGAGGCGGGCGGCAGCGGCGAGGAGAGGCCGCCCAGCGCGGGGCTCTCGCCGTCTGCCTGCCTGGCTGCCTGCGTGGCGCTGACGTCACGGGGCTGTAACGTGCCCCACATAGGCACACGCGGGGCGGCGAGCGAGCTCCCTCCCACATCCCATCGCCGCTCGCTTCGGCCGGCCTACTGGGCTGTCGCAGGCGGAAGGCCTGCGCATGCGCAAGGTTTTCGCACCTTTGGGATTGCCTTCACGCCTTCCTCCTCCCGGGTCCTTGAGAGCGCGGGAAGCGGTAGCGCGAGAACGGCGTTGAGCCTGGTAGGTATTGCGCTTGCCAAGGCAGTCATTTGGGAAATGAAAACTTGCAAAGCAAGCAACCAGTTCAATCTGAAGTACATGTATGCTTAATATCCTGTATCTGAAACCTGTTCTGCCCCCTCCCCCACACTTGGTGCCATTTTCATCTACACATGCAGCAGAGTAAGTTGACCCAGAATAGTACCAATTCAGATGGCAGATGGGAGAATGACAGTGCTGAATGCTTTCCCATGTAGAACAGTCCCTGCAAATAAAAACCTAGCATATTTGGAAGAGGGATGCTAGCCTAACCATTACCTTCTATGCTGTTACTATTTTTTTATTTCTTTTTACATAAGTAAAAAGTGACCTTTCCCCATCTGGCATGGTGGTGTGCCTCGAGATTTTTTTCATGAAACAAGTGTGCCTTTGCCCAAAAAAGGTTGGGAAACACTGATTTATGGTGCATTACTGTAGTCATATGGCAATTTATCAGCACAAATAGAGTGCGCTGATGCGTAATTACGGGCAGAGCAGAAGCACGTGCTGAGATGTTTTCTCTTCCACATCTGCGTGTGGGGCAAATGAAGCAGCAGTCTTCCTTGGTGAGGTAGCAGCAGCAGCTAAGAACTTAAGTCCTGGGTTCAAAACTCGGCCCAGCTCCAAACTGATTAGGGAAGCCTTGAGGTAAGAACCAGGGTTAGTCAACTCTGGGGCTGATGAGAGCTGGAGCCCAATGACACCTGCAAGGCACTCCTGTGCAAGACATTGATCTCTCGTCAGCTACATGGGGATGATAATGCTGGCCTACCTTGCAGGGCTGTTGAGAACGTAGAGCATGAATTGGGTGCCAGCTCAAGGTGGTGGCATTCATTGAGCTCTCTTATTATTTGCTTGCTTGCTTATGTCCTGTCTTTCCTATAAGGAGCTCAAGGAACTCAACAACCCTGTGCAGTAGGTTAGGCTGACAGGCAGTGATTGTCCCAGGGTCACCTGGTGAACTTCATTGCTGAGTAGGGACTCGAACCTCGTCTCCCAGGTCCTAGTCCAACACGCTAACCACTACACCTAATAATTAAATGGGCCAGTCCTCATTGGGTGTCCCCCACCCCACCCAATTCCACTTCTGGACCCAGAGAGGTGAGAGGATCCCACTCATAGAAGCCAGTGACACTTGTTGCCATTTTGAAATGACCCATACAAAGCAGGAAGAGGTGAAATACAGCTGATGGAGGTTGTGTATAATCCCAATTTGGTGTCCCCCAGGTCTTGGACTAAATCTCCTATCATCCTTGTCTATTGGGCATGCTGGCTGAGGCTGATGACAGCTGGAGTTTTAACAAAAGGGCCTTGTTAGTGGTGGCTCCCTCTCTATGGAACGGTCTTCCCAACAGGGGCATAGCATGGGGGGGCAAGAGGGGACGTATTATTTCCAAAATTAACAGCCTGGCAATTTTATTCTTAAGTCTCAGCTGACAGCAAGAACATCTGGCAGAAAAAACTGAATTACCGTATTTTTTGCACCATAACACTCACTTTTTTCCTCCTAGAAAGTAAGAGGAAATGTCTGTGCGTGTTATGGAGGAAATGCCTACGGGTGGCATGCCTACGGATTTTCCTCCTCTAAAAACTACGTGCGTGTTATGGTCGGGTGCGTGTTATAGAGCGAAAAATACGGTATTTGGGAAGGCTGAGGTTGTTTTAAATTGTTCTTAAGTGTTATATGTTAATTTATATTTTGTATTTCTGTTGTGTGTGTTTTTTGTAAGGCCAATTAAATATTCTACATTATTTAAAAATGTGTTTGTGGGACAGGGGTTACTGTTTCTGCTTTTGCTTTATTTACTGGTTTTTTACTTTGTATTTTTAATCCTGTGAGGCACCCTGAGATCTTGTGAATCAAAGGAGGTACTGTATATTAATCTAGACGAAACAACATTCATCCGGGGTAGGCACACTTACAGAGCAAAGTGCTCTTTAGGGGACAGCAGAGCCAGACACCCTGTGGAGCTGCAGATGTCACCCATCACATGACCTGGTCCTGAGTTCAGGATTTACCTCCCATCTACCCCAAATCCAGAGTAGAAGCCTGGCTAGACAAGCAGTAGCCTTTGCATATTATTAGAAACAAAAGCAACTCAAAGGTGTGATTCCTGCATTTGCAGCGGGTTGGACTAGATGACCCCTGGGGACTCCTTTCAACTCTACAGTTCCGTGCTTTTGATTTTGCGGTGCTGCTTGCTCCCAGATAAAGAGGGATTCCAGGGCCACGGGCCTTCCTGAATTAACCAGCACACCCTTTAATTTATTTTCCCCTGCGAGGGAGGTGCCTATGAATTTATATTGGAAATTCAAAGTTGCCTAAGGCAACTTTGGTGCTGGGGGTTGTGTTTGGGGAGGGGGAGAGATGATTAGGAATCTGCTTTTTAAATAAAATAAAAATCAGTGGGTGGAGGAAACAGGCTCGTAAGCCAGCCCATCTCTTGTTCTGTGCCTAGCAAGCAATGTCTGGGCACATTCTGCAGCCAGCCAAACCCACAAGACACCCCCCCTCCGCCACCCACCAAACCCCCTCTGCACCCCACCCCAATGTTTTCTTTTCCAAAACTCCCTCCCCCATTTCCCTCGCCTCTCCTGGATCTGCCCCTTTTGGAAACTCTCTCGCAAGAAGTGAATCTTTTAGCACACAACTACCAAGGAAGAAAGAAAAAAAAAGATTGCAGGAAAAAGGGGAAAAGAAAATAACACGATCAAAAAGAATAGGGAGGTTTTCTGTTGTTGTTTTTTTAAAAAGCAAGTTTTCTTTAAAAAAGCATTTTATTTTTGGAGGCGGAAGGAAGAATCGGTCGCAAGAGGAAAAACCCTTCTGCTGCTCGCTCGGACCTCATAGAAAGCAACCCTCCGGCTGGCTGGCTTGGGTTGTTGCAAAAACCAGAAGTGAACTCCAGGCCGACCCGGAAGATTTGAACTGAGCTTTATAAGCACTCGGCGGGGAGGGGGGGGGAGGAAAAAAAAACCCAAGCTATAGAGACTGAACTTCCCAAGATCGCCCTGGTAGGGAGTGTTATCCTTTTTTTTTTTTGGAGGGGGGGAGTGTTAAAAAAAACCCCACTCCTTTTTGCCCCCCCTCCTGATAAGACTTGAGTGGCTCTATTATTACCCGTCTTTATCTCTAGATATTTATACTCTCGCCTCATGTCTATTTGCATTAAAAGCGCCCCACGTTTGCCAAAACCTCTGCAATCGAAGGTGTGTATTCTTCCGATTACTGTGTTCTGTTATTATGGAGGAAAGGGCAGAGAGGCGGACGCGCTCTCCCAGGCCAGCTCCAAGCAAGGATTGGCGAGGTTGGAGGGTGGTGGGGTTAAATTTGTGGAGTGGGGGGGAGAGAAGGGGCTAGATTGCAAATGTTGCAGCTCAGTAGCAACGCCGCATGCTTTTCCCCCTCTCCTTCTGTGGCTTTCTGCAAATGCATGTCAGTTTCAGGCTAAGATTGCAAAGGGGGGGGAGAGGGTGCGTTTGCAAATTCGATGCGCGCATTTGCAGCAGGTCTGCACCGGAGATCGTGCGGGGGGGCACTGTCTTCCCGGTGTGTGTCCCCCCCCTTTCGCCGGTCGTCTCCTCCTCCTCCTTATTCCGCCCCCCCCCGACGTAACTAAAGGTTGGGCGGGTGGAGATGGAGGAGGAGGAGGAGGCGAGGAAGAGGAAGCGAAACGGGGGTGCCCATTTTCTTCCTTTGCAGACGGATCTCTGGCTTGGGTTGCAATTTGCAAGCGGAGCATGTGTATTGGTATAGGAAGTGTCTTTTTTTTTAAATAAATAAAAGCCGGGCTATTCAAAAGAGGGAAAGATTATTAAGAATAATACGTTAAATAAATAAATAAAACAAAACACCCCTTTTGGTGCAAAAAGACCTCCGGCCAACAATGATTTAATGCAAATAAAGGCGAGGGCAAAAAGGAGCTTAATTTTTTTTTTTCCTCCCGTTTTTCCCCCCTCCGACTTTCTAGTTTTGCGGCTGCCTGAAATTTTTTTTTTCCTCCTCTCTTCTTCCCCTCTCGGAGTCCAGGCGAAGCTTCCGATTTCTCCCTTTTTTGCAGATCTGCAGAATATGGCGTCCCCGTTTCTGTTTTAAAAATAAGCGAGGCTGCCATTTTTGTTTCCCCTTTTGTCTGCAAATTTTAATAATAATAAAAAAAAAACTGTCTTGAGAGTGTTGGAGAGGCAGCCCAGGGGGGAACCGGGGGCACCTGAAAAGGGGTGTTTTGCTTTGTTCTGGGGTTTTGTGCTTTTGGGGGGGAGCGGGGTTGGCGTTGTTGCAATCTTGCTTTGCTTTTGTGTGTGTGAGTCTGGGATGTTGCACTGTTGTTTTTGCTTCTTGCACTGTGAATTGCGTGTCGATTGCACTTTTATTTAAGGGGAGAGGGGGAAAAAAAGAAATGGCTGTTTGTTTATTTTTTTTTAGAACTGAAGTTAACTTATGCGAAAGTTGGCTATGAAAATATTGCATAAAAAAGGACACCCCCTCTCTCCCAAGTTACTCGGAGTTGTACAGTTTTCTTTCCTTTTTTCCCCTTTTGGAATATTTAAGGAATGGGGGGTGGGTTGTAACTGAATTTGTTGGTTCTTTTCTTTTTTCTACATGCCTTTTCTTTTAATGGGGTATTGTGCTCGCTTTCTTAAAACAGCTTTTGCAAATGCCACGTTTGCTGAGGAATAGTTTGGAAATTAGCTGTTTGAATTGGAATGTGGTATTTTCTCCTGGTGTGGAATCTGCAGCTTAAAAAAAAATGTTGGAGATCCTGTCTCTCTCTCCCCACCCCCCTACCCCACTTTTGCAGTTCGGTAGAGAAAGGTCTGTACAGTTTCAGAGAAACATAAGCTTTTATATGTATGTGCGTATATTTCTATTTAATGTCTCCATGTGCATTTGTCTCCCTGTATATGTGGTGTTTGGTCTAGACTTAAATTTTAAGATGTTTGGTGGCCGAATCTTGTGTGGGCTCATTTGCCATTGGACTTAAAAAAGAAGAAGCAATGTATCCTAAGACAAGCATGGATTTATTTTTGGACGGTAGTGGGGAGGTGGCTACAGTGGTTGGGAAATGTGCTGGTTTTTAAAATTTCATTTATTGCTCCTCCAGTGGAATGGTGCACTGTGCATGGATCTGTGAGGCATAACTCCACGTCCTTTTGTTCAGTTATAATTTTTGCAGTTTGCCTTTTGGAGACTTTCTACCCAAAATGCCACAATTTGACCCACCCACCCCCAAATGTCGGCTTGGGTTAGGTTGGATTGGGTGGCTGTTCTTGAAGCGGGCCGGCAGAGAGGCCTTAGAAGAGGTGGAGACATTCTTGAGAGGCGGCACACAAGTTTTTGGGCCATCCTGGACTGGACATTGCTGAAAGAGGGGTTCAGACAGCCCTGGTGTGTGCATGTAGTTGATCCATTTGGCATCTTAAGACATTGGTTACTTTTGTCGGTGGCAGAGAATAGGAACTTAGAAGGTCAGGTAAGACTCGGTGATAGAGATGATGTGGTTTTGGCTCTTCCTCAAGCAAGGCCGGCTAACGTTGCTGTATGAGTTTGCAAGCTTTCGGGTCACACAGAGCTCTTTTCGATAATACTGGACTCCTTACCCCAAGAGGAATTGGCTTGGTATTTCCTGTTCTGTGTTCATTTGGCTGTGTTCATGTTGCTGTTGTATTTTGGGGAAGGGGGCTCCATCTCTGAGAACTGGGCCCTCCTTCATGTTTAGGAGCTGTGGTTTCAGACCACGTATTCATGAACAAATACAGACCTGATGCTTAAAGTTATGTGATTATGGGGAGAAGCCAAAAGAATACCCTAGCAATTCCCAAAGTGTCTACTGCAGGAGAACCGGTAATGTGCTGCTAAGAATGAGAATCCCCAGGGAGGAGGATGCTCGTTGTGTCTCTGCATTATTTACAACTCAGGCCTTGCTTCCTGGGGATGGGCAACTCTACAAAGTCTCATAATTTGGTGTGAGGGGATCATTCCCAGTGTATACTGGAAACCAAAATCACCAACACTCTAAAGGAGGCTGGCTGTTGCATCTCTGCATTGGTAACCACCTCAGGCTTCCAGTGAGGAGTCGCATCCCAAACAGTGACTCATGCAGAAGCACAGAAGTAGACTCCTGGGTTCGTAATTCTTAGAAAAACTGGTTTTGGGGTGCGGGAAGAATGAGGGCCTTCTGTATCAAACGATGCGTTCGTGAACAAATTGGGCCTAATCCTGGTCGTGGATATATTTGTAGGGAAATGAATGAAGGACCTGATGTTCAGTGCAACGCTTAATTTTTACACCATTTACCGGTATAACACTGGTAGAAAAGCCAAGAAATGTTTGGTTTGCATGCTGTGTGCTTGCTGTTATTTCTCTTGTTCCTAAATTGACCCAGATGGGCTCCCTCATGGAGAACCTCCACACCCCACCCATCCTCTTTTCCCTCACAAAAATGGTCCATGGGGCCAAACACACCCCCTCCCCTCCAGAAAGTGACCAGCAACCAAGGCTTCGGTGGAGCCTTTTGTCTTGCCTCTTGCTGGAAGATTCTGTGGGAAAGGGCACTTGGTTCCCCTCCTCCAGCAGAGAGGCCTTGGCAAAGCAACTTATTTTGAGGGAAATGCTTCTTGTGCGTTCCCCTTCCTGGTGGGAGATGCTTAGGACGGTTGATGGTGTGAACTAAAACCGCCAGTTGATGAGGGCAAATGGAGTAAATGGCAGCGCATTGCCACGCCGAATACGGCCATTAAACCGAACTCACGGGAGACAGGCTTGTGGGAAAGGGCGACTGGGTTGCGCATGAGAGCCAGAGGTTCTTGCTCCCAGTTGAGGAAACAGCTCCGGCATCATTCTTGTACAGGACGGTTGTTGTTGACCGAGCACATGTGGGCCAGCCGGAGACGTTTGTTCCTTTCATTTAAACATAAGAACATGAGGAGAGCTCTAGTGGATCAGGCCAGTGGCCCATCTAGTCCAACATCCACTTCAAACAGTGGCCATTCAGGTGCAGAAACCCACAAGCAGGTCCCATGCACAAGCGCACTCTCCCCTCCTGTGGCTTCCAGCAACTGGTAGTCAGAAGCATTACTGCCTCCAGCCATGAAGATAGCTCTTGTGGCTAGCAGCCATTTCACCCTCTGGAGGAGGGGTAGTGGTCATGGTTCAGGGCCCTTCGCCCACATCTTGGCTGACCAGAACCTCGTTGGGGATCTTGGTTTGGGGGGGGAGCAACCAGTGTTTGAAATTAGCCAGGTGCGTTTTGCCTCAGGCGCAGGTCCACTTGCGACCATGTAGAGCTCTCGGGGGGGGGGGGCCAGGTTGGTGACTGAGGAAAGCAAAAGGTCACTTAGAGAAGGATCTGGAATGTTTTCCTTGAAGCTTGGATTTGTTTTACTCTGCATCGTTTGATTTGAAGGTGTTTTTGAGAGCTGTTCATTAAAATATAAAGCGATATAGAAATGAAATTACAGTGGTGCCCTGAAAGACGAATGCCTCGCAAGACGGAAAACTTGCTAGACGAAAGAGTTTTCTGTTTTGGAGGTGCTTCGCAAAACGAATTTCCTATGGGCTTGCTTCGCAAGACGACAATGTCTTGCGAGTTCCTGCTGGGGTTTTTTCCTCCCCCCCCCTTTTTCTAAGCCGCTAAGCCGCTTATCAGCTGATCCGATCAGCAGATAAGCCGCTAATAGCGCTAATCCGCTAATCTGTCAATGGGCTTGCTTCGCAAGACGAAAAAACCGCTAGACGAAGAGAATCACAGAACAGATTCTTTTCGTCTTGCGAGGCACCACTGTAATAATAATAATTATAACAACAACCACAAACATCAATGGAGAAAAATGGTGCCTGGACATTCTGTTGTGATGACCATAACCTAGGTTTAAGATGCCATTGGCGATTAGATACTATATCTTGAGTTTTTAAAGCTGCATGTGACACTTGCATGGTTCCCTTGCTGCTCATACAAGGTGGATCAGCAGATGATCTCCCTTTGATCATATATTTAGTGGAGCAGGAATAGTGGGAAGAACTCAGCTCTGGGCTTTTTTTCCTCAGAGCGCTGATGTCTGCTGGAGTGCCAGGGTTAACAGATGAACCCTCCTGGTTCTGGCAGATAGATGAGATGATAATGAGGCTTTCAAGTTTTACTACCAATTACTATAGACCAGTCTGTGCCAGCCTTTGAAAAATCTGGGGCCACAGTACCTGTCATCCCTGACCATTTGGCCATGCTGGCTGGTGGTGGCAAGAGTTCAACAATATATGGTGGGCAGCAGATTGGAGAAGGCTGGTGTAGAGCTGGTGGAAGAATAAGGAAAATAATGGAGGAGATACTCAAAAGGTAGAGCATCTGCTTTTTTATGCAGAAGCCCCTGGGTTCAGTCCCCAAATGGCGTCCCTAAATTGGGCTGTGATTGTCGCCTGCCTCAAATCCTGGAGAGCGACTGGAAATTGGTGTAGACACTAAGCCAAGTGAACCAGTTGTCTGGCTCCATATATACGCCGGTTCCCATGCTCCTAATTCATGGTCGCAGTTTAAATGGCAAGACCTTGGGAGATGGTTTGCATTTCTGTTTAGACGTTAAAGAACGCATATTTAGCCTGGAGAAGACCGACAGGTGATATGATGGTCATCTTCAAATCTCTGAAGGGCTGTCACATCAAAAATGGAGCAGTATTGTTTTCTGCTGCCCCAGAGGGTGGGAACCAAACCAGTCGATTCAAATGACGAGAAAGGAGATTCTGACTAAACATGAGGAAGAACTTTCTGGTGTGTTCAACAAGCAGAACAGACTCCCTCAGAAAGTGGTGGACTCGCCTTCATTTGAAGTTCTTAAGCCAAAGTTGGGTGACCTTCAGTCAGGGATTCTTCAGCTGTGATTCCTGCATTGCAGGAGTTTGGCCTAGATGACCTTTGTGGTTCCTTCCAGCGATGTAGTTCCAGCTTCCGGTGGGCTTGTCCTCAAATGTGTCCTCCTACAAGTTAGAGCAATGTGGTCCGAAGTGAGCTCCTCTGAGTTCATGGAAGTTTCATGGGTATAATTCTGTGTAGCATTGCAGTTGTGCTGCCTGGCTGATCAAGGTTGTGATCCCAGGTCCGCATCTGTTCGCCCGCCTTGCTGAAGCCAAATTCCAACAGGCTCACCTGTCGCCCATCTAATATTCTATGTCGCAGATCCACACAACTGTCTGCGTTGATGCGCTCTCCTTGGGAGCGTAGCTATGGGCTGGTTTCAAAACAAACCACTTCGTTGCTTTTCATGAAGTTTGAAGCTTGAGCCCCTCTCCCAATATATAGAGATAATAATGTGATGATGATGCTTAGCGGGTTTGCAGCATACTGGAGTTTTAGGTACATGAATGCCCTGTAAGGCTGGCTGGTATTATCCTCTCTGTATTGCGGTTGGGGCTGAGGTTTAGGTGTTGGCTTGCTGTAGGGTGCCTCTTCTGCAGCTCACTGGCCATTGCTGACTGGACTGATTGGAGTTGGGAGTCCAGGGAGGCACATGCAGAAGGCATTCAGGCTCCCCATCCCTGGTGTACAGATTCAAAAGCAGCTAATTCTCAGCTGTAGAATTAAGGAGCAGGATTGGGAGCAGTTAAGAAGCTTAAGGACAACCTCTTTCCACATGAACCAAACCAGGTCTTGCATACGTCATCTGAGCCCCCTCTTTCGTGTGGCCCTTCCATGGGAGATCCGGGTAGTGGCAACACGAGAAGGGGCCTTTTCGGTGGTGGCTCCTCATTTGAGGAATACTCTCCCTGGGGAGGCTCTTGTTACATAAATTAGGCAACAGGCAAAAACTTTCCTCTTTAGCCAGGCCTTCGGTCTTCTATAAGTCTGGCCTTTTAGAGTGTGGGAGAATGTTTTTAAATGTATTTTTAATGTATTAGTTTAATTTGTTTGTTTGTTTTGGTTTTAATGTATCTGTGGGGTTTTGTTTGTTTATTTGGTTGGAAGTTGCTTTGAGTTGCCTTTGGCAACTCAATTTAATAAATAAATAATCAACTCAATTCAATTAATAAATAATAAACAAACAGTAAATTAATAAACAATAAACAAAACAATAAATGAATAATAATAATTGCAGGGTCATATTTCCAGCTCAAACGTTTAGTTAGCTGCAAGTTATTCCGGCATAAATCATACAGACCAGGGAAGAATAGTTAAATGTTGCTAGTCTCTAGTATCTGATATTCAGCTGCTCAATTTTGTTTTAGAAAAACCTCAAAGCAGTTTACAGAAAAGATGAAAGAATAAAATTATCACTAAAAAAAACAAACTGGTGGCAAGAATTTAAGATATTCAGAAAGTTGAAATAACAAGACTAAAAGCAGATTTAAGACTTGCATCAACTTTCTCAACATCTGAGTTAAGCACCCATCTCCCATTCAGTAAATCTTGCCTACCCATGCATTAAAATTTTTTGGGGGGGGGATATAAGTTTGGGAACCCTGTTGTTTCCCTGCTAATGAGTAGTTTCTCTTAAAATGTTGGGTTTGGGGCTAAAAGTGGCCCACTGTGCAGTTTCTGGTAGGCTCTAAGGCCTTCCTAGAAACCATGGGTCCTATTGCGATTTTCCTGGCACATGCTGAAGAGGCAAGCTGCTTTTCAGGGTTCATTTCAAGGCTTGGAATGAAAAGAAGTTGGCCTCTTCAGCGCATCATGCAGCAAAGTGACATTTAATTGGAAGGATGAAGAAATAGATGGGGTGACATGAGGATATTTGGGGTGCCATATAGTAGGAAGGAAAAGAGAGAGGGCCTTTCACATCTCTTCTGTAATGGCCATAAGTCATTGTTCAAGCAAACCAAATATTTTTAGGACCCATCTTATTTTTATGGTTGCAGGTTATTTTGTGGTTGTGGTTTAACAGTCCTTCCCAGGGAACTCCAGGAATTGGTCAAAGTGGCATCCTTATGCTTTAAAGGAATGGTGTGGATGTGACCTAAAGTTCCCCGATTGCAGTGGGCCTACTCTGAGTTATGGCATCACCCAAAGTGCTTTGTACCCAGAGCAGATTGAGTTTATTTAGACACCTGGCAGAAAAATCCCAGAAATCCTGTCTCTGGCAGCAATTAATTAATCAAAGGGCTGACTACTTGACATCCCAGCCGATTTGCCTGAGGCAGCCACCTCAGCAGCCTGACACAGAGGTGGGAGCCTGTGAGGGCTTCTTCCAGATGTGGTAGGCCTCCAGCTGCCATCAGCGCCAGAGGGCAGGACCAACGGCTAGAGGTGATGGGATCTGGAGTGCTTCAGGTTCCTCATCTTTGGCCTAGGGTGAGTTAACAGACGGAGTGGTTGCTTAGCAACCGACTGATGGGCTTCCCTATCAAGCCCAAGTCACTGGAAGGGTTCAGAAGAGAGCACAGGAAGTCTCTAGGGAACAACCCATAGGCTGCCTTTTGGCATTCCCTGCGAACATACATTTTGCCACCTAGTGCCTCATCAGCTATTTTTACGCCAGGCTCGCCCACCTGTTCCTCAGCAGGGTAAACTGAGGTGGCTTGTGGGCCTTTCAGAGTAATTCTCCTAATTCTGGTGGATCAGATAGGCTGCTCCTGCTGGAAGCTTACAGTCACCATTGACAGCCTTTTTCCCCCTCCCTTAATTTCTCTGAAACCTGCCTCCACGCCTTTGAAGCCGCCTAAATTGGTGACGCAGCTCGGGCAGCACATGCCATTGTTTAACTACTTGCTCCATTCTCTGGGAACTGCAAAGTTGGACTTTTGCAATGCTGTCTGCTTGGCTCGGAAGCTGCAGCCAGGGCAAAAATCAGCAGATAGGTTGTTAAGCAGGTCTGCTTGCCAGGGACGTATCACACCAGTTCTAAAGGAGTTCTACCTGGCTGCCAATATGCCACCAAACTCAAGGTGTGCACGCTAAAATTTAAAGCCCCGTGCAGTTTAGAATGCGGATGCTTGCTTTATTTATTTATTTGCATTTATTTATTTTTAAATATATGTTCCTTCTCTGGGGGAAGACCACCTGAAGCATCTCATCACAATAAAGACAAATAAAAAGAAAAATTAGCGTAACTGAAACCAGGAAGGAATCCTAAGAATAAAACAGAAGGAAAATAAGAGCAGACTCAGAACACAGATAGCACCACCATAGTCCAGCCTCCATCCAGTCAGTGGGACAGAATATCATTCAGGGGAAAGCCAATGAAGGAGCTTCCATAAAGCTTGGAGAGTTGCCTCCCAGCACAGCTCTACTGGGAGGGAGTTACAAAGGTGCAGCCTCAGATGCGGTGGAAGCTGTGTGTGGCCTCCCTGGGAAGCAGGTTCCGCAGCTGTGGTGCCACCACCAAGAGAGCTCTGCTTGAACCCCACCTGGTTTTAAATCATGCAAAGCGGGGACACCAGCAGATCTCAAAGAATAGGAAGATGCTGATGGATGGAGATGTTATTACAGGCAGGTTGGATCTGTGCCAACATCTGGAACCGAAGGCAGCTGTGCAGTTTGAGACCTTAAAAATGACTCACGCACGTGCCCAGACCTATCTATCTCAGTGATTTGTAGCTAGAAGGAAAAGACCTGCTAGCTGGTTGAACATTCCAGATGTTGCATTAGGTTCTAGGGGGCTCCTTGTGGACTAGGATGATATGGCACTGGTAAAGTAAAGCTTTGCTTCTGCTGGAAGAGGGAAAACCTTTCTATCCTTAGAAATAATTTATTTTGCAGGGTTTACAATTCGGCAGTTTCCATAACCTTGACAAACTGTTCATCGAATTGGTGAAAATAGATTCATGCAACTTCGGATCTCAAATGGTAGATTTTCTTGTGTTTGCATTATGCTCATTCTCTCTTTGAGTTGTATATTCAATATAATTTTAAGAAGAAAGGAAAGGAGATAGTAGAAAACAGTTTTTGTAAGTTTCCTCCAAATGGAGCTGATTTTTACCAGGCCAGTGGCTATTTGAATGCCTGATGCAGTACAAGTGATCCAGAAGCAGAGTCCAGAATCTGGGCTTCACTAGCTTGGGACTGTAGCCCTGTGTGTGTTTCCCCCCCCTCCTTGAATGTTTAGGGTTCATTTTCATTAGTAACAACCCTATTAGCCAGAAAGGCTAAGCTGTGCATTCATAGTCGGAGGCAGCATGCCTCTGAATACCAGTTTCTAGAAATCACAGAGGGACAGAGTGCTGTTTCACTCATGTCCAGCTTCCCAATGGGCCATCTGTAAGAACAGGAGGCTGGACTAGATGGGCCATTGGCCTGATCCAGCAGGTTCACGGAATACAGGAGGGAAGAGCGCTCTTGTGCTTGGGTCCTGCTTCCAGGTTTCCTGTTGGGGCACCTGTTGGCTAGACTTGTGTGCAACTGCAGCACCAGTTTGTTGCAGAAAAATTTCTGACATGTTTTGAGGATGCACATTCTCTGTTGCGCCGGCTTCGGCATTATCCAAACTTAAGAAGAGCCTGCTGGATCAGGCCAATCCCTATCCACTCTCTCCATGCCACATTTAATTTTATAAATGTATTATTATTATTATTAATTATTATTATTATTATTAATTCCCCGCCCATGTGACTGGGTTTACCCAGCCACTCTGGGCAGCTTCCAACAGAACACTAAAATACAATATCGTCCTGCCTCTCACTCGCCTTTTCTGTAACCTAAAAAGTCCCAAGTGCTACAGCATTTCTTCATGGGGGAGTCGCTCCATCTCCCTTTGATGCTTTTGGTTACCCTATTCTGACATTGTATTGGGGGGGCCTCTGAGACTGGCAGCCTGATGAATACACATGATATAGCACGCTGGAATGTGGGAGAGCCAGTGATAGTCCTACTCAGAGTAGACACGCTGAAATGAATGGACATTCCTGCCCTAGGTTCATTGAAATCCTTCTAAGTAGGATTTGGTTGGATACAGCCCAGGGCTGCCATCCACAGCTAAGTTTGGCAGCATTTGTAGTTCCAGGCCAAGGCTCAATCTCTAGGGATTGGCTCCCTTTTACAAGAGAGGTGACAGGAGAGCTTAATTTGTTACTTAATCCTTTTAGAAGCGCCACCCCCACACTGCTTTTCCTCTCCAGTTGCTCTCCAATCTTGTGCTTAGTCTTTTAAATTTTTGAGCAATAATTTTTTCTGATGCCCTGCCATTCCAGGTGCCAGCTCCAAGTTTTATTTATATACAGTGGTACCTCTGGTTATGTACTTAATTCGTTCCGGAGGTCCGTTCTTAACCTGAAACTGTTCTTAACCTGAAGCACCACTTTAGCTAATGGGGCCTCCGCTGCCGTTGCTGCACAATTTTTGTTCTCATTCTGAAGCAAAGTTCTTAACCCGAGGTAATATTTCCGGGTTAGCGGAGTCTGTAACCTGAAGCGTATGTAACCCAAGGTACCACTGTATTGTTTTATATCTCACTGTTTCTCTAAGCAGCTTGAACTGGCATACACAGTTCTCCCTCCCCCACAAAAAAAATTATTTGCCTTTACCCCACAACCCTGTGAGGTAACTTGGGCTGAGAGACAGTGACAGGACCCCAAGTTGAGCTTCATGGCTAAGTGGAGGAATTTGAACCCTGGTCTGTCCCAGGTCGTAGTCCTTCACTCAGACCTCTAACCACTACACCACATTGCCTTTCAAATTGGCACTACCCAAGACTGTGGGCTCCTTCGCCATTCATTTTTTCTTCATCAGTTCTATACACACAAGCGCTATTTTCAATCAAGTCTTTTCCTGCAGTCAAAACAACTCAGTTGCAAAACTAGAGAAAGGTGGTGCAAATAGCCCGTACTGAGTGGTCCCAAATGGAATTCCCCTCCACGATTTGCTGCTCCCCAGGGCTTGAGAGGCCCCTGGACTTGGAGGTTCCATTGAGCTATGTGGGGCTTACAGGACCAGCCGCAGCTCAAAAGCTCAGCTTGGTTCTCTCTCCAGGGGTTGGGCAGTGTTTGCCAGTGCATCCCTTCCCATCGGCGAACCTGCCATTTCTGCGTGGGGGGAAAACAAAACATCTTATTTATTTCTCTTTATTTCAGCAAGGCGAGACAGAGGGGGCCTCAAAAGCAGAGCAGTCCCACATGGGGCCCTAGCTTGTTTTAACAACAGTTGGGTAGGAGCTGGCGAAGGCCTGTGAAACCCCCAGGCCAGCCCTGGGCACTGGTGCTCGTACCTGCCTGCACCAGCGGGGGACCGTCTGCCGCCCGCCAGCCTGGAGCACCATCTTCACGTCTCCTCGGGCAGCTGCGGCCACCGGGCTTCCGAGGCCAGCCTGTGAGTACGAACCACGGCGCTGCTAATGTCTTCCCTTTTTGCAGAGCTGCAGCGGGGCCCTGACCTGCCCTGGCTGCGTGAACCTTGAAAACGACTCCTCTCCCTGGTATAACAGGCCCCCAAAAGCAGTCCTTCCTCTCAGTCCAGCCCATGGGCCAAATGTGGCCCTCCACACCTCTTGATCTGCCCCCCAGGACTCTCCCTGTGCCCTGTTTCATGCCCTTCCAAAGTGTTTTTGCCTGGCAGGGACGCTGCTAACGGCCTCTGTGCTTGCCTGGACAGAGAGATGGGCTACGAAGAAACTTGCAGCTTTTTGCATGGCTAAAATGTAAGCATTGCACGTGTTGTCTGGCCTTCTTTTCCCTCTGCCCACCCTGGCATTTGGCCCCTGGCCTTGTGGGCCGAAAATACCTTCCTTAGTCCTGGCAGATATGCTGTTGCATTGCCAGCTGAGACCAGGAGCTCACTTGTCCAGCATTTCCGCTACCCTGCAGATCTTTTGGGTCTGCAGCTCCCATTGTTCCTCAGTGGTGGCCACACTGACAAGGGGCTGATGGGAGCTGGGATGCAGGACACCTCAAGGGGGAACCGAGATTGGGAATCCATCGGGATTCTGTTTCCCGTGGTGGCAAAGCGAGGTGCCTTTCTAGGAGATCTCAAGCAGAGTAGGAAGGGGATAGTTTCTTCCCAAAGTATCTTGGTATTCGAGAGGTGTAACTGCATTGGAATGTAGAACATAGGAAGATGTCTTATGTGGAAGTCAGATCACCGGTCCATCCTAGCTCAGTATGGTCCGCACTGACTTGGCAAGTAGCTCTCCAAGGTGTCAGGCAGGGGTCATTCTCATACCTTACCTGGAGATGCTCTTGGGGACGAGACCGGGGGCCCTTTGCAGATGTTCCACCATTGATCTACTGCCCTTCCTCTAAAGGACATTTCCGCAAATTAGAGGTTATGTGCAGTTATTGTGGCTAGTAGATGTTAGCATGGAAGATTAGAACCTGGGTGAGTGGCAATCTCGTCCCCAGTTTGAGCCCTCCCACTTTTTAAAAATAAATAAATTAAATTGTGGATTATTTTCCCAGCTGTTCTCACTTATTGAAATTCAACAATACTACCCACCTTGCACAGAAGCACCAAATGTCTGTTGAATTACATTTCACTTATAGGTCATTTCCATTTTTAAACAAAGGTATCATTCCACAAGTTGCCGTGTGTCCTCGGAGGCCTGTAACCACTTTTTATCGACATTGCATATAAAATAAAAGCATGCAAGGTTTATTGAAAAGTAGTGGCTTCCCCACCTGATCGACTCTTTCGGACATAGATTGCCGGTTTGTCCATCAGTATTAAGCCTTAGAGTTGGGAGGTCAAGATCTCAAACAGGTCTGCGTTCAGTCTCCCAGTACACGGCAGTAAAAAATTTTGATTAATACAGTGGTGCCCCGCAAGACGAATGCCTCGCAAGACGGAAAACCCGCTAGATGAAAGGGTTTTCCGTTTTTGAGCTGCTTCGCAAGACGATTTTCCCTATGGGCTTGCTTTGCAAGACGAAAACGTCTTGCAAGTGTTCCGATTTTTTTTCGCTCCCCCCCTTTTTCTAAGCCGCTAATAGCCTTTTAGCCGCTAATCCTTTAATAGCCGCTAAGCCTTTAATAGCCGCTAAACTGCTAATAGCGCTAAGCCGCCAATAGGGTTGCTTCGCAAGACGAAAAAACTGCTAGACAAAGAGACTTGCGGAACGGATTAATTTCGTCTTGCGAGGCACCAAGTAGATCTGGGGTTGCCAATACCAGGGATTGAACCTGAGGGCTCTTGCATGCAATGCAGTGCTCTAAGTATGGAGCACACATTGCTTTGCATTTGTGAAGTCACTCTCAGAGCTTTTGGGGGCTGAAGAGATGGACAGAAATGATTTAAGTAAATGATCAGTAATAAAATTGTCGTACGGACACACTTCATTTTTGGAGTGGGAAACTGCCAAACTCAGTGCTGAATTCCTTTGCCCCGATAAAAAAATTCCTGCAAAGTGGGCGAGAGCAATCAGCCCTATGAGAGCAGGAGAGGCATAGTAGCTGCCCAAGGGTGCTGGGCTTTAGTGCCAGGCCTGGTCATAGTGCCTGAGCTAAAATGGGTTTGTATTGCATCTTTCTTTATGTGTGTGTATATCTGCTGACCTGACTGTGAGGCCCCTTGGCTGTAAGGGTCCTCAAGGCAGGACTTAACCAGATGATTGCTAGGTCTTGCTTGCTTCAGATCAGAGGATGCTGTAGATCTCACCCCGCCCCGCCCCCATGTCGCTCTGTCGGTCTGCCAGGTCACATGCTATCTACCTCCTAAATTAGGCTACTGAAAAATAGTGGGTTTCGTGTAGAAGGTGAGACTTTCTTGGAAGGTTTTGAACTGGAAAAACATTTCCGGAAATGCTTTTTATGCGAATGACAGCAACTTGCATTGGATTATTATTCTTTCCATTTTGCCGCGGAGAATTTGGAATTGGAACGTTTTCCTGTGCAAAGGAGAGTATTTTATTTATTATTTATTTATTTTGCCTCGGATAGAATAGTAGAATCCATAGATAACTTTGCAGCGGAAATGTTCTGATGCCCAGCCTTAGGCAGGGATTGAATTTAGCAGGTCTGGTTTGCTTGTGTTTAGTAAACAAAGCTAAATGTGTTGAAACTGACATGCTTGTCTAATATTATATTTGCAATTGTTCCTAACTGAGCTTAGAAATTGGAATTTTAATGTAAACAGCTTAGAAGTTTCGATGACCAAGCAGTATATAAATCCGGCTAAATAAATAAACTCATAAATGTTGTGCTTGGGGAACTTTTCCACTGCACTTCACTTGATGAAAGGACTTGTGAGCTTGGATCACAAATTCCTGCGCTGGGCACCTTTATTCCTTACGTTTTAGGCTATATGTTACCCTATGTCCTCTTTTTCCGGGATATGGCCTCTTTTTCATGGGTGTGTAAACTTCGTCATAGCAATCCATAGTTAAAAGTAGAAGTTGGCAAATGTGTCCTCTTTTTTGCTTTTCAAAATATGGCAGCAGTTTATTATTTTTTTCTACCTGACTCCGGTTGCTAGCCCTCAAGATTCTAGCAAAGAACAAATCAGAGTCTGCAAGCCTGTAGCCTGCCCACCACCTCTGTCCTAGAAGAGTTACCGTATTTTGCTAGCTATAAAACGACTAAATTGATGGTCTCTGGGAAGGCAATTTGACAGGGTGACCTGGCTCCCCAGAATCTGCTGTCCTTCTCCCATTTATTTATTTTAAAAAAAACCTTTAAAGAAATCTTTGTTTAAAGGGCAGCAGGCGTTTTCTTAGTTTTCCAGAACAAATTAAAGTCGGGGGCCCACAATTCCTGTTGGCACTCCACAGTAAACCATTGCAGCAAGAGACAAAATTTGGGGATGTCCTCACTCCTTTTGAAAGTTGGCCAAAATTTGCATCTCTCTCTCTCTCTCTGTGTGTGTATATATAGTCACATATACATATGTATGTATACAATGAACATGTGCTACCTTTTCTAAGAATTTATTTTCAGACTGGCATCTGCGGTCCTCTGCAGTTGGCAAGGTTGGACAGGGGCCATGAAACCCCAGACCCATTGCTAACTTTGATTGCTTTGCTGGGTGGGATATGTCCCAAATGTCTCCTGCTATCCCGTAATTTCTCTTTGAGTTGCTTTCCTGCTGTGTGGCATCTTCCATTTTGCCTCTCTGGCTATGAACGCATTGGAATAAAAGGGTCTCTTGCTTTTTCCCAGTCAGCTTCATCCCCTACTACTGTCCTTTGACCCCTCCCCCTCAAACCTGTCTTTCTCAGCCTGGTACACCCCCCAGATACTTTTGGGGCTGATGGGAGTTGTAGTCAAAAGCATCTGAAGAGCATGGGGCTCATCTAGATGCTTTCAGACTGGGTTTTAAACATGGATTGGAACAGTAGAGGCCGCATTTTACCTTCCAAACAAAATACTAGTGGTGTTTGCGTTAAAGGGGCGTCGTCAAAAACTGTACTGTTGAGCAGGGACAAAAATAGACTTTGTTGGCATGGTTGCATTTTTTCGGAGAGGTGGGCAACCCTATTATTTTAAGCGTTTTGTAAACTCTCCACACATTTACAGCGTTTGGCCCCCAGACTAGCAGCATCCTTTAGCCGTAGTTACTTATTTTATTTTAAAAGTTTGAGTCTGCCTAGCAACAGGCTTCCATGGTTGATGATGACATAGGCATGCAACAGGGATCTCCAGGCCAGCTTCAGAAGCGTATCTGTGTGGTACTAGATTGTCATGTTCACACATTGCAGTGTAATTGTATCCCACTTTAGAGAAAGGTGTGTTTTGTTTTTTTTCAACATACCGTTATCCTGCAAGGATGGGATGTGGCAATTGGGTGCATAATTCAGCTCCTGGAAGCCCTTGTTTTATTTATTTGGAAGGGACTCAAATGCTGGGAAATTGGGGTTGTGTTTGCTATTTACAAAGTCCTGAACAACTTGGGTCCAGGGCACCTAGGGATCGCCTGAACCCTTTTATCCCAACTTGATCACTGAGATCATCTGCAGGAGGATCCAAGGTCATTCCCTGGGTTCATTGGGCACATTTGACAGTGCCACAAAACTGAACCTTTAGTGTCATCTGCCTAGGCCTGTGGAACAACAAGATTTAGCGTGTGTGGTCTGTTTTAACCTTTCAACGTTTGCTGAAAACTGTTCGGTGCAGCCAGGCTTATGCGAGCAATTTAAGAAAACATCTTTCTGTAATAGTTAGCCGATATCTCACATTTTTAACTTGTATGTGGTTTCTGTTGCGTATCTTTATGGCTGTTATTAGAATACAGAGGTGAAGTATATGGGATTTCAGTCTGCATTTGCTGACTTGGAACTTACTAGGAGGGTTACGGAACCAAGGAGCCATTAGCCAGTATTCCCACCCCATTCCTGAGAACCCCCACAACTCCTTGGCCTCACCTTCCTCTCCTAAGTTACCCCCTCCTCAAGCACACTTATCACAATTTGGAAATACAGTGGTACCTCGGGTTAAGTACTTAATTTGTTCCGGAGGTCCGTTCTTAACCTGAAACTGTTCTTAACCTGAAGCACCACTTTAGCTAATAGGGCCTCCCGCTGCCGCTGTGTATGTAACCTGAAGCATATGTAACCTGAGGTATCACTGTAGCGGGGCTTAGTTAGAGAATCATCCAACTAAAGCATTTTTAAAAGGTTTAATTCCAGACAATACACTTGTTAAATAAGAATGCTACTTCTTATCAAATCTCAGTGCAGGTGACAGTTTTGGGGTGGGGGGAGAGCACCTTCCCCCATTTGAACCCACTCAGCGGCTTCGATTGGTGGAACTGTTACAAGTGCTGCATAACATCTATTCTGCATTTGCAATAACTCGGTCTTTTAGTGTGGCGGCACCTGCACTTTGGAACTCTGCCTATTGAGATCAGGCAGGCAGCTACTAAAAACATTTGTGTTTAGACAAGCCTGTCTAGATGTTTTATAAAGTTTGTGTGAGTTTTAATTGGTTTTTTTAGTCTATTGTTTAACTCTTCAAAAGTTTTCAATTATTGTTGTTCATTTTTCTTAGTGATAATTTTATTGTTTTATATTTTTTAAGCTGCTTTGAGGTTTGTGGATTTATTTATTTTTTACTATCAAGCTGTGTATATATAAACAGTAAAGAACGATATTTATAAATAGTAAAGAACAATATTTATTGAAGGAACCGCAAGCTAATTTTATATAGCCGCTATTTTCCTACATTGAAATCCAACCTTTCTTCCCTTCATGAAATCCCAGGTGGTTCCTAGGTGGGGCATTCATCCAGCCATTAGCGTTAGCAAACGAGTGGCCTTGTGGGCCTTCAAACAGACCCTGGGACAAAAACAATTAAATAATACATTTTTTAAGCTACCATCCATTGTAGAAGCAAAGACCAACTTTGTCTGTACTTATCAATTCGCTATTGTGGGAGCAATTCACAGTCCAGAAGAGTCTCAAAAATAGGCGAATGTGCCCTTAATTTTTAACCCTGCTGATTTAAAATTGTTCTCCCAGATTAAAATGAATTGCTTTCCACCATGTATTTAACTGGCAGGGCAAGCTTGTACATGTCTACTCAAAAGTAAGCCCCATTGAGACCGGTGGGCCTTACACCCAGGTAAGTGTGAATAGGAATGCAGCCTAAAGCTTCTGTTGATTCAGCTTTAGATGTTTGCCCTTCCTTGTCATTTTTTGGGGACCACCTGGACCACTGACAGTCTCCAGACCATAGTTTTGTCTTCCCACATAATATGGGTTTATAAATAGCTTTAAAACAATCCTCTGCCAAGGATGCTTTAGCTGAGATTCCCGCATAGATGACCCCTGGGTCCCTTCCAAACCTAAGATTCTATGATTCTGTCATATAAAAAGTGGCAAAGCAATTTCTCCTAGCCTGTGCTGCTTCATAACACTATATTTTCCCTACAGTAAAGGGGTTAATTGTTTGGTACTGTCTCCCATTATTTTTTAATATAATAAAAATTTGATGGTTACCCTAAAAGGCCACCCAGGTCAAAAGCTGATTAAATCGAATCTGGGGTGAGGTGGGGGAATTGACTGCAGGTTCAAGGCACTGGAGGTTGAAATGGCCCCGGCCTTTTTGATACCGACTAGAATTACCGTATTTTTTGCTCTATAAGACTCACTTTTTCCCTCCTAAAAAGTAAGGGGAAATGTGTGTGCGTCTTATGGAGCGAATGCAGGCTGCGCAGCTGTCCCAGAAGCCAGAACAGCAAGAGGGATTGCTGCTTTCACTGCGCAGCAATCCCTCTTGCTGTTCTGGCTTCTGAGATTCAGAATATTTTTTTTCTTGTTTTCCTCCTCCAAAAACTAGGTGCGTCTTGTGGTCTGGTGCGTCTTATAGAGCGAAAAATACGGTATGTTGAAACAATTAAGGCAAAGAGACCTTAACCATTAAATCATCAGTTTCTCACATTTATATCCCACCTTTCTTCCATCATAGGCCGAAAGGGAGGACCTGGTCATCCATTTAGGCCCTGACCTGACCCAGGCAAAGTGGTCAGAAAGAAGTGTGTCTTCGGACCATACCCTAGCAGTTTTTGATCTGAAGGGGAAGATGTATGAGGAAGGGATTAGGGGTCTGTGAATGGCACCAAGACAAGGTCATTATGGACCCCAAATACCATCCCTGTCTAGTTGTGCTCCGTAAACAATCATGCTGAATACAATGTCATTATCTTCCTATATGCATAAAAGTGTAAGGCTGTGGTCATGCAGCCACCACTTGCAGATTTGTAGTGCTGCATCACAATCCGGGATTTCCACACCAAAAAAATGGGATTGGGAAAGTGAAAAGCGAGCTTAGTAGCTACATAGGGTTGGAAAGGGAAGCTGGGGAGGGGTTTGTAGCAGGGGCTTGGCTGTGTGTGTGTGTGTGTGTGTGTGTGTGTGTGTGTGTGTGTTTATTACATGAACCGGGAGTCATGGTTAAATTAATCTCTGTGTTTTTTTAATTGTGACTAAACTGGAGAGTATTTGACCCCCAAATCAAGTTAGTGAAGTGATGAAAGTGTTAAGAATGACTTAATCCTTTCTTATTTTATTACTCCTCCTCTGTGATTGGATCATCGCCCTCTTTGGCTCTCGCCTGAGGCTAGGATTGAGCTGCCTGTCATTTGGGGAGCCGGGAGTGGGAATGTGTTTTTCCTTCCCGGAGGTGTGAGGATGTCTTTTGCCACCACGGCCAGTCCTAACCCACCATAACCACCTCTCTCCCTCTTCTTTTGCTTTCCCCGCAGGATGGCGGAGCCGCGCTTTAACAACCCCTACTTCTGGCCACCCCCTCCCACGATGCCCAGTCAGGTAAGGACCTGTTCTCCAAACATGCAAGGTCTTCTAAAGTTTCTAGTCCACACATACCCCCAAATCTTCAGAGGCGCATAGGAAGCTGCCTGACGCTGTGTCAGACCCCTCGGTTGGTCTAGCTCAGTATTGCCTGGGAAGAATAAACAGATTTATTGGCTTCTGTTTTTTCATTTTTCAAGTCTTCAGTTCACATCATTCATGCATCCATCTGAAAATTTATTTTTGAGAAGTCCTCCTGAAAATCCACCAGCATTTTAATGCGAATTGCTCGTTTTTGCAAGCTGTTTTCTCCAATTTAATGAATTTTTGTGTGTTCTGTTCACTAATATGTACAATTTTTGTACATGTTTTTTGTTGGAGAACAAAATTTGGAGGAA
Organism: Podarcis vaucheri; assembly: GCF_965113315.1. Lineage (NCBI taxonomy): Eukaryota > Metazoa > Chordata > Lepidosauria > Squamata > Lacertidae > Podarcis > Podarcis vaucheri. Next base: position 66,348,901 of record NC_138765.1, on the reverse strand, counting down.
TGGGGATTTCAAAGAAGTCCCTGCATTACAGCCCACATGTTGTTTCAAGAAGTGAAAATTGGGTACACGGATTCTCTTTCTTTCTCTCTCTTTTATTTACATCTCACCATGTTTAGCGCACATATAATTATGTACATTTTGAACTTTCAGTAAAGATGTTTAAAAAAGAAGAAGTGCAAATTAGGTAGATCTGCATTAAAACCCAAACTGAATTTCTTCTTCATCCCTGTTGTCTACGCTTACTCCTTGTGGTTCAAGATGCCGAGATTGAACTTGAGGCCTTTTGCATGCAAAGCCGGTGCTGTAACCACTGAGCTGCAGCCCTTCTCCATACTTGCCCTAACTTGCTTGCCCACACCTTTGTCCAGAAGAAAAGCGCACACTGCTCCCTTTGCTGGTCGATAACTTTTTGTTCTTCTTCCCCCTTCAGCTGGACAATCTAGTTCTCATCAACAAGATCAAGGAGCAGCTCATGGCAGAGAAGATCCGGCCCCCACACCTGCCCCCGACTTCCGTGTCTTCCCAGCAGCCTCTGCTGGTGCCCCCCTCACCTGCCGAGGGGAGCCAGTCCATCATGTCTATCCCCAAGCTGCAGCAGGTCCCCGGGTTGCACCCTCAGGCGGTCCCCCAGCCCGACGTGGCCTTGCACGCTCGCCCAGCCACCAGCACTGTCACAGGTAAGCCGGGGGCAAGGGGGCAAGCAGGCACCGGGAAGCTATGTCTTTGTGCACATGCAATGAATTTTCTGCAAGCCCAGAACAAGTGTGTGCTTTTTGAGCAGCTTGTGATATTATGTGTACACACACACACACGGCACAACCGCATCTTATTCTCATTTAACTTGCGCAATTTCAACCATACATGGTTGAAGGCCAGCTGGTTGAAATCCTGCAAGTTGAATGCAAGCAAGGCAGAGAGCTTCAAAGGCAGAGGGCCTTCTCGGTAGTGGCGCCCGCCCTGTGGAACGCACTCCCATCAGTTGTCAAGGAAATAAAAACTATCTGGTTTTTAAAAGACATCTGAAGGCAGCCCTGTTCAGGGAGGTTTTCAATGTTTGATGTTTTATCATGCTTTTCATATTCTGTTAGGAGTCGCCCAGAGTGGCTGGGGAAACCCATCCAGATGGGTGGAGTATAAATATTATTATTATTATTATTATTATTATTATTATTATTATTATTATTATTATTATTAACTTTAAGCTGGAATCAGGAAGACCAAAATTTTAATCAGGAATGGGAAATATATATAATTTACCTTAAAAATCACTGTAAACAATTAAAATAATTAGTAGGATTGGAATGACACTTGTTAAACGTTGGACTGTGGTTGTAATGGAGATTTAATAGAACTGGATTAACAGAGAAGATGCAGGAGGAAAAAAAGTTAATATAAGGACACACACACACTATTTTAACTTTAGTTTCTTTACCGGCCTATACCTTCCTAATACCTTCTGACTGATTATCTCAACTGTTTGACTGACTCCTCTTAACAAATCCTCTCCCTCTCACACCAGACTAGCCCAACCCACAGATTTATCTTATCTGTCTCTTCTAACTCCAGACTGTCTTCTCCACTCTTAACTCCCCCCCCAAAAAAAACCCCTCTGTGCTTAAACCTTATACCCAGTTAACTCTGCCCCCTGGGTTCCCATTGGTTAGTCATTTTATAATTAGTTAACCCTTTCCCTATGAACCCAGTATGGTGTCACACACCTAGGAGGGCAAACGCCACAGCTTCCTTGATGATTGTTTGTAAATTTGAAAATTGTGTATGTGTGTGTATTCTTCATTCTAAAAAAAAAAAAGAGCTTTAAGCTGGGGCCACTGGTTCTGGGAGTGCTGGATGTTCTCTTTCTCTCCCTCCCTGCCACCTGCTGGCCATGGGGGTCTGCTCCAATGGTTTGGGTAAGATGCAACCATGCTGTATTCAGAAGCTCAAGCTTGTGCCTTACCGGTGAGAGGAGACAGCTCTCTCCTAAGACCAGAATATGTGAACATCCGGTGAATCTGAATGTTGGAAGATTCAGAACAGAGAAAAGAAAGGACAGGGCTGCCAGTTGAACTACGGAACTCCCTCCCACAGGAGGGAGCAATGGCCACTAACCTGGACGGTTTCAAAAGAGACAAATCCATGGAGGAGAGGACCATGGGTAGCTGCCAGTCACGATTGCTACGCTCTGCCTCCACATGCTGGCAAATGCTTATGAACCACTGCTGCTCTGAGCTGTTGCCAAAAACCTTCCCCCTCAGCCTTCCTGGCATGTTCTGGGGCTTGTCTTAAGCTGTCCTCTCCCTCCACCCCTGGCTTCTGTCTTCCAGGTTTGGGTCTGGGGTCCCGCGCCACGGCCGTCAGCACCTCGGAATCCAGCGCTGGGACGGGCACCAGCACCCCCTCCACCCCCACCTCCACCACGCAGAGCCGTCTCATTGCCTCTTCGCCCACCCTCATCTCAGGGATCACCAGCCCCCCGCTCTTGGACTCCATCAAGACCATTCAGGGTCACAGCCTGCTGGGGGGGGCACCCAAGGCGGAGCGCGGCCGCAAGAAGATCAAGGCGGAGAACCCCACGGGGCCCCCCGTCCTGGTGGTGCCCTACCCCATCTTGGCTTCGGGCGACATCGGCAAAGAGGGGAAGACGTACAGGTGTGTGGGAGGGAAGGGGTTAACACTCTGCCGCCAGCGTGGGTGGGGGAGTGGGGTGGGGAGACCTCAGGCCCCTTAGCATGGCGGGGAGCTGGACTAGATTGCTCTTGGAGGTCCCTTTCAACTCTATGATTCTGTGTACAGAAATAGGGTCAATGATATCGTCAAAATGGATAAGAAGAGGTTTTCAGTTATGAAATCTGAATACGATCTGTTAGCAAACAATATAAAATTACTGTTGAAAATGTATAGATTGATGTTGGAATGGCATACAAAGGATGAACAGGTGAAGACCGGAAAGCTCAGGAACCAAGAAGACCAAAACTTTAATAAGGAATGGGGAAAATGTATGATTTATCTTGGAGACCACTGTAAACAGATGAAAACATTAGCAGGATTGCAATAACACTTGTAATGTAGCGGGTATTGTGGAGATGATGAAGTTATTTTGAAAAATGGAGTGCAGAAAAAGATGCAGTGGAAAAGTTTTAATAACAGAACCCCTGGAGGGGAAGGGAAGGTGGGAAGTCAGAGATTCAGAGGAATCTCTAAATTGTGGATATGTGTTAGGTTATCTTTTACAATTTTGTACTTGTGAAATCAAATAAAAATTATGTCAGGAATAGGGTCACTGTTCTTGGACTGTGCCAGTTTAAACTCGAGATAGGAGAATGGGTACAGCTCAGCGGCAGAGCACAAGGCCCCGGGTTCAATCCGCAATGGAATCTCCAGGGAGGGCTGGGAATGTCCCCTGCCTGAAAAAAAGCCTGGAGACCTGCTTTCAGTCAGAGTCGATAATACTGAGCTCCATGGACCAATCAGTGAGCAGGAGGAGACACTCCCACCAATGGGCTTTTGATGGGGGGGTGGGGCCAGCTACTTTTCAGTCATGTGATGCAGTAACATGCTGCATCATTGACAGATGGGCGGCTGACCTCTCAAATTTGACCAATCCTGATGATACTCTGACCCATGGAGCCGGAAATAGCTTCCCAGCCATGGTGTGGAGAGGAAATGCCCCAGAGAAGCCCAAAAGTGGCAACTTGTTGGATGTGCTTGCTAGGGAGCTGCTGCCAGTCAGAGTAGGCTACAGTGAAGTAATGAGCCAAGACTTTACTGCTCAGACAGACCTTTAGAAACCAAGGAGCAGGTGATGCTGGCCACTAGGCTGATGTGTCAGGGCAGCCTACATTTTTATTGCTGGTTCTAAATGTGTTTTGGCGTATTTTAATGGATGTGTTTTAACTGGGTTTTTAAAAAAATACTTTCTATTTTATAATGATGTTTTCTGACGCTAGAATCCCAACTTGGGAGAAGATATGTATATCTATATATATCAATATTGATATATATACAGTGGTACCTCGGGTTACATTCACTTCAGGTTACATATGCTTCAGGTTACAGACTCCGCTAATCCAGAAATAGTGCTTCAGGATAAGAACAGAAATTGTGCTCCGGCAGTGCGGCGGCAGCGGGAGGCCCCATTAGCTAAAGTGGTGCTTCAGGTTAAGAACAGTTTCAGGTTAAGAACTGACCTCTAGAACGAATTAAGTACTTAACCCGAGGTACCACTGTGTGTATATATATATATAGAGAGAGAGAGAGAGAGAATATATCGTGGAATGGCAGAATTGGAGAGGACACCAAGGGTTATCCTGTCCGAGCCTCTCACTGCAGGACATTAAAGACATCGTTAAGAAATAAATGATGATAGTGACTATGTTTTGATGCAGAATTGTGTCTTTGAAACGCTCCCCCCCCTTCTTGTCCTTGACCGTCTCCAGGTGTAAAGTCTGCCCCCTCACTTTCTTCACCAAGTCGGAGATGCAGATCCACTCCAAGTCCCACACAGAGGCCAAGCCCCACAAGTGCCCCCACTGCTCCAAGTCCTTCGCCAACGCCTCCTACCTGGCGCAGCATTTGCGCATCCACCTGGGCGTCAAGCCCTATCACTGCTCCTACTGCGAGAAATCCTTCCGCCAACTTTCCCACCTCCAGCAACACACCAGGTAAGGGACCTGCTTATGCTCGCTGGGATCAGTCGACTGGGTTGCCATTTTGGGTGAGCATGGGAAGCAAAGATGGCCACCAGAAACTGGAAATCCTCCTTTTCGTTAACAAGAACAAGGTTAAGTAAAAAAGCAAGCCTTTAGTCCTCATGGCTTGAGTGAGTGTGTGTCAAATGGCACACACACACCCCACTTCTTTGACCAGCAACGTCAGAATAAATTGACGCATAACGGTGCACATTTTCCAAGTTTTGTTTCCTACTTGATAGATTAAACCAGCAGTTCTCAAACTTGGTTAGGGTGGGATTTTAACATATACGAAACGGTTGTAAATATGCCTGTAGACATGGAATTGTTTTATGTATCTACTGCATATTTTGGAAAGTTGCCTCTTTGCTATGCGTTAGGACAGGACAGGACCCTAGGATCGAGATTCTGTGCATGTTTGGGTACAGTTCGGCGCCATTTTGAAACCAGATGGTGGCCCATACCTTTCAAAACCGTCCTGATTTGTAACCACTAATTTCACCATTTCCTAATATGAAATTGCTGTGTGATATTTTGCGGGAGGCGGTTTGTGAACTGAGTCAGGTAAGTGAAGCAATGGAGGAGAGGCGGAAAACACCTCAGCGTTCTCTCTTGCTGCCTTTCAGAATTCACACCGGAGACAGACCCTACAAGTGCCCTCATGCCGGATGTGAAAAGGCATTCACACAGCTCTCAAACCTCCAGGTCAGTCGGTTGGGAATTCGGGTGGTATGTGCCAGGTGAATTGGAAGTCCCGGAGTGGGTCAAAGCATTTGAGGGTTAGAGATAATTGGGGTGCATTTATTCGGTGCCCTGTGTTGCAAGACAGGACTGAGGTTTTCCTATGTTGAATATTTATGTATCTTATGCTGCAAGCACCCAAAAAATTTGTCTTGATGGTCTGCTGATCTAGCCTAGTCCTCTGCTTCCAACAGCAGACACCTTTGGGGGCTCAAATGCTTGGCCCAGAGAGAGGGGGGGAGCCCTCTTGTCTGTCCTGCGGCTTCTGAGGTTCAAAGGTATTATTCCCTCTAAAGACGGAGGTTCCACTTAACTGCTGAAGATAATAGCAAGTGAACATTATTACCTGCTTTGGGACCTTTGGGTGAAAGGCAGGTAATAGCTTTATGTATGTATGTAGCACAGAGTAAAATGAAATTGGCATCAACATTTTAAAAGTTGCAGTTGTGTCACAGACTCCAGAGGAAAATGACAAAATGCCCGAGGTCAGTTCCTAGTGATTTTTTTGTTCGCTACAGCACAGAACCCATGTGGTATAGTGGTTAGAGTGCCGGACTCAGGTTCAAATCCCTCCCCCCACTCAGCCATGAAACTCACTGGGTGTGACCTTGGGGGCCAGCTGGTATCTCTCAGCCTAAGCAACTTCGCAAGGTTGGCATCTTGATCTGAGCTGGGTGAAAGGGTGCAAGTCTCATCTGACTGCCCTACTGCAGATTTAGCAAGGAGGGCTTGATAAAAGATTTTGCAGAGATCTCAGTGAAAGTAGTAGTGTAGAAGGACTTGGGTCTTCAGAGTTGCAAGGGGGTACCTTGGTTGGTGGCAAGGTGGCTTTTTGTTTAAGGGTCTTCCCCACCCCACCCCACCCCCAGGACTTCTGAGGGCTGCCATGTCAATCCCCTGTTCCTTCCTGCCCCTTTCCCACCCAGTCTCACCAACGGCAACACAACAAGGACAAGCCCTACAAGTGTCCGAACTGCTACCGGGCCTACTCGGACTCTGCCTCGCTCCAGATCCACCTCTCGGCACACGCAATCAAGCACGCCAAGGCCTACTGCTGCAGCATGTGTGGGCGGGCCTACACTTCAGTGAGTAGCAGGGGCTGTTGGCTGGGCAGGAAGCAAGGCAGGTGGGGAGTGCAAGAGAGACACGAGTTCAAATCCCCTCACGCACTGGGCATGAAGTCTACTGGGGGTGGCCTTGGGGGGGAGGTCAGTTGACCGCTCTGGGACTAACCCAGCTCACAGAGTTGTTGTGAGGAGGAAAACGCATCAGAGTAGCCATCAATAGCTTTATGTCCTCCTTGAATTGGTCCAATCCTCTCTGAAAGCCATCCAGGTTCCATAGTTGTGAGGACAATACTCAAGTCGGGATATTGTGGGGTGTGGGTGCACAGCTTACTTTAGTTTTCTGCTTGGTGATTGCGGGGTGGAGGTGTTTCTCCCCCAGTTGCCCTGTGGGAAACTGTGGCGGGCCAGGAGATCCCCTCTGTAGATCAGGCCACTCCCCAATCTCCCCCAAATCATGCTGTGGGAGAAGGTCAGGGTGGAGGTGAAGGGAGGACCCAGACATGCTGAAATGAATCTACGTCACCGTAGACGGGGGGGGGGGGCAGCCGCTTCCTGCTTCCCTGAAACTGATCTTCCCTTTCTCCCTCTCCAGGAGACCTATTTGATGAAGCACATGTCAAAACACACGGTGGTTGAACATCTAGTGAGTCAACACTCTCCTCAAAGGACGGAGTCTCCCAGTATCCCTGTCCGAATCTCGCTCATCTGAATCTCGGGGAGCAGCCTCCACCCCCTGGCCTGGCCCCGCTCCCGTGCAGCCACCCCCTCTTGAATCCCAGAAGCGGGTAGCAAAAGACAAGGACACCTTGGCATCACGGTCAAACAACCCACGGTCCCTGCTCCGCAGCGCCCCTCTTGCCATGGGGTGATCCTCATCCGCCACCAGTCAGGACAGAGAGAGAGAGAGAGACTGGATGGAGCCCTGTTGGCAGCCAGGGAGACTGGGGAGGGGAAAGATATTTTTCGTTCCAAGTTGGTGGCAGCCAAAGACAATCCCAGAGCACTTTGAAGACGTCCACACCTCTCCCTTCCCTGTAACAGAGCCTCTGCCCCAGCCACAGGCCCCCCTTTTTTCATTTTGAATCCCCACTTCTCTCCCCTCCAAAATCCCTGTTTCACTTTAATTTCACATAGGAAATTTGTCACCCAACGGGCCAGGAATTTGCAATGCAGATAATGGGAAGCCGGACCCCTTCTGGACTCTTCTCTAGAGCCGCTACAGGACCTCCTTGGCCAAAAATGGGGCAGTGTGAGGTTATTGCTGCGGGGTGGGGGGGGGACAGGCACCCCAGGAGTGGCCTTTGGCTAGGGTGGGCACAGTGGGAGGTGAGGAGTCTCAGATGCTGCAACATCACACGGTCAGGGCCCATTGCACCAGTGTTGGTGCAAAGGATTACATCAATGCTCAGAGGCTGTGGGGTTTGCCACACCTTCAGTTAAGAGGTGGAAGGGAGTGGGGGGTTGTCCTAGAAACAGATGAGGGGGCCACCTTCGGAATATGGTTAGGAGACACACTGCAGTAAGGGAGATGGCAAGAGACTGGCAGTGTTATGCCCATTCAGACATACACAAGGCTTTGTCTGCCCATCACCTTAATCTTGAGGCACTGTGTGAAAGTTTGCCCACCTGCAGCACCATCTTTGTGTATGAGTAGCCTCCAGCCCTGCTCTCGCCTTGTATGGAAAAGGAGGGGAGGGGATGCAGGGGAGGGCTGGGTCTCTTCTGCGGGGAGTAAAGGTGGGCATTGACCTGCTCCTGGGTAATGCTGCCATTCGGCTCACCCACAATAAGATGTGCCAGTCCATTTCTCCCATCTTTGCAGAGGGCTGTCAGCTGGCAGAAGCGAAGCCCCAAGGGTGTTTTGGGGCAGAAGACAGGTGGGGGGTGGTTCTTGATCCCGGCTGCCCTACCCTTCAAGACCGATCAAGGCACCACCTTGCAACCTCTCCAAGGATGTCTCCAGCATTGGTTGGCAGGGCTGGAAGAACCTAGGGTTCTCCCGGGTCATGCCCACAGCATTGGTGGGTTCATCCCTAGCCCCAGAAAAGAAACATAAGCAAGTTGCTCATTCCAATTTCCATTTGAACATGGCCATAGCAGGCACATATTTGCAAAATAGGTGGAATTGTCATCCTTCTCCAGTTGCTGTCGTTTGAGGGGGTTTGATCCCCTTGCACCAAGATCTAGGGGGATTAGAGGGTTTTTTAAAAAAATACCCACACACCAGTATTCCAGAGAATTCTGGGATTCCCAAGGGCTCATTTGCTTGCAAAGCCACATTCCGTTGCCTTGAGAGGGTTCAGTTTCCTAGTGACCCCAGAGGACTGAGCACCTCCTAGAATGCCCCCCCCCAAAAAAAAACCTCCCCTAAGCAAGTAGTCTCTGGAAGCCCCATTGATTGAGTGGAAGGGTCCATGGAGTTCAGGAAATCTGCAAACCGCAGAAACACAGAAAGTGTGGTGTGATCCTCTGCGACTCATCTCCTGCAAGGCTGTTTTCCTCCAATTCCTGTAAAATGGGAAAAACGCCTTTTAAAGCTTTATTGCTACACTAGATTTGCTACCCAAGATTGGAAGCAGAGGACAACATTGCAGTTTCCCTTGATTGGGTGGGGGGGGGGTGAGCCTGTCAAATGGGACTTCTTTTTCACTTGCTATGTTTTGGCCATTTCCAGTTTTCCCAGATGCTACATGTGTCCCCGACTGCTTCAGCTCCAGCTCTCTCTCCACCCCCACTGCCATGAGTCAACCGGTCATCTCTCTGTGGCCACCCCAGTGGCTGAGGAGAGGCCATGGCCTCCTGGGTGCTGTGAAGAAGAACGGCTCAAAGCGCCAACAGGATGGCACCCTCTCTGGCTCTTAAGGTCTTCTGTGGCTCCTTGGATAGCTGTGAAGGGACTGTGGCATGATGCCAACTGCTCTCGCCCCAGGAGCCCATCACAAAAAGAGAAAGTAGCTTTCTGAGGTGGTGGTGCACCTCCCTCAAACTAAGTTCTCTTGGCAGTTTCTCTCAAAGTGCAAGGTAAATGGGCCACAAAGCTTCCCCAAACAACAAGACTTAAAAACCACCTCTATATTATGTACCCTTCAGTTGCGTTAAAAAACAAAAACGAACTACTTTTTTTAAGATAAACTTTTTAAGCCTTAAAAATATATAATTTTGTTTTTTATCAGTTGTTTCTTTTACTGTTTGTATTTGATTTGATCTTTTCCTTTTTTTAAAAAACAAAACCTTGTTCCCTTTTCAGTCGGTTTTGAATTGTTGTATGATATTCAATATTGTAGCCTCTCTTTTTTTGATCCGCATGTTAATAACTCTGTAAATAGGACTCTTATGCATAATGTTAACAACTTTTTTCTATATAAAGAAGCCCAGGCCACATCTAGCTAGATCCTTAGTTATTATCATTACCTTATAACTGAAAAAGGAATTTTTGAAAAGAGTTTTTTTAAAGGGTCTCTCCCTCCCACCCCTTCCCTTCAAAGAAAAGTCTTGCATTGTGGAATCCGGGACTGGTGAGAGGAGGCAACTTCTGCCTCGCTGCCAAACGCCATTTGCATTGTTTTGAAATGAAATGGGGGAAAGAAGGAAAAAATAAATAAAAAATTGCTTTGTATTTCTCTGTTGTGGAAAAAAGATAATAAAAGCGTCTTTGCAACCTTGGGCTGGATTGGAAAGCGTACCAGTCTTCTGACTAAGGGTTTTTTAAATAAAAAAATGAGATGAACAGGGATACTTGGTGAGCATTTGGGACACCAGACATGTATTGTGAAGTACTTCGGTTTTGCTAAAGATTTACAGAAAGCCCACTTAATCCAGCTCCCTGTGGTCAGCTAGATGCGTTCAGGTCCTGCTTGAAGATTTCCCACAGGCAATTCTCCCCATGTGATTCCCAGGAACTGCCTCTGAAGGTAGAAAAAGTAGCCATCCTGCCTGCCAGCCACTGCTGAAACAAGCGTCTTTTAAGAACTTCTCAGCATCCTGAGGTGACAGAAATTACGCTTGAGCAACTGAGGAAAAGCCTTGTGTGTGCCAGAGGTAGTGGCAGATGGAAGGAAAGTCACTCTGGAGAAGTCAGGGGGAATGGGATGCATTTTGCAAATGTCAGAATACCAAGCCGAAAACTTCTAGCAAGAACTCATGTCAGCCATGTGCCTGGAAACCAGTTTCCTGGCTCTGCCATGAAGCTCACGGGTGACATTGAACCACTCGCCCCATCTCAGCCTCTCCTACCTCACAGGGTGGTTTGTGAGGGCAGAAAAACATGTACATAACCTTGAGCTTCTTGCAGAGAGAGAAAGGGATGGAAATGAAAAATATGAAGGGAAAAAAGATTCAGATTGCAGTTTAGGAACCACCTCTCATCCCAACTGCATTAAAAGCCAATGAGACTCCCCAACGCTGAGGGAGCAGGCACTGGAGGGCAGTTAGACATAACATCCCCCAGTGTTCCTTAAGAGAGACTGCTGCCCCAAGGTGAGGAGGATGCTGTCTTGCCAACACAAGGTGAGTCCAACAGGATCAGGCCAGCATCCTGCTCTCAACAGTGGGCAAACTTGCAAGCAGGATCGTGAACAAGAGCCCTCTCCCCATCTGTGGCTTCCAGCAACAGCTATTCAGAAGCACGGCTGCCTCCAACTGCAATTTTCCAATCTTCTCTTGAAGCCATCCAAGCCGGTGGCCATCACCGCTTCCTGTGGCAGTGAGTTCCACCGTTGAACTCCGTGTTGCATGAAGAAGTCCTTTCTTTTCGCCTTGCAAGTTCTCGTCTTGGGAGAGCGAGGAAACAAATTTCTCTGTCGTTTTGATGTTATGATTCATCTGGAGAATCCAGCTGAATGTTCTCCACCCCTGGGAGCTAAAACGTCCCGGGACCTGCCCCCAGCCACCCAGCCCCATAGCAAGGAAGCCTTTTAAATACATGGCCTCTTTCTTTTTTTTAATTCCAAAAGGTGTTTATTAAAAACAGGAGGGGGGGCAACAGTAGAAAGTCCTTTTGCTTGCAGCCCAGAGGCTGTGGACAGTGGCCAGCACGAAGAAGGGGGGCACCACACACAAACCGTCAAAAGGGGCAGGGGGGGTGCAGCTCAGCTGCAATCCCACTCCCCGCAGTTCCTGATCACCCGAGGAAAAAGCCCACCCACTCTCGACAATCCTGAGGCCAGCCCCATCTTCCAGGGAGAGAGCCGGCTCCTCCTGCCCTGCCTTGATGATATGGGAGGGGGAGAATGGGGGGGGGGTGAGGTGTTTGTGGCAGGGGCCAAAAGGGCCTTTTATTTAAATTTTTAAGGCAGCTGCAGACCTGGTCCCAAATCAGAAAAGAGGCTTCCCCAGTAGTCCTAGATGTCAGCCAGCCAGTTTGCACGACTTGCGCTTGGCTACTTACTCATTCCCTTAAAAAAAAAATGTTTTAAAAAAACCAAAGTGTGAGGGGAGCAATACACCCCCGCGAGACTGGACGGAGATCCCTTCTGATCCTGCATGATCCCCCACGGGAATCAGGAGATCTACCAGGGCAGCTGCTTCCCCCACTGTGCCTTGGGAAGAGATATAGCAGAAGAGGAAAGGGTGCAGGGAGGGAGGAGAAAACAGAGAGGGCACTACTCGGCACCACACACGCGCGCGCACACACACACACGCCTACAAAAAAATTTAAGGCAATGGTCCTGTTTGGCTTTTGAGGTTTCAAGTAGGTGTGTCCGATCCTGGGGGGTGGGGTCTCTGGGACGCAGGAGAAGCAGCTTCCAGGGTGAGGAAGAGGGTCCTTGCCCCCACCACTAAAAAAACAAGGTTGCACGACTCTCTCCATTGCTGCAGGGGGGAAGCTAATGCTACATATTTATGTACAGCCCCGCAACGGCTTTAGCTTACGGACATCCCACCCGAATCGGGGTGCCTCCACGCCCCTCCTGTCATTGAGGGAGGCTGGGGGTGTTGCCTCTGTGCTCGAGTTGCATTGTGAAGAGTGGGAGGCAGAAGAAAGCAGAGTCCATTTTGTTCCCAGCCCCTCCCAGCCTCCGAGAAAGAAAGCATCCGTTTGCCAGCCGGGCCTCCCACCCGCCCCGGCCTGAAGGCCTCTAGGAGTCTTTCAGCATACAGATGCGGGCGTAGATTTTGAGGGCTGGGCCCAGTTTGATGTTCATGGCGCTCATGAGGTGGTCCTCTTTCAGGAGAAGCAGGGCCTGGCCGTCGATCTCTTGCGCCCGGAACTCCTCCGCAATCTCCTGGCAACCTGCGGCAGGGGGAGAGGAAAAGCCCCATCACTGTGAGAAAGTGAGAATACAGGGAAGCAGGCAGAGGGCCTTCTCAGCAGTGGCGCCCTCCCTGTGGAATGCCCTCTCGTCGGACGTCAAGCAGATTAAGAATGACACAACATTTAGAGGAGTTCTGAAATACAGCCCTCTGTCGGGAGTTTTCCATGTTCGATGTTTTATTATGTTTTCAATCATCACCAGAAAATGGTCAGAACTTCTCATAAGAGCTGTTCCAACAGTGGGATAAAGGTAAAGGGACCCCTGACCATTAGGTCCAATCGTGACCGACTCTGGGGTTGCGGCGCTCATCTTGCTTTATTGGCTGAGGGAGCCGGCGTACAGCTTCCGGGTCATGTGCCCAGCATGACTAAGCCACTTCTGGCGAACCAGAGCAGCGCACGGAAAAACCATTTACCTTCCTGCTGGAGCGGTACCTATTAATCTACTTGCACTTTGACGTGCTCTCGAACTGCTGGGTTGGTAGGAGCAGGGACCGAGCAACGGGAGCTCACCCCATCGTGGGGAATCAAACTACCGACCTTCTGATCGGCAAGCCCTAGGCTCTGTGGTTTAACCCACAGCACCACCCTCAAAAGCTGGTGAGCTCTCCTTGGTTGGAGATTTCTACGCCATCTGCCAAGGATGCTTCAGCTGTGGTTCCCACAATGCAGGGAAGTTAGGGATAAATGACCCCTGGGATATTTCCGTAACCAAATCAAATCCATCCATAAACTTAACTCCTCAAAGTAGCAACACCGGGAAATATTGGGCTTCCCACCAGACCAGAGAATTGGGAGAGAGGGGGGCAGGCTCATTTCTGCCCAACTTGGACCGCTCCAAGGTTCCCTTCCTAAGCAGGCAGGCGGAAGGCCCCAATCCTTACCGGGCAAGGACCGAATGAACTCGTAGACATCCTCCACGTTCCACTTGGTGGGCTCGCTGGGCAGGAAGTGGTGCCCAATGCCCACCAGGTCTCGGACGTGCACATCGGGCAGCTCCATGTCGCGCTCACCCTGGCGCCGGCGGGAGGCGGAGGAGCTGGCCGAGAGGGGCGAGAGGGGCTCTTCGTAGCTGGAGTTGTCCGAGCAGCGGCTGGAGTCCTCCTGCGCGTGAGCCAGCTGCAGAGACCCGGAGACAGAAATGGGCCCCGATCCAGGCGGCAGTGATACCGGCGCCTGCAAACACAGAGGAGCACCCCACTTTAGGAGGCTGTGCTAGTGCCCCATCCGGCCCAGTGCTGCCTCCTCTGGCCGGCAGCTGCTGTCTGGAGGGCTCAGTTACAACATCTGTATGTTTACTGCGCTAACTCCCTGGGGTCCTCAATTTCTTTGGAGCCACTGCCCCCTTTGGTTCCACAAGATCATAGAACAGCAGTCTGCACAGCTTATGAGAGGAAGGTAACCACACAATAAAATACAGAACAGGAACGATTCATTGTGCGTTTATTCAGAACCCAACGGGAATTATTTACTTAATTCAACAAAACTGAGAAACTTTTCGAAATTACACTACAATATGCCAAAATGTGAATGCAGTAATAATATTAACGAACATCAGCAACATTAGATGAAGAAAAAAGGGAAGGAACCATTGGCTAACTCCGCTTTAGCAATATCGTCTCCCTTTTGTAATCTTTTTTTTGCAGACTGTGCAAAAAGAACTTCTGAGACAGCTCAGAAGAAACTGAACTGGGCATTCCTGTTCCCACACATCAGCAAGGAAATCTTTCCCTTGGATCTCTGCATAAATTATGGGCAGATTAACATGCAGCGAATAATACCTTTCCCCTGAACTTGACTCTTGAGATCTTTCAATTATTAAAATTTAGTTAAGAAATTATCATTACAAATGAACCCAGCACCGCCTGAAAGCAAATGTCCACTCTGCAGCTGAGAACTCTTCTTCCAAGCATGTGTAGCAAACAATTTGTTATCATGTTCCGGGGGGACAGTGTGGTGTAGTGGTTAGGGTGCAGGACTAGGACCTGGGAAAGAACTAGGTTTAAGTCCCCTTCTCATTGGTCATGAAGCTCATTGGGCCAGTCACTGCCTCTTAGCTTCCCCTCTTAGCCAGTCACTTGTTGTGAGGATAACATGGGAAAGCGGCCCATGAGACCCGGGTTCAAATCCCCACTTGGTCATGGATAAAGATTCATGGGTGTGGCCTTGGGCACTTAGCCACTGCCTTTTCTCAGCCTAACCTGCTTCACAGGGTTTTGAGGAGGGGATTAAATGTGGCAGTTCCTCCATGCAGGACCCCAATTGGGCCCATTTTAGAGGTCGGAAACTGAGGACTCTGGGGAAGAAGAAAGATAAAACCATGCACTATGCTCCTCTTGGGCCTGTGGCAGATGCACTGGAGGGAGACACAAAGAGATACCTGATGCTCCCAAATTTCTCCTCCGCTGTGCACAAAAGTTCCTTGCCCCTGGATAACTCCAGAAGGCTCTTACCTGCTTCTTGTTCTCTTTGCTGAGAGGGGGAAGGGAGCCCTTGCAGGTCCGACGCCTGCCATGTGGAGGCGTGTTGGGCTTCTGAAGCTTGCTGCGGTCTGGGTGGAAGAGCCCCACACGCTTTGTGCAACCCACGTTGTACCTGAGAGAGAGAGAGAAGGTCAAAGCCTGTGCGTGGCCAACGTTCCAACCTTGTATTATTAATTATGATTGTTTTTATTTCTACCCCTCCTTCTCCCACCCCGCCAACTCGCAAATTAAAACAAGACTGGGCAAAATACAAAAAGCTTAAAATCATACAAGGTATTTTATTGGGTTGTTGTTTTTATTTTGATGGTATATTTTGTGGTTTTTATGTTTTTATTTCGTTCTGTGAATAGCTCTGAGAACTCCGGGTATAGGATGGAATTTAAATCCAATTAATAATATTAATAATTTCTAGAAAGTAATCAGACCCAAACAGCACAACACTATAAAAAGCAACCATGTTAAAATACAGACGATAAAAGCAGTGCAGCCCAGTGTGTGTGTAGAGTAATCAGCTATATAAAAGCTTCTCCGCTGCTACCCAGCACAAAATTTGTGGAACGTGGGAATACGCCTTATAATGGAGTCAAACCCTGGGTTCATTTAGCCCAACACTGCCTACTCTGGCTGGCAGTGGCTATCTGGGTTTTCAGGCAGGGGAGATTCCTAGAGCTGCCAGCCTGGAGATGCTATCAGGACCTTCCGCAAGAAGGCAGCTGCTTTGCCCTGAGCTACGGCCCCTTCAAGGAGAAGGGCAGGCAAACAGTTCTGCCAGGGAGGTACCTCTTTGCGCAGGCCATGGAGCAGAACCGCTTTGACCGCTTGAACTTGTAGGCAAAGTCAAGGCGGCCGCAGAGCTCGCATTTCAGCTTCGGGGGTGATCCGTCATCTTTGGATTCTGGGGAAGGAGAGCAGAGTTTTTTAGGACCCCTCACCTCAAATCAACAAAAGGCAGCAAAGCCCCCCAAACCCTTGCACCCACATTTAAGAAGCCCTGCTGGACCAGGCACCTCTTAACCACAGAATGGCAGAACCGGATGGGGACCCCAGGGGTCATCTAGCCCAACCCCCAGCAGTCGATGGCTGTTTTTCCAGCCACCAGATGTGGCTCCCATCACAGGAACGTCAGGAACTGCAGACCCTTTCTCCCTCCAGCTAACTACTGCCTGCACAGACCAGCAGCGTTTCTCAAGGGTTTTAGACAAGGGACTCTCCCAGTCTGGCTTCCCCCTGGGGCAACTGGTCAGCCACTGTGAGAACAGGCTCATCCTACAGCCTCTTCTGGTGATCTTATGAGCCCAGAAACACCCACAGGTTCTCCACCTTTGCAGAAGAGGGTTGTGCCAAATACTTGTTCTGCTTTTCTGCACGTTTTGATACGACACCTCTCTGCTGGGAAGCTGCCCCACCAATCCCTAACGCTCCTTGAGGGAGCAAGTGAAAGGCACTCTGCACATGCTCCAGGTCCCTCTCTCTCTCTGCTTACCTAGGCTTTCCGCTGGGCCTACCTTGTAGATAGGGGTCCTCCATTTCGGAGTCGGTGGTGGTGGTTGTGTTGTTGTCCTGGTGCTGGGGTTTCTCGGCCAGGAGGTCCTGGGCATACTTCTGCTTGAGGCTCCCCACCAGCAGCGAAGAGCGCCCCACCTGGCAAAGAACCACAGTCACGTCGAGCAGGAAGGGGACCCCCCGAGCGTCATCTAGTCCAACCCCCTGGAATCGCCACTGCCGGACGGCCATCCAAACCTCTGTTCTACAAACCTCCAGCGAAGGAGAGATGGGCGAGGGAGGTGCTTCGACAAGGGAGTCGGCGAAAGGCAGCTTGGAAGGCAGCCCCCTCCCCCTTCTCTTCTTCCAGGGAGACCCGGGTGGCCTTGGCCCCGCAGGACGAGGGGAGGGCGGACGCTCGACTGACAGCTGCAGCGGGAGAAACGCTTGGCTATATGCACCTTGGAAACAAGAGCGCCACAAATGGGAGTGCAGGGCTGTGGGTGGGTGGATTTGGCCCGGCTGGGGAGGAATCTCTGAACAGTGCATTCGGAGGCCACATTCCACACAACACATTTAAAGCGCAACGGTGCCACCTTGAACCCCCCCCCCCCAAGAATCCTGGGATGCGCCGTTTGTTAAGAATTGTTCGAAGACCCCGTATTTCCCTCCCAGAGCTACAATTCCTGGAGTGGTTTAAGAATCAATAGCTCTTCCCAGGGAACTCTGGGATCTGTAGCTGGGAAGGGAGGATAAGGGAGTCTCCCCTACAACTTGCAGCACCTGTAACAAACTACAGCTCCTCTAATTATTTGGGGGAAGCCACGGCTGCTTCAAGCGGCATCGCAGCACTTGAAATGCGCTTGGGACTTGGTAAGATTTTATATTGCGAGGAGGGACCCTGGGCTCCCTTGCATCACCCCAACCATGTAAACCAGCTCCCCCCCCCCCCCGCGCTCCGACCAGTTTCTCTGCCCCCTCCAGTCCCAGCCAAGTTCACTCTCCCCCCACAGCCTTTGTGAAAAGAGAAACGCCAGGGTGTGGGTGGGTGAAACCCTTTGCCTTCTGCACGTGCCCAAACACAACCCTCAAGTTTTCTTGCAATGGGATTTCAATGCCCACCCTTCCCAAAGCCCCACAACAAAGGCAGCCCACCAACACCTACCCATGCACTGCCCTGGGGCTCCCCCACCCCCAACTCAACCCACCCCCCGCCAGGTTTGTTGGCTACCTACCGGGAACGGCTCAGCCCCCTCCTGGATCACAAACCCCTCGATGACGTGGGTCAGGATCTGTGGCTTCACAATGGCTTGGTGCGGCTTGTTCTCACCGTTCTGAGGGGCGCCGGCGACGGTGGAGGCAGAGCTGCCGTTGTTCCCCGATGTCATGCCGGGGCTGCCGGGGGCGTCCGGAGGCGTGCGGCGGAGGCTGTCCCGGCCGGCCTCTGCATGGGAGAAGGAGAGAGAGGAGGGAAGCCGAGCGTGACAGGCAAGCCGAGACAAAGGCAGAGGCACCAAGGAGGCTGGACCACCGGCCCTGCCCCTCCGACGCCCTCCCCAACCGCCCGCTCTGCCCATTACCATACAGCTGACTTGCTCCTGCTCCAAGCCGCATGGGACGCCTGCCCCCCCCTTCCAACCTCTGCGTGGAGCACACACAGAGAGGGTTGTGGAAGGAAGGAGGAGCGCACACACACAGAGAGAGAAAGAGTCTGCCAGGCAGTTTGGAGCAGAAGAACTGGCACAGAGGACCCGGCGTGCCCCAGGCAGGGGGACGCCAACTCTGACACTCGCAGACCCCTGGCTTTAAATCCATGCCCTCCTCTTTCCAATAGGCACAGGAGCCTGGGAAAGACTTGTGTGTGGCATGCGGGAGGCGAGTGGCCAAGCTACATACAATCCACTCTCGGCCATGATTCCTAGACTTTCTGTCCCAGGCTTCTACAAATACATCCCAAGGGAGTTTGCCACCTCCAGTCCCGAACGCCAGATTCTGGAGGGGGCTGCACCCAATAGATGCTGCGGTTGCAATTTTATGCTCCTGGTGCTTTGCTGTGGGGGGGAAGCTGCACTCAAAGCAGTTCGCGGAGAACGGAAACAGGGGTGCTAAGGGCAAAAGCGATTTCATAACAACGTGACAGAACAGCAACACAACAGAGAATATAACAATATACCCAAAAAAGCCCACATACATCCCCTAGCAACTATGATAGGAGGAGAAATATGCTATTTCCCCTTTTTAAGTTATTCCTCTGCAATTTGCAAAAAGATTTGTGGAGTGGGGGGGGGGTTGTGGGAGATTCAGGCTCTCATCCAATACCCCCAAAACTGCTAACAACTGCGGGGTGGGGGGTGGGGCTAAGACAAGGGCCCTGCCTGGCATAGGTGCCCACTCTGCTTTCCTCATTCTGTCAACAGGTGCCAAGTGGTATAGCCCTTCCCAGACTCTGAAACCACTTTGGAGTCTAAGCACTGGGGGTGGGGGGCCTGAGAACTGGACATTACAAGTGCACCCCATCAAAATGCAATAATTCTGCGACTGTAGAAAAGATTCAGTGGGTGGCGGTCTAGCCCGGACTGACTACAATCAGATACTAGGAGGGAAGGCTCGTTTTACAATTAATTTATCAATTGCCTTCTAAACCACCATCTCAAGGCAATTTACACATAAGATAATTTTTAAAAGTTTTAACACCTGCTTCCCCACCCCCACCCCCAAAATACATTTTAAACAAGTTTAGAAAGCCAGCAGGTAGACACTTGTGGTGAAGACCCTTTTATCCAACTGGGATATTATGTTAGTTTTAATTTGTAGCTAAAAGGTTTCCATTTATGTATCACTCTGGTTGCCTAAATGCTCCCATCACTCCTCACCCAAGAAAGAAAGAGTTGCAAAGTTTGAAAGGTGAAAATTGGTGATTTGTTTATTTTTAATTACGAATCCTTGGACCTTTGCATTGAGAATTTTTTGGGGGAGGGATGTACAAGTCACTTTGCCACATTGTACCAAATTAAAGATCAACATCCCACCCTCCTCCACTAAGGAAACGGCAAAAAAAAAAACCCTCAGTAACTAAATAATCTTTCAGCAAAAAATTAGGCTGTCTGTAAATCTGGATGGGTTTCCAAGAACCCCTTACGACACACACACGGTCTGTTGAAGAAATGAAAATCAGAGACGTGATGCTGTTACTGACAGCATGATCAAATTGGAAGGGACCCCAGGAGCCATCTACCCAACTTTCTGCAACACAGGAATCACAGTTAACGACAATGTGGCCCGGACCAGGCTGATGCCTTGCACAAACTGGGTGTACACTGATGCCCCAGAATCTTCTGTAACACAGAGAAATTCTTTGGTAGGTAAGTCCATCTGAGAAGGGCTCCTTGTCAAAGGTACAGAGCAGCCCACTGCCCCCACAACTGAACTCCCAGCCCTCCAGATGCTTTGGACCATGGGTAGACAAACTGAGGCCCGGGGGCCGGATCTGGACCAACCACCTTCTAAATTCGGCCCACAGACAGTCCGGGAATGAGCGTATTTTTACATGAGTAGAATGTGTCCTTTTATTCAAAACACATCTCTTTGTGGGGCATAGGAATTCGTTCATTTTTTATTTATTTTTCAAAATCTAGTCCAGCCCCCCCACAAGGTCTGAGGGACAGTGGACCGGTCCCCCGCTGAAAAAGCTTGCTTACCCCTGCTTTGGACTATAACTCCCATCTGCCTCAGCCAGCACAGGATGATGGAAGTTGTAGTCCAGAACACAGTATGGGGAGAGAGAGGAGGCTCGGGAAGGCCACATTAAAGTTTTGAAGTGGCAGGAAGTGGCTGAATCCCAGAGACTGTGTGGACAGAACTAGCAACCCACAAACTGCTCTAGCCAACGCACCTGCACAACACATCATTGCAGGGGGCTGGACTAGAAGAGCCTTGGAGTCCCTTCCGACTCTACAATCCTACGATTCTATCAACTGCAAACTCCAGCACGATCGCATGGCTCTCTCAAACAACCAACAGGCAACTGGCAAAGCGCATACACAACCCAGGGCTACTTCTTTACACACTGGAAGCACGCGGATCCTGGACTCCTGAATGCTTTGAGAATCCTTATGTCAACGCATCAAGTTTCTAGGCCTCATGTTGTGCCAAAGAAAAAAAATGTTTTCCTGTGGTTATTCCCCTCCTGTATCACTTTGCTTCCCCCACCCCAATCTTCTCCACATCTCCTTTTTCATGTCCAAATATGCTACCAGAATCCTAACCGCAACCACCCATAAGCCAAGGCTTTTTACGTGAGAAATACAGAAGGTGGAACAATGAACAAAAGCCAGCTCCACCTCTCCAGCACTTTATATATTTTTTCTTTTCAAAAGATCCTAACGGCTGCTGGAAACTGTCCCACGTAACTTGCTGCCCCTCCCAAGAAGGGCAAGAGCAGAATACACGAAACCGAGCCATAAAATGAACAAGGAACGCTCAGTTTTATGCTCTTTCTCGCTCTCTCTTGAAGCAGAATCCGGGCCCCCGTTTTTAATCTGCGTGTCAACTTCGATTTCGGGGGATAACCAGAGTCGCAGCTTTGCCCGGATGACATCATTTGGAGTGCCAAAGCACTCTGCACACCACAGCTGCCGATCCCACCCACCCCACGCCAGCACCCCCACACAAGAGAGTCCATAATCCTTGGCTGCTGAGGCGCAGCCGAGAGACAAAACCATTTCTTCCCCACCTCCCACTCCAGACCCCTTTCAATGCCACCTCCTCAGAGACTCTGGGATTTGCGCTCTCTCTCTCTCTCTCTCTTGATTTCCTAGACTGCGGTCCGTTCGCCCAGCCAGCACCGCATTAAATATTAACCACCCTGGAGGATGTGCTTCGCACGCGGCGCCAAGGATTCAAAGCAAGGCATGCTGGGAGTTGCCGTGCCGAGACCCAACAAAGGGGGAAACGCAGCCGCTTTTGACGGCATACAATCCAGCCGCTGGCGGATGAGCAGGGGTGTCAAATGGTACCACAGTGGCAAAACTCAAACCGGCCTCATTTTAATTTGGGGGTTCTGCCCGAGGTCCAAAATGCTTTGTTAGCTTCTGATAAAAGATTTGGCTGGCAGGAGCCAGTATTCTGACTCGGCACAAGGCATGCTTCCTATGCTCCTGTTTAAATCACCTATTTATTCAACACCATGAGGACTAGAACCCTGCGCATAGCTGTCAACTTTTTCCTTTTCTTGAGAGGATTCCTATTCGGAATAAGGGAATTTCCCTTTAAAAAAGGGAAACATTGAAAGCTATGACCCTGCATTATGTTGAAAGAAAAGGACCGTAACTCACTGACAAGTGCAAAAGGTCCCGTGGTCATCCCCCAATGGCAGCATCTCCCAGGTAGCACTGGGAGCAAAGCCTGCCTGAAACCCTGGAGACCGATTACTGCCAGTCTGTGCAGACAACGCTGAGCTGAATGAATGAGAAAGACTGGAAGCTGACTTCATATTTAGGGTAACAGTATGTTCAGTGGGACAGAACATACTTCTGCATATAAAAGGGCTCTCCCTGCTTGCGATTCCAAGAAACTGGTATTCAGAGGCAGGTTGCCTCCTCCAAGAGTGGAGGCAGAGCAGCCACTGGCCGTGTTAGAAATCATTTTGCGACTGGCACAGGCCTAACTGCGACCGTGTGGAGAACTCTGGATGCCAGGCTGGTGACTGGGGAAAGCAAAATGTCACTTAGAGAAGGATCTGAAATATTCTCAATGAAGCTCGAATTTGTTTTATCCTGGATTGTTTGATGTTTGAAAGCATTGCACCCCGCTTTGAGATTTGTACTTTAAAATATAAAGTGGCACAGAGGCACAGAAATGAGTAACAACAACAACGAAACTCCACTGTAAAAACAAAACGGCGCCTAGACGCCATTGTGGTAAACGCAACATAGGTTTAAGGTACCCTATGGTGATTGGCTTATATACCTGAGTTTCTAACACTGGCCACCGCTAGACAAATCCATGGACGATAAGTTCCACAGTTTAACTCTGCCCTGAACCCACCAGCATTCAGCTTTGTTGGATTGCCCCACGTTTTAGTATTATGACAGAGAGAGAACTTCTCCCTCCACACACAATTTCTCTATGAGAAGGGAGCCTTAAGAAACAAAGGGGTCCTTTCCTATGGCAGGAAACAGCTGAGGAGGAGATGCTCACATGATTGAGCAGCTATCCCAGATGACCTGGTCTAGTATTCGAGGCAGAGGGCACAACTGCCAAGTCGCAGGTCAACTCGCACTGTCAAGCGAGAGGTCAACAGATTGCTTCTCATTTGAGCAGGACAAATATTTAGGGGAATCCAAGGCCACTGCGGTGTATTTCAAGTTGGCAGCTCAGCTTCTGAACATTCCCTTGCAGTGTCATTTGCTGGGGAAGGCAGGAGGGCGAGTAGCTTATCCCCTCCCCCCCCCCAGGCAGCAAGCAGTGCAAACAAAATTCATATTAATGAACACAGGTCACACCGGCTGCCTTCAGCAGGCAATGGGCCTACTCTGAGTAGCACCGGCAGGGGATGCATCCCTCGATGCTGCACTAGGAAGTGAAAATTGGGTCGCAGTTGGTTGCAGGCTTCAAAGAACTGGCCTGATGCCCCTTTTAGAAAAGGCTGTGACACCTGTTTTGCCTGCAGAAGATCCTAGAGGTGTATCCAGCTATATCTGGAAGAGACCCTTGCCTGAATGCATGGAGAGCTGCTGCTGATCTATACCAGGATTTCCCAAACTTGAGTCTCCAGCTTTTTTTGGACTACAACTCCCACCATCCCTAGCTACCAGGACCAGTCATCAGAGATGGGAACTGTAATCCAAAAACAGCTGGAGACCCAAGTTTGGGAAACCCTGATCTAGATGACCAAAGGTGTGACTCAGTAGAAGGCCTCTTCCCACTTAAAACAGTCCTTTATTCAGAAAAATGAGGACTGGAAACTTGGCTTTATTTTTAAGGGCCTTTGCTCAGTGGTCGAGTAGACACGTTGCATAAAGAAGGTCCCAGGGTCATTCTTTACAACCTCCAGTTTGGGCCGACAAATTTTCCCTGCCTGAAATCCTGGAGAGCTGCTACCAGTCAGTGTAGCAAATACTGAACTAGATGGACCGCGATGGACTGAGCTTCATATACTGCAGTTTCCAAGCTTAAATCAGCCATTTAATCGGAACTTTGAAAATTAGACCCTGGCCATTTTTTTGGTAGGGGAAGCAGCAGCTGCTTTTCCCAAGTTCAATCCCCAAACGGCATCTTCAAGTATGACTGGGAATCTCCTGAAAACCCAAAGAGCCACTGCCAGCGCAGGCAGTGTAGACAATGCTGAGATAAATGGGTCATAACGGTCCGACTCTCACATATGGCAGCTTCCTATGTCCCACAAGTGAACAATGCACAGCATGGAAGAGCGCCACCTGCTGTCCATTCCGGAGCTCCTGCCAATCAATCACAAAGGACATGCGACTGATCCTTACAAGGGTTAGAGGAAGGGGGTGGGGAGAGAGAGGAGCAACAGTCCACTCTTCCTCCCCCCCCCCTCATTTCATAATGGGAACAGGCATGGGAACCACCTGACAGTGCATGACTGCAGTGTGAAACTGGAGCACCTCTCCAGAGAGCACCCAAATGCCTCTTCCCCAGCTGCGCAAGCAGGATCGGGAAAACAGCGCAGAGCAGGCACATGGCGCTCAGGGGGCGCATGAACACACAAGAGGGGCAGGCGGGGAAGACAGCAGCTGCTGGAGGAAGAGGAGAAGCTCAGGAGAGAGCAGGCAGGCTCCAAGGCATCAAACAAGGGACTGTGAAACCCAGGGCTGAAAGTTGGGTTTCTCCCAACCCCCTGAGCAACGGCATCAGGTCTTCTTGCCTGGCTCATCCCCACAGGATCTGCAACAAGGGGGCAGCCAGTAGGATGGCCAGACCTCAAGAAAGCTCTCTCTCTTGTCTCCGGGCCAGCCAGTCCTCCCAGAAAGCTGCTCCTCCCTCATAGGGGAGGGAAGGCGCTTGGTGGGGGGGGGGGAGATGCATCAGGCACAGCTTCAGTGCTGAGATGAGCTCTCTCCTTCTGCCACAGGGAAAGGGTGGCACAGAAACCCTGGCTGGAATTCTCCCCGCACGGAAGGGAGCTGCCAGCACCATCCAGGCCACCAGGAGGAGAATTCCAAGTGGCTATTTTAAAACCTCCTCAACTCAGCCCAGGCTTTGGAAACTCAGGCCGTCCTACTCATGTGCCAAATAATCTCCTTGCCCCTCCCCTTTCGCCATGCAAAAACAGAAAACAGCTTATTTTCACATGTTCCTTCTGCGATCTGACGGTTCTCTTCCTCTTTCCACTTATGCGCACCAGGAACACAAACAATTACAGGTGTAACGCAGAAAACTGCACGTAATTTGAGATTTCGGCAAGGACTAGAACCTCCGTTCGCTTTCTAGGTGATCCGGCATTCCTTTATTGCAGCCTGTTGGATGATGAGGGCTAGAACCCTCTGGACTCGTTTCATATAATTTAGCATTCTTTTATTACAGCAGAACCATTGTTTTCGAAACAACCTTTGTCACAAGCCTGGCCAATCTGGAACCGCACTTGGTAATTAAATAACACTAATACTCCTTACTTGTTATTTTAACCCATGTGCAACTGTACTCATTCTGTGTGCCTCTTATCAGCTTTTTTTTTTCATCTTCCAATTTTCACCTGTTGTTATCAATGCTCTGCTTTATATGCACATTATAAAATGAAACTTAAAAATATTTACCAAAAACAAAAATCAATATCCTGTCAAATGCCTGTAATCTCAAAGATTAAAGCAAAACCCCTATCTTTGTACTGAAACGCATTCATTACCCTGCATCACCCATAAAAGGGCTATATTCAAATATCCTTTGTACTGGAGATAAAACAGAAGCAGGGGAATAAGAGAGACCAGGGGAGAACCACAGCTCAGTGGTTAAGGAGGCACTTGATTTTAATGCCGAGTCCTGGGTTCAATCCCCAGCTTCTCTAGGTAGGGCTGGAACAGACCCCTCGAGGTAAGAGCACTGCTGCCAGTCACTGTGTACTGTAGACAGTCGTGAGCTGGATGGACCAATGATATAACCTGCTACAAGGAAGCTCTTTCTGTTCCTATTTAAATCAGAACCATGAGGACTAGAATCTTGGCTTGGTTTTAAGGGAAGGTCTGTAGCTCAGTGGCGGAGCACCTGCTTTGCACACCGAAGGTCTCAGGTTCAGTTCCTGGTGTCTCCATGTAGGACTCTTGCCAGCAAAACCCTGCCAGTCAGCGCTGGTAATACTGAGCTGGGCGAACCAGTGGCCTGACTCATAATAAAAGGCAGCTTCCCAAGTTTGGGTGATGGCAAGGACAGAATGTTTTAAAACCCTTTGCCTGTTCTAAGCCGAGGTTGGCAACTTAGGGTCCCCTTTCAGCCAGGGGGCGTCTGGTTGCCAACCTGCTGCATAAGAAATGAGTCATGCGCCAGCCACTCCAGGGAAGTGTCCTTGGAGATGGTACCCAGCTGAAGTGCTGCTATCACAAGCTCTTTAGCCAGCTGCTTTGTTTAGAAAGCACAGCTCATTTGCAGTGGGAGTACGGCAGCGTAACCACCCCTTTCTGAACAGGAGTGCTCCATTCTGGGTCCCAGCCAGCCATTCCTCCCTGCAGAATCAGAGAACCCCACTCCTGCCTTTCTTTTCCAACATTCTGCAGCTACTGAGCATGCTCGGTCACAACTGGGCTTTTGCAGAGGAGTAAGCAAGTTTTGTTTATTTTTGTACTTTAGGATGGTGGAGGGCATGCCATATCCCCGCCCCTGATTTCTCTGTGACCCCATTGTACACATAGCCCACTTGTATGGCTCAAGGAAGTGAGCCAAGCTGTGCCTATTAAAACATTATTTAAAAACAAAAACAAAACAGAGGTGCAAACATCATTAGGCAGCCAGGTTTCTTCTGCCTAACCTGTGGTCTTCCACCACATGTTGGGCTGACTCCCATCAGGCTTGCCCAGCATGGCAAAAAAGTCAAGGCTCATCATTAATACCATTAATTTATAAATCGCCTTCCAAACCTCCATCTCAAGAAAGTTTATGCATAAAATAGCCAAAGAGAGTTAAGAATATAAAAACAATACATTTAAAATGAAACTAAAATCCCACAGGCTATAGAATCAGGTGTGGGCAAGCTGGCTGGAAGCTTAACAAAAACAACCTCTGGAGGACTGCACATCATTCACTTGTGGGCTAGAGGGACCTGTGATTGGACCAACTTTATTATTAACGGCCTTCTTATTTTTTCAATATGCATTTAGACCTACAAGTCCCCTAAAGCAACAGTGGCAAGGCCAGCAATCCGCTCCAGAATGAATGAGGTCAACTATTGGAAAAGTTTCCGCAAAACACTGGTGCAAATGATAACTGGACTTAGGAAACTGAGCCAGACCACCGGTCCATCTAGCTCAGTATTGCAGGCATGGACTAACAGCAGCTCTCTGGGATTTCAGACATTAAATCTTTCCCAGTCCTAACTGAAGATATTGCCATTGGGGACTGAACCTGGGACTTTCTGCATGGAGAGCAGGTGCTCTAACCATTGAGCAACTGCGCCCTTCCCAATCAGCTTGCTGCCTTGTCAGCAAAAGCGCCTTTCGTTTTCAAAGATTTGCCACCGCTCTGCCTTACTTCTGCTTTTTAAAAGACAAACAAAAAGCTAAATGACTGTTGATAGAAGTCAATGGGAAGAGCTATTCAGCCAAATTACATAAATCTACGTAATCAAACATTTCTGGAAAGTGCAATAATTCATTTCATTTTTTTATTTTTAAAAAAGTTGCTTGGTTTCACAACAGCAGCTAACCAATTTTATGGCTGCAGGGAGGGAAAGCATAGTTCGACTGAAATATTTATAAAGCAATATTCTTTTTTGCGATCCAACTGTGCTTCAGAGAACGCAACTGTTGTTTGGTAGCATTTAACAAGTCAACTGACCAAATCCTTTTTCTCTTTGCAAACCGCTTTGAGCTTTTTTAAAAACAAACAAACAAACTATCAATGAACCACCAAAGGCCCACTTGTACTCCAAAGCAGCTAACATCGCATTAAACGTTCAGCGGAGCAAGGGAGGGAAACCTGTGGCCCTGCAGATGTTGCCTCCAGGCTCCTGACCAGCATGCTCAATAGTCAGGGATGGTGGGGGTTGGGTGTGTGTCCAGCACAGGTAAATGCATGTAGCTTAGTGGTAGAACATTGCCTTGTATGCAAAAGGTCCCAATTTAATGGCACTTCCAGGTAGAACTGGGAGAGACTCCTCCCTGAAACCATGGAGAGCCACTGCTGTCAATCAGTGCAGACAATATTGAGCTAGATGGACCAAGGCAGTTTTCCACAAGTCTTCCAGCCCTGCAAAGGAGAATTAAATTTAGGGGATTAAACTCTCTCACACTCATTGTAAGACACAGGAGAGACCCCGAGTGCCCTCCACAAGGCATTCCAAGTCTGGAATCCTGGGAGCAAACCCCACTAAACTCGACAGGACTTGCTTCCAAGAAAACAGGACCGTACTGTTAATGTCTTGTGGATTGGCGGAGGTAGCACTAGACTCCACAACTCTGGAGAGCTGAGCTGAGAGCCCACCTCCTGCACATGTTTCCTGGGCAGCTTGCGCCCAGCTTTGGCTCTGCTGCTGCCCTCAGTCTGCAGTCTCACCAAAATCAGGACCCATCCCCAACTGGCTGAAATCAGCTCCAACCCTCAACCGCAAAACAGGAGCTCGTGCATGCTTCTTCTAACTTGACAGGCCAGCCCTCAGTCCCCTTGGGAATCAGTGGGATTAATGTGCAGTTTAAGTACCCCGTGGCTTAGCCATACAGCCAGATCTGATTCAAGAAGTTCAGTGGGGCTTACCCCTGAGTAATCATGATGCAAACTGCAAGCCTGGGGGGAGGGCAGGGTGACGCGGCTGCAAATATTCCTTAAACCCATGCTTAGCCCACTTTTATTTAAAAGCAGACATGCAACACACTTACAGGTTGATGGTGAAGCAATATAGATTGAATTCATTTTCCATCATTTGAGAGCTGAATTTCAGAAGGGGAGAAAAGATTTGGCCAGACTTACTGGTACTTTCCCAACATGATGGCATCAGGCTATATTTTCTACCATGCCTTCCTGCCTCCGGATTATTCCAGTGCCCAACCTCAACCCCAGGGGGACTCCTACTACTGGGGGGGGGAGCTGTTATCCCAGAACAGCCCCTCCTAAAGGGGAAAGTAAGGTAGGAAAGAGCCCCACTGGATCCAAGGCTCATAGAGGCCTGAGTTCACCTTTCCAACAACACTGGATGATCCTGGAAGTCATCCAAGGCAACAAGAGAAGAAGATCACACACTCCACGGGCTGTCAAATAGACTGCCCCTGGATATGGAGGTTCTACTGAGCTGTAACAGTTAATTGCACGATTCTAGACAGCTTTACTAGGAGGCCCATGAGTAGCGTGAGGGAGAGGTCAGAGAGTCAGACTAGGACCTGGACCAGGGTTCAAATCCCCACTCAGCCATGAAGCTGACTGGATAGCCTTGGGCCAGTCACTGCCGCTCAGCCTAACCTGCCTCATACGGTTGTTGTGAGGTTAAAATGAAGAGGGAGTGCCCTGCACGCCACCTTGAACTCTTTGGAGAAGGTCAGGTATAAATGCTATCAACTGAACAATGGAGCTGACCCCCAAGCCTTACACTCTAGAAAAACAACTCTTACGATAAATAAAAATTACCCCCATAATATTTAGAAGGGAGTTGAGGGAACTCCCTCTTTCTTTGCCTCTAAACCCTGCACAGCCAAGCAATTCCAAACAACACCCTACTTACCCGTCACTTTGACAACAGCCCCTCTCCACCACAAACCCGGGCACAAAGGTCTATTATCTATTTTTGACACACACAACCCCCATCCAAAAAAGGAAACCTCCAATCGCTCCCGCTGAGTGTTTTCCCTTTGGGGACCAGCCCCACTTTCTTGGACTTGGCAACCGTGGATGGGAGAAATATCGTTAATAACAAACAAACAGAGAAGTCTCCACCCCCACCCCCACCCGCCCGCCGCTAACCTGAGTCTCAAGCGCAACAGCAGCAACTCCAAGTCCCATCGGAGGGCGAAGGAACAAAGGCCCCGCGTCCCCGCCGGAGCCCTTACCGTGGCGAGGGCAGCCGGGCACGGCGGCAGGCCGAGGCAGCCTCCGGACTCCCGCCACGCAGCATCGGGAGTGGGGTGGGGGGGGGGAGAGGCCGGAACAAAGCGGGCAGAGTCGCGCTCCGCCTCGGCCGCGCTGAGCACCTGTTCGCCCCGGGAGAGGGAGGCGCGCGCGGCGGTGCCAAAAGGGTCCCCTGCTCCGTGCGCCCTGGGCGCGTGTCAAAACGCGCGCCGCTGCGCCCCCCCGGGCCTTCCTTCCTGGCTCGCTGGCTCGGGCCGCGCTCTCGCCGCGTCCGGGCTGTCCGGGGAAGGGGAAGCGCAAACAATGCCGCCCGCCGAGGGTGGAGAGGGGGGAGCGGGGGCAGCAGAGGCAGCAGCTGCTGGCCAGCCTCCGCCTCCTTCTGCTCCGCCGCCTCCTGTTTCCCAGGATTGGCTGCGCCAAGAGCCTCCGCCTCCCCGAGCGCGCCTCGGCGGCAGGGAAGGGCTGAGGCCGCAGCCTCCGGAGTGGGGGGCGGGGGAAGGAGGGCTGAGCGGCAGCCGCGGGAGGAGCAACCCAGTCTCCAGTTCCCAGCAACGGATGGCAAGATGCCCCAGAGAGCGGGGACTGGGGGGCTCTCCAGATTTTAAAATTTTATTCATTACATATATAGATCATTTTTCCTGCAAGGTGGTGTACCAACTTGCCCTCTTTTGGGGGCGGAAAGATTTCATTTCTCTTCATAATGTATTTGAATACCACTTTGGGTTGTTGTTTTTAGAACAGCAATCTAGCAGTGTATACATTTTATGGGATCACAGATATTGTGATATTAGTAAAGGAAAAATGTCGTTTTTGAAATTTCCATTTTATAATGTGTATAACATGGAACCGTTATAACAACAAATGAAAAATTAAAAGATGAACAACAAAACTATAAAGTGGGCACAGAGGAGGAGTACAGCCACACATGGGTTAAAATAACAAAGTCTGAGCAAAGAATATTAGATATCTGATTATCAGCTCCCTCCCCCTTTTCTCCCCACAACAACCCTGTAAGGGAGGCAAGACTGATATACTGGTTGCCGCAAGGTGACTCCGTGAGCCTTGTGGCTGAGTGGGGATCCAAACCCTTGCTCTCCCTGGTCTTAGAATCCACCACACTAACCACTACACTTGCTCTCTAGATATTGGGGGAGGGGGGGTCCTAGCAGACATGAAAATTCAGCTCCTCATTCAACTAACAGGATGCTACTGACATCTGGGGAATCCGTGCTGGCTTTTTGTTGTTGTTGTTGTTTATGCAAAAATCACTCTCACTCTCAGTCACTCACTGCTTCCTTTTTTTTTTTTTTTTTTGACTAGTGCTGAAAAAATAATGGAAAGTGGAAAATCTCTCTCTCTCTCTCTCTCTCTCTATCTCTAGTTTCCACTTTCCATTATTTTTTCAGCACTGGACACACAAAAAAGGAAGCAGTGAGAGGGACTGAGAGTGAGAGTGATTTTTGAGCAGCTGGGGGGGGAAAGCAGGTGTGTGCTTGTGTGGCCCACCCCCCACCCCACAAAGGGTCTGCGGAAGAGAGGGGAGCAGCAGGAGCTGGCCATTGTTCCGGGGGGGGGGCGGAATATCCAAGCACCCCCTCCTCTCCCTTGGCCCAAATGCAGATGTGGGGCTCCCGTTCCCCAAAGGAGAAAAGGTTTGCTCCATTTAACTTGATTGAAGGGAATGTGCAGCCAGGTCAAAGATCCAGCTGCAGAGCCTTTTGTCTCTGCAGCAGGCAGGCGGCAAGGGCCTCCCCTCCA
Source organism: Podarcis vaucheri (assembly GCF_965113315.1). Taxonomy (NCBI): domain Eukaryota; kingdom Metazoa; phylum Chordata; class Lepidosauria; order Squamata; family Lacertidae; genus Podarcis; species Podarcis vaucheri. The sequence goes on along the minus strand of NC_138765.1, from coordinate 66,317,208 downwards.
GCTTCCCAAGAGTGCAAACAAAAAAAAGAGGGGGCGATCGAACCCTCCCCTCCCCATGGAACTGGGACAAAAAGCAGGCGGGATCAAGTACTACTATGCAAAGATGATGGAGGGAGGCAGGGAGGGAACAAACATTTTCCCTTCTCCAAAACAAGCCCATGCCGAGGGGGACATAAAAGCAGCCCTGCCAGGGTTGGAAGACAATAGCCTTAGAATCTCAGAGTAGGAAGGAATCCCAAGGGTCATCTAGTGCAACCCCCTGCAATGCAGGAATCACAGCTAAGGAATCCCTGGCAGGTGGCCCTTCAGATATTTAAATATGGATCCATCATGTCACATTTCAAAGTTCTCTTCTCCAGGCTAAACACACTCAACTTCTCATGAGACTTGGGTCTCCAGGTCCCCTCAGGAAGCCTAAACCAGTTCTCCTGGTAGAACCAGGTGGGGCAAGCTAAGGAAATTTCAGTTTTTATGGCTTATGGGTGGGGGAATGGAAAACGTGTCTCTCAGAACACTAAAAAAAAACAGCCCTTGGATCATCAGCTCAGCTCCTCTTTCCTCAACAACAACCATCTTCCAAGAATGCACACAATGCCACCCGCACATTTCCATAGCCAGGGGACTAGAAACTTGATCTTTCAAAAGGGAAGCTGAATTTCAAAATTGTCTGAGAAAAGAGCTCCAGCCATCTCTGTGTAAATCAACCTGCTGCCTTCCTGGTATTTTGGACTACAGCTCCCATCATCCACAGAGAAGAAGGCATAGATGTTCCTGAACTAGGTGGTATCTCCCTAAGGATTCCATACAGTCCAGGATCAACATCCATTCCGTGCACTTCCAGAATTTTTTTATTGGGAGGTGGGGTCTAATCTCAAAGAATACTCTGATTATCTTTTACGTTCATCAAGAGGCAAGTTTCTAGTCCCTGAGGTCAGCAATGATAAAACACTGAAAGGGGGAAATTTCAGTAGCTGGGGGCAAGTAGGGTTTCCAACACTTTCTGGTACAGGGAGAAGATACGAGGGTTTGGGGTGCTCTCCAGCACTGTGCCCCTTTCCCAATCAACCAAATCTTAAGAACGACATTAAGCCAAACCACGTACAGAATACATATCAATTAATTCAGCTTGTAGAATTCACCTTTCCTTAAAAAAACATCAAACCAAGATGGGCTTTGTCTCATCCAGGATACCACTTTCTACAGCAGCCAACAAATAGCGTGCTCCCCCACTGCTTGATTCTCTGCAACTGGTACTCAGAGATAGACTGCTCCTGAACACAGAGGCTCCCTTGGAGCCATCATTGCAAACTGCCCACGATTTGGAGCAGCACTCATAACCCCACAACAACAGATAGGAACGTACAGCGCCACACTGCCCCTGAGTGCCTATTCAGAAGCACTCCTTGGGATTCAGAGCATTGCTGCAGGCAGAGGCAAGTAGAGTTTGACAACCTTCTCCCTCCCGCTGGAGATTGCAATAAGAAAAACACACCTCTCCGGTTCCTTTTAAAGCAACCCTGCAGCAGAGGAAGGGCTGCAAAGATACACACACACACACACACACACACACACACAGGCAGCACATTTTCCTCCCCCCAAAAGACTCCTTACCGTGAGGCGGGGTGGTCCCAGTGCCCTCAGAGGCCTGCTGCTCAGGAGGGGCCGCCAGAGGTGGCGTCGTCAAGGCGCCCTGGGGTGGGAGTAGGGGCTGGGCGACTCGTGACTCTGCCGGGGGCTTCTCTGCAGGAAACGGGTCTTTCCTGGAATTCTCCTGGTTGCTGAGTGGCGGCTGCAGAGGAAGGACGAGAGAAGCGAGGGAGGAAAACATCAAGAGCAGGGGGAAATAAGAGGCCCCTGCTTGCCCTGCTGCAGAGGTCTATCTGCTGGAGTTGACGGGAACTGAACCCGGGACCTGCCACGGGCAGAGCACAACCTCAACCCCCTGAAACTGCAGGCTTAGATGCACTGTTGTTTTGCAGGCATTTTGCCCATCAGAGTGTTTAGTACTTTGCAGAGAAGTGTCACTCCCTAACCATAATGGGAGACAAGCAGACAGGAGATCTGGAGCGGGGAGGAACTCAGGGGGCACCCCCCACAGCTTGCCAGGGGTCTAGCTACTGGGACAGAGTTCACACCAGGCTGCCAAAGGCAGAAAATCAAGTGTGGACGGGAGCCCCTGTGGAAGCAGCAACCCCTTCAGAGGCAACGGGGCAAGCAGCTCTCCCCAAAGGACATCAGAACAGAGGTGCACTTCATTTGTATTAAAAACTGGGCTTTTAGTGCCACGTCTCAAGCCCTCTGGAATCCATGCCCAGCTGAAATTAGACAGGCGTCTCAGAATCATAGCCTTCCCCGAGGCATAACCCAGTCATTTATGAAATTAGAATTGTAACTCTGTAGAAATGTTGTTGTTTTTTTGTTGTTTTTTTGGTAATGTATTGAATTCCTATGCTACACACTGCTTTCATGGCCTCATTAAGTGGTTTCCTAATATGTAAAACTAAATAAATAAAACCAAGAACAGCTCTACTTGATCAGGGCCAAAAAGGGCCTATCTAAGTCCTGCATCCTGTTTTCACAGTGGCCAACCAGATGCCTAAAGAGGGAAGCCCACAGGCTTCCAGTGGTTGTTGCCCATTATCTGGTATTCAGAGGTAGACTGCCTGCAGATGTGGAGGCTCCGCTATCACAACAAGCATCCATGAGAAGAGCTCTGTTGGATAAGGGGAAGAGTAGCCTGAGCCTTTCTGAGGGAAACCCAAAGCTAAAAACCCGAAGCTAAAAAGGGAGTCAGGGTTTGCCCAACCCACCGAAGACATTCCCCTTGCTCTGGGATGTTTTTGTGTGATTCGCAATGAGCTGAGGCGAGGGTGGGGCACTTCCAGCCCAGAGGCTTGCTCAGGCCCGACATGAGTTCTGAATTTGGCCCATGGGCCCGTTGCCCAAACCACAGCCACCCGTCCCACATGCAAAGCAGCTTGCCATCGCTCCGAAGCCTGTTTGCAAGCAGCTTATACCAAAACCACTTGCAAGTGGGTTCCCAAAAGACAAGCCCCTTTTGAGTCGTCACCTGGCCTCATAAGGGTGACAGGTAGGTGATGGACAGGTGTGTGGCCCTGCCCACCTGCCCAAGGTAGCCTGCCTTGGGAGGAAAGGCTGGGGGGAGGAAGGATCCAGTTCCACCCCTCTGCCCCAGTCCTCACCCCAAAACGAATGCCCCCCAGAGGTCCAACTCACTGTTCCAACAGCTGGCTGTAGTTGAAGGATGACGGCCGAGGTGTGCTGGAACTTGCGCTGGCCGGTGTGGTTGGGGCAGCCGGTGGGTCTGGCTGGGGAGCCACCTTCCAGCCTCTGGGCCCCCAGCGCTGGGGTCCCAGAGGGATGCGGGGTGTGCTGCTGCGAGGGCTGGCTGGCAGCGGGCTTGTGCTGGCTGGGGGCCTGGCAGGCTGGCAGACTGGTAGCGGGTGCCTGGTTCTGCGAGGGCCCTTGGGCTTGCAGGCTGGGGGGCGCCCCGAGGCTGGGGGTCGGCGGAGGGGGGACCTGCAGCTGCGGAGGCCTAGGCTGGAGGGGTTGATGTGGGTGTTGCTGCTGGATCACAAATTGGTGCTGGATTGGCTTCTGCTGTTGCAACAGCTGGTGGGTCTGTAGCTGGGAATATGCTGGAGGGGAGAAAGGGGCCAGTTAACTAATGCCATTCCAGATGCCCTTTAAATCACCACCATCAAAATAAGCCAAAGATAAATAACACAAAGAAATACTGTATCAGCAGGTTGAAAGCAGCATAAGGTTGCACATTGTAACAGAACTTGTCATTCCAATAAAATGCCAATTTCCCCATAAACCTGGTCCATATGTTGTTGTTTTTTTAATAGGTTAGTCAGAGTTACTGTGGACCCAATTTTCTCAAGCCATCAGATTTATTTTTACTGGAGGAAATCAAACAACATGGTATAAAATTTTTTAGTATCAATCTGTTTGATTTGCTTCTGTGAGATAAAAATGAATTAATAAAAATAACAGAATAAAAAAAGTGTGATATATCCACTTTATATTAGGTTAGTAAAGTACTTAAGACTGTTTGGAAATCTTGATTTCTCATTGTCCTGTGGCTAGGGGAGTCCTGTGTTTCTGCATTTGTGGTATACAAGAAAAAATCCCACCAAACATCATAGAAGTTTTCAAGGTCCCTCCTGTCTCTGGCAGCACAAATTTTTATGCTAGAGGGAAAGCCCGCGAGCCCTGTAAGGTTTTCCATGTGAAGGCAACTGAGGTTCATGCCAGTGTCCATGCCTAGAGTTCCCGAGAGCTGAAAATTCCTGCAGATATACATCCTCATAGACCCCTCTCTAGCTAGCATCCAGATGAGCAAGGAGCATTATCAGAGTTCAAGGACGCAGCCTAGCCAGGAGAAAACACTCCAGGAGGAAGCAAAGCAAAATCGGTGAGCTATAAAGTGAGTCAGGAGCAGCCCATAAATAACAGCAAAAGCGGAGAGAAGCTCTTTGCCCCAGAGTTGCCGAGAGCGGCTAGGAGACCCCTACAGAAGTGACAATTCCCAGAGCGGTTTAACAATCCCTCTTAGAGTAATAGAGTTGGAAGGGATCACAAGGGTCACCTGGTCCAAACCCCTGCAATGCAGGAATCCTTGGTTCAACATGGGGCTCAAAAGTGTGACCCTGATATTGTGAGTCTCATGCTCTACCAACTGAGCCATCTCACATGGAATTCTGAAAAATATAGTAATACTAATATAATCACCAGCCAGTTACTAATAAGCGCAAGAAGCAGTCACCAGGTTCCTTGGAACAGCCTTTACCAATCCGCATCCCATCCAGGCGTTCTGGGCAACGACTCCCATCCGTTGCCACCCAAAACATCTGGAAGGTATCCGGGGTGGCAAAGGCTGCCTTAAGAGCTTAAGAAATATTACAGTACAGTGGTACCTCGGGTTAAGTACGTAATTCGTTCTGGAGGTCCGTACTTAACCTGAAACTGTTCTTAACCTGAGGTACTATTTCTGGGTTAGCGGAGTCTGTAACCTGAAGCATGTGTAACCTGAAGCGTATGTAACCCGAGGTACCACTGTATGATGAATTCGTGAGCAGGATTCGAACTATGAACCACAGTAGGAATTAAGAGATTATTGTATGGTGAGTATGACATAACCATGCAGCAAGGATGCAGCGAGGGAAAAAAATTAAAAACACAATGGAAAATGGGAGGGGGAGTCAGGGAAAAAACAAAGAAAAATTTACTATGTTTCGGTATTTATGAAATTGTTGTTGCGTTTTTTTTTAAAAAAAGAGTCAACTCTAGATGGTTTCTCACTCACCCCTCATTCGGGTGTGGTTCTCAAAAATAAACCCCCAGCCCCAGAAGCAGGGCAAGGGGGCAGCTGACAACCCCCTTCTGCTACTCCACACCCCCAACTTTGCTCTGTCCCCCCCCCCCCCGTGGCTCAGTCCATCGGAGACAGGGCCAGTGCCTCACCTGGGGCAATGAGCGGGTGAGTCGTGGAGGAGGTCACCGTCCGGTTTGTGGAGCCGCCCCGCCCGTCCAGATTCCCAGCTCCCCCGCTGCTGCTGCCACCTCCGCCACCCCCCTCTCCTTTCCGAAGATGCTCTGGGGCGTGTTCGGAAACGCCCGCCTTGCCACCAGGAGCCTGCCCAGCCGTCTTGCCCTGAGTAGCCGGAGAGGAGGTGGAGTGGCTGGTGTTGCTCGGGGTGGGCTTCATGGCCAATGTGGGGAGCTGCTGGCTCAGGGAGGGAGCCAGCCCCTGAGCGGCTGCCTGCTGGGTGCGGAGAGATGAGTTTTGTACCTGCAACAAGATGGGAGAAGAAGAGAGCTCAGCTGCAGAAGCCTGGTCTACCCACAGAGCCTGCAGTACTGTCTACACCAACCGGCAGCAGCGCCCCAAGGTTTTACACCTGGAGGGGGTCTCTCCCAAAAGCTGGGGGTTGAACCCGAGACCTTGTGCATGCAAATCACGCGCCTTAAAACAGTGAGCTGAGGCTTCCCTGTCCTTCTTTCTCCCTGCTAAAACCGCAGAGACACACCCAGACCCTCGCCCTCCTGGTTCTTACCTGAGCTGTGGTGGTGGGTGGCTGGGTGGTGGTGGCCCCCTCGGGCTGCACCGCAGCAACTGTGGCCGTGGGCGTGAAGATGAGCTGCGGGGAGAGAGGGAGAGCACGGCCTAGGCTCCTAGCTACTTGCACAAGGTTACTCTGCTGAGCCTGGAAATCACAGGAAACGGGTCCCCTTATACATCACCCGTTGCCGTCCCAGCAGAGAGATCACAGCGTGGGGGGGGCTGGGGGTGGAGCAGCCCCAGGAAACCACAACCATGCAGGACAGAGGGGAGGGATGCACCAAGGAGCATGCTCAAGGACTCCATGCGTTGGGGACCAGGTTCAACGTCCTTGTCTTAATTTACAAAGCCCTGAACAACTCAGGGATCACCCGAAACCTTCTATCCCAGCTAGATCACCAAGATAATCTGCTGGAGCATTGTTGGCCATTTCCTGATTTCGCAAAGTTTGTTTGACAACCATGAGAAACCAAGCCTTTAGTGTCACCAGCCCAGTCCTATGGAACTGCCTGCCACTGGAGATTCAGCAAGCGCCTTCTGCTTCAACTTGTAAACGCCTGCTGAATACTTTTCTATTCCATCACGTCTATGAAGGAAGTTAAGAATACATCTTTCCATAATAGCTGATTTCTGATTTCAACTTTTTAATATGGCACTTACTGTATGGTTTTTTAGGTACTACTGTTGTAAACTACTCAAATATTTTTTTGTGCATAGCGGTATATACTTTCATATTATGTATAAATATAGTGGTTGCCTCTGAACTTTGGAACACTCACTGTCCAAATTCAAACCACAGTTTATTCCATTTTAAGAGCATTTTCCCAACTGTTAATTTCTGCATTATATCTGAGCCACTTCAAGAAATATGGTGGACTACAATGAAAGCTTAGCACTCATTTCTGTGTTATTTGCAAATTGTTCCCCCCCCCCGAAGCAAATTACACTGAAATAAGAGCTAAACTTGCCCTTATGTAAAAGCTCATATGTATCACAGAAATTAACTGTTAGGGGAAAGTCGGGAAAATGGAATAAACTGCCACGTGAAGGGAGCCACAGTCTGTGTATGGGAACTTCTGAATGGGCCTCACTGCAAAACCATGCTCTCGAGAGACTCGGAACCAATTCCGACACCCTCCACCACCTTCTCCATACCACCACCACATCAAAACTGCAGGAAAACCTGAATTACTGCATTGCACACCATGTGGGCCTTCTCTTGCGCTAGATCTGGAAGCGGCATTTAGCGCAGAATGCTGCAGCACGGTTGATGACAGGAGTGAGGCCTTCTCAGCATATAACAACCACACTCAGAAATCTACACTGGGGGGTTGCCAATTTGCTACCAGGCAAAGTTCAAGGTGTTACTACAGTGGTACCTCTGGTTATGAACTTAATTCGTTCTGGAGGTCCGTTCTTAACCTGAAACTGTTCTTAACCTGAGGTACCACTTTAGCTAATAGGGCCTCCCACTGCTGCTGCACCGCCAGCGCACGATTTCTGTTCTCATCCTGAGGTAAATTCTTAACCCGAGGTACTACTTCCAGGTTAGCAGTGTCTGTAACCCGAGGTTTTTGTAACCTGAGGTGTTTGTAACCCGAGGTACCACTGTATTAGTATATAAAGCCCTTAACCTGGGACCAGTATACCTGTGAGGTTGCCTTACTCCTGCTTCAATCAGTGGTGCTGGCACTGGTACATGTACCCCGTAAGACCCACATTTGTAAGGAAGTCATATTTTAGAGAGGCAGACCCTACCCTCTGGAACTCCCTGCCTATTGATGTCAGCCAGGCACCTTCGTTGTACTCTATCCGGCATCTACTAAAAACAATTTTGTTTCAGCAATCCTCCCCAGAAATGTGGATGTGAGGTTTAATCTGTTTTTAGTTTATTGTTGCTTTTATCTTTTGAACGTTTTAAAGAACTGTTTTCTACTGATCATTTTCTTTTTTAAAACTCTCAATGTAAATCGCTTTTGAGGGTATTTCTTTTTTCAACCGACAGGTGGTGTGTAATTCTATTAAATAAAAAAATAAAACGCTCAGGCTGGTGTAGAATGGGCAGAAGAATTGCCAGGGTGGTACCCAAAAGAGCAAGGTTGTTTCAGCACCACCAGGATGCTGTTCCCTTCCCAGAGCCTCCCCAGATGTACCAGTAAGGCACACACCATCTCCCAATAGGCTGTCAGCTCCCCTGGAGGTACCCAGCTGGCAAAAACAGGGGATTCAAGGTGCTTTGCCAACTTACCATCTGAGCCCGCAGGTACATCTGGGCCTGGCTAGCTGTCAGGGTGGGGCTGCTGGCGTTGCCCAGGAGTACGGCTTGCTGGGCTATGCCAGAGGCGGCCGCCGAGTTCACGCCCTGGGCCCGGTTGATCAGCTGGGCGGCAGCTGGGGACGTTGCCAGGTTTATCTGGGATTGGGTGGGGAGGAGAGGGAAGACAGAAAGTGGTGCAGTGAATCTGGATGACGGCATGGAGGAGGAGATGGGGACAGGCCCATCGGCACCTGCAAAAGTGGAGCGCATCAGGCCCCAGCTCTGTGGGGCAACAGAAACCCCACAGCAGCCCTGCAGAGAGAGGGGCAGACTCAAGGCTTACCGTGGACTGCTGAGGCGGGGTCTGCGTGGGCCCATTGTTGCTGGACGAGGTATTCTGCCTGTTGGCTGCCAGACTTGCCTGGAAGGGCAAGCAGAGGGGGAATTAAGCAGAAATCAGACATACTGAATCCATATAGCTGTGAATCCTGCAATGTGGGGGCTTGGACTAGATGACTCTATGATAAGAACATTTGCCCATTTACTTCACCAGTCGGCAGAGGCTCTCCATGGTTTCTGGTGTGGGGCGTTCCCAGCCCTATACCAAGGCTTGAACCCAGGACCTTCCCAGGGTCAGAATGTAAGAAGAGAGCTTGCTGGATCAGACCAAAGGGGGCACATCTAGTCCAGGATCCTGAACCAACAGATGCCCCAATGTGAAATCTGCAAGAGCCCTCTCCCCTCCTGTTTGTGTCAGTTTTGGAGACATTATAAAAGGAAATTTAAAAAAAAATCTTAATGAACATAAATGACATGTACCTTATTTTCCCAATGCGCCTTGAGACCTTTTGTTGCACAAAGGAACTAACAAATGAAATTACTATTCTTATCATTAATAGTTTTAATAAGAATGGCAATGTGGATGTGTGAACGACCCAGTATAAATGATCCACTGCTCATGTACTATTCTTGCATTTTAAAAAGTTATTTGTTTCCATTTCATAAACTGTATATGCTGCTCAATCGTAAGAACCACAAAGCAGTTCACAGAAAGTATGAAACAATAAAATTATAAACAAAAACAACCTCAAAAACAGATATGTAATAAATTCAAAGAATGGTTAAAATCAAAGATAAACTAAAAAATAGATTAAAGCACATGTCAGGTTCTATATACCTGAACAGGCTTGGCGAAACAAAAATGGTTTTTTGCAGGTGCCTAAAAGAGGATGGCAAAGGCACCTGCCTGGGGTCAGTAGGCAGGGAGTTCCAAGGTGTGGGGGCCACCACACTAAGAGATAGATTTCTTAAAAATGCAGAACCCTATGTGGCATCTGTATCAGTGCCAGTTGATAAGATAACGATTTTTTTAAATCTCGTGAAGATAAAAAAACAAACAAAGGCGACTTCCTGACATCCATTACATGCATCAAATACATTCTGAAAGAAAAACAACTCGCCAGTCTGGAGGGACCCTTTGCTATTATGCAATTAATCATAGAATTGTAGAGTTGGAATTGGACCTCAAGGGTCATCTAGCCCAACGGCTGGTTAATTTAATTATTATGCATTTAACAGTTGAAATACTTTATTGTCACTTGTACAACTTGTATACAGTGAGATTGCACGAGCACCCCACCCCCCCACTCAGCTCTCTTAGTCTTAAGTCCCCTAGTTTACTGACGCACACCCACCAAACCCAAAAGTCGGCTGCTCTGTTGTTATCTTTACCCTGTTGGTGTGACTAATCATGCTTCTATATCTTCTGCCCAAGGGCAGGAGATTAAGAAAGTGCTGGCCAGGGTGTGAATCATCCCTGAGAATTTTCCTCACTCTCCTGAGACAACCTTCTTCGGCAATGTCATCCAGTGGATTCACAGGACAGCCCATAATATCTTGTGCTGTATTCACCACCCTCTGTAGGCACTGCCTATCAGTTGATGTCAAACCAGCATACCACACCGTGATGCATTATGAAAGATCACTTTCTATTATGGACTAGTAGAAGGAGATCATCAAATGTTGATTGACATCGTTCTTCCGCAATACTCTGAGGAGATGGAGTCTCTGTTGAGCTTTCTTAACCACCTGGGTTGTATTGATTTTCCAAGTAAGGCCTTCACTGAGATAAACTCCTAGGAATTTAAAAGAAGAGACTCTCTCCAGACAGCCCTCCCCGATGTACAGCGGGGCTAGTTCTCCTCTCTTCCTCCGAAAGTCCAACACCATCTCCTTTGTCTTGCTGATATTTAGGTGCAAGTTGTTCCCTAGGCACCATGTAGATATTTTTTTGGACTTCTCCTCTATACGCTGATTCATCTCCACCTGTTATTAAACCCATTATGGTGGTGTCATCCGCAAACTTAATAATTGCAGTAGACGGGTCAGATGATGCACAATCGTATGTATACAATGAATACAGCTAGGGACTTAGCACACATCCCTGTGGTGTGCCAGTGCAGATTTTTAAGGAATTAGATGTCACATGTCCAATCCTCACTGTTTGTGTCCGATCTATCAGAAAGTCTTTAATCCAGTCACAGATGGTAGGAGAAAGGTTCATGTCAGTCAGCTTTTTAATGAGGATGTCTGGAAGGATGGCATTAAAAGCCGAGCTATAACACTGGTCAACAACAAATTTGTTGTCTGCATTTTTTCAGTTGATTGAGAATGAATCTGATGCGCTGAATCCAAAAATCACATTGGTTTTGCTCAATCAGGTCAAGTTTTTGAGCTATGGCCACGTGTCTTTTTTTTACGTTTTTGTTCACATGTACGCTTGTGTGGAGCATTTTATAAGAAGTTAGTGGGGGTAAAATGCCATGCCGAATAATTGTTTTGATTGGAAATGATTATTTTAATGACAAGAAGTATTCAGGTCCGATAGTTCTGGGTGATTATGTCGAAAAGGGATCAGTTTGAAGTCATAAAACCTCAAAATCTTCCATAAATTGGTGCGGCAAAGCATGAAGTTATTTTGGTATTAAACTTGGTGACCAGGATAAAGCTTGGGCGCCATACATGGTGTGCAAGGCATGCCCCGAGACTCTACGTGGGTGGACCAATGGCAAGAGGAGTCTGAACTTTGGAATTCCCATGGTTTGGAGGAAGCTGACAAACCATGTCACTGACTGCTACTTCTGCGCTGTTGATGTGACTGGGATCAACAAAAAGAAGCGGAGCAGCCTCAAGTATCCTGATCTTCAATCAGCACGTCATCCTGTAGCTCATTGTGATGAAATTCCAGTGCCTATCTTCGGAGAACTTCCTGACATTAGTGACGAAGATGCCTCCAGTGTTGAAGGACATGAAGAAGAAGAAGTGGTTCTTGAAGATGATGCTCCACATCCATTTTCCCAAAAGGAGTTGAATGATCTAGTTCGCGACCTCAGCTTGTCAAAGGACTCTGCCGAACTGTTGGCATCCAGATTGAAGGGGAAAAAACCTCCTCTCTGACAGTGCTCGCATCAGCTTCTTCCGCAATAAGGCATCAAGAGTACCTCCGTTTTTTCTCGGAAGAGAAGGACTTGGTGTACTGTGCAGATATTGCACAGCTTCTGCTCAAGCTTGGAGTGCCACAGTACGAACCCAAAGATTGGAGACTGTTCATTGACAGCAGCAAGCGATCACTGAAATGTGTTCTGCTACACAATGGCAACCAGTTTGCCTCTATACCCCGGCTCACTCGAGTACACTGAAGGAGAACTATGAAGCGGTGAAGTATGTGCTGGAGAAAATTGGTTATAATCAGCATAAGTGGTTTATTCGTGTTGACCTGAAGATGGTGAACTTTTTGTTGGAACAACAGTCTGGCTTCACCAAGTACCCATGTTTTCTGTGTATGTGGGATAGTAGGGACTGTGCTCAGCATTACACGAAGGACTGGCCTGTGCGGGAGGAATTGGTGCCTTGCAAAAAAAGGAACGTCATCAACGACCCTCTGGTGGACAGAGACAGAATACTCTTCCCACCGCTGCACATCAAGCTCGGCTTAATCAAGCAGTTCACCAAGGCTCTGGACAAGGATGGTGACTGCTTCACTTACTTGTGCCAGGCTTTTCCAGGATTGACCATGGAGAAGTTGAAAGCTGGCATCTTTGACAGTCCTCAGATCTGTCAGCTCATCAGAGATCCAGAGTTCGGAAACTCAATGAACGAAGTGGAACTGGAAGCGTGGAAGGCATTTGTTCTGGTAGTGAAGAACTTTCTTGGCAACAATAAGGCCAGAAACTACGCAGAACTTGTTAACAACATGCTGACTGCTTTCAGAAACCTGGGCTGCAACATGAGCGTCAAGATGCACTACCTATTTTCACATCTGGACCGGTTTCCTGAGAACCTGGGTTCAATGAGTGATGAGCAGGGGGAGAGATTCCATCAGGACATGAAAGAGATGGAGACCAGGTATCAGGGTCGCTGGGACACAGTCATGATGGCTGACTACTGTTGGACTCTGAAGAGAGATCTCCCTGCCGCTGAGCATTCCAGGAGTTCCAAGAAACGGAAGTTCAAGCCCTGAAGTTTGAAAAACGGTGAAGCAACATGCAATTTACGTGTACTTACCTTTATCAATGCCCACCATTCAGTTTACAGTAATCAATGTTTCTATCAGGTAATCAACATATGTTGTTGGAAAAACATTTTTTTCTCTTGAAAACATATTTAGGCTGATATGTGTTGACAAAAATCAGCTGATAATGCCACAAAAATGTAATCGGTTTTGTCACAAGATCTGATTTTTTTTCAAATCAACATAGCACAAAAACCTGACCTGATGGAGAGAAACGGATGCCATTTCCTGATTCAGCAGTGCAAAGATACCCTAAATCAACTGTAGAAATATAGACAACATTCAAAAAGTAAAAAATTGTTGCCCAGTGTAATCAATAAACAACATCCTGGCATAGACCTCCCCCCAAAAAAACCAATACGACCACCTTCCTTGCCCTCTCCCACTGGCCCGAAAGGCCTACCTGCTGGACGGCAGCCAAGCTCTGGAGCTGGGTGCTGCTGAGGTGCTGTTGCTGCAGGGCTGCTGTCTGGAGCATGAGGTGCTGCTGCTGGGCGGCATACATCTGCTGCAGGTATTGTGCGGCTGTGTTGGGCTGGCGGTGCAAGGCCTGCTGGATCACCTGCGGGGAGAAGGACAGCAGGCCGTGAACAAAGACCCAAATAAGAGGAATTCTTTATCAGGGCTGCAGCTGGGAAGGGAAAGGGTTACCCCCCCCCCCTGTGTAGAGGGGAAACAGGTCACATTCACACCATAAGATTAAATAACTATGAAGACACTTCAAAAGTCACGGCTTCTTCCCCCAGAGGATTCTGGGAGCTGGAGTTTGTTAAGGGTGCTGAGCATTGTTAGGAGACCCACTTGCACAGCTACAATTCCCAGAGTTCCCTAGGAAGAAGGATTTTTGGCTGATTTTGGCCTTATATTCATTTATTTATAATCTTATTTTTCACACACACAAAAAAAGCTTTGCAAATTCTTAACATGGACCTAAATTTACTTTATCCATTGACTTCCCGTCCTCCCCTTCCATGGTTTTCATATCACCCTTGAATGCTGTATATTTCTCATACGCTATTCTATACATCCATTTTAACCTATGTATCTTAATAATGAACGCCGTCACTCGTATTTCGAGTCCTGCTCATGTTTTCATCTCGCTATAGTAACTCTTTGAATATTCAATAAAAGGTCTCCCGTCCTCGATGAATTTCCCCCCATTTTGGTCTCTATAATCTTTTGCTGTTAATCCCGCTGGTTCTGCATTCTGATCTACGGCCTTTTAAATGTGTTTGGGAGGGGGTTCCTGCAGCTGGCAAAAGGCGGGTTCTAAATATCATAATAACCATGGTATATAAAGTCACACCATTGGTCTGTCTGAGCATTGTGGCCACCCTGACGGACAGCTGCTCTCTCCAGGGTCCCAAGGCAGAGAGACAGGCAGAAACCTTTCCCAGCCCAGCAACCCAAGATCCTTTTAGAACCGAAAATGACTCCAGGGTGGGGAAAGTGTGCAACTCCACTGAGCTAAGGGACCCTCCCCAAAAGGCTGTGTGCGCACCATGTGGGATGGGGGAGTTAAGTGCAAACGCAGCTGTGGGCAAAACGGTTTCCCACCCCCACAGAAAAAATAAGGGGGGTGAATAGAGTCTGGGAAATTCAAGCCCCAGGGAAAGCATTACCACACCAGGCGTGAAAGCAGCATGTAATCTACATTCAAAGCAATTTGCCACATGGTGGAAGGAGAGGAGAGATGCACTGTCACACATTGGGTTGGGGGGGCACAAATCCCACCCCCAGCCCTGCGAGCTAAAAGCTGGAGGCACTTTTATGCTCAGAAAGGATTTCTGCGGAGGATGCTTAAGAATTATTATGCGTGCACACACCCACACACACATTAATTCAGTATAAAATTACAAAACAAAAAGTATGAAAACAAATTTGCCCCCGAAAGAAAACTTAGACCTCATATTGCTGCCCAAGAATATGTGGACTCAGACTACTGCAGAGAAAAGAACTGTCAAGTTATGTGCTTCTAAGAGTGAGGAAAACCTCAGAAATTTCTGCACTGTTTTGTGGAATTCCATTTCTTACGTGCCAAATACAACCAAATTGCGAAATTTGGCTTTTCTGCTTTTATCTTATCTCCATTATCTGCTCTACCTTTATTTGGAAAACGCAACCTGTGTATTGCTCCTGTATTATGTTTTGTAACATTTGGGGGATTTTGTTTGTATTTTTTGCAATTTTGATGTTACATTAATGAAAAACTACACACACACACTCTAAAAAAACCCACCAAGATCACTGATCCAGGAGGGCATTAGAACATTTAAGGCGAGCTCCAGCATTGAGCCCACAAATCTGATGGGTTCCAAAACCCTCCAGGAGGTTGGGGAGCAGAAAGAGACACCCTGTTTGCACAAGCAGGAAGTTTGCTCCACAAGCAGGACAGCACAGTAGGATCTCACCCAGAAATGCAAATCATTAAAACTGCAAAACAACAACAACAGAACCCTAAGCAAGTCTGAAATTCACATTTAAAGGGTAATCAACGATGAGTTGAGTGCAACAGAAAACAGCAACCTTCTCACTGACACACATCGCAGAATACAAAAACAAGGATATTCACACTGGAGGGAGACCTATTTACTGAGCTGATAAATAAATCAAGACACTAGAAACTACAAAATTTGCGAAGAGACAGAAATCCTCACACTTGCTCTATAAAATAGAAAGTGTGGGATATTCCCTCCTGTTAATAAAATTAAGAGTACCACCAACCTAAAGAAAAATTTCTTACAGCTATGAAAATATGAAGCCAATATACTGTGTGTGTGTGTTATATTTTGTCATAATAATGCAGATCCAATATATTTTCATCTATCTATCTATCTATCTATCTATCTATCTATCTATCATCTTGAGAATGACAGAATAAAGGTTTGGATGGGAGTTTAAATACCTCATAGTATTGCCAAGCTTCCACCGAAAGGAGCAGTTTTTTTGGGGGGGGGGAGGTCAAAGGTTAACCGGCATCAGCAAGGGTCTTGAGAACTTTGACCTTGCAGAGAATTTCCAAGCTGCCTGCAAGGAACGAAATCCTCCATCCATCATTTCTGCCCTCTGCCAGCATTCATGGATACCCCAGGGAGTCTTAAGCAAACCTTTTGGGCACTCCCCACAGCCCCTTCCTTGCTGGGGGGGGGGGGGCAATAGTGCTAAAGCAATAAATAATAAAAAAACAGCTCATCGGAAGCTTCCTTTTTTAAAAAGAAAGACTTATGTGCACCCAAAACAAGCACCCCAAGGAGCTCCAGGGGCATGGCAGACAGTTCTGAAGTTGTTGTAAACAAAAATCTGCAATTTTTCCCTTATGGGTTATCCAAGAGCCCATATAGAGTCCTTGCGTAGGTTCCCTATTGGTAGGAGAAAATAACAGAGGCCAGCCAGAGAATATTGAGAAGCAAAGCAGCTAGTAAGCCTGATCTTTATTAATCTGTTGCAACAGGGTGCTCCCCTCACACGCAGGAAAGGAGGAGGAACCCAGAACCAAGGTGTGCCCGTCCTTATAAAGGTAAAGGGACCCCTGACCATTAGGTCCAGTCGTGACCGACTCTGGGGTTGCGGCGCTCATCTTGCTTTATTGGCCGAGGGAGCCGGCGTACAGCTTCTGGGTCATGTGGCCATCATGACTAAGCTGCTTCTGGCGAACCAGAGCAGCGCACGAAAACGCCGTTTACCTTCCCGCCGGAGAAGTACCTATTTATCTACTTGCACTTTGATGTGCTTTCGAACTGCTAGGGTTGGCAGTAGCAGGGACCAAGCAATGGGAGCTCACCCCATCGTGGAGATTCGAACCTCCGACTTTCTGATGGGCAAGTCCTAGGCTCTGTGGTTTAACCCACAGCGCCACCCGCATCCCTGCCCGTCCTTATATAGACATTTTAAATTGCCCGCCCTGGAGTCCAAGACCACTCCCAGAAACATCATACATACATCACAGAAGGGGTGTAACCCAAGACCAGCCCCCACATCATAGCTGTCAAGTGTCCCTTATTTGAAGGGACAGTCCCTTATTCCAGCGCCATGTCCCGCTGCTGTCCCTTATTGATGGATGTCCCTTAAATGTCCCTTAAATGATGTCCCTTAAATTTCAAATGAAGCAGCTCCTCTCCCTCCTTCCCTGCCGGCCAGGGAGGAGGGAGGCTCCAACTGTGTTGCTTGGCTGTGTTGCTCACCCAATAAGAAGTCTAAGAACGACTGGGGGGTGGAGCTTGAATGCCTTTTGTGTGGCTAGTTAATGCAAGCTGTGGAGGTTTTTGAATGCTGGATGCCATTTTGTTGCACGTGGAAGTGGAGGAAGTGGAGAGGGAAAAGGTTTTCTCCCTCTCCCCATCACACCAGAATTCGTGGACATCCAATGAAGCTGAATGTCGGAAGTTTCAGGAGAGGTAAAAAGACAGGACTTCTCTATGCAGCACGTAGTTAAACTAGGAAATTCCCTCCCACTGGTGGCAGTGAGGGTCACCAACTTGGATGGCTTTAAAAGAGGATGGGATAAATTCATGGAGAAGGTTGTCCGCGGCTATAGCTACAATGGCTCTGCTCTGCCTCCACGGTCAGAGGCAGCAATGCTTTTGAATCCCAGTTGCTGTGAATCACAGGAGGGGGTGGGCACTGTTGTACTCAGGTCCTGTTTGTGGGCTTCCCAACTGGGGCATCTGGTTGGCCACTGTGATAACAGGATGCTTCTCCATCTATTTACAGAGGCTGCCTGACATGGCTGATTTGGGGCATCAGTGTGGGATAAGGGAAGGAGCAGAATTGAGCAAATAAAACGGGCTACTTCATCCCATAGCAAACCTCTTTCCGACTTTTTGCAATGTCACCTCCATATCTGCAGCTGCCGCCTACAAACCAGCCTTTGCAGACATAAAGTGGACTAGAAACTTGCCTCAAAAATTAAACCAGAACAAAAACAAAGACCCTCACCAAACGGCAACTTCACTAGAGAGCCAAAGGTGCGAATGGGGCATATTTCAACCCAGAAACACAGCCAAAGCTGAGGACAGACTTTCCCAGCCTCCTCCCACCCCCACCCTACCCCAGGGGTGTGATATACTTCACAAGTGAGCCCCACAAAACACAGGCACAAGCAAGCAGGCAAGAAAGCTGTAGACACAGCTACACAAACAACCTGGATCTTTAGCTCTGCAACAATAACAGTAATAAACCTTCCTCCCCTGGAAGCATCAACATAAATGGCTTGGGGGACCATGACCTTTTCCCACCCTTATAACCCCCCATCAAGGAAAGAATCACATGAGGGTTGCCCCTTTGGTTCCCTTCCAACTCTACAATGCTACAATTCCCACAAACACCATCTCTCCTGGCAAGATACAACAATGATTTAGTGGGCAGAGTACATAGGAAACTGCTGTGATAGGAATTTTGAGGGCTTAGATATATGTTAAATGTTCATAAGTGTATCAACCAAGCACGTACATAGATCAGCACAGGAAGACCGACCTGGAACCATTCTTGATTCCCAAACTGTCCCAAAAACTGACCAAATGTTTTTTTCTGCAAGGTCAAAGGAAAATGGAAAAGCCTCCCCATTGTTTTTTCCTTCACAAATCCTGTCTTAAGGATATGTCTGTGTTTGAATAGGGTGAGCCTGTGACCTGAACTAAGTATTTATCATTACTAAGTATTTATCATTACAAAAGACTGGCCAGGCTCCCCAGGGTATCCAATCAAGTAAGCAGGCAATCCAATCAAGTGACCATTAAACAGGTAACCTGTCAGACAAGATAAACAAGTCACTCAGATTTCTGTTTTAGACCACCTTTTCTGTGATGTAGGTATGTGGGGGGTGGTCTTGGGTTACACCCCTTTTGTGATTATGGATGATGTATGGTGGTCTTGAGCTCCAGGGCAGGGAATTTAAAATGTCTTTATAAGGCCTTGCGCGCGCCATTGTTCTGGGTTCCTCCTCCTTTCCTGCGTGTGAGGGGAGACCCTGTTGATCAATAAAGACCAGGCTTACTAGCTGCTTTGCTTCTCCATATTCTCTGGCTGGCCTCTATTATTTTCTCCTACCAATAGGGAACCTATGTAAGGACTCTATATGGGCTCTTGGAAACCCCATAAGGGAAAAGGGGCAGATTTTGTTTACAACACTGCCTTCCCCTGAGCCAAACTGTTGGGTCCATCTAGCTCAGGACTGTCTACACTGACTGGCAGAGGCTGTCCGGGATTTCAGGTAGGGAATCTTTTCCACCTCTACCTGGAGATGCTGTTGGGGATGGAACCTGGGACCTTCTGTATGCAAAGCAGAGGCTCCATCACTGGGCTCCATCCCTTCCCCATTTGCAAGATACCGCGGAGCTTAAAATAGGAAGGCCAATTCCCCCCCCCCTCACTTTTAGGGCACAGAGCTACTTCCCTGCAGCAGTTGCAAGCCTGGGAAGGCAACAAAAGCAAGGAAAGGGCTGAGGGGAGGACCTTTTCCCAGCATCTCCACCATCTTGTGGCAAAGAGTTCCATAGGATGGTGTGGCCTGGCATGAAAACACCCCCCCCAAAAAAAAAAAACAACCACACAACCCCAACCCTTTTGTTCCTAGGACCTGGGAGAGACCAGGGTTCAAATCGCCACTTGGCCATGAAGCTCACTGGATGACCTTTGGCCAATCACTCGCTCTTCCCTCACAACGTTGTTGTGGAGTTTAATTGAGAATTTGGACCTGAGAGACCAAGGTTCAAATCTCCACTTGGCCATGAAGCTCACTCAGGGGCCAGTCACCGCCTCTTTCAGCAAAAACCACCACATATGCCACCTTGAGCTCCTTGAGAAAAAACAAATGGCCTATAAATGCAATAAAATAAATAAACAAACTCTCTTGGAGCAGGCAGGGAACCACATTTGTGCTTCCAATGCTCACCACCCCCAAACTGGTGGGAGATGCTGGACTCTGGCAGCTTCCAAGCTAAGCGAGGGGACCCCATTCCACCCTTTCCACCCCCCAGAATCAGGCAGTCTTCTGGGCAGAGAAGCTGTCGAAAGGTCTTGCAGAAAATGAGGGTACTTACGCCCCGCGGGGAAGACCCAAGACAGCTGGGCCTCTTCAAAGACTCCGGGATGAGAGGCCTCGGACGATGGGTGGCCCAGGAGGGTGAAGAGGCAGGCAGACCCAGCAGCAAAAGCTAAGAGCCTCTTTGCACAAGGAGATCCTAACACACAGCTTTGGGGGACATGATACTCAAAAGGACGAAGGGAGTTCTCCTGCCCAGCCCCCTTGCTGCCATCCACGCCCCCAATTCCTCTGGCCCCAGATTTTCCCCGCTTTCCAGAGGCTGTCTCCAGGAAATCCCCGCCTCCCTGGGTGAAGACAAAGGTGACCCTTGGCCTTTGGCCTCCGACCCCCACGAGCAAGGGGGGCGGGGAGCTGGAGAGGCGGCCCAGGATAAAGTTTCCATTCAGCACCTCGCAAGGATGCAGGACAATCCGAAGCGCAGTTCGCTTCCCATCCACCTCCAGAAGGAGAGTTGCCCAAAGGAAATTCCCATTTTTAGATGAAAGCAAAAACAAGGGGAGGGGTGAAATCAAACCCACACAGCATGGAAACAAAGAAGATCTCTGCTCAGGAGCAAAAAAACTGGGGCATTTTAAAGAGAGACTGCCATTTGTTTTCCTTTAACAACACAGGTGTGTATCTAGACAAACTGGGACTGCACAAACTGGAGAAGGATGAAATTGTATACAGTATTTAATCAGATCCTTTACAAAAAAAACAACCACCAGAGAAATAAATAGTTTGAAACCCAGGAAGGCTCCTGGCTGGGACAGCTAAATAGAAGGTTTGTTTGTTTGTTTGTTTGTTTGTTTGTTTGTTTGTTTGTTTGTTTGTTTGTTTAGACACCCACACACCCTTCTATATAGCTGTCTCTCTCATAGATAGATAGATAGATAGATATAGATAGATAGATAGATAGATAGATAGATAGATAGATAGATAGATAGATGATAGATAGATGATAGATAGATGATAGATAGATAGATGATGATGATAGATAGATAGATAGATGATAGATAGATAGATAGATAGATAGATAGATAGATAGATAGATAGATAGATAGATCTATCCATCTATCTATCTATATGCTGATTTCCTACCCTTTTCCTAGTATTTTGTTTAACGATATTAGGCAAGATGGACCCACCCTGGGTTCTTGGAGGGACCCCCTATCATTATGGTTCCACCCAACCCAAACAAAGACGTTGAATAAATGGACACCTACAGGCCAATCTCATTATTAAGCATAGATCCAAAGTCTTTTCCCCAGCATCCTGGCTGAGAGACAGGCATTGCTTGATCCCAGCTGCACACAGGAAGACCAAGTTGTTTCATTTGTAAACGAACCATCTCAAACGGATTTTTAATCCAAAACTTCAAAGCTAAGGAAAAAGCAGGCTCTCGTTGTGTATCGGAAAACGAAGAAAAAAAAACCCACCATTGTTATTTTTAAAAGGGGTGGAGGACTTAAAAGCCTTGGAAGGTGGCCAACTCTATTTCATTGGAGGCTTTTAAGCAGAGTTTGGGTGGCCATCTGTCAGGGATTCTTTAGCTGCAACTCCTGCACTGCAGGGGGTTGGACTAGATGGCCCTTGGCAGTACCTTTCAAGTCTATGATTCTACTATTTCATCTTACTGCAAACTGCCTTGGTAGATTTGGGCTGGGAAGCACTTTGGGTAAAGGTAAAGGGACCCCTGACCATTAGGTCCAGTCGGGACTGACTCTGGGGTTGCGGCACTCATCTCGCTTTATTGGCCGAGGGAGCCGGTGTACAGCTTCCGGGTCATGTGGCCAGCATGACTAAGCCGCTTCTGGCGAACCAGAGCAGAGCATGAAAACAAACACCATTTACCTTCCCACCAAAGTGGTACCTATTTATCAACTGGTACCTTGGGTTAATACTTAATTCGTTCCGGAGGTCTGATCTTAACCTGAAACTGTTCTTAACCTGAGGTACCACTTTAACTAATGGGACCTCCCACTGCTGTTGTGCCGCCGCCACACGATTTCTGTTCTCATCCTGAAGCAAAGTTCTTAACCCGAGGTACTATTTCTGGGTTAGCGGAGTCTGTAACCTGAAGCGTATGTAACCTGAAGCGTATGTAACCTGAGGTACCACTGTACTTGCACTTTGACATGCTTTCGAACTGCTAGGTGGGCAGGAGCAGGGGCCGAGCAACGGGAACTCACCCCGTCACAGGGATTCGAACCACCAACCTTCTGATTGGCAAGCCCTGGGCTCTGTGGTTTAGACCACAGCACCACCCGCGTCCTTCCAGTTGGCAAATAAAAAATAAAATCCACAGCTGTTGCCAACCAACCAAAACTTCCAAACAACTAAATTAAAACTGGGAGAACAAAGCAAACAACAGAGAGAGAGAGAGAGAGAGAGAGAGAGAGAGAGAGAGAGAGAGGCGGCAGGTGACCCTCTTTCCAGGACAGAACGGTTTGGCCCATTGGCTGGTTTTTAGATGGTTCAGCCAGAGACATGGCAGAACGACTTGCCCTCAGAGGAGGCTGCTCATTACACTCCTGAACGAGTCCCTGCTCCAAGGTGGCCATCTCCCAACCAGGGGGCATGCTAAGATCAGCAGCTCATGGAGGAGAAAACCACAGCAGGCTCCTCTTAGGATGGGTTATCTCCCAAATGTCCAACATTTGACAGTCATCAAGGCACAAGTCCCCTTCGGTCATTAATTTTGCATGGAGCATCAGCTGTTCTCGCAAGTCAGAGACAAACACACACACACTCAAGAAGTTACATGCAACTGCTCTGCAAGACCCACTAGGGGGCGATGCTGCCTCACCGATACCAAATAAAATTGATGCGAGAGGACCAGAGAGAACACACCAATATGCACAATATTTTTTAAATAAAATATTCGGTTCAGATTCCATGCATTACAGCGCAGCCAATTCTGCAGTTCTTGGTGGTTTATTTGTAGAAAGGCTCGATGAGTTCAAACTCGTCTTATTATCCCTTATACACCCAGTAGCTCACTGCAGTCTGCGGGAGAGTTTCTCCTGCAAGTTCTAAAGATCTCTGCAGTAACTCAGAGCAGGGCTTTTAGTGTGGCTGCCCCTGCCCTGTGGAATAGCATCCCTAGGTGCCCACTAGCTGCACTTTCTGGAAACAGATGAAGCCATTTTTGTTCTGACTGGCTTTCCCAGCTGGAAAAAGGGCTCTTTACCACCAGTCTTGTTTTAAATGGACTACCGTATATACTCGATTATAAGCCGACTTTTTCAGCACATTTTTTATGCTGAAAAAGCCCCCCTCTGCTTATACTCGAGTGAGGTCCTTTCAGGCTGCTCCTTCTTCCTCCTCTGCCTTTGCCGCTGTCGGGGGCAGAGGAAGTGGAACGAGCAACCCAAAAGCAGCCCTTTCGGGCTGCTTGTTCTTCTTCTGCCACTGCTGCTACCACCAGGTTTGTGGTGTGGTGAGCCGCTTATATTCGAGTCAGTAAGTTTCCCCAGTTTTTTGTAGTAAAATTAAGTGCCTCGGCTTATATTCGGGTCGGCTTATACTCAAGTATATACGGGTATGTTGTTTTTGTGTTTCTAACTGTTCTTAAATATCTTATAGGTAAATCACCTTGAGACAGTGGTTTAGAAAACGATTTAAAAATCAATCATAATAAATAGAATAATAAGGAGGATGACAACAATGACAACAGGAGTCAATAGTCCAGATTTCCCTTGATACTGTGTGTGTGTGTGTGTGTGTGTGTGTGTGTGTGTGTGTGTGAAAGTAAGTAGGCATTGCATAGGCCTCCCAAATGGGAGTCAGGTTGCCACGCTGGAAGGACTCCATTGGCCAGACCCATCAGGGATGTTCTTGCATTCAAACAGCCCCAAATGGCCCAGGCTGCCTATGCTTTCACACGCTCCCACTTCTGCAAGAGGCAGCATGGTGTAGTGGTTAGAGGACCCAGGAGAGACCGGGGTTCAGATCCCTTCTCATCTCCAAGGTTCACTGGGGGACCTTGGGTAAGTTACTATCTCTCAGCCTAACCTACCTCATAGAGCTGTTGTCAGGATGAACAGAAATTAACAAGGGGCAGGGCAGGCCAACCAAGTACTTTGCCTTGAGATACATGGGGGGTGGGGGGAGGCAGTGTATTAATCTAATATAAGTGAGAGTCAATGTTGTGGCTAGTGAGTTGGACCAGGGAGAGCAGGGTTCAAATCCCCACTCATAGGCCGTGAATCTCCCTAGGTGCAACCTTGGGGGCCAACTGCTGACTTCTCAGGCTAACAGGGTTGTTGTGAGGATTAAATGAAGAAAGGGAGCGCCTTGTATGCCAAGGGCAAAATGGAGACGGGGGAGAAAAGGTGGGATATGCTGTAAATGTAATAAAACAACAATACAATATGCACAACTCCTCAGCTGGATCAGACACAAAGGCAAGCAGGGGTTGGATTATCCTGGTTCAAGCCTGGGGCGTCTTCTCCCCGTCTGCCTTAGCTCCTCCGAACAGGAGGGCCTTTCCGCCCTCTTCCACTTACCTGAACGGTCTGGCGATCGGGGATCCCTCCGTACACAGAGATTTGTGGCCCTGCCTGGCGTCCATTGCTGGTGGCCGTGGCTGCCGTGGCGCTGCTGGTCGGAGGGGGGGCTGGCAGCTGCTCGTTCTCCATGGTAACCATCCAGGGCACCCGAGAGGCGGCAGAGGACGGGCGGTGGCCAAGATGGCGGGGTGCGTGGGTGCGGGTGGCCAGCCGGCTACAGCTGTGAGGAGATGCAAAAGCAGGTTACCAGAGGATCCACCCTGAGAGCAAAGCTCACCTCATAAGAACGTCAGAGGAGCAACTGGGATTCAGAAGCATGGCTGCCTTTGACTGTCAAGGGCATTATGGCTAATAGCCATCGACAGCCCTCTCCCTCTATGCATTTGCCCAATCCTCTTTTAAAGAGGTTGGTGACTGTCCCTGTGGCAGTGAGTTCCACAGTTTATGCGCCGTGTGACGAAGTCCTTTCCGTTATCAGTCCCAAATCTTCCAACATTCACCTTCGTTGGATGTCTGAATTTTAGTGTTATGAGTGAGGGAAATAAATGTTTGCCTGTCTGTTTGCTCCATGCCATGTATCATTTTTAAAGCTTTCTCCAAACTAAAAAACCCCAAATGCCACAACCTTTCCTCATAGGGGAGTCACTCTCCATCCACTTGAAAATTTCCGTGGCCCTTTTCTGAACCTTTTCCAACTCTACAATAATTCTGAGGTGAGGCGCCAGAACCGTACACAGTATTATTCCAAATACGGTCTCACTGTAGATTTGTGTAATGGCGTTGTGATGTTGGCACTTCAGTTTTCAATTCCTTTCCTGATAATCCCTAGCATGGAATTTGCCTTTTGCCCAGCGGCCACACACTAGGCTAACATATTCGCTGAGCTATCTACTACCTCAGCGATGGTGTTGACGGAAGATTTGTGCTCCAAGGCACAGCAGTCAGGGGCCGGCCCTCCAGAGCTCCCGGCTTTCCCCTCAGAGCTCTCCCCAAACCCTTCCATGGCCAAGCCTAGCACCCTCCTTGAGTTGTTTTGCCTGACTGGAATATGTCCTTGCACTTGGACAATGCCTAGTGCTTGCCTGGATGGGACACAGATGTGGGAGTCCTGAGAACTAGCCAGCTACGCAAAGGTAAAAATTCACACTTGCTGCTCTGCCTATTTTTGCCTCTGCCCCCCCTTCCCCGGCACGTGGACCCTGGAAGGTTGACCAGAAGGCAATCCGGCCCTCAGGGTGTAGAGTTTCCCCGCACCGCTGGACTAAAGAAGGGAGCTTCTGGTCCCAACCATTTACAAAGCTGGTTAAGCAGCTTAGGGCACACAGCCAGAAGGGAGGTTCCAGAAGGATGATAGATAAATTCACAGAATCACAGAGTTGGAAGGGACCCCCCCAAAGGTCATCCAGTCCAACCCCTTGCAATCCCTGCTAAAGAATTCCTGACAGTTGGCCATCCAGCCTCTGTTTTAATACCTCCAAACACCGCCTTCTGAGGGAGTCCATTCCACTGTTGAACAGCTTTTACCCTCAGAAAGTTCTTCTGGGTGTTC
Organism: Podarcis vaucheri; assembly: GCF_965113315.1. Lineage (NCBI taxonomy): Eukaryota > Metazoa > Chordata > Lepidosauria > Squamata > Lacertidae > Podarcis > Podarcis vaucheri. Next base: position 66,291,209 of record NC_138765.1, on the reverse strand, counting down.
ACTTTCGTGTAATTTGAACTGAATGGTTTGGGTCCTGCCCTTTGGGAGCAGCAGAAAACAAGCTTGCTCCTCCTTCCATGAGACAGCCCTTCAGATATTTGAAGGTGGCTATCGGTGGCGCTGTGGGTTAAACCACAGAGCGTAGGACTTGCCGATCAGAAGGTCAGCGGTTCGAATCCCCGCGACGGGGTGAGCTCCCGTTGCTCAGTCCCTGCTCCTGCCAACCTAGCAGTTCAAAAGCACATCAAAGTGCAAGTAGACAAATATGTACCGCTCTGGCGGGAAGGTAAACGGCGTTTCCGTGCACTGCTCTGGTTCGCCAGAAGCGGCTTAGTCATGCTGGCCACATGACTCGGAAGCTGTCTGTGGACAAATGCCGGCTCCCTCGGCCAATAAAGAGAGATGAGTGCCGCAACCCCACAATCGGCCACGACTGGATCTAATGGTCAAGGGTCTCTTTACATTTACCTATCATATCACATCTCAGTCCCCTCTTCTTCTTCAACTCCCTCAACTGTTTCTCATAAGGCTTTGGGTTTTGATGCGATTCCAGTGGTAAAATACGGTACTTTAGAAAGTGCACAGATGCAATGGCAATTTGGAAAGCAGGTAAGGTGGGGAAATGGTTTGAAATGAGGTAACCGATTTTCTTTCCGCAAATAGACTGCTCCAACTGCCAGCTGCCCTAGGGGCTGCCAGGAAGACCATCATGGCAAATCCATCTGCCAACAAAAAACAGGCTACTCCATAATTCCGTTTTTCTTTTGCATCATGCATCTTGCCCCAACCCCTCTGGTAATTGACTGCAGACAGGGACTGCCTTATTTCTTAATATATGAACAGAGTTTTGAAATTCTCAAAATATTTAAATAATACAGGTTTTAGCACCCATATTAGGGCAAAACCTTTGTGAGGCCAAACAAAATGCCGTGAAATAGAGCAGGAAGAATTACTTATTAGGCTAGGTAGTTTCTTTAAAAAGTTACCGGGGGGGCAGGCTTTTGGTGCTAGGTGAACCATTAGTGCATGCTTCCGGAAGTGCTTCATAATAATAAATAAATTTTTTAAAATAGACTGTGTCACTGAAGCCTTCTGAACGCACACACACTAGGGTATGGACATATGGCAACACATGTCAGAAGTGTAAATTTTGGCGAATTTTCTTAAAAACAGCTCAAAAACTTCAAATTTTGGGCAAAAAAACTGTCTGGGTTTTCACTTTTTGAAATATGGCAACTTTAACACATACAATATCTGTTTAATAGTAAGTCTGTTTAGGATCGTAGCCTGACACATCTAATATTCTAGGCACAAATAAAATGTCCCTAAGCAATTAAAAAAAACTTTTTTAAAAAAGCATAAAACCAAAAGAAAAACACATGACAATTAAAAATAATAACAAAATACCGAAATCCAGAAAACAGACTCAATAAACAGCAAAATGAATCCAGCAGCAAAATGCATCATTCAGCAACTCATCTTAATCTGTCCAATGCTTGTGTTTGCTTTGCTTTACTTTTTACTTAGAGTCAAAACGTCCCTAAAAGCCTGTTAGTTAGACCTCAAGATTCACACAAAGCACAGCACAGACCAATGGCATATGACAATGAGAAAGGCAATTGTAGAAACAAATGTAGGGAAAAAAGGAATGAAATGGTTATTATTATTATTATTATTATTATTATTATTATTATTATTATCTCACCTGCCCCTTGTAGAGAGGGCTTAGCTATGACCTTTAACACCTGGAAGTTTTTTTGGTTTTTTTAAAGTCTTTTATAAGGAAGAAAAAGCGGATATTAATAAGGTTTTTGCCCGAAACTGGAGTGAAAGATACAATGGAGCAGGAAAACTCTGGCAAACCGTAAGACGTGATGCACAAGAAGCTGCCTCATCAACCCTTCAGCCGACCTAGCTGGGCACCTATCTGTTCCCCAGCCTAGTGCCCTCCAAAAGCTTTGAGGTAGTGTTGCATAGTGTTGAGAGCGTTGGACTAGGACCTGGGAGGCCAAGCTTCAAATCCACACTCAGTGGGTGTCCTTGGGCCAATCATTCACTCTCAGCTTAACCTACCTCACTACGGTTGCCATATTTCAAAATGTGAAAATCCGGACACAAAAGTTGAGCTCTTTTTTTCTTTTTGCAAAGTTGTTTTGCAAAATCTCAAAAAAAGAAAAAAGGGGTTTGAGCTATTTTTAAGGAAATTTGCCCAAACCTCCAACATGGGTTGCCATATGCCTGGACACTGCTTCTGTTTGCCATATTCCGGCTACGTCCAGAAAATTCCGGTTGTATGGAAGCCCTACCTCTCACAGGACTGTTGTGAAGATAAAATGGGATGTGAGGGATAAGAGCTGAGATCCCTGCATTGCAGGGGGTTGGACTACATGGCCCTTGGGGTCCCTTCCAACTCTACAATTCTGTGATTCTAAGAGGAATCCTAGAACTCCTTGGGGGAAAGCTGGGATATAAATGTAGTGAAATTGTAAATGAAAAAATAAGACCCTGTTATTTATCTGGAACATCTGGTACTCTGAGGTAGACTGCAGGTGAACATTGGGGGGGGTCTTGCTTACGCATCATTGCTCAGAGTCACTGACAGATGCCTCCTCTGTGAGCCTATCCCAGGCAAAGGCAAACTCGGCCCTCCAAATGTTTTAGGACTACAATTCCCATCATCCCTGAACACTGGTCCTGTTAGCTAGGGATCATGGGAGTTGTAGTCCCAAAACTTCTGGAGGAATGAATTTGCCTATGCCTGGTCTATCCTTTCCTTTCACAGCTGCCACAGCTACTTCTAGCAGCAGTGAGTTTCACAAGTTTATTACACTTCTTAATTCTCTCCCCCCCCCCGCCGCCTTTACTTCTAAATCTAGTCATTGCAGATCTTCATCTCCAAGCCTCTTGACTTGCCATCCACAAGCCCAGTTTAAGACCTCCAGCGATCACTTTACTCCATCCCAGATATCCACGTGGGTGGAAATAACACAATCATCTAGCACGTGAAAGCCTAGGAGCCCACTGGAATCCCGCTGTTTGTACACTGCCTGCAAAATTCTACTCTGCGACCTTGAGGTCTAGAAACTTGCACTGCCCAATGATGAAACCCACCAGGAAGCTAACTGTTTTGGGGCAAGCGCACCAAGTAAGCACAGTCCCGGTCCACAACAGCTTGCTGTCATGCGCACCAAAAAAAAAACCTTGAAAGCCAACAGCACAACCTCTTCCCCCAGTTCACAGCCCACCTCCACAGGCTCCCTGCACCTACCTCCAGGCTACCGGGATTTGTGGCGCAAGTCAGAAGGCATGCACAGTCTTCAAAGGGATGGCAGGACCCCTGCCCAGGGGTCCCCAGCCTCAGCTCCACGCTCCGCTCCTTCAATCCTCCACATCCCCCGAAACAGACAAGAGCATCCTCTCCACAGACCTGAACCTCCAGAGCAGGCTTGGAAAAGGACTGTTTTAAGCACCCTGGTGGTGGGGCACAGCCTGAAGCTAAGAGGCACAAATCAATGCACAGCTCCTGGTGGCAGGAGAAGCGCCACCCGCTCTGCTGTCAGTGGATGTCATTTTGGGGAACCGTGTGCCTGAGATCTCCTCCAGCCGATCTGCCTTTGTTCCGCTACCTCCCCCCCCCCCTTGCACAGCCCAGCAATCGCAGAGATACTCCAGGGTTGGGAGAGAAGGAGGGGGGGAGAGAGAGAGAGAGATAAAGAAGAGAGCCTAATTTCCTGATGATTATGATGTCGCTTAGCAACCACCAATCAGGGCCTTGCCGTTTTGCCTGCAGTATTTCATGCAAATAGTTTCAGGGGGCTGGTGGCATGCGCACGTTCCTTTTAATCTCAAAGGGTCAGCCAAGCGGCTTAGCATGACTCCCAAGGGGCATGTTAAGAGACTGATACGAGCCTGGGGTGTGCGCGGAAAGACAGAGTGCCCACCTCGCCCAGGAGCTTCCCAGCGAAGGGAGGACCAAGGACCAAGCTCAAGGTAGGCACAACCGCACCGCGGAAAGGTGGAAGGGAAAGGGATGTCCCTGCAGCGGCCGCAATCTATCCCGGTCCAGCTGGCAACAGCACATCTTGGGGCATGGGCACCGAAACCCACTTCTGCCAACAAAGGGAAGGGACCTCTCCAAGTTCCAAGAGCCTCCCTGAGCAAGAAATTAAGATGTTAAAGTATCCACACACACAGGCTTTGCCAACGCAAACTAAAACTGTAACTCAGAAAAAATGAAGCCAAGCTTTATGAGGAACAGCTGAGGGAGTTAGGAGATAGCCGTCTTCAAATATCTAAAGGGCTGTCCCATGGAAGATGGAGGAAGCTTCTTTTCTTCTGCTCGCAAAGGACAGGATTCAGATTACAAGAGAGGAGATTCCGACTAGACATTAGGAAGACCTTTCTGAGGGTAAGAGCTGACCAATGGACTGTGTTGGAAAGTAGAGGTTTTTAATCAGAGGTTTGATGGCCACCTGTCCAGGATTATTGAGCTGTGATTCCTGCATTTCAGAGGGTTGGACTAGGTGATCCACTCTGCATTCTATAATTCTACGAAATTCTGCAACCTGTATTTGATTTCACAAAAATAAGCAGCAGCTTGATCAAACTGAACCCCAAACTCTCTGGACACTGAAAACAAGTCTCATTCAGCAACCTCTTTTGCTTTGGAGTTTTCACTGGGTCCTGAACCCAGACTGCCTTGAGTAGAACCTTAAGGTCTAGAAACTTGAGTGGCTCTTTTAAAAAAGAAAGTGGAAAAAATACTACTTATCAGAAAACTGAATTCTGTGCTTGCCACTATATTTAGTGTTTGTGTGTCCGCACTGCAGCCTTAAGAAAGTAAGAAGAGTCTGATGGAAAAGGCCATTGGCCCATCTAATCCAGATCGTTCTCACAGTGGCCAACCAGATGCCCAGGGGGAAACCTGGAAGCAGGACCCGAACACAAGACCGCTCTCCCCTCCTGTGGTTTCCAACAACTGGTCTTCAGAAGCCTGGCTGCCTCTGACCGTGGAGGCAGAGCACAGCTATCAAGGAGCCCTCGGTTGCTCTCTCCTCCATGAATTTGTCTGATCTTCTTCTGAAGCCATCCAAGCCTTGGCTACTGGGGAGGTTTCTCCAAACCACACACTTGGTCGTGCCTTCTTGAAACCCCCAGGAGAAAATAAAGGCAATCACCGTGGAGGAGGAGGAACCCTCCTACACGAGGGGAGGGGAAGGGGCAATGAACTCATATCACTCAAATATGAGGCACTCAAGCGTTCCCCCTGCCCCCCTCCAGTGGGTCCATTTATCGTCCCCTAATTGTTCCGTTTTCATTGCTGGCGCCACCTCGAAAGGACTTCCATTAGCCGGCCCTGGTCAATGGTGCCCGTAGGATCCCCTATTGATCGGCAGGCGCCATCGATTTCCATCAGGCTACTTAGCATATAAATTAGCCATTTCTGGGAGGGCGGGGGCGGGCGAGAAGAAAGTATTCAGCACAAATTAATTTCAGTTTGGTAGCCCTTAAAAAACATAAAAATGAAGCCCATCTGCAAAAGCATCATAAAACACATGTGGTGGGGAGGAAGTCGGGGATAATGGGAACTATAGTCCAATGGCACCTGGAGGGCTGGAGATTCCCCACCTTTCAGGGTCAGATCCAAGGCCCATCTAGTCCAATATCCCAAGTCCCACTGTGTTTCCAACCGAATGTTCCTGTCCTGAGAAGCTCACAAACACAGCATGAAAGCAAGAGCTCACTGGGCTAGAGCATGGTGCTGACAACGTCAAGGTTGCAGGTTCGATCCCCGTAAGGGACGAGGGCATATTCTTGCCTTGCAACTAGATAATTCCCACTCTATGATTCTATAAGAACTCTCTGCCCTCCAACCACTGGTACCCCAAGAGCAGAATGGTTAGAAACCTGGAAGTTCAGCTTAGCTAGTGTGGGCTGGAGTAGTGATGTATGGAAGTGAGAGCTGGACCATAAAGAAGACTGATTGCCAAAGAATCAATGCTTTTGAATTATGGTGCTGGAGGAGACTTTTGAGAGTCCCATGGACTGCAAGAAGATCAAACCGATCCATTCTTAAGGAAATCAGCCCTGAGTGCTCACTGGAAGGACAGATCCTGAAGCTGAGGCTCCAATACTTTGGCCACCTCGTGAGAAGAGAAGACTCCCTGGAAAAGACCCTGATGCTGGGAAAGATTGAGGGCACAAGGAGAAGGGGATGACAGAGGACGAGGTGGTTGGACAGTGTTCTCGAAGCTACCAGCATGACTTTGACCAAACTGCAGGAGGCAGTGGAAGACGGGAGTGCTTGGTGTGCTCTGGTCCATAGTTAAACTATGTACTGCACAAAGAAGGGATTTCTTATATCTGCCCTGAATCTCCCAACATCCAGTTTCATTGGATGTCCATGCATTGTTTTGTACAATTCTATCATGGCACCTCTTACTCACCCAGCTCAGTGCTGAGCCCCTCCTTTATATGCAGGAGGTGCCGATACAATCCCCAGCAACTCCAGGTAGGGCGGAGAGATGCCCTCCCAAAACCCTGACTAGTCCTGGCCAGTCAGTGTAGACAAAGCTGAACTGGCAGGACCATTGGTCTGGCTTGCTACAAGGCAACTTCCTCTTCAAAACCAGCTTTGATTCAGAACCATGATGACCAGAACCTTAGCTAAACTTTGGAAGGAGGACCACCGCTCTCCACTTGGCTTTGCACTTCGAAGCTCCCAAGTCCAGCCGTCAGCATCTCCAGGTATGGATGGGAAAGACCCTGTCTGAAGCTCTGCTGAGCTGCTGCCCGTCAGTGCGGATGATATTGAGCTAAATGGAGCAGGCGTCTTCCCTTTCACTTGCCTGCCTCCTCCCCTTATTCCTGCCTCCTGAGATGTCTTGACCCTCTGCACCTTCTGAGCTTTTACCAGGCAATGATGCCCCCATTAACCCTTCCACATTTTTACCTTTGCCTCCATATGGACCGGAAGCTTACTCATTCTCTCTCTATATATAAAAATGTAGAAGTCAAATATATATAAGCTTCTATAAAGTGCTATTATGGAGCTTTCCATTAGCCTTCACAAATGGCCTCTGTCTGCTTACAAGCTCCATAGCTGTAAATCTTCCGGAAATAGCGCCGGAATTGTGGCAGCCCACTCAGCCTGGTGCATCCGCAGCCGGGGTCCCCCTCCCATTTAGGCATTCCCAGCTGCTGCTGCTGCAACGTTTGCAACTTAATGATGATTAAAAACATGGGAATTTATGGCTGCTCCCTGATCTAAGCTGGCTGCCATTTATTTTATCTTTTACAAAAAGACCTGGCAGGCCAACGGCTGCTCTTGACTTTCCTTGGCTGGCATTATGTCATATGGGACTTTAAACAAGGAGCACTGCTAGCAAGGCCAGCAGAAGAAACTGCCTCTCTTTCCCCCAATTACACTTGCCCTTTACTCTCACAAGAGCAGCAACTCCTCCGCCTCTCTGGAAGCAAAGCCATGAGGCCATCTGCCGCCAGCAAACGTAATGGTGTTGCAGTGCCCTTCAGCGCACATTGCTGTGGTTCAGCTAACCACAAGGCACTCCATTTGGTAGGAAGGGACTGACTGGAAGACACTTTTTAAAAACACCAAACAGAGGCTCTGTTTCACATTCAGCATGCTCAGAAAAGGATGCAATGTTGGCTCAACTCGCTGATACACTCCCACAGTGCACAAATTGCTTAGTGCTACTTAAGCGCAGAAAATCCCCAAAGGTGGAGTCTTCCTGCTGTATCTCTGTATGAATCACTGCTCTGACCCTGTCTCCTTCAAGCAGCCTCTGCTGAGCTCAAATGCTGCTAAACACTTCCTTCCCATCAAGTACGATTAGATCACTCCTGCTGCAGGTACAAAGCCCTTCTTTGAAGGGGGAAAAAGGGGCTTCTTTCAGCAACTCATGCAGAGATGCAATTCTGGGCTTGCCTCTTTCCAGTCTGGAAGCACACCCAGAAGAGCAATTCAAAACAAATAATTAAAAACAGGTTGTGTATGGGTTCCTCAGAAGACAGCCAATCCTTACTCTTATAGTTTAGCTAGTTTCTGAGAAATTGCAATTTCTAGGATACTTTTAGCGACATTTTAGGTGTGTAGAGATCTGCTGTCTTCCAGACCATGGGCTACACCCCATGCTAGCCCTATTTAGAACTAGGCCCATTGAAATAAATGAGCCTGTTAGTCATGCCTCAGAACTTCAACGGTTATTGTTGTTTCCTTAGTCCAGTTATATCTGAAAATCATCAAAATATGATAAAAAAGAAAAAGACAAGCTTGATCAGGGGGAGCTTAATAAGTAGCAGAACAAACAACAGAGTTTTTGAAAGTGATCTGTGATTATGTGTTTTCCAGTTGTAGCAATGGGCATTTTTGTGGACTGCAAATAAAGAGATGAGGACCGTTAAAAAAAAAAAATAGCAAGAACAAAGTATGGGTAGAGAAAGTAGAAAAACAGAAATTGGGGCATGGGTGATGGGGAGAGAAAGGAAATATTACTCCAGATCATGGAGGATTCATCCAGAACTCTTCCAAGGCCTACACAACACACATCCACTGAATATTGATCACTGTTCTGTGTACCCGTGAGGGCTAGACCCTTGGCTCTTTGTCTTAATTGAATCCCAAAGAAGCTCAGCTTTCCGTTCCTTCAGCTAAACGCCCCCCAAATCTTCCCAGAATTCCACATGCATGAAAGGCTAAGGACTCCCCACTCGCCTCCTTGCCTTCCCCCTATCCTCCAACCAGGACTAATTGCCTGGAAGACGCCGTCTGATAAACATGGAGCGTTTAAAAATGTATTAGGGTTACGGAAGCATCTCTTTCCGGCAGGAAACACAGAGAGTTATGAGAGGGGAGTGCACAGGGTTGGAGGGGGCTGGTGTATTTCCCCTCACACCCAAGGTCAGCCCAGCTCTCCAGTAAAACATCTTTGGAGCAATCCGTCGATTGACACCTGCCATCCATCAAACCCACCTGAAGGCCATTGCAGCCAGAAGGTTCTAAGGAGGCAAGGAAAGAAATCAACAGAGGAGAGGGCCCCTTCTTCCTTCCTTCCTTCATTTCATAAAATTTATACACAGCTTGATTGGTCTTTAAAAAAACAAAAAAACAAAAACAAAAAAACCTCCAAGTGGTTTACAAAGAGAATAAAACTATATATATATATGCAGGTTTTGGTGTCTTCGGGTGTCTTCCCGTGTAAGAGTCGGGGTGTCTGTGCGACGTTTCGACGAGGTCTCACTCGTCATCTTCAGGCTGGTGCTTTCGGCTTCTTGTTACTGGAACAAGAAGATGACGAGTGAGACCTCGTCGAAACGTCGCACAGACACCCCGACTCTTACACGGGAAGACACCCGAAGACACCAAAACCTGCATTCCTGTACCCGTGAAAATCTACGAAAGCATATATATATATATATATATAAATGTATATATGTGTATATATATATAATGTATATATTTGCTTTCGTAGATTTTCACGGGTACAGGAATGCAGGTTTTGGTGTCTTCGGGTGTCTTCCCGTGTAAGAGTCGGGGTGTCTGGGCGACGTTTCGACGAGCAAAATCCTCCAAAATTAGCAAAATCCTCCATAAACACAATATCAAAACAGCCTTCTGCACCAACCAAAAAATAGCCAATATCCTCAGAAACCCAAAAGACAAAATCCAGCTGGAAAACCAAGGGGTCTATGAAATACCCTGCAAAGTCTGCCCAGCCACGTACATTGGACAAACAAACAGACGAATAAATGCACGTATCGCAGAACACAAGAATGCCGTCAAAAAAGAAGAAAAAACTTCCTCTCTTTTCCAACACATGAAAGAAACAGGACACGAAATTAATTTTGCAGATTCCAAATTGCTCTTTAACATGGAACATCACCACAAGAGAATAATCATGGAAGCCATCGAGATAGAGAAACACCCTCACAACATGAACAAGCGTGACGACACGTCCCGCCTGCCAGACATCTGGAAATTAGCCCTCCCCACAAAAACCGACACCAGAACCAGAGGCACACAGAACGCCGTCACCAATCAACCACACCAGACCCAAACCCAGACCCTCTCCACAGACATATTACAGACTCCATCCAGTAGCCAAACTATAGTGGCACCTCCGGATGCTGCACCCCCCTGCAATCCCTACACAGATCTGGCTGGCACAAGGCACAAAATCACAGCTCGCCCCTATACACGAAGCCAAGCCAGAGCACAACTAAATGCAGCACAGCCATCTTCTCAGAAAAACTCTTCACAAGCTCAAGAGGTCAAGACACGAAAGCTTTAGCAACTAATCTACACTTAATGACCCACCCAGTGGTATTCAGAATATCACTCATGAAATCACTCAAGATATCCCTCAAGTAATTAAGGAACAAAAGAAGAAAAGGCACACTAATCTAGGAACTTCCTCTCTGCCCAGAACGTTGGAGGCTATACACCACACCCCTCAACAGTATTTATAGGAACTCAAACACCAGATTCTGCTCTGTTCCAGTAACAAGAAGCCGAAAGCACCAGCCTGAAGATGACGAGTGAGACCTCGTCGAAACGTCGCCCAGACACCCCGACTCTTACACGGGAAGACACCCGAAGACACCAAAACCTGCATAATGTATATATGTGTATATATATATATATATGTGTGTGTGTGTGTGTGTGTGTGTATATATATATATATATATATATATATAATTTGTTTTTGTTTATTATTTAATTTATAAGCAAATTAAAAATACACCAACATTCTACATGTCTGGGTATGCTTGCCTACACAAAAATGTTTTTGGCAGACTCTGAAAGGAGTACAGAGAAGGAGCCTGCCTGGTGTCAATAGGCAGGGAGTTCCACAGTGTAGATACTACCCCAGTAAAAGATTCATGCCTTCCAAAGGCAGGGTGGTACCTGTAGCAGGGACAGTTCTGCAGATCAAAGGGGTCAAATGAGTGCATCTCATAGGTAAACTGGTCCCAAGTTGTTAAGGGCTTTAGATACTAATAGTAACACAATGAACTTAGCCCTGTAGCAGATCAGCGACCAGTGCAGATCTTTGAGCTATAGGAGTTTTCCACTCCTGTCAGCAAGGGAAGCCCCACATGAAGCGCATTGCAGCAATCCAGTCCATGAACTACTGTGGCAAGGCTTTCTCAAGTTCCTTCCACAAGTTCACTGCTGAACGGCTGGTTAGCAACTGCAAAGCCGACATCCCCCTTTTCAGTGGGTTGGAGAGAATGGGGCATCCTCTACGGCAGGGGTTAGGGAACTTGGGTCCCGTAGAAATTGGGGGCACCAACACAGTACCCATGAAGGCCTTAACTGGAGCCCCTGACTAGGGGTCCCAGCCAGCGCTGAGCTTTCATTCAACAATAAATAAAATGCAAGTCTTGAAGTGATTGTTGTGAAGTGAGCCACCCTGGCTGCCCAGTCTTTTTAGCCAGTGGGGGAAGTTAGGGACTGTAGCAAGAATCTCCTTTTCTTCCTTTCCATCTCTCCATCTCATTTTTTTCATAGTCCTTGAAATCGCTCTAGTTTGCTCTTCCTTTTGTTCCTAGCCGCCAGGATGCATCTTTCCTGCGGGACTTTGGTACTCCCGAGAAGCCGTTTTCTGCAGTTACTACTTTACAATAAGCGTGCAAGTCCTCCCTGCAAAACTCAAGGGGGGAAACTTTGCAAAGAGGCTTAGGAACAGTCTCCTGCTGTTGTGCATGGGCGCTTGTCAAGAATGGGCCATAGAGCTACCTAACACTACCTAACACGAGTCCACACAGAAGTACAATGGGACCTTGGGTTACAGGTGCTTCAGATTACAGATGCTTCAGGTTACAGACTCCGCTAACCCGGAAGTAGTACCTCGGGTTAAAAACTTTACCTCAGAATGAGAACAGAAATCGTGCACTGGTGACACAGCGGCAGTGGGAGGCCCCATTAGCTAAAGTGGTACCTCAGGTTAAGAACAGTTTCAGGTTAAGAACAGACCTCCAGAACGAATTAAGTTCTTAACCTGAGGTACCACTGTACAGTGGTACCTCAATTTAAGAACAGCCCTGTTTACAAACTATTTGGTATGCGAACTCCGCAAAACCGGAAGTAGTGTCCCGGTTAGCGAACTGTACCTCGGTTTAAGAATGGCTTTGGTTTAAAAACGGACTTCCGGAATGGATTAAGTTCATAAACCGAGGTACCACTGTAAGTCTCTTTGTATGCCATGGGGCTTACTCTCACCTAGTTGGGTACAGGATGGCAGCCCAGGTTTTGGTTTAGGGTGGAACTCCAGAGTAAAACAAGGGCACCTTCTGGGCCAACTTTTAAAGTTTCCTATTCCTATTAGAAATACATCTTTCTGCAACATTTAGCCAAATTCTGATTATAATGTTTTAATAGATTTATTGTAGGGGAGGAAGGTTATTGAAAATATAAAGCAGTATAGAAATGAAATGAATATTTATGATGATTATGATGCATCTATTGCTGCAAACCACTTTGATAGTGGCGTAAACTGCAGCGGTATATAAATGTTTTTTAATAAACGAATAAATAAGGAATGGGAAACCAGGAACCCTATTATGCCACCCTCACACACCCTGGACTTGGGAGCTACCAGATGCTTCCAGACAAGGAGTCAGAATCCCTTCAGCTCATTGTTTGCCATTAAGGAGTCACAAATTAATCAGCCTGCCATATGGGGGGGGGGTGGAGGGAGGAAAAAAGACATCAAGCAAAAATTAAGAATTCAACCTTCCCCCTGCGCTCAACCCCCCCCCCCCAATGCAGCTTACTCATCTCATCTCCATTTCAAGGCAATTCCTCCCACAAGGGACATTGGATCTATTCCGTAATAAGGCCTTTAATAGAGAGAGAGCGGCTTTTCAAGGCCGATTACAGCAGACCTTCCTTCTGTTCCCCGCTCAACCCCCACCACAATGTACACAGTGTCTCCTGCCTCCCATCCGCACAATACCGTAATCCTGCAAGCTAGAGGGTGGTTGGAGGTAATGAACGGGCTGTTCTTCTGGAATGCCCAGGAAGGCTTGCAGCCAAGCACAGGATGTGAACTCAGGTCTCCCTTTAATAAAGCTAAAGGTAAAGGGACCCCTGACCATTAGGTCCAGTCGTGGCCGACTCTGGGGTTGCGGCGCTCATCTCGCTTTACTGGCCGAGGGAGCTGGCGTACAGCTTCCGGGTCATGTGGCCAGCATGACTAAGCTGCTTCTGGCGAACCAGAGCAGCACACGGAAACGCTGTTTACCTTCCCGCCGGAGCGGAACCTATTTATCTACTTGCACTTTGACATGCTTTCGAACTGCTAGGTTGGCAGGAGCAGGGACCGAGCAACGGGAGCTCACCCCGTCACAGGGATTTGAACCCCGACCTTCTGATCGGCAAGTCCTAGGCTCTGTGGTTTAACCCACAGCGCCACCCACGTCCTTCCCTTTAATACCAACACTCTAACCACTCCACGACACTGCCTCACTCTCAATGTGTCGATGATCCCAGGAAAAAAAGGCCACCGTGCGAGACTGGAATCAGGGACTTCCCACTTCTGAGGCGCCATCTTTCAGCCACGATGCCAGGTGGCCTAAATCTTTTTGAAACCACAACCGATACCCCCCCATGCTCAACACCACACCAGCTTACGAGGGGCCAAATGCTTGCTGGAACAAGTGTGGCTTGAGGTCCAAGAGCGGGGGAAGCCCTTCATTCCCTCATGGGGAACCTTCTTCTGAGGGCCACATGCAAGCAGCAGGGGGCTAAAGTGGGTGGCGCCTCTTAATCTCAGGGAAATGGGTTCGAGTCCCATGTTGAACAAAAGATTCCTGCATTGCTGGGGGTTGGACTAGATGACCCTCGTGGCGCCTGGAACCCACTCTGCAATTCTACGATAATGTTATTCATGTGGCACAGTAAGATGTGGTGATGACCATGGCCTTGTCTATTAGATAGCCTTCATGACTAACAGATAAGGGTAACAGATGTAGTAAGGCAACAGTCTGAAGGGCACCCTGAAGGCATCCATCTGGCCATGTTTGCCACAAAGCGCTAATCAATGTCCTGCCCTCCCAATGTTACTGGACTCCATTTCCCATCAGCCCCTGCTACAGCAGCCAATGGTCACGGGGGTTAAGTGCTACAGTCCAGTAACATCTGGATAGGGCAGGGGTCAGCAACCTTTTTCAGCCATGGGCCGGTCCACCGTCCCTCAGGCCATGTGGTGAGCCGGACTATATTTTGGGGGGGGGGGGAAATGAACGAATTCCTATGCCCCACAAATAACCCAGAGATGCATTTTTAATAAAAGCACACATTCTACTCATGTAAAAACACCAGGCAGGCCCCACAAATAACCCAGAGATGCATTTTAAATAAAAGGACACATTCTAATCATGTAAAAACACGCTGATTCCCAGACCGTCCGCGGGCCGGATTGAGAAGGCGATTGGGCTGCATCCGGCCCCCGGGCCTTAGGATGCCCACCCCTGGGACAGGGTGTTACTTTGGCTATCCCTAAATCATGTGGCCTGATCCAGAAAAGCTACTCACGGTTTCTGAATATTTATTTCTACAGGACTCATTCCCATGCATGATTCTGCATAGAGGTCAGTAAAAGCTCCATTCTCTGCCCTGAGGGCCTAACAATCTAAAGCAGATACCCCAAAAAAGCACTATGCTTGATAAGAGATGTTGAAAAAGTCTGAAAACCATCATCCCGCCCCCCCCCAGAACCCAGGAGTCCAGCTGAGCACATCTCCCTACCCTATGCAATGTTGCATGGGCTGCAATGGGCTGTAGCTCAAATGGGTATAGCATCTGTCTTGCATGCGGGTTCAATCCCCAATTGCGTTTCCAGGTAAGGAGAGACACCCTGCTGCTGCCAGTCAGTGTAGACCAGGGGTGGCCAGGGGTGGCCAACTCCCAAGAGACTGCGATCTACTCACAGAATTAAAAACTGGCAGTGATCTACCGGTAGGTCAAAGTTGTTGAGCTTTTTTTTAGAAAAGAGGTAAAATGTTTAGGGGAGCCACAGTTGTTCACCTTTGGGGGGGGGAGCCAATGATCTACCGCAGACGTCCAGTGATCTACCGGTAGATCACGATCTACCTGTTGGACATGCCTGGTGTAGACAATACTGGGATGGACAGGCCAATGATTTCAGCACAAGGCAGCTTCCCGTGTTCCAGTTTAATTCAGAACCTCGCTTTGCATTTAGGTGAAAGACAACAACTCAGAGGTGGAGCAGCTGCCTTGGTCAAAGGTTCAAACCCCAATGGCATCTCCAGGTAGGGGTTGCGAATGTCCCGAATGTGAAACCCTGGAGAGCCGCTGCCGGTCGGTGCGGCCAGTATTGAGCTAGCTGGACCGATGACCTGCCTCGGGAAGAATGCAGCTTGCCATGTTCCTATTGCAACAGAGCATCGCAAATGACACCTTCCCGACCACCACCAAAAGGGGGGGGGGAACACCATTGCAATGCTCAGGCCTTGGAAGAGAAGCAGCAGGAGGAAGGGGAGACACCCCCTCCGCACCCAACGTCCCCCACCAGCACCCTGACAGGCTGCCCTGCCCCCTTACCTGACCTCCACGTGCATGCGCAGCGACCAGCCAGCCTGGCCCCCCCTCCGCGCGCGCGCCACGAGCCGCGAATGCAAAAAAAAAAAAACCCAGACAGCGCGCTCAAGACGGGGGGGGGGGAGACAGGATTCATTAGCATTCCTGCATGCGTCACGTGCGCGCCCCCGCCAATGGCAGCTCCGGGCCTTTTTGTCCCCGCCCCTCCCTGGACTCACACCATGAAACCCAGCGAAGCGGGGGGGGATGCATGTCCCAGACAGTTGCCATAGCAACTGGGGAGGGGAAACCCCACCCTGTGGATCACGTGGCCTTGGATTCCCCCCCCATTTGCACCTCTTGGTGGAGAGAGTAAATGGGGGGGGGATGATGCAGTCAGCCCACCCTCCTCTATTTAACCAGTATTTGAAATGCAAATATATTTAAAAAGCGCGCATGCAGCAATCACAAGATGTGATGTCTGGGTTAAAAAAGGGAAAGAAGAGGGGCGGGATGTCTAGTTTGGAGGTGGCTGAAGATTTAGGATTGGGTTTAGAATACAGTTGCCCTAGCTTTCAAAGCAGACGAGTGGTCCTAATTATTGGCACATGCCTTGAAATTCCAAGCTCTCCATTGTTTTCGTTAATTGCTCCTGGCACACTGGAAATTCAAATCCGCTACCCACATTTAATACTCATTATTACAGTTTCCTTTCCGCCAAGGAGATGGTGGTGGGGGGGAGGGAGTTCTCTTGGTTTTGCATCCTGTCCTCACAACAGCCCTGCGAGGTAGGCTGGCTGCTTGCTCCTAAGGAGGAATGCATCGTTAAAGGAGGACATAAAAGGGTAAAGGGACCCCTGACTGTTAGGTCCAGTCGCAGACGACTCTGGGGTTGCAGCGCGCATCTCGCTCTATAGGCAGAGGGTGGCCCCCTGACAGCATTTCAAATAGAGGACTGTCCTTCGTAAAGTAAGGCACATTGGCATCTTGCACCAAGAGTAATTGACTCACCACCACCACCCAAAAAACCCACCCAGTGAATGTGTATTTATTCAAAGCATTTATATGCTGCTCTTCAGCCAGAAAGGCTCCCAGACGAGTGATTTACATAACAATGAAAAATAGCACCTTCTCTGCCCTCAGGGTTACAGTCTGAAGAGACACAACACAAAAGGAAAAGGGAGAAGGAGGGAAGAGGAAAACAAGCAAACTCGAACACCAGCTTCTTATTGCTATATCATTCTTACAGTATCCAGCTGGGATAGTATTATTAGTATTAAATTCATTACCTGCCCTTCAGCAGCATGTGCCAGGATGGGTTCCAACTATTTAAAATTCAGAATCAGAAACAGTTATAACAAACAGGATGGATCCCAATAAGCTTTCATTTGCATGCACACCTCTTCAGATACATGAAAGCGTATACCCAGAACAAACTTACGTATTTTTCGCTCTATAACACGCACCAGACCATAACACGCACATAGTTTTTAGAGGAGGAAAACAAGAAAAAAATATTCTAAACGAAATAGTGGATATATGATTTTTGTGGTTCATGCTGTGGCCACAGACATGTGATCTGACAGTGAGTTTGGAGTAGCCCAATGCAAAAATCCTGAGGATCCATGTGGATCCATGCTTTGTAACCATGAAGGAGGGAAGGAAGGGGAACAATGGATCCTCTGCTCACGACTGCAGCAGATCCCCTCCGCCACCCGCAGGCATTCGCTCCATAACACGCACAGACATTTCCCCTTACTTTCTAGGAGGAAAAAAGTGAGTGTTATGGTGCAAAAAATACGGTAGTTGGTCTCTAAGGTGCTACTGGACAATTTTTTATTTATTTTGACTGTGTCGGCTACCTACCTGAATCTAGAAGGATGGATCCTAAAAACACATACCTCCAGGGTCGAAAGCAAGGGTAATGTCTTCAGCATTCTGTGTGGTGAAGGCACCAGACTCAGCTCTGCAGGGAAGAAGCTCCACAACTTGGGGGCTGCCACAGAGAAGGCTCTCTCCCAGGCTGCCAACCCCTGAGGAGGAATTACCAAGAAAGCCCCCTCTACTAATCTTGACACCAAAGAGAGTCTGTAGGGAAAGAAGGGGTTTCAGACTCTCCAAGTGTCCCTATGTTCCAGGGACAGTCCCAGATTTACAGAAGCTGTCTCAGATTCTGATTTGATCCAGGAATGTCCTGCTTTTCCTTAGGATGTCCCGCTTTTGGGGGGGGGGAAATGTTGGAGGGTATGGCATTACCTGACCCCCCAAGCCATCTGAAGGCAGCCCTGTATAGGGAAGTTTATTAATGTTTATTAATGTTGGGCCTAAGTCATTTATGTGATTTCTCTCTCTCTCTCTCTCTCTCTCTCTCTCTCTCACACACACACACACACACACACACACACACTTTCTACTAATGTTTAATTGCTTTTTAATGATTGCTTTTTAATATGTTTTTAGCTGTTTGTATTATAGCCCGTAAGCCGCCTTGATTCCCTGTCAGGGGGAAAGGCAGGATATAAATAAATATAACAACAACAACAGCAACAACAACAACCAAACAATAAATTGAAGACTTTAGACCACTCGGTCAGTGGAGCATGTGTGATCCAGGTTACTGTAGAGGATATTATTTTGGAGGAACAACATTTAATTTAAGATGACTTTATACAGAGCTGTTTTCGGGAGGTTAATGAATAGGGGTAACTGGAGGGTAATTAAACTGAATTGGTGGGGGAATTTAATGGGGAATAAATGAATTGAAGAACTGATCTGGAGTAAACTAAGTGGGGTGCAAATTAACTGGAAGATTTCTCTTGGGCGATTTGACTGGGAAATGAGTTGTTTTGCCTCCTGGAACATTTAAATTCTTAATTTGCATCTGTGCCACACTTAGGGGGGGGGAATACCCAGATGGGGAGAACCCGCCTTTCTTGCTGGGAGTGGGGCAAGGGTTGGGCATTTTAACAACAATGGAAATAATTCGAAGGGTATAACTGGAAGAAGCAACAGCTACAAAAGGCAGATCTCTGCCCCAAGGATGTTACATTCTAATGTTTTTGACAGGGAGAAGAGGAGCAAGGCAAGCAGCTGAATGTGAACAAATGCACCATTTGCAGGTCGGATCTGAGATTCATTCACAATGTTATGAGGATTATAAGGTCTAAGATATAAAATAAATGTTTGTAAATGTACCAAGCAAACACATACATAAATATATAAACCACATGTCTGAAACAGTACAGGAAGACAGTCCTAAAGCCATTTTGACTCTTTCAGTGACCTCAGATATTCCTCTGCAGTTTGGATGGAAATGGGAAAAGCCTCCCCATTGTCTCTGTGCTCACAAATCCTGCCCTAAGGGCACATTTGGGTATGAATAGGGAGAGCCTGTGACCTGGACTCAGGAATTAAGTATTTATCATCACAAAAGAATGGCCAGGATCGCCAGGTAAACCCATTAACAGCCAGGTAAACCCATCAACAGGTTTCGTGCCAGACAGGATTCTGCTGTAGGCCGCCCCTTCTGTGATGTATGTATGATGTATTAGGGGGTGGTCTTGAGCTGGAGGGTGGAAACTTTAAAAGTCTATACAGTGGTACCTCAGGTTAAGTACTTAATTTGTTCTGGAGGTCCGTTCTTAACCTGAAACTGTTCTTAACCTGAAGCACCACTTTAGCTAATGGGTCCTCCTGCTGCTGCGGGGCTGCTGGAGCACGATTTCTGTTCTCATCCTGAAGCAAAGTTCTTAACCCGAGGTACTATTTCTAGGTTAGCAGAGTTTGTACCTGAAGCCTACGTAACCTGAAGCGTATGTAACCCGAGGTACCACTGTACAGGAGCTTGCACACCATTGTTCTGGGTTCCTCCTCCCTCCTGCGTGTGGTGAGGACCCTGTTGCAACAGTTTAATAAAGATCAGGCTCACTAGCTGCTTTGCTTCTCAATATTCTCTGGTTGACCTGTTATTTTCTCCTACCAATAGGGAACCTACTTAAGGACTCTATACGGGCTCTTAAAGGTAAAGGGTAAAGGGACCCCTGACCATTAGGTCCAGTCGTGACCGACTCTGGGGTTGCGGCACTCATCTCGCTCTATAGGCCGAGGGAGCTGGCGTACAGCTTCTGGGTCATATGGCCAGCAGGACTAAGCTGTTTCTGGCGAACCAGAGCAGCGCACAGAAGCGCTGTTTACCTTCCCGCTGGTGAGGTACCTATTTATCTACTTGCACTTTTTGGCATGCTTTCAAACTGTTAGGTTGGCAGGAGCTGGGACCGAGCAATGGGAGTTCACCCCGTCAAGGGGATTCGAACCGTGGCCTTCTGATCGGCAAGCCCTATGCTCTAGTTTAACCCACAGCGCCACCTACCAATAGAGAACCTACAAAAAGACTCTATATGGGCTCTTGGGTACCCCATAAGGGAAAGGCAGCAGTTTTTTTCTTATAACAACAACCATTTCTTATAACAACAACCATTAATATTATTATTGCTGCTACTATTACTTACCCACCCTTTACCCTAAGGTGCAAAGGCAGGATACAACAATTAAAACACAATTAAAACACAGCTTAAAACTACAGTGGTACCTGGGGTTAAGTACTTAATTTGTTCCGGAGGTCCGTTCTTAACCTGAAAGTGTTCTTAACCTGAAGCACCACTTTAGCTAGTGGAGCCTCCCGCTGCTGCCACACCACCAGAGCACGATTTCTTTCTCATCCTGAAGCAAAGTTCTTAACCTGAGGTACTATTTCTGTGTTAGCGGAGTCTGTAACCTGAAGCGTCTGTAACCTGAGGTACCACAGTACTTACAATCAAAGAAATAGTGTGAGTCCTAAACATACACACACCAAATTTTGAAAGCCAGGGAGAAGAGATGCCTCTTCAGCATTTGCCAGAAGCTGTACAGTGAAGGTGCTTGGTTGCCTCTGTGGGGACCTAGTCCCACAACTTAGAGGCTGCCACAGACAAGGCCACTCATACCAGGGCTTCTCTAGTACTGATTTTAACCTGCAGACAGGAGGAGAAAGGTTTAGGGAGTCTGGCTTCTTGCCCAGCAGGGGTGGAGAAATGGCTGGCCTCCACTTGACTAGGATCGCCATGGCCCAACTCCGTGCATAACTCTCTAACTGCCCTAACTTGCGGCAGGACAGTCCCTGTTTTCAGGGACAGGTCCCGCAGAAATTGCTGCCTTGTCTTGTAACACTTCCAGAAGGCCAACAACAGAGGAAATTGAAGGAAGATATTGATGTGCCGAAGAATTGATGCTTTTGAATTATGGTGCTGGAGGAGACTCTTGTGAGTCCCATGAACTTCAAGAAGATCCAACGTATCCATTCTTAAGGAAATCAGCCCTGAGTGCTCACTGGAAGGACAGATCCTGAAGCTGAGGCTCCAATACTTTGGCCACCTCATGAGAAGAGAAGACTCCCTGGAAAAGACCCTGATGTTGGGAAAGATGGAGGGCACAAGGAGAAGGGGACGACAAAGGATGAGATGGTTGGACAGTGTTCTCGAAGCTACAAACATGAGTTTGACCAAACTGCGGGAGGCAGTGGAAGACAGGAGGGCCTGGCGTGCTCTGGTCCATGGGGTCACGAAGAGTTGGACACGACTAAACAACAACCATTGATGTGCATGAAATGCCCACATGATCGTTTGTGTGGGCAGCTGCAAATTTTGAAATGTTGACTCTAATTTGAATAGGAATGCATTTCACTGTCATGGGGCAAGACTGTGACCAGGTGAGCTGTGCACTTGCTCAGTTTGCGGTATGGATGGATCCTGCTCCCCTGATCCTCTCCTCTCCTGGGATTGGATGTGAACCAGGCAGACATAGGACAGTCTTCTGCAAAAGACTGAGCTTAACCTGCAGCCGGGAGTGGCTAGGTGGTGACCCCAGCTGGTAATAAGAGCTGTCCCCAAACCAGGGGTCAGGGTTAAGTGGCATAGTGTCTGGCCATATGTGCTTCAGTCCCAGCAGTGGTAACCCTGAAGTTCATCTCTATGGGAGACGTTGGGTGCAAAGTTCGTGGATTCCCTCCCAGAAGGCAGCCACCTCTGCCTTTTCCCATCACCTTGGGTTGCTCTGGTGTCTTTAAAGACCACGGTTGTTATGCTCTGCTTCCACCAGGTGGCAGACCAGCACAAGCTACTGTGGCTAGTTTGAAAGTACAGAACGGATGTCTAGTTTGAAGTTTTTACAAATTACTAAGCAGGGAATTTGGCTCCGTTCACGCAGTTCCTGAATGAACACCGTAATGGGCCTTTGCCCCCTGCCATGTCACCCACACGTGACTTTCATCAGGGCTTGAGCACCCAAGGACAACCGTATGTTGGAAGGCGCTGCAAATTCCCGGGACTCTCCAGGATAGAAAAGATAGGAATTGAATGTGCGAGAAATCCTGGGCACATAATTGGTGCGCATGGTTTTGGATTTCACCACCAGGTGGCGCCAGAAGCCTTTGGGTAACCCCACTAGGGGACTTCAGTTCACTGCGGACTTGGAAGCTGCTTACAGCTTTTTGCTTCCGCTGTGCTTGCAGTGAGCCGGCACCCGACAGCGGGAGATCCAGGATGTCTCTGGCCTGCAGCAACTTCGAGGCACTGCCCCGAATTCAACAGTGCAGTTCTCCAGCCAAGTGAAGTGTGTGTGTGTGGGGGGAGCATATTCTGGGGGTAAAGTGTGCCTATAAATGGACATCACAGTAAAAGTGATGTGCAGAAATGCATTGCTCTAGAGAAAGCTGGCTACAAAAATGTGTAAAGCAGGCATATGCAATATATGAATTCAGGCACACAAAAATTGCTGATGAGTTTTCATGAGGGCATTATTATTATTATTATTATTGCTATTATTATTATTATTGCTATTGTTGTTGTTGTTGTTGTTCTTGTTATTGCAAACGGATGTGGAAATGTGGAGAATTCAAGTAAAGAGTGGAAAAATGAGAAACGGGGAGATCTGAAACTGGCAGATCCTTGGATCCATAGAAACAGAAATCAACAGATTCACCCATCCCTAGGCACAGCTCACAGGGGCTGGATTATCTGATGCCCTGATCTATACCTTCTAAAGACGACGCATGACACGTTTCTGCAAAGTCCCAACTATGTCATTTAAAATACAAAGAGATCAGTAAAAGAGCATAACTGCGCAGTCAGGTGGATCCCAGTGGCAATCTGCCCCCTTAATGCCAGATGCTGGGAATCACAAGTTGTGGGGGAGCTGCTGTTGTGCTCAGGTCCTGTATTCGAGTCTTCCCGCTGGGGCTTCTGGCTGGCCAATGTGAGAACAGGGTGCTGGGCTAGATGGGCCCCCTTTGACTTGTTCCAGCACCAGGGCTCTTCCTACAGTCTTAGGGAAGATTTGCCACAGCTCAGGAGCGGACAATTTGCTTTGCAGGCAGGATGTTTTGGGTTCAATGGCTGACTCAAACTCTCGGGTGCCTGCAGGCTTGGAGAGGCCAAAGAGGTGTTTACAAGTCAGCTTTGTGCTTCGTCTGATCTGCGATGCACTCACATGTGGGGGCCACCGGGTGATGCGCCCGTATGAGTGGCAGGGTTCTGCAAAGCCGGACAGCAAGTCCAATTCAGGAGCCTCCTGGAAGAAAGCTACTACGTGTGTCCCACCAGAGGGCCAGAACCGTTTCGAATGGGATTAACCTTTTTCATAATCGCCACCATCGCTCAGGTGCAAGCATTTCTGCATAAAGGTCGCCCGGGGAAGCAGGGGGTGGAAAACGTGCTGCGTCCTCAGCATCTGCTCAGTGAAAGCACATCTTGTGCGTTTGGGGAGGGAATCATTGCCTGTGTTACGGAGGTGGTAACACTGCTGCTGTTCAGGGGACCCCCACCCCACCCAAATAATAATATTCTGCACTGATGTGCGGTCTTTTCAAAGAAAGAACATCCCTTGCGACAGAGGGCCTCTGGGAACCTTTCCTGTGGTGGCACGACTTGGGTGGCCTGGGCTCTAATGAGAACACCATTGCACATCAAAACTGCATCAGTATCGCTGCCGCATGGCCGCATTTCGGGCTGACTTGCCACTTATCGCAGCCATGGACCCACTCGACAAAGTCTTGAGAAATCCGGAGCGACCTCAAATGATTTCCTGGCATTAACGAGGGTGGACTTGGCTAATCTTTCGTATTACGGCGCCCTGCGCAAGGCCAAACTTTAGTGCCCCCAAATGGATCTTCTCAGTTATGGATCTTCTCAGTTTTGCACCCCCTCAGCTCGGTGCCCTGTGAGAGGGAAGTTCCCAACCACCCTAAATCCGGCACTGGGGTTAAGGTGAGTGTGGATGAAGCCCAAAGGTCTGATTCCTGGCCAGGAGAGGCAGAGGTGCCGTGTGCAAATTGCTAAAGGAGAAATAGAGTACCATCCCTCTATAGTGGGTTAACCTTCCCTGAATGTTCATCCTGGGCTCCTTTGGGAGGAAGGGTGGGATAATGATAATAATTCATATTCATGAGCCATTCCATGAATATTCATGAGGCCTCCCACCCACTTCATTGTGATCACATGACCCTTTTATAGCCCCCATCTTCATTGCTGCCGTCCGTTAATATTAATTGATAGCAGCTGACAAATGGTCCTTATGCACCCAGCTGCTTATCAATATTTATTGCTTGGCTGCACATCCGTGAATATTAAGTGGCCAAACCCTCCAGAATATGCACATCTAAGAGTTCTCCACCTTTGATTCTGGCTTTTTCCTATTGTTGTGTCTGGGTGAAGCTTTCCTTTCAAGAGACACAATGTGAATTTAATTATTATTATTATTAGGTTTTTATTTCGTATCTGCTTCGCACACACTGCCTCGCCTGAGAAAAACGGTTTACAGATCTTTTAATAAAATAAATATTTGAAACGTTATCCAGATAAGGTGCAATCTGATCTACCCCAGACATCCCAGCTGTGTTCCTTTACTTCTGCCCCAACAATAAATTACTGCAAAACCTTTCCTTCTAAACTTTGTGGCCAGGCTGAGCCTGGGGCTCAGCTGTGTCTAAACAGAAAATGTGCGGCCTGCTCATTCCTTCTCCTTTCCACCACAATTCCCTGTTGACTGCAGCAGATATTTTCGTGCTTGTTTTGGGTAGCAGCCATTCGATCTCAAGCACCATCAGATTCAGGTGAGTTTATTATGAGGCACTTGTGCTGCTGCCCTGGCTCCCTAAATATCCGGTGTGTTGCAACCTGATTCAATTCAAGTTTACTCCAAAGTAAGTTTACTCTGCATGAGTAGAGTTGCAGACAGACAGCGCAATCTTACACGCATGACTACGCAGAAGCAGACCCCGCGACCCTCTGCATGTGGCTCCCATCATCCCTGACCATTGACAGTCATCTCTGAGGCTAGTGGGAATTGGGGTCACAGGCTCTCCATCCCTTCAAAGAGGATGGGACACAGACGGAGGAGTCTTCAGCATCAACACAGCAGTTTATTCTGTTTCCCTCATTGTTAATTTCCGTATTCTACAGGAGCTTTCACAGGAGCTAAAAGCCACTTCCGGAAAACTGATGGAGCAGAGTGCAAGTTTGGAGCTTATTTCTGTGATATTTGAATTAGTTTGCAGCCCCCCGAACTGGGAAATCACAGGAGTAATGTGTAAAAACTTCACACCATCCGGGTCTTTCCTGATGTTTTCAGAGAGGAACAGAAGTGTGCAGAAGGCTGTACCCACCGATCTGAGTGAAATTTAACATGACGTGCTAGTATATCACAAGAACAGCAGAAATGGCTGCTGGATCAGGCCAATGGCCCATCTAGGCCACCATCCTGTTCTCCAAAGTGGCCGAACAGTTGCCTGTGGGAAACCAGCAAGCAGCATTTGAGCGCAGCAACAACTCTCCCCTGCTGTGGTTTCCAACAACCGCTATTCAGAACATTGCTGCCTCTGATCACAGAGGCAGAGCCGAATTGTCATGGCTGGTAGCTGTTGTCTAACCCTCTTTTAAAGTCCTTCAAGTTGATGGCCGTTCATGGCTCCTGTGGGAGCGAGTTCCACAGTTCAACTCCGCCTTGCGTGAATAGGTCCTTTTTAAAAAAATCCATCCTGAATCTGCCCACGTTCAGCTTCATTGGATATCCCCTGGATATTGGCCCAAAAGCAGGCACTGCAGTGCGAAAGGAACATTAGAAGATGAGAGCAACATATGTGCATTATGCTCAGGGAAACTAACATTAATATTCCCTGTGTTTGAATGCAGTCTCAGTCGCTCAGTCAGCAGGAAGGGTGAGACTGAGCTTTCAGCACCAAGGACAGCTTCAGCCCGCCAGTCGCTCTCCAGAGAGGCCTTATTTAAGACCAGCATGGGCACAGGGAGGGAGGCCACTGCTAAGAAGCCCCTGCCCTCAGCATAGTGTGTGCTGACTGGCCCTAGAAGTGACAACATGATTTTCTAGACTCAGTACTCTTTTCATGGATTGAGCCCTCTACACATTTGCACAACATTTTCTCATTCTTTGTCCCATGCAAATATACACCCTTTTGACCTCCTTGCAGGTGGGAGCGGAGGACCCAGAAATAAAGCAGGGAACCACCCACAAATAATAAGATGACAGGCAGCCTGTCAACAGGTGGAGCTTTCCCCATAATTGTATTTCCATACCAAAAAAAGGCTTGCCTTGTTTTGACCTCTCAGCAGCTGTAACCAACCCTGCTTCTGGGTCTGCATGTACAGTGGAAGATTCAGGACAGATAAAAAACAGGACTTCTGCATGTAGGTCACACTTAAACTATGGAACTCACTGCCACAGGAGGCAGTGATGGCCACCAGCTTAGATGGCTTTGTAAGAGGATCCGATCTCTGTTTTAAAACTGTTCCACTGTGAACCGGCTCTTAGGCTCAGAAGGCTCTTCCTAATGTTTAGTTGGAGTTCGATTGGGTTTCTAGTCCCCACTCTGCCACAAAGCTCACTGGGAAATATAGGAAATAGGAAATAAATAACCCCAAGGTTCCTTGGTTACCCCAGAGTAAACAGCAGCAGGCTGGGAGGCCTGGGCATCCGAGGACGCCGCTCCCCCTGCAGTTCCCCCTAACTCACTATTAAATTATTCTGCCCCGTTGGAGCTTGGCAGCGGGTCCACCCCACGCAGTCTCCCCCTGAGGCTCTGCAGCCAAGGCATAGAAGGCGGGCCTCTAATAGGCCTCGACAGGCTCTCCTGTTCTGCAGCCAGCCCAGAAGGTTTTGCAAACAGGCAGGAGACGGGAGCTTTGCTAATGAGTAGTAATGAGGGCGAGGATCCCACGGTGGTGGCAGGACAAAGCGATGCCGGGTGCAGGGAGGGCAGGAGACAACAATGAGGATTGCCAGCTTTCCAGTCCTCTACCTTTAGCAGCTGGCTGGTCTACAGGTGTGACTGGGTGAGCCTGACTATCTGAACAAGCACAGAGCTGGTTGGTTGGCAACCCTGCAAACGAAACTTTTCTCTCCCTTCCCTCCCCCCCCCCCCCGAAAGATCAGGAGCTGATGTTGCCAACTTTTTCCTTGAGTTGCTCCTGCGCACTCCCACCCGAAATGGCCAAGGGGATGGAGTGATTCCCCTATGTAAAAAGTTTGCAGTGTTTGAGGCTTCTTCGTTTAGAGTACAGGCGAGTTAGAAGGTGATAGGATAGAAGCTTATCAAATTATGCACGGAGCGTGGAGGAAGTAGAGAGAGAAAAGGGTTTCTCGCTCTCTCACAACACTAGACCTTATGGGCATCCCACCTACCCGAATGTTGGAAGATTCAGGACGGATAACAGAAAGGCCTGAGGAACTCTCACCCACTGGAGGCAGTGATGGCCACCAACTTGGTTGACTTTAAAAGAGGATTAGACACATTCATGGAGGAGAGTGGTGTCAATGGCTACTAGCCAGGATGGTTATACTCTGCCTTCACAGTCGGTGGTAGCAATATTTCTAAACACCTGTAGCTGGAAACCACAGGGGGGAAGATTGCTGCTAGAATCCTGCTTGCGGGTTTCCCATTGAGGCATCTGGTTGGCCACTGTGAGACCAGGATGCTGGACTAGATGGGCTATTGATCTGATCCAGCAGGCTATTATCATCTTCCTCCATGTCAGGATTCCAAGGAGAGCATCCTTTTCGAGAATCAGAGTGTGTCTGCCTGGGATGCTTCCTATTTTGGGAGGGAGGGGCATCAGGGTTCCTCCAAGAGGGGGACTCCCAGACCCCCAGCCCTCCTCCTCCTCCTCCCCACCTCCTCCTCTCTCCCACAAAGTGTCACGCTATGGGTGGGCACCTTGGGCCTCCCCCTGGCCCTCCTCCACAGCCTCATCCCAGAGATTACGCTCCCCCGAGGAACCAAGCCTGCGCCAAGAATTTGTTAATTCCCAAGTAATTAAAAGCAAGGGCAGGGAAGAAGGGAGGCTGGCAGCCCAAGCACCCTCTGCCCAAGCAAAGCCTGTTGGTTCCCACACAGTCGGTCCAGCTGATTCACAGAACTGCAGGGCATGGTAGGGTGGCAATGAGGGAGAGCGAACCCAGGTCTGAGTTGGCCAGGCTGGGGTGGGGCAAGGTGGAGCAAGTCTCGCTTGGTGGCAGAGTTGCCAGGGTTGGCTTGTTTTTCTTCACCAGCCTGACTCCTGTGCCTTTAACCACAGCCTTGACACTCAGCAATATATGGGCATATATAGAACGACAGAACTGCAGACTTAGGAAGGGACCCCCAATGGACCCCATTGCAATCCAGCCCCCTGCAATGCAGGTATCGCAGCCACAGGATCTCTGGCAGGTATTCACCCAACCTCTCTTTAAAAGCCTCCAAGGAAGGAGAGTAATGAGCCTCACACCCCAGCTCAGATGATCACCTTTCCAAATCATAGAATTGTAGAGGAGAGTCCACCCCCTTCTCCAAGGAATCTCTCCCACTGTTGAACAGCTCTCACAAGAAAGGAAGTTCCAAATAAACACCAGGAAGAACATCAGGAGCGGAGAGAGACCTCTTCTGCTTGGGTTCCTGCTTGCAGGCTTTCCTTTGGGTTCCAAAGCCCTAAACGGCCTCAGTCCAGTATACCTGAAGGAGCATCTCCACCCCCATCATTCTGCCCGAACACTGAGGTCCAGTGCTGAGGGCCTTTTGGCGGTTCCCTCACTGCGAGAAGCCAAGTTACAGGGAACCAGGCAGAGGACCTTCTTGGTAGTGGCACCCACCCTGTGGAACGCCCTCCCACCAGAGGTCAAAGAGAAAAACAACTACCAGACTTTTAGAAGACATCTGAAGGCAGCCCTGTTTAGGGAAGCTTTTAATGTTTAATAGGTTATTGTATTTTAGTGTTCTGTTGGAAGCTGCCCAGAGTCGCTGGGGAAATCCAGCCAGATGGGTGGGGTATAAATAATTTATTATTATTATTATTATTATTATTATTATTATTATTATTATTATTCCATCTGATTAGCCCCTGTGAGAACAGGATGCTGGACCAATGGGCCATTGGCCTGGTCCAGCGAGCTCTTCTTATGATCCTAAGTCCTTGGCTGTCCTGCATTGGTGACACAAGGCGGGGCTTCCCCTGGCAATACTCTGCGCAGCACCACCAGGCAAGCTCCGCCCTGGGTCAACCTGTCTGCCTTGAATGCCAAGGCAGCTGATTCAATATTTACCTTTTGTCATTTGGAGATAAGAATTCCCCAGGCAAATAGATGTCACTGCCCCAAATACCTCAGGTGACCCATCGGAGCGGCTGGCAAGCTGCCCTGTGGAACAGCCAGGGGTGGCGCTGCTGTTCCTCCTCGCTCTCTCAACAACCATGCCAAGGGTGGCATAGACCGGGTAGGCGGAAATGCATGATCCTCAAAAATAGGACGCCGGTTGGTAGGTTTTTCCTGACAGGTGAACAGCGGTCCCCAGTGTCTCAGAGATGTTGGAGATTAGAAGCTCAGCTGCCCAGTTTTACTTGAGATACTCTTGATTCAAGTCACGAAAAAAAGAGAGAGGGAACTGCAGGAAGAAGTCAGCACCCCTGATTTCGTTTGCTTTCAAGACATCTACTTGTAGACCACAAGCACACAAATGCAGGTTTGGAAGTTGTGTGAGCACTAAGGGGAACCCTTTATAGCTGGGAGTGGTGGTCATTTATTTGCTTGCTTGTTTATTTATTTCCCGCCTTTTCCTCCAAAGAGTTCGAGGTGACATCCATGGTTCCTATTAGGACGACAGAACTGCAGACTTGAAAGGGACTCCAAAGGTCATTTAGTCCAACCCACTGCAATGCAGGAATCGCAGCTAAAGAATCCCTGCCAGATGGCCATCCAGCCTCTTGAGGAAGTCTGTCCCTCTGTCAAACAGCTCTTACCTTCAGAAAGTTCTTCCCAATGTTCGGTCGCAATCTCCTCCTTTGTCATTTGGAATCCATTGGTTCAGGTCATCAACCCATGAAGCAGCTTGATCCATCTTCCATGTGACTGGCCTTTAGATATTGGAAGATTGCTATCAGATTGCCTCTCGAGTCTTCTCTTTTCCAGGCTAACCCTACTCAATTCCCTCGACCCTTCCTCATAAGGCTTGGTGTCCCAACTCTTCATCATCTTGGTCACTCTCCTCTGCACAACACCTTCCAGCTTTTCAATCTCTTTCTTAAACTGCGGTGCCCAGAATGGGACACAGGACTCCAGGTGGGGTCTGACCAAGGCAGAAAAGAGAGGTACTCTTTCTTCCCTGGACTTCTGCACATGCAGCCTAGAATTGCATTAGCTTTTTCTTTGCTGCTGCTGCTGCATCACACTATTGACTCACATTAAACTTATGGCCTACTAAGAAGACCCTGAAATCCTTTTCACATGGACTGCTGTCAGTCAAACATAAATGTAATTTGCAGGACATTCTTTTTTTCTTGGTAATCATAATATTCATAAACTCATAAATCACATACTTTACACAATGAAAATAATAACTTTTGTTTAACATCGACATGAATTCTGGATATGCGGCAACTGCAAGTCTCTTCTTATACCTTAAGTCTTAATGGACTTTGATTAACCTTTTTTTTTTATTAAGTAACAACAGTTTTTATTTATGCAGGCCCAGCGATCAGTTGTATTGATCCATAATACTAGCAAATGCATACCTCTGTGTTTCACTATGAAATTAGTGAAGTTAGAAATATCAGATTAATAGGTAATGATGCAATCTAAAAAATTTAAAATGTCTGTTTTATGCATGAAGCAAAATAATCTGCAGTAGCACTGTAACCAATTTCTTCAGCACTCACATTTTTAGTAGAGAATATTGCAAGATTTGAAATGACCAACATTCAGTCCATGGGTTCTAGTCTT
Organism: Podarcis vaucheri; assembly: GCF_965113315.1. NCBI lineage: Eukaryota > Metazoa > Chordata > Lepidosauria > Squamata > Lacertidae > Podarcis > Podarcis vaucheri. The sequence continues at coordinate 66,260,353 of NC_138765.1, read as the reverse complement.
ATGAAAGAGGGAGAGAAACTCTATCCACTTTTCTCCATGTTGTGCTATGAACTTTCATCATGTCTTGTCTAACTTGCTTTTTCTCTAAACCAGCCTTTCTCAACCTGTGGGTCCCCAGATGTTGTTGAACTACAACTCCCATCACCCCTAGCTAGCAAGGCCAGAGCTCAGGGATGATGGGAGTTGTAGTCCAACAACATCTGGGGACCCACAGGTTGAGAACCGCTGTAAGTCTAAACTAAAGTGTCCCAAATGCTGCAACCTTTCCTCATAGGTGAATATCCTCCATTCCCTTGATCATTTTGCTTGCCTTTTCCTGAACCTTTTCCCCAGCTCCTTTTTGAGATGAGGCAACCAGAACCATACACAAGATTCCAAACATGGCCGCACCATAGATTTCAGTGAGGCTAGCTCCTGAATATACGTGCATAAAGCCAGGCTACAAGTCAAGACAGAGTAGAACTTCAGACCATCCAGCGGGGCTGTGATTGTGTCAGGATTTGAACCAAGGTCTCCCATGGGATCACCCTGGGTGGGGGGAAATGTGGCAGCGACAAGACTCAGCTTTGGGGTGTTGATCCTTATCAGAAGTGTCTGAGGCCCTGCAGAAGCTGTGGGGAGGAATGTTTATCCGGTGTAAGGGCTGCTGTGTGTGCTGATCTGCCAAGGAGGGGAGTGAACAAAGGCTTCCTTTATATTTCTGAGATCAGTTCATTACTGACGTTAAGTAGGTTTCAACAACAACAAACAGAAGACAAAGGAGTTTGAACAATGCCCCCGGAGCACCACTCAGCTAATTAGTGTCAGAAAATATCCCGCATTCCCGCAAAGCATGAAGCCACTGGGCCCTTTCCGACATTCGACTGTTCCAGTTACCGGAGGACAATGAATTTTGCTTTCCCCCACCCCACCCCAACACCAACAAGCGTCTTTCTTCCCGGTTGACGTAAGGAGTCGTTCTCAACAAGATGGTGGGCAAGCAGTGGATTGGATCCAGCATCAGTCCGACTCAGAGTAGGCCCAAAGTGGGCATGACAGGCATGTTAACTTCAGAGAAGAACGTGGTTGGATACAACCCAATATCTGCAGTGCATGCAACCCTATGGTGCATCTATCGATGGCTGGCCCGAGACATTTGGGTGCCTGAGGTGTTATAAGAATTTTAAGGCCTTAGAATAGATATATAATAAATGTTCATAAATGTACCAAGGAAACACGTACATAAATATATAAACCACATGTCTGAAGCAGCACAGGAAGACAGTTCTGAAACCATTTTGACTCCCAAGCTGACCAAATGTTTCTCTGCAAGGAGGGAGAAGGTTACAGGAATTGGGTAATCACCATTTCAAAGGAATGGGCAGACTACCAGGAAAGGCAATCAGATAAGGCATTATCAGATAAACTGGCAGACAGGAAAAACAACAACATTCAAATTTCTGCTGTAGACCACCTTTTCTGAGATGTAGGTATGATGTTTGTGGGGGGTGGTCTTGGGTTACACTCCTTCTGTGATGTATGTATGATGTATGGAGGGGTGGTCTTGAGCTCCAGGGCAGGGAATTTAAAATGTCTGTATAAGGGCAGGCACACCTTTGTTCTGGTCCTCCTCCGTCTTGCTGTGTGTGAGGGGAGCACCCTGTTGCAACAGCTTTAATAAAGATCAGGCTTAGTAGCTGCTTTGCTTCTCAATATTCTCTGGTTGGCCTCTGTTATTTTCTCCTACCAATAGGGAACCCACGTAAGGACTTTCTATGGACTCTTGGATACCTCATAAGGGGGGGAAAGGCAGATTTTGTTTACAACAGAAGCAAACCACAAAATGGCACCTCCCCTGCCCAGCCAGGGAAGAAGGAGGGAATGAAGATCTATAGCTCAGTTGGTAGAGCATGAGCCTCTTCATCTCAGTGCGATGCGTTTGAGCCGCACATTGGGCAAAAGATTCCTGCTTTGCAGGGTGTTGCACTAAATGAACCTCGTGTTCCTTTCCAACTCTATGATTCTATTATCGATTCAGGGGCATTGGAAGGGGGGCAGGGGGGCGGTCCGCCCCGAGTGCCATCCCTGAGGGGGTGACAAAAAGGCACGCCGCGGGGGGCTCACCCCGTCAACCCCGTGTGCGGTGGCTTGGCCACGCATGGCAGATGGCCCCGCTGCTGCCACGCCCTGTTTCTGCAGAGATCAGCTGGGCAAGACATGTGGCGTCAAGCTCAGGGAAAGTGGGTGTGGTTTGGGGGAAACGAACCCCTGGGCTAATGAGGTTTGGCAGGCTAGATTGGGCCTGTGAGCTGGAGTTTGCCCACCTTGGAGCTGTAGAGTTGCCTGCCGCTACATCACCACAGCCACCCAAATAGCGCCCCCTTCAGGTGTCTTCCGCAGTCATTTGTGCTCCACCCACAAATGAATGAACTGCCCTCATACTCTAAGCAGGGGGAAAGGGGCAAACTTCCCAGAAGATCCTGGGGCGCAATTTTGGGCCTCACCCCCAGACCTTCAGCGCCATGAGTTTTTGAGCTTCTCCTGACCCCAGGGGGGGAAATGTCACAGCACTGCAGCGACATTCCTCAGCTGCAAGACAAACATGGAGCGGAAACCTGTTGCATTCTTAGGATTATCTCATTTCTAGTCTCAGGAAGCTTTGCCAGCAGACCAGAGGGTTGTCACAGATGCCCTGGGGGGCTGACGGTAACCCTTTGAAATCAGGACATTTTGTTTGCCATGCACTTCCTCGCCTAGTCCCCGACCCCTGCAGAGAGGAGGCTAGAGCACTGGCCTCAGAAATGGACAAATTTCTCGGATTTGGTTTCGCCCCCCTCCTTTTTCTGTTTTCCCCTTTCTTCTGTTCAGTTCCCTGTATTTCTGCAGCAATTTGTGATTCAAACAAACACTCAGGAAAATGTGTAAGCATTTTCATGGCATTCCTTGCGTTGCAGGGGGTTGGACTACTAGATGATAACTAGTCAAAATTGCATGGAAACATGCATACATTAGGTAACATGCACCCAAAAATGTGCTGAAATGTTCATGTGAATTTAAAAAGAAATATGATGCAAATGTATGCAGCAAACTGAATTGAAGCATGGAAAAATTAGAAACTGAGAAACCAAAATTGACAGATTTTCCCCTTCCTAGTGAAGGCTGCAGCTCTGCCTCACCAATGCTTTGTAATTATAGGATTTGCTTCCACAAAGTCTAAACCTGAGCACATTTTGGGAAGTGTTTGCTAGACTTGCCTGTGGACTTGCCTCGGTTTGTGGCTCAGAGGCAAGGAGGAAATCCCATGAGACAATAACTGTTCTATTTTACAGATCCCTCGTTCAAGCTTTTGCCTCCCCACCCCAAACACACATTGCTTCAAAATGCCTAGCAATGCATGTTGCCCCCTTGCCTCGTAATTCATGAGTCAAATTCCTAGCAGTCCATGAATTTATATGAACACGTTTGACTATCTTTGTCCTAATATGTGAGAGGCCCTCCTTCACTGCCAGACATGAGATTGTCCAGAGCCAGTGTCCTTATCTGTAAAACGCCACTATTTTTGGATCCCACTGAGAGCGATGGGATGGAACGGAAGAACATTTTGAACGGACCAGACCATTGAAAAAGCTGCTGTTGGATTTGTGGCTTCGACTTTGGTTTGGTGCCTTCGTAATAAACATGACCCCCAACGCTGGACAAACAAACCCAGCGAACATGATTGTCACATGCCTGTTCCTAGGCCACAGATCTCTGCATGATCAACACTTGCTCCCGCCTCTGGCATGCTGCCCACAGTCCTTCACTGCTTGCTGCTGTCCCTGGCGTCCCCGACACAAAGTCCACAGGATTGTGCTGGCAGAGAGAGAGGCCCACCCTTGGAAATGTAGCTCACAAACTTGGAGTAGCAGCAGAAAAATACACTGAGCTAAGAAAAGCCTGCTGGATCAGGCCAAAGGGGGCCTATCTACTCCAGCATCTTCTTCTCAACAGCAGCCAACCAGATGCCACCAAGCAGGATTTGAGCACATGAGCAATTCTCTCCCCTCCTGAGGTTTCCAGCAACTGGTATTCAGAAGCATAGCTGCCTCTAGCTGTGGAGGCTGAGCAAAGACCCTCCAAGTGTTTTCCAAGCACAGTCCCAGATTTACACAATCTGTCCTGGTTTCTGATTTGACCCTGGAATGTCCCGCTTTTTCTTAGGACGTCCCTATTTTCATCAGAGAAACATTGGAGGGTATGGAGTTATGCGACCCCCTGAGCCAAGGAGATAAGCAACTATACAACCTTTAGAAGACATCTGAAGGCAGACCTGTATGGGGAGGTTTTTCAATGTTTAACGTGTGTGTGTGTGTGTGTGTGTGTGTGTGTGTGTGTGTGTGTGTGTTGGAAGCCACCCAGAGTGGCTGGGGCAACCCAGTCAGATGGGTGGGTATAAATAAAATCATTATTATGATTATTATGGAATAGGACGTCCCTATTTTCATCAGAGAAATGTTGGAGGGTATGAGAGCATAGCCACCGTCCTAAATTCACCACAGTCTCCAACGACCTTCATTCCAGGGAGCTGAATGTTGGGTAAGAGTGTGTTAAGATTTCTCCGTTAACAAGTGGAGTCTCCCACCACTTGGAGACGTGAGCAACAGTGTTGTTACAGGAGATTTTCTCCCCCCCCCATATTAAATATTGGGACAATTTGCAACTCTCCCTGGCAAGGCAGGACAGTTATATTCCGTGAAAGGCCAATGGCTTCTCAACCAACTACCTGGCTGGAGTGTCTTCTCCTCCTTAGAAGTGAAAGGAGCCGTCTCCTCGGATGTCGGCTGTCCTGACACGCCAAGGAATGATGTAATGCCTGGCGCAGCTCACCCGGCCACAGCTGGGGAAATCCACTTGGGCTGCTCTGCTAGAGAAAAGCTGTGTCACAGAGAACACCCTTCCTGCGAGCTATTGGCAAGTTAGGTAGAAGAAGCCAAGCAGGCCTGCTTGCCTGATCACGAAACCCTAAGCTCATTATGATCCAAGCAGAGCTGTTCCACCCCATCTGATGGCCAACCATCTGCAGTGCAGCAGGGGACCAGACACAGTAGCAAAAGAGTCCTGCTGGATCAGGCCAATGGTCCATCTCAGAAGAGTCCTGCTGCATCAAGCCAATGGTCCATCTACTCCAGTATCCTCTTCTCAGACCCTCCAAGTGTTCCTGTTTTCCAGGGACAGCCTCGGATTTACAGAAGCCATCCCAGTTTCTGATTTGATCCCAGAATGTCCTGCTTTTCCTTAGGATGTCCCTATTTTCATTGGCAAAATATTGGAGGGTATGGTAGGATGTCCCTATTTTCTGAGAAATGTTGGAGTTATGTGACCCCTGAACCAAGGAGATAAGTAACTATAAAACATTTAGAAGACTTCTGAAGGCAGTTTTTAAAATGTTTTCATCAGTGCTATTTTTCTGGAAAAAGAGGTGCCGGAACTCAGCATGAATGCCTCCCTTGTTCTCTTATGATTAGGGGTGCCATATTTCCAAAAATGAAAATCCAGACCAAGTTATTGAGCTTTTGTTTGTTTGTATTTGGTCAAAGTTGTTGAGCATCTTGCCCCCCCCCCCAAAAAAAAAACCCACACACGTTTTGGGGCTTTTCTGGGATTTTTTTTTTAGCATCCTGCTTGACATATGTCCTGGTTTTCCCAGACATTTTGCTGATTCACTGATAATCTGCCTCGATGCCGTTTTCAAGCCTGATTCCCGGATGCGTCCAGGAAAACCCAGACGTATGGCAGCCCTACTTATAATGGCAATGGCACCCACCTGAGAGAAACCAGAAATGAGTTCCAGTGAGTTCTGACTGAAAAAAAAAGCCCTTGTTTATATATATATGTGGAAAGCTGCACAGAGTGGCCGGGACAACCCAGTCAGATGGGCAGGGAATAGATGTTGTTACTGTTGAATAGGATACCCCTATTTTCATCAGAGAAATGTTGGAGGGTATGTGTTCTCACAGAGGCCAACCAGATGCCCCTGTGGGAAACCCTCCAGCAGGATTTGAGCACTAGAGCCCTCTCCCCTCCTGTAGTTTCCAGCAACTGGTAGTTAGAAGTATTTCTGCCTCTGACTTTGAAGGCAGAGCGTAGCCATCATACCTAGTAGCCAACGTTAGCCTTATCCTCTTGTTGAAAAACAGAGAGGAGGTGTTATCCTCCAAGAAGGAACTGTGGCTCACTTAGCCGATGTGAGCTGCCTAAACTGGGGGATTAGGCCCTTCCCGCCCCACAGCCCCCAGCTGATCAGTTTTACTAAATCCCTCATCCCAAGGACAACACAAACACCACCACCAACGCTACTTTCTCCCCCAAAAAGCAGCTCAGCTCCCGGCCTCCATGTCATGCGCTTCTCTGCGCATGGATGCTGACCTTTCTCAGTAATGCCAAGCTGGGGCTAAAGTGCTTAGCCGATTATGCGCAGGGATAAAAAAGAAAGGCTGAGGGAGGGGGTGGCATTTGTGCAATTAGCTCGTTTCCCAAGTGGGGTGGGGTCCAGTTTTAGCGGTAATTCCAGACAGTTTTTGCAACAGCAAGGGAAGCAAAGCCAAGCTTCGCCAGAAAATTGCTTTTGTGTTCTCCATTCTACCCCTTTTCTCTGGCCTGGGTTGATTCAGAGCATCGCCTCTTAGATCGTGGGTCCTCTGACTGTCCCTGTTGGGACTGAGCTCTCTGGGAGTTTTGCGTTCCCTTGTTTTTATAAAAAAGATTCCATGTGCAGGATTAGCTCGTAAAGTTATTTATTTGGGGGAGATGCTGGGGGTGCGCTTTTAACATGCTCTTAAGGTGTGCCTGTGATGCCCCAGACTTCTCTTGCGTCCTCTCTTCTGCTAAGGCAGGGGTGGGGACCCTCAGGCTGAATGTGCCCCCCCGGGCTGGCTGGCTGGTCGGCCCTCCAGATGTTTGTCAGGTCACACGCCCTCTCCAGCTGTACACCCTCTGGTCTGGCTTCTCCCATGTCTTGGGTGCTGGAATGTACACCCATAAACCCCAATTGTGCCAGTTGCCCACCCGGATGGAGGGTTGAGATGGGTGTCTGGGCAAGGGTTAAAGGGATGCGGGTGGCGCTGTGGTCTAAACCACTGAGCCTCTTGGGCTTGCCGATCGGAAGGTCGGCGGTTCAAATCCCCGTGACGGAGTGAGCTCCTATTGCTCGGTCCCAGCTCCTGCCAACCTAGCAGTTCGAAAGCATACCAGTGCAAGTAGATAAATAGGTACTGCTGCGGCAGGAAGGTAGATGGTGTTTCCATGTGCTCTGGTTTCTGTCACGGTGTTTCATTGCACCACAAGTGGTTTAGTCATGTCGGCCACATGACCCAGAAAGCTGTCTGTGGACAAACGCTGGCTCCCTCGGCTTGAAAATGAGATGAGTGCCGCAACCCCATAGTCGCTTTTAACTAGACTTAACCGTCCAGGGGTCCTTTACCTTACCTTTACCTTTACCTTTACCTTTACCTGGCAAGTGTGTTTCTGGACCAGACTAGTGAACCAAAGCCAACCATTTCATTTGCTGCTCTACCCAGTTTTACCCCTGGCGTGTGGAAGGTTGCCCAGAAGAAAAAGTGATCCTTGTGTCTTTCGATATAAAATTGATCGGCTGTGTGCCTGTACAGCTTGGCTCTGGTTTGGAGTCATGCAAACACACACCAGCATCCGTAACATTGTGCTGGGCTGCTTCTCTTTCTTTCTTTCTTTCTTTCTTTCTTTCTTTCTTTCTTTCTTTCTTTCTTTCTTTCCTCCCTCCCTCCCTCCCTCCCTCCCTCCCTCCCTCCCTCCTTCCCTCCCTCCTGTATTGCTAGGAGTTGGATGGCCCTTAAGGTCCCTTCCAACTCTATGGTTCTATGATTCCCTCCCATAACTGCTCTGGATCAGACAATACTCTTTTCCATCGCTTCCTTATGGTGTGGGAACGTGCTTTTCATTCCCAACCACTCAGTGCGCCTTCCCCACCATTTGGGGAGGGCCATACCTTAAAATGTGCATGTGTGCAATCTTATGAATTATTGTATTCTCCTAGTCTCTGAGCATGTAGAGACTCCAGGAGTGTCTGTGCTTCTCCAGGGTTCAGTTTCCTCGGAATAAAGGTCCACAGAGATTGTGGCATCTTTAGGAAATATGGTGTTTACACATATACGCAACCTGAGCATAAGATGGAGGGGCTCACAGCATTAACACCCTGGCAGATCTTACTTCTGCCGCAAACTCAGCTGTTGGGTCCAGCGCAAAGTGTGTCCCCAGCTTCTAGCAACAGCATCTCTCTCACACAGCCCTCCTTAGCCTATTTTGTTTCCAAACTAGGTCCAGGTAGCTCTAGAAACAGAGGATTGTTCTCCAAAGCAGGGTGAAGGGAGACCCTCACCAGAGTCCTTACTGATGCGTAATGGGAGGCGAGGAAGTGCCCAGCAGTGACCAGAGTCCCATTCGAAGTGCACAAGAGTGTTGCTATTTTAACCACTGGGACATGAATCAAGTTAAATTTTATCTGCTGCCAGACCCTTATCACTCTCATTAAGAGCTTAAGAGTCAGCCTGGCTGAATCAGAGGGGAGTCACTTAGAGTGGATCGTTCTGTTTCCCACAGTGGTTGACTAGAGGCCTCTGAGAACCCAAGAGCAGAAAAGAATAGCAACAGCCACCACCCCTTATGTTCACCAGTGACTGGTATTCAAAGACACGGTGCTTCTGCTCCTGGGAACAAGACGTAGCCATCATGACTAACTGCCAATGAGAGCCCTTTCCTCCATTGTTAAGTTGTGGGTGAATATATCAGACGACACAGCGATTCTTCAAACAGCTCTTGTTTAGTCACAGGCCAGAACAGAACTGAACTGAAGGGTTCAGCCAGCCTGCTTATATAGAGTTCCACTACAACGCAACTGTAACGACTTTCTGTAACTATCCAATCACTGAACGTCACTTTCAATCCCTTATTTGCATATGTGGACCTGAGTGAAAACTATCTACAGTATTCCCCCCTGCTGGCCCAGGGTGAGAACTTCAGTACATAACATCCATGAATTTGTCCACCCCAGTCCAAAGTCAGCCATGTCAGTGGCCATTATGAGGTCCTGTGCCCGCAGATTCCGTACTGAGTCTAGTTCTGGGCACCCCATATCTTGACCAGCTGGAAGGTGTGCAGAGGAGGGTGCAGATCAAGGGTCTGGAAGCCAAACCTTATGAGGAACAGTTGAGGGAGTTGGAGTTGTTTAGCCTGGATAAGAGGAGATTGAGAGGAGATATGATATGGAGCAATCTTCTTTTCTGCTGCTGCAGAGGGGAAGATCCGAACCAATGGTCGGCTTCTGCCTGTCATTGAGGCCCATAGTTGATAAATGTTCTAGGATGAGATCCCTTTCCAGAGACATTAGTCTGTTAAATTGCAGTGTGATTGGCACTAGGTATGTGACTCATTTGAGGTGGCCTTTTTGACAGAGGGTCTATGGAGCAATTTAGGGGTACGTGGGTGAAAGCAAATGATGAATCTGGGCAGATGAGCGAGAGGGTTTCAATTAATCAATTAATCTCAGCGTAAAAAAACTCATTCCTAATTTGAGCTGCGCGGCTCCAGGATTCAGCTGGTTTACCGCATGTTTGCAGCATAAACTAGCTCTGCACAGCTCTGACTGGCTGCAACCTGTGATGTCACAAACCACCTTCACCTTGCACTCTTCTCCACACATGCACACTTCTGAAGCACATTATCCAACTATTTTACAAGGTGATTCATGGCCTGGGTAAACAGGGATGGGAGGGAAAGATGAGCCAGCAGTCCTTTAAAGGCTAATACCTAATTTGTACTTTCAGAAACAATGCACGGACCCAAACACAGGCATCCTTTTGAAATCTGCACCTCTCCAAATGTTGCAGTGCAGTTCTCTAGGAGAGTAATGTGTCCAAAAATGCATATACTTGGGTAAAGGGTGCATGCATATGTATATATTAGTGAAAATAATGCACAAAAAATGCATTGTATAAGTCAAAAAAACAGTGTACTGCCAGTATCATAATGTCATTATTCAAATCTTTGGTTTGACCACATTTGGAATCCTGTGTACAGTTCTGGTCCCCTCACCTCAAAAAGGATACTGTAGATTTGGAAAAGGATCAGAAAAGGGCAAGCAAAATGGTCAAGGGGATGGAGCAATTATGCTATGAAGAAAGGTTGCAGGATTTGGGACTTCTTAGTCTGGAGAAAAGGCAAGTAAGAAGAGACATGATAGAAATTTATGAAATTATGTGTGGCATAGGGTAAAGGTAAAGGGACCCCTGACCATTTAGTCCAGTAGTGACCGACTCTGGGGTTGTGGCACTCATCTCGCTTTACTGGCCGAGGGAGCCGGCGTACAGCTTCCGGGTCATGTGGCCAGCATGACTAAGCTGCTTCTGGCGAACCAGAGCAGTGCACGGAAACACCATTTACCTTCCCACTGGAGTGGTACCTATTTATCTACTTGCACTTTGACGTGCTTTCGAACTGCTAGGTTGGCAGGAGCTGGGAAAGAGCAACAGGAGCTCACCCTGTCGCAGGGATTCGAACTGTCGACCTTCTGATCGGCAAGTCCTAGGCTCTGTGGTTTAACCCACAGCGCCACCCGCGTTCCTCTATGCATGGCATAGAGAAAGTGGATAGAGAAAAGTTTTTTCTCCCTCTCACATAACACGAGGACTCAAAGGCATCCATTGAAGCTGAATGGTGGAAGATTCAGGGCAGATAAAATGAAGTCCTTCACGCAGCATATAGTTAATCTATGGAACTCACTCCCACAGGAAGCAGTGATGGCTATCAGCCTAGATGACTGTAAGAGAGGGTTGGACCAATTCATGCAGAAGACGGCTACTGATGGCTACAAGCCACAACGGCTCTGCTCTGCCCTCCACAGTTGGAGGCAGCAATGCTTCTGAATCCCAGTTGCTGGAAACCTCAGGAGGGGAGAGGGCTCCGGGGCTCAAATCCTGCTTGCAGGCTTCCCACTGGGTCACCTGGCTGGCTGCTGTGAGAATAGGCTGCTGGACTAAATGGGCCATTGGTGTGATCCAGCACGCTCTTCTTGTGTTCTTATGTCTATAGCAGGAGAAATATGCGCTAAAACACCGATCGATTTCCTCTTCTTGAAAAACAATTGCACACTGATGTGGAATTTCAGTTAGCAAGGGGCTAATGAGACTCTTTCCTTAATTACCCATGTAGGGAGCGCACAGGCGATCTCTAAGTGATGGTAAATTTAAACTCTCCTCTCAGAGGAAGCTTTGCCGGGAAAGTACAGCGGCTCCGTTTTGGGAGCAGAGCCTCTGTTCTCGGGAGAGAGACCCAAGGATGTTCTCTCTCCACACAACCTGGATCAACCTTTTTCTAATTAGCTGTAATCCCAGCGGGGGATTGTTTCCCCCCTCCCCTTTTCCCCATCCTGGGCATTAAAATTTTTGGCCCTGCGCCTCAGCCGCAACCTGATTGAAGGAGACATTCCGAGGGCTTTCGGGTGCCAAATTCGTGCCCCTTTCAGGAATGCACCTTTTTGGAAGTCCAGCGACAGGCAGACTGGAAAGTTACAAGAGGGGGTTGTGGCAGCGAGATACCTGGGGGCGGATGAGCAGCAGGGCACGAAAACACAGCAATATATTTGTTTGTTCCATTTCTATACCACCTTTCCTCCAAGGATCTCAAGGCGGCAAATGTGGTTCTCCCGTTCCACGTTTATCCTCACAACAACCCTATGAGGTAGGTTATGGGGGAGAGGCTGGCCCAAGGTCACCCAGGGACCTTCATAGCTAAGTTGGGGTTTTGAGGCCTAGTCTCCCAACTAGTCTGACACCCCTTCACGACGTCACACTGGCTCTCCTATTTTGCTATGTAGCTCTCTAGCCAAATAATTCACACTGTTTTTGCACACGTTTGTGAAAAGTGTGCGTTCAAATGCAGGTATCCTTGCAAATGAAGGATTAGGAAGAACTTCCTGACAGTAAGAGCTGTTCGACAGTGGAATTGGCTGCCAAGGAGTGTGGTGGAGTCTCCTTCTTTGGAGGTCTTTAAGCAGAGGTTTGACAACCATATGTCAGGAGTGCTCTGATGGTGTTTCCTGCTTGGCAGGGGGTTGGACTCGATGGCCCTTGTGGTCTATTCCAACTATGATTCTATGATTCTATGATTCTATGACATACAGAGATGCACTACTTTGGGGAAAATTGCTCAAACAAAATGTGTCTATTATGTGCACGAAAATGCTGACAAGTTTTGTGAGAGACCTTTTATTCTAGACCAAAAATGGGGAGCAGGGACTTCCGGAGGCGGCGCGAAGCAGGCAATGGCGGTCCTCTTCAGTCTCTGAAGAGGGGCTCCGCAGGAAAGGATCGTTCGCTACGGCACAGCGACGATCCACTAAGAAAAACCACGAGCAGAGTGAGCTCGTGGCCGTGGGACTCGGCGGGCACCTGGAGCGACCCCCAAAACGAAGAAGGGACCCCGTAAGGGGTTCCGGAAGCGCGGAGGGGAAGCGGTGCTGTGAGTACATCGCTCTTTCTGCGGGAGCGAAGCCGCGCGGCTGCTGCTGATGAGCGCCGACCTTTCTTCCTTAAACTTTGGACCCTAAATTACTTACTCGTGAGTAAGAAGTATTTTACTTTGGAACTACAAATTGCAAATTTGGCTGAAAGCGGGAGACGAGAAAAAGGAAGTCCGTCTCCCGGCAGTGCTTAGAGATCAAAGACAAAGGAACTGACAAGCTGGAAGCAACAGAAAGGGATTATAAACTGGGAAGCATGCGTTTGGTGGAACTGGCAACTGAAAGGAAAGGCAAGCTTTTTTTCTTCTCTATGTTATTGTGTTAATGCAACTTGGGAACCTTCTCCCTTTGTGGACTTTAAAAATTTTAAAACCCAGCCCCGGGCTGGCAGGGGAAAAGGGTTGTTTTTGCGGATACAATTTATAAAGTTGAAACAGACACTTAGAGGCTTTACTGGAAGATACAATTAAGCAACTGTATCTTGCACCTTCAGATGAGACTTTTGTGGCAGTTTTGAAAGGGCTCTGCAAGTGGAAAAGTTTTAAGGACTATTGTTAATTTACTGACCTGCAGGAACTTTAATGGCGACTAAAACTTTCTTCTTTTCTTTCTGAACTGTAACAACACTCCCTCTAGTGGAGCTTTGGATTTACAAACTCCTGGGAACTAACTTTGTTTTGACCCTCTGCTGCTTTGTTATCTACTTTGAGGACTGTCTTTCCCATGGAATACTTGACAGTTTGACCTTGACTCATAGACAGCTGTGGTATGAGCGGCCATCCGAAAACAAGATCTGCGTCGAAAGCAGGGAAAGGCCAACTTGTACAAACAACTTTGACTTCTCAGTCTCGCAGATCTTCAGTCCCTGCTGTTCTACAGGGAGCTGTACCCTCAACAACAGCTCCACTAAAGGAAGCTGAACAGCCAACAACTGAGGATATGGCAGCAGGGGGATCTGGCACCCTTCTAGATGAAATGTTACAGCAATTCGCAATTTTAAATAAGAAGGTTGACGACCAAACAGCAAAAATTGACTTAGCCACATCCTCAATTACTAAACTATCTGAACAAGTGGCTCAGCATTCACAAGCAATTGGGAATTTAAAAGACGCCACTTCTGAGAACCGGAAACTGGCCGAGGCTGCAAATGAGAAAGCTGACCAAGCAATTCAGAAAGTGGACGAACTGAAAGGAGAGGTAAGGCCATTACACAAGCACATCAGTGACCAGCAGGCCTATCTGTCTATGGTGGAATTGAGAAATTGAGAAAATAATTTAAGATTACGCTCTATCCCAGAGCTTGAGAAAGAGGACCTGACCGGCTATTTGACAACAGAATTTTCTAAATTCTGGGGTATAAAGGAAGATAAAGATTTTAAAATAACAACTGCGTTTAGATTGGGAAGAGTCGCCAGGAAGGACAGGCCCAGAGACTGTTTGATTATTTTAAGGACCAAACAGGAGAGAGACAAAATACTAGACCTCCACTTTAATAAATCACTTGAGATCCAGGACAGAAGAGCAGAAATTTACAAGGATATCACTAAACAATTATTGGATCTCAGAGCTAACTACACTGATCTAGCTGGACTTTTGAGAAGCAACGGGATACCTTACAGGTGGGAGTTTCCACAAGGCTTATCATTTAACTACAAAGGAAAGAAGGTTAAAATTAAAACGAGAGAGGACAGCCAGAAGTTCCTACACGACCACGGAGAGGACCTGCAGAAGGGAACAGCAGTTCCTTGGCCTCCACCACAACTTGGAAAAGAACCAACACCCTCGGACTTGGACAAAAAAGAAGACACCCCATAAAGAGCAACAACAGATTGATACAGGATGTCTCTGCAGCTGTATAGTTGGAACATTAATGGCGCAAATTCCCCGGAAAAACGCAAAAGGATTTTCCATATTCTGAAAAAAGAACACTTGGATATAATTTGTTTGCAAGAAACTCATGTGACTAGGCTCCATAGGAAAGTGTTAATTAACAAAAGATTAGGCCAAGAATTTATTTCATCAGACAGAGTTAAAAAGAGAGGTGTGGTGATTTACGCAAAGGAGAACCTAGCACCGAAATTTTTGTTTAAAGATGAACAAGGAAGAATCCTGGCAATTGAAATACAAACTCAAGGAGAAAAAATTTTGATATTAGGAATCTATGCACCAAATGAGGGGAAATCAGAATTTTACAATAAGCTGCATGAGACATTACTGGACTATCTGGATTATTCCAACATCATTATGATGGGAGACATGAATGGGGTGGTCTCTACTTATATGGATAAGTCACAGAACCAGAACTTAACTAAGGACGGCAGACTACCAAAAACTTTTTTTGAACTAACTGACAATATGGATTTGATTGACATTTGGAGGACGAGAAACCCCTTAGGCAAAGAAGGAACTTTCTTCTCTGAGGCCCACCTGTCATGGACAAGAATCGACCAAATTTGGACAACTAGAGGGCTGGCACCTAAGACTACAAGAGTGGAAATCTGCCCAAAGACCTGCTCCGACCACAATGCTTTGAAAATGGAAGTGAGACTCACTCCAGCCGATTCCTTCAGATGGAAAATGAATGACAATCTGCTAAGAGATCAAGAGATTGTAAAGAAGGCCCAAAAAGCTTTAAAGGACTATTTTGAAATTAATTTGAGTACCTCGGTGGAAAAAAGAATAATCTGGGACGCAAGTAAAGCTGTTATGAGAGGGTTTCTGATACAACAGAACACGATCAAGAAAAAACTTTGGAATGGAAAAAAGGATAAGATATTAGAGAAGATAAGAGATGGAGAGAAAAAATTAAGATTGAATCCAAAATCAAAAGAGATTTTAAGAGAAATTAAATTCCACCAGTCACAATATACGAAATTGATAAACCAAGAAGTGGAATGGAAAATTAAACAAATGAAACAAAGATCTTTTGAATCTGCGAACAAATGTGGGAAACTGCTAGCTTGGCAGCTGAAAAAGAGACAAAAATTAAATTATGTTACCAACCTAGAAGTTGAAGGGAAAAACATTCAGAAACCGGGAGAAATTAGAAAGTGTTTCCAGAAATATTTTAAAAAACTGTATACCCAAGGGTCTGAGGAAGCGATTGAAATAGAACAATTTTTGAAAGACAATGGCCTATCAGAACTATCTCAAGAAAAGAGATCAACCTTGAATTGCAAAATAACACAACAGGAAATTGAGGATGCCATTCAGAATATGCAGCTAGGCAAATCTCCAGGCCCTGATGGACTTACCTCCAAGTATTACAGGACATTAAAAGACTACTTGATACAACCATTAATGGAGGTTTGTAACCAGATTATGGGGGGAGGGAGGGCACCAGAAACGTGGAAAGAAGCATTCATCACATTGATACCTAAAGTGGAAACTGAAAAGACTCAACTTAAGAACTACCGTCCCATCTCCCTCCTAAACGTGGATTATAAAATATTTGCAGACATTTTGGCAAATAGATTTAAAAAAGTACTAAATGAAGTAATTCATAAGGACCAAGCAGGCTTTCTTCCAGGCAGACATTTGTTTGATAATACCAGGAACATTATAGACATTTTGGAACTGTTGCAAACAAATATTAACACCAAAGCAGTGCTAATATTTATTGATGCAGAGAAGGCCTTTGATAATATTTCTTGGAAGTTTATGAAGAAAAACTTGGAAGGGATGGGAGTGGGACGGGGGTTTGAGAATGGAATAGAAGCAATTTATTCACAACAAAAGGCTAAGTTGATAGTGAACAATGTGGTGACAGAAGAGTTTTATATTGAAAAAGGAACACGACAGGGGTGCCCCCTATCCCCTCTATTATTTATCTCGGTCCTGGAGGTGTTGCTGAATATGATTAGGAAGGATCGGCAGGTACAGGGGATACGGGTCGGAACGAAACAATATAAACTGAAAGCATTTGCAGATGACCTGGTTTTAACATTACAGGAGCCAGAATCTAGTACAAAAAGAGTTTTAGAATTGATTCAAGAATTTGGTCGGGTGGCGGGATTTAAGTTGAATAAACAAAAAACTAAGGTACTAGGAAAAAATTTGACATCTTCTGAAACAGATGGGTTCCAGAAGGAAACAGACTTAAACATTGTCAAAAAAGTGAAATACCTGGGGGTTAATCTGTCTTCTAAAAATTTGAACTTATTTAAAGATAACTATGAGAAATGTTGGTCAGAAGTCAAAAAAGACCTAGAAATCTGGTCAAGATTGAAACTATCCTTGTTAGGCTGAATTGCAGCTATAAAAATGAACGTCTTGCCAAAAATGTTGTTCTTGTTTCAAGCCTTGCAGATCGTGGACAGAGTGGAATGCTTTGGAAAGTGGCAGAAGGATATCTCAAAATTTGTTTGGCAGGGCAAAAAGCCCCGAATAAAGTTTAAAATATTAACTGATGCAAAAGAAAGAGGGGGGTTTGCCCTGCCGGACTTAAGGTTATACTATGAAGCTGCTGCCTTCTGCTGGATGAAAGATTGGATTCTGTTAGAAAACACTGATGTCTTAGATCTGGAAGGCTTTAACAATTCGTTAGGCTGGCATGCGTATCTGTGGTATGACAAGGTAAAAACACATGGAATGTTCAAAAACCATATTGTCAGAAAAGCAATATTTATGGTCTGGAAAAAATATAAAGACTTACTGGAAAGTAAGACTCCGAGGTGGTTATCACCAATAGAGGCCAAGGCTCGAAAAAAACCTAATATGGAGGCCGGTTGGCCGAAATATTGGGAAATAATAGAAAATATTGGAGATAATTGGAGGTTGCAGAGTTTTGAAAAATTAAAGGGTAAGGTGCAAGATTGGTTTCATTACGCCCAAATCAATGAGGTTTTTAAGCTGGATAAAAAAACAGGATTCCAGGTGGAAAAATCGAAACTTGAGACAGAGTTGTTAGAACCAAAGACCAAGGTATTATCGAGAATGTATAACTTGCTGCTTAAATGGAATACTCAGGATGAGACAGTTAAATCAGCCATGATAAAATGGGCTCAAGACATTGGTTATAATATTATGTCTGAGGATTGGGAAAGGTTATGGACCACCGGTATGAAGTTTACGGCATGTAATGCCTTGAAAGAAAACATTATGAAAATGGTATACAGGTGGTACATGACCCCAGTCAAGCTTGCTAAGATATACCATTTGTCTGATAATAAATGTTGGAAATGCAAGGAGGCTGAGGGGACATTCTTTCACCTTTGGTGGACCTGTCCAAGAGTGAAGGCCTTCTGGGAAATGATTTACAACGAGTTAAAAAAGGTGTTTAAGTACACCTTCCCTAAGAAACCGGAGGCCTTCCTTCTGGGCATTGTCGGCCAAAAGGTGTTAAAGAAGGATAGAACCTTTTTTATGTATGCTACCACAGCAGCAAGAATCCTTATTGCTAAGTATTGGAAGACTCAAGATTTGCCCACACTGGAAGAGTGGCAGACGCAATTGATGAACTACATGGAGCTAGCTGAGATGACTGCCAGGATCCGAGACTTGGGAGAAGAAGCAATGGAGGAGGACTGGAAAAAATTTAAGGACTATTTGCAAAAGTTTTATAAGTTATATGAACTATAGGTTTTCGCATGACTTTGAATGTTAGCCCCAGCAACGAGAGTGGAATATATACGAAATTAGATAATGTTAATGAAAGAATCAATGTTTAAATGGTCAAAAAGGATAGTATAGAGTAAACGGGAAATAAGGAACTTAAACTTAAATTGTAATTGAAAGTATAAAAGAAACACATGAAACAAGGTTATAATTTGCTGATAAATTTATTGTTAAGAATGCTCTGTGCGGGAGATGTGGGGAAGTCCGTTGGAAAGTTGAAATAAGTTGATGAAATGGTTTGTTTTTTCTTTTCTTTTCTATCTCTTTTTCTTTTTCTTTTCTATTTGTTTTCTTTGTTCATTTCTATCTGGAAAAACGCAATAAAAAAAAAGAAAAAAAATGGGGAGCAGGGAACTGGCCCAAGTCACCCAGAGTGAACTTCGTGACTGAGTGTAGACTTGAACCCAGACCTCCCAAGTCCTAGTCCAACACTCTAGCTACTACCCCACACTGAAAACCTGGCAACGACCAGGACACCAAGTTGGAGGCTATAGAGTAATTCACTAAAGCAATTCACTGAGTTCCTGACTCTGAGCCTGGTGTTCAGGGGACCACTGGACTCAAGGCCTATGGGGTGGGCAGGCACCTGAACCAGCAGAGTTAGGACCCCCACAGACACCTTGTCCTGGGCCCAAGTGCTCCAGGTCCCAAAAGGGGAGTGCAGCCCATGGAAGGTGGATCAGAAGCAGAGGTTGTGGAGCATGCATCTCAAGGTGGGTATGGTTAGGCTGGAGAAGAGAAAGGAGAGCCACCGTCAAATAGCTGAAGAGGGAAGATGGAGCAAGCTTGTTTTCTGCTGCTCCAATGGATTTGAGTGACAAGAAAGGAGATTCTGACTAAACATTAGGAAGACCTTATTGACAGTAAGAGCCGTTCAACAGTGGAATGGACGACCTCAGGAGGTGATGGGACTCTCCTTTCTTGGAGGTTGTTAAACAGAGGATGGGTGGCCATCTGCCAGAGATTCCTCACCTGCAATTCCTGCATTGCAGCAGATTGAACTAAATGACCCTTGGGGTCCCTTCCAACCCTATGATTCTAGAACCAGCTTACTTGAGAGATCATCTAATCCCTTCTACAGCCAGTAGTTTGTTGCAGTCTGAGAGAGTGTGTCTCCTGCAAGTTCTAAAGATCTCAGAAGCTCACTCTGCAGTAACTCAAAGGGCTTTTTAGTGTGGCTGACCCTGTGGAATAGCATTCCTGTCGAGACACCACAAGGCTCTCTTGAAGATTTGAACATGAAACATGAACATGAACATGAAGGTTTGAACATGAAACGAAGAACAGGGCTCTTCAAGAGATGTGCTGTGTTCGAAATTATGTATTTCCTTTTGACTGCTTAAAATGGTATCATAATTATTATCATCATTATTATTATTTTATGATTTATACTCACCCATATTATTTATACCCTGCCCCGCCCACTCTGGGTTGCTTATAGCATATATAAAAAATATAGTAAAACATCAAACATAAAAAACTTATTTAAATGCATTGTAGGGACATGTCCTGAAATTAATGGGCATGATTCAGTTAGGCCCCTCAGTTTTAATGGGTCCTCTCTGAGTAGGACTTACTTGGACCACACACACCCCAGCTCCCAAAGGTTCTCTCCAACCTGTGAAAGCTCATCAGAGTTGGGTTTCCAACTCAGAGTTGCGCTTTCCATTTTCACAACTGGAGCATCAGCACACATATAAACAAAAAGTCCCTATTCCAGGACCCTGCATAATGAGGAGCACTCATGTTGCCTCCTCTGCCCATCTGGACTTTGGATGGTTGTTATGGGAAGAGGTATCCCCTCAAGTAGCCTAAGAAGATAGGAACATAGAAAACTGCCTCATACTGAGTCAGACTGTTGGCCCATCTAGGCCAGCAATGTCTGCACTGACTGACAGCATCTCCCCTGGGCTCCAGGCAGGGGACATCCCCAGCTAGCGTTGAGGTGCCACTGGGAACTGAATGCAGGGCCTTCTCTAGACACAGCAGATGCTTCACTGCTGAGCTGTCATCCTTCCATGAAAAAAAGTAAGATTCTAGTCTTCTTGTGTCTGATCGAAGGCTGATTTAAACAGACCTTCCTTAATCTAGCTCATTCTTGCCCACACTGACTGGCAGCAGCGGGTTGCACATTCCTGGCTCTACCTGGAGATGCCACTGGGGTTTGAACCTGCAACCTTCTGCATGCAAAGAAGATGCTCTGTCACTCAGCTCTAGCCCTTAACCCCTACATAGCCGTGTTGCTCTCCTGTGGATTTTGGAACACACCCAGAGTAAGGATATCATAAGTGGAGAGCCCTGTTCCTTAAACCTGAATTATGAAGCTCTGCGGTCACTGCACAAAGCTGTTTCTGTCCTGCTTGCTATGAAACCCAATATAGCGACCTGTGCCAGGCTGGGTTGGCACTGCCACATGCAAAGGGCACTTGCTCCGTCTTCCCCTCTGTTGAAAAGGTTGCTGTCCTTCGGCCTGTGCTAGGCAACTGGATCCCCTACACGCTTTTCCGCCTGTGCAGATGAGACCCGCCGAGGTCGCTCTCTCCTGCAGTTCCTCGCAGCGAAAAATGCAATTAAAGAAAGGAAATTGCACAGAGAGCGAGCCTCAGCTGGAACAATGGAAGCCTGAGCCCTAATGAGCAATTGATTAAATACAAAGCCTGCAAAGATGGAAGGTGCTCTACTCACTACAAAGAAGATGAATGGGAAAGGAGGTCAGGGAGGGGGGAAATCACAGGGCCGGACTGGGCATGAGACAAATGGGACATTTGTCCCGGGCATCAACCCTGTAGGGGGCGCCAATCAGACAAGCCAAGATCCAAGATTCCCTCTGCTAGGTTCTTGTAGCTGCCTGCCTGGCTAGTGCTGCCGCCATTTCCCCTGAGGGGGGCTCCCTGCCTTTAACATCCGCCATGTGACAGGTGGATATTCAACAGGTTTGCATGCCATGGTGAGGAAATCTTGGCCTGTTTGATTTCTTCCTGCTAGGATCAAGGAAAGCTTTTCTAGGAATGTGAGCCGGACTCCTGGAAGTGCTTTTTAGGCAGGAGAGAGAAGGCACAAAGGGATCAGGAGATTGTTTAATGGGCAAAGGATAAAAGTGATAAGCCATCACGTTTGATTTCATGGAAACAGGTTTATCGCAATCATGTACACACACACACACACACACACACACTCCACCAGGTGACCTGTTTACTGAACATTTCATCCCAATCTGTTTGCACAAAGCTCATTGGAGGTTCGGCTATGTCCAGCCTGTATTCTGATTGGTTTGAGGGTTGGTCATACGACAACAAGCCTTCTTCCTGACTTGCTGATGTGGTCCTCCCTCCCATCAATCAGTCATTTATCCCACACTTTTTTGAGCATTTCCCTGAAGCAAAAAAGAAAAAAAGAAAAAAGCCTGGGTTATTGTTGCTTTTCCCCTTTGCCTGCTTTCAAAGTGGATATCTTCTGCTTAGCTGACAGAGTACTTTAATCCGCTTTAATTGCACACACCTAAATTTCCAAGGATGTGCTTAGAGCCCTCCCACAAAATACATCCTGGAGGCGGCCAATAAAACTGACAAGTAGAGCCTGTGAGAAAGCATTGCAAAATCTGAAGGGTTCCTGCTCCAGAGGTGTGGCCCGTTCCAGCATACTCCATTCCACCCTGTGTTAATTTTTAATTTTTTAATTACCGGTACATTTATAGCCTATTTTTTTTCTCCAAGGAACTCAAGGCGGTACATGCTGTTTCTCCCTCTCCTCATTTAACCCCCTTAACAAGCCTGCAAGATAGGTTAGGCTGAGAGGCAGTGACTTGCCCAAAGTTGCCTCAGTGAGCTTTGTGGCCAATAATTAGGGATTTGAACCCAAATCTCACCCGGGTCCTAGTCCAACACTCTAACCACTACACCAGTGGGGGGAGTCAAGAGTCAACCATTTCCCAACAGTCTGTCTCAGCATTTCATGCCTGCTCAGCAGGTTTAGTCCATCTTTGGCTGTTTAGAGTTGCTAGATCGCTTTGTTTCTTAACAAAATTTTGTACTTGGATGGTTCCCCAGAAGCGGCTGAGGCCTTTTTCTTCTCTGCAGCTGATGCTGTTTCAACCACGTAAGGATTTGTGCTCGGAGAATGAGTTTGCTATTAGTGTAAATGTTGTCTGCTTACACTATAAATGATCATAGCAAACAGGATATGGCACTGGGAGAACATCCATCAGCCTTGACTGCAGCAGCAGCAGCAACAGTGTTGGGTTCTGGTCTGACACCAGATCCTGCAGGGCAAGACTGGCCAGCGGCTGTAGCACCACGGACAGGGCCAAGAGGAAATTTGCTCTGAAGGAGGTTGCGAGGAGACTGAGGCTTTTTACCTCTCTGGCCCAGAGTCCCATCAGACTCCACCCCTTTGTGGAGAACTACACCGCCTTAAAGGGAGTCAGGCCTCAGGCAACCCTACTCCGTTCCAAACTCTCCCTTCAAATCGAGCCAAGTTCAAGGCCCTTGCATTGCATAAGAACAGGAGAAGAGTCCTACTGGATCAGGCCAATGGCCCCTCTAGTCCAACACCCTGTTCTTACAGTGGACAACACGATGCCCCAGCAATCAGGATTCGAATACAAGACCCATCTCCCCTCCTGCAGTTTCCAGCATCTGGTCCTCAGAAGCATTGCTGCCTCCAACTGTGGAGGTAGGATAGAGAATTCATTGCTACTAGCCACCGAGAGCCGACTCCTCCATGAATTTGTCTAATCCACTTTTAAAGTCGTTGGTGGCCATTGCTGCCTCCTGCAAGAACAAGTTTATATGTAAAAAGCCCGATCCCAGCTCAATCACCGATATCACCTGCACTGGTCGTTCGCCGAGTTGGTGAATGTTGCTGTGTTATTATCTCCCTTAGTGGGTTGTACAAAATGATATTCTAAATAATGGAATGCGATATATTGTAATAGTTGAGAGTGGTTTTCTGCTTAATAATTATTTGCTGATAATTTAAGAGTTCATTTTGTTGTGTAACACTGTATTCCAAAAGGCTTATTCAATACTACTTTATTTGATGTAAGTTGTTTATCTCAAAGTGGTATTTTTTATTATGACTTGTTTGCACTAAATTAGACTGCTATAGGATGTGTGATCTTGGTTGTATATTTTGTCATTCATTCAGCTTGCCTTAAGTATCGCAATCTAGAAAGGAAAGAATTTTACAAATTAAATTTGAAATCAAATGTGTTTTTATAGGGCAAGGCAGGGGGCATGTGGATGAGTTTATAGAACTGAGGGGGCAGTGACCCCCCCCCAGCAGTTTGGTTAGCAGTGGGGTTAGCTCACTCCCTATGGCCACTTTTAGGATGGGAGGGTTAGGCTTTCCGCTTCTCCACCCCTTCCCTTCTTCCAGAATTTATGCATAAAAGCTAGGAATCAAGGTGGCAACTCAACCTATTTTGGAGAGAGTGAGAGTGGGGAGATTTGTACCAACAGTGGCAGGAGGGGGGAAAATGGGGCATCAACCTTGGGCAATTGGCTGGTGCAGGATTCCGACCCCACCCTTCAGGCCCAGTGGAAAATGTGGCATCTGTTGGAGGATTAGGCAAGCATTCCCAGTTGCAGGAGCTCATTCAGGTTTTTAAAAAATTATTTTCCTTCCACGTGGTTGATCATATTTGCTGCTTTCCCTCAGCATCCTTTCCAGTTCAGCAACTGCCGTGTGGCTGTCCACAGCGAAGCAAGGGGGCTCCGGACTGTGCAAATTTATTAATTCACACAAAGCCCGAGGGATGGGGCGTGGAGGGAGACAGGCCTGGTGCATTGCAAGGTGGGCGGGTGGTTGTGTCACTGGAACAAAGGGAGCTGCCTTATGTCTAGTCAAAAGATTGGTCCATTTAACTCTATAGTCTCTACACTGACTGGCAGCAGCTCACCGGGATCTCTGCCCAGGAGGCCTGGAGAAAAAAACACACCCAGTTTTATCCCTCTGCCTTCAATAAAGGTTTGATCTGCAGAACTCAGGAGGTGATTTTTATTAGGAACAGAGGAAGCTGCCTTAATCTGAGTCAGATCATTGGGATCCAATTGGCACAGTATTGGCTACTCTGTTTGGCAGCTGCTCTCCGGGGTTTCAGAGAAGGAGTTTCTCCTAGCCCTACCTGCAGATGCCAGGGTCTAAACCTGGGATCTTCTGCATGCAAAACAGGAGCTCTACCATTGAGCTATGGTCACACATTGGTAAGAACTTTCTGAGGGTAAGCAACCATTCAAAGGTGTAAGGGACACTACCAGGGAATATGGTTTTTCGCTAGAGGTTGGATGGCCGTTTGCCAAGGGATTCTTTAGCTGCACTTTCTTCTTGTAATTGTGCTGTTTCGTTTATTTTTTTAGTTGTTTTGCTGAGGGTGTTTTATGGATCGTAATTACTTTACTGACGATTTGTTAATTGTGCTATATGATTTGTGCTGCATTTGTGATGTTCTATTTTGTTGTTCACCATCATCATAAACTTTATTGCACTAGCCAAAGGCCATGGCATCATTCACAAAGGAAACAAAAAGAAAAACAACAATAACCATAAAAACATCGGGCACTGCAAGTACAATAAACCACGGTCACGTCTCCTAGAAATTATTTGTTGCATACGATAGAATAGCAGGGGGTTCTCAGATAGTGCCAGCTTAAATGTCCGAATCACCTTTGCAATTGACCGCTATTTTATCTAGTTCTTTTCTCCCGATCTTCTCAGCTGCCAACGCATATAGTGCTACTTTATAAGTTACGAAGTCATCAGTATCACTCAGCAGCCATTTCACCCTTTCTGCCCTGTTCGAGTGTGTTCCATTCGTAAGCAGGGGTTTTATAAATTGGTCTCTTGGTTCTATACAGTCATACCTTGGGTTAAAGTTGCGTCCTGCGGCGACCCGGAAGTAACGGAACAGGTTACTTCTGGGTTTCGCCGCTCGCACATGTGAAGACGCTCAGAATAACGTCACACGCGCATGCGCAGACGCGGCGAATCGTGACCCGCGCACATGCAGACGCGGGTTGCAATCTGCTCATGATGCGAACGGGGCTCCAGAACGGATCCCGTTCGCATCCAGAGGTACCACTGTATATAGCGGGCATTGCAATAAATAGTGGTACAGGTCCTCTACGCAAGGTTGCCCACACAGACAGAGTCTCTCCATGTACTGTACTATTATTGTGTTATTGT
Source organism: Podarcis vaucheri (assembly GCF_965113315.1). Classification (NCBI taxonomy): domain Eukaryota; kingdom Metazoa; phylum Chordata; class Lepidosauria; order Squamata; family Lacertidae; genus Podarcis; species Podarcis vaucheri. The sequence continues at coordinate 66,235,047 of NC_138765.1, read as the reverse complement.
TATTTATTGTTTGCAAGCTGCTTGGTGATTCATTCGAACGAAAAGCAGCACAGAGATACAGTATAATAGATCACTCCTGTGGTCCCTTCCAACTCTACGATTCAATGATTCTATTACCTGGGAGGCTGCTTGTTTCCCGTGAATGGTTGCGTCCCTCTGCATTGTCTTCTGCTGTTTATGCACAAACACAATACAAGCTGGGTTAGTGACAAGTCACACTTTATTCTTGATGAGGCCTGGGAGCCTGCAAATGGTAGGCAATAACTGTTGATACCAGGCCACTCCTTTGGGCCAGTTCTCCAGGTGCTGGCTTTTTTCACACAACAAAGAAGCCACTTCTGGAAACCTAGTGGAAGTTTAGGGCTCATTTCCACGTTAATTGTTTCCAAGGAGGGAGGAATACTTTTGCCACCCACTTAACTTGGGAAATCACAGGGAGGTGGGTTGCATTTAGCTGAGGAAATTTGGGGCAGTATTTAGTGCAAATTTCTCCTAATAAACACATTTTTGTCTAAGGTTTTGACCAATGTACACATTTTTGCAAGTAACTGCTCCTAATCTAATGCATTTTAACATATTATTTTCCCAATATCTTCATTTTTATGCATACTGTAGCACGACACATGAATTTGTATAAACATGGTTCGGTTGGAAAACTGCATTGCAAAATTCAGAAATGGTGATGACTAATGTCAAATAATTCTCTGGCATCTTTTAAAGCTGGAGAACCAGTGTACAAATGAAGCAATCGGCAGAAATCGGCCAATATTGTTTTGCATGTGACAGTGAGAGCAGTGCGTGCAGTGTGAAAGGTTATTGGCAGTGGAAACACAAGTACAGTATGTCTTCTCAAAAGTCAGTCGTATTGAATTCAGTGAGGGTTACTGCCAGGTAGCAAGGTTAGGACTGCAGCCCTGGTTCATGCTTAGGGATAGGAGGACCTGTCAATTTCACTAAATTTCTCATTTTTCCAATATTGAATTCAGTTTTTCACATTTTGCAGCGATTTGTGGATTTAAAAAATCCTCATGAAAAACCTTCCCCATTTAGTACAAATTTCTCCTGTTAAACAAATTGTCTGCAGTTTTGAATAATGTACACATTTTTGCAAAGAATTGCTCTGAATCTAATGCATTTTTATACATTATTTTCCTCAATATCTTCATTTTTATGCATTTTTGGTGACAATATCACAAGAAGCGGCTGAACCCAAGGCAAAAAAATGACAAATTCATGCCACGGTCATGTTTCAGTTCTCCAACTTGATTCAGAAGGGCATCTAGCATGGAAAGCTTGACAAAAATTATCACCCCCACTCAGAAAACCCTTGTGCCAACTTTGAAAGTGATGTCTTGTCAGGTGTCCAAACCCAAAGAGAACAGACAGACAAACCAATTCCCCAAATATAGTGTAAATTTGCAGCTGTGCTTAACAATTTTTAAAAAGATTTTGTATCTGTGCACTGTTTTCCCTCCTTTATATTTTTATGCTTCCGTTCTTATTTAAAAAAAAATTATTATGAATTTTCTTCTTCTTGCTGTAACTGTATTCATGTAACTGCTTTGGTTTATTATCTTGAATGAATATTTGCGTATTGGTATTACGTATTGATATTTGTGTTCTAGGTTGTGTTCTTTCCTTTGATCTTTTGATGAAGGGAAGTGTATGAATTTAATAAATGAATGAAAATGAATGAATGAAGTTACACATGTCTTTGTCCTCTTTCATCCTCTTCTCCTCCCACCCCAAAGAACATAAGAAGAGCCTGCAGGATCAGGCCAGTGGCCCATCTAGCCCAGCATCCTCTTCTCACAGTAGTTAAACAGATGCCTCAATCGGAAGACCACAGGCAGGATTTGAGCGCAAGAGCACTCTCCCCTCCTGCGGTTTCCAGCAACTGGTATTCAGAAGCATTGCTGCCTCCCAACCCCATAAATAGGTACCACTCCAGTGGGGAGGTAAATGGCATTTCCGTGCACTGCTCTGGTTCGCCAGAAGCGGCTTAGTCATGCTGGTCACATGACCCGGAAGCTGTACGCCCAGTGGCGTAGCGTGGGGGGTGCAGGGGGGGCCGGCCGCACCGGCCACAACATCTGGGGGTTAGGGTTAGGGGGCACAAATCCACGGGTTAGGGGGCGCAAATCCATGGGTTAGGGGGCGCAAATTACTTCCCTTGCCCCGGGTGCTGACAACCCACGCTACGCCACCGTGTACGCCGGCTCCCTCGGCCTATAGAGTGAGATGAGTGCTGCAACCCCAGAGTCATCCACGACTAGACCTAATGGTCAGGGGTCCCTTTTGTTAAGTTGTGGGTGAACATATCAGACAACACAACGATTCTTCAAACAGCTCTTGTTTATTCACAGGCCAGAACAGAACTGAACTGAAGGGTTCAGCCAGCCTGCTTATATAGAGCTCCAGCACAAGGCAACTGTAACAACTTTCTGTGACTACCCAATCACTGAACGTCACTTTCAATCCCTTATTTGCATATGTGGACCTGAGTGAAAACTATCTACAGTATCTCCCTGATAGCCCAGGGTGAGAACTTCAGTTCATAACACCTTTACCTTTTATAAGCTTCCAAACCCAGCAGGTACCTGCAGAATCCCTGACAGGAGCCAGAATAACAGCAATAAGGGGGGGGGGGACCAGACTGTTTTGGTGAGCTCATCCTTTGCATGTTGGAAAGACCGATCTGGCTCTGTCCCCACACGCTGCAAACAGACGCCAACTTGCATCTTGCAACCAGCCTCCTCTTGAGCGCTGATTCATATGAGCACACCCAGGTTGCAGGTCCCATCTAAGAGAGTGTGGCCAGGTTTGGCCATGCTCCACGGCCTGCCCGGGCCTGCAATCCTGCCCCGAGCAGTCAAAGGAGAAGCCAGTCGGAGAGAAACGAAAAGGCCTCCTGTTTTCTGGCACACGGTTAGCGTCTCCATCAGCCGGGGCAAAGTTCGGGCATGCTGGTCCTCCAGGCATCCCCCTGCCCTGGTGCCTTCTCTGGAAAGGCTGCGTTGCGGTTTGGGGTGGCACCGCTGGGCTCGTATTGGCAATGTTGCTCCATCGTCATCCGGGGACAGCGGGGCGAAGAGGGCTGATTCCATCAAGGAGAGAGAGGGGGGAAGCGGTTACAGAGAATTTCACAGGAGAGCGGTTCCCAAGGCTGACTCAGCAGAGCGTAGCCCGCCTACGTGATAGAGAGGACGGCACTTTTAACGCTTCTCCAAACTGACGATGCTTTTGAGCTGCCCTCAGCAGGAATCAAAAGGGGCACCTCTTGGCAAGGCCTCCTGTGAGGAAGGAATGAAAAGAGGCCCTTCTTGGTTCTTATTTTATTTCATTAATTGATTTTCTATCTCACATTTTTCCCCCTCCTCCAATGAGCTCAAGGTGGCCTATGTGGTTCTTCTCCCCCTCGGCATTTGATCCCCACAGCAACCCTGTGAGGCAGTGACTAGCCCAAGGTCACGCTGGGTGGGCTTCATGGCCAAGCAGGGATTTGATCCCTGGTCCTAGTCTGATACCCAAACCTCTAACCACTACACCAGGCACCCCCAACCTGCAGCCCTCCAGATGTTTTGGCCTACATCTCCCATGATCCCCAGCTAACAGGACCAGTGGTCAGGGATGATGGGAATTGTAGTCCAAAACATCTGGAGGGCCGAAGGTTGGGGGTGCCTGTACTACACCATGCTGGCAAGGCCTCCTGTGAGGAAGGCGTCCATTCCAATGGATGATGATCGCGGTTGGGTTGGCTGAACTTATGAAAAAGTCCTGGTAGGATTTACAGCAAGAGTAAAACATGAGGCTGTGTATCCAGTGATAGTCCCTACTCAGAGTAGGTCCATTGAAATTAATGAACATAACTAACTTAGGTCCATTAATTTCAGTGGGTCTACTCCAAGTAAAACTTTGGCCACATTCACACCATACATTTAGAACACTATCATGCTATTTTAAACAAGTATGGCTTCCCCCAAAGGATTCTGGAAGCTGCAGTTTGCTAAGGGTGCAGAGAACTGTTGAGGGACCCTTATTCTTCTCCCAGAGCTACAATTCTCACAGTTCCCTGTGAAGAGGGATTGTTAAACTACTCTGGAAATTGTAGCTCTGGGAGCGGGTGGTAGAGGGGTCACTGGACAACTCTCAGCACCCTGAATGAATTTTAGCTCCCAGAATTCTTTGGGGGAAGCCATGCTTGTTTAAAATAGTATCATGGCACTTTAAATGTTTTGTGTGGATGTGACCCGGGTGAAATGCCCCTTACTCCAATTTCTCTGCCCCCCTCAGTGGGGTGGAGAAGTCTGGGAGACACCATTTGCAGACACCTCCTAGTCTTATGAGCACAGGATTAAAATCTTCTCGCTGCGCGCACACACACATTCTGGGATCTGGTCTTTGACCCAAAATGCTACGCATCAGGGCTTCCCTCAACCCTGAGGGCACTGAGGATTAACTGGCCAGCTGCAGAGTTCATACCCAGCCTGCCTGCCCCTTCTGTCTGCGCCGCTGCCTGTTTTATGAATGGCTTCCCCCAACCATGTTTATTTTACCTTTTCAGAAAAAAGATGACCATCACTCTCAGTTATACAAACATGCCTAGAGGGGAGAGGCAGACTTTCTGTCATTCTAAGCTATCCACTGTTTTATTATAGCTCCGGGCCTGAACAGCCAGCCGCTCCTCCTGTCTAGGGATGGATTATTTGGGGGGGGGCGGGAGGCTAAGAATTAAATATGCTTTGCCCACCCCACCCCAGTTTAGCTTATTCCACTGTCAGCATAGGAGCAATCGGTGGCTCTCTTGAAGCTCACATACGCAGTCAGGTGTGGGTCAAGCGGGAGTGCTTTGGAGGAAACTGCCTACTGTGAGTCAGTCAAGTTTATTGTACATAGCCAAAGGCCCTTCACAAGCAATAAAATACAAAATATCCAAAGCAATGCATAAGGCTTATGAGGAATGGTTGAGGGAGCTGGGTATGTTTATTTAGCCCGGAGAAGAGAAGACTGAGAGGTGATATGAGAGCCACCTACAAATACCTAAAGGGCTGCCCCATGGAAGATGGAGCAAGGTTGTTTTCCGTTGCTCCAGAGGGCAGAACTAAAGCATTCAAATGACAAGGAAAGAGATTCCAACTCAACTTCAGGAAGAACTTTCTGATGGCAAGAGCTGCTCAGCAGTGGACTAGACACCCTTCAGAAGGACTCTCCTTCAGTGGAGGCTTTGAGGTAGAGGTCCTAGATGCTTTAGCTGAGATCCCTGCATTGCAGGAAGTTGGCCTGGATAACCCTTTGGGTCCCTTCCAACTCTAGACACCAAAAGTGGACACTCATGGTAAAGACCCATTTATCCAGCTGGGGAAAACTTGTCCCAACAAAAACATCTCCAGTTGTTTCTGGAAAGGGCAGATCATCGGCACCTGCCGTATCTCCACAGGGATGCTGTTCCACAGAATGTTACTGTGGAAGATGCCCACTTTTAAAACAAAAATGCAGGCTGTTGTGGTTAGGAAAGTGAAGGTAAGATCCATTGGTGTGGGATGAACAAATGATGAATGGGAAGGTGGATAAACATACCAGAAGCAAACTAGGACGAGCAACAAACTGGCTCAGAGCCAGCGTGTTGTGTTAAATGTGTTGCCTCTATGGCTCAGCAGAATATGATGATGATGATGATGGTGGTGGTGGTGGTGGTGGTTTTATATCCCGTCTTTTTTTCCAAGGAGCTCAAGGTGGCCTCCATGGTTCTCCTCCTCCTCATTTTATCCCCACAACAACCCTGTGAAGCAGGCTATGCTGAGAGGCAGTAACTGGCCCAAGGTCACCCAGTGAGCTTCATGGCTGATTGGGGATTTGAACCCTGGTTTCCCAGGTCCTAGTCCAACACTCTAACCACTACACTACGCTGCTAGTATTTATAAAAAAAACCTTTACGAAAGGCCACTTCGAGGATGGGCGGCACGCTGCGTTCTTGAGTCTGCAGCAAAACTAATGTGTGTCATGACGAATTGTGCCACATATTGGGAAAGTGCATCCGAGCAGAAAAAACTGTTGCCATCTGCAGAAGCCCTTGAGGGAATAGCAGAAATAGGTCAGGCTCATCCACCCTGATTCAGAAGTAATGGGGTGTTTTTTTGCTCCCTGGTAGAAGAATGAACCTCCTGACGATTCTTAACTGAGAGCCCTGTGTGCAAATCCAGTGTGGGTGGACTGGTTAATTCTCATTCACCTTAATTGGCAAGGATGGACTAACAGCGTGGAGAGGAAATCTATAGGCCTGCCTCTCCCCACCACCCCATATGCATGAAATAAAATGCAGGAAGCTGTCTTGCACTAAGTCAGACAATGGGTCCCTCTCACCAGGTGTGGGGAACAAGTGGCTCTCCAGCTGTTGTTCGACTCCCAACTCCCATCACCCCCAAAAGAGTATGAGGTGATGGGATATCTGGAGGAAACCACATTCCCCTACCCCAATCTACAGTGTATTGAGAACTGTAAGATTTTGTGGTTGATCTTGCTTTTTCCTCTTCCCTCCCTTTCCTTTTTCCTCATATGTTTTGTCTTTTTTCTTGTTTTGTTTTTTAGATTGGGAGCCAGAGGGCCAGGGCCATCTGAGCATTAATTTCCATAAGCTGCTTTGAGAGTTCTTTTTTGGTTCAAAGGCAGGGCATAACTGTTTCAAATGAATAAATAAATAGCACATATTTTCTAGGGACGCGGGTGGCGCTGTGGGTTAAACCACAGAGCCTAGGACTTGCCGATCAGAAGGTCGGCGGTTCGAATCCCCGCGACAGGGTGAGCTCCCATTGCTCAGTCCCTGCTCCTGCCAACCTAGCAGTTCGAAAGCACGTCAAAGTGCAAGTAGATAAATAGGTACCACTCTGGTGGGAAGGTAAATGGTGTTTCCGTGCGCTGCTCTGGTTCCCTAGAAGCGGCTTAGTCATGCTGGCCACATGACCCAGAAGCTGTCTGTGGACAAACGCTGGCTCCCTCGGCCAATAAAGCGAGATGAGCACCGCAACCCCAGAGTCAGTCACGACTGGACCTAATGGTCAGGGGTCCCTTTACCTTTACATATTTTCTAGACAATGACTGGCTGCCCATTTGGGGTTTAAGGCAGGCAGGTCTTTCCTAGCTCCACCTAGAGATGCCAGGGGTTGAACCCGAGCCCTTCTGCATGCAAGGCAGATGCTCTAACCACTGAGCCCATCCTGTCCAGCATCCCACTCTCAGAGTGACCAGCCAGATGACCCAAATGGGGAGCCCCAAAGAAGGACCTGAGTGCAATGTGTTTCTATAACAACATCAGAAGAACCTGTTGGATCCGGCCAGTGACTCATCTAGTCCGGCATCCTGTCCTCACAGGGACCAAATGCCCCAAACAACCTAGGAATCTGGATAGGCTGCCTTGGGACCTGGAGGTTCCCATCAAAACAGCCCTGCTGGACCAGTCCAGTGGTCCATCTAAGTCCAGCATCCTGTTGTCACAGTGGCCAGCCAGGTGTCTGCGGAATACCAGCAAGCAGGACCTGAGCACAAGAGCCTTCTTTCTCCTCCTGTGGCTTCCAGCAACTGGTATTCAGAAGCATTGCTGCTTCCGGCCTGCTCAATAAGTAGGCTGTCTGGATGCACCCTCACTTGGCAAGAGGCAGGCAATTCTTTCACCAGTCCCCTAAGTACTGCATCCTTCCATACTTGCCCCAGAAGCGAAGCAGTAATCTAGAAGCTCCTGCTTTTTCCTCCAAGTGAGGGCTGCATGAGAACCGAATACTGATAGCTGAAATTGGCAGCTCCAAACAGATGGCCCCACCTCAGCTTACAAAAAGCACTTAACTGACCAAATGGCTTTTCATTAGGTAGTTTAAGAAGCATCCTCTCTGCGGCTATAGATCCATCCCAGCCCCCATTGCCTGTGGCTCTGGCACGGCATCAAATGTCCCATTGCCAGGAGTTTGTTTTGTGCTGGAGAGGCAGGCATTGAAGACAGGAGAGGTTTGGCAGCCCGGCTTCCAGGAGCTTTTGGGTGGAAGGATGCCATTGACAGGCCTAGGGAACAGCGAGATGAGAGTTGGCCAAGAGTCAATGCGAGAGGCGCAGGGAAGAAGGCTGCTGCTGGCAACTTGCGGCAAAGCCGCGGCAAGCGAGGATTTGCATGGGCAGGTTCTGCCATGGTCTGCATCCAGATTACGATGTGCACTGAAGTGTGAGAAATGCGTGTTTCTAAATGTTAAATGTTCTGCTGCCTGGCCAGTGTGGTGTAGTGGTTAAGAGCGGTAGTCTCGTAATCTGGGGAACCGGGTTCGCGTCTCCGCTCCTCCACATGCAGCTGCTGGGTGACCTTGGGCCAGTCATACTTCTTTGAAGTCTCTCAGCCCCACTCACCTCACAGAGTGTTTGTTGTGGGGGAGGAAGGGAAAGGAGAATGTTAGCCGCTTTGAGACTCCTTAAAGGGAGTGAAAGGCGGGATATCAAATCCAAACTCTTCTTCTTCTTCTTCTTCAAACGATGATCACTGTTTGGCTCGTCTGCATGTAAAGATTCATCTGCAGCAAATGAAGACTTATGAACTGGGTTAGGAAGGCCCTGGGTTCAAATTGCACCTCTTCTGTGAACTCAATAAGACCGCAATCCTATAGCAAGGTGAAAACGCAAGCAGCGTTTGAAATACAAGCATCAGTGTTAATTATTAAGATAATGGGATGTATTGAATAGTATGTGTAAAATACGCAGCATCCAAGGGCATAGCTGTCAACTTTTCCCTTTTTTTAAAGGGAAATTCCCTTATTCCGAATAGGATTCCTCACAAGAAAAGGGAAAAGTTGACAGCTATGTCCAAGGGTAAATACTGAAACCATGGATGAGGAGGATGGGAAGTCACTGGATAAAGTAATTTACAGTCTTTTTTTGTTTTGTTGTTTCTTATGTGTGCGACAAATCAACAAATAAGGTTTATTTTTAAAAAGAAGGCTGCAATCCTATATACATACCCATGTCCTGGAGCTCTTGCCTTAAACTCAGTAGGGTTTACTTCTGGGAAGACACATAGAGGATTGTACTGTGAGTCTGGTTTTATGACGATTTAAAATAATTTGCTTGACTGCCCATATTATAAACTACATCAAGAATGCTTTGCCCTAACCCTGTTTGTTTATACACACACCACCCTAAATGCATGAGGAATGTTGGAAGATTTGGGACAGGCAAAAGAGAGGACCTTTTCACTCAGCACGTAGTTAAACTGTGGAACTCACTGCTGCAGGAGGAAGTAAAGTGATGTAAGAGAGCTTCAGCAGCACCAGTGAAGCCCAACCCTCAGTGCTGCAGCCTGGACTCATCCCATTTTAGTTCAGACACTTCATTGATTGTTATGTCTAAGTCCTATTTAATGCGATTACAAACACGCACCCACACAGAGCAACCCGACTCTTCTGGATGCATTGAGAAATCCAGGAGAAAGTTCACTCAGCTGATTTCCGGGCCGATTTCTGCTAGGCTAAAGTCGGCCTGCCTCTGCGATGCCGCGGGGAGGGGGGGGTTGGGGAGGTGGCGGCAAGGGACAGTCTGGTCTGATGCAATTCGAGACGGATGACTCGGCTGCTGCCAGACTCCTTGTCAGGGGGTCAAGGTGTTGAATGGAAGGCCCGGTGTGGGAGGAGGAGGAAGCAGATATCGATGCAGCCGCACTTGGCCAAAGAAGGGCAAATGGCACACACGCCCAACGCCCTGGGACTACACCTGCCGCCTGGCTGGAAAGTCAGCTTCATTCCGTTGCTGCGGGGTGAGATTTCACAAGGCGATGCTGGTGGCAGTGGCTGCTTTTTGCCTTCCCTGGTCTCCTGGCTCATCTTCTGTGTGACTGATGGTGTGTGTGTGTGTGTGTGTGTGTTGTGGCCTTTGCAGCCCGCTGGACAGATTTTCAAATAAGAGAGCCAGGTGATATAATGCAGAGGTGCAGAGTACACACACTTGATCTGCCTTCTCCTTGAAACCTATTTGGCTGGCTGGAAGGTGTCGTGAACTGCTATTGCATTTGACTCGCGTTTGTAATAACAACAACAACAATAATAATAATTTTGTATTTGTATGCCGCCCGTCTGGCTGGGTTTCCCCAGACACTGTGGGCGGCTTCCGACACTCATAAAAATGATAATAAAACACCAAACATTAATAGTAACAATCTGATCCAATATAAAAAGTCACAATAACTTTAAAATAAACAGCTTCTAACAAATAGTATGAACCCCACAACAACCCTGTGAGCTAGGTGAAGCTGAGGGTGAGTGACTGCGAGCTTCCTGGCTGAGAGGGGATTTGAACTCTGGCCTGCTAGGTCCTAGTCCAGCACTCTAACCACTACACCACACTGGCTCTCTTGTCGATGATGCTTCTTGTTTGTTGGCATGGATGGAGAGATTCATGTTTGCGTGTGTAGAGCCCTTTGCCTGCTGTGCCGAAGTTAAGAGGGACATCCATTGCCCCACCCTGTAGGGGTTTCCATGGGGGGGAGCTCCCCCCCCATGAATCCTAAATATATGTGTTTGTTTTAATGCACACAGGCACATTCAGCTAGTCAAAAGAGAGGATTGAGCGCATGTTCTGATCTAACAATGCTGCTTTTGCAAATGTTACAAGATCTAGAAATTCTAGAAAAAGAATAATAATTGTATTTGCAGACCCAGCAAGTGTACCGGAAAAACTGGAACATCCCATCCCCGTCCCCCGTCCCCCAGAGTATGGCAGCCATTTCATGGCACGAAAGTGCTTTTTTGCGGGCAGCGATCTCACGTGGCACTCCAAAACACGCGTTTCTGGGTGCTGTGAGAGCATGGTCTCGAAAAAGCACATCTTCTGGGCTCCGTGATCTCCTGCAGGTCATGTGACTCTCATGGAAGCACAGCCAGGAAGGCGCATATCCCAGTTTTGAAGCTCAATGTGTTGGAGGGTATTATTTGGACTCCGTGCACACCCTTTGGCCTGATCCATTAGGACACTTCCGATGTTCTGATGCAAAGTTCTGTGCCAGGGAAAGCCAGCCAGCCAACAACTTAATTTGCCTAGAGGCACATTTTTTGTATGTGCGCAGAACCCTTAGAACCGTAAGATGCATAGACATTGGTTCTTCCTAACAGATGACAGGAGGGTTGTGAGCCAGGGCCACATACAACACCCTGGCCCCAGAAAATCTTGTTGGGCACCTCAAAGCCCAGACCAAGCCCCGATCAGCATGAGCTAAAATTTGCTTTTCGTCTCTGAAAGCTAAACTACATGAGGAAGGGGAGAACCATGTATGCCACCTTCAGCTCACTGGAGAAAAAATGTGGGATGCAAATGCAGTAACTAAATAAGCAGAACCTCCCTTGGCAGAGGCAGTCTACCACTGACCTGATACCAAGTATAATCTGTAGAAGAGCACCCACCCAACTTGCTCTTCCAGGACGGAAACGAACTCCCTCCAAAGGTGGTAGACTCTCCTTCCTTGGAGGTTTTTAAGGAGTGGTTGACTGGCCCTCTGTCATGGATGCTTTAGTTGAGATTCTTGCATTGCAGGGGGTTGGACTAGAAGACCCTTAGGGTCCTTTCCAACTTTACAATTCTATTATTCTATTATCTGTACATATAAATAAGCCTATACAGATTTATGTCATCATGGGTTAGTGCCTTTTAAGCTGCCAGCAAGAATGCCCTCTGAATGGACTTCTGCCTTTGGATTGTTCTCTTTAACCTGAACTTGGGCCGGACAGTCCTTCAACCAAGGACACCCTTCAAACAGGAGCCTGTATTCTTGAAAGCCCTTCAGAGAGAGGACTGTTGCCTATAAAGACAGACACGTGGTCACTCCGTCGCCCAGCAGTTGTGGAAAAGCACAAGTTGTGGGTGCAACAGTGACCTTCTGAAGGATCTCGGCTCACTTCAAAAAAGGCTTTTTTAAAAAGCAAGTTCTCTTGCTGTTATTATGTCTGCAAAGATACACTTGGCAGTGTTTGCACAGGTGACACAAGCAGGCAGGCATCAGTATAAAGGTGAAGCAAGTGAAACAAGAGATGAGTAACTGCATAGATTGCCTTTGAAGTCGGAAAACCAGATTGCTGCTGTCAAGTGCAGGAGTGAAGCAATCGGGAGAAATCAGCTGATCTGGTTTTGTGCGTCACAGTGAGGGAGCAGCGGTATGCAGGGGTTATTAACACTGGAAACAGAACTATGTCTATTCAGAAATAAGTCCTGTAGAATTCAACAAAGCTTACTCCCAGGTATGTGGAGTTAGGACTGCAGCCTTTGTTCCTGGCAGTGGCGTAGCGTGGGTTGTCAGCACCCAGGGCAAGGCAAGTAATTTGCGCCCCCTAACCCGTGGATTTGCGCCCCTAACCCTAACCCCCAGATGTTGCGCCCGGTGCGGCCGGCCCCCCCTGCACCCCCCACGCTACGCCACTGGTTCCTGGCTTGTGGGGTGGAAGGATTTGTCCATTTCTATCCTCCCAGTTCCTCATTTTTTCCAGTTCTCCACATTTTGCAGCAATTCGCAGTTTTAAAAAATTTGCAGTTTTTTTTAAAAAAAAACTCATGAAAATTCATCAGCATTTTAGTCAAAATTTCTCCTTATATGCACATTAGTTTTGACTAATGCACAGCAATTTCTTCTAAAACAATGCCTTTTTGTGCATTACTTTCACCAACGCCTTTGCTTTTAGGCACACTTTTACATAATATATGCATTGTCGGTAAACGTTGTTTGGCTGAAGAACTGCATTGCAAAATTTGGCTAAGCGCGAATTCTGAAGGGTGTCTGTTCTTTGGGTTCTCACATTGTTTAGGAAAGCACAAAATTGACTGATTTGCTTTTAAATATGAACATCTTGATTTGTTTGCTGGTACATCAGACAATGTTGGCTGTTTAATGAGAATTCAGCTTGCCTGGCGCTGCATTGAAGCAAGTACAGTATTAACCCACATGCTCCCGGGCATTGCATTCCTTACTGCAAAAAGTCTTAACTTACATGGTTGCACAAGTAACTTACATGATGGTCCCCATCAACTATAAATGTGCAAGCTGAATTTTCCTGTATGCAATTAAATATCACGGCAGTTGGAAGTACCCAGTGAGTGCTTCCTTTTATCAAAGGTATTTTGTATTGTTGTGTACATCCCAATCTGCAAGTAGTGAGAGATCCCAGGCATGCCAGGATTTACCTGTGGAGACTGTGGTGCCTTTAGGACAGTGTTTCCCAAACTTTTTTGGGCAACGGCACACCTGTTTACTGAAAAGAATCTCGCGGCACACCACCATTACAGCCCCGTGACGTCAGCGCACAGCGTCACGCCGGGAGGGACGCACGAAAGTGAAAGTTTTTTCCCTCCCCCTTGCCGGGGAACCTCCAAGCTTTGGGGGTGGGAGGAGGCAGCAGAGCGAGGGACTGAGGGATGGCGGCAACTGAGGCGGCGGCGGCTGTTGTGGTGGTGGCGGCGATTGCTGGCGGAGGAGGGGGCGGCGGCGGGGCTTGAGGAGCCATCGCCGGGAGTTGCTGCTGCTGTTGTTGCTGCTGCTGCCCGGACATGCCGGCCTCCTCCTCCTCCGCTGTCTCGCGCTCCTCCCTTTTGCACGCGCTGCCCCGCCGCTCGGCACCACCACCGCGGAGCCGCCCCCGGCTCGACGCGGATCCTCGCCGCCGCCGCCTCTCACCGCCCGACTCGCCCGCCTCCCTCCCACGGCACACCAGCCAATGTCTCACGGCACAGTAGTGTGCCGTGGAACACCGGTTGGGAAACACTGCTTTAGGATACCATATATGGTTTTATTTAAAACTGTCTATAACCTGAGCGTAGGATTGAAGAGGAGCTCACAGCATTAACACCCCAGGAGTTTTTGCTTCCCTATTAGATTTCCAGGGAAGCAGGAAGCCACACCTTTGGGCCAGCACAGAGCAAGACAAGTCTCTGTGTCTCCAGCTTCCAGCACCAGCCAAAAACTTTATCACGCAGCCTTGCTTGGTCTATTGTGCTCCATCCTAGGATGATATGGTCAGGTGAGGTGGGAATAGGCCTATTCATTTGTCTCCATGGCAACTTGTAAGTGGTGGTACTTAACTGGCAGGCAAAGGCCATTACCTTAACAAAGGAACTAGTTTAGCAGGTTTCTTCTTATACATTCTACCCTCACAGATACAGGATCATAGGCTCTAAGAAGTCATACAGACTGACACTTGGAAGCAACTTTTCTTCCTGTCCCAGCTAAAGTTTAGATACCACTTTGCTGTTTTTACAGGAAAAACCAGATGCAAACGAGGGAAATTTGCAGGCGAAAGACATTTGTATAATTTGCATCTTTCCTTGGCGGAGGTTTTGAATGCAGAGCTTGAGTTTGTTTTTAGGCAGGACCTGCTGCGCATGAAAAGTCATCTCTGCTCCAAGTACTGACAGAAGAAGCAGAGAAAAATGGCATAGGGTACCCTGAGAGAAGCAGGGACGGAGGAAGGGGGTGCGGTGGGGGCGGGCCGCCCCGAGTGTCTTCGCTGAGGGGGTTGCATTTGGCAGTTGTGGGTGGGCGGTGCGGCGAATGTCCGCCATTGGCGCCTCACTCTGCCCCTGGCTGCAAGGTGCGTGCGCCACTCCATGCACCTGAGCAGCTATCCCGCACCTGGGAGGGCACCCTCCGTGCCCCACCCCCCTCGGGAGCGCACCAGCCCTGGGTAGCGCGGGCATATGCTCTGCCACTGGAGAGAAGGGTCCCTGCTCCTCCACATGCAGCTGCTGGGTGACCTTGGGCCAGTCACACTTCTCTGAAGTCTCTCAGCCCCACTCACCTCACAGAGTGTTTGTTGTGGGGGAGGAAGGGAAACGGAGAATGCTAGCCGCTTTGAGACTCCTTTGGGTAGTGATAAAGCGGGATATCAAATCCAAACTCTTCTTCTTCTTCTTCTTCCCTTGTTACTAAGCACTGCACGGCAGAGAGAAAGCAGACAGAGGAAAGTTTTTCTTCCTCTCTCAGAACACTGGGTGCTTCCAGACAATTTATGAAAAAGGAACTACTTCCCCGCACCTTTTCACCTAGTTGGATGATCCTTCAGATCCCTTCCAACTCTACAATCCTATGATTTTGCTCCAAGCTGCAGCTCTGTTTCCAGATATCTGAGGTCCACGTTAACAATCTGCATCCAGGTGAGCAAGTCTCCCCATCTCGTCTTCTCGGATCTCATGGGATAAGAAGTCTAAGGAGCACTTTTCATTCCCCCCATACTGCGCCTTGTGTCTGGGACTTTCGAGTCCCGAGGGTTCTTGCTAAACCTCCATCCCACCCCCTGAGTGAGCCTCTGGCCCTGTCTGAAAGGAAACTGCTACGTCCTTTGCAAGTCTAAGCCTCTCTAGTCCTCCCCCCACCCCGGCAGACAGCCTCACAAAGGCTTTCCTCAAAAGGCAATGGATTTGAGATTTCCTGGAAAGGTTTAGAGCCTCGCTTTGCATTATCGCTGGGGGGGGGGGGAGACTTGCCTTCTGGGGCGCACATGCCCCACAGACAGAATCGTGCAGCACGGCACGCAATCTCTGTGTGCAACAGCCTCCCCCTCCTCCTTCACCCCCAGCTCTCACACGCCCCTTTCTGCTTGCATTGATGAGCTGCAGCAAAGGCCACTGTGGTCTTAGAGGCTTGTTTGATATCAGTGTGTGTTTTTTAAGCCGTTTGAAGAGAGTTGTTGCAACTTCACTCTCCTGTACTGCTCTATTTGTCTTTGGTCAGACCCTGCTTGGAGTCCTGGTCCAGTTCTGGGCTGATAAGAAGCAGAGGGGACAGAAAGCAGATACGAATTATTAGGGTCCAGTAGGCCCCTGACTGTCTCGTATACATTTATTATTATTATTATTATTATTATTATTATTATTATTATTATTATTATATACCACCCTTCATCATAAGATCTCAGAGTGGTGCACAGAATAAAATGCAAGATCGATACAAGATAATTCACACACACACATTCAATCATAGGTGCCAACTTCTTGGGGCCCTGGGTGCCCAAGCACCCACAAAATTCCCCGTGAAGGGGCCGGGCACCCACAAATTTCAGTGCCAGGGCTATGTACGCTGCATGGCACCCATGGCCCCAGGCACCCATGGTGGCAGGGCCAAGCTGACACTCCTGCATTCAATGCAGGGGTCAACAAACCTTTTTCCGCAGGGGGCTGATCCACTACCCCTCAGACCTTGTGGGGGGCTGGATTATATTGGGGGGGGGAAATCCCTCCACGACTCTCCCCTCCCCTCTCCACAGCACCGGACAAGCCCCAGTGGCTGCTTACCTGTGCTTTGTGAGCAGCAGGGGCTGGCAGCAGCGGCGGAGGGACAATGAGCGGCGCAAAAGGGCTGGCTCCAGAGAGAGGCTGCTTAAAATGGCGCTCAGCCAATCGCGGCTCAACAAAGTCCAGCCACCTTCCTCCTCTAGGCAGGGCGGGGAGAAGCCAGGAGGAGGGAGGGAGGAGGCGCTGCCGCCGTGGTGTGTGTGAGGGAGGGGGGGAAATGGCGCAGCCTGAACTATCAGAATCCCCACTGCAATTCCCGGATCGTCCACGGGCCAGATCCAGAAGGCAGTTGGGCTGGATCCAGCCCCCGGGCCTTAGTTTGCTGACCCATGATTCAATGCATGCACAGCTCTGAATAACTGCTTGCAAACTTGACTGACTCTCTACAAACTTTCTCACCTGCACATTGACAGTAAGACAACACAGACAATTCTAGTTATGTGCAGCCGCATTTGTCGGTTTTTGTAACTGAACACCAGGTGGATACAACAGGTAAAACTTTCCCGACCATCTCCCTGCTTTGCTTTGCTACTGCTCCCCCCAAGGGAAACGGAATACGCTGGCCCATTCCTCTAGGACGCTGGATCCGCCCACCACTGTTTTGCCCTGAAAATTACCATCATTGGGTGCTGATAACCAATGTTAATTTCACACTCAGACTAGACCTGTTGAAATCAATGGCTTGACCCACTCCCCTCCACTGATTTCAGTGGGACTTAGAACAATATCACCCAATATTTTTAAACAAATAAATCAGCACATGAAAACCATATGCTAATACAGTGGTGCCTCAGGTTACAGACGCTTCAGGTTACAGACTCCGCTAACCCAGAAATAGTACCTCAGGTTAAGAACTTTGCTTCAGGATGAGAACAGAAATTGCGTGGCAGCGGCACGGTGGCAGCGGGAGGTACAGTGGTACCTTGGGTTAAGAACTTAATTTGTTCTGGAGCTCCTTTCTTAACCTGAAACTTTTCTTAACCTGAGGTACCACTTTAGCTAATGGGGCCTCCCGCTGCTGCCGTGCAATTTCTGTTCTCATCCTGAAGCAAAGTTCTTAACCTGAGGTACTATTTCTGGGTTAGCAGAGTCTGTAACCTGAAGTGTCTGTAACCCAAGGTACCACTGTAAACTTCCCTGTGAATTCCACCCGGGATCGCATCTTCCAGTGTCACTGTCTCCCAGGGTGTTTAACCAAAAGGTTCATGGGAAATGTGGGAATCCTAGAACTGTGGAGTTGGAAGGGACCCCGAGGGTCATCTAGTCCAACCCCCTGCAATGCAGAAATCAGAGCTAAAGTATATTAGCACAGTGTTTCCCAACCTTTTTTGGGCAAAGGCACACTTGTTTCATGAAAAAAATCTCGAGGCACACCACCATGCCAGATGGGGAAAGGTCACTTTTTACTTATGTAAAAAAAAATAAAAAAATAGTAACAGCATAGAAGGTAATGGTTAGGTTAGCATCCCTCTTCCAAATATGCTAGGTTTTTATTTGCAGGGACTGTTCTACATGGGAAAGCATTCAGCACTGTCATTCTCCCATCTGCCATCTGAATTGGTACTATTCTGGGTCAACTTACTCTGCTGCATGTGTAGATAAAAATGGCACCAAGTGTGGGGGAGGGGGCAGAACAGGTTTCAGATACAGGATATTAAGCATACACGTACTTCAGATTGAACTGGTTGCTTGCTTTGCAAGTTTTCATTTCCCAAATGACTGCCTTGGCAAGCGCAATACCTACCATGCTCAACGCCGGTCTCGCGCTGCCGCTTCCCGCGCTCTCAAGGACCCGGGAGGAGGAAGGCGTGAAGGGAATCCCGAAGGCGCGAAAACCTCTCGCATGCGCAGGCCTTCCGCCTGCGACAGCCCAGTAGGCCGGCCGAAGCGAGCGGCGATGGGATGTGGGAGGGAGGGAGCTCGCCGCCCCGCGTGTGCCTATGTGGGGCACGTTACAGCCCCGTGACGTCAGCGCCACGCAGGCAGCCAGGCAGGCAGACGGCGAGAGCCCCGCGCTGGGCGGCCTCTCCTCGCCGCCGCCGCCCCGCCTCTCGCCGCCCGACTCGCCCGCCTCCCTCCCACGGCACACCAGGCAACGTCTCGCGGCACACTAGTGTGCCACGGAACACCGGTTGGGAAACACTGTATTAGCAGGCTCATCTTATGTTCTTGTGGAAACCATAGGAGGGGAGAGTGCTCTTGCCCTCCAGTCTTGGTTAGGGATTTCCCAAAGGCCACGAGGATGCTGGAGTCGATGGGCTCCCTTTGGCACAATCCTGCCGGGCTCTTCTTGTGTTCTTCAGAGTGAAAATCTCCTGTGATATTTGATCAGTGGTTCAGAATACTGTGCAGCAGCTGCAGGGTGCTAAATAGCAGGGATGTCATGGCATGCATGAGTGCTCCTAGAGATTTAGTTCCTAGGAAAGAGGAAGAGAGCTTAACCCTAGAAGTGGCAAGACATGCCGCTCACACACATGTATGCACAGCATTCCATGAGACAGCAAACCAGGACAGTGATTTGCTAGCAAATGGGACAAAAAAAACAGAAGATGCTTTCTGGTAGATCAGGACAGGTGGAGCAGTGCCGTTTCCACCCTAATGATCTCTGCAGGGGAGTTATCCTTGGTTCATACGTCAAATGAAAACCTTTCCCACACAACATTAGACAGTTACAACTGGCAGGATCTGCAAAGGAATGTTGCAGTGTCATGGAGTGCTCCTTTGTAGGGTTCTGGCTGGCCAGCCATGCCCTTTTCATGAATACTCCATTCCATTCACCTTCCTCAGTGATTTTTCCATCACTGTCCCCTTCCAGCAACAGTCAACCAGTGGCCATTAGGTTTTTTGGAGTTTTAATCCCAATGTTTCTGTGTTCTTCTTCCCACTGAAGTGCACCCCGCCCTCTCCACACATACAAAGCTGCAGGCACCTATTCCCCCCCATTTGTGCACAGGTGGCATTTGAAGAAATAGGCCTATTAATAGAATATATGATTGCTGGTGATTCATTTCTGTCCCTCCCTCTTCTGATAAATTCCACAGAAGACACATGCTTGCAATGCGTGCAGGAAACCTTGATTCAGGGCAAGTGGGTACCTTACATTCACTTTGAATCACGCGTCCGTGCCAAACTGACCCCCTCTGCACCTCTGCCACGACTGTGGGTGTGTGAACTTTGCTCCAGAAATCAAGTCCATGTCATGTTTGTTGAAGCTCACCAGACAAACACAAGCATGAACACACGGTGTGAGCAGTTGCAAAATCTTGTCTCTTATTGCTGATTCCTCTCTTGACATTGAATGACTTTCTAATTGTTCTCTGCATCAGGGCCAATACTCATCAGGTAAACCCTAATTTGGTCAAAGGGTTTGTTTTAAAATAAGGAGCTATGACTGGCTGCAACTCCCAGGTTTGACTTCATGTCCTGTGTGAGCTGACCTGATATGATTATGATTACTATTATTATTTTTACACCCCCCATTTCCCCCTTCCCAGGGAAACAATTTAAAAATGGAACTTCGAAAACCATTTAAAAAACTTACAATTGCGAACAAAACGCAATCACTAAAAAACCTAATAAAAATAAAAATAAGCGTAGCATCTGATTTAAAAAGTACCCACGGTTTATACAATCAGTTATATCTAGACTTCCAATCTTTTTGCGTTAGGAATCCTCAAGGCCATTTTCTAAAAAGAGGTTTTATTTCCCCATGTCATGGGATGCACCTTAGAGGATGCATTTGCAAATTTATTCATTTATATATTTGTTTTCCTTCTTCCTTCCTCCCCCCACCCACTCCCTTCTCATTTGTTATGATGCTAGAACCTCTGAGACCCCGAATCGTGGGATGCACTGAGATATTCTAAGCAAACCTACTTGCTATGTTTAAGGACAGCATGCAAGCCCCACTGTGTTTTGTTCTTTCGCGTGCAGCCCAGAGGCCGTCACAATGGGAGGAGGCAGGAGCCGCCGCGCCAGGCGTGGATAAACTTTGCATATCATCCCTGGACAGCTCGGGAGGCTCTGCGAGTCCTGCCAAGGAAGCTGAAAAACGAGTTGAACATCTTAATGTCATCAGACACTTGATGTTAGGGAAAAAAGGCCTTCCTGGCTCAAGACAAGGGGATTGGTTGGTTGCAATATGAGCAAGATAGTAAAAAGCTGCTGCTGCAAGGGTTGGGGGCATTTGGACAAAGGAGGCCCCCCGTTTATCTCATTCTGGCTCCCAGAATAAGGTTACCAGACATCCCTGTTTCCCGGGGACAGTCCCCGGATTTACAGATCAGTCTCTATACAAAATCCATTGAAGTTGAAAAGCATCTCCGGATTCAGTGAAAAAAATCTGGTAACCTTATCCCAGAACTTTATCCAGGCTGCACCCCTAAATGGCCTGTTTTGCACCTTCTGCTTTTGCCTGTCTGGAAATGTGTCCTTGAATTCCAATACTGCTTCTTGCTTGCCCAGGTGGAAGACAGAAAGGGATGTCTGAGTTTGCGTAGAAACTCTCCTAGGAACAAAGGTAAGATTGATGTTCATGGCCCCACCCACTTTTGCCTCTGGCCCCGCCCACTGCTATCATACAGCCCTCAGAAGGGAATGCGGCCCTCAGGATACAAAGGGTTCTTGAGCCCCAATTTGCCCAAGCTGTGCCAGCTGGCCCCCCTGAATTATTATTCTTGTTAGTAATTCTGCAGCATGCAATACTTCTGCCATAAGAACGTAAGAAGAGCCTGCTGGATCAGGCCCAAGGCCTGTCTAGTCCAGCATCCTCTTCTCACAGTGGCCTACCAGATGCCCCAGAGGGAAACCAGCAAGCAGGATTCCCTCTTGTGGCTTCCAGCAACTGGTGTTCATTTCCTCCCAAAGTAGCCCAGAGCAGCAATTTACAAGGAATTAAACCCATGGTTCCCAATTAGGGGTCTGTGGACCCCTGGGGTTCCAAGGCACCATCCCTCGCCTCCCCCTCAACTAAGTTTTTTGTCATTTTTGCATTGTAATATCACAATTTTTAGGGTCTGTTTTTTTTAAAAAAAAGTATACCTAAAATCCTTTGCTTATTAGGGACACCCCACATTTTATTCCAAAAATTGCTTTGCAGAGTTAACTACTGTAGAGTTATCAAAATTTTCAAAAGTAGGGGGTCTGTGGTTTGGCTTTTGAAAAAGAGGGTCCTGAGTAATTAAGCTAATTGGGAACCACTAAATTAGACAATAAAAGCATCCTTGAAACAACTCCAGTACAGATACAGCAGGCAGGGATGAACTAACAAAGAAAGTTCATGCAGGATCAGATTGTTACTCTAGAATTCTCTCCCACCCACCAGCAACATTCCTGAGTATCATCATCATCATCATCAATATTTATATACCATTTACTATGCAAAATCCCTCCCTGCTTTTATACCTGGAGGGCATAAGGGGTTAGACCCACCCATGGTCCAAGAGGTCCACGACATCTTTAATTATAGTTGCTTCTTTCATTTCTTATGTTTATTGTACTGTTTGTATGTACAATATAATATGCATAGGCATATAGCTGTCAACCTTCCCTTTTTTGTGGGAAATTGCCTTATTCCCATTGCTTCCCGCTGCTATCCCGTAGACTGTCTCCAGGACAGGTGAGGCTGCTGATCCCTTATTTTCAAATCTGAAAGTTGACAGCTATGCATAGGCAAGGCTGCATCAAGTCCTACTCAGAGTAGACCAGTTGGTATGAATGTGCTATTAATTTCAGTTGTTCTACTCTGGGTAGGAGTCTAGCAATGGATACAGTCTGTATTTTCATGCAATAGAATCTTGAACTTGGCAACATAATTTTATAAAAACAGAAAAGAAACTTGGCTTGCTGAACCTGTGAGAGATAGAAAGATACAGTATATGCTAAAATGTGCATTAAGCAACTAACAAAAACAGTTTCTTTAAATAATATTAATGTCCCATCTTTTCTCCAGACACTCATTAAAAAGCAATTGAACACTATAATTAGAATTAAAACTATATACAGTATGTATAGAAGATCGATTAAATATATCTTTATTTTTGAGAATACAACTGTAAAAAAAGAACAATAGAATCCCAGGAGTGGCAGTTTTAAAAGACCAAATAAACACGATAGACTTTTTTTTTTAAAAAAAGAACGAAACAAACAAACAAACAAACGGTAAATAACGTGCACCATAGTAAATATCAAGCGTTATGTAAGCGGCAGACAAATGCGAAGGCGCAACGCTTAATAGTTCCACTGCTTATATAACGCTCAATATTTCTGAAAGAAAACAAAATCCTCTACGCGGCACAAGGTCTGAAAATAACTGGACCGTTTAAAGCGAAACTCTGCCTAAAACCAGTAAAGCAACAACGTCATGTCGACGATGTTCTCTCTTAGGCGCGCATGTGGGATTTTTAATTAAAGTAAAAATGTTCTTTTTTTAAAAAAAATGTGCTTTTAAAATAAGCGTTTTCCTTAAAATGTGCTTTAAAATATGCTTTCTTCTCTCCTTGCCCCTCGCCTCGCCTGCTCTCTTTTCGGAGCTGCGCGGGCCAGAGGAGCCTCCGGAGCGCGCCCCCCCGCCGCTTTCCTTTGCGTCCGGCTCCCTCGCCATCTCTGCCTTGCAGTTTCTCACGCAGGACGCGGGAGGCGCCCCCCGCCCCATCTCGGCTCCGCTTCCTCGGGAAGCGGCCACACACACCCCCGACACACCTCCCAGCCGGGCCGGCCAATCCGCGGCGGGCCTGCGTGACACACACGCCGTCACTTAAGCAGCTTCCACGCGCCGGGCCGGGACAAGGAGAAGGAGGCGAGGCACGACGCGCGGCCACTTTGGAGAGCCGCACCACGGACGGGAGCTTGGCGGGGACGACGACGCCGAGAGCGAGCGAGCGAAGGAGCGTGCAGCCAGCCAGCCAACCCCGCTAGTCAGCCAGCCAGCCAGCCAGGCTTGGAAGTAGCCAGCCCCGAGGAGCCCAGAAGCAGAAGCAGCGCGGCGGAGCTCGACGGGCACTTGGAGAGACGGAGCGCACGACGAGGGCGCACGGCGCAGCGCCATGGAGTCCGGCGGCGGCAAGGTGAGCGCGCGGTGCCTCTCCAACTCTCTCCCTCTTTTTCTTTCCCCGGGTCTCTGCCCGGGAATCCCTCCCGCGTCACGGATCCCCCGATCCCCCCCGATCCCCGCGCCTTCCTTGCGTCCAAGCAGGCGATCGGGGGCGGGGGGCTTCCATAGCGAGCGGGCGCGCGCGCCGGACCGCTAGACCCCTCCGGAGAAAGCCGGTTGGCAGCGGCTCCCCCGTGTGGCTGAAGCCGGCAAGGCGACGGGGGAGGGAGCGCGCTGCAACGCCGTGCCGTGCTTACTACTGCTCCCCGCCCCCACCAGGCTGTCCCGCCACCGCTCGGGCTCCTCTCCCCCGCCCCCGTTGCCTCCCGTTGCATCATGTCGCTTTCCAAATGGTTGGCCGTGGGGCAACCCATAATACTCTCAAGCAAGTCGAGGAAGGGCTGAAGTTCAAAATAACTGTTCCCTACCCTCCAAAAAATCAGCAACGAACCACTGATGGAGAAAAAGTGTTACTTCCTTTAAAAGGCTCCTGGGAGGGTGTCCTGTGTTTCGGCTGCTTTGATATTTAAATCGGCTTTCCTTTGGTTTTAGAGGGACTGGGTTGTTTTTTTTGGGGGGGGGCAATCTCTACACTGGAAACCAAATGAGTCCGCTCTCTTCCCCACTCCTCCCCCCCCCCACGGAATTTGTTTGAGTCTTTAGGGTGATGGCTTGAATGGCAGCGTTCATGTCCCGCCTCTGTTTCCGATTCAAACAATGGTTGTAAATAGGGTTTTTGGTTTCAGGGCCTTGTGCTTAAATGGGATGGGGGGAACACATCAGGATGAAGGTGGGGAAATAAGGAAATATAAATAAAGGCAGCCTTCTTAACGTTGGACAAAAATGCAGGAAAGTCCAACTTTGCCTTTTCCTCCTTTTTCTGCCCGGATCTGAGTGGGTGGTGAGGCAGAGTGGAAATTTTTGGTTTGGAGCCTGTGTGTGTGTGTGTGTGTGTTGTTAGCCCGCTCTTAGCTTGAGGGGCTCCCACCTCCACAGAGAATAATTTGTTCCACCTTTTGCCTCTACTTCAGCGTCTAAATTTTCCTCTACTGAATGGAAATTTTGTGTTTGGATGCAAAACTCTTGGCAACACACTGAACAGGTTTATTGATGTGCAGTAGATCTATATTTTTCTGAAACTGAAGAAGAGAAAAGAATGAAAAGAAATGGGGGGACACCTGTATCATTTATGAGGACTTCTTAAAGCTATCCTTATGTTTGGCAACTTTACGCCTGTCAATATTCTGTGACTGGTTTATTCATTAGTAGGGTGCAATTCGCAAAGTTTTGTGTGCTTGTGTTCCCTATTAAACATAGTTCAAGTGCCCTTTGGGGCTGCAGAAGGTGTTCCAAAAACCCCTGAGTCTGGGACAGCCCACTTTGTTTGTAACAGTCAGCTGGAAATTTGTCAGAAAATCTGCAGCCTCTGTAACAGGGAGAAATGGCAACTTTTGTTGATGATGCCGTGATTGAGAAGCTGGAATATTTGACTGTGTGCATCAGTTTCTGCTTTATTTCCTAAATTACATTTTTTTAAACAAAAAAAGTGCATTCCATCCTTCAAGGTCATCAGGCTAGTGTATGTCACTTATCTGGGGTAATTTTATTTTACAACAACCCTGCAATTGGCTGGGCTCAAGTTACGCAGAGGACATGGTGTGTTGGTTAAATTGTTAGGCCAGGACAGGAGAGACGCTGGTTCAAATCATGCTCTGCTGGGAAGTTCATGGGTGATGTTGTAACCCTGGCTTTATCTTGACCATGACCTGCCTTGCCGGGGCTGTTGTGAGCATAAAGCAGAAGATACAATAAATGAACCCACGATGTTTCCTGTCCAGTCTTCTAGCCTCTGTCCCAGTCTTTGCCAGGCTGCAAAATATCCAGAGGACAGCAGGTTGGCAAAGCCTAGACTTCATCATATTGGCTATCTGAGATGTTGGACGGTGATATTTGCAAAAAGGAGAAGCAGCCACAGCTGACTAGTAATGCAAGCCCACAAACTCAGGGCGCTTGGATTGAGTTGTGTGCGGCTCTGCACAGGCAAGATCCAGAACTAGCAGTGTGTGAGGATTTGCAAACCAGTTCTGGTGCTCAGTCTTACGTGTGTCTGTTTGAAATTGCAATGTTACTGGGTTCAGTGGGACTACCCAGAAAGTGTGCACGATGAGGTTGCAGCTTAAGGCTCAGAAGATGCATTGTACTTAAAAAGGTAAAGGGACCCCTGACCATTAGGTCCAGTCGTGACCGATTCTGGGGTTGCAGCGCTCATCTCGCTTTATTGGTTGAGGAAGCCGGCGTACAGCTTCCAGGTCATGTGGCCAGAATGACTAAGCCGCTTCTGGCGAACCAGAGCAGCACACGGAAACGCCATTTACCTTCCCGCTGGAGCAGTACCTATTTATCTACTTGCACTTTGACGTGCTTTCGAACTGCTAGGTTGGCAGGAGCAGGGATTGAGCAGTGGGCGCTCACCCCATCACGGGGATTTGAACCGCCGACCTTCTGATCGGCAAGTCCTAGGCTTTGTGGTTTAACCCACAGCGCCACCCGCGTTGCTGTATAAAGGCAGGTGAAATGGAGGAGAGCTGATTTTCCCAGCCAGAGGGGCTCTGAGTTCAGGTACCAGAAATAAGACAGGGTAGGGTAGGGGAAATAGTCTAGTGCAGCCTTTCTCAACCTTAGGACCCCAGATGTTGTTGGACAACGACTCCCATCATCCCTAGTTAGCAAGATGATGGGAGTTATAGTCCAACATCATCTGGGTAGCCAAGACTGAGAAAGGCTGGTCTCTGGGAAGTTTTGAAGATCCAGCTACACTTACCAACATCACTCCAGCTCTTAAATCTGAGGACCCCACCCCTGAATTTGTATGGGATTTGGGTAGACCTGGGATTAAACACCCAACAAGCCTATACATATGTTGACTCAGAAGTTGCACTATGTGCACTGGGTCTTATTTGCAAGGAAGCGCACTGTGTAACCTGTCCCCAGGGGTGTAGCCAGGATTTTTGTTAGGGGGCAGCTCACCTTGGCTATGCCCATGCCTGCCCCTATGCATGTTTTCTCCTTTGGTGTTTAAATTCCAATAGGTTCAATGGGGCTTATGGATAGGAAAGAACTGTGTTTGGTGCTGCATGGTTCAGCTGCAGTTTTGTGCTGCTTGTAAATCCCATTGAGCTTAATGTTCTCCTCTGCATGTCTGCTCAGAAGTCAGCCCCATTAAGTTCAGTGGGGCTTTTACTCCAAGGTATAGGCTTGCAGCCTTAGAGTAAATACGGTAAGTCAGGCTGTCTGCTAGTCATGGTGACTTTGGTGAGATTAACTGGCTTGTGGATCACACCATCAGTCTAGTGTTTTAGTAAGGCTTACTTTTTATTTTGGGAACAAGTAATCTATTTCTCACACGTACCTTTATTGGCAGACGGTTCTGTTTTTTTGTACTCTCTCCCCTGAGTTTGCAGATAGGTTTGTTTTGTTTTTTTTAATAAAATATTTATTGAGATTTTCAAAAAATCACAAAATAAAAAGAAAAAAAGAAAAATATAAAATAAAAATAGTTAAAAACAATTCAGTCTTTCCGTCACATATTTTTCATTTGCTTATTTCCCGGACCTCCTCACGCCTCCCTTTTCTGTATTCCAATTCAAATTGTTAATTCAGCAAATCCCTCCCCTCTTCAATCATCTTAATCTTCAATTTTAAAATATTATTACATTAAGTTTGTACCTATTAATAACCATTTTCTCATATTCTCTTATAGCTTTACAGCTAAAGACCACTTAGTTTCTATCCAACATCATTCTAACATTCATTAATTTTACAATATTTCTGTAGATAGTCTTTAAATTTCTTCCAATCTTCTTCCACCGACTCTTCTCCCTGGTCTTGGACTCTCCCAGTCATTTCTGCCAGTTCCATATAGTCCATCACCTTCATCTGCCATTCTTCCAGGGTGGGTAGATCTTGTGTCTTCCAATACTTTGCAATGAGTATTCTTGCTGCTGTTGTGGCATACATAAAAAAAGTTCTATCTTTCTTTAGCACCAATTGGCCGACTATGCCCAGGAGAAAGGTCTCTGGTTTCTTCAATTCATTCAATTCATTTCAATTCATTATATATCATCTCCCAGAAAGCCTTAATCCTTGGGCACGTCCACCAAAGGTGAAAGAATGTACCTTCGGTTTCTTTACATTTCCAACATTTATTATCGGGCAGATGATAGATTTTTGCAAGCTTGACTGGTGTCATGTACCACCTGTATATCATTTTCATAATATTCTCTCTTAGGGCATTACATGCCGTAAATTTCATACCTGTGGTCCACAACTGTTCCCAGTCAGCAAACATAATGTTATATCCAACATCTTGTGCCCATTTAATCATAGCAGATTTGACCGTTTCATCCTGAGTATTCCATTTCAACAGCAAGTTATACATCTTTGACAAAATCTTAGTTTTAGGTTCTAACAGTTCTGTTTCTAATTTTGATTTTTCCACCTGGAAGCCAATTTTCTTATCCAAGTTATATGCCTCCATTATCTGATAGTAGTGTAGCCAGTCTCGCACTTTATCTTTTAATTTCTCAAAACTCTGCAATTTCAATTTGTCTCCTTCTTGTTCCAAAATTTCCCAATATTTTGGCCATTTAGCCTCCATATTAAGTTTTTTTCTGAGCCTTTGCCTCCATCGGTGATAGCCACCTTGGGGTTTTGTTTTCAGAGTTTGCAGATAGGTTTGGTCCCATGTTAGCTGTTCTCTAACTAGACACATTGAAACTGGTGAGCATGACTAATTTAGGTCCATTAATATCAGTAGGGCTATGCTGTAAAATGTTGCCTTCTATTACATTATATTAGAAATATTTTTTTAGACTCTGAAATCATTTTAAAATTCCTTACAAGGCTCACAAGGGGGAGGGATAACTGGATTGTTTTCACTTTTTAAATCCCATCCCTCTTTTTGTGGGGGTTGCCTGTCATGTACCGCCACACATTGTAACTTGGTTAGTTTCTGTTTTGAAGATCCAGCAGAATATATTTTGATTAAACACAATCACATTTTATATTCTCCGAAATCCTCCTCTTGAAAACCAGTTAAAATACAGTTAAGTTCAGGGTGCGTTTCTGCTTTTACGGTGTACATGCCTGCAAGTGTCCAGACTGACGTGTCTGTAATTGGACTTTTTCTCCTCTCAAAATGTCATACATACCTGTTCTGCAACATTTCCTATCTAGGAAATGACAGTTGTGCAATATCTGCAGACATTCCTCCCCAGGAGTAATAGAGAGATGTTTAATCATTCTTTAAAATGAATGGCTTTGTGTTTAAAAATTGTCTCGTACATTTCGGTTAATGGAGGGTGAAACCTCAGCACTAAAACGAACATTGAGCTTGGGTTAGGAATGTCCTTTCCATCGCTAATGAACTTGGATTATGTGGCAGCCAGTTGCAAATTTCTTTAGAAATTGTGCAATGCAATCCTATAAAAAGTTTAGCCCTATTAAGCTCAAACGGTTATACTCCCAGGTAAGCATGTATAGGCTTGCTACCTCGGCTTCTTTCACTTTCCCTATCATTGATCTGTAATGATGCTTTAAGCGTTTCATCTTTATTTTTCAATTTATTGTCCCTGTCACTAATGAAAAAGAGAGCTTTCCTGGAATCTCACACTTGTTCTTCAGTGTGGTGTTGTAGGGGGAAAAAATTCTGCTCAAGAATCATCTGTGGTACTCACCTTTCGATTGTTGAGGTCTAACTCCCACCTATATTCCTGGCCTCAGTTCTCTGTCTGTGAAATGGGTGACCTAATATGTTTGTTACACCAAATACGCTGCTTGTCCTGCAAAGAGATGAAAGCAGCAGGGATATTGCTGTTGGGCGGTCTCCCATCCACTTTTCAGCCCAAACCTCCACAGTTTGAGAAGTAGACCTACAGTATAGAAACTTAAAATTGTAGAGAGTCATCAGGTCTACCCCTTGCAATGTATATGTAAAAGGTAAAGGGACCCCTGACCATTAGGTCCAGTTGTGGATGACTCTGGGGTTGTGGCGCTCTTCTCGCTTTACTGGCTGAGGGAGCTGGCGTACAGCTGCCAAGCAAATGTTCCATTGGATTCCTGCCAGGGGTACCGACTTGAATAAAATATTGTGGGGGCCCCAGGTAAGCCCCGCACCACATAATCAATCACATGACAAAGTGCACACACACCCCGTTTGAATGGGAATACCCATCAACTTTGTTCAGCCCCCTCAAATATTTTATTGTGGGGGGCCAAAGCCCCCACGTTTCCTAGGAGTTGGCTCCTATGATCCCTGCCAATAATGCATTTGAGTCAACAGTGGATTTCTCGGTTTCTGTTGGCTTATGGTAGGCATGTCCAAAGTCTGGCTTGGGGGCCTAATCCAGCCTGCCGGTCGGTTTAATCAATCCGGCCCCTGTAGCAGTTTATTTCCTGAGGTACAATCCTAAAAAAAACCTCAACAACTTCAATCTTAAAAAAAAGTTCAACAACTTTGGGGTAAAATTCTAAAGAAAGGCCAACCACTTCAATCCTTAAAAAAGTCAACAACTTTGATTGGCTCTTTGGTCGGCCCTCACGGCCCTTCACTTCATCAAATCTGGCCCTCTTTGAAAAATGTTTGGACACCACTGGCTTATGGAGATCTCATGCAGGAGACTAGTTTCTAAGCTGGAACTGAGTTCTTTCTCGGGTTACATTTGGGGAGTGTCAGTATCCTGGCAATGACTGACATAAAACAGCAGAAATCCTACTGTGTGATGCCTGAAGATGAGCTGTAGTGCAGGGTTTGAACTATAGGGCAGGTAAACTCCTGACATGAAATTTTGGGAGGAAGCTTTCTCCACAACCCTGTGAGATAGGCAGGCTTGACAGATGGCAACTCAACAAAGCTCACAGGCTGTGGACTTGGACCCCTATCTTGCCTATCCATCACAACAGAGATGCCCCAATGGGATAATATCCTCCATTATACCTGAGTGGAGCTGAGGGGGTGCACACAGCCCTGATTTCTAACAGAGGGGAATGACCACAGGGCTCAAGAGCTATGGCTGCTGCTTCTGTCCTCCAGCTCCCCACAAGTGCCTGCCACCTAATGTGATTGTCTAACGGTAGGGCTGGCCCGGTTTCTAATTCTCAAAAGGAGAGAGCAGGCAAAAGCAATTGAAGCAGTTACTTAGGAGCTGCCCCATCTTCTGGTGACTTTCCCTTATGCTCTCAGCTCACCCTGACCAAGACGAGGTCACAGGTGATTCCTAAGAGAGAGGGAAGCCCTGGTGTGGCAGGCAGATATTAATTCCACCGGGGCAGACCGCTGCTAGCAGAATTTTTTTAAAAAAAATTTATATTCAAAATTATAACAAGACATATTATCCAAAAACATATCATCCTTGTTCCCCCCCCATTTTTCCTCCTCCTCCCCCCACCCCACCCCCCGACTTCCCTCAGTTCCAGTCTTTGGTTTCTCTAAGAATGCTGTTTTCTGCATGTTACAAAGTTGTATAGATCCTCAAACTATTTAGCTGATTATTGTCAATAAAAAGTTTGTGAATGTTTATTCAAAACCTGCCAAGGAGTCCAGTTCGCTTTGTTGCCTCTTCAGATACTTTGTAAAGGGTTCCCATTAAAGTCACAGTTATCCTTGTCCCGTAGCTTATATGTCAATTTTGCCAGTTCTGCATAGTCCATCAATTTTTCTTGCCATGATTCTTTACTTGGGGGTTTCTTCAGTCTTCCATCCTTGTGCTACCAGAACTCTCGCGGCCATTGTCGCATACATGAAGATGTTTTTCAACTTTTTTGGCAGGTCTTTCCCTACCAGAATTTTGATGGGCATCTCGCATTATGCCTGTTCTAAAAGAGTTGAATTGGCTGCCTATTTCCTTCTGAGCCTGGATTTAGGATGCTGGCAAATCCTTTCATTAGGTGCCGTTTCTATTGCAATTTTGTCTTATCCTGCTCCTTAGTTTTATGCTTTTCGTCTGCCTTTTTTTAAAAAAGTACATTGGTATAATTGTTTTCATTTTGTATAACGCAGCAGGCCTGCTTTGTTTGGACCTGAGGTCTCAGTTTTGTTTCTCCACTGCAAGTGAAGACCTTACTGCTTACTGTGGTTTTCTGGGTTTACTGTGGGGAAGAATCGTGGCTCAAGGGCGGAGAGCCTGTTTTGCATGCAGAAAGTCCCAGGTTCAGTCTAGGTTAGGTTGGGAATGTCCCCTGCTTGAAACCCTGGAGAGTTGCTGCCAGCCAGTGTAGACAGCACTGAGCTTGATGGACCAAAGGTTTGACTCAGTATAAGGCAGTCCTTGTATTGGCAAGTCAAGCGGCTGGATTTAGCCCATGTGCCTTCACTTGTTGACTATTAGGGTAGGCAGCACATAGATTCCCAGGGCTATCTAGATGAAGTTGCAGACTTGTGCTAGACCTGTAACCTGCATGCAATTCAATAGGGCTGCCTTCTGAACTATGATGCTGCCTTCTCCCAAGTCAGACCAAGGGGCTGGTGGTGGCTTTTCAGCTGTGGTGGTATCCTGTAGCCCTCCAGATGTTTTTTGGACTACAAGCGCCAGCAGCCCTGTCCAAGTCACCAGAGGTGATGGGAGTTCGAGTCCCAGCAGCATCTGAGAGATCCTCACCCCTGCTTTACAAGGCCCTTTTCAGCTCTGTTAACTGAAGACACTTCAGTGACAATTGCTAGAAACTGAGCCCCGGGCTCTCTCTCCATTCAAAGCCTGTGTGTAACCGCAGACTCACTCATCGTTTTAATTACATTTGCTTCCAAGGAGTGAAAGCAGCACATACAATTTCCTCTCTGCCTTTTATCCCTTGCACTGATCCCATAAAGTTGGTATTGCTGAGTGTGTGTGTGTGCGTGTGTGTGTGTGACTGGCCCAAGAAGGAGTGAGGATTTGAACTCGTGTCTCTGCAGACATGGTCCGACTCTTATGGGGCCATCTCCCTTTTTAATAAAGGGACATTTGCTATTGCTCTTCATTTCCGAATTCTGCTGCCATAGAGGCAAACCCATTGAGCCATTGATCTTTCTGTAGCTAAAGGGTCTCTCGGGTCCATTTGCTATCCTGAAATGCAAACGCTTTCTCTTCCTGCTTAAGTTTTTTATTACAGTGGAACCTTGGGTTACATACGCTTCAGGTTACATACGCTTCAGTTTACAGACTCTGCTAACCCAGAAATAGTACCTCGGGTTAAGAACTTTGCTTCAGGATGAGAACAGAAATCTTGCTCTGGCGGTGCGGTGGCAGTGGGAGGCCCCATTAGCTAAAGTGGTGCTTCAGGTTAAGAACAGTTTCAGGTTAAGAACAGACCTCCGGAACGAATTAAGTTCTTAACCCGAGGTACCACTGTATTATTATAGAAGAAGAGAAGAAGAGTTTGGATTTGATATCCCGCCTTTCACTCCCCTTCAGGAGTCTCAAAGCGGCTAACATTCTCCTTTCCCTTCCTCCCCCACAACAAACACTCTGTGAGGTGAGTGGGGCTGAGAGACTTCACAGAAGTGTGACTGGCCCAAGGTCACCCAGCAGCTGCATGTGGAGGAGCGGAGACGCGAACCCGGTTCCCCAGATTATGAGACTACCGCTCTTAACCACTACACCACACTGGCTCTTTTCATTCATTCATTTCATTCATTCATTCATTTTCATTGAAGATTTTTCTCCATTAAGAAAATAAACAAATAAGAGGAAGCACCTATAGCGTCTCCACTTCCCATTCATAGAGCCTGCATATGGCCCAATCACACTGATAAATCAAGCTTGCAAAAAATATTCCTGCTTTAGGCTTGCAAAGGCGGAAGACCGGCCCAAGACAGAGCCTCACCCACATCAAAGGGTATTTGAGGCAACCCTGCTCATGTGTGATCCAATGTTTCTGGGTCAGGATGCTTTGAAAGATTTAAATTGTGCAAGAGGGTTGTCAATTGCTTCCTTTCCATGCCGTGGTGTGTCTCCCCCGCCCCCCTTGTGTGCAGAGACTGGTCACAAGACTGCCGATGGAACCCTGATTGCTGATGACACAGTCGGCAGGGGCGAGGGTGGCGGCAGGGAAGAGCTGGGCTGGAATCTTGGCAGCGCCACGGGCTGAGTTGCTCATAAGGTGTGGATTTGGAACAGGAATGTGGGACGTGACAGCTGGGAGCACACCACTGCGCTCGTCCTGCAGGGGAAGGATGGAGAAGCTCACAAGCGGGGCACTTTCGTGGTCCGCTTCCTTCTCTGCTCCCCCCAGGCCAAAAATTTCGGAAGCCGATAGGATTAAAACAACAATTTATGAAGAAGGCGGGGGGCGGCGTTCCTTCTTTTTTCTTCTGCTCCTTCATCAAAGAGGCCTGGGACACAATGGGGCAGCCTTTGATCTCCTGGACAAAGACCCCTCTAGACCAGACCGGGTCAGTGGGAGTTGGTCCCGGATCATTGTTGGAAAGGATGGGGATAATAAATATTGACAAAATGCATTTGTTATCATGATACGCTTTGCTGCTCTCCAGGATTCCTCTGGGCTC
This sequence comes from Podarcis vaucheri, assembly GCF_965113315.1. Taxonomy (NCBI): domain Eukaryota; kingdom Metazoa; phylum Chordata; class Lepidosauria; order Squamata; family Lacertidae; genus Podarcis; species Podarcis vaucheri. Next base: position 66,201,130 of record NC_138765.1, on the reverse strand, counting down.
CAGATATCCTGCACCAGTTTAAAAACAATTGCTCAGGGGGGCGCGGGGCCTTTTCTGGGGTTTTTCCATCCGAAAAGGAGCATCTTTTGGTTCATGGAAATTTTCTGCTGGTGGTTCTGAGTCTGCGCAGTAGGCGAAGAGGCGAGTCGCTCCTTGCAAGTCTGTTCTAGGCAGAAGAGTAAAAAAAGGGGGGGAGTAAATATAAAGAAAATTTCATTAGGGTGGAGTAGGAAACCCCAGACAGTGAGCACTCAAGGTAGGGGTGATGGAGGAGCTTAGCCAAGGCAGTAGGCCTGTTTCTCCCTCTCCACCAGGTCAATTTTATAATAGCATTTCTGGACGCAAGGCATGTTTCTAATCTTTATTTTCTTTTTTTAAAATCACATAATTGATGGAAAGTGAGATCCGCAGGCATTGTTTTCTCCAGGTTGGGGCCATTTGACTGACTGATTGATTGATTGATTGATTGATAATATCCCTAAGCCACTTGTCACCATAGTTAGTTAGAGAGTTTTATGTAAGATCAATAAAACAATCTTACCACTCAAAAGGATATTATAATGTGTTTAATGAACAACAACCACAAATCCCACAGGTAAAATCACAAGATCCATAAAGCAATTTAATTTAAAACGATTGCTGAAAGAGAAAGGTCTGTTTGAGGCTGCACCTCCAGCAGTGTGGAGCAGCTGAATTTGAGCTGAGTTGGTCCCGAAGCCTTTTAAGAACGCGAGAAGACCCTGCATTAGGCCAGGAGCCCAACCAGTCCAGCATCTTGTTCTCACGCTGGCACATAGCTGTCAACTTTCAGATTTGAAAATAAGGGATCAGCAGCCTCACCTGTCCCGGGGACAGTCTACAGGATTTCTAACAATCCGCGGAAGCAGCGGGAAACGGCGCTGGACTAAGGGAATTTCCCGCAACCAAAAGGGAAGGTTGACAGCTATGCGGTGGCAGTCCAGGTGTTCCAAAGGGAAGCCTGCAAGGAGGACCTGATGTAGCAGCAGTAATTCCCGTCCCCCACTAGGAACTTAGCTGCTTCCCTGCCTCTAAGTTGTCAGACCTCACTGCTCCAGTTCCCCAGCCTTTTGCTCTGCCTGTGCAAGCTTCTGTCTGGAAAGCAAATGACAAAAGGTTTCTAACTTGAGCCCTGTTGTTAAGCTCCTGAATTTTGGGGGCGGGGAGGGTCTGTACCCTGGCAAGAGAGAGTCTTTGCGATGGGATAGGCCTTCACCCCTCCTGATGGGAGACTCTGCTTGTTTCCGGTTGCTTCTGGCATTTGGGCATATTCAAAGTGGATGCATCTTGCCATGCTTCCCTCCCCCCTCCTGAAATGGGGAGGCCCCTTTCTCTCCTCCCCCACCCCCACTCCTCCATTGGGGAGGGTGCTGCTGGCATGTCCGCCTGGCGGGACGGGGGCGGGGGCTGGCTGGCAGGCAGAAGCAGCCCAGCGAATATGGGCGAAAGGTGAACATGATGCTCTGGCTTACGAGGGGGGAAGGGAGGGCCATGCGCAGGATCAGCATCCTGATTGGCTGTGGGGGGACGAGCCCCCAGCAACCTGAGATCAGAGCTCTCTCTCTTTTAGTTAGTGAGGAGTCCAGTTCGTACTGGGGGAGGTGTACAAATGTATAAGCCTTGTCCAGTGTCGTGGGTAATCTGTAGGCAGGAGCTGGGCTGAGGAACCTAACGGGTGTGTACATGACCCTTTGCACGTCCCAGGGGGCGGGGACGAAGGAGGGAGGTGTTGGTCTTGGAGAGCAAAATGAGTCCCCCACTTAATCTTATTTCCGTGGCCTCCCTCCCCCCTCCTTGCCCGAGCAAGGAAGAGGGAGGAAATATATTTCCTTGGTGCTTTTAACTGTTTCCGCTAAGTGAACACTTCAAGCAGAAGGTGGCAGCCCCTCCTCCCCACCCAAAAGCCGAAATAAAATGCATTACATTTCCAAGATGGATATTAGAGGCAGTGGACTGTCTAATAAGAGAGCGAGCAGCGAAGCAGAAAAACTCTGGTTCAGATCTTCCTTTCCACTGTGAACTCCTAATGCGCCCTTCCAAAGCTCTTACTTTTCAACTCTCCCATAATCTCTAGTTTGTATTGGTAACCCTAGTCTGACTTCCAGGGGGGTGTTGTAAGGATTACTGAGATGATACTGACTCCCGCTGAGTGCTTGGGAGGTAGAAATGGAGTCTAAATACTTTGTATCGCCCCCAGTATCCTGGGACAGTCTATCCTTCAGATTTCATATTTTTTTGAATTTTGCAATGCTGTCCTCTGCTTTGAGGAAAGTGCTGCATATCTCAAGAGAAACAGTGTTTAGAAATGTGTTACCATTTTGGGAGAAACATTCACATGGATACTGATATATGTGCAGATTTCTCAAAATTTTAAAAATGTGGATTGTGGTGGCGATAGGACAGAACAGGATATTGAATGAGTGCAGGCAAAATGGACATAAGATGGAGCCAGACCGATTTATCTCGCTCTACTTACAAAATTATGCCTGGTGAGGAGAAGGTGGAGGAAGAGGGGTTTTCTCCCCACCATACTAGCCATCCCAGCCACGCGATGTAATCATTGGGGACACTTTATGATCTCTTTGGAGCTGCGTTGTATCTTTCTACTTTTGTCCCTCTGAGGCTTTGACCCTTTGCGGTTCAAACCTTTGTTTCTTGGTTTCTTTTCTTTTTGTTTTTTCCCCCTCTCTTTTTTTAAAAAAAGATGTTTATTAAAGTTTCAACATATTACAAAAGTAAGGGAAAAAAGAAAAAAGAAATAAAGGGGGGGGAATGAAAATACAAGATAAAAACAATTAAAAAACCGATTAGTCTTTCCATGTCTTATCTTTCATTTGCTTGTTTCCCCGACCTCCTCACACCTCCCTTTTTGTATTCCAGTTCAAATTAGTTAGTTCAGCAAATCCTTTCCCTCTTTGATTTTATCTTAATCTCTTCTTAAAATATAATAACTTTAAATTATCACCTGTTAACGATCCATTTTTACATATTCCTTTTAACATTGCTGCTAAAAACCACTTAACTTCAATCCAACATCATTCTAACATTCATTAATTTTGCAGTATTTCTGTAAATAGTCTTTAAATTTCTTCCAATCTTCTTCCACCGACTCTTCTCCCTGGTCTCGGATTCTGCCAGGGTTTCTTTTCTTTTTGTTAAGTTTGCACTTTTCTTTTCTTTTTTTTGTAGCAAATAAATTTAATTTTATTCTTTTATGGGACAGACCAAGGAAAACACTTCTGGATACGGTACTAAGTGAATGAGACGGAATGCTTGCTTTCAAAAAGGGGGTTGGACAGATTCGCGGAAGGATGCTAAAACACGCTGGGAAGCGATTCATAAATGAGATGAAATAAATCGGGGTAGAAGAGGAAGAGAGGACTGCCTCTGGCTTATTGGTCATGATGGATATGTAGAACAGAAGAAGGGCTTGCTGGATCAGGCCAGTGGCCCACCCAGTCCAACATATCCTGTTCTCACAGTGGCGGACGAGACGCCCCCCCAGTGGGAAACTGGCAAGCAGGACTGAACGCCAAAGCACACCTCACTTGCTGTGCTTTCCAGGAACTGGTATTCGGAAGCCTTGCTTGTAGAGGCAGAGCATCCCTATTACTTGAATTCGCCCAGTCCTCTTTTGAAGCCATTCAAATTGGTGGCCCTCTTTGGGGGCAGGGTGAGTTCCATAGTTGGACTATGTGCTGCTTTCTCGATGTGGCCTAATCCTTTGTCATAAGCTTTGTCAGGAGGGGCTGGCCGGGCCTTATTATGTCTTTTGCAAAAGCTCCGGCATGTGATTGTGGTAAATAGCCGTTACACAACCAGAAGCAGACGGGTTGTTGGCCTGCCCGCTCCCACGCTACACCTCGGTGGGGATTTATAGCGGCCGGCAGCTTTTGTTGCTCCGCAAACTAATCTCAAAGCTGTAAGCCCGCCACAATGTTGGCTGCTGTGCTGTTTCCTCCAGATAAGTTGCAGGGGATTGTTCACCTTGTCGTTTGTTTGGATCCCCCTCTGAATGACTCAGGGTTGGTGAGATCATCTACGCCCACCTTGGAGCCGGGATGCCGTATTTGAGAGGTGGGCAACTGGTGGCCCCCCAGATGCTGTGGGTCTCCCAACAGCTCCAGCTGTAGCCTGGCCAGCGGTCAAGGATGTTGCGAGTTGTAGTCCAGACACATCTGGGTGGCCACATGTTCTGCATCCGTATCTTGTAGCTCAAATACAGTGGTACCTTGGGTTACATACGCTTCAGGTTACATACGCTTCAGGTTACAGACTCCGCTAACCCAGAAATCGTGCAGCGGTAGCGGGAGGCCCCATTAGCTAAAGTGGTGCTTCAGGTTAAGAACAGTTTCAGGTTAAGAACAGACCTCCGGAACGAATTAAGTACTTAACCTGAGGTACCACTGTATCCCCATTCATACTTCCTACAGTAAACCTGGTTTAAGTTCTGACCTACCAGCCGCTTCTTCATTTAGTGGGCCTGATCCAGCAAGGCTCCACTTAAATTCTTATGTCTGATTTTTCTGTTTCTCTGCCACATGTTCTATCGTGCGCAGCATAGAATTCCCAAGATCCAGGTCACTGATCCCTAATGTGGAGCCATTTTTTTGCTGTTAAGAGTTTCATAAAATTCAATATTTTGCTGGGGTATTTGGGGGCTTTTCTCCCTCATTATATACTAAATAAATTGAAATCCGGCTGGATAAAAGGTACCTCTCAGTAAGCGAACTTTTTGCATAGGGAAGCTTTTTAATGTAATGTTTTATTGTCTTTTTATATATACTGAAAGCCTCCCAGAGTGGCTGGGGCAACCCAGTCAGATGGGCAGGGTACAAATAATAAAATTATTGTTATTATTATTATTAGTAGTAGTATCATTATTTGCATTGGCTTTTCTGACATGGTCAGAAACCTAGACTTCGTCATTCCAAATTTCCACTGTGGCTTTATCCATGTATGTGTGATATTCCATCTTGCTGTCATTAGCAAGCAGCCAATTAGTTCTCTGCTTTCACAATCCAAACTTTGACTGTCCCAAGTGTCTTTAAATAGTGATGGTAGGAATTTGTAGCACACCTTGGTGGGTGTTTCTTAAAGCACCTGAGCTCCTTTGCAAATAGATAATGTCACACAAGTGATCATTTTTATAAACCAGCTGGTGCACTTTAGTTTTGTCCGTTGAGAATGCTTAGTCATAGGAAGTGAGTCAGGCGATGGTGGTGTCTGAAGGGTGGATGATGAAACATGATCTAGGGTGCTCATCAGTCAGGGAGCAGGGGATGGGGGGGCAAGGAATGCACAAAGGTTGGGTTGTGAGGTTTCACTTTGTTTTTGATCTGTGAACCAGTTCCCCACATGCACATCTGTGCAAAATCTTGAAATAGGACCTATCAGCCAGATTATTTTTTTTAAGCTAAGAAAAGCAAGTATGCAGCAACATTTTCCTTCAACCTTGCATGCATGTTTAAATTGCCTGTCTTGCACATCCTCAGATGGCTCACTTCTGAGAATTCAGGTGTGTGGCTCCTCTTCAGACCCAGTTGCTGAGAACAGGGACTCATTCAGAGCTGCCATGGGCAGCCTCCCCCGGGTTTATTTCTAGGATGCTTCTGTCTCTGGAGTGAGTGGTTGATTGATCTGCTGTGGAACTTGAGGGTGGGGACGAATTCTGTTGCTTCCCAGTTGCAACACCTTTCTTGCTCCTCTTCCATTCCTCCAGCAAAGGCTTATGGAAGGAAACAACACCAGAGCAGGGGAGAGGTCCAACAGGCACTCCCATCTGAAGCTCATTGGCAGGACAGACCCTGCTGTCTGTCTGTCTGTCTATCTATCTATCTATCTATCTATCTATCTATCTATCTATCTCTCTTTTGTGAATCACCCTTCATTCAAATAGATCCCAGGGTATCCGACAAAAGAACAGAACGTAATTTAAATTAAAAGCACATCTAAAATACTGTAACAACCACAAAATACAAAACAAGCAGATCCAGAGGCAGACAGAATCCTGCCCCAATTTCAGGGACTGAATCTCACCAGACGCTGCTCTGAGTAGGCCCATTGCAATCAAAGAACATGGCTAACGTAAGTTCGTCGATTTGAAAGATGGACCTTGCATTCCAGGCGAGCAATTGAAGGGAGCGGTTTGATTATTTAGTTCGCAAAATTAATTTCATTTCATAAAATTGATAAACCGCTTGATTGTATAAAAAACAAACCGACCTCCCAAGTGTTTTACAAAAAACAAACCAACCCTCCAAACAATAAAATCGTCACAAAAAAGTCACCAACATTAATTTAAGACCCTCTCATTGGTCATAGATGCTGTAGCTGAGATTCTCTTGTTACAAGGGGTTGGACTAGATGACGCTCAAGGTCCCTTCAAACTCTACCATTCTATGAGCCTTGATGCTCATGTCTCTGACTTAACTTTAAAGTAGTTAGAGCAACGTCCCTGCCTGTCCCTCTCTGTATGTTGCAACGCAAATGCACACAGGTTGTGTCATCAAAGAAATTGACCTCCCTGTGGACTTCCTGGAGTTTGTTCAGGCAGGAATCAAAAAGTGTCCGAACGGTCAGTGATGAGTTTGTGTGCGGGGGGCGGGGGGAACTTTTTTTGCTTTTAATGACAAATACCAGTCGTGGGTTTGGAGAGAGAACTGGGATCAAGGCTGGAGCAGGTATGGAAAGGGCGAACCTCCCTTTTTCGCTCCTTCTCCAGGTCCCGGCAGACATCACGATTTACGCAGTTGCTGTTTGCACTGAGAAGGAAACTTTCCAATGCAAATAGGAGGCAGCTGCAATATCCTGATCCACCCCTCCACTTGTGTTTAACTTTGACAAGCAGTTTGGCCTTAAGATGGCATCAGAACCAGATTGGTTGATGATTTATTCGGGGTCCCTTCTCCCCCATCCTGCTCCCAAATTGGGTTTCAAACTGCTCTGATTCTTCTGTTTTATTGTGGCTAGGCAGGCTGGGCACAATTTCTGCAGATATCCTCATGGAGCCTCGAAATGGTGATTTCCTGCTTAGGATTCTCACCTGGCGAGAGGAGGGCTCCAAAATATTGCATTTTACTTTTTCTGGTTCTGCTTTTCCTGCTGTGATTCCTACATTGCAGGGAGTTAGACTAAAGGACCTGTTGGTTCCCTTCTAACTCTACAATTCTGTGGATCCCCATCAACCCCACCCCCAAACTACTTCAGCTTTGGAGCAGCCTGAGAACCACCCCCCAAAACAAGAACAGAGCTAGCTGGTGATTCCCGCCCTCCAACAAATTTTACCTTGGATAAATTGTGAGGTTTTTTTTATTATTAGGAGGGGAAGAGTGAAGAGTTCCTTCACCCCACCTGTTTCCAGCATAACTGTATTCCTTGTTTTGGTGTCTCCATTTTGCTTCCCCACTGCGTCAGATGTAGGTCTTCCTCTGTCTAAAATCAAGGCTGCAGTCCTAGGCACACACTTCACCTGCGCTGTGGGTTAAACCACAGAGCCTAGGACTTGCTGATCAGAAGGTCGGCGGTTCGAATCCCCGTGACGGGGTGAGCTCCTGTTGCTTGGTCCCTGCTCCTGCCAACCTAGCAGTTCGAAAGCATGTCAAAGTGCAAGTAGATAAATAGGTACCGCTCCGGCGGGAAGGTAAACAGCGTTTCCGTGCCCTGCTCTGGTTCCCCAGAAGCGGCTTAGTCATGCTGGCCACATGACCCGGAAGCTGTATGCTGGCTCCCACGGCCAATGAAGCGAGATGAGCACCACAACCCCAGAGTCGGCCACGACTCGACCTAATGGTTAGGGGTCCCTTTAACTTTACCTTAAGCCCCACTCAACACAGGGGGAATTGTTTCTGATCAAACAGGCATAGGGTTGTGTCGGATGAGACATTTATTTCTACTGGATTGGTTGGGGGGGGGAGCACAGGCTTCCCAATCCCAACCCCTTTGATGCAGAAGGAGTTTACTCCCAAGTAAGTGTAAGTTAGATTTCAGCCTTGGCTGCTGAGCTGTAATAACTTGTTGTGCTAACACGGGATGGGTTTGTTTGTTTGTATGACGCATACCTCTTTTGCAGTTAAAAGTTTTCTGTTTAACCAGAATGAATTTTTTTGTTTCATAAAAGTAGACTCTGAAAATAAAGAACAGCGGGTTAGGAGTCGCTGCCATCGCTGTGAACCAGGGGGTTCGACTAGATGACCCTTGGGTCCCTTCCAACACTATGATGTCATTTCTGCTCCCCCACTGACCCATTCAGTTGCTCAGCAGGGGCAACCACAGATCACAAACACACAAATTTTACTTGCTTTGTGGAGAAGGGAATAGTACCTGCATCCTGTAGAGTCCCTGTTTTTGCTTTTGCACGGGGTTATTGTGGGGATAAGGGATGCAGGTGGCGCTGTGGGTTAAACCACAGAGCCTAGGACTTGCCGATCAGAAGGTTGGCGGTTCGAATCCCTGTGACGGGGTCAGCTCCCGTTGCTCGGTCCCTGCTCCTGCCAACCTAGCAGTTCAAAAGCACGTCAAAGTGCAAGTAGATAAATAGGTACTACTCCAGCGGGAAGGTAAATGGCGTTTCCGTGCGCTGCTTTGGTTCGCCAGAAGCGGCTTAGTCCTGCTGGCCACATGACCCGGAAGCTGTACGCCGACGCTGGCTCCCTCGGCCAATAAAGTGAGATGAGCGCCGCAACCCCAGAGTCGGCAACGACTGGACCTAATGGTCAGGGGTCCCTTTAGCCTTTACCTTTTATTGTGGGGCTAGAGGATGGGATTTGTCCCTGGGCAGGGCAAGTTCCAAGTGCAATACGCCAAAAACTGCGCTGCCCCTTTCTTCTGGTCAAGAAGTGCAAGAGGATGGGTTGAGTCGGGTCCAACAGCAGGGAACCAAAGGACTGGTCTCTGCAGAAGTGAGGCTACTGTGGGGGGGGGGGTTAAAAAAGGAGGGGGCAACAACATTTCAAAACTCTCTTTAACCTCAAGGAGCAAGTCCTCATTGTCTCCACATACAGTTTCTGCAGAGCACCCAAATACTGCTGGGGAAAGGGCAGTCAGGCATTGTGGCTTTTGAAGTGCTTTGTGTGCATTTCTCTTAAACCAGGTGTGGGCAAACCTGCAGGCCCTCCAGGTGTTGCCTGACTACAGCTCCCATCAGCCCCAGCATGGCCAGTCACCTGGCAGGATGGGAGTTGCGGTTCAGCATCATCTGGAGGGCTCCTCACGCCTCTCTTAAAGTTGGAATTATGAGCCCCCATAATGCAGTCAGGAAGGACTGAAGCCCGAAGATTAAGGCTTTCTGGGAAATGATATATAATGAAATGAAAAAGGTATTTAAATATACCTTCCTTAAGAAACCAGAGGCCTTTCTCTTGGGCATTGTCGGCCAATTGGTGCCAAAGAAGGATAGAACTTTTTTCATGTATGCAACAACAGCAGCAAGAATACTGATCGCAAAGTATTGGAAGACACAAGACTTACCCACCTTGGAAGAATGGCAGATGAAAGTGATTGACTATATGACATTGGCGGAAATGACGAGCAGAATTCGTGACCAGGGAAAGGAGACTGCGGAAGAAGACTGGAAGAAATTTAAGATTTACCTTAAGGACTATTATAAACTTGATGAATCTTAGAATGTCGAGATTTTACAGAGAGAAAGGGTTGCAGTAATATAAGATTAGATTAAGAAAGGACTATGATGAATTAGGACGGGAAAAAACATTTACAAGTTGCTATAAAAATTTGGACATGAGGATGCAGAAAGGGGAGGTATGGGGAAGTCCGAGGAAAGAAGTTTATGAAAGGACATTATGAAATTATACTTGTTTGTTTGTCTTTTTTTTAATGTTTGTTTGTTATAAAAACTTTTGTAAAACCAATAAAAATTTTATAAAAAAAAAAAAAAGGAAGGACTGAAGCATGAGCTCCTGGCAGAGGCTAGATTCGAACCAGGGGTCCCGTCTTGATTTCTCGAGCCAGTGTGGTATAGTTGTTACGAGTGTCAGACCAGGACCCTGGGAGGCCAGGGTTCAAATTTCCACTCAGCCATGAAGCTCCCTAGGGTGATCTTGGGCCAGTCACCCACGTTCCACTTTACCCACCTCACAGGGTTGTTGTTAGGGATAAAATTGAGGGTGGAGGAAAAATCTTGTATACCGCCTTGAGCTCTGTGGAAGAAAGAGGAAATAGAAACACAGCGACATGCTTCTATATAGCTCTCTCTCTCCTTTAGTTACTAGGCTATGCCAAGTTATCTTATTTTGGCAGACACCTCCTGAGTGGTGTGCAAGCTTGGTTGTGTTTAGGGTTTTTTAAAAATAATAATAATACAAAATTCCTGCCCTTTCCCTTTCAAGTTTGAATGGAAGCATGTTGGACAATGTTTGTGGTTCTCTTGTGCTAGATTTTCTATGAACTCCTGCCAGGGCCTGACAGCTGTGTGGGCGCCTTTGAGATTAGGGGAGGCCAGTTAGCAGGAGGCTTTTCCTACCTGCTTTGATGGAAGGCTGGTCCAGGAAATGGGAACATCAGCTAAGTCCCCCGCTCCTTCTGACAACCTCCTTCGCTGCGGGGCTGGTCCCTTGGGGTTTTGCTGAGCCTTCGGGTTTGGGTTAATTTGCGGACATGGGCTTGCGTCCAAAGCAGTTCTTAAGTTTCCCGTTTCGGATTTGCCCTTGCGCAATGGAACATTCTCTCCCCCCCCAACACATCCCCTCCCCTAAATTTGTTATGGTTCCCCACTCCCGAGCCTCCAAAGCTTTTTTGAGAAAAGTATGTGGAGGGAGGAGAAATGGGAAATGAGGGCATTGGAAGATGGCACAAACATGTGTTCTGCTCCTGTCACGGGTTCTTTCGCTGTGATTCCTGCATTGCAGAGGCTGGACTGGATAACCCTTAGGGTCCCTTCCAACTCTACAATCCTATGATCTTGCCCAGAGCATCATGGACTGTTACAGATGCTCAGGTTTTTTTCGCAGCAGGCAGAGGTTTTCCAGACTGTTCTGGGATTCCTTGGAAGCTTATTAGTGACTCCTCCTCAAGGTTCTCACCATTCTTTTCTTCTTTCTTTTTTTCCAAAGCTTTTCTTTATAACTTTTCCAATATTATTCATTAATCTTTTGCATTTCATTTCTACGCCGCTTTATGTTTTGAAGAAAGAATCTCAAAAGTGGTTTGCAACACATCAAAACATCAGATAAACCCAGAATAAAACAGTGAATGTAACAAGGGCTGCTGTGGCAGAAAAGACTGGGAGTTTGCTGTGCTGGGTCTCCCCTTGTTTTGCTAGGTGCACTCTGTTCACAAGGGACAGCCCTGAAGCCCCAGAGATGTGGCCACCCAACCCACCATAGCTGTCAACTTTCAGATTTGAAAATAAGGGATCAGCAGCCTCGAAAATAAGGGATCAGCAGTCTCACCTGTCCCGGGGACAGTCTACGGGATATCTAACAATCCGGGATAGCAGCGGGAAGCAGTGGGAAACGGCGCTGGAATAAGGGAATTTCCCACAAAAAAGGGAAGGTTGGCAGCTATGCAACCCACACTAACAGGAGCTGGATGCTAGCCCAGCAGACTGCAGCTGCTTGGTTCCAGGTGCGGCCGGCCAGTTTCTGCTGCGGCATTTTTATCACTTCTAAGGGCATAAAACACGTGGACAAGAGCTGATGGGAGTTATAGTCAAAGACCCTTTTGCCCATCCCTGGTTCATAGAACTTTGCAGTTAGCATGTAGGTGAACATTCTTTTGTCTTTGCAAAATAAATTTTCAAAAAATCAAGCAGTAACGAACATATCTGGGGATGCTGTGGTGAGCCTTTAAGGTAAGCCTGCAAAATTTGAAAATCTGGAATCTTGGGAAGGGCTGTAGCTCAGCAAACAGAGCAGCTGCTTTTCATGCAGGTTCAATCTCCAGTGACATCTCTAGTTAGAGCTGGGGCAGGTTCCTGTCTTGAGACCCTGGGGAGCTACTGCCAGTCAGTGCAGGCAGTATTGAGATACATTCCAGGAAAATGAAGAAGAAAAGGTGTGAATTAAACCTTAACATAGGTATTCCTCAGAAGCACATGCAGCTTTCAACATGTGGTAACAGGGTGGTAACAAAATCGGATCGTTTGTTTTGGGGAGATTGTAAATGGGCATTTGAACGTTGCTCTCCCACATTGAAATCTCTGCTCCACTCTCCTGCCATGCAGAATGGTAACGTTGGGAAGCTGCTGTTATTTTGGCCAGGAAATGCAGACCTTGGTGTTACCATGTAGAAACTGAGGAAATCAGAGTGTTTGGCCATAATGAGGGCTACAAACTGTTCAGCACCCATTTATTCTTAAAACAAGCTTTCGTTCCATATTGCAGTATTTGACCTTGTAGGGTTAGGGACTGGTAACCTTTCTATTCAGATCTGTAAGGCTGATCAAATGCATGAGACTATCAGAGGAGGACAGCTGAGGGAGAGAGAGAGATGAGAGAGAGAGCGCCTGGTTCAAACACCCTCACCCTGACCAGAAAGATCCTGGTGCAACTGTCTAATCGGCTCCCTTGACCAACTCCATTCTTTCTGTGGCACCCCTGTGGGGCTCAGGAGCCCAGTTATCTCACCCCTTGCCTGCAGAACTGGCAGTTTGCTAAGGGTGCTGAAAGTTGTGAGTTCCCTGTGAAGGAGGATGGATTATTAACCCACTCTGAGGGGAATAGGGGTGGGGTCCTCCTAATGACTCTCTCAGCACCCTTAACAAACTATAGCTTCCCGGATTATTTTTTTGGGGGGAGAACCATGGCTATTTAAAGTGGTATTGCCGTGCTTTGAGTGTATGGAGTGAATGTGGCATGTGTGTGTGTGTGTGTGTGAGAGAGAGAGAGAGAGAGAGAGAGAGAGAGAGAGAGAGAACATTACCTCACGGCAATAAAGCTTAAGGGTATAGCCAGATTGTCCTAAAAGCAGGTTCACATGGCTCCTCAAATTCCTCCCACCCCAAATTGAGAGAGAGACCATCTGGGATTAGCAAAGGCCGGATCCCAGATCCCACTCTCCCAAAACAAAGAGCCACTGTGACGTGGGTGGGAACAGAAAAGGGGCTTTGGGCACCCAAAGCGGCTTAGTTCAGCCTGCGAAAATCAGGGCCCCTGTTTTGCTTTCCCGTTGCGGCTGAGGGAGAACCCCTTCTCCACCTCCACCCCCACCTCCACAATCAGGCTGGTGTCCAAACTTGGTGGCCCCTGTTAACCTCCAGCTTGAAACAAGCCCCTAATTGTTGCTTTCGGCTTAGCCAGAAAGGAGGTGGGGAAGGGGCTTTGCCAAAGAGCTGCTGGAGAGATTCCATGCCCGGTTTTGCCCTCTTTCGTTAGGGAGGAATAACAATAGCGGCCTGTTTTCTTCCTATCCCATCTCAGAGCTGATATCCTGAGAGGACCGTTTTTCTTCATTATCATCATCATTATTATTAATTTAAAATCTTATCTTTGCTTTCCATCTTATGCAACACACGAGCCCAGGGAAAAATGAGAGACAATATGATAGCCACCTTCAACAAATATGTGAAGAGCTGTCCCATGGAAGATGGAGCTAGCTTATTTCCTGCTGCTCCGGGGCCGGGGGGGGGGGGGGACAGACTCAAACCAATGGATTCAAATGACAAGAAAGGAGATTGCAACAAAACCTTAGGAAGAACTTTCTGAGATTAAGGACCGTTTAACAGTGAAGCAGACTCCCTGCCCACAGCTTGCAGAATGATGCAAACGTTTGACTTCACAGGTGCGGTTTAAGGGAACCCTTGTTCAAGGGGCTATCTGAAGGTACCCGGGGAGCAAGTGCCGGAAGTTGCCGCTTTGCCCGCTGATTAAAAATCTGCCTTGTTTTCTCTCTTCTCTCCCCCCCACCCCCGTCCCAAGCAGATGACGGCTCGGTTGATGCTGGCTGTTGGAGGAGCAGTCCTAGGATCTCTGCAGTTTGGCTACAACACTGGAGTCATCAACGCCCCACAGAAGGTGAGAGCTGGAGGAATGAACGAATGGCTTGCAGTTTCTCTGATGGGCAAACCATCTGATGGGCAAACCCACGTAGCCTCTGTGCAGGTCTTGTAGGAGGCAACTTGTTCATGGTAGGGAAAGATGTGCTAGCAGGGTGGGGAGGACATCTGATGCATGTTCAGTCGACCTCCTTAGGAGAATGCAGCTGCTCTTTCAGGGGTTCAGAGTATACAGATACATAGTGCTCCAGGCCTCAACAATTTCCCCAAGGGTGCAAGAAGGGGAAGGGCTGTAGCCCAGTGGTATAGCTTCTGCAGAAGGTCTCAGATTCAAGCCCCAACAGCATCTTCAGGTAGGGCTGGGAATGTTCCATCTCTGATACCTTGGATTGCCGCTGGTGGTCAGTGCCGACAGTACTGAGCTACATGGACAAATGACCTGTATCAGTATAAAGCAGCTTCTTATTTTTCTGGACCAGGCTGAAGGTCTGTTTAGTTCAGCATCCTTGCTTTCCATAGTGGCCTCTGGGAAAGGCCCTCAGCAGCCTTGTACCCCAGCAACCGCAGGTATAATTTCTCTGTCTATGGAGGTTATATCTGGACTTAATAGCCCTTGTAAATGTGTGGGCTGCATGTAGCCTGGTTTGACTGGTTGTGCAGAGGTTCTTTGTGGATACATTATCCGCACAGTGCCGGTGTCTTCCTGCCCTTCTGTGTGGGTCCAGCACATGCTGTATATATCCAAGGCTTGTCCATACCTGCTTGCACGGTTGCCTGTGGTGAGTCAGGACTGTGTCCAAGCAACCTAGCATTAAAAAAGTTGTTTTTTCCCAGCTTGTGCATGAACATGCTATGAATTAGTTTCATAGAGTTTCCTTTTGCAAAGTGGGGTGTATGAGCACCCCTTTTAATGAATAATAATAATTTTTAAAGGGGTGCTCATAAGCCCCCGCTTTGCAAAACTGCAAAAATAATTATCAGTTATTTTGCTTTTCCTTGCACAAGCCAACAGCAAAAACACCCCACAGAGACATTAAAACCAATAGGAAAAATACATTAAAAATATCCCACCCATTCTAAAAGGCCAAAGGCCTGGTTATACAGGAAAATTGCCTTTCGAAATGCAGAAAATGCTGTGCAAGGTGGGAAATTCAGGCTCCCTCCCTCTGCTTCCCCCCTTGCCCACCCCCCAAAAATAGCACATCCGGTTAGCCAGCTTACTGCCAACTCTAATGGGATTTGTTAAGCTGGTTCCCAGGAGAATTAACAGTCCCTCTTGTGCTGAGTGTTTTGTTTAAAAGGACTAGGGCGGCAGGAGGGGGGGGGTGCGGCTGCGTCATTCTCAACCCTTCTCGGCTAATACTCACCCAATGCCCCTGAGACGGATTCCAGAGTGGGATTTAAGCATGCCCAGGATGATTTTCAGACCATGGTCTGGATCAGCTCCATCTCAAGATAACGTGGAGCTGGGAAAGCTTTAGAGAAGGCAACGAAAACGACTGGGGAGCTGGAGCCCTCCTTGCGAGAAAGGGCTGTCAGTTTGATTAGCCAGGGGCACAGTAGAGATTTAGAAAACGATGCATGGTGTTGCATATACATGACGCATATGTTCCAATAATAGGAACATAAGAAGCGGCTTCATATACTGAGTCAGACACTACTGGTCCATCTAGCTCAGTGTTGTCTGCACTGACTGGCAGCAGTTTTACAGGGTTTCCGGTTGGGGGGCATCCTTTGAGTGTATGGAGCCCACAGCCTTTGAGTGTATGGAGCCCACAGCCACAAGAGGAGTAGTGTGGCATGGCTAGCAGCCTGGGTGGCTAAAGAGAACTTCCTTGGCCAGAGACCTCTGATTTCCAGGTGCTTGGGGGACCAGCAACAGGAAGGAATTTTTTCCTTTGTGCTCTGTCTCTGGGCTTCCTGGGCTGTCCCTCACGGGATGCAGGCTGCAGGATTTAGATGCACCACAGTTTGATGTGACGGAGGGGGCTACTCCTTCGGCAAACTAAGAAAACTGACCTTCCTCACCCTGATTATTCCAGAATAATAGAATCCAAGGCCAAAAGCTCCCCACCCCAAGTCATAATTGTTGTACTAAGCACATAGCCAAGAGCTGCTGAGGTTAGACACATGTTTATTTGAATTGCCAGCCAATGATAGTTGCAAACGGTTGGCATAAATGATATTCCCCTGCTTATTGTTCTGAGATTCCTTTAATACCCTCCCTGCTGCCTCTTTTAGACGTGCTTTAATCTGTGCACTTGCTACTTAAGTTATTAAACCAAACTGAAATGAAGAGAGGTTGCCCCGTCGCTAATTAAGTAATCACTTCTTTCACTGCAACAACTGAGGAACAGCTTTCTGAGTTAACAGCTTGGGGCCAGTTTACCTGCGGGATCGTCTTACGCCACATATGCCCACTTGACTGCTCCAGTCCATGGAACTGGCGCTGTTAAAAGTGCTGTATAATACCCAGTTCCATCCTTGTAAGAAATTGATCTTCTGGGGTGCAGCACCCACACTTTGGAACTCCATGCCGATTGACATCAAACTGGTGCCTTCGCTGTACTCTCTTTCAATGCCTCCTTAAAAGACTTCTGTGTTCAGGCAAGCCTGTCCAGATAATGTAGAATGTTGTATTTACTTCTTTTTGGTAACCAGTGCTTTTGAATATTTTTAATACTGGCACATTTAATGTTTTATATGGTTGTCAACCACAAAGCTGCCTGCACTGCAGGAGATTAGATGATCCTTGTGGTCCTTTCCAACTCTGATTCTGTAAGAGGTTGTTTTGTTTTGTTGGGGTTCTTTTGTTTACTTGAATTTTGTCAAGTAAACAAAATGTTTATTTGAGCCGCTTATATATCATTTAAATTTAAACAAAGCTCTGTTCATTGTAAAATGCTGTGCAATAGAATCCTTCTGCATCAGATCAGATGTCAGATGCCCTCCCATCAGATGTCAAGGAAATAAACAACTATCTGACTTTTAGAAGACATCTGTTTAGGGAAGTTTTTAATGTTTGATGTTTTATCGTGTTTTTCATATTCTGTTGGGAGCCGCCCAGAGTGGCTGAGGAAACCCAGCCAGATGGGCGAGGTATAAATAATAGATTATTATCATATTATTATCGTCAGGGCTTTTGTGACTTAATGGTAGAGCATCTGCTTTGCATTCAGGCCATCCCAGGTTCAATCCCTATCTGCATCACAAGGTAGGAAAGGACCCTGTCTAAAACCCTGGACAATTGGTGCAGACAATGCTGAACACAAGTGAACAGCCCTTATTACGATTGATGGGGAGAGTCTCTCAATTCTGTCTTATCTCTTCATCGAGCCCTTCGTAGACCCGCCCAGAGCCTTATTTAATGGTTCCCAGAAAAGCAGCTGTGCTAAGGCTGCTGTGGGAGA
This sequence comes from Podarcis vaucheri, assembly GCF_965113315.1. Taxonomy (NCBI): domain Eukaryota; kingdom Metazoa; phylum Chordata; class Lepidosauria; order Squamata; family Lacertidae; genus Podarcis; species Podarcis vaucheri. Next base: position 66,183,751 of record NC_138765.1, on the reverse strand, counting down.
ACCAGTCAAGCATCTTTTTGGTGCCACAGGACTAACAAACGGATTACGCTGTAAGCTTTATCTGATGAATAAGGGGGGGCATTGCATCTGAGGGAATGGACTCATAAAAGCATCTGGAATAAGACGTGTGTTTGCCTTTTAGGTGCCTCGCATTTGATGAAGTCTTCTTTTAAAGACACATCAAACAGGATGGGAGTGGGGGGCAGATGTTGCTGGACTCCAGCGCTCGCCATCCCTGACTTTGACTACACTGGCCCAGGGCTAATGGTAGTAAGAGTCCATCCCCACCTGGAGGACCACAGACTCTCCACCCCTGCAGTATTGCTCTGTGGTGATGGTGTGGGCTCACCTGTGGCTGTCCAAATGGGAATGGACTCCAACTCCCATCAGCCCCAGCCAACATGGTCGGCGGCTACAGATGAGGGGAGTTGTAGCCTAGCAGGACCTGGAGGGCTACAGGTCTCCCATCCCTGATTCATGAAAACGTGAGGCAAGTTTGCTGCTTGTTAAGGTTTCAGGTTGGTTTGAGCTGATTTAGCGCACAGTCCTGAGTGGGGATGAGCAAAGCAGTGGTTCGCTTGCCACTTCCAAAGGCCTACTGCTGCCTTTTCCCTTCTCTTCGCACGGAGCTTTGGTTTCTTTAATCTCCCCTTCCCAATTTGGTTCCCATGGGGGAGAAATGAGCTTAAAAGAAAACACCGTTAAATGCAGCAGAATTGTCCAAAAACAGTTGGGGTTTGCCATCTCCTCGGGTGAGAGAGGAAAGAAGGAATCCATTGCTTATTCTGAACATGCAATGTGAGCTGTTGGGTCCTGACTCGTGAGTTATTCTTGGAATCCTGTTTAAATAATAATATATGTATATATATATTTAATACTGTAAACAAACAAAAGCACCTGTTGGAAATGCAAATGGCGAAGAGTACGTTCCCTCCAGGATGGAGAGGCTGACCTCCAACAACAGCATTTGCCCTTTTTTGTGAAGAAACTAAGAATTTAAATGCAGTTCTGAGGGACAGAAGCGGGATCTCTTTCCCCATTGCTGTATTCCCCCTGCCTTCCCCCCTCCCCTTGCCCCAGTCCATTCCTGCATGCCTACGGTGACTCAGCATCCCACGGTGACTCAGCAAAGAACCAAAACTCCAGGAAGTTGCACTGTATGGCATAGGGTTATTTTTTTTATGAACTGGTGACAGAAAAGCACCTGTCCAAGATTCTTGTTTCCTTCCAGGTGAGGGTCACCTGGTTGGCTGGGTGCCCTGCCAAGCTCCTCCTTGCTGCCACCTAGTGGAGAGAGTAATCACCACCTTAAAGCCCCAAAATGATATTTTGCCCGCCAGATGTGTTGGGACTAAAGCTCCCCAATGCAATTTAAGGTAGTCTTTGGGGAGAAAAAGAGCTGATCACAACAATTGTTCATAAAACTATCCAGTAAAAAAACTTTAAAAACGTCAGAGACTGACTAACCGTTGCAGTTTTGATACCAATAAGAGCCAAAAAATCAAGCATCTACAAAATTAAATCTTGACCCCAACAAAAACTCCTTGGGCTAAGAACTTTGCTTCATGATGAGAACAGAAATCACACAGCGGCAGCGGGAGGCCCCATTAGCTAAAGTGGTACCTCAGGTTAAGAACAGTTTCAGGTTAAGAACGGACCTCCAGAACGAATTAAGTTCTTAACCCGAGGTACCACTGTACCCTAATATTGGGAAGAGGTTTTGTTTTTACCAGGTGGCTTGGTGTTTCGCGTTTCAACCTTTTCAGGACCTCTGAAGGGCAGCTACCAATCTGTTAAAGTGGCCGCCTTGAGGGATGGTTCAATTCACCGGGTCTCTCCTTGCTCTCTTCCTCTGCAGGTGATTGAGGAATTCTACAACTACACGTGGTACAACCGCTATGGGGAGTACATCAGCCGCGGCACCCTCACCACACTCTGGTCCCTCTCGGTGTCCATCTTCTCGGTGGGCGGAATGATTGGGTCGTTCTCGGTGGGGCTGTTCGTCAACCGCTTTGGACGGTGAGCGCTGAGCTTTTTTGGCTTTCCGCGGTTAAGGGCCCTAGTTCGGTGCTAGAACACCTGCTTTCTGTGCAGAGGTTGCCAGGTTCAACTCCCAAGGGCATTTTTCCAGGTAGGTCTGGGGGAGAGTCTTGCCCAGAATTCTGGAGAAGCCAGTCTGTGCAGGAGATACTCAGCGTGAGGGGCCAATGGTATGGCTCAGTATTAGACAGCTCCTTATGTTCCTGGGTTGTTCCGTCAGTGCTGTTTCAACACCCCCTCATCCTTTTTCTGGAGCAAACACCAATCCAGACCTCCTTCAACCATTCCTCATAAGGCTTGGTTTCCAGAACCCTGATCATCTGGGTCTCCTTCCTCTGCACACCTTCCAGCTTGTCAATATCCTTCTTAAATTGTGCTGCCCAGAACTGGACACAGGGCTCCAGGTGGGGTCTGGCCACGGCAGGGTGGATTTGATTTAAATCACTAGTCCGTAAGACTTGATTTGAATCATTTATTTTTTTTAACAGAAAGATTCATTCTTGCTGGTATAACCTTAATATTGACAACCAGATGAAGGTTTTGGTTTTGGAATAATAAATTTTCAGAGTGGTTTTTACAGTTACATAAAGAATTACTGATTTGGTTATACTATTAGAAATGCATAGACAGATAATTATGAAATTATTGTGAGGTTTAATAAATTAACTGTTTATATTTGGACAACTTTTCTGCTGTACTTCATTGGAAGGAGAAAAATAATTATTTCCTTAATAAAAATTTAAACAATTTATTTAACTAAAACAATAACATTATGGCATATGTATCCATGTTTGTTAACTGATGTGGTTAAACAATTAAACTAAGAGTTTTAGCACACATGACAAATCCTTATTTCCTGATGAATAGCCTTTGGACTATAATGTAACTTAAACAGAAAGCTATCTTTAGAAAGATTTTTCCTCCAAAAGTGTTTTATTTTAAAAATTCAATTTAAATAAAAAAATCTGATTTTTTTTTTAAAAATTGATTTTTATCCACCCTGGGCCAAGGTGGAATAGAACAGTACTGTCGCTTTCCTTGAGCTGGACACTCTACTTCTACGGATGCCCCCACTTAGCCCAACCTTTTTCCTCCTGCAGGCGGAATTCTATGCTGATGTCCAACAGCCTTGCCTTCCTGGCTGCAGCGCTAATGGGTTTCTCGAAGATAGCCAGCTCCTTTGAGATGTTGGTCCTCGGTCGCTTCGTCATTGGGGTGTATTCTGGCCTCACCACAGGCTTCGTGCCCATGTACGTGGGGGAGGTGTCGCCCACGTCCCTTCGGGGGGCTCTGGGGACGCTTCACCAGCTGGGCATCGTCGTAGGCATCCTCATAGCGCAGGTGAAGTGGGCTATCGGTGGCTCCCTCTGCTGGGGGATGGGAAACGGTGCACCTGCAAAAGGGGTTGATGGGGGCAAATGGTTTTTCTGGGATGATGGGAAACTGGTTCTTTTTGAGGGTGATAATTATCCTGTGCAAAAAGTCATTGCCTCCTGGGCTCCCCTTAAATGCATGCATACCTGCCCACTTGACTGAATGAGGTGAAACCAGTGTTTGAAACTCCCATTGTTCTAGGCGCATTTTGTGACGGAATTTCATTAGCACAAGCAGCTTCCGAGCTCTGGGTTCAGTACTGCGCCTAAGATTTCAGATTAAAATTGCAGAGGGGAAGGAAAGGAGGACCTTTTTCTGCCTCTCCACTTCCAGCTACTCTCTGCAGACTGGAGAAGAGACCCTCTTATGAATATTAGGGGGGTGGGCAGGGGAAAGACTAAACCATGTGAAAAATGAACATAATATTTTAGCTGCAGTTCATTCATTTTCAGCTTTGTATTCTTGTTATAGAAATGTGTGCCTAGACATTCCATTGTTGTGTCCATAACCTAGGTTTAAGGTGCCATTTAGCTCCTAGTTTTCATATCTCAGTTTCTAACACTGGGTGAAACCTCTGATTTCAGTTTGGAGAAGGAACGTGCTTTATCTATCAGAGTTTTTGTTGTCCAAAAAACCAGAGTCCCAGCTACACAAATCTCCCAGGGACGGGTGTGGTGATGCTTTGCACTGGGCCAAGCAATTACGATGCACAGAGGCTGCCTGCTTCAGTTCCAAGTATAAATGTCAAAGGGGAAGGCAATAAAAATGGGACAGTTTAGCATACAACTTCCGCATGTTGATTTGTAACACATGGATGCAAATTAAAGCTGAGTTTCAGAGGGAAAGTTCCTCTGTAAGCAATGTGTGTGTGTGTGTGTGTGTGTGTCTCCCCTCACACGTTTGTAGGTATACTTTATTGGAGTAGCTGCAAGGCATAGTAAATGTCAAAAGTTTGGCAACGGTTGTGATCACTGCAGCCAGATTAGTCAGCGCAAGACATTAAAAGTCAGATAAAGGAGTTGACCATCCTACAGTGTTGAAAAAACACTACCACCCATATGGGCTATAGCACTTGCATATTATGAAAGAGATATTGAAGGATGTGCACTGAACATGTTGGCTGAAGAATGGAGTCTGTTAATTATGGGAATGTATTCAGCCTTCTCTACTTTCATTCCTATAATCTGACATTCTGCTTAAAGAAGAACAATAAGCAAAGACCCCCAATAAATATACGCAGTGGATAAACTATGATTGACTTCTTGTAAATGGATGTATGACTTTATGAAACCGTGTTTACATGTGTAGATGAAATATTGTGGGTTGTTCCTAGCGCTGGTCCAATCCAGGACAGACCCCGTGAAATGGACACGGTCAAATTAGGTCCATTAATTTCATTGGGGCTTACTCCGAGTAGAATTCGGGTGGATACAACCCTCTAGTGTGTGTTTTATTTGCAACTATTTTGGGGTGTACCCAGCTCAGCTTTGTTCAGAGTAAGCCCATTGAAATGAATGGACCTGTCTTTTAATTTCAATGGTCTGCTCTGTGTAGGAGGCGCATTGGCTAGAACCCAATATTTTTTGCAAGAATTTTTTCTTAAGTGGGGAGTCAGGACAGGAGATCTGAGGCCTGGTACAAAAGACGGTGTGTGTGTGTGTGTGAGAGAGAGAGAGAGAGTGCTTGTGTCAGCTAACCCATAACAACACCCTAAGAGATCCAGGCAAATGTAGAACTCTCAAACACTGTTACCCCTCCGAGATTCAGAGTTCCCAGATTAAACCTGCCTCCTCTTCCCTACTATGTCAGGCAGCCCTGTTTAGGGAAGCTTTTAATATTGGATGAATTATTGATTTTAATATTCTGCTGGAAGCCGTCCAGAGTTGCTGGGAAAACCCAGCCAGATGGGCGGGGTATAAATTATTATTATGTCATTCTCTACAGGTGTTCGGCATGGATCTGATCATGGGGAGCGATAGCCTGTGGCCGCTCTTGCTGGGGTTCATCTTTGTTCCTGCCTTGGCGCAATGCATCCTGCTGCCCTTTGCCCCAGAGAGTCCCCGCTTCCTTCTTATCAACCGCAATGAGGAGAACAAAGCCAAGAGTGGTGAGCAGCCGCCTCCTTGCGAAAGAGGCCTTTAGAGTGGGGCCTGCACATGTTCAGTGCCCATGGAGGCATGTGGCACAGTGGTAGCATGCTTCTGGGTGGAGCTATGTGACTGAGGTCATGTGCTGTCTTATCCACTGCCCTGGGATCCCTCGAGATGAAGGGTAGTTTAGAAATGTCACAAGTAAATAAAATAGTTGCTGCAAACACTGTGCGATTGAAAAGAGAAGAAAACACAGGGCTAGTGCACATTTAATGTGTAGCTTACTATGTGTATCTATTAAAGGTGTAAGAGCCCTCTTTTATTCTTTCTTCCTTACTTCACCTGCAAGTCATGAGTGCATCTCACCTGATTCCTCCCTCATTTCTCTTCAGTCCTGAAGAAGCTCCGAGGGACGACCGACGTCAGCAGCGACCTCCAGGAAATGAAGGAGGAGAGCCGGCAGATGATGCAGGAGAAGAAAGTCACCATCCCGGAGCTTTTCCGCTCGCCCATGTACCGCCAGCCCATCCTCATCGCCGTGGTCTTGCAGCTTTCCCAGCAGCTCTCTGGGATCAATGCGGTAAGTGGCTGCAGAGGAGCGGAGGAGCTGGTGGTTGGTTCGAGGATGAAGAGGCTCTGTGAGTGGTCTGCTGACGCAACACCATTCGTGGCTAGGAATCTTCTCTCTTTGCCCCTTTCCTCCTATACCAGGGCTAGTTGCTGATTAAATCAATCCTATATGCATTACGGTGAGGACTAGAATCTTGTTTTATTTTTAGAGAAAGGCCATAGCTCAGTAGCAGAACACTTGGTTTGCTTTCAATCCCCAGTGGCATACCAGGCAATGCTGAGCTAATCTGATGTTCTAACTTGGTATAAGGTAGCTTCCCGTGCCCCGCGATGCTGGATTCTGGGCACTGGTCCTGTGCAGGTCACCTCTTTACATTTCTTCTTTCTTTTCCCCAGGTATTCTACTATTCAACCAGCATCTTTGAAAAATCTGGGGTGCAGCAGCCCGTCTATGCTACCATCGGGTCTGGAGTTGTAAACACGGCCTTCACGGTGGTCTCGGTAAGTGCCTTCCTTTGCTGCTGGCAGAAGGGGGGTGCTCCAAATATAGTGGCAGGGGGCATCCTTATGCCAGGGGCTATTTTAATACTGGAGCTCACTGGCGGCAATGGTGTCCCAAATATCTTGCAGTCTCTATCTGCAGTTGGCTGTATCCAAGTAAGTGCTACTCAGACCAGACCCATGTTAGTTGCATTCATTAACCCCTCCCAAATACAGTTCCCTAATATTTTTAAAGATAATGAGATTTGTGCAGGGTTCCTGGAGGCAGACACTGGGGGAAGTCCCTCTCTGTATGGGACCTCTGCTGTCCAAATTGAAATGGGTGGGTCTTGTGCTCCTATGCCAGGCATAGGCAAACACCAGCCCCCCAGATGTTTGGAGCTACAATTCCCATCATCCCTAGCTAACAGGACCAGTGGTCAGGAATGAAGAGAATTGTAGTCCCAAACATCTGGAGGGCCGGAGTTTGCCCGCTCCTGTCCTATGCTGTCGGAGGAATATGCCCCACTGTGTTTCTGCACGAGTCCTTGTTCTAGGTCTGTCTCTTCTGGAGTCATTCTGCCACTTTGCTGCAGGAGGAGTGACTCAAATGACTGACTCCAGCAGCAGAGACTGATCGGCAGGAGGATACAAGGGCTGTAGCTCAGTGGCAGAGCATCTGCCTGCTTTGCATGCAGATACAGTGGTACCTCGGGTTACAGACGCTTCAGGTTACATACGCTTCAAGTTACAGACTCCACTAACCCAGAAATAGTACCTCGGGTTAAGAACTTTGCTTCAGGGTGAGAAGAGAAATTATGTGGCGGCGCAACAGCAGCAGGAGGCCCCATTAGCTAAAGTGGTGCTTAAGGTTAAGAACGGACCTCCAGAACGAATTAAGTATGTAACCAGAGGTACCACTATAGAATCATAGAGTTGAAAGGGATCTAGTCCAACCCCTGCAGTGTAGGAGTCTTTTGCCCAACGTGGGGCTCGAAACCACAACCCAGAGATTGAGAGTCTCGTGCTCTTATCAATTGAGCTATCCCATCAATTGTTTAGTCCCCTGCAGCAGTTCCAGGTAGAGCTAGAATAAACTCCCCTCGTCTGACATGCTGGAGAGCTGCTGCCACTCAGCATAGACAGTATAGAGCTAGGTAGACCAGTGGTCTATGTTTTAAAACAACTTCTAAGTCATGCAGAAACACAACAAGCAGCTCCTCTATGAGTGGGTCCCTTGGGCTTCCCAGGAACTTCTAACTAAAGTTATTTCTCAGGACAGACTGCTCTGGGTAGAGCCCTTCTGGTTTATTCATCCTTCCAAAGAGTAACTCATTTATTTGTCTCCCTTTTGATAGCTGTTTGTGGTGGAGAGGGCCGGACGGCGGACTCTGCATCTCGTGGGCCTAGCCGGAATGGCAGGGTGCGCAGTCCTCATGACCATTGCTTTGGCGCTTCTGGTGAGTGGCATTTGATCAGAAGACAATGAAATAAGCTGAGAGTATACCTCCACCTCTTGGGGTTGAAATAACTGCAGAGAATCCTGGCCAATGCCCCAGCCCTTAACTACTTGGGACCAGTTTACCTGCGAGATTGTCTCCCCCCCATACATGCGCACTCTGCCGCTTCAGTCTGAGGAATTGGTGCTGCTATAGTTGCCAGATAATAGCCATTCTGTACTTGCAAGAAATCAACCTTATATTGTAGCAACACCTGGCTCTTTGGAACTCCTTTCCTATAGACACCAGGGTGGCGCCTTCAATGTACTCTTTACAGCACCTTCTAAATGCACTTTATTAAAGGAAAGCCTTTCCGGACAGATGTACATCTGTTTCTAGCTTGTTTTAATTATTTTTTGCATGTTTTAAGTCTCTGTTTTTATTGATTTTATGTTTTTTATTATTTTTGCAAACTGCATTGAGGTGTTACAATCAAGCGGTGTATAAATTTTATGGAGCAAATAAATAAGAAAAATAGGCTGGGTCCCTGGCTTAGTTTGCTTTCCTTCATCTACCACAGGGCTAGTCAACGTGGTGCCCTCCAGGAGTCGCTGGACTACAACTCCCATCACCTCTGACCACTGGCCATGCTGGTTGGGGCAGATGGGAGTTGGAAGCCAGACCAGATCTGGAGGGTGCTGCGTTTGCCACCCCTGGTCTGTAAGCATGCCCTTCAGAGCACTTTCTTTGCTACTACATTCAGGTAGCAGAGCTGCACACCAGATGGAGCAGCCTTAGCTCTGAAATGGGTGGTGAAAGAGGCCACTGGAAAAGCAGAGGAGCACCATTTTAAGTAATGTATACATTTTTAATTGCAGTAATGGAAGCCAGAAGGTGCTGTCTGCACACTTGGGGGAACGCTCTGAGGTTTTTTAGAAGTAAAAAATAAAATACATCCTTTTTAAAAAAATAAAATTTAGGGCAGCACGAAACAGCTCAATGAGGATAAGCTTACGTGTGGTCAGTATACAGAAATATTTGATTTGGGGCTTGGTTTCCCTGTGATGCTCCCCGTATGACTTTAGGTTGGCCGCTCTCTCACTCACAGGCTCACGCGTCTCATGGGATAGAGGGTCAAATGTTGTTGTGGGCAATGAGGACCGACGCCCCTGTGTGTATTTGGCTCTGACTTGGTCTTGTTTTTCGACGCTAGGAGCAAATGGCCTGGATGTCTTACCTCAGCATCATTGCCATCTTTGGCTTTGTGGCGTTTTTCGAGATCGGCCCAGGCCCCATTCCGTGGTTCATCGTGGCGGAGCTCTTCAGCCAAGGCCCCCGGCCTGCAGCCTTCGCTGTGGCTGGCCTCTCGAACTGGACGTCAAACTTCATTGTGGGGATGAGCTTTCAGTACATTGAGGCAAGTTGATTTACTAGGCCAGTTTCACTCTGGGCAAGGCGGCCTTCCCCATAGATTCTGGCTTCAGTCCCTTGAGTCAAGGGGTGGGTGTTTCTTTACAAAGCACCTCCTAATGGTCAACTTACATTCATATTGCACTGCAATGTTATTAGGGCAATATCCACACCACACATTTAAAACACTACAATACTTTAGTCATGGCGTCCCCCAAAGAATTCTGGGAGCTGTAGTTTGTCGCGTTGGTTGTAGCTCTGTGAGGGAACTGCAGCTACTATTCCCAGAATTCCCTGTGACGAGGGATGGATGGTTAAACAACCCTGGAGAATTGTAGCTCTCTGAGAGAAATAGGGGTCTTCAAACTCAGCACCCTTAATAAACTGCAGCTCCCAGAATCCTTTGGGGGAACCCATGGCTGTTTAAAGTACAGTGGTGCCTCGCAAGACGAAAAGAATCCGTTCCGCGATTCTCTTCGTCTAGCGGTTTTTTCGTCTTGCGAAGCAAGCCCATTGACAGCCTAGTGGATTAGCGCTACAGCGGTCTAGCGGCTTTCCGTGATCAGCTGTTAAGCGGGTTTTTCAGCGGAACAGCTGATAGGCGGCTTAGGAAAAGGGGGGGAGCGAAAAAAAACCCGCGGGGACGCGCAAGATTTTTTCGTCTTGCGAAGCAACCCCATAGGGAAATTCGTTTTGCGAAGCGCCTCCAAAACGGAAAACCCTTTCGTCTAGCGGGTTTTCCGTCTTGCGAGGCGTTCGTCTTGCGGGGCACCACTGTACACTTAATTTGCAGACCTTTCAGGCAAAACAGGAGGATGCTCAGGACCCTTAAATGATGAGAAAAGTATGAAAGAGAAGCATTCGTCAATGAACTCTTACAATTGCTGGTTTAAATTGTTTTTTAAATTCTTTTTGTTAACCACTTTGAGGTTTTCTACAATCAAGCAGTGTATCCATTTTGTGAAATAAAATAAATTATGAAATAAAATAGGGAGTGAAATTGCCGGGGCGGGGTATAAGGTTGGAAAACACAACAGGAACATAGGAAGCTGCCTTTACACTGAATCAGACCATCGGTCCAACTAGCTCATTATTGCCTACACTGACTGGCAGCAGTCCCAAACTACAGCCCCAAACTGATAGGGCAGATCCAGCAATATGAAACACGCCCCTTCTCTTTCCCTGCAGGAAGTCTGCGGTCCTTATGTCTTCATCATCTTCATGGTGCTCCTGATCCTTTTCTTCATCTTCACCTACTTCAAGGTTCCCGAGACAAAGGGCCGCACCTTTGATGAGATTGCCTCCGGCTTCCGCCAAGGGGGCGGTGGGCAGAGCGACAACAAGACGCCGGATGAATTTCACAGCTTGGGCGCAGACTCCCAAGTCTAAGCCCCGAAGCCCCGACCGGCTCCTCCCTTCGCTTCACTTCCTTTGCTGCCTGTTCTTGACGCTTGTAAACAGAAGCCAGGCTCATGGCGAAGCAGGCGCCGAGGCCTCCTTTTCAGGGCTGCCGCCTGGTTTCCAGGCGATGAACTGACGCCCAGCCCTAGGAACGGTTAGCTGGTTTTTCACGTCCAGGATTTCAATGCTGACAATGTTCGGAAGCCGCGGCTGTGGTTGAGGCCAAGCCTCTTCCGTGGGGCAGCAGTAAGTCCTTCCAGTGACCAGGCCCTCACTTTTATTTTTAGAAGGAAAAAAAAGAACAGCAGGAACACACACACACACACACACACACACAGACACACACACTTCCAAGTTTGCAATAACAGAAGCAGCCCATTTTAATCCAAAGACAACTGTTCCGATTCTGATTTTAATGAGACACTTAAAAAAATTTGAAGGGGTGTGGGGAGACTGTAGGACTGATCCATGATGACAAAAGAATTTCCTGCTGGGTTGGGCCCTGAAACGATTGAGGTTGCTTCTTTTATCCTTCCCATAAGGCTGTTACAAAAAGGAGGTTTAATATTTTCTTAAAAGGTCAGTGATTGAGGACCCTTACCCTTTAACACCCACATCTAATTTGCCTCTCTGTCGGTTACCCTTCCTCAACAGGAGGAGAGAGGTGGCTGCAGCCAGAGGGGAAGCTGAGAGAAGTGAGTCAGTTTAGGAAAAATTTAATCGTTTTTTTGGCTTGGTGGAGCAGAGGCCCTAAAAGGCTCAGGCCCAGGAGCTGACTCTCGCAGGGCCATGCCCCTTTCTGACCCTGCAGTGTGATAGCGTCTTTTGCTTGTTTGGCTGGGGAGAGGCATCCGTATACATATACATATATGTGTGTGTATCCACCTCTGATTTTGCATGTCTGAAAGGTAAACTACAAAGAGGAATGTTTATTGCTCTGCCCACTTTTGCCTCTGGTTGCATCCAGAATGTGGCCCTCAGCCTGGAAGTTTCCCCACTGTTGCCCTAAAGCTATCATGCAGCCATTTGTTCCCTCTTTAAAATTGTAGATGGGGGGAGGGCTAGACCCTTGAGGCCATTATGTCATGGTGAGGGTATTTTCACCTGTCCTGGCTTGCTCCACATAGCTTAGCTTTTAGTGGACAACCACATGTTGGGATGGGAGGAAACAAAGCAGACATAACCCAAGGTTTCCTTGTTCAGCCCTAACGCCCTCTCTCCTTACTGCTTCCCCACCCTATGAGGAGAGTCCAGCTGGATCAGGCCCAAAGGTCTATCTGATCATTAAATACCCTGTATTCAAATGGTGACAAATGAGCTGCCTCTACTGAGGTCACAAGGGGAGGGCGTGAAGTTGACAAGCACCCCGCTTGCTTTTTGCCCACCTCTGCTGTTCAAAGGTAGACTGCTCCTGAAGATGGAGGTTCCACTAACCAGTAGCCATGGAAACAGAAGCCTGGCGCTGGAAAGACCTCTCATCTAAATTCCTTTTAGAGCCCTCTAAGCCAGCCGGTGGCCACGGCTGTTCCTTCTGCCAGCAAATTCCAGACATTTAATGACATGCGGTGTGACAAATGCCTTGGAAATGGGGGCAGGAGAGGAATCCAAAAGAACACCCTGAACCTCACATATTGATCTTTTACCAAAAGGCTCCATAAAGACACAGTTCTATTGTGTCTGCTGCAGAGGGCCTCTGGCAAGCTCCTCTCCTCTCCCTTAGCACCCTGGACTCACTGAAATGACAGAGACTCAGTGAAAAATGGCTGCACACATTTCCTGCTTACTGTGTATAGACTGGAAAATATTTATATTATATATATATATATGTATGTATTTTATTTTGTTCCACCATGTTAATAGAGCACTAAGTTATAGTGTGGTTTCAGATGGACAAGCAACTTTACTGTAAATAAATATATGATAAAACAGATCTTAGTTGCTCTAGCAAGAGTTGTATTTAACTAAGATGACTGTTCGTTTGTTTGTATAGATAAAATTAATATGCACTGTAGTGGCATCTGAATGCACTGACATTTTAGACCTTCCTCCATATAGTCAACTACCCCAAGCCCTTAAAGGACCCTGAGCAAGTGTGTTTTTTGGATAGAAGCTCTTGGCAGGTTTGCAAAAAAATAAAAGAGAGAAAATGGACACACAGCTATTTAAAAATAAGTATTTTTAAAATTTATTTTTCTGTTTTTAAAATCAAGACACGACCACACTTGGAAAAAAAGGACAATATGTTTTTAGGAATTGCAAAGAAAATGAAATGTTAACTTTTTGCATTTGCTGTGTATGGTGTGATGTCAGAATGAACTCCTTTCTAAAGAGCCAATGGTTAAGGGGTGGGAGAGTAAAGAGAAGAAAAAAAGACACACAGAAAGGAGAACCTTGTATGGACAGAATAAATGAAATGAGCGTTTGAGAACCCTGGACTGTGTCATGTTGTTTCATTTCAGCCCTTGCAGGAAATCCTGTGCCTTGAGAGGGAGGGGTCAGCCTGGGCTTAGGGGGGTCCTCTGAAGGAATCTCCTGCCTGCTCACCTTGAGGGTTGGAGGCCACCCCTCCATTGGCCCTCTACTTTCTTCCCTGAGGGAATTCTCAGTGAGCTGCTATAATAAATCTGGAGCATCATTCCCTCCCACAGCAAGTGCATGCGGGTCTCATTCCTTCCTACATCCTGTTGCTCCTGGGCTACCCAGAGCAATCATGGCTTAGCATATTGCCTGAGCTTGGGCTCTGGAGTTTGCCTTGCTCTAGCCAAACCATGCCCCATATAGACATGGTGCAACTGTACGTTCATATGCACAGAGTATTTTTAAAAAAACACACCAATGTGGTGGTTAATTTTCACAGCTTTAAGTTTTGTGCAGCTGGGTGATTTGGGACAGCAGTGAGGGCAGAGAGCCCCCTAGATACAGTTAAATGCCATGCTTTGCTTTCAGCTTCAGCAGCTCACCTTTGGAGGGTGTGTGTGTGAGTTTTTATCTTCCATTTGGCTGAGGAATCTGAAACAACTGGCTCTGCAAAGGATGTCTGGGTCCTGCCTGCTCTCTGCCCAAGGCATATTTATCATCGTCTGGATTTTGTTACTCAGCTGGTGGGGGGCTCAGATGGGAAGATAAGTGGCCTCTGGCAATTGGAAAGAAATGGACTGGAGGTTCATCTGCTCCTCTCCAGGTTGAAGAATATAATCTACAGATATATCTAAGAAGTGCCAATTTAATTAAAACGAAGTAGAAACAGGAAAGGATGATTAGCGACTGGCATCTAATGTTCATCTGGGAAGCCAGGCCTGAGGGTGGCAGTGGTGGGTCTATTTTGCATAGATTGGTTTGGATTTCAACAATTTAACCAATTGGTGAAGTGATTCACTTGGTTCATACTTGGGCAGCTTCTTCATAACTTGCAGAAGTTTCATCACAAGTTCATGAGCCTGAGAGTGACAAGAGGAAGAGAAGGAAGGAAAGAACATGCAACATTATTCCTTAGCAATTGTTAAAAAGGATACTTTCTTTTAAATGCCTGATTCCTATTAGCCCTGCCCTGGCTCCAGTTAACATAATATTCCTTTCCTCACACAATCTCTGTTGTTGGATGATCATCAATTGCTTCTTTAAATAGGTAAGCTGGGCATGCAACAAAATGTTGCATCACAAAGCACTCCTGTCTGTTTCTCCAGCAATGCCCCTGGGAACCACATTGTGTCATAATGTAACATCATTCCCATTGGGCCACTTGGGGGAAGAAGAAGGGAGGGAACTCTGCTGCTGTTTCAAGTGGCAATGGGTAGTTTAGCGAAGTATGTTCATTAAAGAAAAGGAAGCAGGCAAAAGGCCTTGGAGCAGATCAATTCAGCATCCCATTTCTCACAGCAGTTATCAAAATGCCTACAAGAAGCCCACAAGTAAGACCCTCTCCTGCTCATGACTCCGTACAACTGACACTCAGAGGCATATTGCTTCCACCACTGGAGGAAGAACATAGCCATTGATACACTGTGGCCAGTAGCCACCAATAGCCTTATCCTCCATGGATTTGTCTAGCTCTCTCTTAAAGCCATCCAAGTTGTTGGCCATCGCTAGTTCTTACAGGGCATTTTCCATAGCTATGCATTGTGTGAAGAACTAATTTCTTTGTCTTGAATCTTCCAACATTCAGCTTCATTAGATGTCTCAAGTTCTAGTGTTATGGGACAGGGAGAAAACATCTCTCCAACCACACAAATGCATCATTTTATACTCTCTCCTTTTTTCCACAATGAAAAGCCCTTTTCTCAGGAGCAACTCTGCCAGCCCTTGGATCATTTCATTTCCTCTTTTAGGTCCCTCTTCCAGGTCTACAATGTCATGCTTGAGGTGTGGCACTGAGAAACAACCTTCTAAGTGTGGTCTCCCCATCTATTCGTACAAAGGTCACTACAATACTGGCAGTTCTATTTCCAATTCCTTTCCCAATGATGTCCAACAAGGCATTTCCCTCTGTAGCCTCCTTTGAACATATTAAGCGCTGGGGGGGAAACCACACACACACACACCCAAAATTAATCAGCTCCGAGTATCATTCTACGTTGGGCACCACATCTGCCTCTTTAATTTGTCAAGAGGATAAGTTTCAGAAGAAATGTTTGATCCAAAACTAGGAAAGAGCAGACCATGCTGCACTAGGTGGGCAAATAATCTGACATGGTATAAACTCTAGGTTTCAAGGGGCCAAGCACAAACTGGTCAGGGGGCAGCAACAACTCAAGCAGCTGGGTCTAGCCCCCATTTTAATTTCCCATGCTGCACTCTGTTCGGAATGCTGGGCCAGAGCGAGCGGGGGGGGGGGGACTACACAAAGACCAGAGCAAACATTGCTGGTAGGCCCTGGCAGGATGCAATTGCTTAGGGATGCCGGGTGATGACACTGGTCTGGGATATGTGATGTATTTCAACCCAAACAGACAGCATTGTCAACTTGCCTTTGGCACATCCAGGATCAAGTAATGAAACATGGCCAGGGTATGGAGGTTCTTGGCTATTTGAGCCAGCTGAGGTCGCGGAGACTGCTCTCGGATCTCTAAGATGGCGCTCAGCATCTGTTTTGCTTCAGCTCGCTGCTTTGCATCTGTAAGGGAGAAAGGGAACTCCATGAAGGAGGATCTACTGCAGTCAAGAGAGCACGGTCCATCTCTGGGCCTGGCTGGCCTGGCTGACCTGTTTAGGCAAGAGCCTTACCAAACCGAGCTGAAGGGGACCTTTCTCTTTTTAGCACAATGGATCAGGCTGTTATCTCATCCAGCCCTTGTAGGCAAAGTTTCCATGCACCTGTCAAGACCGCTTACTTGCCAATCATTAGGACATCAGGTGACTTTTGAAAAGCCCCATTTTGTACACTGCTTTGAGAAGGTTTTGCAGGGCATTACCAACTGCTGGTTGACGGTGCCTGCAAACACTGTTTTGGCTGAGCTCAGTCTTCACCCTCTGTGCCTGATGTCGTATACGATGGTGTCATATATGACACCAGGTGCAGGGCAGGTGAGTGTGACATGGCCAAAATATCCATGTGAGCCTGGAGAGCCTAAAAAGCCCCGTGGGATGAAGGCTCCTCACCCCTGACCTAAGAGAAAACAAAATACAGATATGTGGCAAAAAGAGGTGCCTCATATGGTTGACTGAATCTGCACCCACTTGCGGATGTTATAATAGCTCAGAAAAGGAATGGGGAGGAATATTATTTCTTTTTCAGAAGAAGTAGCCATGTGCCACAGTTAGCAGGCTCAGAAGAGGCATCTCTCTGCCCTGCCCCCACCTAACTCTCTGGCAGGAGGAGGGAAGCAGCCTGAATTTTAAACCACCCCATTTTCTTTGGATGGGGAGAAGCGGAAGCCATCTGAAAGAGCAGAAGTTACCAAGGACTTCTTCTGTAGTCTCCTCTTCTTCCGCAAGCATATCAAGTTCTGCCGGAGTCATAAGCGTGTGGTACTGGAGGCCGATGAAGTGGCTGAAATGGTGGTGCCAAATATTGGTCACCTGATGATAAGAGGGCTCATTAAGCAAGGAAGAAAAGGGTGTGGTGATCCCTGTCCCCTTAACGTCCACTGTATGTTGGGGCCACCTTTGAACAATTTCTTGGAACTGATCCAGAATATAGCTGCTATATCCCCCCACCTCCGCTACCAACAATGCACAGCTGGCTGTGTGTGCGCGCGCGAGGCACACTTGAGAAAAATAACACTTTTCCATGGGGATATGACACAGAGGGGAGATGGAACCTGAGATGAGGCTGCCGCGTTCAGCATCACCTCTACTTCCAACCCAGCCGTCTCAAGCCGACTGACCTCAGTGTACAGGGAATCGGCAATGTCCATTCTGTTCTGACGGAAGAAGACATTGGCCATGTGGAAGTATCCCCCCGAGGCGGCCATGTGGTTCGTTCCAAAGGCACAAGAGGAAAAGTAAATCTGAAATGGGATAAATGTATTTATTTATTTCAGCTATCGGTACACCACTGAAATCGCCAAAGTTTCTAAGGGCTCTACAATAAGATTATTAAAAACATACAATGGATAAAATCAACTAAAATTGTTTTTTTTTTTTAAAAAAAAAAACCCAACCACCAACAGAAGCAGCTTTGTGTAGCCATTTGGGGGGCCACATAGGTCCACCTTGCACTTTAGCAGAGGCTTACGTCATTAGCTAGGTGGTACAAAGAGTCCTCAAAGTTCCCTTTGGCAGCGTGAAGGAGGCCCAGGTTGCGATGAAAGTCAGACTGAATGGCGTTGCTGCAGTGGGAATTCTTGAGGATAATCCACTGGGCTTGTGAGAGGTACTCCTCTGCTTGGGTAAGGTGCCCGAGGCCTAGCAGGAAGGAGAGAAGCCAAGAAAGATTCAGCAATCTGTGGTGGTCTGTGTTTGTAGTGCAAACAGTATCCTGATCAAGATCTCGGAAAACCCTGAGACATCTTGAGAGAGCACCCCAGAGCCTGTGAACTGAGCAGGACTTGCCTGGTAAGCAAGGCAGAGAGCTTAAAAGCTCTTCCTGCACCAGGAAAAAAGAGCTTTTGCTGATGCGAAAAAGAGCTTTTAAGATCTGCACCTTGTCTGCATTTAATTTGTGCAATTTCAACCAGGAGGCCTTCAACTGCGCACGATTGATGCCGCACAACTTATACATGTGCAAGTTGTGATCATACTGTATATATCTGCTCTCTGCATTGCTTTGGGGGGCAAAGCCCACTCAGCGCAGGCAACAGAAAGGTAAGGATGCTCACGTGGGAGTGGTTCCAAGGGGGCAGTTTGAGTATACACGTTTTCGCATATACACCCCATCCCCAAAACGTAATCCCTGCGCAAGACACGATTACGTTTTTAAAAAAGAGACCATTGTCCCTATCTAGAAATTGACACAGAACTACTTCAGCACAGCTCCAGCCAAACTCACCCAGACCTGCCTCAGCTAAAATGAGGTACGCTGGCACCAGTTCCACAGCATTTGAACTGTGTACACTGATGTTGAACTTCAGCGAATGCAACGCAGCTGGAATGGCATCTTCGTGTTTGCCTTCAAGAAGAAAATTCTGAGCGACTGCCTGGGTCAACTCGGCCAGGAATTTCTGTGGACAAGCATGGATTGTTAAGCCACTCTCAGGTACAGGTACAGGTACAGGTATACACACACACACACACACACACACACAGAGCTTTTATTATTGTTGTTTATTTCTGATTAGTAGTTTTGGTACTTGCGCTGTTCTAGCCACCCGTTTGCTTTGGGGCCTATTCTGACCTATAAAACCTGACACATCTCAGGACCCCAACACCTCAAGGATCACCTCTCCCCATATGAACTGAATGGGACCCTGCTGTCCATCCGTGAACCTACCGGACCTGGACCACTCCCTTACCTCTCTTCTTAACTTCTGCTCTCGCCCATGCTTCCTTTCTTCCTCCGAATTGTAAAAAGGTAACGTTGTACGCAAAGGGATGAGAAGTTGACATATTTTCTCATGGATGCTGACCCAATCGGCACTCTGGTGTTCTACATCGCTGAGAAAAGATGAGAGACATGGCTATTAGCAGCACAAATTGTGATGCGTGCATGAATTATAATTAATATTAGGTAATTTATATAGTGCTTCCTGCCAAAATAGGCTTTAAGCAGTTTACTAGTATAAAAAACAACTGTTTATTCATTTTATTTATTTTAAATTAATGGAATTGATAGTCTGCTTAATTGCAAAAACCTGTAAGTAGTATACATAAAATATTCTCTTAAAATTATCACTAAAACTCAGTTAAACACAAGCCTGTCATTAAAGTTGATTCATAAATGCTACATGACTCCTAGAACACTCTCATATAAAAATTAATCTTCATCCCTAAGGTGTTGGAGGGGATGTACAGAAATTGGATAAACTTCCACCTATGGTAGGGATGTACTAGAGTGCAATAATTTTAGGCAACAGCATTCAGAGAAATTGCTAAGATCCTAAACTGCCACATTATCCCAACTTCTCAGCTACCACTTTTATCTATATTTGTCAAGAGTAACAAAAAGCGCATCTTCTATAGTGGCTAGAATGACAATCACACAATTTTGGAAAAATTTAGACAGGGCCAATCTTACCACCTGGTACACTAAAGTGTCGGATATTACCCTATTTGAAAAAATAAACAATTTCTTTATTGTTCTGGTGTATATCCTGCATCTCTTTACATAACACTCAAGGTAGCTTCAGTTCCTTGGAGAAAAGGTGGGATATAAATTAATGAATAATATAATAGGGGGACGACGACGACGACATTCAGAGATAGAAATAACAAAAAATAGTGACCAGTTTAAAGCATCCCAATCAGTGACAGAGAGAATTTTTGCTTGCTTTTTATTTAATATATTTGTATTTATTTCTTACATTTATACTGCACCTTTTTTCCAACCAGGAATTCAAGGTGGTCTCCCTACCCTCATTTAATCCCCACAACAACCCTGTGGAGGAGTGGGGATTTGAGCACTGGTCTCTCTGCCACTCTAACCACTACACCACACAGTCTCTCTATATCAACTATATATCAACTATATATATATCTATATATCTATATATCTATATATCTATATATCTATATATCTATATATGTATTTATTCAAGGAGCAGAAATAATAACTGTGCATATATATAGTAAAACTGACAGTTTTATCCATATTTGGGTTTTATCATGCTTACAGTTTCCTTATTATCAACAAATATTTTATATTCTTTGTAAACCACTTGGAGGTTTTTTCTTTCTTTCCTTAAGTGATACATAAATCTTGTTAAAAAAATAAAACAAATAAAATATAGACAAAAAGCTTGCTCTGCTTATGGATCCATCCCCGTCATTCAAAATTGATTAAAGGGGTTGCTGGATAGACCTTTAAAAAGCCACACATCACCAGACCTAGCCCTTCCTTATTCCTGTCGGACTGGGACCTGGGAGAGACCAGGGTTCGCATCGCCGCTTGGTCGCCTTCAAGCTCACCTAGGCGACCCCTCAGCCTATAACCTACCTCACAGGATTGTCGTGGGGGATTAAAAAAGAGGGTGGGCAGAACCGTGTACGCCACCTTGAGAAAAAGGTGGCATGTAAATGCAAAATAACTAAATAAAGAAATAAGCCCACAGGAGGCGACTGCCCCTGAGGACGCCGCTCCATAGCATCTCCCCAGCTTCACCCTACGAATGCCTGCCTGCTTGCTGTGTCTACGGGCATAGGTGGGGGCAGGGAATTAGGGAGCGCAGCCCTGCTCACCAGTAGTAGGTGACAGCGCAGGATCCGCAGCGCAGCGTGGCCGGCCCGCGGCACAGTTCGCAGAAGAGCTTCTGCCCGCGAGGCAACGCGAGCGGCACCAGCTGCTGCGTCTGCATCGCTCCGACGCATCGGTTGCTAGGGGAGCCGTCGCTAAGGCGGCGGGCCGGACTTCCGACACGCTCCTTCTGCTTCCGGCACAACCAACCAATCCTGAAGCCTCAAGGGAGCGCCCATAGAGAAGGGGCGGCTAGAGCGACACCCGCAGCATGAACGCACCTCTCCCGGAAGCGGAAGTAGCGCAAACAGAAGCAGCTGAAACGCTCGCGGAGCCAGAGCAGCTCCTTCTCTGCCGACGCCGCCATGGCCGAGCAGGTGCCTCCGGTGTCTCCCGTGGAGGTCGAGGCGGAGCGACGAGTGCGGGCGTGGGCAGAGGCACAGCGGACGCGGGGCCGTCGCGTGGCGCTGGTGACGTCGGGCGGGACGCAGGTCCCGCTGGAGGCGCGAGCCGTCCGCTTCCTGGAGAACTTCAGCAGCGGGCGGCGCGGGGCGGCCTCGGCCGAGAGGCTGGTGCGCGCCGGCTACGGCGTCTGCTTCCTCTACCGCACACGGTCGGCTTTTCCCTGGGCGCGCGCCCTGCCGCTCAGCGGGCCCGCGCTCCTGGACGTTCTGCGCGTGCACGATGGTGACAGCGGCGGCGCAGGTGGGCAGCGCGTCCTGGTCGACTGCAGCGGCAGCGCGCTACCGGACCTCGTGCCCGCGCTGCTGGCCTACCACCGCGCCAAGGAGGAGGGCGCCCTCCTGGTCCTCGAATTCACCGGCCTGGTGGAGTACCTGGCGCTCCTGCGCGCTGCCGCCCGGGCCCTCGCACCGCTCGGTAAGCGGAGGTGGTGGGAGGTCGGAGGAAAGGAGGGCGTGGTGCCCGCGCCTGCTCGTCCACCTCAGTATTGCCGGCAGCAGTTTTCTCCTGGGTTCCAAGTGTGAGCCTTGGAGTTCCTGCCAGCAATGCTATGGTCGTTTTCTGCGGGTCAGGATCTGGAGCATGTTTGTTGGGTGGTGGGTAATATGGATCCAGGTTTGTGTATTGAAGCTTGCAGCTCTGGAGCCCAGTCCTGAACACATTTGCTCTGTTGTAGGACTGCTGATTCAGTGGGGCTTACACTCAAGTAAGCGTGCTCAGGACTGCAGTCTAGAACAATCATAAATTTGAATCAAAACAGACTAAGATAATAAGTTTAAATACATTCTGCCTCCCCCATGCCCGCTTTTATGGTTTAGGTTTTTTTACTTTTTAAAAATTTTCTATTAACATTAACACTCTGGAAACTAAATAAATTCAAAATAACTTAAAACCTTCCAGTCTAAAATTTTGCACATTCATGTGGAAATTGTTGTGGAGGTCTTTCAACTAGCACCACTTATGGTACCAATTTTTCTCACTTGCTTAATCCTCAACCAGGTTCCAGTGCCATGTTTTACTTGGCAGCAGCTGTGTCTGATTTCTACATCCCAGCTTCAGAGATGCCTGAGCATAAGATCCAGTCTACTGATGGACCTCTACAGGTGAGGTCAGCAGGTACTGGAATTTTGTTCCTGGAGACTTGTGGTCCATTAAGAGGTGTAGTGACTTTTCTTCAATTAAGCACTCCAGTTGTGATGTATAAGATTACTTTTATGTTGTCAGAGCAACAGGGGCTGCTGGGGAATCCACAAAAGTAGTGGCTAAAGGCCTGTAAATTAGACAGGCCTATATAGAGGCATTCCTTTGCCTTTGCTTTCTGCATGCATAGAAATAAAATAATATTTTCAGAGGGGAAGCATGCCTGCATTATCAGAGATGGATGCCTGATTCAGCAAGAAATCAGTGTCTATGTCAAACTGGTCCTAAGCTTAGTTTTCCCCTGCACAAACACTCACAGATTTTCCTAACAATATTTCTTCACATGTAAGCTACTTAACAACATATACATCAATATATTTGGCTACAGAGGCCTGTAGCCAAGCACCAGAATCCTGGATTGTAGTAAAAGATTGTTACTTTGCTCCACTTTTTATATTCCCCCTCTAGAAGCACTCATCAGCTTTTCCTCTGTTGCCCTGGGATGGATCTCTTACTTGGAAACTGGGGTGGACAGGGCAGTCTAGGCCCTGTTACTAGATCTGCTTGTGTGTCTGTTTGTCTGTACTGTACATGTGTTCATGGAATGATCACACTGGGACAAATGAGAAAACACAAATAAATACCAAACCCAAGGAACACCAATGTTTGTTTTCACAGAATAGCAGGCGGGAAGAAAACTGACTTTGTGGCCAGAACCACCAGTGCAGTTATAGAGTATGAAATGGTTCACTGATTTTTAAATTAGGACTGCTTATAAAGGCTGGGTTATTTGTTGTTCTCTCTGTGCTAACCCATCCCTTTCCCAAGCTCAGGCTATCACTGCATCAAGAGCATGTGTGCGTTAGGGCTAGGCGATATCAGTTTTTCAACTTCATAGTGTATCACCAGCTAAACATTGTGTTTTGGCTATATACTGCAAAGTTGAAAAAATGAGCTGCATTGGCTCTGCCTGTAAGTGCCTCCAGTGATCGCTGCTAGCAGAAGGACTCGGGAGCCGTGGCTGTTTCACCAGCAATGTACTGCTGAGTGAAACCGACTTCGTGGTCTGCTCCTCATACTGGTCCTGGGTGATATATCGCCCAGGCCTAGTGTGTGTGCATTATGCTGAACTTCTTTCTTAAGAACATAGAAGAGCACTGCTGGATCAAGTCACAAGGCCATTTAGTCCAGCATCCTATATCACAGTGGGCAACTGGCTGCCTGTAGAAAACTGTCAAGTAGGAGTTGAGCACAAGAGCACTCCCCTCCTGTGGTTTACATCAACTGGCATGCAGAATCATTACTGTCTCCAGCCGTGGCCATCTCCTCTGTGAATTTGTCTAACACTCCTTTCCTTGTTGCAGATCACAATGAAGATGGTGCCAAAGATGTTATCCCCTCTGGTTAAGGAATGGGCTCCAGAGGCATTTGTGATCTCATTCAAGCTGGAAACAAACCCTTCCATCCTGATTGACAAAGCAAAGCAGGCATTGGAGAAATACCGCCACCAGGTGGTGGTTGCCAACGTGCTGGACTCCCGGAGAACCTCCGTGATTGTGGTCACCAAGGACTTGGAGACTCAGTTGTCGCTTTCTGATGACGAAGTGGCCCAAGGCATGGAAATCGAAGAGAAGATTGTCAGCTATCTTGAGTCCCAGCACAGGGCTTTTATGGAGAAATGACTTCTCCTGAGTAAAAGTGACTTCTTTGATTCCTCAGAACAGAATAGACAAATGGTTAAGAGGTGAACCGAAGATGTTTTTATTAATGCTAAATCGTGTCAAAACTTTACTACAATGGTGTATAGGATCAAAAGGGTGAAATTCTGACATAATTTTGGCTATTTTTGCACAACACACGTTTGCTGCTTGTTAGAAATATATACCATATAAATCTAAACATTCCTAAGTCACGGCTTTTCTGAGTGTACCATCCCTATCTCCTGTTTTGTTTAGCCTTGTGTGATCAAACCTCAGGGAATGTTTGCATACTCTCTCCTTGCAAGCAAGGTTAAATGGCTACACCTTGACCATGATGACTTCTGGCCATTTCACTTGGTCACAGTCTGACCAGGACTGGCCCTGGTGCTGTTTGCATTGCCATATAAAGGTTCTTGCTAATACATAACCTTCTGGGTCTATGTTAAAATATTATATAGGGTTAGAGCAGGGCCGAGGTACCTTCCTTTTGCATTCCTGTCAGTGGTAAACTGTGTGCTGGCAGTGGCTGGGACAGAAGCCAGCCGTGGGCAGAGCCAGAAGTTGGCATGGTTTTTCTTTTCCACCCTGTGGGCTGCTGGGGAAGGAGCAGTTCACTCTTGCTGGAGGCCTGAGCTGATTGTGCATAGGGGCTTTTGAAATCAGGCTGTAGGACTGAATGAAACCCACCTCTGGCTTGGAGGTGTTCACCTTTGTGCCATGTGCCACTAATTTGGGTTCAGTTTTTTACTTCTGCTAAGGAGTAAAATACTGTGTATTCAGCTGTACTTTCCATGGTTTAAATTGATATACGGTGCCCCATGTACATCACAGTTGAGGGCACCATAAGCATTGAAAATGACAACAGCCATGTCATGTCGAGGCTATACAGTAATCTGAATTTCAATAGTTGGGGGTGACAAGATGATGGTGTGATGGGAGAGGAAGGAAGGAAATGATTATACTGAGGAGTTTTCCATTTGGGAATTAAGAACAGGGTTTGAGAGAGGTTGGTTTTGAGGATGGATTTGAAAGGCGGCAGTGATGTATGTAGTACCATTTTTTGCTAGCCTTCCCCAATTTGGTGCCTGTCAGGTGTTTTCTACTACAAATCCCATTAGCTTCACAAAGCATAATCTTACATACATTTATTTGGACTTTAATCAAATGGTCCGAGAGTAGGTTTCAAAAACACCGGAGTTAAGCCAGGTACAAATTATATTAAAATCATAAAATGAAATCACAAAACTAATCAGTGATGAAGGTAACAAAAGAGCAGCACAGAACATCAGTGCAGGAGCAATGCATGTCTCCACAGAAGTAAACCCCTTCAGCAGTGCTTCCTCCCAGGTCAGTAAAGGAATGTTGTGTCTGTCCATTTCCTGCCATGTGATTCCATGCTTCCTCAGTTCTTTCTATGTTCATTTATTTGAGTGCACAGCTCCACCAAAATGGTGTTGCATTTATTTTAAAGTCTATTTATATAAGAAGAATATGTGCTAGATGGTCTGAAAGGCAGCCTCCCCCATCTTCTGCACTATGGACCTTTTGGATAACAACTCCCATCAGCAACTCTTCAGTAGCCTGTGCTGCCTGAGGATGATGGGTTTTTAGCCGAAAATATTGAGGGCAACAGGCTGAAGAAGGCTGCTTCAAGGCCTGATGTATTTGTTCATGTTCAGATTCAGAACCAGGTAGATGACTAAAATTGTTCTTTAAATGTTTCAATCCTGGTGAAGTTAAATCTCTAATGTCTTTCAGTAAATGGGGATCGGGGTACACACATCCGTATGCCTCCATATGTAAAGTACAAAAGGAACTTTGCAATGGCATATATATGTTGAAAACAAGCACAGCGAGATTTCACAACAGCAGTAATAACAGATAACAGAGTACACAGGCATACAGGATCCAGATTCTGTCTCCTTGTGGGGATAGTTGACTGAGGAATGGATTGTATCCAACATTAGCCCTGCTCAGAGTGGGCCCATTGAAATGAATGAACATGACTAATTAGACCCCTTAATTCAATTGGGTTTACTCTGTCTAGGACTTAGTTGGAAACAACCCTCAGGAAACAACCTACCATAAGGTAGCAGTGCCAGGAGATGGAAGTATCTAGTTTGAGAAAATCTGGAGCATAGGTTTGTAATGCCAGTGAAAAGGTCACCCACAATTGGAATTAATGTTCTGATTTTTCAATGCCAGAAAATCAAGCAGCAATGTCACAAAAACTGGCAATGTCACAAAAACCTGGGTTTTGAGACTTCCTATTATTTCTCCACCCCACACACTAATCTTGACTGCCCACAAGGGACAGGGACATGGGTATGGACAAAGGTTGGCTCACAGTGGAGAGCAGCAGGTATCTCTATGCAGGCTGGTCTGATATCTCACTTTGAAGCTGGGTCCTGTGCATATTTATGCACAGGTAAGTTCCGCTGTTTCCAAAGCAGAGTTAGAAATGTATCTGTCTAAGCTGTGTGGCTGCAATCCTATACATACATTTTGGCATGTGTGGCAGATAGAATAAGAATCACACACATACATACATACATACATACATACATACCTTATGTGGGAATACTCCATTCCAGTTGTCTTTCATCCAAAAATGTATAGGATTTTCCTGTGATTATTTTGACCCCATATGCTGCAGTTCTGTGCTATCTTGCATTGGAGTTGATCCCAGCAACTCTTTGGGACTTAACATTTGAGTCAACATGCTTAAGGGTTGGTCGTATGTTTCAAAAGCGGAAATTGGCACCTACTTCTTAGCAGAAAGCTTCATACTTATGCATGTCTTTTACGTACAAATCCTAGTGAACTCTTTGAATTTACCCTGTTACCTTGCCACGAGTGCGTGACTACCATTCCTGCATGCTTACCTGGGAGTAAGCCCCATTGAATGCTGGGCAACTTAACTTCCAAATAAGCACAATTCCCACAGCAAACACAACCCTGTGAGCGTTTAGCAAGTCACATTACCTTTTACGGTCATTGCCTCTCAGCCTAATTTACCTCGCAGGGTTGTCGTGGAGGGGGGATTAAAGGAGATTGGGGAGAACTATTCACCATCTTAAACATCTTGCGGGGGGGGGGTGCGGGAAAATATGGGACATAAATGAAATAATAAACCCCTGTGGGTGCTTGCCTTAGGGAGAAAAGCAGCAAAGTTTACTTCCGAGTAACGCATGCAATGCAAGCGAAATGGGTTTTACCCGCGGTGGGGGCGGGGGCGTTGTCACATTGCCACGACTACATGCTCCGCGGGAGGGGGGCGCCCTTCTCCCCCCACTGCACTGAGGCTTATCCGGGAGGGTAGGCCTCGTTGCCATGGTGACCGCGGCCTAGCTTTGGGCTCGGGTAATCCGAACCGGCTCTGAACTGGCGCTGCCGAGCTCGCATGGAGGGAGCCCAGCCGGTGAGTACGGAAGGGGGTGGATGCGGCTCCTCCGGTAAAGGCAAAAGAAGGGCAGCCGGGAGTAGCGGGGAGCGGAGCGTGAGCTCTCTTCTTCCTTGCCCCGGCGAGGCTGTTGGTCGGGAGAGAAACAAAACACACTACAAGCGCCTCAGAAAAGAGCCGCGCGGCATTCCGCCGAGAAGCAGCGGCCACGGAAGCCCCCGGCGAACCTCCCCTTGTGCTGCTGTCTTCGCAGTGGCAGCGGGAGGTAGACTGTGCCTGGCCAGGGAAGGCTCAACAGTGAATTTGCCTGACAAGATACATATCTGCTGTAGATACATTTCTGCCCTTTTCGTAGAGTTGGAAGGGACCCAAAGTCACCCCAAAAACCCTTTGAAGTAGGTTGGGCCGTGAGAGAGGATGACCGGCCCAAGGCCACCCAGTGGCCGAATGGTGGGATTTGAATCCTGGTCTCCCAAGTCTTGCCCAAAATTTTTAACCACTACATCACACTGGCTAGATTAAAAAAAATCCCTGCTGGGTTAATGAAAACTGGAACAAGATCCCTCTACGCTGCCAAGTTTCTGTTTCGTGTAAATTTCTTCTAAAAGTGCACCTCTGAACTGCTGCACACACACACACACCCTGCCCTGCCCTGCCCTTGTTTTTCTTTTGTGTGAGATTCTTTAAAACAAAAAAGCCAACAACTTTATTTAAACAATTACAAAAAAAAAGTGATTCCTGGATCGGAATATCAAAAGTAAGTTTTGCATCATACATGCGTATTCAGGAAAAGGGTCCATCAAGACAACCTGATTTCCATCATCAGTGCATGTAGACAATTTTGTGCATCTGTTTCAAAAGTGTAAGAAATAAAGTCCCACCGTATAATGTGAAACCACTCCAGGTCTTCTGACCCCCTGGAGATCGGGAAGGTTTATCTGAAAAACCCTAGAGTCCATGTATTTTTATATTTGTGTTAAATGTCAGTGCTTCGATGTTTTCCACCATTGTGGCAACTGAGATTCTGGGTGCAGCCAGCATCCACATTATCAGATCTTTTCAGGTGTGTATTACACACTTAGCCACCCCAGAGATTTAACAAACATTAGAGATTTAAACAGCAGTTCGGAATTTAGAAACCAAGGAGCATTCCCACCAAAGATAGAAAAATGTGCCAACAATCTGGCAAGAGCCCAGATGTTCTTCTAGATGTGTCTTGAATGTTTTGGAGACCAGTGTTGTAACTGGCCAATTGTTGCAGATAATGCGGCTGTTAAAGATGCAGCTACATGGACTGGTTGAAAAATTGACAATTGCAGCTGATAGATGTTGATTTACAAGATGTGGTGAGGGGCAGTAACTTTGATGGCTTCAAAAGGGAATTAAATGCATTAATTGAAAGGAGGAGGAAACATAGGATTCTTCCTTACATACCGAGCCAGACCCTTGCTCCACTTTACTCAGTAATGTCTACAGTAGGGATTAGGAAACTATGGCCTTCCAGATGTTGCTAGACTTCCTTGAGCCAGCATAGTCAGTAGCCAGGAATGTTGGGAGCTGGAGTGCAATAACATCTGAAGAGCCATAGGTCCCCTATCCCTAGTCTATGTTGACCAGAATCCCCTCTCCAGGGTTTCTGACAGGGAGCATTCCCCAGCCCTACCTGGAGATACCAGGTACTGAACATGGGACCTTTTGCATGCAGAGCATGTGATTGCTTGCTTGCTTGCTTGTTTATTTTGTATACTACCCTTCATCCAAAGATCACAGGGCAGTTCACAACACAAAAATACAAAATGAGAACACGAAATACATACTAAAACTAGAACCAAAACAAACCAATAACCCCCCACCCACAAACACATTTTAAAGGCCATGGAATGTTCAATCAGCCAAAGGCCTGGTTATAGAGAAATGTTTTCGCCTGATACCTAAAGATATGTAATGAAGGCGCCAGGGGAGCCTTCCTGGGCCGCACATTCTGCAAACGGAACCACCACATAAAAGGCCCATTCTTGTGTTGCCACCCTCTGAGCCTCTTGTGGAAAGGGCACATGAAGAAGGGCCTCCAATGATTAACACAGGGTTTGGGTCGGTTCATATGTGGGGAGGTGGTCCTTGAGGTATTGCTGTCCTGAACCATTTAAGGCTTTATAGGTCAAAACCAGCACTTTGAATTGGGCCCAGAGATTTGTCCTTCTGTGGCGCTCACTCGTAGCCAAGTAAGATTGTCTTCCATAAACATGGTTTTAACAATGAGACCGTAAGTGACTGTGGAGGCCAATTCTGGATCCACATGTCCTTCCACAGTGGTTTCCGGGCGGGAGTTGATCATGGTGTGGATTTGCCAAGCGTGCCTTCCTCTTAGCACGTTTCTCCCTTGCGTTCTGAGGTCAAGTGACTTCAAAGCCCATGACACCTTTGGTAAAGCCTGTTCTCCAACTGGAGCGCTTGCAGGCAAGTGTTTCCCAATTGTTGGTGTTTATACTACATTTTTTAAGATTTACCTTGAGACAGTCTTTCAACCTCTTTTGTTGACCACCAGCATTATGCTTTCCATTTTTAAGTTCAGAATAGAGTAGTTGCTTTGGAAGACGATAATCAGGCATCTGCACAACATGACCAGTCCAACAAAGCTGATGTTGAAGAATAATTGCTTCAACACTGGTGATCTTTGCTTCTTCCAGTACACTGGTATTAGTTCGCCTGTCTTCCCAAGTGATGTGTAAAAATTTTCGGAGACACCTTTGATGGAATCTTTCAAGGAGCTGGAGATGGTGTTTATAAGTGGTCCATGTTTCACAAGCATACAGTAAGGTTGGTAGTACAATAGCTTTGTAAACAAGCATTTTGTTTCCCTACAAATGTCCTGGTCCTCAAACACTCTGCACTTCAATTGGGAGAAAGCTGCACTCACAGAGCTCAGGTGATGCTAGATTTTGGCATCAATGTCAGCCCTTGTGGAAAGATAAGTGCCCAGGTAGGAGAAGTGATCGACATTTTCCAACGCTACACCATTGAGTTGGATTTGTGGCACTGCAGAAGGGTTATTTCGCACTTGGTGGTTTTTTGCACTTTTTTGCACTTTGGTTTTTTGGATGTTGAGTGATAGGCCAAGTTTTTCGTAAACTTCTGCAAAGATATTTAGGATGGTTTGGAGGGCATCCTCTGAGCATGTGCACACACTACGTTGTCATCACCATACTAAAACTCTATGACGGAAGTTACGGTAACCTTACTCTTTGCTTTCAGCCTGCTCAGATTGAAGAGCTTTCCATCTGTTTGATATAAGATTTCTTCTGTGGTGGGGAGTTTCCCTTGGACAAAGTGTAAGATCATGGCAATGAAAATAATGAATAGAGTTGGTGCAGTAACACAACCCTGTTTAACACCTGATCCCCCTGTGAATGGTTCACTTTGAGAGCCATTGTTATCTGTGATTGTTGCTGTAATATTACCATGGAGGAGCCAAATGATGTTCACAAATTTATCCGGGCAGCCAATTTTCAGAAGGACAATCCACAGGGCATTACGATTTATAGTGTCGAAAGATATAGCCTGCTCCACAGAAGAGAGATCTATCCATAGCTGTTAGCCACGAGGGCTAGCAGAATGTTTCCAAATACAGTTGCTGAAGCAGTATAACTGAGAAGACTGAATATAATAAATAAATAAAAATATTTATTAATTGTTTAGGGAAGACCCCTTTTCTGATTCCTTTCTACATTCCTTTATACAGGAGCAAGCACATATAGAAGACATAACTCAGCAGCTCAAGGAAGAAGGGGTTGACACTACAGCGCCTGCAAAGGACCAGCTCTGTTATGTCTGGAGTTTGTTCCTACGTAGTCAAGAGGAGTTGCATTCTGCTGCCGGAGAGTTAGAGAAACTCAGGCGACAGCAAGTGGAAGAGATGAGAGAGGTAGGTGAGAAGATTGTCAGCCACTGGCTGCTGACACTGGAGTAGGCCAACCACTTCTAAAGGGTTTTTCAAAGGTAGATGCTTTCAGGTTTACAGCCCTTGGGATTGTTCCAAGCTAGGTGTGGACAATTTGCTCAAGGTAGAAGTCCATGCTGAAGAACTTCCCACAGCAAATAAGTATTGGGTACATGGACTGAAAATACCATTTTTATGCATATGGTGGATGTTACACCACAGTTGTTGGGCAAGTTGTGCTTATTTTACAATGTTTTTTATTCTGAAAGTGGCTGCTCTCAAGGTGCCCAGACTACAACGAGAGAGGCATGGAGGGCCTGTCCTCTGGGCCATAATGTTAATAATGTGCAGTATAGGACCTGGGCTTGTTTATGCATTACATTCCATCTTTGGCACAGCACAGGAACTGAGCTTTTAGCTCAGCTTCTCTCAACCGGGACTGAGAGGAGTTGTGGTTCAGAACCCACAGAGGGTGCCCTGTTAGCAAAGGCTGATATAGCTGCTGTGTGAACATGTTATAGAAGTCTGTGGTTTGTTTCTGTCCCAGCACAAATCTTCTAACAGAGCTGGAGCATGTTTGAACTGTACATTTTAATCTTCCAGGCTTACCGTGACAGCTACTGGGAATTGATGTGGTTTCTCCAGAGAGGGCTAGCTTTGTGTGAATGAGTCCCAGTTCAGCCCATTGCTTATCCCTCTCATATTTTAGGGCCTCCCAAAGATGTCCATAAACACAGCTCTATCTTTTTGTCCCTTTAACAAAAAATCCTACTTACCTTGGCATGGGGCAGGGGAGCAAAATTTTCCATGATTTCTGTTGGTTTCCTGGCTTTTGTTTTGGAATTTGCATCCGGTTGTCATAGGTGTTTGGTATGTTGTCAATAGGAGAGGAAAAGTACTCATAGTGCATAGCTCACAGGGAACCTTCCTGTGCAAGGTCTCTTGAAAGGAACAGGATTTGCACAGGATGGCATCCTTTGTTCTTGGGCAAGTCCCGTTTGATTCAGCCTGGCTGGTGATGGGAATCGTTCTAGGTGGGTTTTTTCCCTGTGGCCTTCAAAGAGAAGAGCAAAAATAATAGGAACAGCAGGTGGTAGGGTCTTTCTTATGTCTGACGCAAAGGATTGATTGCGTTTCTCAACTGTCGTCAGCTTGACAAGGTGAAATTTAGATCTTTGCCATGTGGCTTGAATGTCCACAAAGAGAAAAATCTGCCCACATCACAGTTGTAAAGAACCCCCTGCCCACTGTGAGCAACAGAAGGCTGTGTAAGCACATCTCCTCCTGCTTTGAACAGAGGATGTCTGTAAAATATGTCTGGATATATTTAATATGCCATTTGACTTTTTTGTGCTAATTGAACGGAAAAGGAGCAAAATAGATGTCTCAGGTTGGTGGTTTTCCCAGACTTGAAGGACGCCAGAATCATCCGGCTGGATAAGAGCCAAAAGTCCATCTCAGAAAAGTGTTCTGGTTCCCCACAGTGGCCAGCCAGATGTCTCCTGTGTCACCATTTGCTGGAAACCACAGGAGAGGAGAGTGCTCTTGTGCTCGGATCCTGCTTGCTGGTTTCCCACAGGCATCTGGTTGGCCACTATGAGAACAGGATGCTGGACTAGATGGGCCATTGGTCTGATCCAGTAGTCTCTTCCTATGCTATTATGTTGCCCGCTCCAGGAGATAGGGCAATTTCCCACACCCCCTTACAGGGCCTGGAGTGTGGGGTGGCTTGCAGGGATGATGCCAAAGCTGTTTGCTTTGGAACTGCCCCCTCAGCATACAAAGCTGGTTGTGTGGACTAATGGGCTTCCAACGTGGCAAAAGCCCCTTGCATGAATGGAGAAGTATGTTCGAATCCTCAAATCAGCAAAGTGTTTCAAAGAGACAGTACAGACAGCAACCATTTTGTGTGGCTTTTCTGTTCCTGACCCCGCGCACCATTCACATTTCTGGAAATGTAATAATTAAAAAAAAAAAAGATGGGACCCTTGCACTTAAGGAACTGGCAGTCTAAAATAATAGTTGGAAATATATAATTTAAAAGTGATCCAGGTGGTTTCAGTTCCTACTTGCACTTCTCAACCTGTCCTGGATTGAATACAACCCTTTGAACATGTGCACATTTCATTGGATGTGTCCTGCTTCAGGGGCTAAGGATGCCAGGAGTCCACTTAGGAAATGGTCAGATCACAATCTGAGGCCAAGTGCTTGTGGAAGTGTCAACAAGCACAGCCAGACCTGGACTCCTTTGGAAATGATAAAGTGGGGAAGAGCCTGTCAGTTCTTATCAATGCCAGATAGGGTTGAAAATGCCTCTGCCTGAAGCCCTCCTGACAAGCTGCTGCCATTCAGTGCAGACAATACTGAGCTAACAGTATAGGACAGCTTCTTTTGTTCTAGTGAAATATATTGGTGTGGGCAGGGGGCTTCAGGCTTCCCTTGTCTTGACCTTAAACTCTTGTTGATTCAAACTTTAGATCAGTGGCTTTCAACTGTGTTTTGTTGGTTTTTTCCATTTGGTTATAAGGGGAAGATCAGTCATGATAGATCTATGTGCCCATAAATGGTGTGTTCTTTCTCCCCTGTGAGAGGTAATCTGCCTCTGAATAGCAGTTGCTGGGATTCATAGGTGGGAAGAGTGCTGCCACTTTTGAAAAGTGGCACTCCAGACCTGCTTGTAGGCTTCCCTTTAGGACATCCAGTTGGCCACTCTGACAGTGGAGCACTGGATTAAATGGGCATAATCCAAGAAAGCTACCTGAATCCTCTGTGATGTGCAGGAGTTCTCTGTGGCAGATGTACCAATGGTCCCATGCCCACCAGTTAACATGGAAATTCTTCTCTAGCACTAGACAGTTTGAAGGCTTCTTCTTTAGCTATGAACGGCATAAATCCATTCTGATCTAGGGGACTCTGAAGATTTCTCAAACATGTGAAAATCCACATGAAGGTTAACCTCAGTATTGAGCAGAAGATAGGACAGAGCTTTCCAAACTGTATGTCGTGACACATTAGTGTGTCGGCTGCAGCGTATACGTGTGTCACGCAAATGCTCCCTACACTATTCCCAGGGCTGGAAAGGAGTTTGTTTTGCCTCGAGTTTGCTAGTAAAACTGAATTGCTGTGTTGTGAAATGATGCTTGTGTAAAAAGTATGTCACTAACATGAAAAGTTTGGAAAGCTCTGGTGTAGGGAGTCCCATAGTGTTTTCAGGCAGGGCACTCGTAGGGATGGACTGAGCAACCTAATTCTGTTCTTTCTCTGACTCGCTGGGTGCTAAGGCATAGGCCTGTGCCATTCTGTCTTGTACAGCTTCATTGAAAAAAATGTGCCCCAAACTCATATCTGTGTTACACATTTTGTGTGCCTTATTTTAGCTAAAATATATATTTTTGTGTGTGCCCTTACTTTTGTACATTAAACCGCATAGTCAGATCTGGAGAGCTGCACGATCTGACAGGAAGTTGCATTGTGATCCTGAAGCAAGTTCAGGAGTGTTGAAGTGAGTTGGTCCGCTGAAAAAAACTCATTTGTCACAGCAAGAGTTAAGCAAAGCAATGACTCCATCTGCTGACAGTTAAAGAAATTACCTAATTTCAGCACTGTGCAGATTAGTATGGGTATATGGTCTTTCAAACAACCTGATCCCAAATAAATCAGGCCTTTAAAGTTTAATACCATCGCTTTAAATTGAGCCCAGAAACAAAAACTGGGTTTTGCCATAGAAGACAGGAATGAATGAATGCATGAGCAAAAGAAAACTCTTTTGGCTGCTGGGAAAGACCTATGCCTGAGACCTTGGAGCACTAGTGCCAGTCACAGTAGATGTTACTGCTGATGGGAGCTTCTGGCAGAAAACATACAGCAAAGTTGTTAAAACAGCTGCCCAGGCTCCCCATTTACTAATGACACAGGTTCAAGGGATTTGTGTTAATTTACAGCTACCACTTAAACCCAACTCAGTTGGTGAGATAATCTACAGCAGCATCTCTGCATAGCTGTCAACTTTTCCCTTTTCTTGTGAGGAATCCTATTCGGAATAAGGGAATTTCCCTTAAAAAATGGGAAACATTGACAGCTATTCATCTCTGGTATTTCCTCGAGTTGATGAGGCTCATTTGACAACAACAAGAAATGGAACCTTTAGTGTCATCGGTCAGGTTCTATAGAACTCTTCCAGTAGTGATTCAGGCACCTGCTATACCAGTATTGAAAAGCCTGCTGAAAACCTTTCCTCAGGGCCTATGCAGGCAATTGAGAGTTCATCCTTCTTCAGTGGTTTATTGATGCTTGTTTTTAACTTTCTTGCTTTCAAATTGTTTCCCCCTTTTTATGCTTTTATTGTGCGGTTTTTATCTTTTTCATGTTGTAAAGTGCATAGATATATTTTTATGATTTAGCGGCATGTACTTTTAAATAAATAAATAAATGGGCAAATAATGCAGCCTGACCTGTCCTTGCTGATTGGGAATCACAGACTTGCTTTGTCCTTCTCTTTTCAGGTGGAAAATTACGTGGCCCACATCCGTATGTTGACGGAAGCGCGGGATTCTTTGGCAACTGCATTTGAGAGAGAAAATGCGCAGCTTAGGGTGGAAGTTACACAGCTACAACTTGAGCAAGGTACTCTCTCTCCCCCTCACTTTGCTGAATGTGTCAGATCCAGCACCGTGAAGCTGAGGCCACCCTCCCAAAAGTGTTCCCTCAGCTAGCCCATTGCTCACAAGGATCTTGATCAAACTGGAAACCTGCTTTTTATTACTTTATCTACTTAGAGCATTTGGACCCCATTCTTCAGCCAGAAACATTCCCCAAGTGGCTTAAATACAACTAATTAAAACAAGGCAGTCCCTGACCACAGGCTTACAAGGTA
The DNA here is from genome assembly GCF_965113315.1 of Podarcis vaucheri. NCBI lineage: Eukaryota > Metazoa > Chordata > Lepidosauria > Squamata > Lacertidae > Podarcis > Podarcis vaucheri. Next base: position 66,147,666 of record NC_138765.1, on the reverse strand, counting down.
TAAAGCACAATACGCAATACACAAAGGGAAAGGGATAGGGAGGGAAGAGGGAAAAAGCAGACTTAAACCTCTTTTGTTGACCACCAGCATTATGCTTTCCATTTTTAAGTTCGGAATAGAGTAGTTGCTTTGGAAGACGATAACTAGACTACAATGGTCTATTGAGATTTGCTTTATTGTCTGGTTTTCTGTTTTTATATTGTAAACTGCTTGGCACATTTTTATGATACAGTGGTATATAAATATTTTTACAAATAAATAATAAATATAATGGCCAGCTGGCATGGAAGCAGCTCAGAGGCAGGAGGCACCAGATCGAATTGGTCTTTCTGCTGGCTGATGGAATGAGCCCTGCTTCCCATCTCTCCCAATGAAGTAACTTTCTTCCTCTTATAACTTCCACCCCCAGTTTCCCTAAATAAGAGGTGCTGGGCACCTCTTATTTGACTGTTGACTGTTCCGGGGGAACTCATGAAATGGCTCACCTCAGGAGCCCTGAGAACCACAGTCCAGGTGTCTGTGATGTGCTTACTGGATTAATCTGTGGTCTGTACAGAAATCCATGTTTTAAATATGTTCTTAAATATGCATTTTATCGTAAAAATAAGATAAGTCAATGGACTTAACTTCTGCGATTTCAGTGATTCTATCCTGAGTACAGCTTAGTTCAATACGACCTGCATTTTATCTCAGTGTACACATTTCCAAATGTATTTTATCCTAAAACAGAGCTTGAGGGCCAGAACCTCTCCTGAAGTTTTCCCCTCCTCGGCATCTGTTATCTAGAGGTATACTGACTTTGGACTGGGGCAAAGAATTCTGTGGCCCTCCAAATGTTTCTGGACTACAGAATGGCTTTCCTTTGGCCCTTTTTGGAGACATATTTTCTCTGTAAAATGACTAAACAGGAAGTGGGCAAACATCTGGGTTCTGACACACAGCTACAAAAGAGAGAGATTGATTCAGTGGAGGCTTCAAGGAAAAATTGGCTCCTTCTTTGTTGCACTGGAATCAGTATAAAACAAACCAGGCAGTAAATGTGGATGCAATAAGTATGCTTTAATTTAATTACAAAAGAGCTTGTTGGTTCAGGTAATGGCCCAGCTAGTCCAGCATCCTGTTCTCACAGTAGTCAACCAGATGCCCCAGTGGGAAACCAGCAATCAGGATCCAAGCGCAAGAGGACTCTCCCTCCTGTGATTTCCAGCAACTGGTATTCAGAGTCATCGCTGCTGCTAGCTGTGGAGGCAGAGTATAGCCATCGATAGCTAGTAGCTATTGATAACCTATTAAATCCTGTTAAATATATTTACCATTTAGCTGTTAAACCCTGTTAAGTTCGTCCTGTTAAATAAATGTTGAACATAAGGTGGTTAAGTTAAAGGGTTGAACATGAGTTGGAAAGTAATAACTATACACATGAGTATAGTTGCAAAACCAGAATTGAGCTCTTGCTGCTTTCCTCTGCTCATTGCCCACAGTGGTTCTCAACAGTGCCGCAAGCGGAGAGCTGACCTTGAGGAAGAAGCTACTTCCACAGCTGTTGCCTAACCCGTGCTATGCATTTAGTGAGTGGATCGATGCATTATGTGATAATGGATCAACAGCTTTAGTGCGGGGGGCGGGGCGTGCTCAACCTCCAAACCACAAAGCCCAAATTGCCCTGCACACAAACCAACTAAGAAAAAGAATGGAGCAATTTAAGCGTTCACAGAGTAGATGTTTTTGCTGATGTTTTAGAATCAAATACAGTGGTGCCCCGCAAGACGAATGCCTCGCAAGACGGAAAACCCGCTAGACGAAAGGGTTTTCCGTTTTTGAGCTGCTTCGCAAGACAAATTTCCCTATGGGCTTGCTTCGCAAGACGAAAACGTCTTGCGAGTGTTGCGATTTTTTTTCGCTCCCCCCCTTTTTCTAAGCTGCTAAGCTACTAATAGCCTTTTAGCTGCTAAGCCTTTAATAGCTGCTAAGCCGCTAAACCGCTAATAGCGCTAATCTGCTAAGACGCTAATAGGATTGCTTCGCAAAACAAAAAAAACGCTAGACGAAGAGACTCGCGGAACGGATTAATTTTGTCTTGTGAGGCACCACTGTAAGTGTTTTTTAAAATTGACCTGCTCGTTTATTGTATTTGTGCCTGGCTGTGCAGCCAACTTGGCCTCCTGAAGCAGCTTACGGCAGTTTAAATCTCAGTTGCCAATGCACAGAAAAGTTACATGAGAGAGCAGCAAGATAAAACAGGCATCACCTTTTCAATGTATCCTCAAAGAGATGGAAGTAGAAGAGACCAGCATATTCAAAACCAGTAATGGTATTCCAGCTCTCATTTGATTCAACCCATGCCACATATCACATCTTAACTTTGAAACCTGGTTCCCAGCACTCTCTTCTCCTCTTAGTACAAGGTTCCCAACAAAAGCATATTTCCCCAATGAGAGTCACAGTGCCCTGGTTTCACACCTCCCAAGTGACCATTGGTGGCTGGTGCTTGCCAGAACTGGAAGGGGAAGCAGGGAATCAAAGGCAGTGTGCTGGGGATCACAGGTGAGGAGAGTCACTGTTGCACTCAGGTCCTCCTGGCTTCCCAAATGCATCTGGTCAGCCACTGAGGAAAGCTGACCACTTAAGTGGGCCGCTGAAAAAAGTAAGGGGAAAGGCTGAAACTCGCCAGCAGAGTATCTGTTTTTCATGCAGAAGATCCAACATTCACTGTTGCTGGATCCAGCTCCCTTCATCCTTGGCCACTGGCTATGCTGGTGAGGCTGATGGAAGCTGGAGTCCAACAACTTCTGAAGAGCTACGACTTACTCTCCACTGGCCTGAGGCAGCTGGCAGAGTAGAGTCAGTCATCAGCAAGACCTGTGCCATCTTTATGGAAAGTGAGCCCAGTGAATGCAAAAGAATCTGTCCAGTGACATTGATGTCTGAACCATCCAGATTAGCTTGGGCTTGGCAGTGGAAGAGGACTGGAAAAATTTAAGGACTATCTACAAAAACATTATAAGTTATATGAATGTTGAGAATTTGCTAAGTTTTGGGAAAAACATGCTTCAGTATTGAAATATGAAAATGATGGAAATTAAGTTATGATTGTGAAAAGTTCAAATTTTAGAGTATATAATTAGATGAAAGCACAAAAACATATGAAACAAGGTATCAATTTGCTGTTTATTTTTATTGTAAAGAAAGCAGGGGATGGAAGATGTGGGGAAGTCCAGTTGATTATGAAAAAAGATTCGGAAAAGTGAATTTTCTTTTATTTAATTTCTTCTTTCTTTCTGTAAAATCGCTTTTGCTGTGTTATTGAAGACATATTCTGACCTTGGGAAAAAAAGCAATAAAAAATATTATTATAAAAAAAAACAGATTAGCTTGGGCTTATCACATGGAAGGAAGGAAAGAATCTAGAGAGGAGAACAGCAGTGGTTTTGCCTACAGAACAAAAGTGAACAAAACCCTCTCTCATAACACTGGAACTTGTGGACATCCAACACAGCTAAATGTTGGGAGATTGAGATGAAATAGAAGAAAGGACTTCTTCACACAGCGCAAAGTTAAACTATGAAACTCGCTCCCGCAAGAGGCAGTTATGGCCACCAACTTAAATGACTTTCACAGAGGACTGGACAAATAGAAGAGGGACTATTGATGGCTACTTGCCTCCACAGCTGGAGGCAGCAATGCTTCTGAATACCAGTTGCTGGAAGCTGCAGGAGGGGAGAGTGTTTCTGTGCTCAAATCCTGTTGGCTTGTTTCCCACAGGCATTTAGTTGGCCACTGTGAGAACAGGATCCTGAACTAGATGGGCTCTTTTTGGTCCAGCAGGGTTCTTCCTATGTTTCTATGTGAACAGAAAGTACATAGGAATCATTGCTGTGGGACCTAGGCACGACTGTTCCTCCATCCACTCCCTGAGCTCCACATGCTTAAACAGAGCAAAAGCCAGACTGTGTACTCCCTGACCAAATCAATTGCATGTTTCCACTCAGAGGCCCTGCTGCCGGTTTCATTTGCTCTTGGAATCGAAAACATCTCTGCAGTTTCCACTCTGTACTATCCCCTTTGATTTTAAACTGCAGTTTAATAAAGGGGGTGTACAAAAGGCCGAGGATAGGCAGTAACAACCAAAAAGGGAGCAAGAGGGGAGCAGAAATAGCTGTGCTAGAATCACGCTGCATGGATTATTTATTTGTTTATAAAAATATTTCATGAAGAAAGACATACATAAAAATCATACATAAAACCATTCAATAAAACGACTTAAAATTTTAAAATCAGAGATCAACTAGAGACAGTAGCCAAATGATACCCTAGATTTATCCCACATCTTTGTCAGGTTTGCCAGCTATGGCTGTTCCTGGACTGGGATAGCCTGACCACTGCAGTCCATGCATTGGGAGCCATGAGGCTTGGTTACTGCAATGCGCTGCCCTTGGGCCTGATTCGGAAGGTCCATCTGGTGCAGAACGCAGCAGCCAGACTGTTGATGGGAGCTGTTGTCCGACAACATGTGACCCCATTGTTGAAACAGCTACACTGAATGCCCACTTACTACCATGCTGGGTTCAAGGGCCTTGTATTAACTTGCAAATCCCTAAACAACTCAGGCACAGGGTACTTGGATACCTCTTGAACCCTTTTAACCCAGCTCAGTCATGGAGATCACCTGCAGGAGCATCATTGGTTGTTCCCCAAGTTGGGAGGCCTCATCTGACAGTAACACAAAACTGAGCCTTTAGGGTTGTTGGCCCAGTCTTGTGGAATGCTGTTCCAATAAAGATTTAGCAAGTGCCATCTGTTTAAACATTTAAATGTCTGCTCAAAACTTTTCTGTGCCACCAAGTTTTTGCAGACAGTTGATGATCTTTGATTTTATCCTTTATGGTTTTATGTGGGTTTTATTGTATATGTATTTGGTTATTGTAAAGTGCTCTGATAGTGATTTTTTTATGAATAGAGGTAGACAAGTGTGGAGAACAGAGTTTTGTTTTGTTTTTAAATGGGACAAAAATCTTGCAAATCTTATTTTCTGGAGGTGGAAGTGGAATGAGTGAATACAACAAAGCAGCAGCTGAATTGCCTTCAGCTCTCTGGGCAGGCGTGGAGGCAGCCCCCTCTTTGGCTATGGATCTTGGAGGTGGGTCTTTCCTGTCTCTGGCCTTGTTTTGAAGCCCAGCAACTCTTTCCAAGAAAGCTGGTTCCTTTTTTAGGATGCTTAGGTGTGCATTTCTTCCCCACCAGAATCTCAGCAGAAGGAAGTGGAAGAAATGTTGGAGCAGGAAGGCTTGTTTGATATCGCCCACAGTAGCCCCAGTGAACAGGTTGCTTATTTGCTGGTTGAGAGAAGCACCCTGCTGGAGAAGATAGATGCACTGGAGCAAAAACTGCAATCCCCCAGCTGTTTGGAAAGCCTTTGCGCTGCTCAGCTTCAGGTACATCATCCTTCTTTATTTGGAATGCTTTTGTATTCTGCCTTAAAGACCTGAGAGACTCCCAGAGCAACTTGCGAAAGAGTCATAGTATAGTCTTCATTCAAGTGTAGCATCGGAAACAGAAATGCCATGGTGTCCATATGGGGCCAGGATTACTGAGGCAGCATTTTCTGCCCTAGAATCATAGGGAGCTGCCTTATACCGAGTCATGCCATTGGTCTGCCTTGTTCAGTATTGTCTGCACCAGCGGTGGACAAAAGCTAGGTTGCAATCTACTGGTAGGTCTCTGGGTGATGTGTTGTAGATTAGCAGTGGTTTCTGACGAGGACTACAACTTCTGTTGGCCATGCTGGCCAAGGCCGATGGGAACGGGAGTCCAACAACATCTGGAGGCCCACGAGCTCCCCACCCTGTAGCACAGGGTCCTGACTCAGCAGCTGAAGACCAGTGACCTCTCATGGAGGAGAGAACTATTGAAGGCTACTAGCCATAATGACTCTGCTCTGCCCTTCATAGATGGAGGCAGCCATGTTTCTGAATACCTGTTGCTGGAAGCCACAGGAGGGGAGAGGGCTCTTGTGCTCGAATCCTGCTTACAGGTTTCCCTCTGGGGCATCTGGTTGGCCACTGTGAGAACAAGATTCTGGACTATATGGGCCGTTGGCCTGATCCAGCAGGCTGTTCCTATGTTCTTAATGTGCTAGCCACCTCAGCTGGCTTTTTCCTTTAAAAAATATATATTGTCCATTTTGTTTCCAGGTCTCACTAAGACAGGAAAACATAAGATTTCCCAGTTAATTTCCCTCCAGATTGATAGGGGAGAAGTATGTATATTCAAGGAGCAGAAAAGGTGTTTTCAGATAACATCTGCTCACCCTATAAAACATTATGTTTGTTTTTACTCTCCGTGTTATTTATATTAGTACTATGAAGAAATGCAAGGGGAAGTATTTTGGTGAAGTTATGTATTTTTAATAATTCTTCTTTCTTACTTACTTTTTCTTTTTTGTCTAAGGATCAGTTGGATCATATCCAGCGGACACTAGAAGATGAGCTTCAGGAGCAACGGAAATCTATGCAGTGCACCAAAGAGATGACGCATAAAGTAATAAAGAGAAGAAATTGGTCCAACCTTTTTCACTTCTGCTCATGCTGCTTAGCGTCATAGTGTATCTTGGGCGCATCAAGGGTAACATGGTGTCAATTGAAAGACAGCCATGCATGGATTTTTTTTAAGGTATCACATAATTCCTGGGAAAAGTTGTCTATAGAAGTTGTAGTGGAAGGACCAGATACAGCACTGACAGAAACCTTGGGGAATGAAATGGAAAGTCCCCTATGGGATGAAGATCTATGTGAATTTATGAAGCTGTCCTGTACAAAGTCAGGAGAAGATTGGTCTATTTTGCCCACAGATTTTTGTTTGTTTGTTTGTTTTAATTGATGGGAGCTGTAATCCTGAAAGGCACCACATTTGCTACCTCTGTACTAGGGCTGTGTGCTATTGTAAGATGAAGCCACCGGTTTTAAGAAAGCTTTGCTCCACCCACAACCACCTTCCCATCCCTGAGTGAGAAGCAATGTCATTGGCCCTTAATTCTGCCCACTTGTGCCCATCTGTTAAAAATGAAGGCTCTGTCAGCTAGGATGCAGAGAGGCCATCCCCAGCCAGGGCCCTTCCTCTAAATATTTTACTTTGTCTTTTAGTCTCATGCTGAAGAGCTGGCTAGACAAAGTGCCTTGCTTAGGCACACTGAGCAGCACCTGGAGGAAGCCACACACAGGTTGCAGTTGGCGCAGGCAGAGATCCAGAGGCTGACAGAAGAATTGGCCATGCAGAAGGAAAACCAGAGCAAACTGGGTGAGTTCCAACTGCTTGCAGCCACTGACAACTCAAACATTTTTGGCGGACCTTGGCTGTGATCCATTTTTCTTCTCCGGAAGATGGCACACTATGTCAACCCCCCCCCCCCCAATCTTACATAAGATATAAACACAAAGGAATACATTAAGATGATGTTAACATATAAAAATATTAGCAATGGCCAAGGGGCCTACAGATCTATTCTCTTTATTTGCCCTCAATGGCCTGGTTGCATGTCCAAGAATTTGCACTGCTGTTTAAGGACTGGCAATATGTGCTCCATATAGCCAGCCACAGCTAGTGGTGTAGCACTTATGGTTTGGTTTGATTTTATCCAAGAGAGTTTTTGAGATGTTTTCAAAGGCAACTTCCCATGTAGCACACATTACAGGAGTCTAATCTGGGTGCTGTCAGAGCGTGGGCCACTGTGACCAGGTGATCTCCATCAAGAGGAAATGGGGATGGACACAGCCTGACACACATTTTGGTATCTGTGCCAGCTCAGATTTCTAACTTGCATTCAAGGCAGTCAAGAACTCTCACCTGGAAACTGAGTTCAAGGAGAGAGATATACAGCCTCTGTCCCCAAAATAACTACTTTCCAGGAGAAAGACGTGGAAGCTGTTTTGTGAAACACAGGAGGCTCCCCCCCCCCCGAAGACTTGACAAGTTGGGAATGTGACACTCTAAACTCCTTTTTCCCTTAAGGCAGAGAGTGTTGCAAAATCACCATAGAACTGTCAGTTAGTGTGGGTCCCAGACTGGCTGCTCTGCTCAGCACAGTCCAACCTCCTGCTCTGCTTTGGTTGATCAATTTCTTTTTAGGGCAGCTTTTGCCTCAGAGGGCATGTTCTGTACAATGTGCCTCAGCCTCCCAACAGCAGTGCGCCGCCAGATCCCCATCAGAGCTGCTGGTGGATTCATTTTCTGGGTGACCCTCGAGTGCATTGAGCCAGTGAGAAATCTGTTACAATTTGCAAGTGGTGTTTTCTTTTTTTACACTTGTTTGTGTATCTATGGCTTTTAGTATTTTGAATTTTATGTTATTCTGTGGCATTCCATTTTCAAGGTTAGAAATTTATCCAGATAGGCTCTTTAGGTTAAACTTGGGCTTCTGGGTGATGTATTAAGAAGACCTGTGTGTTTTAATAATTTGTGAAATCTGTTGTAAAGGATTTATTCTACCTCTTCAAAACAAATCAGATGGAATCCCTGATTTATTTTAGGTACAAAGCAGCTATCCCTAACCTTTTTCACTTTTAATAGATCACTGTGGGTTATTATAGGTTAACAACAATATTATTTCTTGTTTTTGCAACGATAGATGAATGTGGCTAGTCCCTAGCAATTGCTTTAATGTTGTTTATTGGTGCCCCACACGCATCCATTTAAAATATAAATTAATGGATTTTAAAAAATTAGTAAATAGAGAAGCATTGCCTAAAGCACACAGACCCCTCTGATCAGAGATTTCTGGGACAGTTCTTCTAGCAGCGTTCTTCAGCCTTGGGACCCCAGATGCTGACCAGGATCATGGGATTTGTAGTCCCAACACCTGGGAACCCAAGGTTGAAGAACACTGTTCCATCACACTGTTTGTACTTACTGTGTATGTGTTTAATTATAGGGACAGCAGTAATCTATAACTCTCCTCCCCCCACCCCCCAAAAAACTGCTCCATTTTTCAATCAGCTCCATCCATGGCAGAGAGCTTGAAAGAAGAGGCGAATAAGGTGAAAGACAGTGGTAAGTTGCATGCTGCCTATATCACTTGCTTACCACATTTGCAGGAATAATTATGATTTGTATTGGACCAAAGAACGATCTGGTTCAGCATCCTGTTAGCAGCAGTTGCTAAAGAGATGTTTAACAAGCAGAGCATTTAACAAGCAGAGCATGAAGGCAACAGGCCTTCTCTGCATTTGGTTTTCAGAGATGTAAGTGGGGGGAACTGCAACAAAATGTCACAGTCATCATCTGAAATTGATACTAGAGGCAGCATGGAGTACTCCTGCCCCAGCATGCTCGCGACCTGGATACTCCATTCCATTCCTCATCTCCTTTTCTTTTCCTAAAAATCACTTAACAATTTGGGGGGATGGGGTGAATGAACAAATTTTGAAGAATATTTCAGGGTTTGTTTGCTCCCTTAGCTTCCCCTTCTCTCCCCCACAAGGGTTTTCCTTAAGATCCTTGTTCTTTTTTCTTTCTTTTCTTTTTTGTACTTCTGCAAACATTAGGATTCCCCACAAGCATGCTGGCATACCTCTCTTATTTCTTTGTGGCTTTTAAGAGCATGATCCTATTGGCACTCAACCAGCTGATTTTGTTATTAGAGAGAATTGTGCTGTCCTGCTCGGTTCCATCATAGCTGCATCTGCCCAGGCAGCTCATTGGTTCCCCCTCATTGGCTATCAATGTTTCTGGGCAACAGCCAAATCCTGGCCTTGCCAGCAGTGTCTTCATGTATTTTCTCAGTCCCAGTCTGACGACATCCCAGTCTGACGACATTTTCACTGGGGCAGTCAACTAGCATCTGAGCTGCACCACTCCACATTGTAGGAACAGGCATGACTAGATGTTCCTTCAACCCCCAGTTATTCCTTGTACTTGAAAACATGCCAGGGGAAAAGCTTGGGCTAGAGCCATCGTCTAGTCTTCTAGGCAGAAGGAGCCTTTTTGTGCAGAAAGAGCATCCAGTCAACTGAGCCCCACCAGTAGCCTGAAGTGGTACAGCTATATTTCCTCCCGGAAACAATTAACGTGGATGAGCATTAAACTTCCACTAAATTCCCAGAAGTGGTTTTTATGCTGGATGAAAGATCAAATAAAACAGAAAACTGAGCATGTAAAGAAATGACAAGAAGACAGAATAAAGTGTCATCTGAATGCAGCCTGAGAAGGGGCTACTTATGACATGTGGGGTAGGCTGGCTTGCTAGTTCCCCTGAGGGCCCTGGATCTCCCTGATTGGCCTCACAGACTGCTCCCCTGTGATGTTTTGCTTTGGGAGTGCCAGGCTAAACTCTGAAGAGGGTTCTTCCAGCATGATCAGTGGGTATGACCAGTGCTTTAAAAAAAAAAATGTTTAGGGGTACTCTCATTTTCACTCATGAAAATCACCATTTTGTAGTTCAAATTGGGAAAAGTAAATGGACAGAAGTACAAAGATTCACAAAATGTTTAGGGGAATGCATCTCCCTGTGTCCCCTCCCCCCCCCCCAGAAAAAGCACTTCTATGACACAACTCAGTAACAATATCCTGGTCATGTGTCCAGGAATTTGCACTGCTGTGATAATAGGAGGATTTTGGTGGAGGAAACATAATGGGCTGTGTGCCTCCTCTAAAGAACTAGGTCATTAATTTTTCTTGTTTCCCAATTTTTTTAAATTGAATTTTAGTAATAACCAACAAGTTTTCCCCGTTTTTTAAAAAAAATTGTCACATTGCCAACAAATAAGTAGAGGATACAGTAGTAAAACATACCAAGAGGGAAAGGATGTGTCATCTATAATTACAAAAGCTTCCATAACATAAAAACAATAAAAAACAAAAACATAAAAAACAATTATGTTTTTTAATGTGAAAAAAAGATAAAAAGTAACCTTGAACTGCACTAAACCCAAGACAGTCGCATGGTCCTGTGGGACCTGATGCTCCTGAGCCTCTCTATCTGTATATAAAATAAGATTAGACCCTATGGAAAAGAAGCAATTGGGCCCCTGGGCACTTTTACCTTATGCCATGCCTTGGAATACCAATATTCCAGCTTGTTGAGATAAAAGACTTCCAAAACTTGGCAATCGTGGCCTGAGCCACTGTCACAAAATGCAAAGCGGTGCCATTTCTGAGATGTAGAACAGCGTCTACTTGGATACCTGCTGGTCATGGCCCCTGGTTGCCTTTAGAAATGTCAGAGCTACAGAAGGCCAGGGAGCTGAACATCCGATTGGACCAAGAAATCCTGGCACTACGCAGCAGAGTCCAGCTCCTCGACTCGGAGAGACAAATGTTCTTGGAGCAGGTCAGTCTGGGTCACTAATGTTTGGAGTACTAGTGACCATAGTTGCCGGTGTGGTGTGTGTGGTGGAGCCGAAGAGTCACTCATCCATCACCAGTGTTGCTGCATCTTACCTGAGCAGGGCAGGCCTTCTGTTGTGCACGTGAACCTTTGGAGCACCAGATTGGCTTTTTGTTAAACTGTTGTGTTGATCTGTTCAGACAGGCTCGCCGCTAAGGGCTGGCATCCTCAGGCAGTTGCCAATGGCCCAAGTTGCTGACCCTATTACACTGCCGACCCAAAATGCTAACTGCAACTACCCATGCTTGGTGGTCCTCTCAGTGCTGAGGAGGGATAGGGGAGAATTCCGAATCAGTTTGCATTTAGAGGCGAACTGAAATTAAGACGTCTCTGAATTTTATAATGCAGCTTTCCAGCCAAGTAATGTGTACAAAAATACTTATACAGTACTAGGGTAAAGTTTGCATCTAAGTGCATATATTGGGGAGGGGGAACATACAAAATGCATTATATTAGGGGGGATTGCTTTGCAAAAATGTGTGTATTAGGAGAATTACACACCAAACTTCTGGTACTTTTTTCATGAGAATTTACTTTTTAAAAAAATCACATAAATATGTGGAATTGTGGAGAACTGAAGAATGGAAAAATGAGAAACTGAGAAAAACTGTTTTTAGATTATGCAAGATCATTTTGGAGGGGGAAATCCTCATCAGGCGAGGAATTGCTCTGAGAGGGTCTTTCTAACCTGGGTGAACTGGCCCAGGAGAGCAGAGGTTGGATGTGAATTCTCTCTTCTGAATGAAAACCATTGGAAGTCTTTCTTTCTTTCTTTCTTTTTGGCATTTAAGGCTGAAAAGCTTGATGAGGAGGTTCCCAAGTATCAGGTGACTGAGGAAGAGCCAAGATATGTATTAGCCAGGACGGACCAAACTAAAGAACAAGAAGGCTGCTTGTTGCAGGTATTTTAAATTTGTTTGTTTGTTTGCATGTTTGTTTGTTATTTTTGTGTCCCCTGCATTCTCCAAGAAGGTTAAGAGTGGCATAAATTGATTCCCCCCTTTTATCCTCATGACAACCCTGTGAGGAAGGTTAGTCAGAGAGAGAGAGAGAGTTACTGGCCCATGTTTCCTGAGTGAGCTTTGGGCCCAACAGGGGATTTGAACCTGGATCGTCCCAGTCTTGTCTATCCTCTATGCCATACTGGCAGTCTATTTCTTCTCACCCCACCCCACATAAGGGTCGGATTTAAGTGGTAGAGGGGAGGTTGTGATTTGAAGGGGCTAATCTTCAACACTTCCCCTACCCACCACTTATTTCCAGCTCTTAAGCCACATTCACCCCATACAGTTAGAGAAATATTAAAAGCACCACTTTAAACAGTCATGGCTTTTCCCCCAAAGGAGCCATAGTCTGTTAAGGGTGCTGAGAGTTGTTAGAAGACCCCTAGTCCCCTCCGAAAGCTAAGGTTCCCAGAGTGGCTTAAAAATCCATCCCACTTCATAGGGAACTCTGGGAATTGTAGCTCTGTGAGGGGACTAAGGGGCCGCCTCATGACTCTTAGCACCCTTAACCAAACAACAGCTCCCAGAATCCTTTGGGGGAAGCCACGACTATTTAAAGTGGAATCATGCTCTTCTAAATATATGTTTTGAGTGCTTTACCCCAAGCCCTGGCAACACTTGTAGAGGAACCCCATTTCTCATGGAGGGTAGGAAACAGACCTGAAAGAATAGACAAAAAATTAGAAAAAGCAGTAATTAACATGGACCTTCAAGCAGAGAACAGAACTGGCTAACTAAGGACCAGTAAAGAGCCTGTTCATTAGCTGTGATGAACAAAAGTAATTGGAGAAGGAAGCTTCTAATTAACATTGTAGGAGGACCTTTGCTGAATAGGATTTGCAACTATGGGACAATGTAGTTAGGGCTCCACCTTGCATGCAGGAGGTCATATCAAGATGGGCTGGAAAAGATTCCTGCCTAAAAACCTGGAGAGCTGCTGGTGGCCAAGCTGAGCTAGATGGACCCGTGGTCTGTCTGGATAGAAGGTAGTTTACTATGCTCCTAAATTTTCTTGGATCACAGGATAAAAATGGAAAGCTGAAAGCTGAAGAAGAAACAAGCTTTTTGGACGAAGCTGCCTCAGAATCTGAACATAACAAGGCCCTTCATCAGAGGTGAATAAGCTAAGCAAATGTTAAAAAGCAAATGATTTCCACCAAGTCTCAGTTGGTAGATCATGAGACTCTTAATCTCAGGGTTGTGAGTTCGAGCCTCACATTGGGCAAAAGATTCCTGCTTTGCAGGAGGTTGAACTAGATGATCCTTGTGGTCCTTTCCAATTCTGTGATTCTGTGACCACTTAAATTATGTAAATGTGCTGCTTTCTTTGATGCTGTTGTTTCATTGCCCACAATCCTTGCTTCCGCAAACTACATTTTGTGAATTTATGCTTTGGTCCATTCACACAGCGGATACTGGTAGAATCTCAGGTTACATCAGGTAGCAACATTACAGTGGTACCTCGGGTTACATACGCTTCAGGTTACGGACTCTGCTAACCCAGAAATAGTGCTTCAGGTTAAGAACTTTGCTTCAGGATGAGAACAGAAATCGTGCTCCGGCGGCGCGGCAGGAGCAGGAGGCCCCATTAGCTAAAGTGGTGCTTCAGGTTAAGAACAGTTTCAGGTTAAGTACGGACCTCCAGAACAAATTAAGTACTTAACCTGAGGTACCACTGTAATTTCAAATCTTTAACTTAAACTGTACCAGCTGCTTCAGGGGCCTCCTGCTAATGTGTTTCACTTTGACGTAGGTGCCGCCAAGCCATTGAAGGCGTGGAATGCCAAAACTCACAGCTCCTCCACAAGCTCCAGAAGTTGGAGCGGGAACACGAGGACCTGGTGGAGAGGAATGAGGAACTGGAGTCCCTCCTAGGGGAGACACAGAACCAGACTAAGGATGAGCGGGAGCAGTTTGAGTGTGAGATAGACGGACTGCAGAGGAAGGTAACCCCGACTGGCCAGGTGTTACTTGTTTAGAGCATTTTTATACCCTGCTCATCAGCCCCAAAGGCTCCCACATACAACCAAAACAAGACAGTCCCTGCCTGCGAAAGTTTACAGTTTTTTTTAAAATGACACGCAGGGGAAAAGGGTTAGGGAGGGAAGAGGAAAATCAAAACTCAGACACCAATTTCTAGACAGTTATTCGTATAATGATCAGCTGCCCCGTTTCAGGGGCAGGAGGTGCCTGGTGGAGCCAGAGCTCTGGCAAAGTTGATGGAATAAGTCTTCTGCTTCCTGTCTCTCCCACTGAGGCAAGTCACAGGGCTGTCTTTTCTCTAGACCTTGGGGTCCAGGAGGGGCTTTCAAAGCCCAGTTCACACTCTTGCAAGCTGGACTCCTGTTGACCATCAAGGCATTTTGTGTTGTTGTTTTTCCTCCGCTGGAGTTGAATGTCTGTACGGTGTGAAATGGTTGGTTGAACTGGAGGGCAAGCAGGCAGTGAACTTTGAAAAAGGGTAGAGGCTGAGGTAGGATTTGGAGGGAGGAGACAGTCTCTAAGTTATGGGACATGAGGCGGAGGGCCTCCTCGGTAGTGGCATCTGCCCTGTGGATCGCCCTCCCATCAGATGTCAAGGAAATAAACAACTATCTGACTTTTAGAAGACATCTGAAGGCAGCCCTGTTTAGGGAAGTTTTTAATGTTTGATGTTTTATCGTGTTTTTAATATTCTATTGGGAGCCGCCCAGAGTGGCTGGGGAAACCCAGCCAGATGGGCGGGGTATAAATAATTTGTTGTTGTTGTTGTTGTTGTTGTTTTATTATTAGGACAGACAATCTATCAGTTTTGATTTCTTTCAGTTCCTTTTTTTTTTTAACAACCTTGAGTTCAGTTCACTCCTTTTCCACATCAGTTTGTGATTTATTTATTTCTTTATTCAATAAATTCAGGCACATTTCCCGTAACATACGCATTATATACAGTTTTTCCCAATTTACAATCAAGTGGCATATGTTTTATTTATTTAAACATTTATATGATGCTAATTCATTTTAAAAATACAAAAGTGATCACAGTGATCTGCACATAAAGCCACACAATAAAAACCATAATAATAATAATAATAATAATAATAATTTATTATTTATACCCCGCCCATCTGGCTGGGTTTCCCCAGCCACTCTGGGCGGCTTCCAAAAGAATATTAAAATACTGTGATACATCAAACATTAAAAGCTTCCCTAAACAGGGCTGCCTTCAGATGTCTTCTAAAAGTCTGGTAGTTGTTGTTTTCTTTGACATCTGGTGGGAGGGCGTTCCACAGGGAGGGCGCCACTACCGAGAAGGCCCTCTGCCTGGTTCCCTGTAACTTGGCTTCTCGCAGTGAGGGAACCGCCAGAAACCATATTTGAAAAGTTAAAATAAGAAATCATCGTACTGTACTATTGTGGAAACGTGTCTTCTTAACTGCCTGCAGTAAGTCTGACTGAAGAATAAAAGGGTTTTCAGCAGGCATTTTAAAATTTAAAAAGGCTTCTGAATAAATAAATAAATATGCGCATTCTTGTCAGCCATTTGCCATTTGCCCTTACATAACATATTTTTTGTATGCTGTGTTGGTGAATATACGCTGATGGGTAAAAAGGACTGATGTGGGGCATGATCACTGGATCCAATGCAGGGAAAATCTCCCTGGCAGGAAAGCGATCTAGAACCCTGAACAGCTGGAAGCTATAAGGCTGAGCTAACAGTTTCCAACTGTCAAGAGCAGTTGGAGTCTTCCTGAGCCAAGGGCCTCGTGTGCCTCCCTTTATAAGATAGAGCTACAGGAATACTTCAGTGATAGGGAGCCAGAAAGAAACATAATATACCCAGGAGTAGCTCAATTGGAGGAGATCAGTGAGAGAACATGGCACACAGGTATTTTCATTTGGTTTTCCTCACTTTGTAAGAAGGGTGGCCCTGCAGATGCTCCTGGACAACAACTCTAATCAGCCCTAGCTAGCATGGCCAACAGTCAGGGGTGATGGATGTTGTGGTTCAACAACATCTGGGGGCTTAGAGAGGTTCCTTAGCCCTGGCCTAACTGTAGGGCCAACGCATCTTACTAAGCCCAGTTCCTGGCCTCATCCAGACCACAAGGTCCTGGGTTTCATCTCTTGATGGAGATGGAGGGTTCTTTTCAAAACCAAAAACAATCCTATCTCTCCTAGGTGAATGGAACCAGTGCTTTTTTCTGGGGGGACGCAGGGGGACGCATACCCCTAAACATTTTGTGAATTTCAGTTTGGCCTCATTGAGGGGCAGTATTTCAATATGAGTAGGAAAATGAGAGTACTCCTAAACATTTTTTTAATAGAAAAAAAAGCACTGAACAGAACTATAATAATTCTCAGTTTTGCTCCTAAGTGGGGTTCTGTTCCGGTGCCACAGCAATAGAAAACGAGGGAATGAGTGGGGTGGCTGACATTTCTCATGGGGAAAGTCTCCTGGATAGGACATTGTTGTTATTATTATTATTAATCATAATTATTGTCTGTCCTTTACCCTAACATAGGGCTTGGGGCAGCAATTCCATCATCTCTTGCCATTGACCCAGCTGGCTAGGACTGATGGGGGCTGGAGTCTAGCAGGATCTGGAGCCGCAGTTTAATGTATTTTCTGTCTGGTCCTGAGTCAGGCCTGTGCTCCATTTAGCCCAGAGCTGTGTCTTCCCACTGGCAGTGATCCTGTGTGGTCCTTGCTACATGAGATATGCCGGCACCTGAAGCCAGGCCTTTTTTTGCATGCATGTGTGGCGGTGCATAGCCCACTTTCCAAAGGATTCAGAGGGAAGGTGAGGTTTGAGCTCATGAGTTCTCAGCTCACACTCTCAACCAGCTTTTCTTTGATTGATTGATTGATTGATTGATTGGTTGGTTGGTTGATTCCATTTCTATACTGCCCTTCCTCCTGTGGGAGCTCAGAGCAGTAAACAGCATAAAAATACAATCTAAACAATGAATCCCAAAATCAAAATACAAAGAATATTGGCTGCTGAAATTTCAGCAAATGTATAAAGCATATTAAATACTGTATTATATCTACCACATCTTAAAATGTAATTTATTAATATATATAACACATCTATCCCACCTTCCTCTCAGGTTACATTTAAAAACATTGTTATAAAATACAAATAATATCAAAAACACATTCAGAACCAGCAATTAAAATCCAGTTTGCCCTGACTTCAGGTCAGCATCATCTGCCCCTTCGTTTCCAAGGGCCTATCTGAACGGGAAGGTCTTAACCTGTTGGCGACAGGTTAATAAAGAGGGTGTAACCTCTCTTGGGAGGGAATTCCACAATATGGCAGCAGCTACAGAAAAGGCTCTCATGTCATCACCAGCCATGCCTCTCGGAGAGAAGGTACTCCCCTGAGGATCTTAAAACTAGGCCAGGCTTGTAGTGGGACATATGAGCTTTCAGGTAACCTGGGCACCCAAGCCATGTATTCCGACATCAGGAGTTGTGTGAAGGGGTTGGGGGACTGAAAAAGGCACTTCTTTTTTTAAAATAAAACCTCTTCCCTCTTGTTTGGGGTGTCTGTCAAGATTTCTCGTTTAGAGGCAGAACTCTGGAAAGCGCAGAAGAGTAAATCCGATATGGCTGACGAAGAAACAAGCAAAGTGGCAGATTCCCAAGAGGCAAGGAGCAAGGTTGAAGGGGGTGTTTTGGGGGGCCCTAGATTGGGAAGGAGGTGGAAGGTGGGGGTGCACCTCTGAGGCCCATCACCATTGGGTTGCATGGTCCATACTTGCAGACCTCCCCTTTCAGCAGGCTGACAATGGTTGCAATTTTCACTGGTCTCAGGTGGAGAAAAGTAAGCGAGAGAAAGTGGAAGAGCTGGAAAGCAAACTCTTGGAGGAGGCAGAGTGGAGGAAGCAGCTGGCCTGCAACCTCGAAATGACACAGAAAGCATTGAAAGATGGAAAGAAGGTGAGTGGTCCCCAAATTACTATTGTCAGCTGCTTTTAGAGAGCCTTCAAGGACTAGGTCAGCTGATGCCTTGACAAAGGAAATAGTTTGGTTCAGCAAGTTTCCTGTTAGAGATTCCAGCCTCACATACTCAAGATCACAGGCTTGGAAAGGACCCCTGGGTATCATCCAGACTGAGCCCACCCCCCAAACTTGCCAGCTAAAGAGCTCTCATTGCAAGCCGGCCCAGCTAACTCCTTTGGCTGTTCAACCAGGAGCTGCACAGTTCCAAGTCAGAGCTTCTGCGGCTTCGGGGAGCAGCTGAGGAAAGAGATTTTCTGCACGTGACTCTTGAGAAACTACAGCAGGAGAATGTGATGCTGGAAATGAAGGTGAGCCTTGTGGGAAGCTTAGTAATCAGAAGTGCTTTGAAAACAATGCCCATGAATAAGCTTCCTTCTGTTGAGACAGACAATCGAGTACACTATGACTGGATCTTAGCCTCCCACTCCCCACCTTGAACCAGGAGGACCCACATCACGTTACAGAGTGAGGTCCCCCAACATTTTCAGAACACTGCCATGTGATATTTGGAAGGGTGAGGGTGCTGTTTGAGTTGCACAAGCCCACCCCTTTAGGGCCACACTACTTGGTCCTGGTCAGCACTCTAAACTTGGGATATTTGCATTCCTAACCTTGCAGGTGTCAGAGCTCTTCCAGGAATGTGAGCAGCTGAACCACATTCTTACAGAAGGGAAAAAACCCGGGGAAATATTGTTGGCAAGCCGGAGGATGTGCCCTGAGCTGACAGCTAAGGAGAGGGCTTTGGAAGATCAGATCCACAGCCAGGGAGAAGAAAGAGAGCAGCTGCGGTAAAATATCTAAATAAAGATTTAAAAAGTATATTTTATCCCAATGTATGCATTTCTAAGCATACTGAGCTGTCTCCAGTGTCGAGCCTGCTCAGAGCAGACCTACTGAAATAAGTAGACATGACTCTCATAGGGCTTCTCTGAATAGGGCTTGGCTCACTTCCACACCATATATTTAAAGCACATTTGCAGTCAAGTCTCTCCCTGCCACCACACTAATAAATGAGCACTGCAGTTTGTTAAGGGTGCTGGGAACTGTAGCTCTGTGAGGGGTCTCCCAACAACTCTCAGCACCCTTAACAAACTGCAGTTCTCAGGATTCCCTGGGGTATATCATGTGCTTTAAGTGGATGGTTTGTACACAGCCCATGTCAAGAAGCCACCAATACTCCAGCAAGTATCCATGCTTATATTTTTGTCCCTTATCTTGGAGGAATTACAAAACTCACACCCCATTTTTAATAGGTTATGCTGCAGTAAATGGCATATGTCTTTCGGCCTCTTTCTCTCCTCTCCTCCCCCCTCCACCTTCAACCTGAAGCATTAAATTGTTAGAGAGCAAGAAGAAAACGGAGGAACTAGAAAAGAAGGTTAAGGAGAGCTATGAAGAGAGAAGATGCCTGTGGGAAGAAAACATGCAGTTAAGGAAAGACATGCTGGATCTCCAGTGTCAGCTTAACACCAAGAGCACGGCAAACGTCAGGGCAAAGCGCGAGGCTGGCTTTGGAGAGAATCCACCCCGCAAGACACAGACTCCCATGGGGAGCACAGATGGGGAACCAAAGCAGGTAAGAAGGCTTCCTGAATGAAATACCTCTCTGCAAGACAGAGGTCCCCCAAAGTAAGACAGCCTCCTGCAAAAAAGAGAAAGTACTGTGATTTGGGGGGGGGGTGTCTCAGTAGGAACATGGAACCATTGCAGATGCAGATGTAAACAGAGGAACCTAGAACTTTCCAAAGCTATTTTTTAGAATTGTAGAGTTGGGAGGGGCCCCCTAAGGGTCCTATAGTCCAACCCCCTGCAATGCAAGAATAACAGCTGAATAATCCTGGACAGATGACCACCCAACCTCTGTTGAAAAACCTCCAGAGAAGGAGACTTCACTACCTCCTGAGGTTGTCTGTTCCATTGTTGAACAGCTCTTGTCAGGGAACTGCCATCAGAGGAAAGGGAGGTGGAAGGGCTCACAGAGGCTGGCAGGGAGTCAGCAGCGAAAGCAGGGACCAGCAGGGGGAGAGAGGGGTCTCTGGAGGAGGGTCTCATGAATGCGGAGAGAGACGCAGCAGCAAAAGCAGGAACTAGCAGGGAAGAGGGAGGGATCAGGGACACGTCCAGCGAGAACAGCGGGGAGGTGTCAGAAGCTCCCATAGGGAGACCCATGCTTCGCAGGAAGCTGCCACGTCGTGAGTCCAGAAGACGCGTTTCCGTTAAGGAGCTTCTTTGCTGGAAGCGCTTCCGCAGACAGCCACTGTCGGAATCTACGAGTGACTAGGGCAGACATGTTTGAGGAGCTCTGTCACACACAGAGGTTTGTGGAGTTGCACAAACTCTGAGGGACCACGATTTTACGCACAAGCAGCTAATCATCCCATCACAGCATTCCGACAGTCTTTGTAAGCTGTTTGTGCAGGAGGAGGCATCATGAGCGACCCAGCCGGAGCCGGAGAGGCAGGAGTTGGAGCGGGTCCAAGCTTGGAAGATAGGTACCGAGCGTTGGAAATCCAATTGGCGCTGCAGACGGCTAGGCTTGAGGAGAGAAGGGCTCAGGATGCAGACAAGAAGGGGAGAGCCACCCAGTTCAACAGAAAGGTACCAGGATTGGTGCAGAAATTTGGGGGGGACCCCAAGGACTATCATGCCTTTAGAACAGAGATGCAATATGCCCTCAATGTGCAGTTTGATGAATTCCCTGACGAGGAATCGCGAGTTGCTTTCGTGATTGGGCATCTTGAGAGGGGGGCGAGAGACTGGGTTAGGCCCCTGATGGCAACGCACAATGACGTCCTAAAGGACACCATGAAGTTCTTTCGTGCAATGGATCTCATGTTTTCCAGCGATATTGAGGAGGGAATGGTGCGCAGACAGCTCATGGCTTGCAAGCAGGGAAGCCGATCTGTCCGTGAGTACTGGACTGAGTTCACTATGCTGGTTCACAGATTGGGTTGGGACTTATCGGCGGCGCCCATTCAAATGCTATTTGAAGAAGGCCTGGCTTCGGCCGTGAAAGACGAACTGTCCTGGGGTCCTAGGGCGGATTCCATGGATCAGCTGACTAAATCTGCGCTGACTATAGGAGCGCGCCAGGAGGCGAGAGCTTTGGAGAGGCGGGAAGGGAAAGGGGAACGCTGGAAGGAGTTCCGCATTCCTGAGATTCCAGAGACAACTTTCCCGCCGGCAGAGCCGATGGAAATAGGAACAGCGCGCGCGCGCGCAGTTTCAAAGCCCAGTGAGGGGGCTAAGAAAGGAGGGAAAGGGCGCACGGAAATGCTATCTCTGCCAACAGCCAGGCCACTTTGCCAGAGTCTGCCCCCAGAGGAAGGAATGGCAAGGGATGGTGGGAGCTGTTGAGGGAAGAGAGCAGGGAGAAACGGAGCAGGTAAAAGCCAACGCCTGGTTGCCACAGTCGGGGCACAGCAGCCAGGCCAAAGAGCAGTGAAAGTGCCCGTGCCAGAAGCTCCTCAACCTGCTCTAGTGATTGAAGTGTCGCTAGAGCTGCAAAATGGACACCCCCTAAAAATAAAGGCGCTGTTGGACTCAGGCAGCTCCTGCAATTTTATGAGCAAGGAGTTTGCTGCTGAACACCAGATACAGACGATCCCTTTAAGCAACCCCCTGCAGGTGACCACGATCGATGGCAGGGAGTTGTTGGGAGGAGGAGTCAGCTTGCAGACCGTCCCAATGATAATGAGGGTGGCAAGGCACACAGAACTGATAGCGTTTAATGTGGCCACCTTGGGAGGCGCTCCCATTATTTTGGGAATGAGCTGGCTAGCGCTACATGATCCGCTGGTGGGCTGGCATCAGAGAGTGGTTTCCTTTGGTTCAGCACATTGCTTAGAACACTGCAAAGGGGAAAAGGGTTCAGCAGGGGCCCAAGCCACCCTAGCAGGGACTGAAGTAATGGAGAAGGTGAAGGTACCACCACAATATGCAGATCTCAGCGACGTGTTCAGCGAGAAGGAAGCCGACCAACTACCCCCGCATAGGCCCTTTGACTGTCAGATCAATTTACTCCCTGGAGCACAGCTTCCTGTAGGCAAGTTGTATGCCATGTCAGACAGAGAAATGCAGGAGCTGCGAGAGTTCATTGACAAGAACCTGAAGAGAGGCTTCATCAGAGAGTCCAAAGCAGCGGGGGGTAGCCCAGTGTTTTTTGTGGATAAAAAGAACACGGACAAGCCGAGACTTGTGTGTGATTTCAGGGGGTTAAATGCAGTGACAGAACCAGTGGCTTTCCCTATGCCCAGGATTGATGACATTTTGACCAGGGTGCGGAAGGGAAAGATTTTTACAAAGCTGGATCTAAGGGGGGCGTACAACCTGATACGTATAAGGAAAGGGGATGAATGGAAAACCACCATGTTCACCCCTTTGGGGGCATTTGAATATCTCGTTATGCCATTTGGATTACAGGCAGGCTCCGCATGCTTTCAATCGTTTATGAACCACGTACTGGGGCCTTTGCTCTACAAGAATTGCGTGGCCTTCCTAGATGATGTGTTGGTGTATTCGGAGAATGAGGAGCAGCATGTGAGAGACGTCAGAGAAGTGTTGAGCAGGCTGCAAGCCAACAGGCTGTGGGTGAAACTGGAGAAGTGTCAGTTTCATACCAAGGAGGTGGAATTCCTGGGGTACCGCCTGTCAGACAAGGGATTGGCCATGGATCCCGGCAAGGTCCAGGCAGTGCTGGAATGGAAAACACCCAAAACCAAGAAGGATGTGCAGAGGTTCCTAGGGTTTGGAAACTTTTATCGTAAGTTCATCCGAAACTTTGCACACCTGACGGCGCCCATTACGGACTGTCTCAGCAGTAAGAAGAAATTTGTTTGGACTGCGGAGGCGGAGCGAGCGTTTGAGGAACTGAAAAGGGCCTTCGCCTCTGAAGGACAACTTCTGCATGTGGATTTACAAAAAAAGCTGAGGGTCGAAACAGACGCATCGGACAGAGCCATAGGGGCGGTGCTTCTTCTTCTGCAGCCAGGGAAGGAGGAGTCAGAGTGGCGACCGTGTGCCTTCTTTTCGCGAAAGCTGAACAAATCCGAGAGGAACTACACGGTGTACGACCGGGAACTTCTTGCTATTCATGAGGCTTTCCGGAGATGGAGGCACCTGCTAATTGGTGCACAACATAAGGTGCAAGTGTGCACGGACCATAAGAACCTAGAGTATTGGAGAACTGCGCGAGTGCTCAACCAACGGCAGTTGAGATGGGCCCAGGAGTTTTCCAAATTTAACTTTGAGATTTGTTACGTGCCAGGCCCAGAGAACGTTAGGGCGGACGCTCTCTCACGCAAACCTGAATATTTGGAGGGGGAGGGAGCACCCGAAGAAACCCATGTCATTCCAGAGGACCGCTGGGTGTGTGGGGCGGCATTGGTGGGGCAAAGGGAACTGGTAGAGGGAACGGTGCATGATGAATACGCCCAGGACAAACTCAGGGGTCTCAGGAGAGAGGGAGACAAACCCGGGGGTTTTGAGGAGAGAAACGGGGCGTTGTATTACAAGGGAGCGTTATATATACCTGAAGGTGAATTGAGGGAGAAGGTACTCAAGCAACTGCACGATAGCCCCACAGCAGGGCATTTTGGGCAACACAAAACCATGTGGCTGGTTACCAGGGAATTTTGGTGGCCCAAGGTCAGGGAAGATGTGCGGGAGTATGTGAGAGGGTGTGACCAATGCCAACGAGCCAAGGGGGAGAGGCGGGCACCGGCAGGGTTATTAGAACCACTACCCACACCTGAAAGACCATGGGAAACAGTGGCAATAGATTTCATGACTGATCTGCCAAGGTCCAGAGGGAAAACAGCCATCATGGTTGTGGTAGACCTGTTAACCAAAATGGCCCACTTTATAGCCTGCTCACATGCGGTCACGGCAGAAGAAACCGCTAAATTGTTTGTAGAAAATGTGTTTAGGTTGCATGGCGCCCCCTTGAGGGTGGTTTCAGACCGAGGGAAACAATTTACTTCCAGGTTCTGGAGGAAGCTCATGAGCTTACTGCATGTAGAGGTTAATTTCTCAACTGCCCGGCATCCTGAAACCAACGGGCAGGCGGAAAGAGCTAATGGCGTCCTCCAGCAATATTTGAGGTGTTATGTGAATGACAGAGAGAATGGTTGGGTGGAGAAGCTGGCGTTGGCAGAATTTGCCTACAACAATGCAGAGAACGTGTCCACAGGGATGAGCCCCTTTTTGGCTAATTACGGGTGCCATCCCCGAGCCTTCCCAGGGGGGGAAGGGGAGAACTGGAGCGTTCCAGCTGCAGAACAGTTCGTAGAAGAAATGGAAGCGATCCATCGCCAGCTCCAACTTAACTTAAACAGGGCTAAGGAGGAATATAAGAGGCAGGCAGACAAAAACAGAAGAGAAGGGGAAAGCATTAGGGTGGGGGACCAGGTGTGGCTGTCAACCCAAGGGTTACCATTCAAAGGGGGTTGTAAGAAGTTAAGACCCAAAAGGCTGGGCCCATTTGAAGTCACGCAGCAGGTCAACCCAGTGGCTTTCAGACTCCGGTTACCGAACCACATGAAGCTGCACCCAGTTTTCCACAGGTCGTTGCTGTCACCGTATAAAGGGGACAGAGAAGGGCGGGTCAATAGGGGACCAGCAATGGAGGAGAAGGAACACAGCTACCATGTAGCGGAGATTCTCGATTCCAGGTGGAAGGGAGATCAAGTAGAGTATTTGGTAATGTGGGAAGGGGAGCCGGAGTCGGAAAACACCTGGGTTATGGCAGAGGATGTAGATGACGAGGTTTTAATAGAAACTTTTCATCAGAGGTTCCCACGTAAACCTCAGCCAGTGGCGAGGTTCCGGAGGGAATACTTTGCCACCACCGACGAAGAAGAAGAGTTGGAGGGGTTCCCTGATTCCGAGGAGGAGGAGGATTCAGCGAGCCGGAACGAAGACCGATGGAGGGAAATGTTCGAGACGTCTGAAGATGAAGAGGATTCTTTTCGGGGTTTTATCTCCTCACCGCCCAGAGGAGAGAGAATGGGCGGGGGGGAAGGGGGCCCTGGAGGGGAGGTGGATGTCAGGGAACTGCCATCAGAGGAAAGGGAGGTGGAAGGGCTCACAGAGGCTGGCAGGGAGTCAGCAGCGAAAGCAGGGACCAGCAGGGGGAGAGAGGGGTCTCTGGAGGAGGGTCTCATGAATGCGGAGAGAGACGCAGCAGCTAAAGCAGGAACTAGCAGGGAAGAGGGAGGGATCAGGGACACGTCCAGCGAGAACAGCGGGGAGGTGTCAGAAGCTCCCATAGGGAGACCCATGCTTCGCAGGAAGCTGCCACGTCGTGAGTCCAGAAGACGCGTTTCCGTTAAGGAGCTTCTTTGCTGGAAGCGCTTCCGCAGACAGCCACTGTCGGAATCTACGAGTGACTAGGGCAGACATGTTTGAGGAGCTCTGTCACACACAGAGGTTTGTGGAGTTGCACAAACTCTGAGGGACCACGATTTTACGCACAAGCAGCTAATCATCCCATCACAGCTCTTATGCTCAAAGTTCCTCCTAATGTTTCGGCAGTGAGTGGATAGTCCATAGTCACAGGTGTATGCCCTATGCAGACTAGACTCACTGAAAAGAATGGACCTGAATTAGTCATTCCCATTAAGAACATATGAAGAACCTGCTGGAGCAGGCTAGCAGCTCACCTCATCCAGCATCTTGTTCTCACTGTGGCCAACCAGATGCCTGTGGGAAACCAGCAAGCAGGACCCAGAGCTCATGCACCTCTCTCCTCTTGTGGTTTCCAGCATAGCTGGCATGGCTAGTAGCCATCAAGAGCCTTCTCCAGGAATTTCTCTAATCCTCTTTTAAAGCCATCCAAGTTGGTGGCTTTCACTGCCTCCTGTTGTTGAACTATGCATTAATTGCAGTGCGTCCACTCTGAGTAGGACTTGCACTGGATGGATGTATACAACCCATGGTCTACTGGCAACCCTCTGTGGTCTGTTGGTAAGGCTGAGAGAGCTCAGCAGATCTGGGAGCATTGTGGCAGGTATTGGCATGGGATTGGCTACTGAGCATCACTTGGTTCCCAGAAGGCTCCTAGGCAGTGTTGGGCATGTCCCCAACTCATGTGGCCAATACTGCTCAGGTTGTGTCACAGAGAGCAGGAAATGGTGCCAGTCCCAGTCCAAGCCCTGTGTTGCTCCTCTCTGCATTCATCTGGCAACTGTATCAGCTGCCTTCCTCACAGCTTCTGCTCTGTCTCACAGGGTCTGCTGGGGGAGAGACCTGAGCAGAAGGAGGACGGGCATCTTCTCTGGCAGGATGTTCAGCGCATCCAGAACTTGGGCAGCTCTGCCGAGAAGGAGCTGAGGTACGAAAGGGAGAAGAACTTGAAATGCAACATCTTGCTTCAGCAAGAAAACATCAAGGTAGGTGACCCCATCCCCATAGGGGCAGGAAAGCCAAGTGACAGTTTTGAAAGAGATGGGGACATGTCCCTTCTTCTTTGTCTTCTTATTCCTCCTCTTTTTCCTCCTTTTCTTTCTTCTTTTTCTTCCTCCTTTTAAGACATGTGTTCATTGAACAGATTTATGGCCTGGCTTTGTTAGGCCAAAGCATCTCCACTTGACTAGCACGCAATTTTCATTATGATATTCATGAGGTGCTTCTTGAAAAGACAACTCTTTGCTTATTCCTGGCCATTTCAGGCTGGATTTTGTGGGCTGTGGTCAACCAAGTTCCACCTGAAGCAGACCCTTGGAAATTAGTGAACATGACTAACTTAAGGTCCATTAATCTCAGTAGGTCTCCTCTGAGTAAGACTCAGTTGGCGTTTGCTTGCCTAGTCTTGCCATGCAAATAACTCTCCAAACGAAAGGTGTTGCTTGTTGGATCACCATTTTAGCTTGCACTTAGCCCTGTATCAATACTTTTATGTACCAGCTGAACTGTGTCACCTCCTGTTTGCCTCATGTCCCAGTCCAATTTGAGTGTTGAAGCCTTTGGCAGACCCATAGCTGGGAGTTGGAGTTCTTTGCCTGGCAAGGAGGGCCTGGACTTTTATCAGGGAACTGCCGTTTTGTTGTCCTACTTTCCTGAAAGTGCCACCTTTTCTCTGTCCCACCCTGTCAGGTCAAAGCCGAGCTGAGGCAAATGCAGCTGAAGCTCTCCGACTCCGCCAAGGCCTGTTCGTCACTCACTTCACAGTGGGAGCTCAGCCAGCAGAAGGTCAAAGAGCTGGAGCTGGAGCTGCTCAGGCAGACGCAGGCGGCTAAGCAGCTGAGCGGCCTGAGGGAGAAGATCACCCAGGAGAAAGCCAGGGCCACTGAGGCTGAGAGAAAGGTCAGTGGCCACAGCTGGGTTCACGGTCCCTAGCTGCTTTCGACAATGCCATCTTGAAAAGTTGCATAAGTGTTTGTTTAGTTAAAAAAAATTAGACCCTGCTTTGCACTATGTGCCTCAATGTGGCTTGGTTAAACAGTGGAATTTGCTCCCACAGGAGGCAGTGATGGCCACCAACTTGGATGGCTTTAAAAGAGGGCTGGACCAGTTCATGGAGGAGAGGGCTATTGAGGACTGCTGGCCAGGATACCTGCGCTCTGCGTTCATGGTTGGAGGCAGCAGTGCTTCTGAACACCACAGGAGGGGGAGTGCTCTTGTGCTCGAGTCCTGCTTGTGGACTTCCCATAATAGGTCTCTGGTTGGCCATTGTGAGAAAAGGATGCTGGACTAGACAGGCCCCCTCTGGCCTGATCCAGCAGGCTCTTCTTATGTTCTTAAGTAATGTTCTTTAGTTTGAAACATCCTCCTACAACCCTCTTGCTGCTTCCTGATGAGTGTCAGTGGGTTGTTGTAGCCCCTAAAGAGTTCTTTGTTCATTCCTGCTGCATCTCCCACATTGAAGCAATGCTTTGCTTTCTGTGTATCTCTTCCTTCCAAATCTCTGCTGCTCCTGAGGCTGCTCTTTCCTCCCATCCAACTTCTCTGGCAGACTGGGAAGGTGCATCCCATACAGCTGTGACTATTTAGTTCCTAAATTCTTCAGGTCCCTTTTGTTAATGGCTACCTACCTGGGCCACTCAGAGCCCTTGCTGTCTCGCATCACCTTCTTCTTAGATTTTGGAACTGCAGCAAACACTGAAGGAATCTCACCACCAAGTACGGCTCTCCGAGACCCACGTCTTGGTGAGGAAGCAGCTGGAGGAGCAGCTGAAGGAGGCCAGGGAAGAGGAAACCAAGGCCCAGCGGCAGTTCCAAGAGGAGCAGCGAAAAAGGTAGCAGAAATCACCTCAGTTTCTCTTCTGTAAGACAGGAACAAATTCTGTGGTGTAGGGAGATTTGGCCAGCTGATAATCAGCAGGGATTTGGCCAGGAAAAGTTTGTTCTTTATTCTTTATTAATTATTACATTTTCATTCCACTTTCTTTCCAAGAAGCTCGAGGTGGCATGCACGTTTCTT
The DNA here is from genome assembly GCF_965113315.1 of Podarcis vaucheri. Classification (NCBI taxonomy): domain Eukaryota; kingdom Metazoa; phylum Chordata; class Lepidosauria; order Squamata; family Lacertidae; genus Podarcis; species Podarcis vaucheri. The sequence goes on along the minus strand of NC_138765.1, from coordinate 66,118,876 downwards.
CTCGCTCCCATTTTATCCTCAGAACTCTATGAAGTAGGCTTGGCTGAGACACTATGAATGGGGTAATCTGCATAGGGCTATTTTGAATTGGATAAGACGCAAAGGATAATTTGCATTTTTGAATTGGATAATTGGCATTACCAAAAAATAAATAAAAATGGTGATGCCCCAGAGAGTGATCCAATTTAGCATGTTTATTTTAGTTATCTTTAGTAAACAAAATGAAAAGCTTCAAAAATGTCAAACTTGCCAAATACCATATTTGCAGTTGGCATCCAGTCATAAGGTTATGTCCAGTGCAAGCTCTACTCAAAGCTAGACCCATTGATATTCACTAACCCAGGTACATTAATAAGTTTACTCTGAGTAGAACTTAGTTGGATACAACCCATTGTTACTAATGACCATGGAAAAATGAACCACACTGGATGACTTCCTGTTTTGCATCACCGGATTTTTCTCCTTGTTGGCTGCCAGGAAGCTCCTGGATCAGCAGACAGAAGATCTGCAGCAGCAGCTCAGGCACTCCCAGGAGAATGAGGCGCAGCTGGCCAGGACTTTTGCTGAGCTGCAGATCCAGCATCAGCATCAGGAGGCCCAGTTGCGGATCCTGGAAGAAGAGAAGAAAACCCTCTCCAATGAGGTGAGAAAAAGTCGCTGCTAGGGATGGACAAATCCAGCAATGAATTCAGTTTACCATTTTTTCAATCTACAAAGACAGAAATAATAAATAAGGCTTTTGTGATTATTTAGTGTACAGAAGCAGATGGTTTCAGTTTTGTGTTCTCTTACCTGTTACTTTGTCTCATATAAAGTAGTGGCTGATAACAGTACTGATCCTATTCTATTAAACCAGCCCTGCTACCATCCAAACACTCTCTCCACTGCCACTCACTCCCAAACTCAGCTGACCCCCACCCCAAACTGAGCCCATCAGCATTCAAACTCCCTTTCAAACGCTTATTCAATCACCAATCACTTCCAAGCACATTTTGTCTTCCCCTCCTAACCTGACACATACTTTAAATCATGTATTATAGTTACCTGAACAATTATCACAGCATCACAGAGACCCTTTCCTGGTAGCCTTTACAGTGCCTCTTGGGTAAGCATATGGGAGCAGGTAGCCCTTAGATGCTCTGGTTCCAGGCTCTGCAAGGTTGAGACCAGGGATTGTCCTTTTAGAACAGCAGCTACATGGGCTCTGTCACAAGTGACCACCTGCCTGCTTGTCCACATGGCTGGCCTCTGGCTGAATTTGGTTGGCAATTGACTGATGACCCCATGCCAAATCTCCTTTTCAGCATCTCCAGTGTCAGAAATACAGCCAGAAGATTTCAGGGCAGCTGTTGGGGTTGCAACAGGAGAGGGAAACCCTCCGAGAAGAGTATGAGCACATCCTGAAGGAGGTGGCCATTTCTGTCAGGTGACCACACAAATGAGATTAAAGCATGGCTGTGGAACCTTTGGCCTGGGGTATGAATCCAGCCCTCCAGGTTTATCTGCCTTTCCCTTGGGATTATCTTCAGGCCACACTCCTTCCTGGCTCTGCTTTGCAGCCTCCTTGCATGCTTTTGTCTGCCTAGACTGTGTCCTTGAACTCTGATCGTGCCTCTTGCTTGCTTGGGTGGACAGCAGAGAGAGGGGTCCCTATGCAGAAACCAGCCTATTGGGCAGTCACTGCTCTTCCCACCTTTGCCTCTGATCTCATCCACCACTGGTTTGTGGCTTCTGGAAGGTTGCCCATTTGAGGATGTAGCCTCAGGCTGGGAAAGATTCCTCAGCCCTGGGCTAATGGCAAGAGTGGCCATCCATAGGGGGTTTCTCCTGCATGCACCAGTGGCAATAAATACTACATGTCTCGAGTCTTTGGGATGGGTCATATGCTTCTTCCCTTTTCATGTTCATCTATAGATCTAAGTGCCACTGATGAGGAGGAAGCCACCCCCTGGACTGGTTGAAAGTCAGGAGTTGGGTGCTGACTAAGGGAGGACAGAGGCTGGGTATGGATTGCCAGGCCTCCGCTGACTTGGCTGTGTGTCTGGGGCACCAGGGCCCCCTTTCTGATGGCTGCGGCCTGTTTTCTCAGGAAACAGAAAGAGCGACAGCTCCGGCATAAGGCCAAGCTCCGGCGAGCGAAGGAGACCTTCATCTGCGAAGTGAAGCAGCGTGATGTCCGCATCAGGCACCTCGAGAATGAACTCAAGCTCTCCAAAAGTCAGTCAGAAAAGGTGAGAGCCCTCTCAGATGGTGGTTTATTTCTAAAAATAATAATAGTAATTGAATTGTTATATAAAAAAAGAAGCTTTCCAATAATTTTTCTTGTTAGATATGTTTTACAACTGCACCCCCAGTCACATTGGATCATAAATGTCAAAGAAGAAAAAGGAGTTTAGTCTGCCAAAATGCTAGACAAAAAAAGCATGTAGCAGAATAATAACACCAAAATCCCTAATAGAGCAAGACCTTTATTAGGCCCATCAAAATGTCACCATAAAATAATGTGGAAGCTTTCAAATCCTCCAGGTGCCAACTCTTAGATGTTTTCCTGTTTGCTTGAATGCCTCATGCAAAATCCTGACGGTCTGGAGGCTCCCTTTCCCCTCTGCATTTTAACCATGGTTTGATGGGGTTACAATTCTGGAGGGGAAGGGAAGAGGAGCAGAGAATGCTGGAAACGTATCCCATGACGGGGCTTCTCTGTGTGGCATCCCTCCTTGCAGGATGCAATGCTGATCGCGCAGGTGACCACTGAGAACGACAGTTTACTCCAAGAAAAGCGGAAGCTCACTCAGCAGCTCCACAAACTGGAGGAAGCGGAGCGGAGCAGCAAGCAGGAACTCTCCACAATCCAGAGCAGGTAGCAGCAGCTTTGTGTTGTTGTTTTTTTAAAAAAAATATTTAAAAGGAATTGCAAGCCTTGTGATTCAGTGCCATGCAGCTTGAGGTGTCTGTGCTGTTTGGCATTCAGCCGCAGGAGTCATCTTGACCACATTGGTCTCACCCTTGTTGTTTAAAATGTATGAAATGCACGCTTTGTCCAAAGACCTTGTCCAAATATTAAATTTGTCTCCTTTGTAATAGAACAGCCTTCACCAACCTCCCATACACACCTCACTTGCACAGGATGATGGGAATTGTAGTTCAAAACATCAGAAAGATATGAGGTTAACCAAGACAGATAAAGAGGAGCACTTGGATAAAAACGAGACAAGATAAATCAGCACCCCATATTTTCATTTCTTTTTTTCCCCTTTTATAAAATTTTCTTTTATAAGTATTTCTTTTTATTGTTTCTTTATTTTTTTATTGTAACATGATGACCATTACTAACAACCCAAAGGTGCAGTAGCAGGGTAATACACCATATCCTATACAAAGCAAGCAAGGAAACAAAAAATAATTAGAGGAAGAAGTGGTAACACACCAATATAAATCAAGATATCTATATTTCCTGAGCTGCCATGGATGGTGAATGTTGGGCATCTTAAGTCTGAAGCAGATCAGATGACATACAAGTGTTTTGTATCTGCCCTTATCCCTCTGCAGACTATTTTTTCTGCAATAGCAGGTTTCTCAGGGCTTTCCATTGCTGAGCTATTGAAATCCTAGCTGCAGCTAACATCCATGTCAAAAGCGCTTTAGAGCAACAAGCTTTCATCTTATTGGTCCATATATTCAGTAATGACAGTTGTGAAGAGGCCTGAACAGGTGATTTAATTATTTTAGCTTTCTTCAAGCAGGGAGTGCAAGCACCCTGCCCCTTCTCTGGTTGACGGATGGGGTCAGGCTGCTCTCCATATGCCACAATTCCCTTCCCGGGAGGAGGCAGGGGACGTCACTTCCTCCTGGTGACACTTGGGGCCAAATGGAGAAAGGGGAAAGTGGCTATGGTCCCAGCCAGAGCGACTTCCCCCTTCCTCTCTCCTTCTGGCCCCGGTCGCTTCCCTCCCTTGCAGTCCTGTGCCACATCCTTTCCCACAGCTCCGTCTTGGCAGGGATGAACATGCCACTGAGGCATCTTCCCTGTGGCTTTTTCCAGAGTGCGGCTTCTGGACGAGGAGAACAAGCAGCTCCAGGAATGGACCCTGCAGCTGACGGGTCAGGTTGGGCTCCTGGAGCGGGCGCTGAGGAGCATTCATAGCCACAGCTTGGAGGTAAGGATAGGCTGCTGTGGCGGCTTTTGGTCTTCTCCTCTGCAGAATCAGGGCTTGCGGCTCAGTCAGTGTCTTTATGGGCCATCTTATTTATAGGCTTGGGCCTTTTCAGCTGGTCCACCAGGTCTCCGTTTCCTCTCTCTGGTTGCCACTTGGCTCTTTCTAGTAGTTACCTATACTCAGATCACAGCCATGATTTCCCTCATGGTATTTCATTTGCCACCAAGAATTTCAGTATAGATAGCTAGTCACACACACACACACACACACACACACACACTATCCTGTATTTGCCCCTGCTTACTCTGATCACCAACTCCTCTTGCCACTTTGGCAGCATCTGACCAAACCCCCCCCCCCAAATCTTTACAGCCTCCCTATCTCCTTGCCCCTCTACTCCACCCCCTTTTAAATGAGAGGAGGCTGCTGCACAGAGCAGTTCACTGAACTGCTGGGTGAAGGACCTCTCCCTGCTTTCTTGGGCCGGCTGGCCATTCCTCGCACTGCAATTAGACAGGACTAACTTAGGTCCATTAATTTCATTGTGTCTACTCTGAGAAAATTGAGTTGGCTGCAGCCCAAAGCATTTATGGATAACAGCCCGATTTCTTCCTCCCTCTCTCTTCTTTTTTTGTTAAAGGTCTTACTTTGTGCATGTTCCCCTTTTCCAGGAGCTGAAGAGTATCGGCTTCTCTGAATTCCAACCGCAAAGCAAAGTTCTCCCCCTTCGCAGCGTAAGGTACTGTGCCCCTGAGCTGTACATGTGGGGGGCTGGGTGGAGGGATGGTGGAGGGAATAGTAATAATAGAAAATGCCCTTTGCATGTGCTCAGGTGCATTTGTTTTCTCTGTAACTGCCTCCCTTGTTTTCTGGCTCTATGCTTAATATGCATAAAGCTCTGCCAACCTCTTTAGCAGGCCTCCTAGCCTTTCTCCAGGGACTCAGAGATGTGTTTAGGTTCAGTCAGATGATGCTATGAGCCTGAGTGGCTCATGTGAGGCTAATGGTTTCTGTTCCAGCTTCTCAGTGATGGAGCTTTCGGACTCTCACGGCCTTCTGAAAGCTGTCCAGGATGGCAAACCCGAGGACCACACAGAAAGGTCTCTGCTTGCCTCTTTGCCCTGCCCACCTTCGGAGATTGGCTACTTGAACGTGGCTTCTCCCGGGGAAACCTCAGACTTACGCACAGAGGAGCAGAGTCAAGCCTTGTGCTGCGATCACGTCTAAGGGGACAAGGGGGAAATTCCGAAGTGGAATAACAGTACAGAAACCTCTTGTCACTGCTAGGTAGTATTGCTTCCATTTGTCAGGCTGCTTTATCAGACTTTTAGCTTTTAAAAAAACCTTCTAAAGACCTTACTGTCTTTGTTAAAAATGTGACTTGTACAGATGTAGTTATGAGTCTTTAAAATATATATATATATTTTATTAAAATTTGTAAATTATAACAAGAGAGGGATAGTTTTACATACAAAAAAGAGAGAAGAAAACAGCAAAACTGTTCGTTCCTTCATTTTTTCATTTGGCATGTCTGTGTGGGGATTCCATACCTTAAGGAAATGCCCACTTGAAAGGAAACTACTGTAATTGTTTTGTCTTCTCCTGCTGAATATGCCACATATTATTTTAGTTATAAGTCTTTTATCTTGTGCCAGATTTTTAAATAAATATTCCAGAAATGTATCTGTGACAAACTTTTTGAACAAAGGAGGACTCAGAAGGTTGCATCCAACTAAGCTATACTCCGAATAGACTTGCTGAAATTAATAGTCCTGTGGTAGTCATGCCTATTATATTCAGTGTGACTACTCTGAGTAAGAGTAACATTGGACATACACCTTGGGCCTCCATATGCATTTACTTTTTCTGGGCCCTAAACCCCTGGAGCTTGAATGGTATTGAGATGCTGTTGCCATCTCATACAGAGTCAATGCAAAATATGGGAGGGATCACACCATAGGCAACAGGCTTCAGAGGAACACACTTGGTTTCAGTGGTGCAAAGTCCAATGCCTTCCATCTCGTAGCATGGATTTATATAATCTCAGCTTTATCGCAGACGAAGGGCCCTTCCAGATGTTTATTGAGCATTCATCTTAACTGGCTTTCACAAAGCTTATGCAGGTTAGCTCTTTCTTGCCTCCTGGATAGTTACACATTCATCCTATATTTTCAATGCTTTTCCTGTTGCTTTCAAAACTTGAGGAATTCCATTTTCTTGTTTTTAAGGTGGATTTGTTGAGGTAGGACAGGGTTGGGGAACCTTTCTAGCCTGGCAAGCCAGGTGCTTATGTTCCCCAGCCCTCACAGGCCAGGTTTGATAGTCCAAATGTGCATCACCCAACATCACAATGACATCGCCTGCAGGAATCTTCAGAAGCCCCGTTTAAAGCACTATTTTGAGCAGCATTTTGAATGAAGATTTTGAAGATCCAACAATACCATGTAGATCACAAGGGCCAAGTTGTAACCATTAACTATCAGTTCATCAGTCAATGGCAACATTCTTCAAAGTTCATCAACATTACATGTCCTTCTGTGCTCACATCCAACATCTTCATTTTTTCCATCTTTAATCTCTGAATGTGTATTAGAGTAAAACATGCACCTTCATGTTTTCCTTGCCTCACTTAAAATGCCACACAGATATATTTGCCACGTGGCTCTGTGCCAACAAAGGAAGCTGCCGTGTTGTGATTTTATCCTGTGAACTGCCCCGAGAACTGCGGGTATAGGACGGTACAGTACATAGCTGTCAACTTTCAGATTTGAAAAGAAGGGATCAGCAGCCTCAAAAAGAAGGGATCAGCAGCCTCACCTGTCCCGGGGACAGTCTACGGGATATCTAACAATCCGGAATAGCAGCGGGGAACAGCGCTGGAATAAGGGAATTTCTCCGCAAAAAAGGGGAAGGTTGACAGCTATGGTACAGTATACAAATTTGATTTTAATTAATTAACTAATTGGGTAGTCAAATTTAAGAGACTTCCAATGTGTGGGTGGGGTGGGGAATGGAAACTCTTCTCACCACAGCTCCTTAAACGGGTGGAACAGCGTCTCTTCCTTACCTACATATCAGGGTAGCCCCACCCACCCCGTGTTGCCTTGACGCTGCTGGACTACAACTCCCATCAACCTTGACTGCTGTACACGCTAGCAGGGGGCTGATAAAGAGTTGGTTTCCAGCGCCATACGAAGGGCAACAGGTAAGCCCACTCATCTCTACAAAAAGAAACAAAAATCCTCCGTCGAAGCTTCGAACGAATAGAAGCGCAACGGCAGACAGGAAACCCGAACAAAGACCGCGAGGCAGCTTTTAACTGTGAGCATTTAAAATTTCCGGCAAGTAACAAGATGTGACGTATTTCCCAACCGGGTGCCTCTCCGTGAACCGCGAGGGGGGGCCCCGAGCTTCCACTTCCGGGTGAGAGGTGGTCGCCATGGCGGTGTTGGCTTCCAATCCTAACAACCCTGTGGTGTTCTTTGATGTCACGATAGGCGGCCAGGTAAGGCTCGCTCGGGGGAGGCTGAAGGGGGGGAAGGGTCTGGGCGTGGGGTGGAGGGAGGGGCGCGCGAGGAGGAGGAAGAGGAGGCTCTGACGGTTCTGCCCATGCCCAGGAGGTCGGCCGCATGAAAGTGGAGCTCTTCGCCGACGTGGTACCCAAGACGGCGGAGAACTTTAGGTAAGCCTGAGGAGAAAACTCGGCGGAGGATTGGTCGTGTGTTTGTGTGTGACAGACAATACGGCATGCCATAAAGATGCGCGGCGAGAGCGGCACCTCCGGGCCCCAGGCCGCATAGTCTCCCGGCCTCCTTTTCTTCCGGCAGCCCTTTTATGCCAATGATGGTAGCGGTGGGTAACGAGTTGCAGGCCTAGAGCGACGCGTCTTGGCCCATATGCGCGCGGGAAGCTGGGCTGGTCCCACGTGGCTGATTTCCTTCCCTTTTAAAAAATAAAATTTAAAAATCCCATTTTCTGTCGAAATCGGCACGGGCAACCCTAGACGTCCGACACAGAAATGGGGTTAGCCAAGTGGGGTTGCTTAGAAAATCTGATCTTGTTTTGTGTGGATACTTAAACAAACAAGAAATGCTGAGTTAGAAAAAGCAGAAGCTCCTCGCTGATGCTGCTTGTTCTGGTGACCAGTCACAACTCTGGGTTGCTCCTAGGACTGGTGCTACGGATTGGCCTTGCCCTGTAGCTGCAGGGACCCCACTGCCAACCCTAAAGCCTCCTGGGCCTGCTCTTCCTGTGGCCCCTCCATTACTGTGACAGCTGTCTCCAGTTCGCAGGGGAATGGTGAGACAGGAGACCAACCTTCAGATGTTTTCCCTTCCCAGGCAGTTGCACAGTCTTGGTTTTAGGGGAGACATCAGATGAAGGGGCAACTGCATGAATTAACAAAGGTGAGGAGGCAGCTGATGGGCCCACTCAGGAAGTCCACTGAAGGCATCTTTCTCTAAAGACTGTTGGAAACCAGGAGTCTTGTGTGGATTATGTGGCACTCTAAATGTCACTTGACTACAACTCACATCATCTGTGGCTATTGGCCATACTGGTTGCGGGCTGGTGGTACTTGTAATCCAGTAACATTAAGAGTGCCACAGGTTCCCTAAAGCAAAGCTTCCTTATTTTATGCTTTTGTCAACTCTTAGATTCATGAAATGGGAAGCCCCTCAAAGTCTTACTCATTGTGATCCAATGACTAATAATTTGCTCAAGTTGTTGTTGTTTAGTCGTTTAGTCGTGTCCGACTCTTCGTGACCCCATGGACCAGAACACGCCAGGCACTTCTGTCCTCCACTGCCTCCCGCAGTTTGATCAAACTCATGCTGGTAGCTTCAAGAACACCATCCAACCATCTCATTCTCTGTCGTCCCCTTCTCCTTGTGCCCTCCATCTTTCCCAACATCAGGGTCTTTTCCAGGGAGTCTTCTCTTCTCATGAGGTGGCCAAAGTATTGGAGCCTCAGCTTCACGATCTGTCCTTCCAGTGAGCGCTCAGGGCTGATTTCCTTCAGAATGGAGAGGTTTGATCTTCTTGCAGTCCATGGGACTCTCAAGAGTCTCCTCCAGCACCATAATTCAAAAGCATCAATTCTTCGGCGATCAGCCTTCTTTATGGTCCAGCTCTCACTTCCATACATCACTACTGGGAAAACCATGGCTTTTACTATACGGACCTTTGTTGGCAAGGTGATGTCTCTGCTTTTTAAGATGTTGTCTAGGTTTGCCATCGCCTTTCTCCCAAGGAGCAGGCGTCTTTTAATTTCGTGACTGCTGTCGCCATCTGCACTGATCATGGAGCCCAAGAAAGTAAAATCTCTCACTGCCTCCATTTCTTCCCCTTCTATTTGCCAGGAGGTGATGGGCCCAGTGGCCATGATCTTCGTTTTTTTGATGTTGAGCTTCAGACCATATTTTGCGCTCTCCTCTTTCACCCTCATTAAAAGGTTCTTTAATTCCTCTTCACTTTCTGCCATCAAGGTTGTGTCATCTGCATATCTGAGGTTGTTGATATTTCTTCCGGCAATCTTAATTCCGGCTTGGGATTCATCCAGCCCAGCCTTTCGCATGATGAATTCTGCATATAAGTTAAATAAGCAGGGAGACAATATACAGCCTTGCCGTACTCCTTTCCCAATTTGGAACCAATCAGTTGTTCCATATCCAGTTCTAACTGTAGCTTCTTGTCCCACATAGAGATTTCTCAGGAGACAGATGAGGTGATCAGGCACTCCCATTTCTTTAAGAACTTGCCATAGTTTGCTGTGGTCAACACAGTCAAAGGCTTTTGCATAGTCAATGAAGCAGAAGTAGATGTCTTTCTGGAACTCTCTAGCTTTCTCCATTATCCAGCGCATGTTTGCAATTTGGTCTCTGGTTCCTCTGCCTCTTCTGAATCCAGCTTGCACTTCTGGGAGTTCTCGGTCCACATACTGCTTGAGCCTTCCTTGTAGAATTTTAAGCATAACCTTGCTAGCGTGTGAAATGAGTGCAATTGTGCGGTAGTTGGAGCATTCTTTGGCACTGCCTTTCTTTGGGATTGGGATGTAGACTGATCTTCTCCAATCCTCTGGCCACTGCTGAGTTTTCCAAACTTGCTGGCATATTGAGTGTAGCACCTTAACAGCATCATCTTTTAAAATTTTAAACAGTTCAGCTGGAATACCATCACTTCCACTGGCCTTGTTATTTGCAGTGCTTTCTAAGGCCCATTTGACTTCACTCTCCAGGATGTCTGGCTCAAGGTCAGCAACCACACTACCTGGGGTGTATGAGACATCCATATCTTTCTGGTATAATTCCTCTGTGTATTCTTGCCACCTCTTCTTGATGTCTTCTGCTTCAGTTAGGTCTTTACCACTTTTGTCCTTTATTATGGTAATCTTTGTACGAAATGTTCCTTTCATATTTCCGATTTTCTTGAACAGATCTCTGGTTCTTCCCATTCTGTTGCTTTCCTCTATTTCTTTGCATTGCTCGTTTAAGAAGGCCTTCTTGTCTCTCCTTGCTATTCTTTGGAAATCTGCATTCAATTTCTTGTATCTTTCATTATCTCCCTCGCATTTTGCTTGCCTTCTCTCCCCCGCTATTTGTAAGGCCTCGTTGGACAGCCACTTTGCTTTCTCGCATTTCTTTTTCATTGGGATGGTTTTAGTTGCTGCCTCCTGTGTAATGTTGCGAACCTCCACCCATAGTTCTTCAGGCACTCTGTCCAGCAAATCTAAATCCTTAAACCTGTTCCTCACTTCCACTGTCAACTCTTAGATTCATGAAATGGGAAGCCCCTCAAAGTCTTACTCATTGTGATCCAATGACTAATAATTTGCTCAAGTAGTCACTGGTTATCATAGTGACTTGGCACTTTGGATTTCCCCAGCCTTTTCATGTTGACTAGAATTTAAATAGAGTCTAGTAAACAATGCAACCACTGGTTTTACTGGCTTGCTCTCCATCCAGCCAGAAAACCTGTCATGGCAAAATGTGCCCATAGGCAGATCTGTATTAAGACAGCAATAAACCTTGATTGGGGACTGTCTTCTCTCACCACACAGCTAGTTCTTGCCTGTAGGGTTGGATTTGATCAGAGGTCAGTAACTGGCAGGTCACTGGCTTAATCTGGTCTTCACCATCTCCAGATAAATAACCTCCCCTCCCTTCCTCAGATTGGTTCAGCCAGTGCACGTGAAAAAATATTATTCCTTATGCCATTCTTCTGGCACAGTCTTTCCCATCTGGTGCCCTCCAGGTATTTTGGACTGCACCTTCCATCATTGCCAGCCTTTAGACATGCTGACTGGGGCTGATGATCATTATTATTTATTGAATTTATATACCACCCTATACGAGGAGGTCTAATGGGACTTGTAGTTCAAAACTACAAAGGCACTAGATTGGGAAGGCTTCTGGGTTTTCTTCATCTCTTTCCCAGGCAATCTGTCACATGGTGCGAGAAAGCAATGGGTGGAAAGAGAAAAAGACTAGACTTAGACATAATCTGTTCTTTGTGTACAAGGGTACCTTGGTTCTCAAACTTAATGCGTTCCGGAAGTCTGTTCCAAAACCAAAGCATTCCAAAACCAAGGCATGTTTTCCCATAGAAAGTAATGCAAAATGGATTAATCCGTTTCAGACTTTTAAAAACAACCCCTAAAATAGCAATTTAACATGAATTTTACTATCTAACGAGACCATTGATCCATAAAATGAAAGCAATAATCAATGTACTATACTATAAAATAAGTAAGATAGTATTGTAGATAATAAAAATAAAAATTAACTTTTTTTCTTACCTGCACTGATGATATTGTTTGGATGTGGGGCTTTTATCAGTTCCTGCAATCACACAATAAATCAGTAGCTGAACTGGGTCCCACACAGTCACAAAACCTGAAAAAACCTCAAAACCACCAAAAACAAAAGCGCCAAACTTAATCTGTTCTGGAAGTCCGCTTGACTTCTGAAATGTTCAAAAACCAAGGCACAGCTTCTGATTGGTGCAGGTGCCCTGGAAACAATAGCCGACAGCCACATCGGATGTTCAGCTTCCGAAAAACGTTCAAAAACCAGAACACTTACTTCTGGGTTTTCAGCATTTGAGAACCGAGGCATTTGAGGACCAAGGCGTTTGAGAATCAAGATATCACTGTATTGGACTAAACGTCTTTCTCTAAATGCAGAGCAAACTTCCATCCTTTTCAAAAGAATATGGCATACCATGGAGGGAGAACATAATGGTTTTTCTCTGTCTTTTTCATAGTAGCCCACAAGCCAAAAAATATTTGCTCAGCACTGAACTTAGATTATTATTGGTCCCTTCCTACTTGGTATGTACTATTTTGTAACAGAAATAATTTAAAAGTTTTAAGTTGGTTTTCTAGCAATCACTGTGAATTCTAGAATTCCAACTTAACACTGAATTCCATCTTAGCAGTTATTCCAGTATTCAGGAGTACTTAAACTTGTGGGCCTAAAAAAGAACATCCCTGTAAGAAGAACTAACTTGTAGATTTTTTTCTTCTTTTCAGGCAGTTCTGCACAGGTGAATTCAGGTATGTTGTCTCGGTGTAAAAAAATAAGCATTTGAGCAAGCAGGGAAACCTTCCTCCCTGGCCGGGTTCTAAAGCTGTGATACGTATACATAGGAGAACCAGAGGTAGCTGCCCTTTTCACTGCAGCAGTGCACAACATCAAGGAGACAAACCATTTTAAAGATCAAATGGTGGCTTGTCGCCTTGGAAGAAGAATCAAAAACCCCCCAAAGAATAACCTGCCTGGCTTTGCAAATGCTCATCTCTGCTTGTGTACAACATTTCTTTGGTTCCGGAGATGTACTTGGTTGTTGTTTGGAGTTTTTGTTTTCTTATCACCTGGAGTGCAGAAGGAAAGGCTCGGAGAGTGACATGGGAGTTTATTTTACAGTGGTCATAAGTCAGCAATTTCTTTGGAGTATACATTCCTTGAGAACTGGGAATTTGTAAGTTTGAAAACTGGGATTTTGATGAGTTCCTAGATTGCAGAAATACTGTGCCTTGATTTCTCCCTCACACTTTCCCCATTCAATTTAAGCCGCAAGTTCTTATTTATGCAGTCTGAGTCCCTTGTGTGTTGATGAGTGTTGGTCTAATAAGTCCTAAATATAATTAGAACGCTGATGCCTCTCTGGGTGGTATTTTCTCTTGCCCTTCACCTGGGTGTGCAGACAGGTGTAAAAAGAGCACTTGGCCTCTTGGTTTAATCAAAGCAGACTTGCACTAGGCAGAAGGGGGAGGAGGACACTTTCTGCCCATCTTACAGAAAGCCAGCCTCTCACTTTGTCCAAGCTGGCTTCTATGACTGCTTTCCATATGTAGCCAGATGACCCAGACACATCTGCTGAGGGTCAGAAAGTAGCACTTGACCTGCCTTGACCTTTTGGGGCTGTGTGGCCTTTGGCAATCCACTTCTTTGACCAAAGCTCATTGGTGGCGCACAACTGAAACCACATCTGAGATCTTTCAGGTCACCAATTCAAGACCCACTGCAGATGTGAATGCCTTGATGACTGGGGTGGGGTAGTTCCTGTGGTCCGAGGCTTCACAAATTCACCATGTCTGTATATTTGTATTCTAGGAAAGATGGAGTTCCTATCGGCTACAAAGGCAGCACTTTTCACAGGTACATTGCTTGTCTGACTCTTAAAGTGAAGCTTTCGATGTATGGCAACAACCCAATGTTTGGGAAGTGTTGCTCAAGGGGCAAGCCTTGAAGGGTTTCTCAAGAGTTTGTCTTGGATCACCCACTGTTGATATAGAAAACAAGGCTTAGCAGGATTTGGGAACAGCAGCACAAATAGCTTCTTCCCATTCCTTCATTAAAAACAATAGGTGTCTGTTGTAGACAACATCAGTCCTACTCAAGAGTAAACACACTGAAATTAATAGAAATGGCTATGACCATGGATTTCAGTGGATCTGCTCTGAGTAAGATTAACAACTACTCCAATGCCGGCAATGATCAGCAGGTGGCCCTGTGGGTGCAATTTTGCTCTTTGGCTGGTTGCAAGGCCACTGAAGAACACACAGCCAACTGGCAGTCTTCCCAACTGTGTGCTGAAGAGTAACTGTTTTGTCTGTCTAGCCTACACTTTATTTATTTCATCCACTTTTTCAGGGTCATTAAGGACTTCATGATCCAAGGAGGTGATTTTGTAAATGTAAGTGCTCCATTTTTTTTCATTCTGCTTTGTTGTCATCAAGGGGAAGGACACTGCAGTGTTTCCTCTTGGAATCTTACCTTTAGTTACAACCTGTTGCTTGTTGGGACCCCGCCCATCTGGCTGAGTTGAACCCAAGTTCAGGCGACATGCTGAGCCAAACCATGGCTTAATCCACAGAAGCAGGGCCAGAGGAGGAGCAAAGCAGCTATGAGCTCCTCTATGGGAGTCTGCATGTTCACCCTAAGCCATGTTTTGCCCAACAAAATATAATTCTTTGGTGGGTGCTCAATAAAAGCTAACTGAGGCTGCAGAAAGTTTTGTGTAACTGCCCTTAAGCTTCACAAAATAGGTAGTCTGATATGTTCTGGCAGACTTACCTGAATTGGTGCCTGAATGGACAAGCCTTGATATTGCATACAACACGTCAGTTGTAAAATAAGAGGCAAGAGGAAGTCAAGAGAGGCAGGCACAGACAACATTCAGTTGCCCCACAGCCAACTTTAGATGTTATATCATTTGCTTTAGTACCTTAAAATTGTAAACCTACTTAGGTGCCTTGACAGAAAAATAGTATATACAGTGGTATCTCAGGTTACATACGCTTCAGGTTACAGACTCCGCTAACCCAGAAATAGTACCTTGGGTTAAGAACTTTGCTTCAGGATGAGAACAGAAATCGTGCTCCAGTGGTGCTGTGGCAGCGGGAAGCCCCATTAGCTAATGTGGTGCTTCAGATTAAGAACAGTTTCAGGTTAAGAACAGACCTCCAGAACGAATTAAGTTCTTAAGCTGAGATACCACTGTAAATGCAATAAATAATCAGCCCACAGCACTTTGATTTAGACCATGCACAAAACTCCTCAATTAGCTATTTATTATTACTATTACATACAATCTATGTAAATCAGGGCAGGCTAACCTTTTTCAGACCAAGGGCCACATTGAGCAGTGGCCAACTGCCCTAGGGACACAAGTAAATGTGGACATAGTCAAAGGATAAAAATGAGTGTGGCCAAAGTGTCAGGAACAGACCTGGGCAGCCCAAGAATGTGCCTTTACACTTGTATTGCAAAACTATGTTGCTGCTGGAAACAGATTTAAGAGGATGAGCCAAAGGCCACTTGAGGAAAGTCTGTTTTTTAAGGGCGGATTTGAAGGAAGGAAGAGAGGAGGATCATGTAGCTGTTCAGGGAAAGAGGTTCCCAAAACACATTTCTGCAAGTGTTCTAATTATGTGGCTGGTTTTATCAAGAGACACTTGTCAGCATCCAGAATAAACAATAAATGAGAACATTACTCACTCCCAATAAAACTTCAGCTGTGGAATTGAGTGCATGACCACTTTCTAAAACAGGGAGATGGCACCGGAGTGGCAAGCATCTACCGGGGTCCCTTTGCAGATGAAAACTTCAAGCTGAAACACTCCGCTCCTGGTCTGCTGTCCATGGTAAGTAGCCTGGAGAAAATTATTGTGGTGCAGTAATTTACCGTATTTTTTGCACCATAACACTCACTTTTTTCCTCCTAGAAAGTAAGGGGAAATGTCTGTGCGTGTTATGGAGCGAATGCCTACAGATGACAGGGGGATCTGCTGCAGTCGTGAGCAGAGGATCCATGGTTACAGCCTGCACCAAAAAAATCACGCACCCACTGTTGCCTGGGGCCACGATGGTGCAAAAACATGGTTACAAAGCATGGATCCACATGGATCCTCAGGATTTTTGCATTGGGCCACCCCAAACTCACCGTCAGATCACATGTCTGTGGCTACAGCATGAACCACAAAAATCGTACATCCACTGTTTCGTTTAGAATATTTTTTTTCTTGTTTTCCTCCTCTCAAAACTATGTGCGTGTTATGGTCAGGTGCGTGTTATAGAGTGAAAAATACGGTAATTTGACTTCAGGCTCCCTTTTCTGACCCCTATAAAAGGATGGGGTTAGCCTGCCATTTGGTGTGCCTTTAAAAAGCAGTGGGACGTCAAGTGTCTTTGGCATGGGGTACCCTACTTGGGCATGATGCTTGCTGAATTACCTTGAGCCACTCACCAGATACATTGCACAATACTCATTAAACAGTTTTTAAGAAACAGAATTTCCTCATAAGCTGTCTGAAACTGCGGTCGTTCAGCAGGGGCTCAGAGTACTTTTCACCTTTCCTGCCACCATAAAGGCCTGGTGTAGCACCTGCTAAAAGTATTATGGTTTAGTCAGGCATATGCAGGTATATGTTTTAATCTGTTTTTAGCTTATTCACCCTGAAAAGAAGTGATTTTCATTTCTCTGCCCAGATCAGAGCTAGTCGACATATCAGTAGGGCGGTCTTAGGACCACCTTTTATTTATTTGTTCCTTTGGGATCCTGTGCACTAGACCAGCTGTGGCAAAGCGAGGCTGAGTGTGGGCATTTGCCTTCCATGATTTATGTGGATTTCCCCCCCCCCCCCCCCCCGCTAGGCAAATAGTGGACCCAGCACCAATGGCTGCCAGTTCTTCATCACCTGCTCCAAGTGTGACTGGCTGGATGGGAAGCATGTAGTCTTTGGTGAGTAGTCAGGACAAAATTTTTAAGTCCTACCTTCATGCTAAACTGTGGAACTCTCTCTCTGAGGAGGCAGTGATGGCTTTAAACAGGAATGGAAACATTCATGGAGGAGAGAGGGTTATAGATGGCTGTGGTCTGACCCAGGGGTCAGAGGCTGTAATGCTTCTGAATACCAGTTGCTGGAAGCCACAGGAAGGGGCAGTGCTCTTGTGCTTGAATCCTGCTTGCAGTGTTCCCAGAAGAGGCATCTGGTTGGCCCAGTGGCGTAGCGTGGGTTGTCAGCACCCGGGGCAAGGCAAGTAATTTGCGCCCCCTAACTCGTGGATTTGCACCCCCTAACCCCCAGATGTTGCGCCCGGTGCGGCCGCCCCCCCTGCACCCCCCATGCTACGCCACTGGGTTGGCCACTCTGAGAACAGGATGCTGGACTGGATGGGCCATGGGCTCTTCTTACGTTCTTATGCTCTTAGTTCCAATCTGGGCAAGGACCAAGATTAGAAAAGCTCCTTTAGGTGTGTCCATGGCCTTGGGAGGGCCTGTGGGAATTCTTTTAGTTCCCTCCCCAAAAAAACAACCCATCGCCCATCCCCATACTGCTATCTGCTTTTGAATGATTCATTTCCCCCCCCCTCTATTTATTTAGGCAACTTATTCAGCCTGTAACGCATAGCTTCTAAGCAGCATACAATAAAGTTACAAAGGAAATGAAGTAGATAGAATCAATAATAAAAACAGGAGAGTTCACTTATATGCTGGCTGAAATAGAAAGGTCTTTATCAGTCATCAGAAGTTTAACAGGAAGGGGGTCTCAGTCAGGAGTTCCACAGAATCAATCCTACAATACCAAATGCACAGATCCTAGTAGATACGAGTCGTGTGTCTGAGCCATAGGGAACCCCTAGAAGAGATTCCCCTGCAGATCTCCATGGTCAAGCAAGGCCACATCTGTATATTGCATTGTTCGACCTTCATTTTGCTGACGATGAGTTGGAAATACTTGAAAAATTAAAATCATCCTTTTTTTCTTTTTTCTTTTAAACCCGGCAGGTAAAATAGTTGACGGGCTGCTTGTCATGAGAAAAATTGAAGTAAGTATTTTAGCCAGAGAAGTAACTATTGTGCTAATTTGCGGGTTTGGTGCACAAGTCGGCAGTCTGATTACCATGCAGAATTGGGCAGCTTAGGAATCTAAGTTAAGATTCTAGTCCTTATTGTGGCAGAATGTAAAGCACATGAAGATGTTGACCACCCTGGGCTTGAGTGATCAGGCTTGACTTCTGCTGCCTTTTTAACCATTCTGATCTGTTAACTGTAAATGGGGCTGCTGCTTTACATCATTCAAAGTGGCAGGCAGCTCTTCAGTTCAAAACTGAGAAGGATCTCCGTCAGTTTGTGAGACACAACTTTGTGGGTTGCAGGTTTGCCAGTAGAAAAATAAAGTCCTGAGGACACCAACCAATCATAGATGAGAAAAATTATCTTGAAAATGGCTTGCTAAGGGGTGGGAAAAGTATATAATGGCTCTTCCCAGCAGGGGCTGAGGGTCTCCTCATAATGCTGCCTTTTGCTCCCTCCTCAGAACGTGCCCACCGGTCCAAATAACAAGCCCAAGCTGCCAGTGGTGATTGCCCAATGCGGTGAGATGTAGGGGGAAACGATTCTCAAGGTAGGTACCCATCTCCATAGCTGAGATAGCTGCAACCTGGCCCAATGAAGCTGGGGAGGGTGGATAAGCTATATTGCATATCTATCTCTAGCTTGAGTAAAAAAATAAAGATTTTTAGGAAGCTGAATTCTTTCCTTTTATGGAATACAGCATATGCCAAGGGTTGTATTCAGCCAAGTCAGACTCAAAGTAGACCACATCAAATTGTCAAACTTAAGTTAATAATGCCCATCAATTTCAGTGGGTCTACTTTTGAATGTGACTTCAGTTGAATGAAACCTTAGTGTATGTTGTGCTCCATAAAAGTGCAGAATTCAGCTTTGTAGGAATCTTAACATTCATTCAAACTAGAGGCAAGTATGTAATTATCACGTAACATTTTGAAACTGAGTGTTTTGCTCATCTGGTTTTGAAATCCTGTTTCAGCCTGGTGGAGTCTCCAACACAGACCAATTGCTGAATAAAGATTTACAGTGGTCAAGAGTGGAGGCTACACTCCCCTTGAGAGCCCTCAAGTTCCCACAGCACATTGCTAAATAAATTCTATTAAGTACAATAAATGCAGAAAATATTAATCAAAAGGAAATCAGGTTTGTCTACTGACAACACTCATATACTGCATTGTGTGAGCTGCCTTGGCATAAAATCCATCCTTTAAGACTCTTCTTAGGCTTTGGCAATCACCAACCCCTACAGCAGGTGTGACCACATCTACCAATGACATAAAGTCCCATGTAGGGTTGGACAAGGGAGAATGTGACCCTCCAGCTGAGAAAAAAGTTTACCAATCCTGTGAGCTCCCCAGCTACATAGTTGAGTGGATCACTAGTATCTCTGGGTGCTGCAACCCCACACGGACCTCTAGTGGCATTGCCAAGATCCATTCACAAAGCATCTTATTTGGGCTGGAATGTGCTGTTTCTGGTACACTGTGTTACAGCTGTGATGATGACTGACTCTTTGCCTCTTCCTGATTCCAGGTTAGTCTCTTTCCATCTTGGATCACCATCACTTCCCGATTGCTCCATGTTTTTCCTGTGGTGTCTAATCTACCCCACATTCCAAACTAATTTTCTCCCCCCATTGTAAATAAAGGAATTTGGTTAAGTGTCTGTTGTTCCATTGGAATGCACAAGGAATTGCCAAATGGGAAGAATTATTGGGGGCCATTGTCTTGTGACATCAGCAAAGTCCATCGAGTGAGTCATCCCAGGGAACCTGGACTTGGGTCAATTGCAAGTGAGGCTTCCAATAAAAGATTGCAGTGCACCATGCCTCCTGGTCAGGATTCCACCAGGATTCTTCCTGAACTCTCCATTTCATTCCCTTTCCCCTGTTTTCCGTCCCACCCTCCAACAATTAGTCTTTTGGACCACTGAGTATTCTTAGTCCTCACTGGGTTGAATTCTCCCCCCTCAAAAAAAGCTTTTGCCCCATGAAATTTATTTTTGCAAACCACTGGGTTCACTCAAGCCCTGCTGCTCCCTCTCTTTTCTGCATTGGTGGTGCTGTTTTGGCTACATGAGGAATGGCATGGAGAATCAAGTTTGTTCTCAGTATATATGCTAGATATATGTCATTTTATTTTTAGGTGTGGCAGTCCATTTTTTACTCAAGAGAAATAGGAAGGAAAAAATCCAGTTGAGAAACCTTGTGTGATTCATTAAGCACCTGTGGCTCAATCTTAAGGGTGTATCCAATGATGTCCTACTCTGAGAGACTTGCTGAAAGTGGTGGACTCAAGTTATTGTGTTCATTAACTCCAGTGGTCCTACGCGGAGTAGGGCAAGAACTGGATACAATCCTCAGCAGACAGCAAGCACAATGCCCAGGAAGTAGTTGTTTGGGTATTTGGACACTGCCTCTCCCCAGAAGAGCATAGCAAGGAGTATACAGCAACACAACCTGGTGTTTTCCTCTTGTGTGGGTGTAGCAGGAATAATGGGTTATATCTAACTTTCTCAGTGAAAGAAATGGGCCTACGTCATGTTCGATAATTTAGGTGGGTATACAGTAGAATTAGCATTGCACAAAACCCTTTATTATTAAAAGCATATCCTAAATTGCCCCCAAAAACCAAAAAGGATACAGTACAGTGGTGCCTCGCAAGACGAAATTAATTCGTTCTGCAAGTTTTTTTGTCTTGCGAATTTTTCGTCTTGCGAAGCATGGTCAAGTCGCAACTGCACCTCTTCAAGCGGTTTTAAGAAAAAGGAAACAAACTTGCAAGACATTTTCATCTTGCGAAGCAAGCCCTCTTTCATCTTGCGAGTTTTTCGTCTTCCAAGGCATTCGTCTTGCGAGGTACCACTGTGTAGCTATAGACTGAAATAAGCAATTAACTGAAGGAACAGCATAAAAGTCAGCAAAATAATTTGAGGGAGGCAACAGCTTTGGCAGGGGCAGTAGCTAAGCTGCCACAGTTGCAAATGCCTATTGGATCTCACCCTACTTTATATTAAAAAAAATGTCTACCTCCCGATTTTCAAGCAGAGGCTAATGGGTTACTGGGGGAGAGGAAGTAATAGAGTGAACAGATACAGATCTAAAGTGTCCCTTTTGAGAAATCGCACAATACGCCACAAAAGCTATTTGTCTATAACTTTCTGCTAGCCCGTGTGCCTATAACATCCTAATGGGATTTCTGGCAGACCAGGAGAGAGGGATTAGAGCTAGCACTCTCCTAGATTACAGAAATGTCTTTGCCAACTCTTACTTGCTTCCTGTTTGCGGTCATCCATGGACCTGCCCAGTGTGCTGTTTGCAGGTGGTGCCTGCACGCTAGCCAGCCTGTGGTGCATCACATGTGGCACAGACCTACCCTTCTGATCTTTGGCAAAATAGCTTCCTGGCTTGCCAGATACTTTGATCAGACAATGATCACAGGGTGTAGATGCAGCTGAGTCTTCCATGCTGCTATGGCAGCAGGTTCCATCAGATACTCAGTTTCAAGCACTAGTCTATGGGACACCTGCTGCCCTTTAGATGATACTGTGCTCCTGTTAGCCCCAGACACCATGGCCAATTCCCCCAGTGAAAACCATGGCCCAGCAACATTCAGAAAGCCACAGATTTCCCCATCCCTGCCATGAAGAGGGGGAATGGGCAAAGGGTTGGGTGAAGAAGAGAAGCAAGATGCTTCCATAGCCCAATACTAGGATTGAACTATGCCAGCAGTCCTTGTCATGCAAGTGTATCTGCTCATAGAATCCGAGTTGGAAGGGATTCCCAAGGGTCATCTAGTCCAACCCCCTGCAATGCAGGAATCTCAACTAAAGTATCCATGGCAGAGGGGCTATCCAACCTCTGGTTAAAAACCTCCAAGGAAGGAGAGTCCACTATCTTCCGAGGGAGTCTGTTCCACTGTCAAGCAGTTCTTACTGCCAGATAGATCTTCCTGGTGTTTAGCGCTTTGTCTTCAGTGTTGAGGAGCACGATCAGAACTCAGACATGTAAAAATAAAAGTAACACAAGGGTCTGTCTACTCTTTGAAATATTGAGCAACCAGATACTAGGAGCAGGTGCACTTGCAGAGGCGCCCCAAATTTGGCACCACTGCTGCCTAAGGAGAAACAATGCAGAATGGCTGACATTGCATGGCCTGAGGGTGGCAGAGCTGGAGGAGCAAAAGTCTCAGACAAACATTTAAAAGGAAATGAAAGCAGATAGAAAAAGTTGGGGAGAACTTTCAAGGTAAGAACTAGGAGCTGGTGCCTGGGAAGATGAGCTGATGTGGGTTGGACAAAATGTGGTCTGAGTAAGAGGGTCGAATGAATCTAAACCATGCTTATTTCAAAGCCATCATGTTCACAGGGGCTTCAGGATGAATGGGGGAAGCTAGAATTCACTTTGGCAAAGTTTCCTTGGTTTGTTCAAATGAGGAGGGACACAAAGTTCCCAGGCATGTTCAAGGATTGTTAGTAAAGAACAGGACCTTGGGGAACCAGATTCAAATCATACATGAACACTCCCTGTGGAATGCCCTCCCATCAGATGCCAAGGAGATAAAGAACTACGTATACAACTTTTAGAAGGCATCTGAAGGCAACCCTGTATAGGGAAGTTTTTAATGTTTTGTGCTATGTTATATTTGCTGGAAGCCTCCCAGACTGGCTGGCACAAGCCCATCAGAGGGGCTGGGGTACAAATAATAAAATTATTATTATCCACTGACTAAGGGCAGATCCGCAGTATACAATTAAAGCACATTATTCCCCCCCCCCCAAAAAAAAAATTCCTGGGAATTAAGGGTGCTGGAAATGGTAGCTCTGTGAGGGAAAAACTAGAGTTCTGTAAGGTCTTTGAGAAAACCAGTGGTTTTTTTCTTTAAAAATGTTTAGGGGTACTCTCATTTTCTTATTCATATTGAAATACTGCCCCCCAATGAAGCCAAACTTGGATTCACAAAATGTTTACGGGTATGCGTACCCCTGCATCCCCCCAGAAAAAAGCATGAGAAAACCCATGTGCTTTTGTTGTTTACTCGTTTAGTCGTGTCCGACTCTTCGTGACCCCATGGACCAGAGCACGCCAGGCACTCCTGTCTTCCATTGCCTCCCGCAGTTTGGTCAAACTCATGTTGGTAGCTTCGAGAACACTGTCCAACCATCTTGTCTCGTCCTCTGTCGTCCCCTTCTCCTTGTGCCCTCAATCTTTCCCAACATCAGGGTCTTTTCCAGGGAGTCTTCACTTCTCATGAGGTGGCCAAAGTATTGGAGCCTCAGCTTCAGGATCTGTCCTTCCATGTGGTTTAGATGTGCGTTGAATGTATTTAAAATGTTTAGTGTGGAGCTGCCCTAAGGCTCTGGGGTGTAGAACCACAGGTCCTGAAAAGCAGATCGTAGCTATCCACTACCTGGTTCTTGGGACTCTGCCCCGCCCATGCCCTTTTCACCATCCTGGCTCCACACCATTTTCAGACTTCTGCACGCTACAGAATAGCAAGAGTGCTGCTTGCTGGGGCGAGCAATGCGTGGGTGGGATCAGGAAGGTAAATATCTGAGGGGAAGTAGCCTCCCATACAAAGGTAAGAGTCGCACCTGTTGCTCTACCCACTATTGCCCCGGCTCCGCCCACCCATTCCACGCGGCCCTTAGGTGCTGGCCCGCGAGGGAAGGAAGCCTTTGGGTCTTCGAAACCGGTTCTCCACCGTTGTTCTGCCACATTTACCTGAGAGGCAAGCCCCGGTGAAAATAACGAAGGCTGAGTAAACACACGAAGCGACAAGAGGCCACGACCTTGTGCACACTTACTTGGGAGTAAGACTCACTAAACCACATGGGACTTCTGAGTAAACGTGGGCGCATGGGCAAAGAATGTATAGGCCTTGATCGGGGAAGGGCGGCAGCGGCCCCACAACGCAAGGGGACCTAGGTTCCCTCGGCCACATGGTCCCCATGTAGGGTTAGGAAAGGGCACTTCCTGACTCTGCCTTTCCCCAAAAGGGAGGGGCAGGAAAAGGGAGCGCTCTCGCCCAATCACCACCCGAAACCCATCGACTGGCAGACTGTGCGAGGCAAGCAAGCGCCTGTTACAACCTATCTACTCTTTTTTCAGAGGAGGAGGGAGGAAAAGAGGACTGGAGCCCAGCGAATGGCCGCGCGCAGCTTCTGACAGACGGGCTCCCAAGGCCAATGTAATAGGCCCGAACGTTCAGGCGCGCCTCGACACCCCAATCGCTAGGCGCGGCAACTGACTGACGGAATCCGGCGCCCAATAGGCGCCGCACGGTGGGCGGCGCCTGCGGGGTGGCTAGCGAGTGCGCGCCGCCATTGTGGCCAGTTCGATCGGTATCGGGAGCGGAGAGCGGAGCCCAGCAAGCCCGGAGCAAGGGAGCAGCCCCCCCCCCCGCCAACGGCCGGCCTCCGAGTCACCATCAACACCGCGCGGGAGGCGGCGCTGCTGCAGCTGCTGCGAAAGCCAGTCACCACCACCGTCCGCCGACAGACACCGGCGCCGCCATGAGCAGCGAGGCCGAGACCCAGTCGCCCACCGCCGCCACAGCCACAGCCGCCCCTCTACCAGCGGCGGCGGCGCCTGCGGCGGCCCCCCTGGCGGCGCCCGCACCCCCGTCCCCCACAACCGCCATCGTCGTCGCCCCGGACGCCAAGCCCGGGAACGGCGGCGGCAGCGGAGGAGGCGGCGGCGGCGGCAACGGATCCAACGGCGGCGGCCTGGGCTCGGCGGCGCCCCCCGCCGGCGGGGACAAGAAGGTCATCGGTGAGGCTGGGGGTTCGGAAAAAAAGAGGGAGGGAAGGAGCGTGTGAGGGACGACGGGCGGGGTAAAGAGGGAGCGAAAGAGGAGGGGAGGGTGGGCGGGGCCTGCGGGCGCGCGCGTGTGCTAACGGGGGCGCGGCTGAGCGACTGACAGACTGGGCTAGCTCCGTGGGCTTCTGTCCCCCTTCCTCTCCCGCGCGCGCTTTTTTTCCCCTACTCTCCCCCCTCCCGACTTCTCACTCACGTTCCATTTCCCGCCTCGATGATTGGATGAGGGTGGGCTGGTTGCTCGCGCTCGTGCCTTTTCTTGTCTCCGCCTCCGTTCCGTTCTCCCCTCCTGGATTGGCTGGCCGCGTTGAGGCTTTTTATTCCTCCCCCAGTTCCTCATATTCTAATAAGACTCCCCCCTCCTCCCTTCAGGTCCGAGCGCGTGCCCCGGCCGCTGAGGCGCCTTGCCTCGCGCTCCCTCTCCTTAGCGCGCCTGCGCGGAAAGAATGTTGGTGGGGAAAGGGAAGGCAAGCGGCTCGTGCGTGCGTGTGGGAGGGGGCGTGGCCGAGAAGACGGCGCAAGATGTCCGCCACGCGCGCAGCCTTTGTGTGATTGCAATGGGGGAGCCCCCCCCCCCTGCTCTCCATTAATCCCGATTATTGATGCTATGAGCCGCAGATTGTTCTCTGAGCAGTAGCTGTGATGTTTCATGTAGTTGAATTTTTGGTACATTTTAATACCATGCTCTTGGGCCAAAAAGACTTCCAGAGCTGCTTACATACAATCAAATCAAGGCAGTCCCTGCCCCGCAGGCTTACAGTTTTTTAAAAAAATGATACACAAGGGAAGGGGGGAAATCTAAATTTAGGCACCAGTTCCGGGGCAGGAGGTGTTTGAGGAAGCTGGGCCTCCAACAAAGTAGTGGAATGAGCCCTGCTTCCGGTTCTTCCCACTGGGGCAGCCTAATGGAATGGCTGCCCCTAGGTGACAGTTGAGGGGAGAGGAGGCATGGTGCCACAGGCCTGTCACGGCAGAGCTGTTTGAGTGAACTCTGCTTCTCAGTTTTCCCACTGCTGGAATGGTTACCACCGTGTGACAGTTGAGGGGAGAGTGTGTGTGCTTGTGTATATAACTGATAGTTTATTACTGCAAGTTTTAATTAAATTTGCTTGTTTTATTTACTGGAGTGCCAGTTTTAATATTTAAAAAAATTACCTTAATCAGGGATGGGGAGTAGATTCAGGTTGAGGGTTATAGAGATATAGTAAGCTGCCTCTTGCCATGTCAGACTTTTGGGTCATGCAATTCAGAATGGACTACACTGACTGGAAGCAGGTCTCCAGGGTTTGGGGCAGTAGATGTTCCCAGCCTCACCTGGAGATGCTGGAGTTTGAACATGAGACCTTCCAGCTTCAAAAGGTGTGTTTTGCCATTAAAGTGTGAGTAGGAAGAACTGCCTTACACTGAATTACACTGAGCTCAATATTAATCTGCTGTCTGATAGCAGCTCTGCCTGGTTTCAGAAAGGAGACTTTTTCTGCCCTAGCTGTAGATGCTTGAGATTAATTCTTTGACCTTTTGCATGCTTAAAGTATGTGCTCAGCTACATCCATTTTTTTCTTTTTACACCAATGACAGTAGCATTTCCCATGCCACTGTCCATTAGCAGGTTGTCATCTTTTGAGTCTCCCCCCTTCCCCTTTATTTGTCCATTTTTAAATAGCCATTTGGTGTGCGGGTGAATCATGCTCCTTTCCTTGTGAAAAGCTGCATCTGTTTTCCACATATCAAATGGCTTTTCAGTGCACAAGAGCAGGCCAGGCTCTGCTTTGCTGCTGTTATTTTTGGGGGCTAGTTGGCAAATTGACAGAAATGTGCACATGATTTGATTGCTCATCCCTTGATTCAGGACTTTGGGATGTCACAAGGCCCATTGGAGTCAGTTTTGAAGTTTCATTCCTGCAGCTTAAAGCCTTTAAAAAAACTGTTAAAGTTTGTTTAAATTATATATATCTTTTTTTAAAAAATCTGAAAGCTGCAGTCATACATCTACCTTATTGAATGGGTATAGTATAGTGAATGTATAGGAACGGGCTGCATGTTTTGTGAAGTTCTTTTAATATTGACGGTGTCTTATCTTCATTTCCTTTCATGTTTTCAAATAGATTGAAATACATCATATTTTAATTATAAATTCTATATTTTAATTATAAATTAGTTTTTAATTATAAACGCACATATATAAAGTGTGTACACACACACACATATGTAATTGCACTATATGTGTGTGCAAATGCAGTACAAAATTATCTCAATAAAGATCCCTTATTGCAGGTGAGAGGGTTGAGGGTACCTTGTCTGAGGCCACAAAACTGAACTCATGGCTAAGGCAACAAGCTTCTTTACTCGTGTGACCCATGGCATCAGGAAAGTTCATCTTTTGGTACATGAGAGCAGCAGCCATGATGCTGCAGTCCAGTGATAAACATCTATATGTGGCTCAGACCTTTTTGAATGGCCCCTCATAGTGTGTGTGTATGAGAGCGAGAGAGGGGGGGGGAGCAGGGGGAGCATACATCTTAACTTGCAGTCACTCTTTCTTTCTTTTTTGTAGCAACGAAGGTTTTGGGGACAGTGAAATGGTTCAACGTAAGGAACGGCTATGGCTTCATCAACAGGTGAGAAGGGGCTGGATGTGATCATTTTTTGAAAGCTGATTTAGGCTAGTGAAATGTGCCTTTTCACTCTAAAGCTGTCCTCTGAGTATCAAGCTAGATCAGGCTTTCCCAGCTTGATGCCCTCCAGCTGTTTGGATTAAAACTCATATCATGGCACCATGCTGGCTGGGGTTGATGAGATTTGTAGTTCAAAAGCAGATGGCTGAAGGCTGAGCTAGATTTGTGCACAGGACTTAATGATACCGCTTCCACTCTGCTTCAGCTTCTTTGCTGTACATCTCAGTGGATTGGTTTAGTACAGTCCCTGACCTGGTCCTGTTGGCGAGGGATGATGGGAGTTGTAGGCCAAAAACAGCTGGAGGGCCACGTTTGGCCACCACTGGTTTAGTATCTGTATGTGCAGATGTTTACTCACAGATAGCTTCCTTAATATGGTACCTTGGCAGTACTTCGTAACTTCGGTTCTTCCAACATGTAAATTAGAGGAAGACTGGGCATAATAAATCAAATGTGAGCCAAGAAGTATAAAAAGGGAGGTGAACTATGAGAAAGAGCAGTTGAGACAGCAAAACTTCTAGAGAGTGCTAGAACTAAACTGAGCATGATTCAACAAGCATACTGTAACAGAGACAGCCAGATTTAGGAAATGATTATACATGGCTGAAGGCTAGTAAAATACCATGTGGTGGTTTTGTTCATTTTGGGGTCCCTCAGTCTCAATAAGGAAATTAGAAATGAGAGTGAAAGGCAAGTCCAAAGATCTATAAAGGCTGGTGAGGACTGTCCACAGTGATAATAGTCATACGGTTCCTGCTAATTGGCCAAAGGAGCACACAGCAAACCAGATGTTCTTAAAGAGTGTGTGTGTAACATACACACTTTAAAAAGTACTGCTAGCTGTCTGCCTTGGGTTGGGTCTACCTTGGGTTGTTTTTCAAACCAGGTGTGAGTAAACTATGTTAATTAGATTCCTGGTCATTATGCCTAACCCAGAGAAATGCCCCAGGGGCTTCTCTAAAGTACATGGCAAATGAAAAGCACGTAGGTAATTAAAAAACAATAAAAAGCTTAAATGGTTCCTCCACCTCTGCCATACATGAACCTTCTGGCAGATTGTCCATGTAGGTGCCCTGCTGCATTGCCTGCCATATGTAAGTCTGTCTTGTGAATGGCATTGATCTATATTAAGGCCTTAGATTAGTGTGACTTCAGTTTATATGGAATTCGATTAGTTTTCCTCTCACTTTTTCTTATGCCATGGCTGCAATTAAGTGCAAAGGCAGGGCGGCTGTTGCTGCCTCTTTGGGGACATTTCTCCACATCACTACAGCTGGCAGCACTTTTTGTAGTGTTTCAATAGCAGTCATGTATGAAACAGTGGTTATTCTAGTATGTTTGGCCTCTATGCAGGTGGGTCTGGTTTAGCTCAGGCCAATCAGTTGAGGGTCTTAGTAGGCAGGACTGAAATGGGCCTTGGTAGATATTGAGATAGGCTCCATCAGTCATGTACTTCTGAATATGACTTGGCAGGGCCATGATATTACATGTGCAGTGTGGCAAAAGGGGCCATGCACAGGTCTTAAAGGCGCTATGAGTTATTTCAGGAAATGGCAGTTGAAATGAGACAGCTCCTGGTTGACGGGCCAAACCAAATGAGTGCTCACTAATGGTTCCTCATTATCCTGTAAAAAGTGGGGTGCCACAGGGTTCTGTCCTGGGACTAGTATTGCTCAACATCTTCATAAAGAATATGAATAAAGATATTGAGGGGGTGCTCATCAAATTTGCAGGTGACAGAAGGGTAGCTAATACTGCAGAAGATAGAATCAGGGTTATCAGATTGGAAAACTGGGCAAAAACTAAAAAATGAATTTCAGTAGGGACTAATGTAATGTTCTGCACTTAGGAAGGAATAACTAGGTGCACAAATATACGATGGGGGTCTCCTGGCTTTCCAACAGTGTTTTATTATATTTTTTTATAATAGTAATAATAATTTATTATTTATACCCAGCCACTCATGAAAAGGATCTAGGGGTCTTAACATGAATCAGCAATGTGATGCAGCAGCAACCCCCCCCAAAAAAAAACGGGGGGGGGGAGAGCTGGTTCTTTTCTAGGCTGCATCAGTAGGTGCCCACTGTCCAGATCAAGGGAAGTCCTAGTACTGCTCTATTCTGCCTTGGTCAGACCACACCTGGAATACTATGTCCAGTTCTAGGTACTGTAATTTAATAAGGATATTGACAAGCTGCAACATGTATGGAGTAGGGCAACTGAGATGGTCCAGGGTCTAGAAACAAAGCCTTATGGGGAATAGTTGAGGGAGTTGGGTGTGTTTACCAGGGTAAAGAGGAGTTATAGCAATCTTCAAATTTCTAAGGGGCTGTCACATGGAAAATGGAGCAGGCTTGTTTCCTTCTGCTCCAGAGAGTAGGATTGGAAACAATGGGTTCAAGATACAAGAAAGGAGTTTCCAACTAAACATTAGGAAGAGTTTGACAATGGAACAGACTTCCTCAAAAGGTGGTGGACTTTCCTTCATTGGATGTTTTTAAGCATCTGTCAAGGATGTTATAGTTGTGATTCCCCATTGCAGGTAGTTGGACTACAGGATCATTGGTGTCCCTTCCAACTCTACAATTCTGTAATTCTATGAATTAATGTTGGCATGTAACTTCCTTGTGTAGTTGATACACCTGATCAGAAATCACTCTCTGTACAAAGTCATTGTATTTATCCACATCACGCTTGAAAATCTTTGTCCTACTTGTAGCCCCACCCGTGTCCAGTCATAAACTCCACCTAGTTCATTCTGCTGTTGCAATACAGTGTGGTAGGAAAGTCTTCTGGCAGTGACTGTGTTTACATCCTGTAATCCCTCCTGTACAGCTCTGTGACTGCAGGATAGGGGAAGGGTTGATGACTATACTTGGTGCTTTGAGACATGTAGAAACCCTACCTGCTTTTATTTGTTCTTTTTTAATCTCTACTGAGAAAGTAGAATAATCCCTATTTATGAAGTAAAAATATAATAGAATAATAAGGCATATATTGGAATATTCCTTTAATGTTTGTGTTCCAGTGTGAGAGTGTTTGTAAATCAAATATTAATGAAAACGTTTCTGCAGGAAAGGTCTGTCATTTGTCCAAAAAGGCATTTTGGCAAACTTTCAACTTACACCTGCTTGATCATTGTAGCCAGAATTGCAAGAGTCCGCAAAAAGAAATACGAAACTTCCAAGTTAATACACTCCCAGTATTTTTAGCACAAGAAAGTCATGGGTGTGGAGTGAGGAGTGATATGTGTTGTTCCTTGGCAGTCCCCCAATGCTACAGGCTGGCCTCTGTCCAAAATTGAGTGCCACTCCTTCCTGGAAAATGCTGGGTTTTTGTGTCATGTTTTCTGAATATGAAACTCCTTGTTTTACAGGAATGACACCAAGGAAGATGTGTTTGTCCACCAGGTGAGACTGTTTCCTTGTACAACAAGATATGCTGGATTTTGATGAAATGATACACTTTGTGCATTAGCTGAAAGGGGTGGAAAAGTATCAGTTCTGTTGCTCTTGGGAGAAGTCAGTGTTGCCTCAGAACTGAAGTTATGAAGTGTGGAATTTTTATAGGGGAAACCAGTTGACATAAGGTAGCCAAAACCCAATCTTAAGAGCCTATGAATGCTCAACACACTGTGCCTGTTTGCCTACCTGGCATCTCATGCCCCTTCTCTCTTCATTGTGCTTTTCTTCCCTCTGTTCTTTGCCTGCAGTGCTTAAGTGGTCAGGATTTCCCTGCAGCCCACCCATGTCCTGCTTGTCCTCTGTTGGTCTTTATCCCTTTGCTACCTTACCTTTGCTTTTGCGTCCCACAAGTCACACAATGGCTTATGCCTATTTTTTGTTCTGTCTGATTGGGTTATTAGGTACTGTTAAGTTTTTTTTTAAAAAATAGCAAAAGTATCCTTGTTCTTATCATCTATCCTTGCACTCACAGGCTTTTGGGGACTTCATATTGGTTGGGTGCCAACCTTTTTGGGGACGCCTGCTTTTTCCTGTACACCAATGGCTGCCATTTATATGACCTGGTCTCCACTTGAAAAATTAATGGTGCTGCTTGGGTGCCTCTGCCAGACACATTGGGAAGAATTCAGTGTAGCACTGCAGCAGCTGTTCTGTTCAGCCAATGCTTTTCAGTTTGCCAGATGGAACAATCCCCTTCTCCTCCTGGTCTTCTCAGGACCAGTTAGCTGAATCCTTCTCCTTAAGGATACTTTTCTTTGTAAACAAAGAACCAGGGTGATAATTTGTCAAATATGAATATTTTTCTGGGGGTGGGGCAAAGCAGAGTGATAAAAGAGAAGGAAACATTGCCCACTGCACAGGTTTCCTCTAGCTCAGGGGTCGGCAAGGTTTATCTTGTCTGGGCCGGATCAGTCCCGTGGAGATCCCTCCGTGGGCCAGATTACATGAGCATGCTCACCTGCAGTTGTTAACACATGATTTTCGGTGTCTGTGCAGACATTATTTTCGGCATTTGCACATGCACAGACGCAATTTCCTGCCCATGGGCCTTAGGTTGCTGACCCCTGCTCTATCTGCAGTAGCAAGTGTGAGGCCATCCATTGTTCAGTAGAGAGCCACCCTCCCAGCTTTGAAGCTGGGCAGAGATTGCCCCACTGCTTTTATGGCTCTCCCCACGCAGAGGAAGGCTGTGGGTTCCAAATCAGCAAAGCCCCAGCAAACACCAGCATTTCCTGCTATGAAGCAGGAATGTTTGGTGGGTGGAGAGTTAGAGTTAGAGCTAGCTGCTGAAAGGTGCTCAGGGTGCCTTCATGTCTTCCTTGCCAAACTTTTTCATTGGAAAGACCAGCAGTCAGGGGACTGTCATCACTGCTGGAGGTGCACAGAGCCCTTCCAATAGCAGCAGCCAATCAACTGCTTTCCCTACTGGCCTTTCCCTCAGAGAAGCCCGGGAGGAACATTTTGAACTTGATAAGAGTGGCTGGGGGGCAGTAACTAATTTTTGGCTTTGATTCAGTTGTTAAATTAATATGATTTAGTGCTCAGTTTTCGTTTAGGAGGAAAGGATGGAGCTAAAGACAAATGTCTTATTCTCAATTCAAG
Organism: Podarcis vaucheri; assembly: GCF_965113315.1. NCBI lineage: Eukaryota > Metazoa > Chordata > Lepidosauria > Squamata > Lacertidae > Podarcis > Podarcis vaucheri. The sequence goes on along the minus strand of NC_138765.1, from coordinate 66,086,304 downwards.
GACTCTTAATTCAATTTCAAAAAGTATGTATCATTCTCTGGTGTCTGATTAAGGAAGGTCCTCCTGCATTGCAGGGGGTTGGACTTGATGACCCTTTGGGTCCCTTCCAGCTATGATTCTGTGATTCTTTGATTTCTGTTTGGGATACATTTCCATCTGTTTCTTGGTGGTGGATAAATTTCCCTTCCCTGGGTTGTCTGATGGCTTCCTTGCTGGGAGGCCTAAATGGATGAAAGCCCTATGAGAAACAACTTGTTCTTTCCCCTGGTGTAGTTCTGTTTCTTAAGAATTGGGCATTAGGGTTGTTAGTTTCAAATGGGGTTAGTGGTGCTTGCTTATTCAGAAGCAGGGTACCAGGAATATGTTGTCAGCACTATTTAACTTTGCTCCTAGTGCAGCTGTTACTATTGACACTGAAAATTGTTTGGTAAGCAAAACTATGAAGGTCAATTTAATAGAGTGTGATCACATGAGTGGCTGAGAATTAAAGCTTCTGCCACTCAAAAAGACAGAATTTGTTCTATTAGTTAGAGAAAGACTAGCTCATGACACTCATGTGAGTTTTTACACTGATTGCCCTGAATTACATGGACTTCTAGAAGGAAACACCAGTTATTTTTTTTTCTTGTTAATGTCTTTGGCATAGAAAATTAGGGCTAGAAGGGACGTAGTAAATCAGAATGTACTTCCTATGCATCTCTGGCACGACTGCAAAGTCTTTGTGGCACATACTTCCAAGGTTACCCTAGACAGGTTACTGGGAGGGGACCTACCACACATTTGATGGCTCCTTCTATATGTTCAATATTGCAGGATATAAATCTGCTGTTGGTCTTTCATGGGTATATCACTAATCTAGAAAACTTGCACTTTTAAAATTTATTATTTATTAAATTTGTGAACCACCCATAGATCTCTGGGCAGTTCACAACATGTCTACAAGTCTAAATCTGAAATGTTTTTTCATCAGACTGCTATAAAGAAGAATAACCCCAGGAAGTACCTTCGCAGTGTAGGAGATGGAGAGACTGTGGAGTTTGATGTGGTTGAAGGAGAAAAGGTGAGGTGACTGTCCTGGACTGACTCTGGGGCTTTCCTGCTCTTTGGATCTCAGCTGCTGAGCAAGTGAAGGCCAGCAGCTTCCTTCTGTCTGGGGTGCAGCAGGGAGGTTTCTCTGTGCTTGTGCTGGCGCAGCTGACACTTGCTCATGTTGTCTCTTGATGGCTATTTTTAGGGAGCAGAGGCAGCCAACGTTACAGGTCCTGGTGGCGTTCCAGTGCAAGGCAGTAAATATGCAGCAGACCGTAACCAGTACAGACGATATCCACGGCGTCGAGGTCCTCCACGCAACTACCAGCAAAATTACCAAAACAGTGAGAGTGGGGAAAAGAACGAGGGGTCAGAGAGCCTCCCGGAAGGCCAATCCCAACAGCGCCGCCCCTACCGCAGGAGGCGGTATCCACCTTACTACATGCGTCGGCCCTACGGCCGGCGGCCACAGTATTCCAATGCTCCTGTGCAAGGCGAGATAGTGGAGGTAATTTTTACTAATGAAGATTTCTTGAGAGCCGGGTTTGAAAACTTGAAACTCTAGCCTGAATAATGGGATTCCTTGCCAGTAGTGCACATACCCAGACCAGAAGCTAGTAGACCTGCCTTTTGTGCGCTGGCCTTTTTGAAATTCAGGGGGTTGCTATATTCTTAAGTTATACCTGCCAAACCAGCAGGTTACACTGTGCTACCTGCAAGTTACAACATTTTGGCATTTTTCTTTCCTCACAGTGAAGCCAAGTAATACATCTTTGTTTCTATTAAACTGAGGTGACCCTAAAAAAAATCAGTTTAATCTTGGTGTGAGTCAAATTCAGAATTCGTTACATATTAAAATGAATTGCTTTTTTATTGCAGTTTGCCTAGGGCAGGATTTTTTCCTAAATGCAAACCACCATCCATTTTATAACCTCTTCCATCTTCCAGGGTGCTGACAACCAGGGTGCAGGAGAACAAGGCAGACCTGTCAGACAGAACGTGTATCGGGGTTACAGACCACGCTATCGCAGGTGAGTCCCCTCAGAGAGCATGTCCTACCCTCAGGTGCTTTAAATGCTTTTGCCCCTAGAAGTGGGAGTAAGATGCTCACAGCTTTGCTGCACCTTTCAGGGGTCCTCCTCGCCAACGACAGCCCAGGGAGGAAGGCAATGAAGAAGACAAAGAGAACCAGGGTGATGAGGCCCAGGGTCAGCAGCCACCTCAACGTCGGTACCGCCGTAACTTCAATTACCGACGCAGACGCCCAGAAAACCCTAAACCACAAGATGGCAAAGAGACAAAGGCAGCCGAACCATCAGCTGAGAACACGTCCGCTCCCGAGGCCGAGCAGGGCGGGGCTGAGTAAACGCCGGCTTACCATCTCTACCATCATCCGGGTAAGTGGGCTGCAATTCCCACCAGGAGATAGGGAAAATGGGTCCAGAGCCCTGTTTAGTAGGCAGCTGGCAGGAATGTTGCCCTTAGATAGGCACTTGAAACCTGCTAAATGAATTGGAGGTGGTGATAAAAACACAATGCAGCTCATAAGAAAGCCCTTAGGACCAACCACAGTACACAGAGGAGTAAATGAGATTTTGAATTCATTGGGTAGTAAGAAAAACAAAAAGGGGCTTGGGGTGGTAGTGATCCCCCCTGGCTGTTCTAAGATGCCATGTGAAAGGAGTCCAATGCAGTCTAAATTGTGAATATTTGAGTTGGTCTTTTAGAAACCTTGGTCAAGCAGAGGTTAAGTGAATAGCCCAGAAGGGGGCTCACTGCGCTGTGAAGATTAGAAGAGCTGTGTGTACGGTCAGGCAAAGTTGAAATTTTTGTCTACAACATGTAGAACAGTTTTCACCTTGACAGGTAGATGTTCATTGTCACTTTGGGTGAAATTGGGAAGGGTGAGAGACCACAGAAAGGACGTCCTACAGCTGAGATGAAGTGTTTTGAATTGGCAAGGCCAAGCAGCATCCTTCTGTGGTACTCGCAACAGGAGACAGTTGCAGGCCTTCCCTCTAGTTTTCTAGAGGTCAAACATGGAAAGACAAAATGTATAGGAAATCAGCCAAGAAACTTTTGGGGGCACTCCCATTGGACAGCTTGTGGTCTTTTTAGGAAGGCTTACAAGATGATCCTTACACAAGCCCTTTGAAATAAATGCTTGGAAGTTCATCCCAAAGGCTTTAACAGGATTTCCTTCAAGCAACTTTCCTGAGTTCGTGTTTAGATGGTACTGAGTCTAAATGAGGCTTCCAAGAAGCAGTCAGTAGTGTGTTAAGATTCATGAATCCTGGCCCTTGGAGAGCTGCCAAACCACATGCCCTGACTGAGGCTGAATCACAGCCCTAGTTTCTGTCACTCCACAGTTAAGGGCATTAATTTGAGTCTGGATTGAACCACTATAGCCTTCAAGTGGTGAATGGCATGATTGCATTCTTCGCCAGTTAGAACAGAAATCCTGCACATAGAAAAGTAGCCTGGCAAGATGGATAGGTTAGAACTGTGCTCCCAGGCAGTCTCCTTTTATATATGCACAAGGAGCACTTCAGTGCTGGAGGAGCATACCACCCTGTAAGTTCCCCATTGTAGTCCAAAGAGTGTTATGCATGATGCCTAGGATTGGTTGTGCAGCTGAGATGTTGCACTATGTGGTGGTGGTGGTGGTGGTGTGTAAGTGGAGCCCAGAGGCCATCTGTGGACCTACTCTTGTGGGGTTTGGGTTTTACCCAGTATGGTAAGGCGACTTCTTGTTTTTCTCTTTACAGTTTAGTCATCAAAGAAGAGAGAATATGAAATTTTAAAGAGAATATGAAATTCCAGCAATAAGAAATGAACAGAAGAATTGGAACTGAAGACCTTAAGTGCTTGCTTTTTGCTGTTGACCAGATAACTCGAACTCTCTGCATTATCTATGCAGCATGGGATTTTTATTATTTTTACCTAAAGTGGTCTCCTTTTTGGAGCGACAAACATGTTTTTTAAAGGCCTGTTTTTTCTCAATACACCTTTAAAGGTTTTTAAATTGTTTCATATCTGGTCAGTTCGGATTTTTAAGAACCTCATTTTTAATTTGTATGAAATATACACCTGATTTTTTCAAGTCAAACTGCAAGCATCTCTTAATAAAGGTCTTAAGAATTGCCTGGTGTTGTGTGTTTATGATTTAACTGATCCTCCCCACCCTCTCCACATAAATGGTTTCAGAAGCTCAGAGGAGGACATGTTTTCTCAAAACCCCAGACATTAATGTGTTGTGAGTCTGATGTAAAACATAGTGCTGAAATTAAACCACCTGGAATAAAGGATTAGTTGAGTATTAATACAAAAGGCTCTGAAAAATGGGGGGGTGTTTTGGGGTGGAACCTGCCACCACAAATCAGAACACAGATAAATGGGGCCAAATTAACAAGGAATTTGAGATGTTGGGGCTTTTTGGACATACTTAAACCAGGCCTTTTCACTTCTTGAAGACTTGGGCTTTGTGTAAACTTGCCAGCTTCAGGTGCATCTTTGTTGTATCCAGGTGTTGGTATGTGAGGTGATTCCCTATACTGGGAAACTGTCAACTCTTAATCCTCAAGCAGGCTATCCTCCCTTTGGCATACTGCATCATTTGGTTTGTGCAGGCTCAGCACCGGCTGCAAACATTGTAGGCTTGTGGTGGGGGTGGAGTCATTGTAGATATTTTGGAAATAGCCTTTCTTTCACGCTGGGCTCATACTTGCCAATAAGTTCTAGCACTCTGGAAGAGTTTCCCTAGCTCTTAACAAAGTATCAACTGGTTTCTTTAAATGCATATTCAGCAGTTGGAGAAGGAGGTTGCTTTATCTCATGCCTTGATAGCAACCTTTATTATTAATGTGGAGCTGAAAGAAACTATGGCTGCTGATGCTAAGTTGGAAGGAAGGGGGGTTATTTGAGGAGGCAACAACAAAAGCCCAGCAGACAAGCCAAGAAGATGGCACAGCATTACCAATGCATCTTGGAAATTTAGAAATGCGATACCACCCCCTAATTTCTATTGCTTTGGGATACCTTTCCCCCCCAATTTTTTTTTGTTCATAATCCACATACAGTGGTGCCTCGCAAGACGGAAAACCCGCTAGACAAGAGGGTTTTCCGTTTTTGAGCTGCTTCGCAAGACGATTTTCCCTATGGGCTTGCTTTGCAAGACGAAAACGTCTTGCAAGTGTTCCGATTTTTTCCCGCTTTCCCCCACCTTTTTCTAAGCCGCTAATAGCCTTTTAGCCGCTAATCCGCTAAGCCTTTAATAACCGCTAATAGCGCTAAGCCGCTAATAGGGTTGCTTCGCAAGACGAAAAAACCGCTAGACGAAGAGACTCGCGGAACGGATTAATTTCGTCTTGCGAGGCACCACTGTATTGCATCTAAACAAACTAGTTTCATGAATTTCCCTTGAAAATCTACAGCGTCACGATCAGCCAGGCTTTGTTGCAAATTGTAAAAAGGAACTTTGTCAGTGGAACGGTTCTTTTTTTAAAAAAAAAATTCCAAAGTGCTAGAAAATTTACCAGTTGCCCAACTTCCAATGTTACCTTGCTTGTTCAGAGCCTGTGTGTATGTTACAAAGCTCTCACGTTCAGGGAGCAAGCCCTTCCTAAATGCAATGATTTGAGGGAATGATGTTCAGATGTGCTAGGCAGTGATGGCCATACTTGGCCCTCCAGCTGTTTTGGGACTACAGGTCCCATCATCCCTGACCACTGGTCCTGTTAGCTAGGGATGATGGGAATTGTAGTCCCAAAACAGCTGGAGGGCCAGGTTTGGCCATTACTGCGCTAGGGGTAACCCTTTCTATTCTGGTGGAGGACAGGCTGCTGTTCATCTGGTAAAGCCCCTGTTCTTACCAAATGCAAAGAAGCACATAGAGTAACTGGTTGTGTTGTGTTCTTGCCTTCTCCCCAAGGAAATGGCAGAGCTTTTCAAGAAATGGGATGTTCTTGAGAGCAAACAAAATGACAGGTTTTAATTAAAGCTGTCAATAGATGAGTGAATTATGATTGATCTGGGAACTGAATGCTGCCAAAAGTGAGTGTTTCCTCTGCTGGGGCAAGGCTTTAGCCTGTGGCCCTCCAAACTGTTGCTGGACCCCAGCTCCCATTAGCCTTGAGCATTGGCTGTGCTGACTGATGCTAGTGAGAGCTGGATTCCAACAGCAACCAGAGGACTACATGTTCCCCAGCCCTAACACAGGGGTCATGCATTCCTTTCTCTGTTTCAGTAGAGGGCCTGGGCAGGATACCAATGTTTGCCAGATCCTCAGTAGCTCACCTTCCCAGAATGCAGTTTATCAGCCAAGATTCTTGTGTGTGCACAGAAAATGGCAGCAGAATTGGACTCTGTGTGGCAAGTTTCAAGTGCTTTGGTCTGAATTTTAATTTGTTATAATGGGTCTGGGAATGAATGAAATGTGAGACTCCCTACATTGGTTGAAACTAACAATGCCATGCCTAGATCCTGGGCAAAGATGTGGAGTGGGAGATGTGGGCATGATGCTTGAGAGCAAGTGGTCAGGCAAAGAGGGATTTAGATCATCTTCCCAGGAAGGATTCCGTTGATTTGATGGAGGATAATGCTATCTGTGACTACTACTACTAATAATATAATAATTTTGTTATTTAAACCCTGCTCATCTGGCTGGGTTGCCACAGCCACTCTGGGCGGCTTCCAACACATACAAAAGCATAATAAAATATCAAACATTAGGAACTTCCTGATACAGGGCTGCCTTCAGATGTCTTCTAAAAGTTGTATAGTTCTTTATCTCCTGGACATCTAATGGGAGGGCATTCCACAGCGAGGGTGCCACAGCTGAGAAGGCCCTCTGCCTGGTTCCCTGTAACTTCACTACTCACAGTGAGGGAACTGCTAGAAAGCCCTCGGAGAAGGACCTCAGTGTCCAGGCTGAACGATGGGGGTGGAGATGCTCTTTCAGGTATGTAGGGCCAAGGCTGTATAGGACTTTAAAGGTCAGCACGAACACTTTGAATTATGTTCAGAAATGTACAAGGCTATGCTCCAGTCAGAGGCTGCAGGCTTCTGAATACCAGTTAACTACTGGAAGCCACAAAATGGGAAAGAGCTCTTGTGCTCAGGTCAGAACAGGATGCTGGACTAGATGGTCCACTGGCCGAATCCAGCACGTTCTTATATTTTGGAAACTGCCCCATATTTCCTATGATGTGTATTGAACTAGTCTTGAGATGTCTTGATAGGTGCTGTCAGACCCAGACTTAAAGGGAAAGCTGACCTAAACATGGCAAGCTGCCTTCTACCCAGTCAAACTATTGGCAACATTTAAGACCACAACTCAGTAGTAGAGCATCTGCATTGCATGCAAAGATCTCTGGATAAATCCCTTGGGTCTCCAGGTGGAGTGGCAGCCCTTCTTCAGGGCTTCAGCCAGGAGTCTTCTGCTGCGAGTGAATTGAGCTGTTGCTCAGCTGCAACCTTTCCCCAAGTAGTCCAATTTTGGGGCTAAAGATCACAATGTTTTGAAGTCGGGTAGTAAAGTGAGCAGCTTCCTTCTTCTGGATTTCTTTGCTAGATTTATATTATATTGGAAGTTTTCCTTAACCTGGAATCCCCTCCCCCCCTCCTGCCAAACCATGTTTTGTTGAGAGTTCAGGAATGTGTAGATTAGTTGGCATCAACAGTGCTGGCTCCATTCCCTGCAGATTTGTCTGTTGCGTTTCAAGGTTATTTTGAATAGTTGTCCTCTACGTTAGCAGTGCTATTTACTGCCTTGTTTTCACAACTCTCTTTTCTGTTCAAAAATACTCCCAAGCGGCTGCAGTATTAATGGGATTAAACACCCCATTCGGGTATAAATGGCTAAATCAACTCAGTCAACTAAGACCCGATGAGAGCCATTGTGTGTCTATCACCTGATGAAAGGTGGGCAAAGGTGGACCCTGAAGGATCTATCTCCACAGCCTCTGTGCCACTGCAAAAAGGGCCTCTTCCCATGTGCCCACCCAGTTCACCCTGTTGTTCAGGAAGATTTGCCTAGGTTTTGTGTAGGTCTTGCCTGTACATGCTCAGAAACTGTCACTTGTCCGAAGAGAGCAGCTGGAGTCTTAGGAACAAAGGAAGCTGGCTGATCCTGTACCATTGAGGATAGGGATGGCCAATGTGGTGCCCACCAGGTGCTGGGGTACATCTCCCATCGTTCCTGAGGTCTGGCCATACTGACAGGCTGTTGGAAGTTCAGGACCTTAGAGCTCAAGCCCAGCAGTTTGGATTGAAATGCAGTTCCTCCCCAAGTGATTTACCATTTGCAAATTCACTTTGCCCCTCTCTCCAATGACCAATCTTTTTATGGAATGGAAACTGGGTTCAGCACTGTCAGGCTGTCCCCAAGCCTGGCTATTTCCATTTTTTTAGTTTGTATAATAGCACTGCTTTAGTTGGGACTGGCTAGTGGGCTGTGTGCAGAATGATCCATGGAGAGACCATGCGGACGAAGCTGGAAAGGAGACGGAGCAAAACTGCGGAAATACTTGGGCTGCGGATCGTGGAAGCACAGGATGAAAAGTTGGCTTTGCCCAAGTGCCAGTAGATACATGAGGAGGAGAGCCATGTGCTTGCAGATTTGAAATGGTATGGTAACAACTGGTCTGTTCGTGAGCTGTGAGGGTTGGCGCTTAGCACAGATTGCAGCGGGCTTGGCATTTAATAGGAGAACAGCTATGGCCATTCCTGGGCCAGGAAAGCCTGGCTGCAGTAGTTCATGCACTATTTACTTCAAGACTGGATTACAGCAATGTGATCTATGTGGGGCTTGCCTTGTGCTTGTGCTTGAACTGGAAGCTGCAGTTAGTGCAGAATGCTGCAGCACAGTGGCTGACAAGAGTGATCCCCCCCCCCCCCCGCAGCACTGGTTGTCGGTTTTCTCCTGGGCCAGATTCAGATTGTTAGTACCTATAAACCCTCAGCAACATGGTAAACATGGGACCACTTTGCTTGTGAGATTGCCTTACTCCATATACAAGCCTACCTAGACATGTAAACTGTTGACGTGTTATAATCTGTCTTTAGAATATCATTGATTTCAGGGGGGGGGGTTATTAAAAAATGTGTTAAATGGCTGCTTTTAACTGTTGTTATAATAATTCTACAGTCTCAAATGCAGAATAAATGTTCATAAATATACAAGGCAAACAAACATACAGAAGTACAGGAGGGGTCTTTTAAAAGAGGCCCCATGGAACATGTGTACTCTGTATCCACGGGGCCTCTTTTAAAGGACTTACCCTGTATATAAACCACGTGTACAGGAGAGCAATCCTGAAGCCATTTTGACTCTCCCAAAGTGACCTCAAATATTTATCTGCAAGGAGGAAGGAAATGGGGAAAGCTTTCTAGTTGTCTTTGGACTGGATGGGTTTACACCTCCCTGCAAATACAGTCTGGCAAGTATCAGTTAGGCTGAGCAAACTATCAATATGTGTAAGAGATTCGGGAACTAAAGTATTTACCATCTCAAAGGAATGGCCAGGGCCGCCAGGCTACCCACAAAATGCAATCAAGTAAGGCGTTTCCTGGTTCGCCAGAAGCAGCTTAGTCATGCTGGCCACATGACCCAGAAGCTGTCTGCAGACAAACGGCGGCTCCCTCGGCCTATAGAGCGAGATGAGCACTGCAACCCCAGAGTCATCTGTGACTGGACCTAATGGTCAGGGGTACCTTTACCTTTACCCTTTAAGGCATGATCAGGTATCCTGGCAGACAGGAGAGAAGCAACACTCTCAAAATTCTGCTGGAGACCACTTCCTTCTGTGATGTATGCATGATGTTTTGGGGGGTGGTCTTGGGCTACAGAGTGGGCAATTTCAAACGTCTTATAGGTGTTTGTGCACCATTGTTCTGGGTCTCTCCTACCTCCTTGCAATGAAGAGAGGGAACTTTGTTGCAACCGAAAAATAAAGATCTGCCTTGCCTGCCTTCCATGCATCTTGCCTCCATCCATTCATCTCTGACAGATCATGGACTTAGGGGACTCAGTCCCTTGGGAGTTGGGCAGCAAAGCTAATCCCCCCATTTTTTCTATAACACTGTCTTTACTGATTATTTTATTGTCTTATTCCACAGGTCCCTCCTCCTTTTTATATACATTTTATTCCAAGAGATTGTTAGACCTAATATCCTTCCGTTTCTTTGCTGTTCCATCATTTCCTAGTCCTTCATTGGTTCTAAATAAGATACGAAGACATGGCTATTTCAGACTTTTAAGGGGGGGTGTCATGCTGTATATACACACAGAATGAAAATCGTATCAAAAACAAAAGGCCATGCCCCAAGTTCCTTAGAAGGTTGGAGATTCAAAACGGGGGACTTCTCAATTTCAGTTTTAAAAGTCCTCATTCTTTCAATCAATGCTATGTAATTCTCAAAGGGACCACTGGATGGCAGATGAAGCGAGAGAGGTGTGGCAGAAGGAGAGAGGAAAATGGGTGGCAGAAAGAGAGTACCGGTAAGTGGGGTATATAGATTGGTTCTTTAAGTCTCTAGTCTCTGCCAAGTGGTGGCTTCAGCCTATCCTGCTGCCAGCATGCGGATGCTGACAGAGTACCCCCAAAGCAATGTGGTCCTCAACAGAAAAAGCTTGCCCACCTCTGACATCAGACACCTCAGGGTGTCTTTCTTGCAGAAGACAGGATGAGGTAGAAACTTGCGGCAAAACTGGCACCAATGTCTTCATTTCATTCTGCTCTCTCACGTGGCTTGGAAACAGAAACGGCAGAGAGAGAAACTAGGGAGAGTTGGAGCCTCTCCATTCTTCTGGGTCTCTTTTGCAGAAGGGGGAAAAAGGCAGGTCCCCAAAGGAGGTGACGTTGATTGTTCCCCCACACCAGGACTTCCCCACCCCTCGCCCGGCCCCAGGGATCTTCACACTTCCGTTTGATCCCCTGCGCTTTTTATCATCGGCCAACTAGTCTCGCTTAAACATTAATGGAAAAAATTGCATGCAGAAATATCACATCGGAGATAAGCACAGTAGCAGTCAGGAGCCTCTGTTTTGAAAGTCCTCCAGCAAGGTGAAAATGGCATATGGCACCAGCTGCAGAGAGAGAGAGAGAGAGAGAGAGAGAGAGAGAGAGAGAGAGAAATGGGTGGCTTAAGCTGGGATAAAGAACCATTTTCAGCCCGAGAATCACATTCCTTTCTGGGCAACCTTCTGAGGCCGTCCGCTAGTGGTGGGCAGGCCCAGAGACAAAAGGGGGGCAGATTTTACTTCCATGTGGTAGGCTACTTTCTGCACACACTTGCCATCCAGGCAAGCATTATCAGGGTTCATGGGCACATTCCAGTCAGGCAAAAACACTCACAGACCATGTTAAGGAAAGCTGAGAGGCCTGAGGGCCAGAGAGAGAAGCCTGAAGGTCACATTTGGCCCTTGACCCTGAGATCCCTCACCAATGTCCCAAGCAGAAGGCTCCACCCCACTCCTGATACATGCATAAATTCTGTATCATTCAAAGACTACTTGCCCCCCCCCCCGCCCATCTCATCTGCTGGCCAATCACAGCAGTGGACAGCAAAGTCAATCACAAACATGGCTGTGGCCGGCAGGTCCTACCCTTCACCCTTGACTCCAGTGGGGGCGGGTGCCGGACATTAGGAGGTGGAGCCTCTCAGCCTATTCTACCTCACAGGGTTGTGACCAGTCAGATGAAAGCAACCGTACTGCTGCATTCCTTAGGTGTGCACAGTATCTTTGCAAGTGGTGGGGTGGAACCCAGAGCAAACTGGTGCTGCTTCCAGAGGCTCCCTTGGCGGCAGCACCAGGCCCAGTGGTCACCAACCAGCATGGATACGAGCCAAGGAGGAAGCATTCTTTGTAGTTTGTGTGTCCCCACTGTTTCTCAGCTATGGAGCTTGGAGGGTGCGATAGGATCCAGCCTATCGTGATGCCTGTGTGTGCAGGCTAGATAAGAGCCATAAAGCACTTACACTTCAGAGAACAATAAAATATTGGTGGCCACTGATATGGACATTACATATTTTGATGACTGGGAGAATCAAGGGCAGAATAATTCGGTGCTATTGCCAAGCGCCAGGAACCCAGGGAGCTGTGTGGCATTACTGATTAACATCCTTCTTAGCATTATTTTCCTGACATCAGCATGGCTGAAAGCCAACTCACTAATAATCGCTCATATCAATACCAGTAAAGCATCATGGAAACTGCAGCGGTTACTGTGCAGCCAGAGATGAGCGCAGCAAGATCTCATTCCTCCCTGCAGATGCTTGTTGGAAAGCGAAAGTTCCTCTCCTGGACGAGCTAAAGAAGGAACAGACCAGGGCAAATCTCTGAAAACAGCAGAAGGAATGCAAAACACAGATTCTCCTGAAGAAGAATGCAAAATACAGGTGATATAGGACGCACCGTTGGAATTTCAGGCTCAGAGGGCCCAGCCTCTCCTGTGGGACGACCCGGCCTAGGTGCCCCAAATCAACCGGCTCTGGACATGAACCCGCCAAACTCTTTCCCTCCAGCCTTTTGGGTAGCGACTCCTCCAGACAGCCCTGCAGAGAAAGTGGACCTTGGATGCTCCTCTGCAGTCCCAGCTGCAGACACAGACTGTGTCATCTGCTTTAACCGGTACAGTCTTAGCAGACTGCCAAAACTTCTGGCTTGCCAGCATGTCTTCTGCGCCGTCTGCCTGAAGCTTATCCTGAGGAACAACGGGAAGACGTGGGAAATTGTCTGCCCCATCTGCCGAAAAGCCACCTCCGTCTTTGGGGGCCTTATCTGCAGCCTCCGCGATAAGGAGCAAGCCATTCTTGAGCCCTTGCCAAACCCTGGCTGGAATGCAGAGGGTCTCTTTCCTCTGGATGCTCGGAGAGGGAAGCCGCTGGCTCGTGGCACTTTCCACGTCAACCCAGATGATGGCGGCAGCAGCGATAATATCAGGGTGGCTGCCAAGAGGCTAGTCTTCCTTCTGCTGCTCTCAGCCCTGCTCGCGGCCCTCATTCTACCCATCTTGGATCAGGGGCTGTTGAAGTGGGCCATCTGCATCGCCATGGGCTTGGGACTGGTCTTAGCTGGGGTGCTTTGCTTCAACCCAAAGTGGAGGTGCAGCAGCCTCTGTGGTTCTCTCCCCTCCTGGAGAATGAGAGCAAGTCACATCACCTCTGTTGCCTGAAAGTTTCCCACACTGCAATTATTAAACTATGGAACCTTCTTCCACAAGAGGTAGGGATGGTCACCAACATGGATGGCTTTAACCTGGACCTACTTGACCCGTGCGATCGCCTTACTCCATATAAGCCCACTCGACCATTTCAATCTACAGAACTGGCATTGTTACAGGTGCCACCTAATACTTGTTTTACCTTTGTAAGAAATCATTTAGCGTGGCAAAATGGAACTCCCTGCCTGTTGACATCAAGCAAGAGCCTTCACTGTATGCTTTTCAGCTCCTGCTAAAAACATTTTTGATTAGACAAGTCTACCCAGATACCTAGAATGTCAAAATGTGTTTTAATCTGTTTTTAGCTCATTGGTGATTTTATTTTTGGATATTCTGTTTTTAACTTTTTTGACTGATAATCTTATTGTTTTATTCTTTTTGTACACCACTTTGCTTGTTTTTACAATTAAGAGGTATATGGATTTTATGAGAAATAACAGAGCACCAGCCAAATTCATGGAGGATTAAGGCTACCAATGACTGTGTTCCACCTCCATTGCCAGAGGCTGCTGGGAATTACACTCATGCCCTCCTTGCAGGCTTCCCTTAATGGACAGGATCAGTGCCGTTTGGAGGTCAGTTGAACAGTCCTAGGAGGGCTGTGAAGTTCAGCGAGGGTCTTAAGAAGACTCTGGAAGAGGCAAGCAGAGAAGCCTGAAGCCAGGAAGGTCTGTGAGAGGAGAGGAGGTCTCCTGTAATAGGCTTGGGGAAGAATGCAGTCCAGTGAATCAGCTGTTAGGCAAGTCGTCTGAAGAAGCTCCTGACCAGAGTGAAGCCTCCTGGTGGTGACCTCAGGGAAGCCTGCCAGATAACTGAGGGGAAGGGAACTTGACCAAACTTCAAGTGAAGAGCTCCAAGCAAATTTGAATTAATGGAGGTAGAGTTGGGAATGGTACCTGGTTATTGCATAGCAGTACCTGTGCCTCTCTTTACTACAACTCCATTGAGCCCTGGCCATATTGGCTGGGACTGTGGGAGTTGGATTCCAAAAACATTTGGAGGGCCAAATATTTTCCATTCCTGGCTGAAAAGGAACAGCAGCAGACACCTAGCCATCTTCTTAAAGCAACACCAGCATTGTTGTAATATCTATTTAAGGCAGCAATAACATATTGCATCTGATGTTTAAACCAGATTTGCTTACCAGCAAGTATAATCTCATTATGTAGTATTAATAATAAGCTTTAATAAATGTTAATATCTTTGTTTAACTACAAAGTATACATATCTGGTCTGTTTTCTTCTATGCTAAATCCACAGGTACTGTATTTGTAAAAGGTAATAAATAATAAATAAGTAAGGTAAAAAAAAGGGTAAAGGACTCTTGGATGGTTAAGTCCAGTCAAAGGTAATTATGGGGTTGGGGCGCTCATCTCGCTTTTAGGCCGAGGGAGCCGGCGTTTATCCACACACAGCTTTCCAGGTCATGTGGCCAGTATGACCAAACTGCTTCTGGCACAACGGAACACTGTGACAGAAGCCAGAGTGCATGGAAACGCTATTCAAGTGGGTATTTTTGATTGAAGTATAGGTGCATTATGGCTTGCGGCTGGTGCAATGTGAAAACATCAGGGACACAATTAGGGGTGAAGGAATTCAATTTGGCCTACATTTATAAGGAAAACAATCTTAATTTGCACCTTTTGAAACATGCTCAGTGAAGCACCACTGTCCTCTGAAATGTGTAGTTCTCTGAATTTTGCAAAGCAGTTCTCTAGCCAAGAGATGCACATGCTAGGGTAAAGTGTATATTAATATAATAGCATACAACCCTTTATAGAAGGGGAAATTGTTTTGCAAGAATTTGTATATTAGTCAAGATTGCATACAGGAGAAATAGGCACTAAAATGCTGAATTTTCATGAGAACTAGTTTTTTAAATTTGCAAACTGAGAAACGTTGGGTGCTGAATTTAAGAGTGGAAAAATGAGAAACCAAGGGGGGGAAATTGACAGATTTTTGCTGACCTCAGTCACAATCCAGGACAAAGGCAGAGGCTAAGCAATGGGGTCTAAGCCATCAGACCTCCACACCCGCCCACATGGGGAGAAGCCCCTTTGAATTTGATGGAACTTATTTCTGAGTGCATGTGCACACAGGGGCAGCCGGAGATGCTTTGATGCCCGAGAAATGCCCCTTGCATGCCTCCATGATGGGAGTGGGGGTGAAGCTCTGCAAGGGTTTCTCCTCAAGCAAAAGTCCCTGCTGAATCTCCCTTTCTGCTACCTGGTAAGGGTTTCTCCTTGGTCTGGTTGGCCACTGTGGAAAAAGCATGCTGGACCAGATGAGCCATGGGCCCGATCCAGCAGGCTGTGTTCATATGCCAATTTCCTGTTCAGATATTTAACTTCTGGAGACCCTGGGAGCAGAGAGCTGAATCCTGAAGGAAACTCTTGCAACTCATATGAACATTTTAACATTGTGAGTTATTGGGTTGTTTTTATTTTGATTATGTACTTAGTGGTTTTATATTCTGATTTTATCCTGTGAACTGCCCTGAGACCTGTGGGTGTGTATAGGGTGGTATATAAATTCAATAAATAATAATAAAAATAATTTTATTGATGATTTGTTAATTAGATTGTATGACTTATGCTGTTTAGGCTTTCAAAGATTAGCAGCAGCCCCTTGAAATTGTGCTCATTAAAAAAAGGTAAGCAGCCAGTCCAGTTGTTAAAGGACTGATGAGATGTGATCCATTTGTCCAATCCACTCCCCCAATTAGCAGCCAATCAGTTGTACTTTGAATTAATTTTTTCTTAGATCTTCAAAAGAGCCACATGCATAAGACGTGGCAGTAATCTAGTCTGGAGGTTACCTGGTCTCAATCAACTGGAGGCTGTGCCCCTCACAGGGGTGAACAGGTGCCATGGGTCTCAAAAGGAAGAAGAAGAAGAAGAAGAAGAAGAAGAAGAAGAAGAAGTAGTAGTAGTAGTAGTAGTAGTAGTAGTAGTAGTTTGGATTTGATATCCCGCCTTTCACTCCCCTTCAGGAGTCTCAAAGCGGCTAACATTCTCTTTTCCCTTCCTCCCCCACAACAAACACTCTGTGAGGTGAGTGGGGCTGAGAGACTTCAAAGATGTGTGACTGGCCCAAGGTCACCCAGCAGCTGCATGTGGAGGAGCGGAGACGCGAACCTGGTTCCCCAGATTACGAGACTACCGCTCTTAACCACTACACCACACTGGCTAGTGGATTTGTTACAGCGCCTTAAAACCACCCCCACTATATTGTTCTACAACTGCTTTTCATTCTGACCCTGTGTCCTTCTTCCACATATCTCCCACTGTCTTTTGAGATACCCAGAACTAGAAATTGACTGGAAAGAACCAGAAGGACTAATCCTGAAACTGGGCAAATTCTATTAACGTCAGCAGGAGCTAATAAGAAAACAAGGCAATAAATAAAGTACAGAGGTCGGGGTGATAAACTGAAGAAGAGATTGATTAGGGAGCAACACATGATTCCAGCTGGTAAAGGATGGCTTGGCTTTTAGAGGTGGACGACAGGGTGGCATGAATGGTTCCAATTGCTTCAAGGAAGATCACAGCCAGGTAGCTTGTAAAATAATATCTGGCTAGCCAGAGATCCTACTGCTAGATGATCATAAAACAGTTAGAAGCTGAAAGCTCAGCCTGTGTATCTGTATGAGCTTCACAAGGGATGGCGGAAGAATCTGATCATAGAATTGTAGAGTTGGAAGACACCACATGGATCATCTAGCGGCAAGCAAATCCCACCCATGAAACACATGCCCTTTTTAAGGTCCCAACGGGCTTCCCGCAGGCCAGGTGACCGCTCTGGTCCTGTTCTCTATGATCCATGCGTCAGATGACCGCTCTGCAACCCATTTCTCTATGACTCCCACTTCTTAGTTGCTTCCGCGTCAGGCGGAAATGGGCTTGGCGCGCAGGCGCAGTAACGAGAACAGCGTTCGCCGCCGACTGACAGGAGCCGGTTTTCGGGCTCTCCCGCGACGATGTCCCGCAAGCAAGCGGCAAAGGCCCGGCCGGGGAAGGCGGAGACGGAACGGAAGCGGGACGAGCGAGCGGCTCGGAGGGCGCTGGCGCGCGAAAGGCGGAACCGACCCCAGGCCGAGGGCGAGGGAGGCCTGGCCGGGCAGCTGCAGGCGCTCGGGCTGCGCCTCAGGGAGGTGCCGGGCGACGGGTGAGCCATGCCCCGCCCTCTCAGCTTTGAAACTCCGCCCACCGCAACGGCTCCTGCTGGCGAGAGGGTGATCTAAGCTACACCCGCCTACAACCCTCCACGCCCCGCCCACAGCCGCCCTCTGCGCGCGAGGGTTCCAAGCCACGGCCTTTGCAGCTGAGGCGCCAGTGGTTGCTTTGTTCCGTCCCTCAACTTTGATGTCTAGAAGCAAACTCCGCCCACTCTCAGTGGCTCCGCCCCTACGGCCCAGCAAACGTTCTGAGCCAAGACCCCGTTCCCATTCCAATATCTTTCTTTAGCGTTGCCAGCTTATTTTCTGGCGTTTTTAAAAGGCCCCTGTGTTTTTATCAAGCTCAAGACAATCAGGAGTCTGGCATGTAAAGCTTTCCTTCTCTCCATGGTAGGAAGTTGTGGGGAAAAAGCTGCTGTTGAATTTCCTTGTTTTCTTTAGATTCATTAAAGGAGCAAGTTGGAAAAGGAAGCAGAATTATACTCCCTGCTCATTCCCCAAGGACTGCCATCTTTATCCATTTCTCCCTTATTTATTTATTTATTTATTTATTTATTTATGCAACGAACCTTTCTCCTGCTTTTTAGACAAAAAAGGCTCTCAAGAATAGCTTACAGAATGCTCTAAAAAGTCTAAAACGGAAAGACAGACTTTCCCTGTTCTCAGGCTGCCAGTCTGAAAAGGTGCAGCCAGAGCTTTTCTTCTGTGGGGATGCAGGGGGATACATACCCCTAAACATTTTGTGAATCTTTGTACTTTTGTCCATTTCCTGTATTTCCCCCGGTTTGAACTAGAAAATGGTGACTTTCTTGAGTCAAAATGAGAGTACAGTACAGTACTCCTAAACATTTTTAAAGAAAAAAGCACTGGGTGCAGCACAAAAGGAAAGTGGATTGGGATAGAGGAGGAAATAAACCCAGGCATCAGTTTTTAAGTTTTTAAGTTATTTTTGGGATCCTTAAAAAAAGCAGACAAAAAAACACACAAAAGGAAATGTGAGGATCAGGGACATAGGCTTGGCTAGACAGACATCCAAATTGTATTGTACTGGAGGGAAAACCTTGTATAGTGTGATTTGACAAAAGAGCTTAGTAAGACCATGGCACCTGCTTTGCATGCAGAACGTCCCAGGATCAATACTGGCATCTTCAGGTAGAGCTGAGGGAGGCCCCTGTTGAAAATTCTGGAGACCTGCTGCTGCCTGTGAGTGTAAAGCTAGATGCACCAGTGGCATAATTCAGAGTAAGGCAGCTTCTTATGGACCTCTGTTGATTCAGTCCTGAATTGTTAATAAACCAAGGACCATGATTTTACTCCAACACCCCTTGACAAATCTCCTTCAGACAAACTCAATTGGGCATAATGTCTTCCCACAGGAACTGCTTGTTCCGGGCTCTTGGGGACCAGCTTGAAGGTCACTCCCGAGACCACCTCAAACACCGCCAGGAAACTGTGGACTACATGATAAAGCAACGGGAGGACTTTGAGCCTTTTGTGGAGGATGATGTTCCTTTTGAGAAACACGGTGGGTGCCCTTTGTGAGAAGCGGAAGTTGTGCCTACTGCTGCTTTTGAGTGCTGTTTGTCCAAAATACAGGCTGCTAGGCTGCTAAGTGGGATCAGCCAGCGGGAATATGTATTGCCAGAGCCGTCTTTCCTATTGGGCTTACTGGCGCGTTGTGCCAGGTCTCTGGCCCCTCGGGCGCCCCAGTGAGTGGAGGAGCTGCGCAGGTTTGCTGGCGGCCTCTCCTTTCCCTACACGCCCGCCAGCTGTGCCCCATCAACCATATGACTGGCGGGCATGCAGCTTGCCTCCCAAGCCTCCGCGGGAGGAGAGTGATCCCTGCAGAGGCTTAGGATGGAAACTGCGCCTTTCCAACTATATGACTAGCGGGCTGCAGCTTCCTTCCCAAGCCTCCGTGGGAGGAGAGTGATCTCCGCAGAGGCTAGGAAAAGGTCGACAAGTCAACAACTCTGGGAAACGGGGTGCCGGAGGTATCTTTGCACCACGGCGCCAGATATGCTTAAGACGGCCCTGTGTATTGCACTGGTTCTAAGCTCTGTTCAAAGTGCTGGTGCTTATATTTAAAGCTTTCCATTGCAGGGGTGGCTAACCTGTGACCCTCAGAGGGTGCTGGACTGCAATTCCTGGCATCCCTGACTCTTGCTTGGGCCTGATGGGAGTTAGCCACTCCTGCTTTATGGCTTGGCATCAGGGTCTGTATGTTGAGGTCACATTCAAAACCTAGAAAGGTTGCCTAGGTACCCCTGCCCGTACGGGCCAGTCTTGCCAGAGTCTAGGGTTGTGCGCTCATCTCTATAGGCTGAGAGCCAGCGCTGTCTGCAGACACTTCCGGGTCACATGGCCAGCGTGACAAGCTGCATCTGGTGAGCCAGCGCAGCACACGGAACGCCGTTTACCTTCCCGCTGGTAAGCAGGCCCTATTTATCTACTTGCACTCGGAGGTGCTTTCGAACTGCTAGGTTGGCAGTCGCTGGGACCGAACGACGGGAGCGCACCCCGCCGCGGGGATTCGAACCGCCGACCATGCGATTGGCAAGTCCTAGGCCAGTGTGGTGTAGTGGTTAAGAGCGGTAGTCTCATAATCTGGTGAACCGGGTTCGCGTCTCCGCTCCTCCACATGCAGCTGCTGGGTGACCTTGGGCTAGTCACACTTCCTTGAAGTCTCTCAGCCCCACTCACCTCACAGAGTGTTTGTTGTGGGGGAGGAAGGGAAAGGAGAATGTTAGCCGCTTTGAGACTCCTTAAAGGGAGTGAAAGGCGGGATATCAAATCCAAACTCTTCTTCTTCTTCTTCTTCTAGGCGCTGAGGTTTTACCCACAGCGCCACCCGCGTCCCACTAGAAAGGTTGCCTAGGACATGTCTGTTTTTATTTTCCCAGACATCTAGGTTAACATATATTCTCCTGTTGTGCTCTTATGTTTGTCTCGCCCTGCTGTGCTACTACTGTTGTTGCTGTTGAACTGTTTAAAATGCTTGTCTAACTCCGCTTTCCTCACCTTGCCACTTTCCAGATATTTGGATTATAATTTCCATAGTTGCTGTCTGGGGCCTCTGGGAATCTTCCAAAACATCTGGAAGATGGCAAGTTAAGGAAGCCTGTTTGAATTGTGGGACGTATGTACAATACTAGGGCTGTAATAATTCCGGGGATCTCAAAGGCAGAATTGATGAAAGGGGGTAATTTCCAAAAGGCGGTGGTTTGTCCTGGCAAGTGAATTGAAAAATGTTGGTTTTTTGGCGTTTTTGTAAGAAAAAGCTCAACAATTTTGGGGTTTGTCTAAAAAAAGCTAGAAGCTCAATATCTCTTGGCGTTTTTACTTTTTGAAATATGGCAACCCTATACAATACATACCAATGCTTGGAGGCCTTTGGAAGAAAAAATGTGTGTACTCCAATGCATTGCATCAGAATAAGTCTCAGCCTACATTCACATTGTATCATTATAGGAGAACCATTAATATTTCCATACGTAGTCCCATATTTGCTTTAAATTGGGAGTGAATGTTGTCAGTGACACAGGTTTATAGATAAAACATCTCCATGTACCCCCATCAAGAGCTGAATGGGATCTTGCAGGTCTTGGTTGCCTGGCATTACTCCAAGTGAATGTCCCTTTGGCAACTTCACTTGTTCTTGTCAAAGGGTCTTTTGTTCTGTGCTGTTGCCATTGCCTTATCTGTGTAGCATCTTTCTTTTATTTGCTTTTTGTCCTCCTTCAATGTACATTTCATTTCTTCTGCTCCTCTCTTCTTATCTTTTCCAGTTGCCAATTTGGCACAGCCTGGAACTTTTGCTGGCAACGATGCCATTGTAGCCTTTGCAAAGAACAATCAAGTCAATGTTGTCATTCACCAGCTCAATGCCCCTTTGTGGCAGGTAAGCCTCAAAACACTCAATTTGTCATAATGTGCCATTACTCCGGTTAATGCATAATTTTCCTCCTGTTGCAATACGGCTTACAATTTTCCAAATTTGGAGAAGGGGGGCCAGCCCCTTTCTTATGCAAAATAGGCATCTAGATTATATTATTTCAGTGCACCCCACATAGGCCTGTCTATGACAACTTGTTTGGAATTGCGGCTGGTACAAAATGTTACAAATATTACATTGGAATAATGTCACCATTCATATTTCCCTTGGTCTTGAAATCCTCTGCCATACTTATAAGCTGGGCTTCCAAATTTGGGCTTTCCTTTTATTGGTATTTCTGACACAGCTGACCCATGAAACGCATCCTTGCTAAGGATCTAGGTGCTGGATGGGGGAACTGGCAGAAGGGAGTTCTTCTTGGTAGAGTTATGAGAGGCTTGCGGGCCTCCCCTTCACTGAGCTAGATAGATGGAAACTGTAGAACCAATAAATCACATGAATCCACACTGGAAATGGCAAGCACTTGCCTTAGTAAAGGCATTGCTTCTTTTTGAGGAAGTTGAATGCTCTTGAAAGCATCCAGATTTAAAGCCCCACTTGCACCAATCTCTCATCATTCATCTGCCCCGACCCACTCTTCTTTCTCAGATTCGTGGAACAGACAAAAGCAACGCTCGAGAGCTGCACATTGCATATCGATATGGAGAGCACTATGACAGCGTCCGGAAGATTAACGACAACTCTGAGGCTCCTGCCCGGCTACAGACAGAGGTTGGTTCTGGGCCCTGCTAGGTACTCTCTGGAGATGTTCCTGGCATGGGGCTTTCTCTTTTTGCTGAACAGTGGATGCTTAGCTTGGCAATACAGTGATGCTGTAAAAGCAAAGTAATGCATTTTAACAGATTTCATACCCTGTTAAAACAGATGTTGTGGAATGAATTAAGCAGTGGGTGGGAGCCTGCTTGGATTTAATTATCCAAGCTGGGTAAGATAAGGGTTTAGGAGGGATGCCTAGCTCAGCTGTAGAGCACTTGCTTGGCATGCAGAAGGAGCAAGTGTAGTTCCTGGCAACTCCAGCTAATAAAGGATCTCTGATAGCAGGTACCAGATACTCTGACCCACTGTCAAAGGTGAATTGACACTCTCCCTGAAGCGTGTGGCTGCTCAGTTTCACGCAGTGCTGCAACCATCTTCTGATCATTTAGCCCGTTTCCTGGTGATTTTTCATTCCAGAAACTGCTGGGCAGGTGGGAATAATTCTGGCTTGCAACTGAAATTGTTGAAGACACACATTCACTGACACTTTCTCTCTCTCTTTCACTCACATAAACTTCCATGTGCAGAAGCCTCTGGGGAGTCCTTGAGCAGCTGTGCATGGCTCTTTCCCACCTGGGTGGTCTCCTGTCTGCCTGCTGAGAGACCGATTACATTGGAAAGGCACTGGGTTTATTTATTTGTGTATATTTTTGTAAACCATTTTGGTTTACAAAATGTAAGCCAATTCTGGGTTACAAAATTTTTGTATACCATTTTGTTCTATTTGTGTATTTTTGTAAACCATTTTGTAAGCCATATTTTCCAAACCATTTTGTTTGAATAGTGGCCTATAAATATTTTCAGTGGAATAAATGGCAGGCCTTGCTCACACGATACACCCGTACCCCCCCCCCGACATAGGATGATATATTGCAATGCCTTCCTGTCATTCCAGATGTTGTGCAGAAACGAATGTAATAAAAAAGAGAAGGAGGAAGCAGAATCAGAAGAGGAAGTCCAAGACGAAATTGAGGATGCTGTCCAGAAAGTGCGGAATGCAACCGGCTGCCTGGTGAGCCTGTGCCATTCCTTTGCTTGGGGAAATGCTGGTGGAGGTCCCTCTCGGGCAGTGAGGGGTGGGAAGCCCAAGGCCCCCCAGATGGTGATGATAATGGAATTGAGATCCCATCAGTTCCAGTAGTCCCATCAGTAGTCAGGGATGATTAAAGCTGTCCCTTGACAGTGTCTGGAGGTCCACAGATTTCCTTCTCTTGCTGTAAGATGGGTGTAACCTCAGCCCCAGGAGCTAAATGTGCCCCTAGTTGGCACTAGGCTAAGCCCCCTCTCCCCTAGCTGCAGCCCTCATCTGCCATTCGTCATTCCCTCCTTAAGTGTTTCTTCCTGCTAGAATATGTTATTGAACTCTGAGAACGCATCTTGGTTGCCTGGGTGGATAATACAGAGGGTTATGTGCGTAAACAAGCCTGCTGTACAACAGTAAAATTCACTGTCTATCTGGCACATGTTGTTTGCTTTTCAGGATTCTGATTTAATCATCCGGATCCTTGAAACTGAGGACTACAATATCGAGTCTGCAATATTTGTTGTGTGTCAGATAAATGAAGTGAAAAGGCTCCGTGAGTAATGGGCTGCTCTTGCCACACAGTTACCAATTACAGTAAAGCAGCCAGTTTGAAATAAAGGAGGGAAGCAACATGGAAGCGGAACACGCCCCCCCTCCCCCCAAATCCCTGCATTGCAGGGGTTTGGATTTGATGGCCTTTGGCGTCCTTTCCAACTTTACAATTCTATGATTCTAAGAGCCTTCCAGAGGCTGCAGTTAAGTGTTCCTGGCCCACAGTCTTCCATTGTGTTCACAGCATCTTCCTGATAGGTTAACTAAGGGAGAATTATGAGGCAGGTGCATGAATCTCACCTGTCAAACATGCCCTGCCACTTCAGAGATGGAATAGATATGGAGGGATAATGACCTAAAAAGAGCCTGGGTGCTGGATCAGGCCAAAGGGAGTCCATCTAGTCCGGGGGTGGACTTCAATCTTTCAAATTTCAGTGGTGCCCTGTGTGAGGCCAAAATTTCATGCCTCCTGCCTCTCATCTTTGTTTCTGTTCAATTCACTACATCATAGTTGCGACACCCTGCAGCGCCCCCTAGGCTTGATCCCCCAGTGTAGCAGTACTGGTCACACTGTTCTTATTCCACCTCTGTCTAGTCCCCCATCCTGTTCTCACAGGGGCCAACCAGATGACTGTGGGAAACTGGCAAGCTGGAGCACTCTCCCCTCTTGTGGTTTCCAGCAATGGCTGCTATTCAGAGACATGCTGCCTCTGATAGTGGAGGGAGAACGTACCCATGCTGGCTAGTAGCTACTGATAGCCCTACTTGTCTAGAGCTGCCCAAGCTGGTGTCTGCCACAACCTCCTCTGGCAGGTGGGGATAGGGGGGGGTGTACTTAGCTCTCCCACCTCCTTGCTGCTTCCCATTTACAGATACCCTGTTCCAGGCAGCTACAAGACCAGGAAATAAACCCACCGGGAGGGGGGACCACTTGCAGGAAGGAATGGATGGATGGGAGACAGGCTGCCTTAAGCCTTCTGTTTGCTGGTTCTCCCTTGCTACCCTTTCCTCCCCTCTGCCACTCCACAATAAGGGCCCATTCCACTGCATCTTCTAGAATCAGTATTGTGGAATGGGGAGGGACCCCAAGGGCAATCTAGTCCACCCCCTTGGCCCAGGATGGGTCTCTGACAAATCACTGTCTTTCTCCTAGATGCTGAGAAAGCCCAGGAAGCCCAGGAGACAAACCGACCAAAACTGCATCCCAGGCCAGCCCTGTGGGAAGAGAATGGAAGTGGCACTAGGATTTTTGGGAGCCAGGAAATAGAAAACAACAAGCCCCAAATGAGCTCGCTGGAAGGAAACCAAGCCAGTAAAAAACAGGCACCAAAGGTATCTTGAAGGGGAGGGGGAGGGGGGAGTTCTGTGGGAGCCCTGGGGTCCCCCCCCCCGCCTTGCAGTAATACTTTTAATGGGGGATTCCACAGAGGAATCTGCCTGGATGATGTCAGAGTCACGTCCCAGGCAGAAATTCTGAGATCTGCTCTCTCCCGACATGTCCTTCCAGCATTGCCATCCATCTCCTTGTCCAGACACTCCACTCAGGCTTGTGGTGGTATGACTTAAAAAGAAATCCCTTCAATGCATGTGCTTCATCCAAAACAGCCTTGCCCGACCTTGTGTCCTCCAGGTTCATGACTCCATCAGCCCCAGAGCTGGTGGGAATTGTACTCAAAACTGCCTGCAGGGCATTAGGTTGGGAAGGGTGATCTTTAAAACTGCAGTCTTGCCAAATCAGTCATTCCCTTAATTCCTACTGTCCCATACCCTAGACACACTGAACTGATCTGATTTGTAGTCCAGATTTGTGAATCCAGATAAGATCTGGTCTGGACCTGTTCATAGCATTCTAACTTTCCTCCAGCTCCCAACCCTGGTGTCCTTACATGGCTTTATAATTAATAACCGCAGCAGTTTGGAAACTGTCTGGCTTTCTAAGTGCTGTGTTGAGCTACCGATCAGCACAAATTGCCATGAATCGATCTGGGACAGCCTAATTTGCTCTGGAGCGATTTGTTGCTTCTTCCATCCAATCTGAACAGGGAAAAAATTGGCCTGATTCAGTTCTGAATTTGGCCAAAGCTGTTGCACAGCCCTAAGTCCCACAGAATGATTGAAGCAGCTCCTGTCATTTTGTTATTTGCTTGTTGTGCTGCCACTCTCTCCTCCTGCCCATCCAGGACAATGGCAAAGTCCATCCCTTTCTTGGTGTCCCCTTTGTTTAGGCCTTGGTCCCTGCCTTCCTCTGACACTTGCACCCCAGACTCTGCTACCCAGGGGGTCCCTCTAAATCACAGTCCTCCTCCTCCTTCAGTGCTTTGCTAATTCTCCCCTCCGGCAGGTGCCCAACAGGCAGGAGAAGAAGCAACAGCGACTGGAGAAGAAGCGAAGGCAGGAAGACAGACACCGGCAGAAAGTCCTAGCAAGCAAGAGCAACCTCTCAGACAATAATAAGAACGCCATGGAGTCTGAGTCGCAGGTCACCCTGGTGAAGACCATTGCGGCTCTCAACATCTGACTTAATGGTGTTTCCCCATTTCTGATGTGCGTGGGAAAGTGAAACTCTGGCCGCTGAACTTTGCACCCCAAAAGTACCCTCTTCAGAGCAAACACTTCGCCCCTGTCTGTCTTTGTGAACAGGGGTGTCTGCTATGCTGTTTAACTGACGGTTAAACAATTCTTCAGTTGTGCACAAGAACACTGGTGTGGGATGGCTGAGCAGTTCCTGTGCTGGAGCCTGGACAACAGAGGCCTTAGGGGTGGAATCCCCAATCATGGATCCTCTTGCTGCAGAGCTCATGGAATTTGCTCCCGAATCTTCTATGGCCACTTCCCAATTTGTCTTATTTTCAGTGACCCCCGCCTGCAGGAGGGTTAAAGGGTTTCTTTGCTCAGGAACACACCTTCTTTTTGGCAAAGTCAGCAGGGAAAAAAGAAAACTGCTTCTGACTTACATCCCAAAGTGAAAACTTATCTACCAAAGTTGGTACTGAGCCTGTTAGATTGTTGCTTTCTCCTCCCAATCCTACTCCCCATGGCAATACTGTTAAATTCTAGACAATGATCAATCGTGCACTTTAGCCTACGGAAATGATGGTGGCTTGTGTCTGGGTGTGTGTGTGGTGGGTTGTGGGTTGTGTGCATAGTAGCAAATTCTATACAGACAGGCCAATAGTGTAGAGAAACTTTTCCTATCTGCGGCAGGGTTTGTTTGATCAATTACTCACTTGCACCCCTAGCAGGAATAGGCCACAATTGTGTCACATCACTGGTTGGGCAGCTGTCCACCATTACAGACTTGTAGGGGAAGGACCAGATCTCATCTTGGGATTTTTAGTCCTGCCCCACTTATGCAGGGAGATGGGCTCCTCCTGTGGGGGTGGGCAAATCAAAGTATGAAGCGGTTGAGCAGCGCTACCTAAGTTGGATTTCAACTGTGGCCACTTCACCCACAATGGGGAGGAAATGGACAAGCCCCATCCTTGCCAGCTTACTAGTATGTGATGCAAACAAGGCTGAACCAAAGTCTACTTTCATCTTGAACATTGGCAGTTTTGTTTCCTTGTGAATGTCATGGCCTTCATCCAAAGACACTTGGTACTCAAAGAATTACTTCTTCATCATGTTAAAATTTATAGACCCAAGAAATTATACTGGCAAACTTCCAAGGGACACTTGTTCGTTAATTTTGTTCGCTAAAAAACCCCTATTTTCCTCCCTAAAGAGTTCTATTATAGTTGGGGTTTTTAAAAGGCTAATTCAGCAGATACTGCAGGGAAGGGGAAGCTACCCCCCGCCTGCAATCCCACCAGCTGCTTTTGGATTCCAATCCTTGTCATCTCTAGCCAGTTCCTAGGCTGACTGGAGTGGAACAGGGTTTGTGTGATTTCAATATATACATTCTGCAGTTGCCATAAAGAGTGGGTTTAGTGTGCCTAAATGGGTTGATTCGGAAGGCGAAATTTGGATGGAAGCAACTTTTTTATCCTAGTGCTGCGACAGTTGGAAAATGTAGCACTTGCCTGATGGCGGTTTGGAAACAGGGTTCTGGTGCTTCTGATACTTATAAGCCAAAGGGTGGATTTAGCCAACACATACTAAAAAATGCCATGCAACTATAAAAGGGCAGAGGGAAAGCTTAGGACCACTGGGAGTGGCATGATGCAAGCTGCTAGTGCAGCCTTGGCCACTTGGGAGCTGTTAGTTCAATATACCTGGAGGGCAGCAATTTGGCCAAGACTGCTGTAAAGGCAGTGGTTGCCCCTGCCCTTAGAACGGAAGCTGATGCCAGAGCTGTCAATCATGCCTCTCACCAGGCTAGGCTGACAGGACAGTTTGGTGAAGGTTCTCCTTACAGTTAGTTCTATGGTGCCAACAATCTGGACAGCTGTTCAGCAACCCCAAAAACTTTTCCTCTCGGTGACATCAAGTAATGACAGTCCTCTTCGTTCTGGAAAAGAGAGCCATAGAAGAGATCCAGGTTTGAGGTTGTAAATATGTTTGGTGGATAATGGAGGGGATAAAAGTTCTGCATCTTTGTGGTTATCAAAATAAAGTTGGCCTTGTTGGGGCTATCAACCAGTTAAAACAGCCACGTTTCCCTTTTACAAGCCTGTGGTTCTTCCTGGCAGTGGCCCACAGCCCAAGAGCAGGTCTTGCGCTGGCATTCAGGATTGCACATGCCACTGCTTTCCCCAGCATGCACAAATTGTATGTGCACTCTAGTCCCACCCACTTTTGCCTCTGGCCCCGACTGCCATTGGCACATGAAACACTTGCCTCTGCAGGAAAGTTCAAGGGGCAAAAAAATAAAATCTGAACCTAAGGGAAAGCAGTGCTAAAAACCAGCAATAGAAGCAGTTAAAGCACCAAAGGCAGGAATAAGAATCAGAGTTTTATGTAGTGCAGAAAAACAAACTCACTTTATTCCCATGACACTCCTGTGCAGACAGTGTGACTGACCTGAGGTCATCCAGGGAGCTTCATGGCTAAGTGAGGATTTGAACCCTGGTCAACAAGCCCTGGTCTGGCACTCTAGCCACTAAACCACCCACACACACACACACACACACACACTTGCCACATGTAGTGGAGTGGTTTGCCTCTGGGTAATCCTGAAGATAGCAGAGTGTTTGACCCATATCTTGGAAGAACAGGGGCAGCAAGGCCTTTGTGTTCCCCAAGCAAAAACGTGCTGGACACATCAGGCAGTTTAGCCCACCTTGCAGTATGATTTGAGATTTATCAAATTCCAGTGCCAACTGAAATGCAAGAATTTGCAAAGGATATGTCCATTTGAAGGATGAGCAAAATACCATAGCTTCTTTTGAATATATTTGGGGTCTGTTTACGAAATCATAAGACAAGATCAACATTGTGCTGAACTAACCTTGCCTGCAAACATCCGATGAACTCAGCCAAGTGGAGCAAACATTTCAGGGCTCTAGAAATAATATTCACTGCCTACAGTGTTTGGCGCATATCTTTCATCCTGAGGGCAGATCCCTTATTTAACCTGTTTGGGCTTGATAAACATTTGCTCAGCCTTTGAGGCAGGGCAGCAAATCCCACAAGTATTCATGCTGCTTAATTCCCACTTTGGGATCACGGATTAGACTCCACTTGTCAGTAGTGCCTGCTCTTCATCTGCTTGCACACTGGAGTCTCTAGCTGGATACATTTTGGTTCTCATGGAAACTGCTTGGCTACTGTCCATGCCTTCACTGGTTACATGTGACAAACTCTCAGTGGTAAAACTGCCTTCATCTGTGGAGGCAGAGTACAGTATAGTCATTGTGGCTAGTAGCCCTAAAGCCCTACCTTGCTTTTCATTGTGCTGAACCTCTTCTCTAATTCTATTTTCTTTTCTTAAATGCAGGGGAAGCATTCAAAAAGGTACCTCCCAATTGCAGTTCAAAGTAGTGTAGCTCAGTCCTACAAACCTCGTTCTTCTGTATGTGTCAGACGAGCTGAGATTCCATTGCAGCTTTGTTTACCCCCCCAAATACTCTGTTCCGGTTTGGGAAATTATGGAGGCGACCATGAATTCCATGTTATTTGTTTTTATTTACTCATGTCTGCAGCTTCTCAACTGCCCATTATCCAGTATAGCTCTCAGGATGGCTTACAAGCATTTCTAAGAACAAACAATTCATCATTAAGTCACTTGAAAAACAAGTTTGGGGTTGAGGCCAGATCAGGTGGTAGGGTCAATTCCAAGTCTGAGGGGGCCTCACTTGAAGTGGAGAAGCTGTCCTTGAAATTTCCAAAAATGCCCTGCAGTGACACGACACTAAGGGCATTGTGGGAAATAAAAAATGGCAAGCGCCTCCCAGACTAAATTGCCAGGTGCTGGAGGCCCAGGAGAGGTAGGAGTGGTGTGGCCTGCCCACTTGTTGCCCCCACGGCATCTCAAGTGTGTCAGGTGATGACAATGGCACTGCAAGGTTGACTCTAAGAAATGATGGGATGAAATAAACATTGAGCAAAAGGATATGTTTAACTGCACCACCTTCAGGAAGGCAGTTTTGAGAAAGCAGCCTTTCCAGGATCCTAGCAAGGAGGCGTGGGGCCTCTACATAGAATGTTTAGGTAAAAGGCATATTTGATGTGATAGGCGGCTTTTTGGAAACAGAAGCTGGCTACTTTATCACACTCGCAGGTCATCTTCTGGCACATTGTCCTTCCACCTGGAAGACAAAAGAGCCAAAAGTTGAGATAGATCTGCATATCCCAGGAGTGAGACATCCACTTGTCTCTTTGCATCTCTTACTGTTTCCAACTGTGCCCCCTTGGCCTCAAACCTTTTCCCAGAGAGCCAAGAGCTCATTGCTGTCAGGAGCGAGCCAGCAGTAAATAACACACAGCAAGAAAAGTTAACTTTTAATTAGAAAATCAGGATCTGCACAGGGATGCCAGACCTAATGAGCTCAGCAGCAAGTCTTGCCCCTATGAGGCAGTTGTCTGAAAGTCCCTGCCA
Organism: Podarcis vaucheri; assembly: GCF_965113315.1. Taxonomy (NCBI): domain Eukaryota; kingdom Metazoa; phylum Chordata; class Lepidosauria; order Squamata; family Lacertidae; genus Podarcis; species Podarcis vaucheri. The sequence goes on along the minus strand of NC_138765.1, from coordinate 66,055,608 downwards.
TCCACAGCTGCCTAAGTCTCCTCCTCAAGAAATCTGAGACTCTGCTGGTGTGCCTGCCTTTGCTCCTCCCACGTTGTGCCTCTCCTGGTCCTGGGAGACCAGAGAGGAGAGAAACTTGTCACAGCAGCAGGAGGAAACACCCATGCTTCTTCACCAGCCTGACTCCTCTCTGCCTATTGGCCTCCCTCATCCCCTTCTCCTGCTGCAGCTTTTAGCTCTGATTCTGGACTGCTCTCTGCCGCAGGCTCCCCCTGCTCACTAAGCCCTGTTACTTCTTCAGTTTTTGACACTTCTTCCTCCCAGTCTTCTCCCTCTGACAACTCATCATTGTCCCACCAATCCCCTGGCTCTGAGCTTTCTTCCCCTGGGGGTTCCCCAGCTGGTACCTCCCAACATTCCTCCGTGTCCAACCAGTCTGACAATTGCACTTTAGACATACCCATGACTTCTGCCCATACACTGAAAAACACTGAAAAGCCCCCACATCCTTGTTGACTTTGTGCCTGCATGTTTGCTTTTTGTTTGCTTGCTTTAGTTGCCTTGTTTAGTTACCTTCCTAATTCTTTGCCACACCTTTCCTTGAAGCAGGGAGGCGGGAACCGAGAGTCAGCTCCTAACAGCTGGCAGAAAAGCCCACTGGATTGGTTTTCTCACCCATCTCTAGCTCTCATCCAAGTATCTGCAGCCACCCCAAACATACTCCATGTTCACACATACCACACACGATTCTGCTCTTCCCGACAAAGTAGGTATAAAGCTCTAGTTTCGGTTTGCAACCCAGTTTTTCCATCTTTCCATAGCAACAATCGTGGGTATGGCAGCACCTGGAAGCAGCACAGATCAAATTGATTACTTCAGGCAAGAAGGAAGACAATTAAGACAGAGAGATTAGGTACATTATTATTCACGCTGTAGAGGGTTTTTTTTTGGGGTGGGATCAGTCTGGATGATGCCCCCATAATCCAGACTGATTTTCACAAAGGATGTTGCAGGTGTGGCACTCATCTCGCTTTTCAGGTCAAGGGAGCCGGCGTTTGTCCATAGACAACTTTCTGGGTCATGTGGCCAGCATGACTAAACCACTACTGGTGCACGGAGGACCGTGACAGAAACCAGAGCACACTAAAACGCAGCAGCAGTACCTATTTATCTACCTGCACGGGTGTGTTTTTGAACTGCTAGGTTGGCAGAAGCTAGGGCAGAGCAACGGGAGCTCATCCCATTGCGGGGGTTCGAACCCCCAAACTTCCAATCAACAAGCCCAAGTGGTTCAGTAGTTTAGCCCACAGTGCCACCTGCTCCGACAATTGGGAAACACTGGTCTGTGAGCACTCCAATTGGAGAACAGCCTTTATCAAAGGTGTCATGGACTTTGAAGATGCTCGAACTCAGGACAAAAGAGAGAAACAAGCAAAGAGGAAGGCACACTTGGCAATCCCTCACCATGATCAGCTCCAGCCCAGAAACCTATGTCCCCACTGTGGAAGGATGTGTGGATCTAGAATTAGCCTCCACAGTCACTTAACTAACTGTTAACATCTTGTTCATAGAAGACAATCTTACTTGGTTATGAGTGATTGCCAAAGAAGAAGAAGACTTAAGAGTCTTCATCAGAATCCCAAAAGCATAAGTTGGCTGCAAGTGCTGCAACTAGGTGATGGGGCTCTCCATTCTTGCAAAGCAATTTCCCCACATATGATGCATTTTGGTATGCTATTTCCACCAATATATATACAGTGGTATCTCAGGTTAAGTACTTAATTCGTTCCGGAGGTCCATTCTTAACCTGAAGCTGTTCTTAACCTGAAGCACCACTTTAGCTAATGGGGCCTCCCGCTGCCACTGCCACGCGATTTTTGTTCTCATCCTGAAGCAAAGTTCTTAACTCGAGGTACTATTTCTGGGTTAGCGGAGTCTGTAATCTGAAGCGTCTGTAACCTGAGGTAAGGTATATGGACCCCTGACCGGTAGGTCCAGTCGTGGCCGAATGGGGTTGCGGCGCTCATCTCGCTTTATTGGCCGTGGGAACCGGCATACAGCTTCCGGGTCATGTGGCCAGCATGACTAAGCCACTTCTGGTGAACCAGAGCAGCACACGGAAACGCCGTTTACCTTCCCGCCGCAGCGGTACCTATTTATCTATTTGCACTTTGACGTGGTTTCGAACTGCTAGGTTGGCAGGAGCAGGGACCGAGCAACGGGAACTCACCCTGTTGTGGGGATTCGAACCGCCGACCTTCTGATCGGCAAGTCCTAGGCTCTGTGGTTTACCCACAGTGCCACCCGTAACCTGAGGTACCACTGTATATATTTATGCATACTCCCCCCCCATATGCATATTTGAATCCATTACTAGTATGAAGGATGGTACTGCAAATTTGGTCAAAGTGCAAATTTCAAAACGGCTGCATTTCCGTTTGTGTTTCGTTTCAGGGAGTGCAAATTAGGTAGGTTTGCCTTTAAATGCAAAGAACGGAATCCCATTTCTCCCTCACCCCTTGTTCTCAGCGAGAGTCCCGCTCACCAGTCAGTTTCATCCATGGGCTTTCTGGATCCTCCAAGTCCACAGTAACATCCGTACCCATTGTAAAAGAGAGAGGGCAGCCTTCCCGTCATCTGACGGACCATATCCGCAAACTGGATCAGGTTGCTGCTTCCTAAGGAGAGAGCTGGAAGCAAGAAGCCTGCCTGAGAACCTAAGAAGAACCTTTAGCCAAATCAGGCCAAAGGGGTCCATCTAACCAGCATCCTGTCCTTGCAGTGGCCAGGCAGACGCCTCAATGGGAAACTGACATCCAAACTGGTGGCCAAGACTGCTTCCTGTTGGAAGGAGTTCCGTGGTTTAACATTGCGCTGCATGAAGAACTTTCTTTTAGCTGTCCCAAATCCTCCAACTTTCAGCTTCACCATTCTGGTGTTAGGAGAGAAGGAGGAAAACTTTTCTCTGTCCACTTTCCCCTTGCCATGCAAAATTGTACATGCTTCTATCATGTTCCATAGTTCAGCTTTCATCAAACTAAGCACAGACATTAGCTCTGGAACTATTTTCATTTGCCTTCACCACTTCAGGCAGAATTGGGTGATCTGGTTTTAGAAGGATTTTTCATTTCAAGTTTGCCACCCTGAAAATTCTTTTTACTGATCCTCTGTCAATTCCTCTCCCCTACCCCAATACATTTAATTTGCATTTTCTTCCCCTAACTTTTCTTTCATCACCCCTCCCTGGTTCCTTTTAGGTTCATGTCTTCCTCCTATAATGCGGAGAAGCCCTACAGTTTCAGGAATGCTGGTCTACAGTCTAACCACTTGCTAAAATCTACAGAATAATAGCACACATGAGAACAGTTCATGTCATTACAAGTATAGTGCCTATCCTTGAAAATAACATACATGAAAGAGCAATGGCAAGAAAAGTTGATGGAATACACTGAAATGATGAAGCTAACTGAGAGACTCAAAGATAAGGACAACAATGACTTCAAAAAGATTGGGAACCTATTATGATATATACACAGAAACAAAGAAACAATGCATTGAAATGAACTCACTTGCAGGATTCGAGTAATACACTTACAACGGACAAATATAAATAGAAAATAGAAAAATGAAGTTAAAATGTTAAGAACAGATTGATGAGGTACAACTTTAATTTTAGTACATAAGGCATATAAAATTATAAGCAGAAGAAATAAAAATGCTATAAACCAGAAAGGGAAGCTGGGGAAAGTTAGGGGGTGGGTGTTAACTGAAAATGTACCGGTAATTTGAATTTTTGATTATGCTAAAACTTGTTGTAAAATCTTAATAAAAATAATTTTAAAAAGAAAAGAAAAGAACACGTGTGAATCTTGGTTGCTAAAATGTTAAAACAAACCAACGCAACTCTTCTTCTGTACTGAGGTATTAGAAAATTTAGATTTGGCATCCTTTAGACATGCGACTGTCTTGAACATGCACTTACCACACAGGAGAAGCAGAAGGACCCCAAGCGAACACCCCATCTTTGCACGGTTTGTCCAAATCAGTAGAATGAAATGAATGTTCCTTAGAATAGGACAGAAGAAGTCAGGAAGTTGCAAGCTACAGTATACCATATATACACACATGCACTCTTTCACACACATACACTCAGGCTATTGTTCTGTGCCAGTTCACTCCATAGCCTTAGAAAATGATATATCAATATTGACAGTTCTCACTAAGGGCCCTTGAGTACATGAAGGCGTTCCCGGGACTTGCCCATCCATAGAGCCAAACTAGTCCCCAAATTCCAGGGACACTTGTCACAGCTACGGTGGTGAGAGATAGGGAGAAGCCCCTTTTTGAGGTGGCGTGGTCCTCCCCCAAGACGGATATCTCGGAGGATCCAGCTAAGTGTCTTCAGATCCTCACTGGGGCCTACCGGGGTGTACTCACACACTTCAACATGGGTTGGGAAGTGTTCCTGATCATTCCGTTGCAGCCTACCTAAGACCAGGTTCAGCTCACTGGATGCAGCAGAGGCTGTATGCTAGATTCCCACCGGGTTTGTCACTGCTTCCTAACAGGAGGAGGACTGAGGCAGTGCGGAGGACAGTGCACTGCAAGCACACTAGCAAGGAGAGCAGGAACTGGCTCCGTTGGTGCATTTTTAAGACAGTGACCTCCCGTCTCCTCTCTGAATCTGCCATTAGCCTGACATGAATTATGTGCAAAGAATTATGTGTCAAGATTCTATCTTCCTGGTTTCTGATTTTCCTGGTCAACTTTAATAAGGAATGGGAAAAATTTGCAAGTTACTTAAGAGAACACTGCAAACAATTAAAAACTTTGGCAGGATTTTAGTAACACTTGTAGTGTATTTAAAACTAAGGTAAAAATTGTTGTTGTTGTTTTTGAAAAAAGAAAAATGGAGAAATTATATGATACAGCAGATAAAGTTTGATTATGGAAATGATGAAGGGTGGAGGGAAGGCTAAGGATTCAGGGAATCCTATATGTTGATGTTTACTATTATTGTTTGAATTCAAATGTATAGTGTAAAACTGAATTAAAAAAAAAATGTGTAAAGAACCTGGCTGGACAGGTATCTTACTTAAACACTGGTGATGGGACAGTGTTTTCTTCTGCTCCTGCAAGGCAGGCCACCAGGCTTCACTGCCGCTCCCTGTCACTGGAGTTCACCATTGCCTTCTGCCTAATGGTAGGGCCAGACCTATATTCAGTGTGTGTAACTGATGCATAACACTGCCAAAAAGGAATCTTGGTGCAATTGCACAGCATTATGAATGTTGCATCAAGATTCTTTTGGTGTGGTGTTTCACTGATCCCCACATGCTGTCCTGTGCAAAGGGCTGGTAAAACACTGTGCCAAAGGAATCTGCAGAATGCAGGGCAAGGTGTGCTATTGCCTTCTTCTCTGCGGTCTTCCTGCACTTGAGGACGCTTCTTTTGAGACAAGCTTTCACTCCTGTTGCTGCCTTGTTCCACCCCTTGTGCTGTGATCAGTGAAGCCTACTGAGAAGATCCAGGGGTTGCCAACCTGGCCCCTGCAGGTGCGTGTGTGCCAGCCAGGACCTCTTGCGGCTCCCGCAAAAGGTCTCCATAAATAGCCCCTCAAACCTCCACAGTGTGCAAGAGGCTGTTTGCTCTTCCTGCTCAGTTCCTCTTTGCATTGACTTAGCATTTCCAGCTTTGAACATGGCCTATTAAACATGCCCATGTTTCAGCAGATGCTAGGATAGGGACACTCCATTGTGAACAGGGAAGAGGGGCAAAGCGTTTCTCTCTATCAGTTAGGAGCTGATGTGTTGGCATTGTTCCCCATTTTGCACGCCCTATTTTTTGGTCTTGTCCCTTTTAGATGTGGCAGCCCTTTGCCAGACCCTCCAAGTGTCCCTATTTTCCAGGGACAGTCCCGGATTTACAGAAGGGGTCCTGGTTTTTTATTTGATCCCAGAATGTCCCTATTTTCCTTTGGACGTCCCTATTTTCATCGGAGAAATGTTGGAGGCTCTGGAGTTATGCCCAAGGAGATAAGTAACTATACAACCTTTAGAAAACACCTGAAGGCAGCCCTGTATAGGGAAGGTTTTTTAATGTTTAATCATGTTTTCATACATATTGGAAGCCACCAGAGTGGCTGGGGCAACCCAGTCAGATGGGCAGGTATTATTATTATTATTATTATTATTATTATTATTATTATTATTAAATAGGACATTCCTATTTTTTATTGGAGTAACATTGGAGGGTATGCCACACATCCCACAGTGGCCATTTTGTGACCTTTTCCAAAGTCAGACCATTGGTCCACCCAGCTTAGTCCTCAACCCAACACATCCCACAGGAATAAGGAAGGAACTGTTGGGCATCAGGATCCCAATTACACAGGGCCACAGGAAACTGCCTTCTGCCAGCTCAGACCATTGTTCCCTCTAGCTCATTATTGTCTACACAGACTGGCAGTGACTCTGCAGGTTTTCTCTTCCAGTCCTACTCGGAGATGCCTCTGGGGATTGCACCAGAGACCTTCTGCATGCAAAACAGACGCTCCACCGCTCAGTTACAGCTTTTCACTAAAGGCTCACACGCCCTTTTAGCTCAGGATTGATGTATTGTCTTGCTTTCCGGATGTCCTGATCAGTCAAGAGGCACAAAGCGGTATGATAGGAGCTCACATTTCCTGGCGGACCTGTTCGAAACTAGTTTCTGCACAATGGAGTCTATTGATAGGGTCACTTGTGACCGAATGCAAAGAAGAAAGCTGAAATAAACTCAGAGTCGCAAAGTGATTTCATGCTCTTTATTCAGCTCATAGTGGTGAGGAGGAATGAATGAAAGTCCCCTCACAGTATCTGCTTTATATACATTATTTACACAATGGGCTGCACATGATTGGCTAATTCCGGAATTCTACTGTAAGCCAATCAGGTTGTGGATTCACTTCAATCTGGAGCAGGATTGGGTGGTTCCTGCCAACCAATCATACTGCTGCATTGTTCTAGGACCAATCAGACTGCTGCATTCTGAATCCTATTGTTCTAGGACTAATCAGACTGCTGCAATTTGGATCCTATTGTTCTCAGTACATAACAAAAGCTGTCATTGGGGTTGGGGTCGCCATGAGCTGAGCGATGGGGATGAGAGTGGTTGCTGCGCGACCCTCAAAAGGAGACAGAATCCTCCCTCAGCTAACTGGGCTCCGTAAATCAAGCTGAGTCGCTCCCCAAACTCCCAAGAAAAGGACAAGGTCGCACAATGACTACAAGCTTCACTTTTTTTTATTTTTGAAGAGGAGTTGCAAAGCAGCTTTGGGCCTGCAGGGGCTGAGCTCAGCACTTCATCGGCCCTTCCTGGCAGTTCTTGTCAGAGTAAAAGCGATACTCCTCATTGTAAGTGTCCAGGTGGTCCTTCAGGCAGAGGGCTGCTGTTTTGTCACATTCACAGATCTGCTTTTCACAGCTGCTTCCTTCACCTGTTGAGAGAACAGATGGAGCCTGTCATGTCATCATCCTGCCCTTCCTGCAAACAGCTAAGGCTGCATCTGTGGCTCCTAGCAAGCAGCCTTATACAGAGCCAAACAATTTGCCCACCTAGATTAATACTGTCTACACTGACTGGCAGCAGCTCTCCAGGGCTTTGAACAGGGAGTCTTTTCCAGCCCTACCTGGAGATTTCAGGGATTGAACCTGGGACCTTGTGCCCTGCCACAGAGCCAAGCCTCCTCCTTAATGCGTAGGAACATAGCAAGCTACCTTATGCTGAGTCAGACCACTGGTCCATTTAGCAGGGTATTGTCTACACTGGCTGGCAGCAGCTCTCCGGAAGTGGAGGCAAGAGTCTCTCTGAGTCCTACCTTGAGAGGACAGCTGGGACCTTCTGCATGCAAGGCAGGGGCTGTGTAATAATAATAATAATAATAATAATAATAATAATAATAATTTATTATTTGTACCCCGCCCATCTGGCTGGGTTTCCCCAGCCACTCTGGGCGGCTTCCATAAAAACCAGAAATACAATAAAATATCACACGTTAAAAACTTCCCTGAACAGGGCTGCCTTAAGATGTCTCCTGAATGTCAGGTAGTTGTTTATCGCTTTGACATCTGGTGGGAGGGCGTTCCACAGGGTGGGCGCCACTACCAAGAAGGCCCTCTGCCTGGTTCCCTGTAGCTTTGCTTATCGCAATGAGGGAACCGCCAGAAGGCCCTCGGCGCTGGACCTCAGCGTCCGGGCAGAATGATGGGGGTGGAGACGCTCCTTCAGGTATACTGGACCGAGGCCGTTTAGGGCTTTAAAGGTCAGCACCAACACTTTGAATTGTGCTCGGAAACGTACTGGGAGCCAATGCAGGTCTTTCAAGACCGGTGTTATATGGTCTCGGCGGCCGCTCCCAGTCACCAGTCTAGCTGCCGCATTCTGGATTAGTTGTAGTTTCCGAGTCACCTTCAAAGGTAGCCCCACGTAGAGTGCATTGCAGTAGTCCAAGCGGGAGATAACCAGAGCATGCACCACTCTGGCGAGACAGTCCGCAGGCAGATAGGGTCTCAGCCTACGTACCAGATGGAGCTGGTAAACAGCTGCCCTGGACACAGATTTGACCTGTGCCTCCATGGACAGCTGTGAGTCCAAAATGACTCCCAGGCTGTGCACCTGGTCCTTCAGGGGCACAGTTACCCCATTCAGGACCAGGGAATCCTCCACACCTGCCCGCCTCCTGTCCCCCCAAAACAGTACTTCTGTCTTATCAGGATTCAACCTCAATCTGTTAGCCGCCATCCATCCTCCAACTGCCTCCAGACACTCACACAGGACCTTCACCGCCTTCACTGGTTCTGATTTAAAAGAGAGGTAGAGCTGGGTATCATCTGCATACTGATGAACACCCAGCCCAAACCTCCTGATGATCTCTCCCAGCGGCCGCATGTAAATGTTGAAAAGCATGGGGGAGAGGACAGAACCCTGAGGCACCCCACAAGTGAGAGCCCAGGGGTCTGAACACTCATCCCCCACAACCACTTTCTGAACACGGCCCAGGAGGAAGGAGCGGAACCACTGTATAACAGTGCCCCCCACTCCCAGCCCCTCAAGACGGTCCAGAAGGATGTTATGGTCGATGGTATCAAACGCCGCTGAGAGATCCAGCAGAACTAGGAAACAGCTCTCACCTTTGTCCCTAGCCCGCCGGAGATCATCAACCAGTGCGACCAAGGCAGTTTCAGTCCCATGATGAGGCCTGAATCCCGACTGGAAGGGATCCAAATGGTCCGCTTCTTCCAGGCGTGCCTGGAGTTGTTCGGCAGGGTGTAGCTGAGCCATACCCCCTTCCTGCAAAGTAACCACTCTCTCGGAGTAATCGACCTTATAGGGTTGGTAGGAAGATGCAGGGAGATGCTTGGAGGAAGTGGAGGATAAAAATGCGATCAACTAAGTCAGTGATTCTGTGGCGATGTGGTTTAGGCAGCCAGCAACAAGGAACATGGAGAAGGGCCATAGCTCAGTGGTAGGGCAGTTGCTTTGAATGCAGAAGGTCCCAAGTGGCATGTCCACCAAGAGTCTCTTTCAGCTGTACTAGGAGATACCAGGGGTTGAATTTGGGATGCAAAGCCCTACTGTAATACAGTGGAGAGCGAACTCCCTTGGAAGGTGGTGGACTCTCCTTCATTGGAGGTTGGATGGCCATCTCTCAGAGTTTCTTTAGATGTGGTTCCTACATCGCAGGAGGTTGGGCTGGATGACCCTTGGGGTTCCCTTCCAAGCCTATGATTCTACGATTCTTTAGCTGTGAGTCATGCTTTGCAGGGCTTGAACTAGAGGACCTCTGGGTTCCCTTCCAACTCTACTGTTACTCTGATTCATTTTAAACAGAGGTAGGATAGCCATCTGTCGGAGGAGTGCACATTTCGATGGATCCCCTGCCTCTTCGTTAGTGAAGCCGGCAGGCGCACAATAACATTTAGTTCATGGTATGTATGAATTGTCTGTCCTTCAAAAAGGAAGGGATGCAACCAAATTTTCCTCCTGTCGCTACTTACCACAAGTAATAACTCCATCGTCGCTGGAATAGTTGTATATGTCGGTGTTGGGGTTACAGTCACTCAACTTTTCATAGCAGCAGTCATGGGCCAGGCAGCAGCTGTGGAGAAGGAAGAGAAATCTCCTTTAGACAAATCTACACTGTTCACCTGCCCGAGGGAGCTAAAGGTCCTCTTTTTATTTTTATTTGATTATTTATACACATCTTAATAAAAAAATAGGTACAGTGGTACCTCGGGTTAAGAACTTAATTCGTTCTGGAGGTCCGTTCTTAACCTGAAACTGTTCTTAACCTGAAGTAGCACTTTAGTTAATGGGGCCTCCTGCTGCCGCCGCACCGCCGTGCGATTTCTGTTCTCATCCTGAAGCAAAGTTCTTAACCTGAGGTACTATTTCTGGATTAGTGGAGTATGTAACCTGAAGCGCCTGTAACCTGAAGCATCTGTAACTCGAGGTACCACTGTATAAGGTACACGCATCAGTTGCACCGATAATTAAAACAACGGTACTATTTTACGCCCATGAATTTATCAAATGGCGACAATCAGAATTAAAGGGGGTCCTCATCTTGTTCTTTTATTGCTCCATTACCAGGGGCAATAAAGAATTCTGGGAGCTGTAGGTGGGAGCTAAGGGTGCCGAGAGTTATTCCCTCCCGGAACTACAATTCCCTGAGTAGTTTAACAATAATTTCCTCTTTGCGGTAAACCATGACTTTTAAAGTGGTCTCATAAAGCTTTACGTGTATGGTGTGAATGTGGTCATGGGCTACCTTTTGACTTCTTGTTTCAAAACTTCCCATTTCAGAACCTTCTGCCTATCTGGGGCGGGGCGGGGGGATGTTTCTGAGGATAACCCAGTGGGATATCCTTATAAAAAAGCAAATCAATGAAATGAAAGCCCCCAGTGTGGTGAACCGACTCAATACCCCCCCCACTAGCTAGAACAAGTGACCCCACACCAACAAATCCTTTCCAGCACAGCACTTCTTTAATAGTGAGGTGATCAGTTATGTAAAAAAACAACAACCCACAAGCCACTGATTTACCGGTCGGTGTCGTCTCGCGGTTTGCCTTGGCCACCCACCCCGCAGTAACACCCGTACGTGGTGTAGTGGGGGAAAGACGTTTTCCCAGTGAGCTTTTGGATCATTCTTCCGAATTGAAAGAGGTTCCCATTTACTGCCAAAACACCTGCAAAGAAACGGACAAGGCGCCAGCTGCTTAGCTTATTAGGGAAAGGGATCTGTCCTAGCTGTTGTGCTTCTCCACCTCTTCCTTCTAGCAAACAGTATTCAGTGGTACAGTGCTTCTGAAAATGGGGCAAATGCTCTCTAGCAAATATTGACCCACCTCTCTTCATTAATAAATTGGTCTGTGCTAGTGGCTATCACTACATCTTGTGGCGGTGGTATCCATAAATGAATTATACCTTGTGTAGCATTTTTAATACATTTTAGGATTTGATACATGTTAGAAGTGGGCAACCTCCCCCCTCGATCAGCCATTGGGGGCTGTATCCTCTCAGAGGTAATCTGTTGGGAGCCACAAGGGGGTGGGGGTAGGTGAAGCCACAGCTGATGATGACTGGAGAAGCAAATGTGTTCTGGATTAATTTATCAAGAAGACCAACTTGCTTCAATTTTGACCTCAGTTGCTCAAATTCGAATTCCCCAAAATTATGAAGGTGTCCTCAGAAGTAGGCTTTGTCAAGTTTGAAGGGGGTACACTTTTTAAAAAAGGTATGCCCCCTTCCTTTTGTTAGCACAACACAATTTAATCTCTCCTCTCCCTGTTACTTTTAGATTCCTGCATTTCAGGGGGTTGGACTAGATGACCCTTGGATCCCTTTCCCACCCTATTCTGTGATTCCACTTACTGCAAACCAGCAACACCATTGATCCCCATAAGATCTTCATCTTCCGTTGATAAAGACCTAAAGGAGAGGTGGTACAGTTTTTCAATTTGTTTAGAGGATCCGTATTCCACCTTTTGATATCAGCCACACCCCACACCCCCAAAGACGGCTCAACAACACAAACAATTCATCCTAAACACAGTAAAATGCCAAGGGTTGTATTGGTTTGAAGGGGAAGTGGGGTTGGAAGGCAAGCAGTCAACCCTTGAGATTTGGCCCATTCCTTCTTAAAGGACAGGTCTGCAACTAGGAAGCTGACTGGATCAAATTTGGGTCCTATGTGAGTCTGGCCTTTTAGAAAAAATGCCAGCACGTCCACTCCTTCCCACGCTCCTTGGCCTCACAATCACCTGTCTGTTCGGACAATGATACAAGGACAGCATGGCAACGTTAGGTGTTTAAAAGAGCAGATTGGCCTAAGAAAGAGGGGCCTGATTAGGCCTGGAAGCAGAAGGTCAGAGATGGGGTGGCAAGTCTGGCCAAGGCCCAGAGAGGCTGGGGGGTGACAGAATTGAGAAGCGGGGGTGGGGGGTGGACAGAGGTATGGAGAAGGGTCAAGCAGTGTTGGGGAATAAGAAGAGGCATAGGGTGGGGGGCTTTGCCTCTTGGTGCCAAGAAAGAGGGGAGGGAAAGGTAGAGGGGTGGTGCCCATTGGAGGAGCTCTGAGGGAGAAGGGGCACCTGACAGACTTGCCAGGGAAGTCACAATTGTGGTGTTACTCCTCTCCAACGAAACCCACTTTGGTTTTGTTCCCCGTTGCCACCCGCAGAAGAATTTTTTTTTGTTTTCGCTCAAATGAATATTTATGTTGCCGTTGAATTACATTATCTGTTTTGTCAGCACTTGATTTGAAACGTCAGCAAACAAACAATCAGGGGAAATTGCCTGCAAAAAAACGTTAGTCAGAAGGGCATACAAAGAATGCTGATGAGTTTTCAGGAAGACTTTTTAAAAAACAAAGCAGAAATGTAGAGAAGTGAATTTAAGAAGGGGAAGGGGGAATAAGAATTGAACTTTGACAGATCTTTTTGTCTTCATCCGATGAATGAAAAACTGGGGGTTTACATGAGAGAACGCCAATTCCTTTTGTGGAGAAGGTGCCATTCTTTCCAGGGGTGAAAAATCCCAGCGACGACGTGGCTGGATCCACATGTGCGTTTTCCAGAAACTGAAATTCAGAAGCACTGCTGCCTTAGTCAGTGGAGCCAGAATAGAGCCATCATGGCCGGCAGCCATTGAGAGCCTTTTCTCCCTCGAATTTGTCCAACCTCCTTCTAAAACTGATGGCTTGGTGTTGTGGTGCAGCAGAAACAATTCGTTAAGCAAAACCAACGGCAGTGGTACTTACTTTGCTTAGCCTCCTCGTAAAACTTCTTGGGGGTCGATATCACACCTGGCTCCCTTTCTTCCTTGTGATTTGGTTGTCCTTCTCTCCTCAGAAATGTGACAACTGGAATTTATAGTCCGTTGGCGAGTTTTAACTGTTAGTGAGGGGAAAATCCCATGACCCCATATCCAGTAACCAGGTGAGAAAGAAAGTTGCTCCTTGACTGGACTAACATGCCTAAACCTCTCTAGCCAGTTCCTTCCCCAGCTAGTAAGACAACAGATCTTGCCTCTGGGCCTGCCTGGTTTCATTCTAGAAGAATGGTGGAAAATAGCAAAGGTCACCACCAGTAGCTGCCATCCTTCTTTCGCAAACCGAGTGGTCACTTTCTCCAGGAGGGTGTGGACATTTGTACTATTATTAGAAGGATCTTCTCACCAAGTTGTGCAGGAAATGTTGGTGCTGGAACTTAATAGGAGGAATATGGAAAGCGGAAACAAAAAACAAGCTAGCTTCCCCTGCTGTGGGACTCCCGGAATTAGCCTGCTCGGATGTCTTTGCCATTCTGGTTCAGATGAGGTTGGGCTCTAGAAGCAAACAAACTAGGGGCTGTCCCCCTGTTTGTCCCACTCACCAAACCCTTCCCCACCCCCACCCCATGCGTGGAAGTTAACATTAACTCCCTAACCCTTTCCACCCCCTTGGAAATACTCAGATTGCTTTTCACCTTCCCAGCCCCATTGCCACATCCACTTCTATCCCTTTGTACCCCTGTTTACCCCTACACCCCCACATCCATGCTGAAATATACTCGGGGTCGAGTGTGGATTTCATGCTCTTTCTTCAGCTCATAGTAGTGAGGAATGCCAGTTCCCCCGAAATGTCTGCTTTATATACATTATTTACACAATGGGCCCCATGTGATTGGCTAATTCCGGGATTCTCCTGTAGGCCAATCAGGTTGCGGGTTCACTTCCACTTGGAGTTGGATTGGGTGGCTCCTGCGGACCAATCAGACTGCTGCATTCTGAATCCTATTGTTCTGGGACCAATCAGACTGCTGCATTCTGAATCCTATTGTTCTGGGACCAATCAGACTGCTGCATTTTGGATCCTATTCAACTCAGTACATAACACATGCCCCCTCCTCTCCCCTCCTTTGGTGCAACCCCTGCTTCTACAGAACCCCCCTCCATGATAACCTCCTGCATCTTCCTCCCTCTGCCACCACTAAGCACCCATTTTCACCTCTCCATCTGCGATGAAGCCACCACCTGGTCCTCTTCTTCAGACCCTTTCATGCCCCAGCATTCATCTTGAACTCCTCAGCTCAGTGCAAGCACTTTCTTCTTGTCTCCCTAGCTCACTGCTGACAGTACATAAAAAAACAACCCCCAGCCACTGAACTCATCTTGGCGCTTCCTTCCTCTCTGAGCTTGGTGCCCCAGCTGACCCACCTCTATGGCCTGCCCTGTCTGGTGGCACTGGTGAAAAAAATCTACCTTGGCATTGCCAGCAGCCAGCTGCGGCACCAAGCTGAGGGAGGCGCCAAGCTGAGCTCACTGGCTGTGGCAGAAGTTAACCACGTTTCATGTGTTGCTTTGGATGTCCTTAACAGGCCAGCAGAGGAGAAGACCGTCTTTTGTATATAAGAGGAAAGTGTGCCAAACAATGCTAATATTACTTATATTTATTTTATGTATTTTTATGTATGGCATTTGGGTTCCCCCCACCCATATAATTATTATTGATATTTGAAAATGATAAGAAACCCAGGGGGGGGGGATACAGAAAGAAAATAAGGAAGAGAAGAGAGGGAGAAGATACCAGGAAAGAAAGCATCAATGAAGACGTGGAACGCAAGTACAGCAGGATATTTTTGAGGTTTAACAGGGGGCAGGAGGGGCCTTATAGAGCTGGGCTTTTGGCAAAACTGATGGAACGAGCCTTCTGATTCCCCGCCAGATGAAATGGCTGCCCCCAGGTGACAAAGCCCACGGAATAAGCTGATATTAGTGAAAAGAACATGCCTTCTATCAGAGAAAATTGCCTTCAAAATGTGTATATTGAGGGAAAGATGCCCTAAAAGTGCAGATGAATTTTCATGACTTTATTTCATTTTCAAGGGGGGTGGGGAAAGACCACAAGCTTATTTGTATTAATTTATTAGATTTATATACCACCCTTCATCATAAGATCTCAGTGCAGTTCACAGAATAAAATACAGGATAAAAACAGGTAAATAAGTAAAACAAACTGGGAAAACAACAACTCCGCCCTTGCCACAGACACATTCAAAAGGCTGTAGAATATTAATCGGCCCAAGGCCTGGTTGAAGAGAAACATTTTCGCTTCATGCAGGAAAGTGGCGAGCGGAACTCGTATATGGTTTTTTTGGCTGGAGAAAAGCGTTGCAAAGGTGAAAGAAGGGAGCTTTTCGATGTTGCAGCTGTATTTCTGTCCAGGTCTTCCTTAGGGAAATGCAAAACCGGAACTGAATTTTGTATCCCATGCAAACTCCCTCCCCCTACTGCCTCCCTACTCCACCTCATTCTTGGCTCAGCAGGACACAGAGGAGGGTGGCCAAAGCACAAAAAGTTGGGAAAGTAGGTGTACTTCTTCTGGTACGTCTTTAAGTTCTTTTGCAGGCACTGCACAAACTTTTGGTCGCATTCACAGGTCAGGCGCTCACACTGGATTGAAGTACCCGGAATCATTGCCCAATACCAGGGTTCGTTTCCTGACAACACAACAAGATAGTATTTTGGGCTAAGGAATAAATTCTGTAACTAAGGCGATGGCTGGGGGCAGGAGAGAGAGAGGGAGTCTGTAACTCGCAGTCTCTTAAGCCAGCCAGAAGTAGTAGTACTTATTATTATAATTTGTATCCTGCCCTATGCCCGAAGGTCTCAGAACAGTTCACAGCATAAAACCACAATATGAAAAACAGAAAATACAAAACAAAGACAACCCAATAACCCCTGCTTCCACAACACATTTTAAAAGGACATCGGATGTCAATCAGCCAAAGGTCTGGTTAAAGAGGAATGTTTTCACCTGACGCCTAAAGGTGTATAATGAAGGCACCAGGTGAACCTTCCTGGGGAGAGCATTCCACAAACGTGAGTTGTCTTTCTCCCCTCCGTCCCGATATGCAGGGCTGAATGAAGGCTAACCGACACCTGGGGTGGGGCAAACCGCTGGCTGCGCATGTATTGCACTGCTACATATGGTGCATGCGCGGTGTCGCTACGTATGATGCATGTGTGGCGTTGCTACGTAGGGCGCATGTGCGGCAGCACTACGTACAGTGCATGTGTGCAACACCGCACATGCATTGTACGTAGCGGTTTGCTGCTGGCGCCACTCAAATGCCGTACGGACAGTGGCAGGATTCTCTGCTCGCAGCAGTGGCGGTGGAATCCCACCGCCATCCGTCCGGTGCTTGAACGGTGCCGCCAGCAAACCACTACGTACAGCACATGTCCGGTGTCGCTACGTACATCGCATGCCTGTGATACCGCACATGCGTTGTATGTAGCGGTTTGCCGCTGGCACTGCTTGAGCACCATACGGACAGTAGCAGGATCCTCTGCTCACAGCTGCAGCTGCAAACGGAGGATCCTCCACATGCGGCTGCAGCGGGGCGATGGCTGCTCATGCCGCTGCGCCCAGGGTTGGGTGGGGTGAGCACCCGCAAGGTGCAGCCGGGGCGGACCTTGTAACGCCACTGCTGATATGGAGCTGGTCCTCAATGTGTCACCCGGTGGGCCCCATTATCAATTGGTGGTCCTCTGGTGGACTTATCTGGTGGTGAAGGTGGCAGCATCAGCAGACAGCTGAACCTAGGACTTTCAGAAGCCATGCTGGCTCTGCTTCGGCAAGACTTGTCCACCGATCTGGTGGAACGCTCTGTCACAAGAGACTAGGGCCCTGCGGGACTTGACATCTTTCCGCAGGGCCTGCAAGACAGAGCTGTTCCACCAGGCCTTTGGCCAGGGCACAGCCTGACCCCCTCCTTTGTTAATTTCTTCACAGAACTCTAGCCCAATGGTTGCCATCAATTTGTTTTGAAATGATTTTATAATGAATTGATTTGAGAGTGCTGTATTATTTTACTGTTGTTAGCCACTCTGAGCCCAGCTTCGGCTGGGGCGGGCGGGATATAAATAATTTTTTTTTATTTTTTTATTTTTAATATCTCAATCTCAGGGCCCACCATACAGTGGCCGAAGGGTGTGTGTGTCCAGTTTGATTATCAAGGCCATTTCCCCCAAACCACAGCCACCTGATAGGCATAAGGGGGAGGGTGAATTCTGACTTGGCTGTGCAGAATAGGAGACAGGTGCATGCAGCTGAAGCCAGAGGGTTTCGCACCCACCCTCATCAGCTGATGATGAGGGGGCAGGGTTGTTTGGAGAGGAGAGAAAGAAGCACATTGCCAGTCCTGTGCTTGGCGCTTCCCAAAGCAATGCCCCTTGCACTACAGTTCCCAAGCACCCGGTAGCCAGCTGGTTGTTGGGCTCTTGGGACTCATTGTGCAAGAGATATGGACAGCGGGGTGGAGCAGGTGGGAAAAACGTCCACCTGAAGGCATTGGTTTTGCTCTGCAAAGGTCAACTCACCACAGATGATGTTCCCTGACTTGTAGGTGTAAGAATAGGTGGCAAGTTTGGAGTCACATCCCTGCTCATCCACTCTCTTGTAGCAACAGTCATGGTTACGACAGCACCTGAGGGCGGGGGGAATAAGAGCAAAGTGAAACAGTGTAAAATAAGGACAGGTGACCCTTTTCGTTTGGGCCACATGCCAGTGGTGGGCGGGGCCAGAAGGAAAAGCAGCTGGGGCAAAGGATGCAACTATTCTCCTTGTACAGGTGTGCAAAAGATAACGGTTCCCACACTCCCATTCACATCCCTCCAGCCTCCATCCAGGCAAAGCAGGAGACATTTATCAGTTCAAGGACATATTCCAGCCAGGCAAAAGAATTCAAGGAGGGCATGGACCTGGGGAGAGTCCTCAGGGCCAGAAAGAGGGGCTTGGAGGGCCACACTCCTGAAAGGAAAAGTGAATTGCCGGTAGGCAGGGCAGCAGGGATGCCCCCACGCGGCCCCATCCATAAAAGGTAAAGTTAAAGGGACCCCTGACCATTAGGTCCAGTTGTGACTGACTCTGGGGTTGCGGTGCTCATCTCGCTTTATTGGCCGAGGGAGCCGGTGTACAGCTTCTGGGTCATGTGGCCAGCATAACTAAGCTGCTTCTGGCGAACCAGAGCAGCACACGGAAACGCTGTTTACCTTCCCGCCAGAGTGGTACCTATTTATCTCCTTGCACTTTGACGTGCTTTCAAACTGCTAGGTTGGCAGGAGCAGGGACCGAGCAACGGGAGCTCACCCCGTCGCGGGGATTCGAACTGCCGACCTTCTGATCGGCAAGTCCTAGGCTCTGTGGTTTAACCCACAGCGCCACCCGCGTAGTATCATACCACTTTAAAGAGTCATGGCTCCCCCCCCAAAGCATCCTGGGAGGTATAGTTTGCTAAGGAGGTTGAGAATTGTTAGGCAGTCACTATTCCTTTAAAAAAACACACGACAATTCCCAAAGTTCCCTTGGAAGTGGGGTTGGTGGTTAAGCCACTCTGGGCCACAGCTTGGTGGAACAGCACATGTTCTGTATGTGAAAGGTCCCAGGTTCAAATCCTGACATCTCCAGGTAGGTCTGGCCTAGACTTCTGCCTGAAACCCTGGAGGGCCACAGAGGTTGGGTCAATGGACTGAGGGTCTGGCTCTGTAGGAAGCATATCCTGGTGTTCCCTAAAGGTTCATGTGGACTATTTATTAGCTTACCAGTCAGTTTGATCCTTTGGTATGCCTCTGCCTCCCCATCCACAATAACACCCATAGGCCATGTAATCTGGTATGGCATTTTTCCCAGTCATTTGTTTGATCATCTCAGCAAGTTGGATGAGACTGCCACCTGCTTCGATTGCACCTTGAAAACAGTCAGAGGGGGGAATCCTCAAATCACTGGGGTATTTACAAAGCAAATATGGGACTCTCTGGTTTGGTAAAGGAGGCTGAAGGAGAAGAACTTTTAAAAATATAAAGGAATCTGTTGGGAGGACCTATGTATATCTGTCTATCTGTCTATCTATCTATCTATCTATCTATCTATCTATCTATCTAATCTCCCAACATAAAGTGTTGTCTTTCATAGTTGGACCTCAGACTACCTGAGAAGCTCAACATGTTAAGAGGTTCTAAGCTGGTTGCTCCAGCTCAAACCGCATGGCTCTCATCAGCCATTCCTGAGTTTCTATACCAAACAATTTAGGAACTTTCACCACTTTGCAAATAAGCCAAGTCTTACTGCCTGTGCAACCTTTCTGACTGCTACATGGAAAAACACATGAACCTAAGCTTTGAAGAGTTTGTAAGTAAAACCGTTTTTAACTTACCAAGTGTGCGATCTATTCCTCTGCTGTGGGAAGAAGGACATTTTGGAACTCACAAAGGCATCTTTTAAAGATCCAGCAGCCTATATTTCCATGCTTTATTTGCTGCATATTTTAAATCTCTGCTGGGGTTCCCTCATCAAACCTGGATCTTGGCACCCAATTTTTTATACCTTTATTATCCTTTCCACCAACACTACAATGCCCATCATCCCTGATCATTGGCTTAAACTGTCTGGGAATGATGGGAGTTGTAGTCCAGCAACACCTGAGGACACCAGGCGGAAGAACATTGGCGTGGACAACAGGGTGTTAGATGGAACATGGACAGCTTCAAGTGCATCCCTAGCTCAGGGGCAGAACACCTGCTTTGCCTGTAGAACGTTCCAGCTTCAGCCTCCAGGTAGGTTTGGGGCATACCATTATCTGAAACACGGGCGGGGGGAGGGGAGCACTTTGCAAGTCCAACTCAACAGCGTAAGGACAGCTTCTTAAGTTTCTCTATCTGTGTGCTTGCCATTGATCTGAGTGGAGTGACGTAAGGGAGAGACTAAAATTTAAGTACGTGGATTTCTCCCCCCCCCCCCGCACATACTCACCACATGTCAGTAGCAATGCCACCACTGCAGACAGAGTCGTATTTGCCATGTGTGGCCCTGAAAAAGAAATTTAAACCTCTAGATCTGACATTCCTTTTACAGGAGCAGTGATGAACAAACAAAACAAAGACAGCAAAGTCATTCCCAAATAGCAGGTGTTACTTGTACAGTACAGTGGTACCTTGGGTTAAGAACTTAGTTCATTCTGGAGGTCCATTCTTAACCTGAAACTGTTCTTAACCTGAAGACCACTTTAGCTCATGGGGCCTCCCGCTGCCGCTGCACCGCTTCTGCGTGATTTCTGTTCTCATCCTGAAGCAAAGTTCTTAACCTGAGGTACTATTTCTGGGTTAGCGGAGTCTGTAACCTGAAGCGTCTGTAACCTGAAGCATCTGTAACCCGAGGTACCACTGTATGAGTAAGTAACACCAGCAACAATTGGCTTCTTGATAGAAGCCACGATGTGGCAGCGTCTCCTGCTCACTAGGGCAACTTCACAATCTGGAGCTGTGTCTGTTCTCTCTCTCTCTCTCTCTCTCTCTCTCTCTCTCTCTCTCTCTCTCTCTCTCCCTCTTTCCCCCCACTCTCTCTACTTACCTTTTCTGCTTATGGCAGGGAGAATTTCAGAGGCTGCAGATAACTTCTGCTTGGTGATCAAGGGTGAATATACATATATATATATATACACACACACACACTCCGCCCCATTAGGGACTGTTAACTCCGCCCCGTTAGGGATTGTTATACAGAAGTTATTCTTGTTAGGGCTTCCCTGTAAATAATTTTCAGATTCTCTTTCATAATTTCCATGTAATTGTCCATATGCTTCTTTTTAAACTGTAATAACTCACATTTCCTCCCATGCAGTTTTCTTAAGAAGAAGAAGAAGAAGGAGAAGAAAGGTACTCTGCTGGTCAGACATTTTGCTATCATCACAGTTGAGCGCAGCTTTAAAAGCGATGGCCAACAACGTAGATGGACTGAGCAATTTCATGAAGGGAAGATAAGGCTATGGATAGCCACTAGCCAGAATGGCTAGAGTTGACTCCACAGTTCTGAATACCAGTTATGGGGAACCACAGGAAGGGAGAGGACTTTTGTGTGCTTGGGTCTTGCTTACAGGTTCCCTACAAGTTCACTGCTGTGAGATCAGGTTGCTGAACTTCATTAACGTGTGACCCTGAAATTTTGGATCCCCTCCAAACCGATGCCAAAGTGTTGTGCTAGTTTTGCACCACAAACCCCACATTTTGTGTCGCCCTCCCAAACTGAGTAATTGACACTCAAACTGGGGGCCATAAGTATACCCCAAACCCCAACCTTGTCCGATGACATTTGGTGATTATGAACCTAGTCAACTGTATTCTACAAATGTCCTGCAAGTGACAAAGTGCAAAGCTATGAAGGGAACTTACCTGCATGAAGATGCAGTGCTTGCTACTGGACACATAGCCATACCAGGGTATGATACAGCAGGTGTCATATGATTACCTGGGTGTAATCATGTGACACAACTCTGCACAGCTCAAGGTTTATCAGCAGTACTTGGGCACTACCAAGATTCCAAGTCTGAGCGTTGATGACACAGGAAGATTGGTTAGCAGGGTTGATAGGGGTAATACAACAACAAACCTCTGGTTACGTGAAACATACTCAATAAACACACAAGATGTAAATGGCTGCACTTTTGAACAAACAAGGTACACTGTTCATTGTATCAAATTATAAAGTTCAATGAAAAAAGCAGAAGACCCAGTGGATCAGTTCATTCTATAGTCAGTTCATTCTATAGTCAGTTCATGCATAAGATCCATACATGTATAAGTGTCTATTCCACCTGTCTGTTCATAGAGTCCAATAATCCACATGAAGAGTTGTTACAGTTCCACAGAATCCTTTCACAGAGTCTAAGACAAGGATTTCCGGAATATTAGCCTTGTTTCGCCATCCTAGACTTCCTCAGTAGTACAGGCTCTAAGTAATGCAAATAAATACAATATCATAATCTCATACATTTTTCCAGTGAAAATAATATACAAAAACCATAAACAACTGTACATACCATATGCAATGTTACAGGATAGTGGATCTTATAGCATAGTAGTGGTTGCAGTAAGCAACATCTGTTACAAAGCAGTTTTACTATCTTGTAAAATTACATATGGTATGCACACTTATTTATGGTTTATTATTTTCACTGGAAAAATGTGTTTATTGGGTTGATAGGGGTGGCAAGGGAGAAAAATTTGGGCAGATACTTCTGTATAATGCTGTTTGAAATTCAGACACCAGAAAAATCTATCCAGTGTGCAGCGTGCTGTCTGAATAACACGACACAGAGAAGACAAAACATTGCGTTTTCATTTTATCCCATGAACCACCCTGAGACATGCAGGTATAGGGTGGTATATAAATTTAATAAGTAAAAAAATAAATAGAAAATAATATTGGCTGGGAATGCAGCACCATGACGGCTCACAACAACCTAAGATGGTTGTTGTAAACATTTCCCCATCTCTCATGTCAGCATGCATCCAGACATTCACAAAGTTTCCATTCCTGTCAGAATACCCGAACGAGTGTGATAAGGTTTTGAATGAAAACCAGGGATTGCCAAATTTGCCTGATTGCAACATCAGGAATGACATTGCACACCTGGTGAACCTGAAGGCAAAATGACCTTGTCTTTGAGGGCAGCGTCACCTAACTTGACACTTCTACTGAAGAAGCACAGCGCTGGTTGTGAAAGCACATGATATAAGAAATGTGAAGTCACTGCTGAAAAATCATCACTGTTGACATGAGTAAACTGAGGGAGAGGGCAAGGAGATAGGCATGCCAACAAATTGTGAGATAAGCAGGCCTTTTTTCCAGCTGGAATTCACCAGAACTCAGTTCCGGCACGTCTCAGGTGCACATTATTGCTATGATAAGAGAACAAGGGAACACTGGAGCACTGGAAACAATGCTGGATTTATGTATAAGCTAAACAAGCTATAGCTTAGGCCCCACTCTCTTGGCCCCCCCCAAAAAAAATTAAGAAAAACACCCTGGATGTACATTTCCAAAATAGAAGATAAAAAACAAATAAGATAAAACCTACATACAGCAACAGTGCTTTGTGCTGTGTAGGCTCCTATGATGTACGTAATGGATCCCGCCTGCTAGCCTGCTCCCTAAAATATCACTGGTTAGATACCTATTAGGTCCATAAATTACCACATAGCATATATTCAACACACACACACAAAACAGCAACAATTTGTTGTTGACAAAGGACAGCTGGACATATAAAGGGCCCCATTACCTTCAGTAGCTTAGGGCCTCATCAAACCTAAATCCAGCCCTGACTGGAGATAGGTAAGCAATAATTCTGGACAGAATTGGAGGGCTTCATCCCAAAGAAGATGCGAAGACAGAAGAAGAAAGCAATGAAGTATGTTTTCCTGCTGGTACAGGGGCAATGCTTTCATTCTCAGGGTAGAAGAAATAAACCAAACATTGTTCCTGGAACTAGAGTTAACCAGCAGATGCTTCCAGGAAGGCTTATTTCAAGGACCTGAAGAGTACAGCGTTCAAGCATATAACTCTAACCATGCCTCTGGATGGCTTCATTTCCAAGCACATTCTGACCATGGAGGGCACCAGGAAGCTTGCTGCTGCAACTCGTACTACAGGTGTGATCGATGAGGGTGATAGGAAGCAAATGCCTCAGGAAAAGACTACGAAAGCAAAGGAGGAAGTGCAGGATTTCCACAGATTCTTTTTTTAAAAAAAGAATTCATTTTTATTAAATTTACCATTTAAACAATCCAATCCAATCACATTAAATATTCCAGATTATACATATACATATCAAATAATCCAAATATTCTGCCAAATTATAAAAAAATTAATGGGACTTCCCATGCTTCAAGTTCGGAGGGTTCTGATCATCTCATATCTCTACTGCTTTTCATAGTCATTTCCAATAGTTCCTCTAATTCTTCCTGTTGCTAACCTAGGATTTCAACAGATTCAAAGGATCACATCGGTCTCAAGACAATGCTGAAGAGACAAGGAAATTAGGAACCAATACCAGGCTAAGTAATTCAGGCAATGCACAAGCTCTGCTTTCAGAGAATGGCGACAAGGATATCAATAGATGCTGGGGTATCAACAGTGTGCCAGAAGTGAGAAGGTCATTCAGTTTGTGTGTGACAGAACAAGTGCACAGAACATCCCTGCAGAAGACCCTCTGGTGCACTACGTGGTAGAGATGAAGGTCAATGAGAACGGGGTGGTGGGGTGGTTGTGGTCGAAAGAAACAGGAAGTCAAGAAACAGAAAGTTACCTAAAAGCACAAGCAGAATGGCAACAGATAAATCTCAGCAAGGCCAAATGTGTACCGCCAATTTGTCTTCTCAGGGGACCAGACAAAGTTGGATGTTTGAGTGTCATCTTGTAACCCTGGTTTGAGTATCAATTACTCAAGTTTTTGGGGGGCGTGGTGTGGGAAAAGTCATCAGAAGGATTAAGAATGTGGAAAGGGTGTTACGCTTAGGCATGAGAATGGCAATGTTGCATGTACATCCCCATTTCTCTCCTCTTCTGCTGTAGTTCACTCAGAAAGTCATAGCAATTGCCAAGGCAAGTGAAATCAGGACCCTGGACAGCCACCGGTGGGCCCTGCTGGCTGAGCTATGGAAGATGTTGTCTTGGCAAAGGTCTAGCAAAGACCTCATGAGCTATGAAAAGATGTTGTCACAGCAAAGGCGGCTGGCAGGGCCTTCAGTTCCAATGGCTCTGCTCTTGAAGGTCTGCAATCCTTAAAAGACCTGGAATTTACTCTGCAGTTCATGTTCCTGCATGGCTGTGGAACAGGAGATGCTATAGGGGAGTTATCTCTAGAACCTGATGGTGATTAAGGATCCACATAATCAGTCCTCAGAAAGTGATTCAGAGCAGTTTTGTCTGAATGGGATAACTTGTGTGTCATCTGAAGCTGAGTTCTTGGATTGAGATTGGGACTCAGGTGCGGGGGACGTCCCATCCTCCATCTGAGAAATGTTGAGTGGCAAGACCTTCTCCTTATTCTCTTCTTTCCCCTTCCTTCCCCCCTCTGCTCTGCGGATTCCATGGCTCTAAGCATCACAATTGTGTTAGATTCTGAAGGGAAAGCATGAGATCTAATGGCCAGTGGTGGGCAATGTATCACTCTCTTGACTCCATGCGCCATGGTTCCTGGTCTCAGAAGTTCAACTCAGATGAACTTCTCTACAGGACAGAAAGAAGCTGGGAGCTGACCATTAATAGGTGTCCATCATACCTGGGACTGGGGGGTCAGTTTGTGTTGTTGTGCGTTCATGGAGTACTAACCAGAGCTAAGTTGACATTTCTCAGAAGAAATTTAATGCTTACTCTGACAGTTATGCTCATTCCCGAAATAAGTCCTGTTTGATGAAAGTCCCGTACATTGTACATCTTAGTAGCTTCCTCCTTGAAGCTTCCTCATTGAAGCTTCTCGGCCTTTTGGCTAAGATCAAGTGTAGAAGCTTCCTCCTAGTTGTTGTTGTTGTTGTTTAGGGGGATTTGTGATGACCACGGGTTTAATTGTATGCAAATCCAGCACTTTGAGTTTCTCATACGGTGTTTATTAATGCTCCCCTCCGGTGGGAAATAGTGCTACTTTGCAATTATATACTGTATTTATAACTATATTTTTTATATAGGAATGTCCCTGGCACATTTCCTGGAGGTTTTATAAAGAAAAGAAGTTGCTACAAATTGGGTCTGAAAGAAATCAAGAGGACACTGTGGGTGCTGTTCTCTGGGAAGAGGGATTGACCCTTAAAACTTTCTGGAAATTGTAGCTCTGTGAAGGGAACAGGAGTCTCTTAACAACTCTCAGCATCCTTCCCAAACTGCAGCTCCCAGAATTCTTTGGGAGAAGCCATGACATAAAGTGGTATCACAGTGTTTTAAATGTATGGCATGAACATGCCTTGGTGTCTGTTCTTTGCATCTGCAAATATGCTTATGTTATATTTGGGCTATCACGATGCCATGGTGAAGTTAGGTAATATTAGACTCTGAGTTAAAAATTACTTCCCCGTTCTTTAGCTGGAAATGTGCGTTACTTCTAAATGTTATCAGCCAACCCTGCTGCTTTTGGGAGGCCCTGGACCTCTGCTGCAAAGCGCTCTCTTTGGGGCTGCTCTGGAAAAGTGCCTGGAATCTTCCACTGACCCAAAATGTGACAGCATATCCTCCAACATTTCTCTGATGAAAATAGAGATGTCCCATTCCATAATGATAATTTTACTATTTATACCTCACGCATCTAGCTGGGTTGCCCCAGCCACTCTGGGCAGCTTTCAACATATATAAAAACATAATAAAACATTAAACGTTTCATTAAACATTAAAGCCCTTCAGATGGCTCAGGGGTCGGATAACTCCATATCCTTCAACATTTCTCCAATGAATATAGGGACATCCTAAGGAAAAGTGGGACATTCTGGGATCAATTCAGAAACCGGGACAGTGTCTCTAAATCAGGGATGTCCCTGGAAAATAGGGAATTTTGGAGGGTCTGTGAAAGGAGTGTATCACTTTGCTGTTGAAACAATCGCACCAGCTTCTGATTGGTTTCCAGGCTCAATTCAAAGCACTTCTAAAGGCATTTAAAGACATTTTAACTTCTGCACCCTTGGATATCTGAAGCGTAGCCTCTTCTCTTAAACCTGCATGGTTATTCAGATCATCTGCAGAGACCCTCCTGAAATCCCCCCCCCAACCCCCTAGCATCTGAAGTATATCAAGTGAGGATCTCTAGTTCTCAGAGAAACCTCCAGAGAGTGAAACTTTGGTGCAGAGACCCCAAGATTGCTACCCAAACATTGAGACATGTGACCTATATGAGTTCTAGTTTTATGAAAGGCCCAGCCCTCTTATACCAGCCCTTCCCCAAACTCGTGATCACCAGCCCAGGGACAATGGGAGTTGTAGTCCAACAACACGGACTACCTGGCTTTAATGTAAGTCACTTTGGGGCTAGCAGATATGTAGCAAACAATAATAAACATCTGAAGGGCACCAGGGCAAGGGTGGCTGTTTCAAAGCAAGGAGCCCTTTTCCAGCCTGAGAACCAGATTTCGGCCACTTTTTCCTGGTTAAAATGGACAAGGCCAGTAGCAAAGCAGGGTGAGGACTAGAGAGGAAAACGAAAACTATTTTTGTGACAGTTCGTAAAATGTAAAGTGATGTTACAATTCTGAATGTGAGGAATCTGTGGTTTTTATTAGCGCTTTGTTCCTCAGGTGATCAGCTGATGTGGGAATTACCTCTTCCCTTTTCTGCTTCTTGTTTTCCTCAGACATGAGGCGACATCTCCTGATTGCTATCTTGGGGGTGGGCGGTAAGTGCTAAAAAGTTCCTCGCTTACTTTTGCTACCAGAAGCCCCTTTTTCTCAGCAAGCTGCCTTGTGCCAAGTCAGGCGCTTGGTCCCCCTCTGGATCGGTATTGTCAGCACTGACGGGTAGCAACCCTCCAGGAAACTGGGCAGTATCCATTGATCTGATTGGACCCCACCCAGATACCATCTTCTATTGAACAGTGGGCTATAAATCATTTATGGAAAGAAAGAAAGAAAGAAAGAAAGAAAGAAAGAAAGAAAGAAAGAAAGAAAGAAAGAAAGAAAGAAAGAAAGGAAGGAAGGAAGGAAGGAAGGAAGGGAGCCATCTTAGCCCGTCTTGTGCTGGAAAGGGTTTGGACCTGTCAGCTGCTGAGACATCCACCCACTGGTGGATGTCAGCCAGCAACCCCTTCCCACCTGCCAAATGTGGGTGGGTGGGCAGAGGTGCCCCCAGGGGGGTCCCTACTGGCAGAAGGGGGTGCTCCAGAGATGGGGAAATGGAGGGGCTGAGCCTGCCTGGGATCCGCCGGATCACGAGCGGGTGAGATAAGTTGCAAAATCCGGCTAAGTGCAAATTTCGAAGGCCAGCCGTGATTCGATTTGAGCATTGCTTTGGAAATAGGGGCACCTGCCATGGCATGCGAATGGCATTGAATTGCCCTCCTGTCTCTGGACCAGATCCGGGCCGAGGTGGGCTTTTTGCAGTTTCTCGCTCCAAAATGCGGACCGTGACAGGGGACCCCCGCCTGTTTTCCTCCTCCTGCTGCTGCTTGTTCCCTTCCCAGCTCTGTCCATCATCCACGGCAGCCTGCTCAACTTCAAGTTGCTGATCGAGAGGATTACCCACAAAAACGCCCTCATCCACTTCAATGGATACGGGTGCTACTGTGGAAAGGGCGGGAGAGGGAAGCCGAGGGACCAGACAGACATGTGAGTTGGCCGGCGCGATACCCTGGGCCTCCACAAAGACACCACGAGCCTCACTCAGCCAGACGGGGTGGGGGGCGGCTTTGCTTGCAGGCGATGCCAGATATTCCTGGTAGGTGGGGTCTGGTGCGCCAGAAACCGGTGTGCATCAACAATGCATCCCTCCCTGTGATGCTGCCATGCCAGCATAAGTGGGTGAAGAAGAGGGCTGATCAACCTGCTCAAACACATTTCCCTCTGTTAGGACAGGGCTGGGGAAACCTCAAGACTGAACTCTACAGCGCCACCTGGTGTCACAGTGTTATAACACATTTAAAACGCCTTTTGTGTGTGTAGTAATGTACAGTGGTACCTTGGGTTAAGAACTAATTCATTCTGGAGGTCCGTTCTTAACCTGAAACTATTCTTAGCCTGAGGTACCACTTTAGCTAATGGGGCCTCCCGCTCCCACTGCACGTTTTCTGTTCTCATCCTGAAGCAAAGTTCTTAACCCGAGGTACTATTTCTGGGTTAGCGGACTCTGTAACCTGAAGCGTCTGTAACCTGAGGCGTCTGTAGCCCGAGGTACCACTGTAGCTGAGTTCCATATCAGTGTGTATGAAGATTCAATGTTTAGACTGTTTTTAAGGAAAGTGCTGGTGCTCTGCTGTTTTCAGTGTAGCTATCCGCATGTTTTAACAGATCTCTGTGGGTTAAACCACAGAGCCTTGGACTTGCCGGTCAGGAGGTCAGCAGTTCGAATCCCCGCGACGGGGTGAGCTCCCGTTGCTCAGTCCCTGCTCCTGCCAACCTAGCAATTCGAAAGCACGTCAAAGTGCAAGTAGATAAATAAGTACTGCTCCTGTGGGAAGGTAAACGGCGTTTCCGTGCACTGCTCTGGTTCGCCAGAAGCGGCTTAGTCATGCTGGCCACATGACCCGGAAGCTGTATGTCGGCTCCCTCGGCCAATAAAGCGAGATGAGGGTCGCAACCCCAGAGTCAGTCACGACTGGACCTAGTGGTCAGGGGTCCCTTTACCTTTACCTTTTAACACACACATTTCTATTAATGCTTGTTTTTTAATTATTGCTTTTCCCTCTAGCTTTTAGCCGTTTCTATTTTAGGTGTAAGCCACCTTGAATCCCTGTCTGGTAAAACTGTGGGATTTAAATAAATATAGTAATAACAATATTTTATTTTATTTTTAAATGAAAGCTCAGCAGCGCAGTGGAGGGGGGGGGAGGACACCAAAATTCTCAAAATCTCAACAGGGGCTTCCTGCCAGCAGGACTTCCTCCCCCTGCACCCCCCCCCCATTTTCTCCCCTTCCAGGTGCTGCTATAAACACGACTGCTGCTATGAGGGTCTACACAACAAGCAGTGCCACCCATATATTGATCACTACAGATACCTGATCATCAATGACGATGTTATCTGTGGTGAGTGGCGGGCAGAAGGATTTGGGTTTATTTTCCTTTGCCCACCTTCCCTTTAGAAGAAGGAGGCCATTCATAGAACCATTCCACAGAACTGTCTCCAGATATGCCCCACCCCCATTTATTTCTGGTGGTCTCGATCAGGCCTGCTGAACTCTCCCTGAGCTGCACCCCTCACTGGCCTTGCTTCTTGCCCGCCTGGAGACGTTCAGCTTGGCCAAAACATGTTCTCAAACTCTGGCAATGCCTGTTGCTTGCCTGGGAGGAGAATGAAGAGGGTGTGTGTGTGAATGTGTTTAGACGCCGGCTTACGGTACAAAGGCACTTCTCCCATGAGGTTCCAGTCAAAAGGAAGCTTTGCATCCTGCAAGCCTGACGTCTCCTTGCCGCTTTTGCCTCTGCAGAGTACAGAAACAATTCCCACTGTGCCGTGTTGGCGTGCGAATGTGACCGCCATGCGGCCCTCTGCTTCCGAAAGTATGCCAAAACGTACAACAAGAAGTACCACCGTTACCCCTACGTCTTGTGCAAAGAAACCACCCCTAAATGTCGAGGCAGCAAGAAGCCGAAGTAGGAAAGTCCGAGGAGCAGGCAAACCGGATGCGGGCTTGATGCAGAGGATTGCTTTGAGAGGGCAATCTCTCCCGTGGGAAAGAGGACCAGAGCGGAAATGCAGAGGGTTTTCTTGCTTGTGTGTTTTTCTGCATGGATTCCAAAGTCAGCAGCATTTACTGTTGAATTTTTGAAATCTCTGCATTTCAAAGTTCACGTTTGATGTCAAAGGGACGCGCCCCACAAGCTGCATCTTAATTTGCAAAATTGACGTGTTGGCGTCTCAGTGCTTCTCCTCGCCCCAAGGACTAAATCCAAGATTTGTCTATTACTGGAAATGTGGGGCATGGGCAGCAATAAACATTTATTTATTTATTTATTTATTTATTTATTTATTTATTTACACGAACTCTTTGTTAAAATTGTTTTTCTTCCCAACCCTTCAAAAAGTGTACCTGGCAAGCAGTTCTAGCTGTGTAAAAGAGATGACTGTAGGGGTCTACCTATAAAATGGCTGTATTCCAAGTCAGAACCCTGGCCCATTAAGCTACCTCTCCCATGGTGTCATCTGCAAAGTCCTTCAAGTCATTTACAAAGATATTGAACAACACAAGGCCTAGGACAGAACCCTGTGGCAACCCACCTGTCCCAGGATGATGAGGAACTATTAGTGAGCACTCTTTGGGTTTGGTCAGTTAACCAGCTGCAAATTCCCATAGCAGTAGCATTGTCCAGCCCACATTTTACCATCTTTTCTGCAATGATATCATGGGGGACTTTGTCAAAAGCCGTACTGAAATCAAGATACATTACGTCCACAGCATTCCTCTGATCTACCAAGCTTGTAACTCAAAACCTATGCTTGGCTCTTTGTAGTCACAGCATTCTTTTCTAAGTGTTCACAGAATGACTTTTAAATTATCTGTTCTATTACCTTTCTATCAGCATCAAGCTGACCTGCTGGTAGTTGTCTGGGTCTTCCCTTCCCACCCCTGTTTTGAAGATGGGGACGACACTAGCCCACTTCCAGTCCTCAGGGACCTTTCCTCCCAGAATTCTCAAAGATTATAGACGAAGGCTCTGAGATTACATCTTGGCAGGGTGAGGGGTGGGAAAGGGCCTTCTCTGTGGTGGCCCATAAGCTGTTGAAATCCTTCCCTACAGAGGCGTGCCTACATTGAACAGCTTCTAGAGAAGGCTAAAGACACATGGCTTTACCCTAGTGTTCGACATTTGAGGTTTATATTTGTAGGACCTGCCTTATTCCTGTAATTTTGTTTTTAACACTGTCTTTTAGGTGTTGTAATAATCATATTCATCAGCAGCCAGTGACCAGGTTAGTACTTTATTTATTACACAGAGACAGGGAGTTTCCTCTCTCCTTTTGACACCCCGCAACGGCTTTAGTACAAAAAAACCACCTTTAAATACAAAATACGCTGCTTCCTCTCGCACACACGTACACACATACAAACATACACACCTCTGTCCAAATGCTCTCCCACTCAAGTTATATATTAAATATTACAACTGTACAGTATTTATACGTGCGAGAGGAAAAATTGATTAGAGAAATAACAGCCCCACCCCCAAGGTATTAGTAAGACAAAAAATACCCCCACAAATGTTACACCAGTTATTTCTATTTGAGTTCACAGAATCCAAAGAATGTAGAGTTGGAAGGTACCCCCACGTTTCATCTAGTCTGACCCCCTGCGATGCAGGAATCACAGCTAAAGAATCCCTGACTGTGGGCCATCCAACCTCGGTTTAAAAACCTCCAATGATTTATAGAACCATAGGATTGTAAGAGTTGGAAGGATCCCCAAAAAGTCTCCTAGTCTGATCCTCTGCAGTGCAAGAGTTGACAAGAGCCGTTGAATTGATCACCTGCAGAACAGACACCGTTAGATCTCTAACAAAAATTGGAAAAGTTTTCATGCCTTCCAGCTGGAATGCTGCCTAGTCAGTTGGACCCCTGGTTACAGAAAAATAAAATAAAAGGCCAAGGTTAGCCAATGTCAAACTATTGATTTAGAAAGATCAGAGGACCACAGCCATCTGATGGAGGATGCAGTGACATCACTTTTCCTCCCTCCAAACTCCACTGGAATCATGTAGTTGGCATTCAAGAGCAAGATATGTGTCCTCAGGACACAAGACCCCAGGCTTTGGTCACACTCATCTGCATCCGTCGCCCTTTGGTTTTGCCAAGAATAGCATCAAATATCTCTGAGCCAATGGGCTCTTTGTCATGTTCAGTGAAAGGTCTCCCATGCAAAAGTGGAAACACCTGGACTCAGTTGCCAGTTCTGTGCTACTCATGTGATAAGAATCATAGCGTTGGAAAGGACCCTGAGGGTCATCTAAGCACAACCCCCTGCCATGCAGGAATGGTGGCAGCATATAGGAATAAATCTTTTTCTGGCTCCCTCTCTCCCTCTCCTACACACGTACATACACTCTTGCCCCCATGTGCTACAACACAGCTGTTCATCCTGCAATGCCTCCTACACACAAACTTGACTGCCAACTAACCTTCCCTGTTCCCTGCAGCGTCATCCCCTGACTCCTGTAGACAACTTTGCCCTCCTCTAGCATCCCTCTGCACGCCATCTCCATCAATCCTGCCGTCACAGAATCACAGAACTGTAGAGTTTGGAGAAGAGACCTCAAGGGTCATCAGTTCCAACCCAGAACTAGTTTATTTAGCTGGATCAGACGGTTGGGTTCACCTAGCCTAGGACTGTCTTCCTTTGGCTGGTGGTGGACCTCCTTGCCAGCCCACAACCTTAGAAGATTTGCAGGTGGAGATGCTCCTCACCCACCTCCACCCTTGTGGCCCGGCTCTTCTCCTTTCCCCTGAAATTGTAGAATTGGAAGGGACCCCAAGGTTATCCAATCCAACCCCCTGCAATGCAGGAATCACAGCTAAATGGGTATCTGGATGCTGGATCCATTGGTGGTGTGGGGAGTGGATGGACAGCCCTCAGAGGCTTTGAGAAGGAACCTCCAAGATGGCTTCCCAGACATGAAGCACACTGCTCAACCAGGAAAGGGTGCCATCACGAACGGAGGAGACCTTTCTGCTCCTTGGGGCAGCTCAGCCTTGAAGAGCTGATGTTTCTGGATAGGAGGGGCAGAGGCTGCTCAGTTCGCAGGTGTTCAGGCACCTGGAAAAGCGCCTCCCCTCTAGCGAAGGCTGAAGCCACTCCACATTCCAAGAGCGTCCAAGAGTGCCAGAAGCCCCCTTCAGATCTTTGTCTCTGGACCACTTGGGTCGAGTGCCGGGAAAGAGTCTCGGATCCTGGCCAGCTCCATGGCGCAGAGGCGGCCGAAAACTTTGCTGTACCAGTCTGGAGACCGTCCCCTGGAAAGACAAAAGAGCAACAGGTTAGCGGGGGGCATCTTCCACGCTGCACAAGCGGAATTCCCTGTTCATTGATACTGAGACTCCATCAAAGTCTCAGGAGGAGTAGGAAGATGCCCAGGCAATCTGCAAGGGCTTTAGTTGTTGGACAGTGGAATGGACTTGGTGGAGGACTCTCCTTCGTTGGAGGGTTAAAAAACAAACAAAAACTGATTTTATTTATTTTCATGGTACAGACGATAAATTTTGAGAAAACAATTGTTACAACAGTAAACAACAAGTAACTTGTCCTGATAAAATGGCAGACTTTTATCATGCCATGCGTTAAAAGTTTCATTTGGCTGGGCGGATTCCTGCCGCAGTCCGAACTATGTATGTATTCAATGAGCATTTGCCATATGTTATAAAAGGAACATGGATTGTGTTTGGCACTCTCACTTGGCATGTTAGTTTCTCAGCCAATGCTATTGACCATACTCTGTTATACCAAGAATCCGTGTTCAGCCCATCACCGGTTTTCCAACATCTGGCTATCTCCATATGAGCAGCAGTCAATAGAAAGGCTAAGGGGTCAACTTTAGGATAATCATGAGAGCCAGTGTGGTGTAGTGGTTAAGAGCGGTAGTCTCGTAATCTGGGGAACCGGGTTAGCGTCTCCGCTCCTCCACATGCAGCTGCTGGATGACCTTGGGCCAGTCACACTTCTTTGAAGTCTCTCAGCCCCACTCACCTCACAGAGTGTTTGTTGTGGGGGAGGAAGGGAAAGGAGAATGTTAGCCACTTTGAGACTCCTTCTGGTAGTGATAAAGCAGGATATCAAATCCAAACTCTTCTTCAGACAGGATCCTAAGCCCAAGTAGTGAAAGTGCAGGGGACATTTTTTAAAGCTGAGGTCAGATGGCCATCTGCCAGGGATGCTTTAACTGAGATTCCTGCAACAGGTTAGCACACCTCTTTGAACTTTTTGACACCTGAGGTGCTTCACTGAATGGTGCCCAACTCTTTTCCACCATCGACTCTGTTCCGTTCGACTTGGAGCAGTTTTGTTTTATAGCAGCACTGGTTTCCTCTGCTTTTATAACCATGTGCTGCATGGCTGAGATTCCTGCGTTGCGGGGGGTTGGACTCTGCAATTCTATAAAATGAAAGGACTCGGCCTCTGAAACCCTGGATACCCACGGACAGTCCATTTAGGCCAGTGTTTCCCAAACTTGGGTCTCCCGCTGTTTGTGGACTACAATTCCCTTCATCCCTGACCACTGGCCTTGCTAGCCAGGGATAATGGGAGCTGTAGTCCCAAAACAGTTGCGAGACCCAAGCTTGGGACACCCTGCTTTAGGCAATACAGAGTCAGGCAGACCAATATTCTGACTCTAAGACACCTTTCTTTGGCTTAACAAAAATAAAAGCAGCGCTCCTGGTTCATGCTTTGCATACATCTTCCTGCTAATCTTTGGTGTAGTGGTTAAGAGCGGTAGACTCGTAATCTGGGGAACCGGGTTCGCATCTCCGCTCCTCCACATGCAGCTGCTGGATGACCTTGGGCCAGTCACACTTCTCTGAAGTCTCTCAGCCCCACTCACCTCACAGAGTGTTTGTTGTGGGGGAGGAAGGGAAAGGAGAATGTTAGCCGCTTTGAGACTCCTTCGGGTAGTGATAAAGCGGGATATCAAGTCCAAACTACTACAGGGGGCATCTTCTACCCTTTCAACTCTACAATTTTATGATTCTGTAGGCTTGGCTGGACAGCTCACCTGAGATCTGAGCGGCAGATATGGGTCACTCTGGAGCGCCCCATCCCACAGGGCTCCATCAAGTACTGGGAGGTCAGGACCACTGCCCGGACCCCACCTTCCAGGGGCAACGTCTTATGGTCCAGGGATAAGGACACGAGGAGGCAGCCTCCTCGGGGCAAGTCTGAGCGCCATTTTCTGCAAAGGAAAAACAAAACGGGTGAGCAGGAACAGTCAGGCTGTGGATCATTAGGATAGTAACTGAAAAGAAAACTGCCGATATCATTACACAAATCTATGGTGCAACCACATTTGGAATCCTGGGTGCAGTTCCGGTTGTCTCATCCCCTTGATCGTTTTGGTTGCTCTTTCCTGAACCTTTTCCAACTCTGCAATATCCTTTCCATTTTTAAATTCGTTTTTATTCAAGATTTACAAGAACATCTTTAATAAAAATGAATTTAAAAGCGAAAAGGATATTGCAGAGTTGGAAAAGGTTCAGAAAAGAGCAACCGAAAAAGGGGGTGGAGGAAATCCCCTAAGAGGAAAGGTTGGGACTTTTCAGTTTAGAAGAAACACAAGCGAAAGGCGACATGATAGGAGTTTATAGAAGTAGGTGTGGCATGGAGAAATAGACAGAGAATTTTTTGCTCCCCCTCTCTCTCACAACACTAGAACTCATGGACATTCGATGAAGCTGAATGTTGGAAGGTTCAGGCTAGAGAAAAGAAAAAGAAA
This sequence comes from Podarcis vaucheri, assembly GCF_965113315.1. Classification (NCBI taxonomy): domain Eukaryota; kingdom Metazoa; phylum Chordata; class Lepidosauria; order Squamata; family Lacertidae; genus Podarcis; species Podarcis vaucheri. Next base: position 66,019,162 of record NC_138765.1, on the reverse strand, counting down.
AAACTTTACACAGCGCAATTGTTAAGCTATGGAGCTTGCTCCTACAGGAGGCACGGATGTCCGCTAACCTAGATGGCTTTAAAAGAGGATTTCCTCAATGTTCACAGGTAGCAATGCTGGCTAGCGAACACCACTGGGATGGGGTAAGGGAGATGCACTGATATTTCCTGGCTCTCACCGGAGGACGAGGAAGTCTCGCCGGGGGTGAGGCGCCATGCTGTCCGTCACATAGTGGTAGACCTCCGTGTTGTGGTCCAGGGCCTCCATCACTTTCTCCTGCAGGAGGTCTTCATCCCACAGGCGCCGTTCCCGGAGCACCCGCTGAAGCACCGCCTGAGGGGGCGCCTCTACTTCCGTGGACACCTTCCACAGGCGCAGGGGGTGCACGTCCCCCACCTGAGCAGACAGGGAGGCAAGGTGTCATTTTGTAGAATCACGGAGTTGCGGCATTGGAAGGGACCCTGAGGGTCATCCAGCCCAACCCCCTGCAAGGCAGCAATCTCAGCTCAAGGACTCTAGGTTCCACCTCTTGCAACGGAGGAGAGTCCAGCCTCCCATCTCCTCTTACCTTCTTGCATGAGATCTCCGTGTTGAGGGGTCCAGGCATGCCAAGCCACCCCTTGAAGCGGTCAAAGGACTCCTTGAGCAGGCTTTGGATACTGACTTCCAAGTCAATCCGGGAATCCCGGCCTTCCCCTTGCAGGCTCCGGCCCATCAGCTCGGAGAAGGAGAGAGGCTGGGTGTCCGCTGCCAAGTAGGAGTTGCAAAGCTGGAGCATCACATCCTGGGGGATCTGGAAAGGCAAAGCCATGGTTGTGAGCAGATGCGGGCAGAGACCGGATCCCAGCAAAAACAGGGATCCCCTGGGAAATCATGCTGGGTGAGCAATAGTTGTCTAATAATAATAATAATAATAATAATAATAATAATAATAATAATAATTGTTTGTTTGTTTGTTTGTACCCCACCCATCTGGCTGGGTTTCCCCAGCCACGCTGGGCGGCTTCTGACAAAGACCAAAAATACACTCAAATGTCACACATTAAAAACTTCTCTGAACATTCAGATGTCTTCTGAATGTCAGGTAGTTGTTTATCTCTTTGACATCTGATGGGAGGGCGCTCCACAGGGCGGCGCCACTACCGAGAAGGCCCTCTGCCTGGTTCCCTGTAACCTCACTTCTCGCAGTCTGTCCCATATAGGTCAAAGGAAGCTAAGGGGGGGAATGGAGGGCTGTTCTAATCAGAGCAAATGCGGCAGCTCTGGGACATTTTGGGAGCCAGGTAAATTTTGCTCCAGAGGGCTCTTGTGCTCAGATCCTGCACGCAGGTTTCCCCCAGGCATCTGCTTGGCCACTGTGAGAACAGGATGCTGGGCCATATGGGCGATTGGCCTAATCCAGCATGGTTCTTCTGATGTTCTTAAATAATATTATCATTATTACTACTACAACTACTACTTCTATTATTACTATTATTATTAATATTCCAAAAACAGGTCCTACATAATTCTGCAAAATGCAGTGTTAACAAACAGGATCTGATGACAATAAACATAGTCCATACACAATTACTGCCGAATGAGAAACAGGTACAAAATAAAGCCAAAATAAACAAACCACAGGCATGTGAGTGCATGGAAAGTAGAGACAGGAACTATTTATAGCAGTAGGCATAATGCTTAAACAAGACAGGGTTGCAAAGCATGGGCACTATTATATCAAGGGAAAGCTATTATATCAATGGCCATGTTCCTCCTTGCTTACAAATGAAATAAAGTCAGACCAAGCAAGTACAAAACTGTCCTTTGTTTTCCGCTGGCCCCCAAAGGACTCTCAGCTTATTGGCTAGTTGTGTCCCCCACCCCACCCCGACAGTGCAATATCCCACACTTTAGTGTGTCAAATAGTAAGATTGACTCTGTCTAAATTTCTCCAAAAAACGGAGGGATGGTCATTCCAGCCGCTATAAGCGGGTTCACTCTGTAGCAGGAACCCCCCCACCCCAATCATTCTGTTTCCACAAACTTCACACACACTCACACTCACACACTACATACGCCACATTTCTGTTATAAATTCATAGAAAATCAACCATACATCGGATTTGCACTGTTCCATTTTTTACTCCATGTGACAAGGACTATCAAAGGGGGGTGCTTGGTTTCTGGTCAGCCATAATCCCTTCACCATCCCAGCACATCCACAGGAGCCCTGCCCAGTTGCTATGTCAACCCTGATAATCCCAGACAGAAGACAATCAAAATCACAAAGAACAGTGGATTCACCACAGGCTGAAACAAAGGACAATGATCAGATCTTCCCTCTGGGGGCAGGAAACTGCAAACTCCCCATTTGTCACCTGGAAAGTACTCATGGGGAGGGGGAAAGGAGGAACCAGCTGGGTGACTGGACACTCAGGTTACCACCACAACTCCTCCCTCAACCCCTCCTTTCTGTAATGTATGCATGATGTCAACCCCTTCTGTAATGTATGCATGATGTCAACCCCTCCTTTCTGTAATGTATGCATGATGTTTCTGGGGGTGGGCTTGACCTAGAGGAGGGGAATTTCAAAAGTTTTTATAAGGTCTTGCAGCCCATTGTTCTGGGTCTTTCCTCTCTCTTGCAAGGGAAGGGAACCCTGTTGCAACAGTTCAATAAATGCCAAGCCTACAGGCTGCTGTTTTGCTCCAAGTTATCCTGGTTGGTGTCTTTACTTTTTGTCCAAGGGAGCCCTCAGATTTTTCCGTTAATAACTCTCAGTCTTTATCATGCAAATTTCGGTTACCCTCTTAAAAGTGCTAATTGAGAAGTTGGAATGACAACAACAACAAAGCCTGAGCCGAGGGCCAGTACCTGAAATAGTTTCTTGCAGTCCGTGATCATGTGGGAGAGACCTTGGGTGGCGGCCAGGTTTTCATTCAGGTCCTTGTGGTCGGGTTTGCCCATCGTGGCTCGCTTGTGAATCATCCTGACCAGGGTGAGGAGGGGAGAGGAAACAGGAGATAAGGGGAAAGAGCTTTGAGGGAAACGTTTAGCAATTCAGCACATGGGCGTGAGGTAACCCCTGTCAGAAGTGTTGTATTTTTGGCAAATTTCCTAAAAAAACCTCCAAAACTTCTTTTTGAGCAAAAAAAGCTCAAAAACCTTTGTGTCTGGATTTTTGCTTTTTGAAATAGGGCAACCCTATTTAATAAAACCTCTTAGGTACTGTTTTTGAACCACCTGGTGACCAAGACGAAGAAAAACCTTCCCCTCCTTCTTTTAAAAAAGCTCGGTGCATGAAACTCTTGCACGATTGCCATGAATCAGCCAAAGCCTTTCTGTGTGCCACGAGAGGCCCCCCAGAATTCCCAGCAGCAGGGGCCTTCCATGGAGGGAGGCTGTTGAATCTCAGATGCGTGACAATCAACGGGGAGCCTAGGTGCTGGGGACATGCTGGGGGGGGAGGAGCTGTGGGCAAAGTTTGCAGAATCTCCGAACTGTAGGGATCCCCAAGGGTCATCTATCCCAACCCCCTCTGATGTAGGAACCATGGCTCACCACTGCATGGGATGGCCTTGTTTCTTAAAGAGAGCCTTTATGGGAGTCCCTCCTGGCCTCAGGTGTTGCAGAACCCTGCAACCTGCTGAGCCTGCCTTAGGTGATGCCCGCAGCCAGGTGCCCCACAGGTAAGAGCAAAGAGAGAGGAGAGATCTGCAGTGCCTGGCTTTGCGGTACCCACTGCCTCACCTGGGAGAAGTGCTCTCCTTCCTGGAGACGTTGAGGTGGAAAACAGAGGGGGCCAGGCAGACTGCCAGGTTCCCGGCTGTCATCTGGTTCTCCTGGGCAGAGGCCACGTCACTCAGGAAGTAGAGCAATGTCTGCAGCACCTCCCGGTTCTCGTCGGGCATCAGAGCAATGGCTGCCTGCACTGTCGGCAGACGCTGGTCCTTCGGCACAACTGGGAGGAAGAGGAGGATGTCAGGGCTGGATCGCCAAACCCCATTCCAAAATCCAAAACCCAGATCACCTACGCCCGTCAGTGGTGCTTGGATCTGCTCCCGTGACCCACTTGGTCCTGTTTCTGGTCATCGAGGGCCAAATAACCTGCCACACTGGACCACAGTCGGGATGATTTATGCTCAGAGATGGAAATAAGATTCTGTACCAACCAAGGAGGAGTGGCAGACTAAACTAATGGACTATGCGGAAATGGCAAATCTTACAAGAGCAATAAGGAACCAAGCAGGGGGGGAACTTTATCAAAGACCGGGGAAAATTTGTGGATTATTTGAAATGTTATTGTACACATATAAGTTCATTAGTGGGATTAACTTAAACCAGTTAAAATTAATTCTAAAGGAAAACGAGGGAGTACTTAATAATTGGAATAAGGAAGGAAATGCAGTGTTACAAACTTTAAAATATAAGAAAGGGCAAAAACGGTGGGGGAAGTCGAAATATGCATATTTATTGGGAAATATTGGATTTGTATTTTTGTCAAAATATTTTTGAAAAACAGCCTCCCAGACTGGCCCCTGACACCTGGGATTATTCTGCTCAGACACCCCAGCTAGAGACAGCCCCACATCTTCTCAGCTGGATGTTAACCTTATGATTTACCTCCTGGAAAATACACAAAGCAATTCCTGCCTTCTTCTGCCATGCTGGGATGCTCCAAAAGGATTGTTTATTTACTACTACTACTACTAACGACTACTGAATTATGGTGCGGGAGGAGACTCTTGAGAGTCCCATGGACTGCAAGAAGATCAAACCTCTCTATTCTTAAGGAAATCAGCCCTGAGTGCTCACTGGAAGGACAGATCCTGAAGCTGAGGCTCCAATACTTTGGCCACCTCATGAGAAGAGAAGACTCCCTGGAAAAGACCCTGATGTTGGGAAAGATGGAGGGCACAGGGAGAAGCGGATGACAGAGGACGAGATGGTTGGACAGTGTTCTCAAAGCTACGAACATGAGTTTGACCAAACTGCGGGAGGCAGTGGAAGACAGGAGGGCCTGGCGTGCTCTGGTCCATGGGGACACGAAGGGTCGGACATGACTAAACGACTAAACAACAACAACTACTACTATTACCACCACTGTTTGTTTGTTTGTTTGTTTGTTTGTATCCTTTCTTTTCCCCAGACTCAAGGCGGCTTACACAAATTAAACCAACACAGATAAATACAGAAAGCTGACAACATAGAAAAGATAACCATGTAAATCACCTTGTGCTTTTTGGAGGCAAAGGTGATGTATAGATAAAACAAATAAACAAATCTCTCATCTGTCCCCTTCCCAGCCAGTAAGTCCATAAAAACAAAACAAAACCAGAACCCTTCTTCCACTCACACTGGTAAATCTGCAGAAATGTCTCCATCAGCTTCCTGGTGAAGACGGGCTCTGGGAGGTCACGGAAGTACTGCTTGAGCAGGTCGGCCACGTCGTAGGCCGACTGGCCCTCGTAGCTCACATGGTCTGGGGAAGCTTCGTTCATGTGCCTCAGGGCCTGGATCCGGGACTTGACCCCGGACTTACGGAAAATGCCAACCTGCTCAGAGACCCCAGAGAAAGAGAGAGGGAAAGATCATATGAAGGAAAATGCAAGTAGCCTTGAACCGAAGAGCTCTGAGGGCTTCTCTTGTGTTGAGTCCAAACGTTGGCCAAGCTGACTTTGCAGAGGGTTGGGCTAGATGACCCATGGGGTCTCTTCTAGCCCTACAGTTCTGTGATTCTCAGACATTTCCACAGAGCATCCAGACCAGGACTCTGCGGCGGAGGTTTGATTTGTGGTGCCTCCTGTTTAAAAGTTGTGCTTTTTAAAATGGAATGTCATGTCAGTTTGCATTTCTTAGTACAGAAAGTATTGATCTGATGTGTAGAGATCTTTCCTATTCTAATTAATTCAAGAGGGTTCTGGAAGCTTCTCTGTGTGAAAGAAGCAAGCAGAAGGTTCATGATGTTTGGGTTATTCCTTCAGAAAAGCTGAGTACAGCTGGCTTAAACTGGTTCTCTTATCTCTTTCTGTCAAGGTCATGTGGACGATAATAATAGGCCAGAAGGACTCTGGGTTTCAGTTTCTCTTTCTATCTCTTTTCCTTCTGGTGTGGTGTTCTGTACTAGTATGCTTAGTGTTAAGGTTTAGTCTTATTATAAGTTATTGTAAGTTAAAGTCAAGTCTGCTGCAACTGGATTTCTTATGGACAGTGCCAATCCTGAAAGTATTGGATTTGTGACCATTATGCTCATTTCCCTTCAGTAGCAGTAAAGCTCTGCTAGATGAAATATTAATTGCCTCTGGTCTATTTTTTGGGGAATCCTGCCACCTGTATAAGTTTTTACTCTACTAACTATATATTGGAATCTACTATTGGATCACTATTGCGTAGAATTTTATGACATGTCAGGTATCATCGCCAACACCATGAAATAAATGGGATATCTAGTACCTAACATAACAAATTTTCATATCTAGATCAAGTATGTCAGTATTAGGTAAAGGGACCCCTTACCGTTGGGTCCAGTCACGGACGGCTCTGGGGTTGCAGTGCTCATCTCGCTTTATTGGCCGAGGTCATGTGTCCAGCATGACTAGGCTGCTTCTGGCGAACCAGAGCAGCACATGGAAATGCCATTTATCTTCCCACCGGAGCGGTACCTATTTATCTAGTTGCACTTTTGGGCGTGCTTTCGAACTGCTAGGATGGTAGGAGCTGGGACCAAGCAACAGGAGCTCACCCCGTCACAGGGATTCGAACCGCCGACCTTCTGATTGGCAAGCCCTAGGTTCTGTGGTTTAGACCACAGTGCCACCCGCGTCCAAGTAATCCAAATGGGTCTACATCCCCCTACACCTTCTTGCTCCAAGTCCAAGGCATTATAAAGAGACTCTGTCTCCCCATAACTACATTATCCTGCCAGAGATGTGGCCTTAACTGTGTATCATTGGATGGTGTTCTCACTTCTGCCCCAAATTTTATTTTATTTTATTTTTTGAGAAATAATAATTCTGGCAGAGCTGCATTTCCCAGAGGGGTTTAACAGCCAATCCCTCTTCTCAGGGAACTCTGGGAATTGTAGTTCCGGGAGGCAGGAATGGATGACCCTTGGTGTCCCTTCCAGCCCTACAATTCTATAGTTCTAACAGCCCTGCCGGATGGAGCTGGCGGGTGTTGCCGTCTGAGGGAGTCAGAGGAGAATATGTTGGCGAAGGTTGCTGCAGGAGACCAGACCCCCACAGGGGCAGGTTGCTGGCACCCCAAGACTAAAGAGGGGCTGTGGCCGAGGCAAAGCCTGGCTGAGCCTGCCAAGGTCACCTCACCTGGTCCAGACACTGGCTGCGTATGTAGCGCATTGCCTGCTGAATGCTCTGGGGCAGCGGTTGTCCCGTCCTCTGGACGTGGACGAGTAGCGGGACCCCAAAGACTCTCTTGTCCCTGTAGTTGGGAGTCTTGCTCCTCTTCATGAACTTCGGGACCGCCCTGCCGAAGGAAAGAAGGGGTGGTGGTCAATAGGGAATTGCAAATATCCAGATAACCAGCTTTTATCATTTCCTCTTGCATCCCATTGCTGACCTTGGTCCAGTTCGGTTTCATTTTTACATGTTTTGTTTTGTGAAGCCTTAAGTTTTGTTATTTGGGCTGTACGGAGCAATTCATTGAAAATACTATAGAAAAATAAATAAAGGGATTGTGGGCCCTTGCTGGGAATGCCTGTCCCATTCTGACAAAGGAAAGCAGAGGAGGGGGGGGGGGATGTGTGTCTCCAGGGGCTGCCTGCCCAGCCTGAACAGGATTTGGCCCAGCTCTTCTTCTCCCCAGCCCCCCCCCAAAAAAACCCCACCCTATTGCTAAAACAGTCAAACAGAACAAATGCAGGGAAGAATACAGCAATTTGGCATCAGAAGGATGGAGAAGGAAGGGGGGGAGTCCCCAGGTCTCTGCTTTGTTGTTCATAGAGTTGGAAGGCACCAACTCAAGGCTCATCTGGTCCAACTTCCTGCAGTGCAGGAATCAGAGCTAAAGTATCCCTGGCAGGTGGCAGTTTTTGTTAGCACATTCCTGCCTTATTTCCCAGAGTACCTTGTGCTCCAGGTGATAAAGGCCTGTCCTCTTCTCTCCCTAGTAAGGGCATAAATTTACTGGCAAGTTCAACACTGCCTCCCCCTGCCCCCCAAAACTGTCTATTTCCCTTCTTTTTCTGCCACTGCAATCTGCCCCCCAGCAGAATGCACATCCCATCAGCAAACACCCTCTCTCACAATAGGTAAAGGAAGTTGCGGGTCACTCTTTTTGAGCAGAGGTTTGATGGCCATCTGTTGGGGATTCTTTAGCTGCCATTCTTGCCAGTGCAAGGGGTTGGACTAAATGGCCTGGGCAGGGGTGGGGGCGTCCCTTGCAACACAACAATTCCCTGATTCTATGATTCTGCATTAATAATCTGCTCTGCCACACATATGGCAGAGAGAGAATGGATAACAGCCTTCAGAGGTGTGTCAATTTATTTAGCCCAGTGAGGGCAATGCCCTTGAAGAAGCATCCTTGGAGGTAAAGGTAAAGGTAAAGGGACCCCTGACCATTAGGTCCAGTCGTGACCGACTCTGGGGTTGCGGCGCTCAGCTTGCTCTATAGGTCGAGGGAGCCAGTGTTTGTCCACAGACAGCTTCTGGGTCATGTGTCCAGCATGACTAAGCCGCTTCTGGCGAACCAGAGCAGCGCACGGAAACACCGTTTACCTTCCCGCCAGAGCGGTACCTATTTATCTATCTACTTGCACTTGGAAGTGCTTTCAGACTGCTAGGTTGGCAAGAGCAGGGACCGAGCAACGGGAGCTCACCCTGTTGTGGGGATTCAAACCGCCGACCTTCTGATCGGCAAGTCCTAGGCTCTGTGGTTTAACCCACAGTGCCACCCGCATCCCATCCTTGGACCCTTGGGGTACCTTCCAGAACTACAATTCTAGGATCCTGTATAGTATGTACATATCTTTAGTTGAATGGTATCTCCAAGGATACCATTCAACTAAAGATATATACATACTATACAGGAGCCTAGAATTGTAGTGCTGGGAGGTACTCCAAGGGCCATCTATTCTAACCCCTATGCCCAGGGCCAAATACTCCTGCCTTTCCCTTTCCTTTCCCCACCTTCTAATGGATATTTCAGACCACAACATTCCTTGGCAGAATCTTTCTGCTGACTCACCATGACCAGCTCTGCTTGTGGGGGACAGAGTATTTCTCCATGATGGCTGTGAGGCGAAGGAGGGAGCATTTTTGGAGGAGGTTGAGCTGGGCGGCGGATTGGCGGTTGATCTCCAAGGAAGCCGAGTTCAGGCTGGGTCGATGGGAGTTCTGGAAGCTGTGCCAGCGAAGCTTCCTGGGTGGGGAGGAAGAACAGGCGTCACTGATTTATCTCAACCAGCTTTGCCACCAGCCACTCAAAGTGGACCCTCAGCTCCAACCGTGGTGCCCAGAACGGGGCACAGAACTAGAGGTGGGGTCTGACCAAGGCAGAATAGAGCATCACGATTAGAATCAAAGAATTAGAAGGGACCCCACGGGTCATCCTCAGTCCAACTTAGGAGGGTGCAGAAGGCAAAAAGTAAAATCCTCCATCCACAAAGAGCAGAAACCTAATTTAGAAATGAATTCATGAAAAGAAAAGGGGGGTCTAGCTATTTTGAAGGTAAAGGTAAAGGGACCCCTAACTGTTAGGTCCAGTTGCGGATGACTCTGGGCTTGCGGCGCTCATCTCGCTTTATTGGCTGAGGGAGCTGGCGTACAGCTTCCGGGTCATGTGGCCAGCATGACTACGCCACTTCTGGAGAACCAGAGCAGCGCATGAAAACACCATTTACCTTCCCACCGGAGCGGTACCTATTTATCTACTTGCCCTTTGACATGCTTTTGAACTGCTAGGTTAGCAGGAGCACGGACCGAGCAACGGGAGCTCACCCCATCGCGGGGATTCAAACCACCGACCTTCTGATTGGTAAGCCCTAGGCTCTGTGGTTTAGACCACGTGCCACCCACGTCCCATAGATTTTGAAGGTAAGATGCATCAAAGTAGAAATAGCAAACTGTAACTGTTATATTTTGCTGCCAAGGAGTGTGGTGGAGTCTCCTACTTTGGAGGTCTTTAAGCAGAGGCTTGACAACCATATGTCAGGAGTGCTCTGATGGTGTTTCCTGCTTGGCAGGGGGTTGGACTCGATGGCCCTTGTGGTCTCTTCCAACTCTATGATTCTATGATTCTATGATTCTATGATATTTTTGGGGGTGCCATCACAAAGATGCAGACATCTAAATGGTGCCAAAATTCACAGGGGTGCTATTTCCATTTCGGCTCGCTAGAGGTCACCAAACTTCCAACCTAATCTGGGACATTTTCCCGCCATGGGTTTAGTTGACTAAAGAGAACTCGCTGGCTTCTGTAATTGCTCCCGGGCTTTCCCACAGGGTGCCTGGAACCATCTTCAAAACTAATGCACAACCCACCCATGGTACCGGTCCATAAGGGCCCTGCCATGTTAAGGCAAAGGCTGGTGCATCGTAGAATCCTAGGATTGTGGAGCTGTAAGGGACCCCAGGGGTCATCCAGCCCAACCCGCTGCAACCCATATTACATAAACGCTGTTATTACTATGGTTATCATCCACTGCATTTCTAGGAGCTGCTTCTCTCCTTACGGGCAGCACTGACCACATTTGCCAAATGCCAATTTAAAAATAAAAATGGAAAATCCTAGGAGTCCGAGCGCAGTCCCATGGCAAATCGAAAGAAAAAAAGGGTTGACAGTTCTACATGTGTATCCTGCACTTGTTACGCACAGAGCAGGATTGCAACCTTCAAGGAGACCCTGCAGAACAATTGCTGGGTGGAAAGAGGGAGGAATAGAGGGACAAATTCCAGGAAATACAAGGAAGTGCCTCCCAACATCCTGACTGCAAGGTTGGATGGCCATCTGTCAGGGATTCTTGAGCGATTCCCACCTTGCAGGGGGTTGGACTAGATGACCCTTGGGATCCCTTCCAACCCAACAATTCCAGGATTCTACTACCCTGGCTCTCCTCAAAACATCCAGTTTGTCGCACTGTTTTCCTATAGAAGCATGGTGTGATCTTTTGGTCCCTGTCTAACCAAGTTGCAGGGGGTCGGTCTGGATGACCCTGGGGGTCCCACCCACCTCGACAATTCCTTGACCCCCTACCTGCAAGGCCTGGTGAGGGAGGCGCCCACCCCGGAGTCTCTCCGCTCCCTCATTCCCAGGTCCTCCGCCTCGTTCAGGGAGTTGGCCGTGCTGTCAAAGTCGCTGGCCGATGTGCCAATGTCTGACACGGAGCGCTCCTCAAAGTTTGGGGTGGCGGGCTCCCCTCCGGAGTCCGTCTCCTCCCCGCCACCGATGCTTCCGCCCTCCGGGTCCAGCTGGATGGCCTCGGACCACAGCTCCACCTTCCTCTGCAGCCCCCAAACGTGCTCCAGGATCTCGTCCAGGTTCTCGTAGATGACGTCCCTGTCCAGGCCAAACAGGTCGTCCGTGACACTGCTGGACTCGGGCACATTGTCATAGAGGCTGGTGCAGCTGCCTGTGGAGCCGCACGAGGGCCGCCTCAGCCTGCACTCCAAGGCCTCGCCTGTCCTGCTGCCCATCCCAACCCCGCCTGGCAAGAGGCCTGAAGGTGGGCCGCTCGATTTCCAGTCAGGCAAACACCCGCTCTCGAGCGGGCACAGGCTTTCGATGGAGAGAGACTTGGGGAAAGTGCCCGGCTTGTAGTCTCTGGGGATGTGGACCAAATAGTCCCTTTCAAACAGGTTGTGGTGGCCCAATCCGCCAGCATCCCAGGGGGTGCCCTTGCCCCGGCCTGCCTCGTAGTCCTCCAGGTAAACGCTACCATGTTTGGGTTGCTCCCCAGCTGAGCCCAAGGCCCCGTTGGCCCGGCGCCCTCTTGAGGGAAGTGTTTTGCTGCCGCAGGAAGAAGGCGACACCCCACTTCTTGGGTCTTTTGAGGAGCTCCACCAGGACTCGGCATCTGTCCCATCCTCTTTTTGGGCTTTGGCAGAGTCCAGCTTCTCCTTGTCCTTCCTCCTGAGGGACTCGATTCTCCTGAGGAAGCTCCGAGTCCGGCGTTTCCTGGCGTCCCCCTTGCTGGTCCCACTCATGTCCTGGGACTGGTCAGTGGGCGAGGGGTCCTCCAAGCTGGGGACGGAGAGGGTCAAGGTCGGAGAATCCTGGGTGGAGGATGGGTCCGGGAGAGCAGGACACTTGCCTGTGCTGGGGTCGCTGTGGAGAGAGGAGGCCTCCAGCTCAGCACTCAGGTCAGTGAGGATGCTCTCCTGGCTGGGCAGCTTCCTCATGGTGGAGGCTGCCTCCGGGCTGCGGGAGAGGAAATCGTCGGAGCCGATTCGGGACCACCTACGGCTGTCTCTCTGGAAAGCCCACCGATCGCTGATAGCACAGAAGTCCTCGTCTCCCGAGTCGTCATTCTAAAGCAAGCACAGGAAATAATCCCTCAGTTAAAGGTAAAGGGACCCCTGACCATTAGGTCAAGTCGCAAACGACTTTGGGGTTGCGGCGCTCATCTCGCTTTATTGGCCGAGGGAGCCGGCGTTTGTCTGCAGACAGCTTCTGGGTCATGTGGCCAGCATGACTAAGCCGCTTCTGGTGAACCAGAGCAGCGCATGGAAACGCCGCTTACCTTCCCACCGGAGAGGTACCTATTTATCTACTTGCACTTTTGGCATGCTTTTGAACTGCTAGGTGGGCAGGAGCTGGGACTGAACAATGGGAGCTCACCCCGTCACAGGGATTTGAACCGCCAACCTTCTGATCGGCAAGCCCTTGGCTCAGTGGTTTAGACCACAGCGCCACCCACATCCCTAATCCCTCAGTTACTGGGATTTAATTTAATTTAATTTAATTTTCTAACCCATTGCTTTCTCCAAAGAGCTGAAGGTAGAGCATGTGGTTCTCCTCTTCATTTAATCCCAACAACAACCATGCGTGGTCTCCTAGGTCGCTAGTCTGACACTCTGACTGCTACAAACTGGTTGTTCTTCTCCCTCCCCATTTGAGCCCCACAACACCCCTTTGAGAAAGGCCAGGCCCAGAGGCAGTGACTGGCCTCCAAAGTCAACCTGTGAGCTTTGTGGCCAAGTGAGGAATTTGAGCCCTAGCCTCTCCCAGGCCCTCAACTCTAATACCTACACCATGCTGACTGTACTAATTAGACTGTTGCATGTTCAGAAAAGCTGGAAGGGGCCAGGGGGTCATCTAGTCCAACCCCCTGCAATGCAGGAACCACAGGGTCTGTTCTGTGTTGTTTAAAAACCTTTAATAAATCCATTTGGGTGGCAGGGAGGGAGAAAACCTGACTGAGACCTGCTTTCTGCTGTGCTAGGTCTGTCTGAGCTTCCTTCCCCAGGGTCCAGGTTCGATTCCTCTGGGCCCTTCCCGGCCTCCCCATCCGAGGGCCCAGGCTTACCTGTTTCCGCTGAAAGTGGACCTCCAGCTTCATCGAGGCGCACGAGTTCAGTGTCACGAGTCTCCTGCAAGGAGTAAAGGAGAGGGGCTTTTGTCTGGCTCGGCTGTCCCGTCCCAGCTGCCGCCGGCCAGGCTATTTAAAAACAAGCGGCTCTTGTTTCGGGGCACCGTCACTTGTCCCGCAAACAGCTGGGGATCAAGTGACCACACACGGCTCTCTCCAGGGATGCTGTGGGTGGGGGTGCCAGCTCAGGCCAATAGAGGGGGAGCTATGGGCACTAAGCAACCAACATGTGTGGCTCAGCAGCCCCAGCGAGGCGCTTCCAGCTGCTCAAACATGCCGGCGACTGGCTGAGCGTCACTTTCATCTCACGCCAGCAACTGCGACCCGAGTCCAGAGATATGTCCCCCCGGCCTCCTGCCCCCTAACAGAAAGTTCCTGGAGTGTGGAGCCAGCTGGCAAGGGGATTAAAGCCTGGCCCCCAACACAGACACTCGGTGATCACAGAATCATACGAGTTGGAAGGGATCCCCAAGGGTCATCCAAACCAACCCTCTGCAATGCAGAAATCATGTATTCCTTCTAAGGGGTTACCAGGCTAAAAGGTATCAGTCAAGGGCATTGGGACAGGCCTTAGGCCTCTGAAAAGCCCCACCCCAACTTCCCAAGCTGGTTAGCACACATGTGATTTATTTGTATTTTGAGATGGTGGGCTGTTTATTTTGGCAAAGCCCAAGAGCTGCCTGGTCAAAATTAAAACAGGCCCAGAGCATCAGAACAACATTGACAATAGAATAATCACATGAGACAGCAACAATTGGGGGGGGGCATTTTAAAATAGTAGCAATAGCAGCAGTAGCCATTACAATTTTAAAAAGCTAGAGAAGTTGATAATAAATTTACTAAAAGAGGGAGCATTGTGGTAGGTTTTGGAATGTGAAAGCGCACAGCCATTTGTGGCGTTACGTGAGGCAATAATCTCGTCAAGGAACCTGGTTTACGTGGATTAAAGTTAACACAGGGATCCTAATGTTGCCCAAATGGTCCCAGCGAAGCACAAGAGGGAAGGAGCAGCAGGCTTGGGGAGGACCCAAAACAAGGGGGCCTTAGGAGGAAAAAAGCATCTGAGGGAGCAAACTCCCCCTGCGACCCATCCCCTAATTTTTCTACAGAGCTATAACTTCACAGAATTGTAGAGCTGGATTGGACCCCAAGGGTGATCCCTGCAATGTGAGAATCACTGCTACAGAATCCCTGAGAGATGGCCATCCAAACTCTGCTTAAAAACCTGCAGCGAAGGAGGGTCCAGCACCTTCCGAGGGAGTCTGCTCTTCTGCCAAACCGCTCTTACCACCAGCAACTCAGAGGAAGACTTGGGAGCCACATTTAAGAACGGCTCTTTGATTTAGCCATGGCTTCAGGTTTCCTGTCCATGACCTCATCTGTGACGTCAACTTCTGGAGCTCAGTCAAGCTCACATCCTGTAGCACCTCCACCCTCTGGGCTTATCCCAGTCATGCCAGCGTGTCAGAGCTGGCACCCCAAAAAAACCCAACCAGCCGTATACTGAGCAGCAAGATGCTCTGGATTCATCAGCCCCAGAAGCAGCGGTCTGCCCATGAATAGAATATTTCCCCAGACCCAAATGGGCTTGGCAGAGAGGACAGGTCAGGTCCCAGGATCCCCCTCCCCACCTCACTGAGCCAGTTGACAGTCAGCTGCTTGACAAGACCAGGAAAGGTCAGACCTTCACATCCCCTGGGCCTGGCTGAGCTACCCTCTCCAACGCCACCCTCTGACCACAACAACGTGCTTCCCCATATTCTTCCATTGGCAACAATGACCATTTTCATTTTTTATTTTAACCTGCAGAGGGATTTGAGGGAATCCTGGTCCAAGAAGCTGTGGTCCTTCTTCACAGAGGCAATGTCGAGAGGGAAGAGGGATTCTGAGGATGAGAAGGAGGAGAGAAGAGTTTGATCGAGAAGATGGACGGCTGCTTGAAGGTGCTGGAGGAGAAGCCGGTTGTTCACAGAGGCGGAAGAAGGGACACCCGTATTTCTGCTGCCCTGCCAAATGCCCTCTCTGTGCTCACTTCTAGGCTCCATCCTAACTTGAATTCACCAGCCTGCTCTCACTTTCTGTAAGCAGCATTTTGCAATTTAGGAATCACACCACACCGGCTGAGGGACACGGGTGGCGCTGTGGGTTAAACCACAGAGCCTAGGGCTTGCTGATCAGAAGGTCAGCGGTTCGAATCACCACAACGGGGTGAGCTCCCGTTGCTCAGTCCCAGCTCCTGCCAACCTAGCAGTTCAAAAGCACATCAAAGTGCAAGTAGATAAATAGGTACGGCTCCAGCGGGAAGTTAAACTGCATTTCCGTGCGCTGCTCTGGTTCGCCAGAAGCGGCTTAGTCATGCTGGCCACATGACCCGGAAGCTGTACACCAGCTCCCTCGGCCAATAAAGCAAGATGAGCGCCCCAGAGTGGGTCATGACTGGACCTAATGGTCAGGGGTCCCTTTACCTTTACTTTACCACACCGGCTTAGAAACTGGCGTTCAGCACCCTGCGAATCTCAGCTTTCATGTAATGCAAAACAAGTTTCTAATCCTTAATGCTGCCAAAGGACATGTGTCAGAATAAGAGAGCAACTTGTGCTGAAGACTAGGGGCTTCATGAACTCCCAAATTTAAGCTGGGGTGGGTGTGTGGGTGTGGGTGGGTGTGGGTGTGGGTGTGATTTAAACAAATTATTTGTTTGCAAACTGCTTATTTGCCATTAAGAGGTGTGCAACTTTTATTTAATCGAGTAATAAATGCATGCAGAGCAAGAGCGAAGGAAATAGTAGCCACTGGGGAGGGCTGGGGAGTGACATGGGGCATCTCAGACCCCATGAAGCCCTACTTGGTCCTGTTTTTCTTCAGCCAAGAGGTCTTCCCTCAGTTTTACCCCCATGGCTTTCAAGTTCCCCCCATTGCAGGGGCTTGGACTAGAGGACCCTTGGTGTCCCTTCAAAGTCTAAAATTCTATTTTTCTGTTATTCCTACATGAAGGGCTAGTATTGTGGGTTGTTTGTTGTTTTCAAAACAAAGCTTGATCTCATCAGGAGAATGCACACATCCCAAAAGAAGCCTTCAAGCACCTCCCCAATTCTAAAAACCAAACAAAAACAGACCCATATGCACCCCTCCCCCTCCCCAATTATAAAAACCAAACAAAAACAGACCCATATGCCCCCCACCCTCACAAAGAGGCAGCCTGAAAAACTATCAGCCAGTCTTGTCTCGCGCGGACGTGATGGGAGGGGAGGTGTTCGACCGGCACAATGGCTGGCTGCGCTTTGCTGCTGGGGGCTTCCTCCGATTGTCCTGGCCCCGTAACTCTCCTGTCCTCCAGCTAAGGCAGAGCTCAGGCTTTTGTCTGGCTCTCCCATGCCATGTGTGGACAGGAAACAAAAGTCAACCTGGAGACCCTATGCTGCGTATGGTTTGCGTTGTAAAGTATATGGCATGCAGGAAGAATCCAAGTGGCTGTGGAAGAGCTCTTCCTGTCAGAAAGTTATTCCTGAGGTTTAGTTGTCACTGTAAACCATTGGTTCTGCTCCTGCTCCCTGGAGCAACAGAAAACAAGCTCACTCCATCTCCTGTGGGACAGCCCTTCAAATATTTCAAGATGGCTCTCATGTTACCTCTCTTGTCTTCCCTTCTATGATTCTTGCTGTCAGTCAGAAGGCTCATGCATATTTACTTTTCATCCACGCTGTCTAGACACAGGTATGGAGGTTCCAGGTCTGTGCCTGAGCATTTTTATTTTATTTTTTGTCCCA
This sequence comes from Podarcis vaucheri, assembly GCF_965113315.1. Classification (NCBI taxonomy): domain Eukaryota; kingdom Metazoa; phylum Chordata; class Lepidosauria; order Squamata; family Lacertidae; genus Podarcis; species Podarcis vaucheri. The sequence continues at coordinate 66,001,863 of NC_138765.1, read as the reverse complement.
GCACTTTCCCCGAGAAAACATGTGTTTTACTGCTGAATTGGAGTAAACGCCAACTGGGTTTTCCGCAGACTGCCGTTTGCTCTGTTTCAGCTGTAAAATGTGGGTTTTCCCAGGGAAAGCGCCAGGACAACAACAAAAACCGCTTGGACACTAGAAACACAGCACAAAAGGAAGTGTACATGAGCCCAGAATCCCCAAGTGCTTGAAAACTCCCCTTATACCTGAGGAGGCAGTGAAAAGATGGCCAAGATCCCCTATCTTTGACAGAAGCACCTTCCTCAACACCAGCCAGGAAGTGAGCAAAAGGGTATCTTGTCAGGGAGAGGGCAACTCATGTGGCCACCAGAAACCTCTCAGAAGAGGACTGCTAGGTTCTGTCTCTGTGGGCCAGTGGGGGCCAAACGTCCACTGCAGGAGAAAAACAGAAGCCCAGCTGGCCCTTTGGGCGGGTGTGGAAGACATGGACAAACTCCTAAAAACTCCCATCTGGGTTTAAAGGGGGGGCACTAGGGTGGTTCCCAGAGAAGAAGAGGGAAAGAACCCCTCTGAAATGAAGTAGCTGCATGCTCCACAGGCTGGCGGGCAGCAAAACAAACACAGCCTGAATGGGAGGTTTCCTACATTTCTTCCCCCAAACTTCATGTAAAAGCATTTCTCATGCAGACATCGCATGACGCTTCCTTTGGCTCAGTCAGTCTCAGATGGAGACCAAAGTGGTGGCTGCAGCAGCTTTGGAAGAGGTTTCTGAGGGGAAGAGCTGTCCCAACAGTGGAACAGACTCCCACTGGATAGTGGAGGACTGTCCTTCACTTGAAGTTTTCATACAGAGGATGGGTGGCCTGCCATCCGTCCGGGATTCTTTAGCTGTGATTCCTGCACTGAAGCAGGTTAGGCTGGTCCTCCCGAATTCTATCATTCTGTGATTCCATACTACAGTATCTAACTGGGGGAAGGCAGAGACTGGCAGCCATCTGAGGAGGGACCTCACCTGGACATCTAGGGAGGGTGGATCTTAAGTAAACACAGCAAGATAGGTGGACCAGCCAACCCCACAGTCACAGTGGTGGTGGTGGCTGAATATTCATGGGTGGACCGATCTGGGTGTCAGGCTGGGCCTCCCCTTCCCCATTTCATCCCAAAGGAATTGCATGCAGTCCTGATTCTCTTACCTTCGTAGAGCTGGGCATACTGAGGAAAGCCAGCCGCTCGCAGCCAGTCGCAGGCCTTGGCAGCCTCAGCCTCTGTAAGAGAGCAAACAGACAGAGCTGAGGAGGAGCTGCAGACAGATGTCTCCAGCAAAAACAAGGAACCAAACATTTGAAACGCTATGATACCACTTTAAACCATCGTGGCTTCCCCCTAAAACACCCTGGGAATTGTAGTTTTTTCAAGGTGCTGAGAGTTATCAGGAGACCCCCATTCCCTTCACAGAACTGCGATTCCCAGAGTTCCCTCAGAAGAGAAATCAATAGTTAAACCTCTGTGGGAAACACAGCTCTGTGAGGGCAATTCTAGGCTGCATCAACAGAAGTCTAGTGTCTCGATTGAGGGAAGTCATAGCAGTCTTGGTCAGACTCCACCTGGAGTCCTGTGTCCAGTTCTGGGCACCACAATTTAAGAAGGATACTGACAAGCTGGGAGGTGTGCAAAGAAGGGCAACCAAGATAATCAAGGGTTTGGATACCAAGGATTTGGATAAGGAACAGTTGAGGGAGTTGGGGGCGTTTGGCCTGGATAAAAGGATAAAGAGAGGGCATATGATAGCCATCTTCAACTATCTGAAGGGCTGTCACCTGGAAGATGGAACCAATAGCTCCAAGTTACAAGGAAGGAGATTCCATCAGGAAGAACTTTCTGACAGTAAGAGTTGTTTGACAGTGAAAAGGACTCCCTTGGACGGTGATGGACTTTCCTTCCTTGGAGGTGTTTAAGCAGAAGATGGATGACCTCTGTCATGGATGCTTCAGCTGAGATTCCTGTATAGCAGGGAGTTGGCTTAGATGATCCCTGGGATCCATTCCAACTCTACCATTCTATGAGTCTAGGAGTCTGCTCCTCACACCCCAAGAAGATATCTGTACAAACTGAGTACTAGCTGGAGAACAGAGTTGGCCATCCTCATTTCCCCCCACTGTTTGGACATCAGTTCCTCTTTTTACTTGCAAAACAAGGACTTGACCCAGTGAATTCCACCACACAGATATCACCCCTTTGCAAAGGACTAGCCTTCTGTTATCCACAAAGAGCATTGGGAAGAGGTCAGCAAGGGAGCCACGAAAGAGCTTCTGTCATTCCTTTCAGAGCATCCTGGAGGTTCATGATCACCCCTGAAGGTGGACGGATCACCAGGACACAACAGCTGAAGCTCTGCAGGCCTGATCAACTCTCTGCACTGGGATCCATGCAGACGCTGGCTGACCCAGGCGAGAGCTCTCTTGCTGGCTTCTGGAGAGAGGCAAGGCCAGGATCTCTGCAAGGCGAGCCAGGCAGCCATTCCAGAGCAGCAAGGAAAACAGGGTGTGTTGCTTAGCCGTGCCCTGGGATCCTGATGAACTCTGCTTCACATCAGCAATGGAAATGTGAACTTCCTTCCCGCTGTTCCACAAAGCAATGGATGAGGGACAGGGGAGGGGGCAGGAAAGGAGGAAGAAATCTGCCTTTCCTTTGGCGGTCGGAAGAGGGTTTGTTTTCGTACCATAGCTGCACACGCAAATAAAAAATAAGTTAAAAGAAATCAAAGCATTCTAGTGCAGGGTGGGGCAAGTGAAAAATGCCTCTCTGGACATCAGCATCAAAAAGTGGTCCGAGCCAAGAAACAGCAAGAGATCTGTTATCTCCGAAGGAATTACAGGAACCATCCAGGATTCGGACCCTTTCCCCCATCACAAAGCAAACTGTTCAAGGAATTGTACAATTTGTTGCATTGGAAGGGACCCCCCCCACACACACAAAAGGACCATCTAGTCTAGTCCAACCTCCTGCAAGGCAGTACTGAGATTCCAGCAAATGTTATTAATCCTGTACAATATTAGAACAGAACAAACTGAATGGATGTATGGGAATTCCAATGTAAACAGGTTCCAAAATGCCATTGAATTGTCCTTCTGAGTTACCTGTAGTCTTGCTGCAACTACAAAAAAACCACGCAAAGCAGTTTACAAAAATAGATAAAACAATCAAATTATCAATTAGAAGAGTCGCCAACAATCATTTCAGACGCTTGAAATAACAACAGACGCGGGTGGCGCTGTGGGTTAAACCACAGAGCCTAGGACTTGCCGATCAGAAGGTCAACGGTTCGAATCTCCGCGATGGGGTGAGCTCCCATTGCTCTGTCCCAGCTCCTGCCAACCTAGCAGTTCGAAAGCACGGCAAAGTGCAAGTAGATAAATAGGTACCGCTCCGGCGAGAAGGTAAACGGCGTTTCTGTGCGCTGCTCTGGTTCACCAGAAGTGTCTTAGTCATGCTGGCCACATGACCCGGAAGCTGTACGCCGGCTCCCTCAGCCAATAAAGCGAGATGAGCACCGCAACCCCAGAGTCAGTCACGACTGGACCTAATGGTCAGGGGTCCCTTTACCTTTTTTAAAAAGAGATTAAAACTCGCACATGCTATCTAAACATCTGGGTAGGCTTGCCTAAACAAAAATATTTTTAGCAGGTGGCGAAAAGAGTACAGAGAAGGCGCCTGCCTGGCATCAATAGGCAGGAAGTTCTGAAGTTTAGGTGCCGCTACACTAAAAGATGGAGGAATTGCAAGTGTGGAACGGGGATCACATGGCAGCTGCAACAGCACCAGTTCTGCTGATCAAAGCGGTTGAGTGGTTGTACAGCGATCTTGCAGTTAAACTGATCCTACGTTGTTCAGGGTTTTAGCAGTAACACCTTGAACTTGGCCCAGAAGCAAATCGGCAACCGGTGTAGATCCCTGAGCACAGCTGGTTTGTGATGCCAAGGCCTCCCTCCTGTCACCCATTGTGCTGCAGCATCCTCTACTAACCGCGGCTCATGGATCAAGTGCAGGGGGAGACTCACATAGACAAGCTGTCATCAAGGGAGCATTTCTCTGCATTTAGTTCCCATCTGCATATTGGGTTGCGGGTCTCCATGCTTGTTGTATTGCTGTTTTGCGTTTGATCACATTGTCACAGCTACTTCAATATGTTGCTAGTAAGTCTTGTGTTTTTGGTTGTTGTTGTTTTAATAAAAAGTTTGCTTATACAGTATCGTTAAGCAAAGGTTGTGATATTGTTGCAAAACTGTCCGGAATTGATACTGCATTTGCCTGAAAGCTGTTTTGTAACACACACACACACACCCCGAGGGTCATCTAGTCCAACAACTTGCAATGCAGGGATTGTAGCTCAAGAATTCCATTTACACAATTGTGAGAAAGTAGGATATGCAGCAAATAATTTTCCCAGAGAGGGAGGTTGGTAATTCTAGTAAAACTTGCTCACTGGGTCTTAACTTCTAGCCTCAATGTAATCCAAAAAGCCTCCGCTGACACACCACTGATCCCAACAACAAGGCAGTGGGGGAAAGACTGCAAAAAGAGGACACCCCCAAAACTAGGCACACATATGTTTCCCAGGCAAAAGGCTAGGAAGGATCAATTAGGGGGGTTTTAAGCAGAGGTTGGATGGCCATCTGTCATGGATGCTTCAGTTGTGACCTCTGCATTTATTGCGTATATATTTTTTAAACTTATTGGTTTCCATTGTCAAATGCTTTGAACTGAGATTGTACTGAAGTAAAACAGAGTACAGTGGTACCTCAGGTTACAGACTCTTCAGGTTACAGACTCTGCTAACCCAGAAATAGTACCTCAGGTTAAGAACTTTGTTATAGGATGAGAATAGAAATTGCACGGCGGCAGCGTGACGGCAGCAGGAGGCCCCATTAGCTAAAGTGGTGCTTCAGGTTAAGAACAGTTACAGGTTAAGAACGGACCTCCAGAACGAATTAAGTTCTTAACCTGAGGTACCACTGTAGCTTGACAGGCACCTAACCAATACCTGGGTAAGCAGGAATGTTTTCAAATTTGTGATTCCTGCACTGCTGGGGGGCGGGTTGAACTATATCACCCTCAGGGGTCCCTTGCAACTCTACAGTTCTTTTTTTCTTTATTTATTTTATTAGGTTTTCACAGTAAAAAACATACAAAGACAAAGAAAATACAACATCGCAAAAAACAGTACAGTACAAAAATACAAACATTAAACACATCAAAAGAAAAAGAAAAAAAGAAATAAAAACACATATAATAACAAAAAACAAAAATTCCCTCTTTCTTAGTTTCACATCTTCAATTAACTTATTTTCCCGACTTCCTCATGTCTCCCATTCTTGTATCCCTTCTTAGAAATTAATTCAGCAAATTCATGTCTTTACAGTTCTAACTTTCCCTCCCCCCCTCTTATTTTACAAATTGATCAGGACTGCCTATTTTACTATTTAAAACAAATAAAGACACAAGAACAATGCCCGCCTACGCCATGGTCAAGCCGGGCATTTAGAAAAACTTGACAAAGCACTCAGCTGAGCAGAGGCAAGGAGGCATGGAGACACAACTCAGATGTTACTGCTCAACCACGCAACATGCCATGGCCTGGTGACAGGGCAGCCCCTGTGTGCTCCCCCCCCCACTCATCTGTGTCCCCCCTCTACAATTCTAGGACCCTATAACCAAAGTTTCCCCATCTGGCTTTGCCATAGCAAACAGCCTGCGACCTATTAGTGAAACATCAAAAGAGCCCTGCAGGATCAGGCCCATTTAGCTCAGCATCCTGTTCTCAGTTAGCTCAATCAGATGCCTGTGGGAAGTTCGAGTTCAAGAGCCGCTCTGCCCTCTTGCGGTTTCCAGCAACTGCGATTCAGAAACATCGTTGCCTCCAACCGTGGGTAGCAGAGCACAGCCATCTGTGCTTAGCAGATAGGCATGTTCAACAAATAAAAGGCTTCGAGGAGCATGGAAGAGTGCCACACTCAGGAGGACGTCTGCAAGGCTTGGGAACAGTCCTGACCGTCCCATCCTGCACACATGACTGCAGCATTTATCCATCGGCAGTGCTGTCCTGCCCTGGGCCTCAGCGCCAGCAAACCAAGGACTCTGCCTGGAACTTCCACCCACACAGGAAGAGCAAACAGCATGCGCCAAATATGATCTCACGGAATTGCAATGCAAGACAGCAACAGCGTTGTGGATGTTACGGAGAGCATAGAAAAGGAAGACTCCCTCCCTCCCTCTCTCGGGGGTCAGTCTGCAGGTGGAAGGCCGTCAGTTAAAGCAGCTGCCTGGGTCCCAAACAAAAGATGCTGGCTTCTAAGCAAGCCCACCAGCAATTCCACTCGGATCGCAGGATCCCACCCCAAGGGACCAGGCTGATGCTGCTTGAGCAGCTGGATGAACCCCGACTGTTGGTTTTGGAATTATTAGCTCCCATGACTGGGTCCAGGCTGGAGTCACAGAACCATAGAATTGTACTGTTGGAAGGGACCCCGAGGGTCATCCAGCCCAACCCCCCCGCAATGCAGGAATGACAACCAATCCCTGGGAAGTGGCCACCCAACTTCTGTTTAAAAGCCTCCAATGAATAGCAGGATGAGAGGGGGGAAGGCACACCCAAGGGTCTTCAAGTCAAGCCCCGTGAAATGAAGAAACCACAATGATGTTTATAGCAGTTTAGCTTTTAGGCCTTCCTCCCATGGTGTGTAAATGAACCAGCACTTCACATTGTGCCCAGAAGCAGAACAGCCATCACCCCATAGCATCACAGAATCGCAGGACCATAGAACAGTTCAACCTGCAGCACTGCAAGAAGCACTGCTGAAGCATCCATCCAACTCCTGCTTGAAAACCGCTAAGGAAATAGAGTCCACCAGCTCCCAAGAGAGTCCACTCCACTGTCAAACAGCTCTTACTGTCAGAAAGCTCCTCCTGAATCTCCTTTCCTTTCATTTGGAGCGTTTGCCAGGTGAAGAATGTTAAGTTGTGGGTGAACATATCAGACGACACAGCGATTCTTCAAACAGCTCTTGTTTATTCACAGGCCAGAACAGAACTGAACTGAACTGAAGGGTTCAGCCAGCCTGCTTATATAGAACTCCACTACAACGCAACAGTAACAACTTTCTGTAACTATCCAATCACTGAACGTCACTTTCAATTCCTTATTTGCATATGTGGACCTGAGTGAAAACTACCTACAGTATCCCCCTGCTGGCCCAGGGTGAAAATTTCAGTACATAAGAAAGAATGCAGAGACCAAAGGCCTTTAGTTGGGGCTCTGCACAACCTGGTGCCCCAGCGCTGTTGACCCAACAGAATAGCCTTTAACTGGTCAAACCAATAAGTTCCTTACCGGTTAACTGCTCTTCGATTCCTGCATTGCAGGAAGTTGGACTAGATGAGCCCTTGGGGACCCTTCCAGTTCTACAATTCAATTATCCTAAACTGGCCAAGGTGGAGAAGCGAGCAGACTCTCCGCAACCTACAAGCATCCATTGCAGCCAAACATCCAGATCCACTCCTGGTGTGGAAAACATCACGCAAGCAGCACGTGGGTCCTGTGGTTTGGACTGGTGGTTTTTCCCAGACTTGCTTGTGTTTACTGACAAGTCCCCACTACCCTGTTTCCACATTAATTTGCATCTTAAAAAAAGTATGAAAAATTAACTTGTGTATTTCATCTCCATGCAGACATTTCTAAATGTGCTTCATTTTAGAACATTACACATTTCGGTATGTTTTTTGAGCTGAGACCTGTCACCACCCACTTTGGAGAAGTGCAATATCTGTAGGGTAATTCTCTTCCAATCTGTGTATTCATCTGGGAGGTGCAAACAGAGTCAATTTTCTTTCAAAAATCAAAGAAACCCAGACCAAACTGGATTCCTCTCATAGAACTGTAGCGTTGGGAGGGATCCCAAAGGTGATCTAGTGCAAGCCCCTGCAATGCAGGAATCAAGGCGAAATAATCCCTGACAGGTGGGTCTCCTTCCTTCCAAGATGCTCCCTGAGAATAGCCTGGGTTTCACCTGCCAACACAGAAGTTGTCCTGGTCCTCAAGGTTTTCAAAGCCAAGATTATTCCCCGCTTTGGCACCTGAAAGGCACCTCTTTCTTTGCAGAGGGATGGAGTGGGTGTTTCAGCTCCTTGGGGTCCCATCCTCCTCTCCCCAACTTTTGGCGTTCAACCTAGCTCTCCACAGGAAAAACCTCCCTCCCACTCGCTCTTGGGTGGACCTTCCTGTTGCTCAGGGCTCCCGTGGCGCCAGAAGATGAAGCCGCAATGTTGTTTCCCGAGAAATGGGAGGGTGGTTGTCTCCCTGGAGGAATTCCAGTCACCCAGAATTTGAGGACAGCTCAGGATCCTGAAACAACTCTCCTCTGCAAATATGTAAGAGCAGAGGGAATCAGAAAAGGAGGATGGGATGTGTATGGAAAGCGTTGCAAGGACCCAAACGAGCAGATTTAGAGCCCAGTCTCGTGTGTGTTTACTCAGGTGCAAGCCCTGCTTCATCCAAGGAATGGTAGGGAGAGCTGGTAACAGTGAGCACAGCAGAGAGGGAGAGCTTCCATCCTGCCTCAGCTGCAAGAGACTCTCGGTGGTCTTAGGCACTCCGTTGACAATGCCGGGGGTTGGACTGGATGACCTCTGGGTTACCTTCCAATGCTGCCATTCTATGACTCCAGGACAACCTGGGAGTTCTCCTCTGTGAACTAACAGTCCCCATGGGCGGAAATTTGCCCGGCATCTCCAGAGGAGACTGAGAGGTGGTAAGAGCCACCTTCAAATATCTGAAGGGCTTTCACGTGGAAGATGGGAGGGAGCTTGTTTTCTGCTGCTCCAAAGAAGAGGACCCAAACCAATGGATTCGAATTTCAAGAAAAGAGATTCCCATTAAACATTAGGAAGAACTTTCTGACGGTAAGAGCTGTTTGACAGTGGAACGGATTTCCTCAGAGGCTGGATGGGCATCTGTCAGGGATTCTTTAGTTGTGATGACTCTTGATGACTCTTGGGGGACCCCTCCAACTCTACAATTCTGTGATTCTATGACATAAAATGCCCTTACCAGATGAAGAAATTGTGGAAATGTGGTCTGTAGGAGGAGGATGACGACAACGACAACAACGACGACAACAACAACAACAGAGAGGCAGCTAGTGCCAAACCCTTTCTGTCCTTAAGACTGTTAAGCGGCTGCAATGCCAGGAGACAAGCACCCGTGACCTCCTCTCCCCCTGCACGGTGACAAACAGGCCTGTCAGAAATGGTTTCCGAAGCATGTCATGGGGTCCCAAACAGAGAAAAGAGCCCTCCTTTGTGCACAGGCGTATCCTTGCCAGGAATGCAGGGAAGATTTCAAAACAGGATGCAGAGAGCAATTGGCCTCAGGCAGCATTGCTGAACTGACAGTCGGGGGCTGTCTGGATGGAAGGAGACTGGCCAGCGAGCTGCCTAGGGTCTCTCTGTGGCCCTCCAGGTCACCAAGTAGCTTTGGCAGGTCTCTGATTGCTGTTTGTTCCGATTGAGCTTTAAAGAGCAGGATGGCGGGGGGAGGGATGCTCCAGAGGGAAAAGGAAAGGGATGCTTGAAAATGGAGCGCAGCCTGTTCCTAGAAAGGCAAGTGTGGATAAGCCCTGAAACTGAGGAGCGATACGCAACCTGGCATGGCAATTTGCCAGCCAAGAATTCCCCACTTTCCCCCACAAAGCATGATTCAGACCAGCTTTTACCGAAAGAGGGGAAGAAACAAAGGTTTGTTGCTTCTGCGGAAAGGCCAAACGCCCCTTAACTGATAGCTTATTCCTCAACTGCAGTCTCTTCCCTCAGAGATTTTAATCCTTATTTATTTTCCATTGAGGTGGACCTCTTTCCACTACACTGGATGGGTGGCTAAGGTTGCCAGATTTTTCAGAAATGTTATCCACACAGGCAGTGTGTGTCTCTGAGCAGGTCCAAAGTTCTTCGAACACAGCAAGAAGCAGCCAAATGCCACGAAGGGTCTGCAGAAGCCTGACCTCCTGAAAGGAACCCATCCCCTCCTTTGACTGGGCTGCCTCCACCTTCCTGGCCTCTTCCTGAAAGTGGGGGCTCTGTTGGTGGTCCTACAAATATTTCCACTGGCTAGAAAGGAAATCACATTGGGCTGCAACCTGACCTCACTTCACCAGATGAGATTTAGCTAATTTAATCCATTAGTTAAAATTTAGGTAAAGGTAAAGGTAAAGGTACCCCTGCCCGAACGGGCCAGTCTTGACAGACTCTGGGGTTTGTGCGCCCATCTCACATCTATAGGCCGGGGGCCAGCGCTGTCCGGAGACACTTCCGGGTCACGTGGCCAGCGTGACAAAGCTGCATCTGGCGAGCCAGCACAGCACACGGAACGCCGTTTACCTTCCCGCTGGTAAGCGGTACCTATTTATCTACTTGCACCCGGGGGTGCTTTCGAACTGCTAGGTTGGCAGGCGCTGGGACCGAGCAGCGGGAGCGCACCCCGCCACGGGGATTCGAACCGCCGACCTTTCGATCGGCAAGCCCTAGGCGCTGAGGCTTTTACCCACAGCGCCACCCGCGTCCCTAGTTAAAATTTACAGAAGGGTAAAAAGCAAAATTCCCAGAGCAGGAAGCTTGTTTTGCTTCCATTGTTTTTGAAGAGGGGTGAAAAGAGAGAGATTGTGCCTTAAAAAAAAGACAGTGCAGTTTCCCTCTGTTCAGGCTTTATAAGCACTGATATTCACAATAAGACACATATCTTTTCAATGTACAATGTTTATAACTAGCTAAGATAACTGATGAACAGGTCAGACAGCAGGAAGCATGAAAGCTAGGATGAGAAAGAAGGAAGGAAGGAAATGCAGCAGAGTTTCAGCTCATTTTCTGGACTGCTTGGGTTTTGCCTAGGAATCCACAGCACATGGGACATAGCTGCAAAAAGGCAGAAGAGCCCTGCTGAGGGACGAAAGGTGGCAATCCTGTGAGAGGAACGCAAAAGGGAAATGGAATCCAGAGTTTTCCAAGGGGTGACTATTGTGCTTAGCTCTCCCATTCAGAAATTGCCCTCAAAGGCAACAGGCAATCTCTCCTCCCCACCTTTCTTCAGTGAGGAGAAGAGTTGTGCAATCCTGAAGATGCCACAAAATGGTGTTGTGCAAACCTGATAAAGCTGGAGGAATTTTACTGGTATGCATGGATCTCCTAAGAGGTTCTGGGCTTGTCTGTGCATTGCAGCATTTTGCTACGAGGGGCGCCCAAAGAAAGTATCTCGTCCTCTCCAACCCAGACCCAGCCAATTGGAGGACAGGGATGCGTGTCACAAAACCAAGCTTATAGACCCTGGACATGCCAAAAAGGATCATAGAATTGTATGGTTGGAATGGATACCCTATGGGACACCTAGCCCAACCCTCTGCAATGAGAGACATAAAACTACTTGGAGTGATGATGGAAGAGGAAAAGAGAGAACACCCTTATTTTATTCCCTTTTTGAATGTAAAAAGCACAATTCCTGTTCTGAAATTTATAAGCTTCTATTTAAGGGAAAGGTTAAGGCACTTTACCATTCTTTCATACTGCATGCCCCCCCCCCCGAAACGTGGCAGTTTTAGCTTATAGTCCTGCTGTAACTTGGACAAAAAATTCCCATCATCCCTGACCACTGGTCCTGCTAGCTAGGGATGATGGGAGTTGTAGTCCAAAAACAGATGGAGACCCAAGCTTTGAGAAACACTGTTGTACCCATTACTTAGATTCATGTGTCTCATACATTTGTTTACTAGCACCCAATGAAGAGTAAAAACCCTCCACAGACCTTCCCTGAACAACGCGGAAAGACTGGTGCTTTGGTGAATGCATGAACATGCCTTCAATTTCTAGAAATTACACTAGAAGAAGGGTGAGCCACATCTAACCTGTGGTCCAGTCTTGGCCCTCCAGTTTAGCCTGCGAGGTTGCTTCCCCCAAACCATACCTAGTTGACACTGCCCGGTCAATCCAGCCAACACAGCAGGATTTAACCAACCTCCCCCCATCCCTTCAGATTTGGTGCTTCAGGACTTCCAGACACTGAGTCATCTGCTAACCTTGTGATGTCAGGTGATGGACAGGTCGCCAGATTTGCTCACCTGTGACATTTGGCCCAAGAGGCCCATCTTGCTAAGCTGGGAAAAAAGATTGCCAACTGCTAACAAACAACTTTATGATGATGGCAACATCAACAAGAAGGAAATCACAGTTACCGTAATTTGCCCAAACTCACAGTACCAGTGGGACAGGAGGAAGAGGCACCTTAAATAAGCTGGAAAACTAAAAAAAATCCCCAGAGGGGTTGGGGGAAAGCAGGGAGGGGTGGAGAGACTGCAATACCAGCTTCCTTTGCCTTCCCCCATCGTGACACGAAGTTCAGTTGACTCTAGAGAAAGTTTTTAATCCCTTTTCCGTAGGAGTTGGCTACAGGGTCACTGCTTTCAGAGGTTAAGCTCCAGAGGTTAAGCACCAAATTCCTACGGTTGTTTAGTGAGATGCTCACCCACCGCATAGCCCCAACTTAAGTGGGATTTTCAGGCTCACATGAATGAGAGGTTGCTTCTGGTCAGGTAACCATGTGGAAAGGCTGTGCCAAATCTGAAGATCGACAGCTGCTGGCCACCTTGTCAGAAGCAAGATTCTGCTTTGAAGGTCTCCCTTTCTTTCTTCAGGAAGTCACCAAAAAAGAATCTAAGAGCCCCAAGGCTCATGTAGTCCGACCTTCTGCAATGCAGGAATATGAATAAGGGAGGAAATGGCTTCTTATCAAAACTGAAGTTGAACAAATGAGAAGAGGAATTTTTGAAGAAAAAATATGAAATTGGGTGAAGACATATCGGGACTGAAACTCCCATCACACTTGGCTTGTTCTATAATTTTTCTCTTACCTGGAATGCACCACAAGAAACCTGGCAATATTTAGACCATTGTTATCTGACTAGTCAATATTATTATGGTGGTGGGCTCTCTTTCGCTGGAGGTTTTTAAAAAGAGGTTGGGTTTCTATCTGTCAAGGATTCTTTAGCTGTGGTTGCTGTATTGCAGGCGCTTGGACTAGATGACTTCTGTTTAAAAGCCTCCTGCGAATCGTAGAAAAATAAAAATGTAGAGTTTGAAGGGACTCTGAGAGTCATCTAGTCCAACCCCCTGCAATGGAAGAACCACAGCTTAAAGAATCTCTGACAGATGGTCCCTCAACTTCTGTTCAAAACTTTGAATGAATCCTGGATTCAGGTAGGTAGCCATGTTGGTCTGATGCAGTCAAAATAAATTAAAAAAAATTAAAAAAATTGTCCAGTAGCACCTTAGAGACAAACTAAGTTTGTTCTGGGTATAAGATGTTCTGAAGAAGTATGCATACACACAGAAGCTTATACCCAGAACAAACTTAGTTGGTCTCTAAGGTGCTACTGGACAATTTTTTAATTTTATTTATTTATTTAATGAATCCTATAATTCTAAGGTTGGAAGGGACCCCAAGTGTCATCTAGACCGACCCCCTGCAATGTACCTCACCTGGATGCTAGCAGCAACACAAACCCATACAGCTCAAAAATGGAAGACATTACACAACATGCATCTCTTTCTCTGCAGGACAAAAATGTGTGGGTTCTGGCTATCACTGAGAAAATAACCCACAAATTAGTGGTTTCTAAAGGCAGAGAAGATCTGGAACATTTCTGCAATGTTTGGTAGGACTTTATTTCCTATGTATCAAATTCAGATACACAAGATTATTTCCTGAGGCCAAATTGCAAAATGTGGGTATCATGGAGTGTTTGGCTTTCTTTTCTTTAAATCTATTTTCTATCACCCATCAAACTCACGCGGTAAGCCAACTGCTGGTGCCTTGACACCATCCACTTCAGCTAGCCAACCATAACGTAGTCCATCTCTCTTCTCTTGGGCTCTATGTTGCTCCATCTTTGGCTTACCGGTACCTAAAAACGATCCCAGGATGTGCTGATCCCTTGCAGATCCCTTGGCCCAAGGGGCCAGATCCCTTGGCCCAAGGGGCCAGAATGGGAGAGAGGTGCCCCCAGAATTGTTTTCTCTTGATCTTCGATTTCCCCCCCCCCCTTTCCATTTTCTCAAAGGCAGAAAGCACAGCACTGGGAGAATATCAGAAAACATATTTTACGATGGTATTGTCCAAAATAGAGGGGCACAAAACTAAGGCACTTCTCACTTCCCCTCTACTAGCCAGATCTCAAACCCAAATAAATTTGTCCAGAATTCTCACATCTCCAAAGCCGTGTGTGTGTGTGTGTGTGTGTGTGTGTGTGTGTGTGTGTGTAGACCAGATTTCACCTCTGCTCACCTACAAGAAACAGAGCCAACAATGAAACAATGGAAGCCATTGACATGGGGTCAGGAAAACTGCCTGCGTGCGATGAAATACTATCTTCAAACAAGATGTGTTTGGATAAGCCCGGTTTCGTAACTCGCTTCTTCCGATGTGAAAAAGTCACAATAACAGAAAGCAACACGGTTGTAAGTTCGGGCATTTCAACATCTCATACGAGGAAATCGTGGGATCATAGTGTTGGATGGGACCCCAAGAGTCATCGAGCCCAATCTCCTTCAGTGAAGGAATCACAGCTAAAGATGACCACCCAGCCTCTGCTTAAAAACCTCCCATGAAGGAGAGTCCACCACCTTCCAAGGGAGCCTGCCGCTTCCCATTTTCTCATCACAAGTTTTTAGACACGCGGGTGGCGCTGTGGGTTAAACCACAGAGCCTAGGACTTGCTGATCAGAAGGTTGGCGGTTCGAATCCCCACAACGGGGTGAGCTCCCATTGCTCGGTCCCTGCTCCTGCCAACCTAGCAGTTCAAAAGCACATCAAAGTGCAAGTAGATAAATAGGTACCACTCCGGCGGGAAGGTAAACAGCGTTTCTGTGCGCTGCTCTGGTTCGCCAGAAGCGGCTTAGTCATGCTGGCCACATGACCTGGAAGATGTACACTGACTCCCTCGGCCAATAAATCAAGATGAGCGCCGCAACCCCAGAGTCGGCCACGAATGGACCTAATGGTCAGGGGTGCCTTTACCTTTACCTTATGTTCTCTTTGCCTACCTGGTCATTTTGTAACATGTCTGAGGCATGGTGGATGCTGTAGTTTTAGGGCAGTAGGTGACACGGTCTGTCACCTCCCTCTGCTTACCGATAGATTTGGTGGATTCAATAATATATGATATTATTCCCCTTTAACATGCATCGCACCCATGAAGAGTAATGGGTTTTATTCCATACTATGTTTAAAAGTATACTCAGCCTATTTTTATTGTAGCAGCCTGATGCGTATTTCTGTTGTTGTTAGCCCAATTAAAAAAAGAAAACAAAAAACAGGAGCAGTTTATAAAGTATCCATATAGGGACAGTTTGCATGACCTTCTTCCTTCCCTGAGGGAATTGACACAAGTCAAGGAGTGCAGATTTCTTTGAGGGAATCTGTGGTGACATTAGGAAAAATCTGGTTCTCTCTGTTCCAAGCCCGCCACTTTGGTCCCAGCCCTCTTCCGCTTCCAGCGCTATGCCAAATATAAACTTGCCTACAGGAAATGCCTTTAAAGAAACCAGCACCTCCCTGAATCCTGAAGAAGGCAAGGAAATAAACCATCTCAGCTCATGAAAGAAGCTACTCTGCTCCATCCTGCTGGGGAGCAGCCTTAACCCCTTGTGTCCTGCAAATGCTCATGGACCCAGTCGGGAGAAGGGAAACGGAAAACAGAATAAACCTCAAAGTTACGCTTTCGCTTACAAAAACGAATAGAAGGACGACGCTCTGCAATGTACCTTCCATCTCTTAACATGACCGTTCCACCGAAATTGGACAACTGGGATATTTCCTTCGCCAGAATGGCTAATTCTGGGTTCCCCCTCCAGTTCTGTGCTATTACAATCTTCAGAACAAAGTTGCCTGAAGTTAACAGTGTGCTTTAGGGTATGATTTGTTGGGTGAGGTTTCCAAAAAGCCAGACACATCCCATCTCCCGGGCAAGTGATAATTTCAATAAAGAAGTGGTCTGAACATTGATTTACTTATGATTGTCATGTAAACACTCCCATGAAGTTTTCGTTCATCACAAATGTTCTGCACACGGGTATGATTATAATTATATTTGTTAGTTGCTTTCCCCTCAGAAGGAAACTCAAAACAACTTACAAAATATAAAAATAAATAAGAGGAGCCTTGCTGGATCAGGCCAGTGGCCCATCTAGTCCAGCATCCTGTTCTCACAGTGGCCAACCAGATGTCCCCAATGGGAAACCCGCAAGCAGGATTTGAGCACAAAAACACTCTCGACCTCCTGTGGCTTCCAGCAACTGGCCTTCAGAAGCCTTGCTGCTTCTGAGCATGGAACGAGAGCATAGCCATTGCGGCTAGTAGACTTTGATAGCCTTATTCTCCTCCCCGGAGTTGTCTAATCCTATTTTCAAGCCATCTAGTTTGTTGGTCATCACTGCCTCCTGTGGAAGTGAATTTCATTGTTAAACATACCACGGTTTATCATCTCTCTCTCTCTCAAAAAAAAAAAAATAAATTGTTCAAAGCAGTTTCACGGTAAATTCCTATTTTTTGTAAGAGTGCCGAGACATGAGTACACCCAGCACTTTTCCTGCCCCCTCTCTGAATTTCACTGTGGGGGTAAAAGTAACATCATGTCAGATTATGGGAGACAGGAAGGAAGATCTCTTTCAAGATCCAGTGAGAACATTTCCTCTGCAAATGTCTCACTTCCAAGAAAGCTCTCCACCACCACCACCCCGCTGCCACCAAACCAACGGCTTACAGATGATAAGAACAGGAAAACATTAAAGCATCAAAGATAATACTAATAAAGCAGTGGAGATAGACAAACAGAATATAAACTTAAGCTAAAGCATTAAAAGCAGCAGCGGATAAAACCCTGAAATCAGAATGCCAGCAGGCAGATTGACATCTTCTTTACCTGGTCCTCAAAAAAGTGAGCACCAGGACGCATGATTTAAGAGAGCCAGGGAGCTGTAGTGCTGGCTAGGACTTGGGAGACCAGGGTTCGAATTCCCACTTGGCTCACCTTGGGCCAGCCACTGCCTCTCAGCCTAGCCTCCCTCGAAGGGTTGTTGTGGGGTGTTAATTGAGGAGGGGGAGGAGGGCAATGCAAGACACCTTGAGCTCCGTGGAGGCAGGAAAACGTAGGATGCAATAAATGAAATAAATTATTTCACATATGGGTTAATTAAGTTCAACCTGAATAACTTGCTGTGTTTGTTGATTGTTCTACTCCTAGGATTCTCGCCAGGCAGCCTGGGTTAAAAGGCGGGAGAAGGAGAGACTTCCAGGCACCTCCCTAGGTTCAGATGTCCAAAGAGCAAGAGGAGGATCTGCAGCGCAAAAGGTCAGGGAAACTCCGAGGAGAGGAAGCCACAGAGGCCTAAATGTCGCTGCTCCCCCTTCAAATAGGACGCAGAGTTGAATGAAGCAAGACACGCAGTCTCTCCGTGACAAAGTTCGCTTCCGCATCACCCAGAGGAAAGGCCAGAGGCTGGGGAGAGGGGGGAAGCTGCTGAGCTCTCAAAACCAACCTTTCAGCAGACAGCAACTTTTCTTTTAAAAAAAAGATGTATCAGACCTGAGTATGGAGGGAGGGAAGGGTCAGCTTATGAGCCAGTGACTAGAGTGCTGGGCTAAGGCCCGGGAGATGGATCCAGCCCAATCGCCTTCTAAATCCAGCTCACAGTCAGTCTGGGAATCAGCGTGTTTTTACACGAGTAGAATGTGTCCTTTTATTTAAAATGCATCTCTGGGTTATTTGTGGGGCATAGGAATTCGTTCATTTCCCACCCTCCAAAATATAGTCCGCCCCCCCACAGGTCTGAGGGACAGTGGACCGGCCCCCTGCTGAAAAAGTTTGCTGACCCCTGGGCTAAGGGCTCCTCCATACTCCCACTTCTCCTGCATTTTCTAGGCATGGGGCCAAGCGGGTTTTTCGTTTGCCACTTTCCCCAGCGATACCCGCCATTGACCACTGAATCGGAACAAGCATCAACCTGCAGGAAACCCGACTGACGTTTGTTCCGATTCAGAGGGAGAAAGCAGGCTTTTCCCTGGGGGAAAGCAGCGGGATGAGCAGAAGTGTGGGGAAGCCCTGAAATGTGGGGGCAAAGACCAGGGTTCAAATCCCCACTTGGTCATGAAGCTCACTGCATGCAGCTTTGGGGGCTAGTCACTGTCTTCTCTCAGCCTAACCTACCACACAGGGTTGTTGTGGGGATTAAACAAGGAGGGGAGACCCACGTGTGTGCCACCTCAAACTCCTTGCAGAAACAGGTGGGATATAAATACAACAAACAAAACATTTTCTGGGACCCCAGGGGTCCTCTAGCCCAACCCCCTTTGATGCTGGAATCACAGCTAAATAATAGCTTTTTATAGTAACGGTAAAGGGACCCCTGACCATTAGGTCCAGTCATGGCCGACGCTGGGGTTGAGGCGCTCATCTCGCCTTATTAGCCGAGGGAGCTGGTGTACAGCTTCCAGGTCATGTGCCCAGCATGACTAAGCCGCTTCTGGTAAACCAGAGCAGCGCACGGAAACCCTGGATAGGTTCCCGCCGGAGTGGTACCTATTTATCTACTTGCACTTTGACGTGCTTTCAAACTGCTAGGTGGGTAGGAGCAGGGACCGAGCAATGGGAGCTCACCTCATCACGGGGATTCGAACTGCTGACCTTCTGATCACCAAGCCCTAGGCTCTGTGGTTTAACCCACAGCCCCACCCGCGTCCCATAGTTTTTTATAGTTATAGTTTAATTACTTTTTCATTATCTTTTTTCAGCTTTCTGTATTTTATCTGTGTGTGTTTTCAACTTGTGTAAGCCACTTTCAGCCCCAGTCTGGGGAGAAGGTGGGGTGGATAAATGAATAAACAATCAGCGTCTTCCTGACAGATGGTTTTCCAACCTCTTTAAAAACCTCCAATGAAGGAGGTTCCACCGCCTTTAATGTCTAGCGACCCAGATGTCTCCATTAACATGCACGCAGAACAGATAATGTTAAAGGCTGCATTTGAACAGCGACCAGGTGCCCCAGCTCAGGTCTGCTGATTCCTATTGGGCAGGAGAGGAGGCCAACCACAACTGCTCCCAGTCCAAGGTAGGAAGTGGGCTGCTTGCCCTGGGGCAAAATTACCAAGCCTTCCTTCCACATGCCCTCCCGATGCAGGGAGAGCCTCTTTCCAAAGTTCACATGAGTATTATGTTTCGGCTGGTGCCTCCTACGTGCACCAGAGGTTTCGTCAACAGAAAGAACATCTGGATCTGGATAAAATGCAGAACCCAACTGGCTTAATTGGGAGCAGAGACTCCGCAGCTCCATCCAGGATGTTTTTCCTGTACAGCTCAGAGGTTCGGTTAAGGTGGCCTCTAGGGATTTCCTGCAGTTTATCTCAGCAAGCGGAAAGCAGATTAATGGAGCGGGTTGAGAGAAGGGGACGAACAGAGACTGGAAGCCCCTTTCCCCACCCTTATGTCTCAAAAGAGGACACCCATTTCTAACAGAAACACCTTAAATTGTGATTGAATTATTCCCCAATGTTGTGGGGAAATGATCCACCCCAATACTACGTTTTGTTCCTGGCATGGCAATGGAAATGTTATCTTAAGAACACCAGAAGAAGGATTCATTTATTCCTCATTTTCTGTCTCTTTTTTGGGAGGGAAGGGGGAGTAACTGAGTCACTCTCTTCGATGTAACAGATCTGTGGAAGTGTGTGCAAGACCACTTCTGGCACCATATGACAAGTGCCGTTTCCTGATAAGCGACCGTTAAAATGGATAGTCAAACAGTGCCGTTGCTGTACGCTCCGTAAATGTTCCCGGGCACACGCTGGCAGGGTAATATGTCACTTATTAAGTGCTCAGCCAAGATAAACTAGGCCTGGTTCACTCCAAAATGAGGGACGCTGAGCAGAACAGAATCGTCTTCAATTTCCCTTGCAAAGCTGGTTCGTTCGTAATGGAGGGATTATCTCCGGGCTCATAGCTGAGCTTCTGTGATCAGCAAATGAGCAGGAAAGAACCGTTCCCCCCACGGAAGCAAAGAGATGGGCCAAACCTGCCCATGTGCCAACCAACCAGCAGCTGACACAACAGTCGGTGGCAGTAGCTGGAGAGGAGGCCAGAGAGGCGGTTCAAGGAATGGGAAAGCCACCCTCACTCTGCTTTCACAACCCCAATGCTACACTTCAGTCGCCATCACTCCAAAAGGAAAAGGAGCCCACAGCATCCCCAAAGGCCATTCTCAACTCATCCAAATGGTGGTATTTTTCTCAGGACGCAGCTGTGATTGCTGCCTCGCAGGGGGTTGGACCACATGAGCCTTGGGTCCCTTCTAGCTGTACAATTCTATGAGTCTATTGACCCCCATCCTTTAAGCAGAGAGGATTCTGGGAAGAAAGACTGGCAAGGCCTTGCCTTTCCCCAATGCGTGTCAAGACATTCAGTCTGTTCCATCTTTCTCTCATCCTTGCCTCTGTGTCCGCCATAGATGCTTCCCCAATCTGTCCCCCCCCCCCCGATGTTTGGGGCTACCAACTCCTATCAGCCTCCGACAGCACAGCCACTGGACAGGGGGTGATGGGAGAGCCTTATCTTGAAGTCATCCCAAGTCTGGATCCTAGAACTGGGGTGGGGTGTGTGGAGAACTTGGCAATGAAATAATCTTTGCAGGGAGCTACAGAGATTATGTCATTATCAAGTCCCCCACCCCCATTTAACCTAGATCTATGTTCTGCTATAGGTGTGGGGGGGTCAGTCTGGATGACACCCAGGGATCCCTTCCGAAACCTGTGCTTCTGTGTGGGTGAGGGTAGAAAATGCAAGAGGAAACCAGCAAAACCAGTCCTTTCGCTGGCCAGTTTAAGCACCTCCATTTACATATAGAAAGAGTTTGCCCTGTGGTCACACAGACATGGGTGGGCCTTTTCCCACCCCAGCTGGCTGAGTGCCACCAGTCACCCTAGGATGGGGAGCAACAGGCAAAGTGTGTGTGTGTGTGTGTGTGTGTGTGTGTGTAAGAGAGAAAGAGGGGGGGGGTTGGCTGATGCTGGAAGCCGGAGACACAGAGGTTTATATTGTTCTGTGCTGAACCCAAAACTGAGTCTGGGGCTCCCTTGGGAACCTAAGGGAAGTCTGTGGAGAGAAATGCTGGGGGGTTAATGCCATGAACCCTTCTCCATCCTCTGCTCAGGTTGTTCATGTGCATAAATAAAACCGTAGTTCCGAAAGACACCACAGACCTTCATTCCCAGGAAAGTAACCCCTGGGAAAATCACAGGCATCCCAGAGTCTCTCACCACTCAGAGATTGGGGTTTCTGTAGTTTAAGTCTACCAATTCCGCTTCTGTCCAGACTCTGTCCAGTTCCAGGTTGTCCAGCTATTTCATCAGATCAGCTCCTTTAGGAGCATTGCCAAACAAGTCACATTCAAATGGGGTCTTGAGACTGGCGACATCCCTCTCAGGGCAGAGTGAGCAAGGAAACAAAGGTCTCCTTTACTTTGAAACTTCGGGAGCCCCCAGTGCCAGCAAGCGTGACTGTAAGTATACAGAGGTGACTTTCAGGGAGACACGGCGCAAGGAGGGTCATTGCAGCTCAATTATTAACTGGGCTGGAGGGGGGACCCCTGACTTTACTGGAATGCAGCCTCCCTCAACGGCCATGTTCCGGATGCCAGGGAATGTGGCGGAACTGTGCGCAAAGGTTAATGGATTCATACTCCATGCAAAACATAGCCCTCCAAACTCGGGTCTCTGAGAGGGCTTTTTCCAAGCACTGCAGTACTATCCCTGCCTTGCTGCTAACCCAGTTCCCCTGTTGTTGCCTCAAGGGGGAAAGAAGGGATTCCTTTGCTTTAAATGGCACAGGGAGAGCCCAGGTCTGCTCAGTTTCTCAAGGGAAGGCACGGGGCAAGGCAGAAGTCGCCTCACATTACCCGATTGCCTTTCCTACAAAGACTGAAATGCTGTGGTCCCTCGCTGGTGAGGAGAGCACTCTGTATGCCTGCAGGGGCACTGTTTATCATCTTTCCCGATTCACACATGCCAGGACTTAGTCTGCTCAAGAAATAAAGGAGCTCCAATCCAGAACTCACTCTGGTGACCCCTAGCACCCTTTCCAAAGAAAGGAGAGATGGATTTGGGCCCTGGCCACCAATGCCTCTGACTGCCACAAAGAACAGGCAATCTGTGCCCTCATTCAACCCTCCAGAATGATATGTCCAAACGTCAGCGACAAGGACTTGCAACGGAAAATGGTTAATATGGATTATGTTGGCCTAATGTGCTCCTAAAGTAGCACTAAAGAGATTAGGAGAAATATAACGGGGAGAGGGAAGACATTTACTAATCCTATTTATTTTGGAATCAATTCTTACTCCTTTGTTTATTTATTGCATTCCTATCTAATTCTTCTCCTCCAAGAAGCTCAAGGTGACATATACAGCTTCCTCTCCTCATTTCACAACAACCCTGTGATGTAGATTAGACTGAGAGGCAGTGATTGGTCCAAGCTCACCCAGGGATCTTCATGGCCAAGCAGGGATTTGGTCTCCTAGCTCCCAGTCTGGCACTAAACCACTAAATAACCATTGTCCATTATAGTGCTGGGTGCACACCCAGCCCTGCACCATGATCTCCTCCAGATTTTAAATCAGAGGAGAGTTTTCAAAGTTTGAAGGTTCTTCCCCGGCTCAGGTTGAAATCCAAGCCGGAGGAGAATTCATGGCTTCTCTCATCACCAACAATCTCCAATATTCAAGACCCTTCTGATTCCTAACACTCTCCCCCCTGTCCTCTAAAGGGCACAGATCAATGGCAGGAGTAGCAGCAACGTGCATGGAGAGTGGCAGCACTCTCCCCTCCTGCAGTTTCCAGCAACTGATATTCAGAAGCATTGCTGCCTGTGACCTTGGAGGCAGAACACAGCTATGGATAGCTCTCTCCTCCATTAATTTGCCCAGCCCTCTTTTAAAACCGCCTAGCTTGGTGGCCATCACTGCCTCTTGCAGGAGCAAGTTCCATAGTTTAACTACGTGTTGCATAAAGAAGTCCTTTCTTTTCTCTGCCCTGAATCTTCCAACATTCGGCTCCACTGGCTATCCACAAGTTCAAGTGTCCTAAGAGAGGGAGAGTTTATTTGTCTCTCTATTCACTTTCTCCATGTCATACCTCATTGTATAAACTTGTATCTTAACCACCTCTTTCTCGCCTTTTTATCTGAAATAAAAAGTCCCAAACACGGCAACTTTTCTTCGTAGGGGACTTTCTCCGTCCCTCCACATTTCAAGGACTTTCAAGATGACTGTCCTGTATTTGAAGAAATCCTTTATTAGAACTTCTCTCCAACCCAAGATAAAGGAGCAGGGGCCTTGATCCTGCCCATCAATAGCACCTGGAGAGCAAACTGAGCAGGTCATCTCGCCCACCTGACCAGGTAAGGCCTTAAGGGGACGGGGAGGAGGGTGTTTCGGAGAGAGGGGCTTGTCTTCCAAGCCTCAGGAAATGAACCAAGTTATTCTGGCCCTCAGCAAGTGGGGACAAGCTCAGCCATCTCTGTCAATAAGTGAGAAGCTACAGAAAATACAGACATAACTATAGACAGATATTTGCATTTCCTTTTTTGGAGGAGGGCAATACTTCTAACAATCCATTCTTCAATTCTTTAATTCAGACACTAAATCTGGGGTTGTAGTCAGCCAGAACCCAATAAAATTAGGGATCCTAACTAAGTCACATCCATTAACTTCAATAGGTCTACTCTGAGCAGGACTAGTGCTGAATAGCACTCTGGGTTTCCATGTTTTCCCTGCCCATGACTCAGAGTTTTCCATATAGATGGCCTGAAACTCAAGAGAGCTAATAGTTAAGCCATGTGTTATTTTGGGGTACAACAGACCCAGAGTCCTGGAGACAGGGCAGGCTGTGAATTGCGGTAAAATATGAGAAATAAGTATCTGAATTTTCAGACTGAATCGCAGCACCTGCCAATGCAGTGGACAAGAGTTGTTTGACAGTGGAGTGGACATCCTTGGAAGGTGGTGGACTCTCTGTTTTTTTGACAGAGGCTGGAGGGTCATCTGTTAAGGATTCTTTGGCTGTGAGTCCTGCAATGCAAGGGGCTGGACTACATGGCCCTTGGCTATGCCTTCCACAATACAGTTCTATGATTCTACAGCCTCAAAGAGCAGGGGCCAACCAGCGTGGACTGAACTGAGTGTGTGTTTGATGGTGCCACTGACTTCTTTTGTGCCATGTGCACGGATCAGGACCACACCTCCAGTGCGGCTCCCACTGGGGATCTCACCCACTCAGTTTGCCGGTCGCTTACAAAAGGGCCCACCTGCTCAGCGCCCACCACCCTAAGAGGCTGGAAGGGAGCCATGCGCACATTTCTCAGTCTTTCCTGAATCACAAAACAAGCGAGACGCAACCCAAGAACTCCCATAATCACATAATACACACACACACACAGTGCTCCTGTAGGAAAAGACAAGGAAGAGCAGCAACGGAAGGAGCTCCTGCAACAGTTTAGATGGGTTATGAAACGTTTGTACAAGCAGAGAAGTCCTCCCTTGCCATGCACCCAAACCAGTAACGTCTCCTAGGAGAGAACGGCCTCGGATTGGGGCACATATAACCAGACCCACACAGACACCATTTTTCTGTTCAGGCAGGTCAAGTCGATGAAGTGAAAACAGGATTGCCAGGTCATCATGTGAGCGTCAGGCGCTCCTCGGGGAAAGTTATGACTCTTCAGAGCCAGAAAGCGAAAGACCGAGGGGGAGAGACAGACAGACACACAGACAGACAGCTTCACCACTGAACTGACAGCATCGGAGAGCATTTTGCTGCAGTGACTATTTACCTCGAGTTGCCTTCCTCCATGTCCTGTGTTGAAAAACTGTGCCTGAGGTACCAGGAGAAAACTCCTTGGCTGTCAAAAATCCTTGGGAGATTCAGTCGCTTCCTCTGCTGGGGCAGGGCAAAGGCCGAAGGCAACATGCCCCCAGAGTTATACTTACACACACACACACAAACACACACACACTTTGTTGCCGGCTCCAGAGCAGCAGCAGCCGAAGCAGCTGCTGCTCCTTGGCCGTTGTCAATTGCAAAAAAATGAGGGTTGCTCCAGGCACAGGTGGCCAAACTGCTGGAGCTGCCTCCTTGCACCCGCCCCCTGAGGCGTCTGGCCAATCGCTGAAGCAACAGGAAAGCCTGCCAAACAGCTGGGCTTTCCCCTTAACCCTTGACAAAACATCACAAAACAGTCACCGATTCCTTGCTAGCGCAGAAACCCGTAGGAGGGGTTGCAAATGAGCTTCGTGGGGAACAGGGATTCTTTCTTTCATCGGATTATCCACTGAAAGGGTCATCCAGACTGAATGAGGAGGAAATACGAGCCAGGAAAATGGTTGACGATGCTGTCATGTGCTGCCTTGCAGCGGGTTGGACTAGATGACCCTTGAATCCCTTCCAACTTGACGGTTCTATGGTTCTATGTGGATGCTGTCTTTGTGTGGGTTGTATATACCCACTGTGAATGGTCTATGTATGTAAGCTGTGTGCGGTACTTTTCTGGTTAATTTTTTTTTCCAGGTGCCCAGACTCCTATTTTGATAAAAGTGGCAAAGGTTCCAGCAAAAAATGGCTGCCATGGGCAAGAAAAGTCCTGTGCATACTCTATATGTGGGTTTAAGCATATCCCTTACATCTGGCTGAGAGGTTTTGGGGGAGCTCGTGTCACCTCTGCCCACCACAGCGAGAAGAGTTAACTGTGGGTTTAAAAACAAGGATTTGTGTGACTCAAAGGAAAATGATCCACTCTGGAGAGTTACATAAGGTAAAGGGACCCCTGACCGTTAGGTCCAATCACGGACGACTCTGGGGTTGCGGTACTCATCTCACTTTACTGGCTGAGGGAGCTGGCGTTTGTCCACAAACAGCTTCCGGGTCATGTGGCCAGCATGACTAAGCTGCTTCTGGCGAACCAGAGCAGCGCACGGAAACACCGTTTACCTTCCTGCTGGAGTGGTACCTATTTATCTACTTGAACTTTGACGTGGGACCAAGCAACAGGAGCTTACCCTGTCACAGGATTCAAACCACTGACCTTCTGATCAGCAAGCCCTAGGCTCTGTGGTTTAGACCACAGATAAACAAGGATTCATGTGACTCAAAGGAACATGATCCACTTTGGAGAGTCACATTAGTATATGCCAAAATCTACCTTCCGTTTTCTTGAAATGTTTTCTTCCTCTGAGGACAAGTTTCTTCCTCAATTCTCAGGGTAATTGAGAATTTCTTGAGAACTCGAAGATTGTGGGGCTTAGTGGCCTAAGGTGGTGCATCTGTCTGCACACGTTCCACTACCTCAGAAGGTGATGGATTCTCCTTCCTTGGAAAGGTTGAATGCGTGCATCTGTCAGGGAATCTTAAGCTGCAATTCCTGCATTGCAGGGGGTTGGAATGGATGACCCTTGGGGGTCCCTTCCAACCCTACAATTCTGTTTCTATCTCTCATACTGAAAAGCAGCTTTGCTTGTCAGCCACCAGAGCACTGCCATTTTGGCCCCAAACAGGGGTGTCATCTAGGGGGCCGGGGGCAGTCCCCCCATATTTTAAACTTTGTGACAATCCTCAAAAGGACACACCAGGGCGCCTTTCAGGAAGGTGGTTGGTAGTGGGGGGAATGGTGAGCCGAGTGTGCCTGGCCAGGTTGGGGGCGCCCGTGTGTGATATCATGCCCCCCCAATGTTGGGGGCAACTCAGCAAGTCTGGCCTGAAACAGGACACCCCTTCCCTCAGCTCCAGATCCCCACCCTGCCCCATTCCCAAAAGACTTCAGTACCTGCCACAGGTACTGTGGGGGAGGCAGCGGCTAGGGAAGAGAGCTGCGGAAGCTGAGGGCGGTTACTTTCCATCAAGCATCATCTTTGACTAGAAGCTTCACAGAGATCCAGGTGGACCACATCCAAGCATTTCCGGCTCTATTAATAAAAAGGTGGCTGGGTTTTGCACACCCCTCCTGCCTTCAAAGGTGTGGGCTGTGTTCCCTCTGGCACCCCTCTGCTTGGGGCCGACAGATTTTCCACACCTCTGCAAACCTCCGGACTTCCTCAAGTCTGGCAGCGCTCTCCATTTTGTCAAAGGGCAGGACCATGTGGACTATACAAGTTCTTCCAACGTCAGAAAGTTAGGCTATACTGTACCTAGAAACCTTATCCACCCAAGTTATGCATTTCCTACAATAAACAACTTTATTATTTTCTGACCTGCAAACATCTCTGTGTGTAAGAGAGAGAGAGAGAGAGAGAGTCTACTCTCTCACCCAGATTTGCCAGCTCAAATGCTATCTAATGAAAAGTGTTAGTTAGTTTTGCCCCTGTTCCCCCATTACTCATACCCCAACAATATGAAACCCATTATTCCCTTTAGGACTGAGAACACAACCATCCCTTCAACGCAACCCACCCTTAATCTGAAACATGTGCACAAGCCTGGATTCGAAGGTCCATAAATCGCAACTGCTTCATGTGGGACCCTCTCGGTTTAATCGCGCACACCCCAGAAAGACTTTGATCCCTGATGCCTCCCTTGCCAGCTCCGCAGCTGTGTTTTCTCACCTGCCAAATGGCAAAGAGCAATCCGAGAAACCTCCCAAGAGCATCACCCTTTCCAACCATTACACGGGGCGGTTCCCTCTCCCAGATGACCTGTCGCACCAGCACTGACCAAGACGAAGCCGTCAGCAAAAGTTACCAAGTATTTCAAAGCTCCTTGGTTTCTCTAAGACACCCCACCCAGTACAAGGTTAGAAGGAAGCGCAGGGTCTTCACACAAGCCCATTTCGATGCTTCCCTCTTCAAAGCCACACAGTCGTTGAAACAACTCTAAGCCAACTTTTCCACACTAAAGTAGGGTACCCACAAAAAAGGCAAGTCAAAAAATATGGTACAGATTAAACAGAAGACCTCAGAAAGTTGGACAGAGTAGGTTTCATCCAGCAGCGCTCTTCTTATTTATCCCGTCGACAAGAGCTATAAACTGCTTATTCAACAAAAATCTTCAAGCGCCTCGCAAAACATGATGCACAATTTTCATGGGAAGATGCTGATAAAACCAAAAGCCGACATAAGATTTCTCAATTTTCTCAAAATATTAATAAACTCAGTGAGGTTTAGAATCTGGTGGAAGAAGCTGTTGAACCAGCTAGTCTAGTGTCTTTGCTAAAGGTGACTAGTTAGGTCCTTGCCATTTACATGCCCAGAGAGTTACCTCTGTTGCCATAGAGAAAATTGGCTGGGTCTTTTCCCACCTCACCTGGCAGGATGCCAGCAGTCAAGAGGGAAAGGGGAGCTGTGTAAGAGTTGGTATGAGAGAGAAGTGGGGGGGGGGAGATGGATTGTGCTGCAAGCTGGAGACACAGAGGCTTTTCTTGTTCTGAGCTGGGCTTGGAGCTTCCCTAGGAACTGAACGAGGAGGCAAAATCTATTGGGGTGTTAACTCTGTGAGCCTCTCCATCCTATGCTCAGGTTGGATGTATGGGTAACGAAAACCATACATCCTAAGACACCACAGTCTCCTTTGTCCTTTTCCTCCAAGGAAACCTAACCCTGAGGAAGCATGCAACATTATTTACAAGACAGCAAGTCCCTTTGAGCTCACTGCATTAGATGTGCACAGGATGGCACTGAGACAGCCCACAAATTTCACCATGTAAATATATACATAGTGCTTCGTTCCTTTGCTGTAGGGGGGGTCAGACTAAATGACTCTTGGGGTCCCTCCCAGCTCTACATTTCAAGGATTCTGTGTCACATGTAATGCAGCTGGATGTGGTGAAACCCAACCAAGTCAATGAAAGCCGGGAGGTGAATTGAAAGGAGGCTCCCCGCTACTGAAGTCTCCATAAGAAGCGAGAGGTATCGGAAACTCTGCCACATGGTTGGCATGCTCAGGAACAACCTCTCTGTGTCAGTGGTTTCCTAACCATAACCCTGCATTGAGCTCAACTGCTTAACAATGCAGCCACAGTCTCTTCCTGCCTTGCCACCATCTCCTCCTCCTCCTCTGCCACTGGGGGGGGGGAGCCACATCCAGCCCCCGGCATCCTCCTTGAACCTGTATTTCCAAACACCACAGAAAGCGGGGGCTCCTTAGGAACTGATCTCCCAAATGAAGCTTCAGTTCCTCCAACCAGATCCTTATGCTAAAGGTGAGCAGAGACGGGCGTTTCCAGGGAATGCGGGG
The DNA here is from genome assembly GCF_965113315.1 of Podarcis vaucheri. Lineage (NCBI taxonomy): Eukaryota > Metazoa > Chordata > Lepidosauria > Squamata > Lacertidae > Podarcis > Podarcis vaucheri. The sequence goes on along the minus strand of NC_138765.1, from coordinate 65,972,534 downwards.
GCAGGGGGCTTCCTTAGCGGGCGGCGAGAGCCCCAGTTATGTCTCCCCTTGGGAGGAAGTGGGAGGCTTGTGGGCCAAAGGGTTGCGGCGAAGGTGCTGGAATTGTCTGTGCAAATACATTTTAAAATAGCTGGCTTTGTTGCAACACAACCCAAATGGGCATTAAGCCTCACAGCCTGACCATCTGCAAGGCCTGCTTTCGCCAGGGAGAGAAAAAGCAAAACGTCGAGTGACTTTGGGACAACTGCGATTCGACCTACCCACCATTAACCCCCCAGTTACCGCCCCCCCAAAAAAATGTGCTTGTGGGGGAGCCCAAACTGGATCAGGACTGGGCACTATTTCACTGTTTCCAACCAGGGCCCCCTAGATCAACTAAAACAATAGGACTACTTAAATAACTGGCCAATCATGTTGGTTCTGACCCCCCCTCACACACACAAATGTCCTGCCCCCTCAACAAAAATTCTGGCTACACCCATGCTTCCATGACAACTTGAATCTCACCCCCTCCCCAACATATACATGGTGCACATATGGTGTTTCCCTATGAACTGTTTTTTTGGGGGGAAGCCTGTTTACATCAGGAAAGTGGCAATGATGAAGCTTCTTTGAACCTAAACACAATGCCTTCCATCTGGAATAGGGGTGGCCACTTTTCTATTGGGGATGGTGAATGTTGTAGATTCAATAATGGGTCTCTGGGCATGTTCTTCCATAAAATAGAGTACCTTTCTTCAGCAGCATAGTTAGGAGGTAACGTGTGTGTGTGTGTGTGTGTGTGTGTGTGTGTGTGGAAGACCTTTTGTTTAAAACAGACATCAAGGTACCATTGCAGAAGGATGTACTCTTAACTGCCAAGCATACACCTGACAGAATAGAAAACCTTTCAGCAGGTGTTTAAAAGTTGGCACAGAATGCACCTCTCTATTGGCAGAGAGTTCCGCAGGCCTGGGCTGGTGACACTAAAGGCTCAGCTTCTCATTGCTGTCACTTGAGCCTTGGGGAACAACCAGCGATGCTCCTGCTGATGATCTTGGCAACTGCGCCGGGACAGAAGGGTTCAGGGTTTACATATTCCCAATATTCTTGTCCAGGGCTTTATAAACTAACACAAGGACCTTGAGCCAGGCTCAGTAGTAGGCGGGCAGCCATTGCTGCCGTTTTAAGAAGAGTCCCATGTTCTTGGCCAGATGCCCCATCAGCAGCCTGGCTGCTTCATTCTGCCCCAGCTGGAGCTTCTGGACCAGGCCCAAGGGCAGCCCCACGCAGAGCACATTGCATTAATGTCATTGACACAAATCATTTTAACATTAAACACATGAGCATCATCTAGTCCAACCCCCTGCAATGCAAGATCTTTCACCCACTATGGGTCTTGAACCCACAACTCTGAGATTAAGAGTCTCATGCTTTACTGACTGAGCTACCTGTGGACAAGCCCCTTGTAGCCACTGGACTTATTACTACTACTACTGCTGCTGCTGCTGCTGCTGCTGCTGCTGCTGCTGCTGCTGCTACTACAGTGGTACCTTGGGTTAAGAACTTAATTTGTTCTGTAGGTCCGTTCTTAACCTGAAACTGTTCTTAACCTGAAGCACCACTTTAGCTAATGGGGCCTCCCGCTGCTGCAGCACCACCGCCATGCGATTTCTGTTCTCATCCTGAAACAAAGTTCTTAACCCAAGGTACTATTTCTGGGTTAGTGGAGTCTGTAACCTGAAGCGTCTGTAACCTGAAGCGTCTGTAACCTGAAGCGTCTGTAACCTGAGGTACCACTGCACTGCATTTATACACCGCCCTATTCACCAAGGAACTCAAGGTGGTGTATGTGTTTCTCTATCTCCTCATTTAATTCCCACAACAAACCTTCAAAGTTGGTTAGGCTGAGAGACAGCAACTGGCTCCCAAAGTCACACCCAGACAGCTTTGTGGCTAGGTGGGGATTAGATCCTACATCTCTCCCAGGTGTGACACTTTAATGGCTTACAGCATTTTACGGGTGCCACAAGGCCTAAGGCAGGCTTTGCCCGCCTGGTGCTTCTCTTTGGACTACAACTCCCATCAGCCCCCAGACAAAACATCTGGAGTGTGGCGGGTCAGGGAGGGCCGACGCTGACCCTTGACTTCATTCTCCTGTATTCCAGAGGGGAAACGTTGGGCGTCAGTGAGGCTTTCAAGACTTTTCCTTTCCTTTCCTCATCCAAACAAGGAACCAAAGAACTCAGGGGTTGGAAGCAGGAAATATTTCCCAGGCCCTAAACGTGCAAAACTGAATGAGGCACTGGAGAGGCAGCCGGCCAGCATGACCGAGGGCGAAACACTCACGCTTCTATCTCTGCCCTGAAGGAGACCAACCGCTGGGGTGCTCCTGGCAGGAGGGGCTGGGAGGAGGCCCACATGCCAACAGCTTGCCTTAGCCAGCCTGATGAATGGGCAGCATTGAGCCGGGCCCACGCGCAGGGGGGTATTAATAGCTCGTAACACAGCGCTGGGGAACGGCAGCCGACATCACCGCCCAGGCGAGTGTGTGACACAACACAGGGAGAGGGAGGTCAGCCGAAGCAGGACTGGGGCCCTTTTTCACAGAGACGGAAGTGGGGGTTCAAAACTAAGAGACAAGAATCAACTGCTTCTTGTACAGTGGTACCTCAGGTTACAGACACTTCGGGTTACAGACTCTGCTAACCCAGAAATAGTACCTCGGGTTAAGAACTTTGCTTCAGGATGAGAACAGAAATCGTGCGATGGCAGCGGGAGGCCCCATTAGCTAAAGTGGTACCTCAGATTAAGAACAGTTTCAGGTTAAGAACAGAACTCCAGAACGAATTAAGTTCTTAACCCAAGGTACCACTGTAAAATGAACTTGCCTCCACACTAGCTAGCTTGCATCACAGCTTCCTGTGTGCAGCCACCGTCTCAGTCTGAGCCACCCCCCTGACTGTCATCAACTCATCTTCTCATGGAGGGGACCCAAGGGTCATCTAGTCCAACCCCCTGCAATTCAAGGAGCGCAGCTGAAGAATCCCTTTATTCTGGGCTAATCCATACCTTCAGGAGTTTAAAGGAGCCCCCTCTCTTTATAGGCAGGAGTCACTGGGAAAGGAAAGCAGGGTGAGACATAGAATAAAAGCAGGGCCCTCCCAGACCTTTCCGCTTTTCTTCTGTGCAGAAAAATGCCAGCACCTGCAGTTTTAACCCTGTGCCTTTTGGTAAGATGCATTTAAAAACAAGCAAACAAAAACTATGCCGCATTGTAGCACAGGAAGCAGGCCTTTTTACTGAAACAATGGTCTCTGAAAAAGGCTACAATTCAAGCAATTGGGAGGGGGGCCAGCCAAGTCTTCTTCCTGGGGTCTTCTATGTGTGGCAGAAGGTTAACATTTAAACAAGCTTAAATTTGTTGTCTGTTAAAGGTTGCTGGGAATTAGTGAGAGATTTGTAAATTACAGCGCCCAGATTTCGTTGAGGAAAAAGACTGTGTAGGCGGTTCTAAGACAGAGGCACAGAGTCATAGAATTGTAGCGTCGGAAGGGATCACGAGGGTCATCTAGTCCAATCCCCTGCAATGGAGGAATCTTTTGCCCAACATCGGTCTCGAACCCATAACCCTGTCTCATGCTCTACCAACTTTTCCTGCTTGGCAGGGGGTTGGACTCGATGGCCCTTGTGGTCTCTTCCAACTCTATGATTCTATGATTCTATGATTCTAACTGAGTTATCAGGGACCCGGGCTTCCTCCATATGATGCATTTATTCAGCACACACCCTAGTTTGCTCGCAGAAAGGTGGCAGAAAGTGGGAGACAGATTATATCCGGTCTTTACTGACCATTGATTGAGGGGTGTGGTTTCCATGGCCATAAGCAGTTTGGGGCAGCAAGCTGGCAAACTCCTTCATTTGGGGAAGTTCTGCCAGGGAGTTTATCAGGGCTTCCCCCTTGAAGAGATGACTCAGGCATCATAGGCGTAAGAACTGGCACAAATCCCAGTTAGAAGCTGGCATGTGATGTTGATCTTACGCGTGGGGCTTTTCCTACAGGGACATCTGCAGCAGGAGCTCCTGACCCAAGGAAGATTAATCCCACTTTCCCATTCACACAGAGGTTTCAGGGGAGCTGAAGGAAATGTAATTCATAGCAGGGGTGCAGCTTCTTCACATCTGGGGTGGTGGCCAACTTAGGTTTGTCCTAAACTGCAAAGCTGCCTGTGACCCTGAGGTCCTCCCTTCTAGAACTGCCACTCTCCCGACACCCAACTTATTGAACCTGATTGCAGGGGGTTGGTCTAGATGTCCCTTCAAGCTCTACAATCCTATGATTCTATGTCAGTTCCCAGTGCTATGACACCATTAGGGGACCTGCTCCACCTCAAACCTCTCCTCTGCATGCAGATTCAGAAGCCTGCCTTATACTGGATCTGAACTTTGGTCCATCCAGCTTTCCAGGAACCTCTTCCTGGGAGATGGAACAGAATGGAATGGAAGGTACTGCTTCGGAATTCAGATAGTTGTGTTTTTTTTATACTCTCTGTGTTCATAGATAAATACTTCCAGCTCCCTGCAAGTAACTGGGAGTTGTCTTCCAGCCTCTCTCCCTGAGCTGCTGACTTTCACCTTACGGGGAGCTGTTTCAGAAGCCAAGCATTCCCCAAGGTGGCTTCTGTCTGAAGTCCTTATTCAACAGCCTCTGCTGCCTGGAGGACTGTGTCCCAGCTACCGGCCAGCTCTCTATAAAGAGGCACCCTGGTCCCCTTGACCATAAAAAGTCAGTGCAGTGTACTGGTTAGAGCCTTGGACCAGGAGTGAGGAGACCAAGGTTCAAATCCCCACACTGGGTGACCTTAGGCCAGAGGCAGATTTAGGGGAGTGTGACTGGTTAGGATTGCAGAGCCAAGAGGGTGGGCACCGAAACAATGACTTAGAAGGGAAGGCAAGAGGCAGGATGTGGCTGAATGTTGGTATCGCACAGGGCACTGCTGAAATTTGAAAGCCCAAAGTCCGCCACTGCTTGGACAAGTCAGTTTCTTAGTCTAACCTACCTCACAGGGCTGTTGTGAGGATTAAATGAGGTGGGGGGAAACCACGTAGGCCGCCTGAGGATCCTTGCAGGTAGGGGTGCCAACTTGAGTAAAATATATGGGGGTGGCAGGTGAGCCCCGCCCCCGCATAATCAATCACATGACTCGGGGCAGGCTCACCATTTGAATGGCAATGCCCGTCAACTTGGGGGGAGGGAGCTGGACGCTTTAAAAAAATGGGGGGGGGGACCGAAGGGACCTCGGACCCTAGGAGTTGGTTCCCATACTTGGAGAACAGAAGGTGGGAGAGACATGCAAGAAATCATTAGGAAATGCAAGAAAGCAAATAAACAGATTAAAGTAAGTACCTGTAAAAGCAATGGAGCAAGTAAATCAGTCCAACCGCGTAAAGCGGGGCCAAAGACAGAGCAGCGGGAAAACCAGAGGCTGAAAGGGGCCGAATCCTGGACCGCGAGCGGGCGGGGGCTTACCTGGCTTCCCCCGGGACCCTCCACCACCCGCGACGCCCGCTTTCCGCGCCCGCAGGAGCCGCGAGAAGGAACGCCCGCAGGTCCTGCCTCCGCCTCCGGACAGGGCGCGCCGTCGGGAGCCTCTCGCTGCGCCCGGCCGCTCCATCCTCCGTCTGAGCCTTTGCGCCTCTGCGCCGCCTGGGCGAGGGAGATCCAGGGCCGGGCAGGCTCCTCCTCGACGACCACGCCCTCGCCGGGAAAGCAGAACCCGCTGGGGCTCCCCCAGGCTCGGAAGGGAAAGAAAAGGCACCGGCAGGGACGGGGCAACTCAGCTTTCAAGGCTCTTCCTCCCACAACCGGGCGCCAAAGACACCAGCAAGGCGCCACGTCGGGGAAGTCTTCTTCGAAAAGCCTTCTCGGAAACGCCACTAGGGGGCAGCCCTGGTCCCTTTCTGAGCATCTGCCGAGCTGCTCCGAGGATGGCAGGGCTGCCGTCCAACAGGTGAGGCCAGGCAGGGAGGGGGGCGCTTAGGCCGCTTCCAGACTGATGCTGCTTTGCAGGTACGAAATGCGTCACAGAACCCCCATGATGTCCTGGCCTCCTTGCGATGCTGTCCATGCAGAGGCCTCCTTTGAAAACTGCTCAGGAAACTTCAGTTGGTCAAACGGCAGCACTGAGACATTTTGCGTGGCACCAAACCGCTGGCATCTGGTTGCAGCTTCTTCACCTTCCTGCTTCTCCCCAGGCTCAGTGAAGTGCTGTTCTCTCCCCGCCTTTAAAGCTCTGAATGGCCCCGGGTCCATTTGCTCCCAAACCATCCCAGTAAGACCTGCGCCAGCATTTGGTACTTCCAGGAGGCTGGCGGAGAGCCTTGCCATCCTTTGCCTTCCCTGGCATTTGCCTCTTGCTGCCGTCAGCCTCCTGTGGAGTACATCTGCGGGAGGCAGCTGAATGTCCTCTAGCATGGAAAGAAGACCCATCTCTGAACTCCATTTAAGCGAGGCTCCTAGTGTGCAGCCAGACCAGTGCCAGAAACTTTATTAGCGATTAACACTTGTTTTGCATTGTATTTATGTACTTAAACCTATATAGTTTTGTTTTTGTAATAGTGTTTGCCTGATTTTTGAACTTACTAATACTCTGTAGTTCCAATGTTTTGAATTTTGCTGTAAGCTGCTTTGTGGGAAAGCAGCATATACTGTAAGTAAACTTCATCCATCCATCCATCCTTTGCTCAGGAGGGCCAATGGCACAACCAGTTCAGGCAATGAAAAGAAGGGTGGGGTTTTCATGATGGTGGGGCCGCCACCACCGAGGCCCTGGACCTGCCACTTTGGCCCAGTTTCCTTTCTCTTGACTTTTCTTTCCACAGGCTTTTAATATTTAGCTGTGCTACTATTTTTTAAAAAAAAATATTTCCATTGCTGCTTTTACAATTGTTGGCTTTAATCTGTTGGCTCTTAGTATGTAGGCTGTCGTTTCACGCATTCTCATCTGTTCTTGGTTGGAAGCTGCTCTGAGTTGCTGTTACTAGACCAGCAGGATGAAGGCAAGGTACAGTGGTTAGAGCATCAGGCTAGGACAGAGGGGACCTATTTGTGTTCCTTTGGGCCAGTTACTCTTCCTCAGCCAACCTCCCTTACAGGGCTGTTGTGGGGGTCAAATGGGAGAAGAGGCAAAGCTTCAGGCACGCTAGTCTATGCTCAGTCTGTGTTCTTTGGGGGAGTGGTACATGTTCACCAATACACATCTGCCATGATAATGGCAATGTGGGGGGGGGGAGAGGCACTAATGGGGAAGGGTTGGCATGAAAGAGGGATGCTTCACCCACCCATCCCTCACACACTTCAATTTTCCCCAATGCCATTCCCACCTCAACAAGATCCACTTTTAGTTTCAGAGCATGGGTTTAAAAATGGTGATGGTAGAGGGAGAGTATTTATAGGGGAGAAGGGATGGGCTGGGAAAGGGTTAAGTCCTGCCTGCCCCTCTCTCCTGCCTTGCACACCAAAACTTCCTCTTAACCCTCAGGAGGATGTTTGGAGCCTGCAGTGGATTTCCTGCCTTACTTAGGACTCTGGAAGCTATTTTCCAAAGTGCTGAACAACAAGAAGATGGGAGCTGGTTCGTGCTGCGGGGGGGGGGGGAGCTTTCCTTCCTTCAGGGGAGAGGGTTAACTCATGGGACAATTGCAGCACCTGAGCCAGGAGACCTCAGCCCCCCCCCAACAAACTGCCACCTTCTTACAGCTCCTCCTCCTCCAGGGATTGTGAATGTGCTGCAAAGGCAATCCCTGCGTCCACACGGTACACAGATGAGCACTTTGTGATCCAGTTGTGTGTATTTCACACTCCTGGACACGGTTCAGAGCAAGCACAGTGCTGCGTTCTCTGTTTTCATGATTTTGTGGCAGGGGCGCAAAGCTGTCCAGTACCAGGAAGATTAAATCAGATTTTCTCCAGCATCCTCTTCTCACAGCGGCCAACCAGATTTCCCCAAGCGAAAGCTGCAAGCAAGGCCTGAGTACAAAAGCAACACTCTCCCCTAGTACCCCTGGGTTGCAGCGTGTTAGACTAGATGAACTCTGGTGTCTCTTCCAACCCTAACACTTTATAATTCTATGGTATTCACTGCCTCTGAGCGAGGAATGCTAAGTTTTCTTGCCTTCCCCTCCCTGCTTGCAGAAGCTCTATAAATCAACCCAGGCACAAATGTTCAATGCGTATAATTCATACCCGTTGCAAAATGTGGGCAGAGTTGGTATGGATAGAGAATGTGAGGCACTTTTGACATCTGCCTGCGGTCCAGATTTTGAATGCATGCCCCTCCGCAAACCATCAAGGGTCGCTGTGCTCAAAGCTTCTGCCGGGACGCTCAAGTAAGCAGGAGGCCTTCCTAGAGCTGGATGACTATTCTGGGGCCGGAAATCATCGTGGGGGGGGCAGGGAGGGCTTCAGAGGCGAGTGGAAACTTTCACAGCTGGGGAAGGCATGAAAATTCAGACTCTCCCAAGAGGAGAAGAAAGGAGATGTTGTGTAACTGTCTGACTGCACTTCTTATTTCGACGCAAGAGTTTTCCTGTAACCGCGCGCTGGAAAGTTTGAAGGTTTAAAAGCTTGCATTTTATTTTTACGCTCATGCAGAGTGCCGTGACGTATCCCTGCCTTGTGAATTTGTTTGTATCAAGGTGGCCAAAGACCTTTCCGAAACTTAGGTGGGAAATCCGTGTGCTCCTTTATCTCTGCCAGACGCTGATCGAGGCAGGACACAATCCACCATGGAGCAGAATGAACTTTGACCCTTTAAGTTGGACATATTCCAGACAGTTTCCTGTGGGCCGCAGCCCAAATGCCCATGTATGCGCACTCACAGATTCACCACTTCAACATGCCTCATAGTAAGGTAAAGGTAAAGGGCCCCTGGGTGGTTAAGTCCAATCAAAGGCAACTCTTGGGTTGCAGCACTCATCTCGCTTTCAGGCCGAGGGAGCCAGCATTTGTCCACATACAGCTTTCCAGGTCATGTGGCCAGCATGACTAAACCACTTCAGGTGCAACAGAACACTGTGATCCATCACAGTGCATGGAAACACCGTTTATCTTCCTGCCGCAGTGTTACCTATTTATCTACTTGCACTGGTGTGCTTTCAAACTGCTAGGTTGGCAGGAGCTGGGACAGAGCAACGGGAGCTCACTTCCGATCGACAAGCCCAAGAGGCTCAGTGGTTTAGACCACAGCGCCACCCGTTTCCCTATGCCACATAGTAAGGCCACTTCTGACAACTACAGTAACTCTGAAAAGCACTAGTTGACTTAAAACTTCCTGAAAGAATTCCACGCCGGGTCCTCTGGAAATTTCCTCCTTTTCTTGAGTTCAACCGTTAGTCCACTTGTCTCAGGATTGTCCACACTAATTGGCAAGTCCTCCAGGATTTCTGATGGGGAACTTTCCCAGCCCTCTTTGTGGGTAGGAAGTAATGGCCACCAACCTTGGTGGCTTTAAAAGAAGATTAGACAAATTCATGGAAAAGAGGGCTATCTCGATGGCTATAATGACTCCGCTCTGCCTCCACAACTGGAGCCAGAAATGCTTCTGAATATCTGTTGCTGGAAACCACAGGAGGGGAGAGGCCTCCTGTTGTCATGTCCTCCTTGCTGGTTTCCCACAGGCAACTCTTCAGCCACTGTGAGCACAGGATGCTGGACTAGATAGGCCATTGGCCTGATCCAGCAGCCTCTTCTGATGTTCTTATGGATAGGAACCACATGCACTGCTTCTGGGTTCCATGATGGAGGAAAGATGAGCGACAAATGTAATACTATTCACAAACCAGAGAGCCTCTGGTGTAATTTTATTAGAAAGGGACCTTGGTTGCTTTATACAATGAAATGAACTTCTGCCACTGCCCTTCACCACCTCCAGCGTTATCTAATGTAAGCTCTTGTGGAGAAGGATCAAAAAGCAAACAGTCCTGATGTGGTTCACTTCAGCTCCCAAAGGTGCAAGGATATCACAGAAGACAGAGTGTGGTGAGGACTGATAAGAGGGAAACTGCAAAGAGCTTTGGGGAGATCAGAGAAGCAGCCAAGATTTGAAAGCGATACCCTGGAAGATGAGGAAAAACCAGCCACTGATTTCCCCTTCGCCATCAGAACTCAAAGAAACTCTGTAGAGTCTCTTGGCTCCTAAATGCAAAACTCTCCAAGTTGTCCAATATAGGCAGGATGGAGCCCCACTGCACCCCCAGCTATAGCCCAGAGTCAGTAGGACAGAAAGTCCAGATCTAAATAGTCAAGCTTGGGATAGATCCTGTAAACCTTGTCCAGACACAGTGGGGAAAAGCTGTCTAGCCAAGAATGGGGTGTTAGTGGTTTTTTGCTTTTCTTGAGGGCAGACGAGGCTGGTCCTGGAAGGTTTATTTTCAGCAAGGATGCCGGGTGTGAAGCACCCCAGAATGACTCAGAGGCAGAGATCACAAGTTTGACTGCAGAAATGAATCAAGACGGGAGATTCCCTCTGATCACTCTGTTTGTGTGTGAGAGTATTTGCAAACCAAATCAGTTTTAGTTTTTATTTTCAGTTCCAGTAAATTGCTGAGCTTTTCAGTACACAGCAAGGAAGAACCACTTCCTTATCATCGAATCACGGAACAGTAAGTTGGAGGGGATCCCAAGTGTCATCTAGTCCAACCCCCACCTCCTGAGCCTCACCTATCAATCAGACTGCCATTTAAGGGGGCCAAGTCTCTCTTCCAAACCCTTTGTCAGATTGCACTTTGTTGTCTGTGATTGTAATAATAACAAATAAATAAGACCTCTAGGTCTCACTTTCATGGAGCAATTAAACAGGCCACAATGAACGCTCCCACATACAGAATTCTCACACATAATGGATTTATATTTTTTGTGTGTATCTGATAGCCAGACTTCGGAACTGGTCTGTCCCCCCCCAACAAAACTATTAACAGCATTCTGCTGTCATCTGTGTCCACAGAGTTGCATTGGTAAAATGTCAAAGATGTGTGTAGTGCTTTTTTTTCCTGGGGGGATGCAGGGGTATGCATACCCCGAAACATTTTGTGAATCTTTGTACTTGTGTCCATTTACTGTATCGATTTTTCCCGATTTGAACTATAAAATGGTGATTTCCTGGAGTCAAAATGAAAGTACCCCTAAACATTTTTTCAGATGTGTGGATATGTGTGTGTGCTTCTGTGTGACCAACCTGGTGACCTGGAGGTATCATTGAACAACAATTCCCCCTCATCCCTGGCCATTGACCATTCCCGGCTGGGGCCTGTTGGGAGTCCAAAAAACACATGGAAAGCACCTTGTTGTCACCCCCAGCCAAAGGCTGTTTCAAAGGTCCAAGCGGATACATTGCCTCCCCCTGATCAGGGGTGTAGGAAGGGGGTGTGGGGGTGTGGTTCACCCCGAGTGTCATCCTTGAAGGGGGTGACAAAATGGCACACCGCAGGGGGCGGCACTTACCGTGGGGAGTGACACGGTGGCTTGGGGGCCCGTGCTGCCCAAAACGGCAGCGTGAGGCTTGCATCCGCCAGGCGGTCTCTGTGGGCAGCTCGTTGTGCCGTCCCCGTGCATGGATCGCCCTGCCTCCTCTGCTCCGGGTGCTAGAGCAGCTATTTATGCTCCTGCCCCCCTCTTCATTCTCTCTCTTCAGAAAGGGAGGAATACAATTCTCTGGGATATGGATGCTTTATGAGGGACACGGGTGGCACTGTGGATTAAACCACAGAGCCTAGGACTTGCTGATCAGAAGGTCGTGGTTTGAATCCCCGCAACGGGGTGAGCTCCCGTTGCTCGGTCCCTGCTCCTACCCACCTAGCAGTTCAAAGGCACATCAAAGTGCAAGTAGATAAATAGGTACCACTCCAGTGGGAAGGTAAGCGGCGTTTCCATGCACTGCTCTGGTTCGCCAGAAGCGGCTTAGTCATGCAGGACACATGACCTGGAAGCTATACGCTGGCTCCCTCAGCCAATAAAGTGAGATGAGCGCCACAACCCCAGAGTCATCTGCGACTGGACCTGATGGTCAGGGGTCCCTTTACCTTATGGATGCTTTAGCCTTCTCGGCTGTAGCACTCGCTTCTTTGAAACTCCTTTCCTAAAGAGGGCTGACCTGATTCATGGATGATGATACATAACTTATAATTATAAACCCATTTATTTATTTATTCATTCATCACTGCCATCCCCTTTATAAGGCATTGTGGGAGGGTTCGATGATAATGTAATAAGTAGTTTTAACTGAGAAGCAGCAGCGCTGGGCACACCCCTGCTGGTCACAAATATTACTTCACAGAGCTCTGAGAGCAATCTGGCTCCTCTAATTTTGCAAAGTTGCCTTGCCCAGGAAGTGCCACAACTGCTGAACAGCCCACGACCGTGCCAGTTTTCATCCCCTTTTCAATAGCTAACGGGGCAGCTATGGGAGTAAATTTGCTCCCTGAAGGCGCCAAAGCCATTGTTCGCTAGAGCAACCTCCTTCCAAGGCATAGCACCAGCCAGCTGTGTTCGCTTCAAGATCCTTCGCTTCTTGTTTACCCCAGAAACAATAGATGGGAAGTTTGGTTAGCGTCACCAGAGAGAAGTGAAAGGAAGGAGGCTGTAGAAGAGAGCAGCCTTTGGACCTGAATGGGAACTGCGTTAGGCAGGTCAGGAGGTCACGGCCTGCCCCGTGTGAGAAAGGGGCCCGAGGAGGGTGGAGAAATAGCGCCCTCTTCTGGGGAAAGCAGCCAGGTTTTCACAGCGTCATCTGCTCTGCAAAGCAGCTCACCAGACACCCCCTGCCAGCACCCACCGGGTCATTGCAAATGTCCAAAGAGGGAAATGAGAAACGGCATGGAGGCAGTTTCATGAACCCTGTTGTGTGTCACTGCTATTGAGACTTCAGCTGAGATTCCTACTTGCCACAGACAACCAGGCCAGTGGCTATTTGCAAGCTGGCTGAAATGAACTCAGACCCAAATATGGAAAGGCAACAAGGGCCTCCAGTCAACCCTTCTCTCTGACACCCCAAATTTTGGGAGCCTCATGTAAGTGAATATACTCATGTCTGATTAAAGGTAAAGGGACCCCTGACCATTAGGTCCAGTTGTGGCCGACTCTGGGGTTGCGGTGCTCATCTCACTTTATTGGCCGAGGGAGCCGGCGTACAGCTTCCAGGTCATGTGGCCAGCATGACTAAGCCACTTCTGGCAAACCAGAGCAGCACACAGAAACACCGTTTGCCTTCCTGCCGGAGGGGTACCCATTTATCTACTTGCACTTTGACGTGCTTTTGAACTGCCTGGTTGGCAGGAACAGGGACCGAGCAATGGGAGCTCACCCCATCGTGGGGATTCAAACTGCTGACCTTCTGATCGGCAAGTCCTAGACTCTGTGATTTAACCCACATCGCCACCCGCTTCCCGATGTTCTGATTGACGGACAGCAATTGTATCTTTCACCACGAAATGGCTGATTGCAGAGGAGGGAGGCTTTGAGCGGGGGAAGCAATGCCTGTTACATCCTGCCTGCCTGTTACAACAACCTTGCAAAGCTTGCATGCAGGGAGCTTGGTGTGAAGAAATCAGCAAACTCTTTGTAACGGGAGAGGGAGAAGGGATGCTTTGAAATGCTGGTTTCAAAATAAAATACTTCTTTTCTTAGGAGTTTTACGTATGTGGATGTATTTTTATTTGCTGCACTCTTCTCTCACTCACAAAACAGAACATTTCAGAACTTGACATTTCAATATACATGCCATACTGCAAGGTCGAGTTCCTACGTAAGAGAAGCTGTTCAGGAGTCCAAGGGTCAGGTGGAAATGAAGCATTTCCCAAAAAATCTGTATATACTTTGATGTAACTGGATTCCTTTCTTTCTCTACCTACGTTAACAAGACACACACAACATCACCAAAATACAGAGCAACAAGTGACCACGCACCCTGCAGATGGGGGGGGGGGAATTGGGCTCCCCTCCCTGACGGTGCCATGCCACATGCCATCAGGGAAATTGGCACCAAGCACAGAATTCAGTACTGTCATGGAACTGCCAATCTATTTTTAATTCAACAGGTTTCTAGTCCTTATGACATTGAAGAAAAACACCTCAGAAGTCAGTGGGGACTTGAAAACCACTAGGAGTATAGCATGGACAGCTTTCATCAAAGTCAAAAGTCAAAGTCAAAATGCCTTTAGCATTTTAGCTTCCTCACCCTTTGGATTCCCTCAGGATTCCTCATCCCACAACTTTTTTATTCACCCCCCCCCATGTGACTTTAGGGACCTCCTCCAAGGATATTGGAAGTTAAGTAAATTGTACAGAATAATCAAACAGATGTTACAACTTGCTATTTGACGCTGCAATTCAGCTTTTCTTGACCCTGAATCTGGGCATTGGCAGACTTGGCTACCATGGTGCAGGCGATTCATTAATTTGACCGATTGGAAATGGATGTATATCTCTGGATTTCTTTTAGTTTTAGTGTTTAGGTTTTTTTAATTGGGTTTTATAAACAAGAATAATGTTATACAAATAAATATACCAAGTTTTCTCATGTCGTATATCACAAAAATAGCATAATAAATGTGGAAACATATCTACAACTTATGTTTCATTATTAGTGGTCAATATGTAAGTTCTTGGTTCATGAATTGGTTTAAACAATTAGGAAGAAGAAGAAGAAAAGGGGGAGGAATGGCAAGTGCGGGTTTTAACTCACTTGCTGGATCTGTCATTGAATTTGTCATTGCTTTTAGTCAAACACAATGATTGATTGATTGATTGATTGATTGATTGATTGATATTGATTGATTAGGGCACTGGGACTCGCACAGCCCTGATCTGGGTTCTCTGGGATGCATAGAATTTAGTGTATTCTGCCTGTGGTATGCAACAAATGTCCCAGCAACAAATGAAAGACTGAATGAAGACAGAGATCACTGCAACTCACCCACGTCCCTCCTCCGGTCCAGTGATGTGAAGCACTGAAAAAAATAACACATAACAACAAAGGTAAGTTATTCAACCCACACACCTCTCTCTATAAATCCCATGCAATCCTTTGAAACACATGGCAGCCTTATTCTTTGAAACCTTGGCCATGGACAAAGATCCCAACCAAATTTCCAAAGCTAGTTTTACAAAGACAATTTTTTTGACCACGATGCAGTATTCAAGGGGGCAGGGGGGCAGGGGTGACAGCAGTGGCTAATGGTAGTGCCTTTGGGTAATAATAGATCCAAAACAATGGTTGGGCTATTTGTGTAGAAAGGTCAGTTAAATATATATGATGAGGAAGAGCCTCCGCCGTCTCCCTAATCAGGAGCAGGTTCATAGCGACCTTCGCTTGCCCTACTGAAAACTCAGGGCTGCAAAAGGGCCATCGAAGAACAGGGGAAATAAGCAATTGGAAGGAACCGTTTTGAAACTGGGCTACTGAACACTTTCATCACAGGCAGCTCCGAGTGCAATTAAAGTCCTGGTCTGGGTAGCTCACCAAGTTGACTCTCGTAGGTTCTCAGCTCAACAGACACAGGATCACAGGCTCCAGACCTTTCGGAGCAGATGTTGCATGAGCCCCAGCTGGCATGGCAGTGCTGGATAGGGCCGATAGGAGTTCAAAGCGTCTGGAGGTGTATATCAGGGTGGCAAAGACTTCTGTAGAAGCTGAAAGAGCCTGCTGGAGACTGGAGTGAGTCCCGTCCCCAACATGCTGTGCGTTCCACCTGGTTGGAACTCTCAGAGCTGGGCTGATATCTGAGTTTTTCCAGACCTGCCCTTGAGTCTTCTATCCCCCTTAAAAGAAAAAGAAAAAAACCTACTGATTCACAACAGCTAGAGGCCAGTGTCCCAGTGCCTCTTCCTTAAGCCCCTGAGCTTGAAACAGGAAAGAGGGTCCCCAATGGCCTGTGGGAAAGTGAAATTCATGAGAATGGGACATTCCTAAACTTCTTCTCCAAGGTCCCTTGAGACTCTAGGGAGGCCTCCTACAGAGGGTGTATGAGGAATATTAAATGCAAGTGACTTTAGTTAGGGGCAGCCTCTCCCCAGCCCAATGAGCTTTGCTCCTAGGGACTGGGTGGATTTCTCCCTCCAGCAAATGGGATAAATTTCCTGCAGACATTCCTGCCCCCTGACATCTTGTGCAACACTCCACAGCTGCCTCCTCCAACATGACGGCCCCTGGGCTCTCCCTCTTCTCTTTCTTCTGTTTCTCTCTCTTCTCCCTTAGTATGTGAGGAGGACAGGGACCCTGGCACAATATTTAACTCTTGACAAAGAGATTACATTGGCCAGGGATATGCCCAGGTGCTTAAAATATATTGGAACATGGGCCCCTGGACGAACCTATGTACAAACTGATTTATAGATTTAAATTTTGTGTTTCAGTGTTGCAACCCATCGCGGGACCTTAGGGTGAAGGGCAGGTAATTAGTAATGGCAATAAAAATACTAAAAAAAATTGTCCAGTAGCACCTTAGAGACCAACTAAGTTTGTTCTGGGTATAAGCTTTTGTGTGCATGCACACTTCTTCAGATAAAAATACTAGAGGGACTTGCAGCAAGCGGGTGTGCCCGGGATTGCAGCCTGAGCTGATCGCGTCCAGCAGGTGAATCTTTACATTGGGGACAGGGCACTTGCATTTCACGCACAGAAGCAGGGCCTCTGCTATCCTTAAGCCAGCTAAGCAGCTGCCTAGGGTGCGGACCACTTTGAGGGGCACAGTTTTATACAGATTATTTTTTGTTATATCTTGTGAATTTCTGATTTGTTTTTATTTATATTTTGAACAATTTTATCATTTCTACAAGACTCCTGTTTTTGAAAATCGAAGTAAGAAATATTTTTTTTTGGGGGGGGTGTGAAAGTAGTTAGCCTTGCCTACCACACAAAATAGCCTTGCCAAAGGGGAAAAATAGCTCGGTACCAGCACTACACAGGATAATAGAATTTGGAGAATTGGAGAAGAGCTACGAGGGTCATCTAGTCCAACATTGCAGGAATATTTTGGCCAATGTGGGGCTCAAAACCATGATCCTGAGATTAAGAGTCTTGTGCTGAGGTACCAACTGAGCTATGACAGGAAATAGGACAACTTGCCTACCTTGGAACTAGCAGCTCAGTCTCGTTGTGGGGATCCACCACAGCAACTGAGTAACAACTGTGCAATTTGTGGGTTTTCTGGGTTTTCTTTTTAAAGAAGCCGCTGGAATGGCCTTGTGCAAGCAAATAACTGTTGGCTTTGGAGGCTCTTTGTGGCAAAGCCCCCAAACAGCCTCTTGATCCCTAACCAGTTGCATGCTGCAGCTCTGGCTGACCTCTGAATCCCCCCCTTTGCAAGGAAGCAGGTGTGTGTGTGTGTGTGTGTGTGTGTGTGTGTGTCTTATCAGCACACCTTCATAGGAACTCAGTCCATGCAAAACTAAAGCTCAGTGTATGAGCACAGCATGCGGGACTCTGTTCAAGCCAAAACCCTGCAGATAGCCTCAGCCTCTCCTGCCCCCTGCAACTGTAACCCCACAGTCTCATGCAGTCAAGCTACACCTATTTTCTCCGCCTCCTCCAAAAAATAACATCTACTGTCTTTATTTTGTCCCTGTTTTATCTGTTGGAGAGATTTGGGGTGCAGGCTTCTTCCTTCCCCCAAACAATAACACAGATCATTTGCAACCTGTGCATTGATGATCGAAGGTTTCTCTGCTGGATACTAGGCATTCAGTTTCATATGCTGCTGTTGCCAGCAGGCTCAGCCCTCAGACAGCAGACATTGCCCAATGCATCTGAGCTAAAGCTTTCCCTTGGGGGCCCTCCGCTGTGGGTGGGGAGGGCGCAGCGCTCTGCACGCACTCAGAGGCGTGCTGCCGCCACCAGCCACCTTCCTCCTGCTGCTGCTGCTGCGAGGTGGAGGCTTTACACAGCCTTTGGCCGTGCCGGACACCCTGCGTAGGGGCCAGTCGGGACTGGGCGAGGGAGTGGGGCTAGCACATGGGGCAGCCCCTGGGGCCCTTTCAGGAAATGGCAGTGTGATGGGGGGCGCACTCAGAGGGCCACGCTGACAACACTTGCTTGCTCGGGCTGGAGCTTAAAAGTGGGGAATCATTAAAGTGTGGAATTCTCTGCCAAATAATTTTAAGTCAATGAAAGCACTTGGGATTGCTTTCCTTACTTAGTTTGGATCATCTTTTTACAAGCTGTTTGTATCACTGAAAGCTCTGTCATTGTGCTTTTCTTTTGAGACAAAATATGCTAATACATGAGTTGTTTTCTCTAAACTAAAACCTCAGTATTCAGGTTAAAATGCCATGTTGGCACTTTGCGAAAAATAAGTGGGTTTTGGGTTGCAGTTTGGGCACTCCATCTATAAAAGGTTTGCCATCACTGCCTTAGCCAAAGGCCATCCAAAGGCATCATATATATGCCGCTTAATTCCGGCAACTGTAGTTTGAGATGTTTCAGTTTGCAGCATTTGAGAATCTTAAAACCTGACGGGTGTTGTTGTTGTTGTTGCTGCTGCTGCTGCTGTGTCAAATGTCTTTTTTAAAAGGTAACTTAGCTGCCACAGGCTGGTTCCCTGCCTAACATGCAACAACAGGAGCCAGGCAGAGCAGGGCAATCTGCTGCGGAAGAAATTGAACCAAAGAGGAGACCTTGGCAATCGAAAGTGTCCCGGCAGCTGTCACCCGTGGCGAAAGCCTCAGAGAGGTTTTGGAGGGGGAGCTCCCTTACCTTCGGCCTCTTGAAGCAAGCCCAGAAGAAATCCAGCCACGGCATGATGGGGGCGCTCCGGGACCGGGCGGGGGGTCAGCAGCTGGGAGCCAGGGGTCTCTCTCTGGCCCCAGGGGAGAGCTGTCCCCATCAGATCCAGGAATGCCAGCCAGCCCTTCTGTCTGTCTGCCTGGAGCAGCTGTGGCAGGAGCTGGGAAACAGGCAGGGAGGCGTTCCCTGCAATTCAAACCCAGCTGCACCGTTATTCCGTTGGCTGGAAAAAGGCCTGGGATGCCAATTGAAATTCCCCAAACATTACAGGAGGGTTTTTTTTTAAAAAAAGGCTTTCCTTCCTCTCTCTTTAAATGCACCAGTCCGGCTGCTGTTGAAGCAGGGAAGGGAGAAGAATAGAGGAGTCAAGAGGCAGCTGCATGCATGCCAAGCATCTGAAATACAAGCCTGCATACCAGAGCGAGCGACGCATCCAAACCCAGAGTTGCGGAGCTCTGAACACGTGCAGACAGTTCCCAGGACACTGGCTCGTGCGAGGATGCAGTTGTTGTTGTGTTTCATGTAGCTGGAGGAAGGGGACGAGGGAATGAGGTGGCGTTTCATAAAACTGCAGACTTGTAGAGTTGGAAGGGAACCCTGAGGGTCATCTAATCCAGCCCCCCCCCCCCCCGCGCAAAGCAGGAATCGCAGCCGAAGAGCCTCTGGTATCCAGGAAGCTGCTCACTCATCCAGTAAAGCATTTTCTTTTTCTGCTTGTGACTGGGCATGCTCCACTTCCAACACCATGATGGCTCTCAGCATAGCCTATTTCGCAGGGTTGCTGTGAGGCTAAAAACGGGAGGGGGCAAATCTTATGAACCAAGAGAAGTTGCGTCTCCTGAATGGAGCAGCGATCAAAATACTTTACCATCCACTCCTCTTCCATGTGTGAAAATGCCCCCATCGTCCTCCCGACTGGCTCCATTCTCCTGACTGGCTCACACTCCAGGATTAGTTCTGTATTTAAGGGACATCTTCCACACTCTGGAAATGCAAAAATAGAATTTGCAAAGACATTTGGGTCATGCAGATCATTCCTGCTAGAGCAGTTCAATGAAACAGTGGCCTTAGTTCAATTGTAAAAAGAAAGGGGGGGGTTCCTTTTCCACACCATCAGAAGCAGGTTCCGGTCACAGGGCTGCCGTTGGGGCAAATGGTATTTCAACGGAAGCATTTCAATTACAGTGGTACCTCGGGTTACATATGCTTCAGGTTACAGACTCCGCTAACCCAGAAATAGTACCTCGGGTTAAGAAATTTGCTTCAGGATGAGAACAGAATTGTGCTCCGGCGGCGCGGCAGCAGTGGGAGGCCCCATTAGCTAAAGTGGTGCTGCAGGTTAAGAACAGTTTCAGGTTAAGAACGGACCTCTGGAACGAATTAAGTACATAACCCGAGGTACCACTGTATTGTTTTAACTAGTTACCCTGTATTCTATAACTGATGTTTTTAAATGCTGTAAGCCACCTTGAATCTCAGCTTGGGGAGAAGGTGGGCTAGAAACATATTAAATGGTGCAATACGTCCTACACAGAAGCACCGGCCTGCCCTACAGGGCTCTATGCCAACAATCTGGCTAGTGTCAAGGGTCCTTTTGCACGGCTGATGGGACTGAGCAATTAAGTCCCTCAGGAGGCAGGTGGGGGCCCTCCCTCCTCTGCCCTACAGCTCTGCTGTTCCCTGGAATCAGAGTGGGGAGAAATAGGTGAGGGGGCTTCCGCCAGCAAGTTATTCCTGCCTCCTTCCTGGCCTGCAGTGAACTGTGGTTGGGTACCCCCCCCAAAACAGCCGCAGTGCCTGGAAGGAGACCCTGACAGATGCACTGTCAAGGTGGAGAAATGTCGGAAAATACATCTAAGCATTGCAAGGGCTGGACTGGATTACCACTTGGGGACCCTTTCCAACTCTAGCATTCTGTGATTCTATGCATGTGCCAACCTGAGCTCCAGCCCAAGGGGGGTTTTATGCCACAGTGAATTCTGCAAGGCTTGACAGCCACACCGGGTGGCTCTTTGCATCACCAGCCTAACCCAGCTTCTCCCTCTGCATTGCTCCGTGTCTGCTAGCCAAAAAAGAACGGAGGGGGGCAAATACTATAGAATGAGGCTCCCCAATGCACCCTGTAAGCAGCCATTTGGTGTGCAGCAAATTTCCACTTTCTCCTTCCTTGGCACGGACGTTTCCCAGAGGTCAGGCAGAAAGAGAGAGAGGGGGGGGGGCAACTTGTGGCAAAGACATCCAGGCTTATTAGCATAGAGAGAACAGAAAACCTTTTATTTCCCGCCTGCTGAAGGAGGCCCAGGAAGAAGAAAAGCTGGGAGAGGACTGGAAGGAAACAAGCAAAGGCTGTCTGTCTCCCCCCTCCTTCCCCGCCCTGCCCACTTGAAATGCCAGGCACAGGGTGGCAGCAGCAGCATTGGGGAAGGAGAACAGTAGTTCAGAGGCAGAAGGGCCTTGACCCCTTCCCTGCTGGACCTTCCGGCAGAACAAAGCCCTTGGTCCATTTTTGCTTCTGGCCAAGGTGGGAGCAGTGCCAGGGCCCAAGTGAGGGAGGGCCACGCGGCACCAGAATTTGCTGGCAAACATCGCCATCGCTACATTTATTCTAAGCCAGGGGGAGCCAATTCGGCACCCTCCAGACCTCTCTGGACTCTAATTCCCAGCATCCAGTGGGGGCTGGTGGACCTGGTGGGGTACCTGAGCAGAGCCTAGGAGGTTACGTGGGCATGGCCTAGGAGGTGGCTCCTTCTGAGGTGCCCACCCTCTTCGCTTGCAAATAAACGGCAGACACTTAAGCAGTCCAGTTGTGCAAATGCTTAGCACCTAAACTGTCCAGCCTCAGTTTGGAAGGGGTCCATGCTGCCAAACTTCCTTCTCTGCCACCACATTAAAAACCACCATAATTAAACTAAGAAGTAGTTCTGGAACGCATTGTGAAATGTAGAACAATGGCCTATAAATGTGCAACTGAAAGACGCTTTGAGAGCACCCAAAGAATGACTTACCAACAATTTGAAGACAACAGTGTGTGGACGCTGGCAAAAAAACAATGTGCAGAAGGCAGTGAACACACCTTATGGCCGTGTGTGGACACCCCGCTCACAAGGAGAAGCTCTTTGCACCTCTCCTCTGCCCAGGAGGGGAACGAGGGCAGAGCCCCATCTTGGTGCTCAGTGAAATGTGGTTGTGTTCAAGGAGGTTGGAGGCAGGAATGGAGCTGAGGAAGCAGGGGCTGAACAGGAAGAGAAATTGTCTTGCATTGCATTGCAGGTTATGGAGGGGAGATTTTCTGAGTCCTTTTGTGGGTGCCATAAGAGATACAGTGGTACCTTGGGTTAAGTACTTAATTCGTTCCAGAGGTCCGTTCTTAACCTGAAACTGTTTTTAACCTGAAGCACCACTTTAGCTAATGGGGCCTCCTGCTGCTGCCACGCTGCCGGAGCACGATTTCTGTTATCATCCTGAAGCAAAGTTCTTAACCCGAGGTACTATTTCTGGGTTAGCGGAGTCTGTAACCTGAAGCGTATGTAACCTGAAGCATATGTAACCCGAGGTACCACTGTAATGGTATTGGAGTCAGATTCAAATATTTGCTCACCCATGAATTCTCTGGCCACGCTCCTTCTGCCACCCCCAAGACTGATACCTGTACATTACTCTGCACCCTGAGTCATGTGGCAGAAGGCATGGAGAGTATAGCTTTATCACTAGCTCTAGAGTTTGCCTGGCTTGCTTTTGGTCTCACATCGTTCTTCCTTCCATAATCTGCTTGGCTTCCCTGATGCAAAACTACCTGATGTTGTCTGAGGAGGGTTACAGAACTGCCACCCACAACCTGCTATCCAAGTCAGACGTTGGCTGAGGCACAGGGCGGATGCCCTGTGGACGGCCAGGTCTCCTGGGAGGAAGAGGAGGAGCCCCTGGTGAGGTTGACCGCTTGCCCCCAAGGCCCTCACAGCTTCTGCAAGTGGAAACCAAACGCTGCAAAACAGAAGGACACAGACACACACACACACACTTACCGAGGGCTAGTTAAAAATAAACGGAAAATTTATTTCTGCACCACATGCCAGCTCCTGAGATAGAGAGCGAGGCTCCTTACTGAACCGGAAGCTGGAAATGGCATCGAGCCCTGAGATTCCATCCTCGGGGCTACAGCTGCCTCAAACTTGCTTGGCACTGATCTCTGGGGCAGACAGCAGGAGTGGCAGAGACTCTGTGCGGGTGGCTCAATATGTACAAGAGACACCACGTATACAGGAGGAACAGTGGAACAGTTGAGGGTTAAGAAGAAACATAGTTGCTGGAGAGAATTAATATAGTCAAATGAATAAATGCTAGTGGAGATGCCTTTTTGGGGGTGGCGGGGGCAAAGAAATAGTTCTTGATGGCCTCACATTTTTGTGCAGAGGCTCCCCTTGTAGCTCAGGGGCAAGCAGGCGTCTTCCTGCCATCAGGACTTTGCTGTAATGCAGAAACAGCCACGACGAAAGAAGACCCTGTACATCACTAGTCACTGCACAACACATGGAAGATGGCACTGCCAGATCTCAGCAGGACTTGACTCTTCGCACCTTTTTGCAGGATCTGGGCTCAGGCCTTGTAGGCTGAGGGGTGGGGTGGCCCTCAGGGGAGAGATTTAGGTTTATAGTCTTTCACCCATCAGGGCCTAGGGGGGTGGTTTTTGTGGATCAAAGGCTTCTATTTCCCCCTTTTCTAGGGAGGCAGCATTGCTATATGAGTGCTTTTTCCAAAGCCCAGGCTTTGCAGAAGAGAAGGAAATGCTCTGCTTTTACGGAGCAACACAGAGGGGAGGGGGGCAGAAGGCAAGGGAAACAAGACCTGGGGTGTGTGACAAAGAGCAGAAGCCTAAGAGAAGCCTCTCCCACTCCCTTCGCTGCCCAGCTGCAACACAACAGCCCCACGGTGTTGCCAATCTCTGATAAGTGTTGCCACCACCCTCCCACTTAGTGTGGCAGCCGAGAGGGGAGGGGACCGAGGATGCACCAAAGCAGTTACTTTTAAAGAGGCCATTCCTATAACCAGCTGCACAAAAGGCAGAACTGCATGCAGGCGAAAGCTTTTCGCGTCCCTGGGTTGCCACTTTCAAAATGATGCTCTCCCCACTCCTACCAGGCAAGGCCTTTTTTCTTCCTTCCTTTGTCCTATCTGGAAGAATGGGTGTGTGTCATTCTTTTTCAAGTCAAGGTCTGGCTGTGTGTTTAAGGTACTGTGCTTCCTTCAAGAAGGGTGTGTGTTCCATCAGACCATCAGAAGAGCCCAATGGCCCATCTTATTCAGCGTCACAGAGGCCAGCAGGATTCGAGCATAAGGGCCCTCTCTCCCTCCTGAGATTTCCAGCAACTGGTATTCAGAAGCATTGCTGCCTCCAGCACTACAGGCACAGCATAGCCATCCTGGCTAGCAGCCCCTGTTAGCCATGAATGTGCCTAGTCCTCTTTTAAAGCCATCTAAGTTGGTGGCATCTGCTTGCAGTTTCCACTGGAAGCGAGGGAGGGAGAGAAGGAATGTTGATGTGTGGGACAGAAATAGCTGGGTGGAATCAGAAGAGAGCTTAAGACATTAAGCCACATACAGGACATGCCAGCGGTTTTTCAGCTGGCCAGCAGGCGCCCTTGGTGGGTGGGTGGGTCAAGGGGAGGTCCCACTTTTATGTGCAAACTCTGTTTGGTCACAAGGAAGAAGCAGAGGAGAAAGCCAAGGCTGAGCAAGAGCAAAATTTGCAGCCGTTTCCTGCCATTTGCCTACCTGCAGAAACCAGGATGGTTAGGCCTGAACCCAAGCCCTTTGACATGTTTACATTCTGCATGTGCTAGAATGTGCTGTTGCAGCCTCCCAACTCCAGGATAGGAACCATGTGGCCCTCCAGAGGCTCTTGGACTCCCAACCGTCAGAGATAATGGGAGCTGGCAGCTTTTTTTTTCAGGGGGAACTCACAGAAACTCAGTTCTGGCACCTTTCAGGTGGGTTCCGGCACCTCTCCATTGCCATTCTAAGAGAACAAGGGAGGTGTTCGTGGTGATTTTTGGCACCCCTTTTTCTAGGAAAATAGCACTGGGCATTGAACGAAGTCAGAAGGGCCACAGGTTCCCATTGTCTTTCGCTTTTGTTTGTTTGAAAACTTACAGAGTCTGTTGCCTGCTCAGCTAACTAAGGCCTACGTCGTAACAATTCATTTCTTTCATTAACTTACAAGAACAATCTGAAAAGTTTGCAGAAACAGATGCCAGGATTATCCATGGTCACATGAAAACTTAACATGGCCTTTTCACATTCTACATATAAATTCTTCTCCCACTTGAATCTGCTGAGATAAAGCAAAGGGAGCAAAGCTTTGCCGTAGCTGTCGATGCCCTTGGCTGCTCTAGAGCAAGAGAAAAAATCCTCGATGGTTGGTCTTTCCAGGGAACAAGAGAAAAACTGATCATCAGCCTGTGCCCAATCTAAAACTGCAAGCTAATGAAAAACAGCAAGCATTTGAAGTGAATCACAGTCAGCAGGAGGACTGTGGCATTTGTTGTTTAAATATAACCCTAGAGGGACTCTTCAGTCCTCTTCAGATCTATTTTGTTTGTAATAAGAAAATGTATAGACCAGGTATCTTCAACCTTTTCAGACCCAGAATCCACTCTGGAGCTAAACATGTATTTGGGGACCCATTTCTTAATATATGACCATATAGTTGTATGCAACATTCTGAGGCTTGGCAACAGTAGGCTATAGGAACAGTATCTTTGGGAGAGCAACAGGACTGCCAAAGCCTCTGACACGTATCTGAGCACATGCAGAGCTCCATTATACTCTGGAACTCCATGCCTATTGACACGAGGCAGGAGCTTTCACAGTACGCTTTTCGGCACCTGCTGAAGAATTTTTGCTTAGGTAAGCCTGTTCAGGCATGTAGAATGTTGATGCATGTTTTTAATTTATTGCTGATTTATTTATTTATTGAACTTTTGAAAGGGTAGTTTTTACTGATAATTTTAATGTTTTATTTTCATAGTAAACTGCTTTGAGGTTTTTTACAATCAAGTGGTGCATAAATTTTATGAAGTAAACAAACAAATAAATAGAACACGCCATAGATAGAAGGCAGACATGTACTCCTGATGCCACACAGGGCTCAACCACACTGTCCTGTGATTTGTAGGCAGGGGTCTGAGAGGTTTTTCCTTTGTCCCACAGCTTTCCCCAGGAAAACCTGTGGTTTATTGCTGAATGGGAATGAGCATCAACTGGGTTTTCTGCTGCTTGACTTTGTTCTGATTCAGCGGTAAATCATGGGTTTTCCCAAGGAAAGCAGTGGGACGAAAGAAAAACCTCTCAGACCCCTGCCTAGAAATCAAACAGAAGAAATTGTGGGGCAAAGGGAAGTGTGGATGATCCTAGAGTCTCTCACTGTATAAAGACTGTCCTCCTTTCATAGCCAGCTGTGTATGTTTTCTGTCAGGAAATGGTGGTCCTAAAGCAAATGGATTTCCATTAGAAGTGAAGGGCTGGTGAGCACAGACCCTCACAGTGAATCCAAGAACGCCTTCTCCTCCCAAAGGCTTCTGTCATTCCCAAGGTGAAGCCTCTGAGCTTTCGTTTTGCGTTCCACAATAGAGGCAAACACTCATTTAGCATTGAAACTTTTCTCCTGCTCTGCATTCCAATCAGGGAAGAATTGCCTGATACACACAGGCTTTCTGCAAGAGCAAGGACCAACCCAGGTCATGAAGAGAGCTAGCAAAGGCGTCCTGCCCTACACTGCTGCAAGTGCATGAAACGCGCTGGACGGATCAGTCCTAGGCTGAGATCTGAATCTGAAGGGCTTGGCTGGGCATGAAGCAACCACATTCCGTTCTTATTCTGGTGAACAACTGAAATCAGAGCAAAAGAACAGGGGGAGGCAGTGCCCCCAAACCAGCTTTGGACAGTTTTTTTGCACTCGGGATTTCACAGCATCTCCTACTCAAAGTCAACAAACGTTTTAAAGCATATGAATGAGGAAGTGCCAACGCCACTTGAGTACCTGATATCTCCCCATATCAACAGTCTGGGGGGCTTATGCTCGAAATTCTGCTTTCTCCTGCTTTATTCAAACAGGGCAAGGACGCCCTCTGGTGAGCATGATGCACCTCAGCAGTGCTCTGAGGAGAACCAAGGGAACATTTGGGATGCTCTCGTGGACTTGCCCTACCTTTGCACAACACACAAGAGGAATCACACAGAATTGTAGAGTTGTGAGGGACCAGCAGCCCTCCTGCTCCTGCGCACTCCCAAAATCTTCCCTGGGAGGTCTCTCAACCCTGCAGAGCTGATTTGGAGGGTGCAGAGAAGAGGAGGAGAAAGATCCACTCAGACGTGTAGCCTTCCTATATATCAGGTAGGAGACGCAGTGGGAACAGCCTCAGCCCGCGACGTCTTGCTTTACACCCCACGCTCACACCCCCACAGACGGGTCCGCCCTGCCCACAATGGCGGCCTCCTCGCCGCCTTCAGCCCTTTCCCGGGGAGCCACGTGACTGCGGTTTCAGAGCCGTTGCATCAGCCCTCGCGCCTCGCCAGCGCCGCGCTTCGTGACATTGACGGGCAGCTGCGTTGAGCAACCGCAGCCCGGCTATTGAGCCTCATTGGCCGACGGGGTGGGCGGGATTAAGGGAAGGGAAAAAACCCCGCAGCAGGTTTGGGTGCGCAGTGGAAGAGCGTCGCTCCGGCTCCGCGTGGAAAGGTTGACTGGAGAGCGGCAGGAAAGGTGCGGAGGCGTTTGGGCTGGAAGGGGGCGGGCTGAAGAGGGAGAGGGCGCTGGCTGGGGGCTGAGGGGTCTTTTTCATCCTTCTCCACTTTTAGGAAGGCAGCGCTGCCCGCCGCCAGCTGGGGCTGTCTGAGGGCCACAGCCGCGGCGCATTCTGGGAGTCTGGTTCATGGTTCTGGCGTGGGGTGACAGCCCTGAGTTGAGGCACAGCTGTCTGGCTCGTGGGATGGGGTCTCTGAAGCCAGCAGTGACTTCATTCATTCTGTGGTGTCAGGGTGGTGTGTGGGTGTGTGTACACACACACACACTCACAAAAACAGAGAGAAATTATGCTTTTGCCTGGTTTTTGCTAACCCTGACCCTGATTTCTTTTTCTGGACTACAACTCCCATCAGCCCCAGCGCCCGGTTGGCAAAGGCGATCTTTGTCAAAAAGGCAAAAAGTCACCAGGGCATTGCCTCTGACACACCTACCCTATGGCAAGCTTTCCCATTTCCCTTCTCCTGCCAACACAGCAAGGAGAGTCTAGCTGCACTTGTGCACCTGGTCAGATCTCTAGGGAGGCGGTGGGACGTTAGGATCCACCTTGCTGCTTGATGTGCCAATGGAGGCAACTAGGTTGCCGAGTTTTGACGTGGTGGTGCTGCAGATAGATTTTGATGCAGGGCGCCTGGTCATCTGTATTCACCCGATAAATTAAGGTTTTTTTATTCTGACATCTGTCTTGTGGTCCACTGTGGTTGGGGCCATTTGTTTGCCTTGTGCAGGCTCTGGTCTCTCTTATTTTCCTTGAAGGATTCCCTGTGAGAATTGAAAGTAGGGTAGTAGTTTTCCTCACAGAGATAAGGTAGTGCTAATGTGCTTCTGTAGAAGGATTTTATGGGTGAGTTTTGTTCATGCCTGGCTGTAGTATTGGAAGGAATTTTCCAACTCTGTAGTATGATTTAGCTGATAAGCCTGGCTAGGAATTCACCTTCCCCTCCAAGCACAGGCCTTTATGTCAGTTCTGCAGGCACCTTGTGAGTGGTTCTGGGATAGCCTGGAGAGTTTAGCTTTGCTTGCATTTGCCAGATTGCAGCAGAGATCAAGGGTGAGATCTGTTTTCTCTGTCCTTCTTCCAGATAGCTATTCCCTTCCCCATAGCTGCTGTGCTTCTGGCTGGCCCTCTTGCTACACAGAAGTCAGATATGTGGTGGCAGCATTATGAATGTGGCAAAAGGGCGCAAGGAGCAGCCAGGGGTGTCTGAGTAGAAGGGACCTTCTTACCAAGGCCTTGCAGCTGCCATAGGCCAATTGCTGTTTTTAGGGAATGGACAATACGTTTATGTTTGCACTATATGTTTAAAGTGATGTCTTATCACTTTCAACAGTCATGGCTTCCCCCAGAACGATCCTGGGAGCTGTAGTTTGTTAAGGGTGTTGAGAGATCTTACACCACATTCCCCTCACAGAACTACATTTCCCAGAGTTCTCTGGGAAGAGGGGCTGATTGTTAAACTACTCCGGTGATTGTTGTGAGGGGAAGATGGATCAAGATACTCTTAGCAACCTTAACAAACTGCTGTTCCCAGAATTCTTTAGAAGTCACGTGTTGTTAATATGAGACTATTTTAAATGTATACTGCAGATGAGGCTTATGTATATTCATAAGCAGCACTGCCTGAGGCTGGACTAAGCTGTCCTGGTGTGGTGTGAGGGCCTTTAGTTGACCTTAGAGATTAACATGGGGAAAACCTCCCCTCTTCCAGTGTAGCTAGGAGCCAAGCTGTGGTGACTGATGGCCAGGCTGCCTTGAATTGTGTCAGGGTTGCACTCTCAAGCCAGAAGCCATTGGAGGGTGTCCTTGGCGGCAACTGCTGAGATCTGAATTCTAACTTGAGCTGCTCCAGCTAGTGTTTTATATCGGATTTGCAGCATTGCCTTGAAGTACTTCCTTTCTCTCCCCGCCCCCTTTTTTTGTTCTCTCCAGTGTGAGTGGTGATCCCAAGATGGAGGTGACGTTAACAGCCAGTGAGATCCGCCAGCGGTTCATCAACTTCTTTGTGGAGAACCAGCACACCTATGTGCACTCCTCAGCCACCATCCCCATGGATGACCCGACTCTGCTCTTTGCCAATGCCGGCATGAATCAGGTCAGACATGACAAACATTTGCAGAATTACGAATGGTTTAGAGAAAGTTTCCTCCCCTGTCTTAGGTAAAGGTAAAAGACCCCTGGACAGTTAAGTCAAACTAGTCCAATCACACTAGACTATGGGGTACAGGCCGAGGGAACCAGTGTTTGTCTGCAGAAAGCCTTTCTGGGTCATGTTGCCGGCATGACTTCTGGCACAATGGGACACTGTGAAGAATGCCAGAATGCACAGTAATGCTGTTTACCTCCCTGCTGCAGTGGTAGCTATTTATCTACTCTCGCTGGTATGCTTTCAAACTGCTAGGTTGGTAGGAGCTGGGACAGAGCAATGGGAGTTCAGTCCATCGCACAGATTCGAACCGCCAACCTTCCAATCAGCAAGCTCAAGAGGCTCAGTGGTTTAGACCACAGCGCCATCCGTTCCCTTTTACATGCCTAGGACTAGGGGGTCGACCAATGGCACTGATCATCTGTAGGTTTGAAGCAGACAAAAGTGCCATTTGATCTCTTGGGTCCCTGTTGGCATGTTTGCCTGAAGTCCCTCTTCTGCCTAGAGGCTGAGCTGAAGGAAGTCTTCTTCTTCTTCCTTCTCTCCCAGTTCAAGCCCATCTTCCTCAACACAATCGACCCCTCTCACCCCATGGCAAAGCTGACCCGAGCGGCCAACACTCAGAAGTGCATCCGGGCTGGCGGGAAGCACAATGACCTGGACGACGTTGGCAAGGACGTCTACCACCACACTTTCTTTGAGATGCTGGGCTCCTGGTCTTTTGGAGATTATTTCAAGGTGAGGGCATTGCCGGTGGCCTTTCCCTGTACAAACACAGGTAACCAACTGGTAAAATGTTTGGCAAATGTGCATATTTTAAAATTAAAGCCATTCACGCTCTGCTGCTGCTGGTGGTGCTGCTGGCAGATCATACATCTAGAGGTTATGCTGGTTGAAATGTTTGTTATGGCAGAATTAGGAATGGTTTGGTAACAGTTGGAGTAGCAGAGGGCAAAGAAAAAAGTGGGGTCTTAATGAGTGGGTGGTGGCCAGTGAGAGGAAGAAGGTAAGAGTTGGGGGTAGACAGGGAACTACAGTGCATAGATGCTGCCCTTCCAGTGGCCTCCTTCCCCTTAGAAATCCTGGGCAGCTCACCCTACCCAGCCTCAGTCTCCTGCACAGCAGCTGCAAGTCCTTCTCTCTGGTATGATCACTATCTGGGCTGTATTACTTCAGGATCTAGGTGTAGGCTTACATACATGGTTGAATACTTCCGCATAAAGGGGGGGGAAAACAATCCTTGTGCATAGAAAACTAGCACATCAGGAGGAACGCTAGGCTAACAACTTGCCCCTTTAATAGAGAATATTTTCAGTGGAGGAATATTGCCATGTGTGTCGCCAACCTACAATCAGAAGTGGTCCCGAAACCTGCTTGCTGGTTTCCTACAAGCATCTGATTGGCCACTGTAAGAAAAGGAGCATCGCTGATTCAGTGTTCTGGCTGGCAGTGGCTGCTGTAGAATTTAAGGCTCATATCTGAAACTCGTCAAAGAAATTAGTATGTCATTCTCTATGTCAAGACCTTCCCATCCCTGTTTTCTTCTTCCACTCAGGAGCTGGCTTGCAAGTTTGCCCTGGACCTGCTCACCAAAGAGTTCGACATCCCCATTGAGAGGCTATATGTCACATACTTTGGTGGGAATGAAGCTGCTGGCCTGCAACCAGACTTGGATTGCAAGCAAATCTGGCTTGATCTCGGGTGAGTTTGGGACATCCAAAGGATACACAAGAGCTGCCTTTGTGTGCTTTGAAGACTGGGAATTGCACTCGACACCCACTTCCTGAATGGCAAGAGAAGGGGCCATCAGGATGATCCCAGGATTTCTTTGGTGTCTTCCACAAAAAAACCAAAGGGGGCAAAGAAAATGTATTGGGGCTTAAGCAGAAATCCTATTTATAAGATGCTTTTTGATGTCTCCAAGCGTTGCCATGACCTGAATTTCAAGGGCAACCAATATGATACAGGGTTTGGAAAATGAGCCTTATGAGGAATGGTTGAGGGAGCTGGGTATGTTTAGCCTGAAGATGAGGAGGTTGAGAAGGGACATGACAGCCATCTTCAAATGTCTGAAGGGCTGTCGCTTAGAAGATGGAGCAAGCTGGCTTTCTGTTACTCTAGAAAGGGGGGTGGGGAACCGAGCCAATGGAATCAAATCAAAGGTTAAGAATAACTTTCTGACAGTAAGAGCTGTTCAACAGGTTGGATGGCTATCTATCAGGGATTCTTTAGCTGAGATACCTGCATTGCAGGGACTTGGACCAGATGACCCTTGGGTCTGCTTCCAACTCAACAGTTCCATGCATCTATGCTTCTCTCTTCTAGTCAATGGCTATGTTTGGACTTCATGCTTAACTTTGATTGAGCAAGGTTGCGAATGAGCCTAATCTTTCCCCATGTGGCCTGGAGGTGGAGTTTGGAAGCTTTCACCTTCACTTCAGATTAGCTGCAGCTTAGCATGTTGTCTGGACCTACAACTATGGGTTAATCTTAACTGTGGTCAGTTTAAACAAGGCAGCTTCATAAACCATGATTTTAAACTAATAGTTAAGATTAACCATAGTTTTTAAGGTTCAGACACAACAAACTGTGGTCAATCAAAAGTGATTTTTTCTTTCTTTCTTCCTGACCGAGGAGCAGGGGCATGAGTCTGGGAGAAGGCTAGGTTGTTTGCATCTTGCTAAGCCATAGTTTAGTGTGGCCTCCACATGCAGCCAGAAGTTGTAGGTTCATTAACATGATGAAGCTGACGGTGATACTTTTTCAGATGATGTTACCTGGGCAAGTCAAAGAGTTCAGATGGCTCGTATGTTGCCTGTTCAAGGAACCTGTAACTTGTGGAATTCCTCGCATCACTGGCCATTTCCTTCTTTGCAGTTTGGCGGAGAGTAGGATTCTTCCGGGCAGCATGAAGGATAACTTCTGGGAAATGGGAGACACGGGGCCATGTGGACCTTGCAGTGAGATGCACTACGACCGAATCGGAGACCGGGATGCTGCCCATCTCGTCAATCAAGATGATCCCAACGTGCTGGAGATCTGGAACCTGGTGTTCATACAGTACAACAGGTGCTGCAAGAATTGCTTTCCTTCCCTATAACATGGTGGCAGTGCAGTAGCAGAGCAGGTGCTTTTCATGCAAAAGGTCCCAGGTTCAATCCTTGGCATTACCAGGTGGGGTTGCAAAAGAAAACCCAGAGAGCCACCGCCAGTCCCCAGAAACAAGATGAGCTTGATGGACCAGTGGTCTGACTCTGTTCAAGGCAGCTTCCTCTTTCCCTTTGATGCCTTTCACCTGTGGTGTGTTACCTCTCCCCCTGCTTTGCAGGTAATGCTGGACTCCACATCCAGTGATGAAACTTGAGCATAGTGGCCTGAATCATGGCTATTTATTCCTCACCCTTCATTCCTAAGAATTTTGTCCTGATCTTTGCAGCAATACAGCAGATGCTAGGGATAGATTCCAAAATGATATATAAATAATATCTGAGAAAACAGCCTCTCCTCAATCAGTACAGTAGGACAACCATATACTGGTTGGTTGTGTGAGGGAGGGTTCTGTGTTGCTTTTTTCTGCATAGGCTGTGGCAGGATGTTTCGAAACCAAAGACGCTTCCATTTGGGCTGTACTTTTTGTTACTTTAATTGGTTGTGGACCTCTTCATCCAAACCAGGAAAACTATGATGAGCCTGGATACGAAGACGTGGTTTGAGCTTGGGTTGATCTCCAGGTTTGTTCCAGCGCTGTTAAGAGTAAATTCCTGGTTTGGGTGAAATGGGAAACTGCCGTCAGGGGGAGATGCTTTGATCCATTTCCATGCTTGAGCGAATGGGGTGAGAGTGCAGGCGAAAAGCTCATTCACCTCTCTGCTTATTAAGCTTGGACACGTGAGCACCTGAACCAGCCCTCTGTTTGCATTATTCTTTGTGAATCATGGAGTGTTTTTCTTCCTCTCTCCTGTACCAGAGAGGCTGATGGGACCCTGAAACCTCTTCCCAAGAAGAGCATTGACACGGGCATGGGTCTGGAGAGGTTGGTGTCGGTGCTTCAGAGCAAGATGTCCAACTACGACACAGATCTCTTCGTGCCCTACTTTGAAGCTATCCAGAAGGTACCTGTCCAGATGTGCTGCGAGCAAATCTGCCAGTATGTGGATTCTCTCTAGATGGAGTGCATCTCGCTGCCCTGAGGCCTCCCTGGCTCAGGGACAACAACATTCACCTTCCTCCCACTGAATTTCACAACTCGCAGTGTTTTCTTATCGGCCTCCTGGTAGCTTTCCTTTACTCTCATGTGTGGCTGACTGACCTTTGCTGCTGCTGTTTCTGCATCAGGTCTTGGCAGTTAAAGCAGTGAGGACAGGTAGAAGGAACTCCAGCACTAAACCTGCTTCCCTCTAGATGCTGGACTCCCAAGTCCCATCAGCCGTTTCAGGGTCCTTTCAGTGCTTTTTAATACATGCAGATCTTCTAAAATTTATACTAACACCTCAATTTCTCCAGTTCCTGGTGGCATTACCTTGTATGCTTTACCTCTGTAACTGAAGTGGGGAGCTGGATCTGGCTGGTGGGCTGGAGCCTTACATCCCCTGCCCCAAATGGGCCAACTTGACAGGTGGGCAGGGTCAGTCACCTGGCATCACAGTGGCAGCAGGTGACACGAGGCATTCAGCTGATCAGTGGGGCCTGCAAACCCGGCTCTTCGCAGGGATCCATGTCTTTACCTGCCTTCATTTGATGCCAGGTCTCAGGTGGGTGGGTGTGGCTTGGCCGAAGCAGCCTCATGGGCCAACTCTAGCCTTGTAGGTTAGAGATCTCCCACTGCTGCTCAGAGAGGATGATTTTGTAGCTCTCTGTTAGATGATTGTGACTGCATTTGTCTTAATCTCTACCCTGATACTGGTGGTTTGGGGTTTTTAAAAAAGAATTTTTATGCTGCTATTTGACATGGGGTTCTGTCAGATGTGTAATTTTAATTTCATTGCCAATTTCCCAGAGAAGCTTGCTTATGAGGCGACTAACAGTAATAAGCAAAGGGTCAGAGAATCTTAGAAGAAAAACCTGTAATGCCTGTAATCTCCAAGACCTGCTCTGATTCCTTAACCATTTCATTTCTCTTTCATCTCTTGGACGTCACCTACATGCCTTCTTCCTTGCAGGGCACTGGCTGCAGGCCCTACACTGGGCAGGTCGGGGAGGATGATGCTGATGGCATAGACATGGCCTATCGTGTCCTGGCTGACCATGCCCGAACCATCACAGTGGCCCTTTCAGACGGTGGAAGACCTGATAACACCGGCAGGGGGTGAGAGAGTGGGCTGTGTGGAGCTTTGTGGTGAGGGGCTGGGTAAGAAAGGATGTAGCATCTGTGGCTAAGCTGATTAGGGTTGAAAGTCACAGTCAGGACCAGCCCTGCCAATAGGCAGATTGGGGAAACTGCCTTGAGTGGCCAATGCGGGAGCCGGCTGCCTTCCCTTTCCCCATCTTTAGCCCCCCAGCCATTCCCTTCTGTTGCCACATTGTCTGACCTGGGAACCCTAATCTGGCCTGTTGTCTTGTGGGAATGGGGTTACCCTGATATGAGTTGGTTGTCTGAAGATGACCAAAAAAATGTGTTAGGAGCCCTTGGTCCTGTCAGGAAGGACGGGAACCCAGTTTATGTGTGGATTCACATTGTCTTTCTCAAAATTGGGTCCCCTGGCTGTTGTTAGACTACAACTCCCATCATCCCTAGCTAACAGGGCCAGTGGCCATGGATGATGGGAGTTGTGATCCTACAACAGCTGGGACCCAGGTTTGAGAAACAAGGGTTAGAGGCCCAGAAAGAGTGGGAAGAGTCCTTTGTGCTGCGAAAAGTTGGGGGTCCCTGAGGTGTTTTCCAGAGTGTAGGGGCTCCAGTAAGACCAGCCTCTGCCTTCTGCTCCCCTTGCCTAGGTATGTTCTGAGGCGCATCCTCCGGCGTGCTGTGCGCTACGCCCATGAGAAACTCAACGCCCCCAAGGGATTCTTTGCCAGCCTGGTGGACGTGGTGGTGCAGTCCCTGGTAAATCTGTAGTCCTGTCCTCTTTCCTTTGCCTTTGAAGCTTCCAGGTTTTGGGATGGAGGGAGAGAGGCAGGGAGCTGCTTTCGCTTAGCTAACAGCTCCTGTTCCTCTCAGGGCGATGCCTTCCCTGAGCTGAAGAAAGACCCTGAGATGGTGAAAGACATCATCAACGAAGAGGAGGTGCAGTTCTTGAAGACACTCAACAGAGGGCGCCGCATCCTCGACAGGAAGATTCAGAGCTTGGGAGACTGCAAGACTATTCCTGGTATGGCCCAAGGCCAGCAACCCCTGTGTGGAAATGGCTTTGATGCTAGGAAGTGAGCCAAGCCGCCTGCTGCTTGGGAAATTCAACTCATTGACTGGGTGGGGCTGGAGGAGAATACCCATTGCTCACTGCAAGCATTGTGATGAATTAAGTAGAAGGTGGTGGTTTGAAGGAGGGAGAGAAACAGGTCCCACTTACAGTGCAGAGCTGGGCCAGGCCACAAGAGGACAACCCTCCTTTCCCTTGTGGGGCCCAGTGAGGGCAAGGCTTTGCCTGTTTTCCCCCAGCCATGGGTGTTTGCACGGAGCAGGTTAATGGGAGAGAATCATTCCCCTCTTTCTCTCTTGCGTAGAACTTTGGAGGAAAGGAGACAATGGCTGCTTCTCCCGCTCTTTGTTCCTTTCCTTATCCAAACCTCTTCCCGAGCGAAACAAGTTCCTTGCTCAAGTTCCCCTGGTCTACCTGAAGGCTCAAGGAGTCAGCAGTGAAGAGAAATGGGTGCTTGGCCAGGAGGGCAGGGTGGCTTGCTAGTAATGAGACCTGCAGAAACCCCACAAGAGGGAGCATGAGCTGATCAGAAGCTGTGCGGTGGGTTTAACTCTTCTGCAATCCTCTTCCTCCTCCAGGAGACACTGCGTGGCTGCTCTACGATACTTACGGTTTCCCTGTGGATCTGACCGGCCTCATTGCGGAAGAGAAAGGCTTGAAGGTGGACATGGAAGGTTTTGAGGAAGAGAGGAAGTCTGCCCAGGTAGGGCTTGGCCATCGCCAGCACACTATATGTATTGACGCAGATAAACATCAAGACAGCTAGAGGCACAAGCAGAGCCAGGCAGGCATCCGTCCACTCAGTTGCATCAGGTTTTGGTTGTCCAGTTGGCCCTTTGATTTCTTAGTTGCTCCACACAAGGTACTTCTATTCCTGCTGTTACCACCTTCTACGGCAGCTTCCATTGGTCAGCTTTGCACAGGAAAGGGCGAGTGATAGCACCATTTGTAGCAGGCAATTCATATCCTCAAAAGCCAGGAAGGGTGGCAGGACATTGCTTGGATAAAAAGACTGTGAGAGATCTTGGCCTGGGACCTTGAGGAAGGCAGCTGCCTGCCAAGGTAGGCAGCTTTGGGCTCAGTTAGCCTTCCCCAACTGTGTGCCCTCCAGGTCCTTGTTATTCCTGACCACTGCCTATGCTGGCTGGGGCTGATTGGTATTGGTGTTGAATAACATCTGGTGGCCCACAGGTTGCCCGTACCTGAGGATGTTGCTTTTATGCCCAAGGCTTCTTGGCCTGCTTTTCACCCTCAATTTGCTTACATCCCCAGCTCAAATCTCAGGGCAAGGGTGGTGGCGATGAAGATCTCATCATGCTGGACATCTACGCCATTGAAGAACTCCGGTCCAGGGGCTTGGAGGCTACAGATGACTCTCTAAAATACAACTACACATCAGACCCCAGTGGCAGTTATGGTGCGTTCTAAGTGGCTCCCTCTCGTCCAGCACATTGTTTTTTGATGCGTTGGAACATGTCAGAAGGAACTTGCTTGTCAATATTTTTTATACCTAAAACCCATTAATAATTGAGGAATGTGAACCAAAAAGCTTAATGTTGAAATGATAGGTTTTTTTGGTTTTTAATTTTTTTGTGGGTAAGTTGACATTAGGAGATTTCGGTTCAGAATTTTCTTTTCTGTTTAATTTTGTGACTGTTTATAAGGGGAAGGGTCATGGTACAGGCAAGAGGCTCTTGCTTTGCTAACTCCCACGTTTCTTTTCTGACGTGCAGAGTTCAGTAGTGCGGTGGCCACCGTCAAAGCCCTCCGCCGGGATAAGGCCTTTGTGGAGGAGGTGGCCACGGGCCAAGAGTGCGGGGTTGTCTTGGACCACACCTGCTTCTACGCTGAGCAGGGCGGGCAGACGTATGACGAAGGCTACCTTGTCAAGGAGGACGAAGGCAGTGAGGATGTACGTTGGGCTCGCTGGCCTGCTTGGGAGTCTTGGGGCTTGGAGTCTCGTGGTGGGAAGGCCTTTGGGGGCTTTTGAAATTGGTGGCATGTTGCCTTATTTTGCCCCAGAATAGTGGCGGAGGATCGCAGTGCGATCCAGAATCTAGCACTCCAACCTTCCCTATATCTGTGTCCCTTGTTAAATCTGCCTGGTCTGAAAAGTCTGTGTCAGTTGTTCAAGATGGAGAGGGTGGTGACCATGGAGAGATCCATCTATGTGTTGGCACCTCGTGTTGAATGCACTCTAAGAGTGTGAGGTCGCCAACACAGTCGTCCTCTAGATGCCGAGGCAAGAGCATCTTCACCAGGATTTCTGGTGCTTACAAGGGCAGCTTCTGCACTTTCCTCTTTTGAAAACCATGTCCTGCTCTTTGGTTGACTGTTGCTTTCATTTTTGTGTCTGCTTTCTTTTTCATTTAGGCTTTTGTAATTATAGTAAGTTTTCACAAGATTTTTTTTTTAATGTCAGATTTTTTTTACTTTCATGAGTCCGTTTGTAGACTTGTGATGGAGAAGCAGCACGATCATAAGCATTTAAAATCCAGTGCATCTCTGCTGGTAGTGCTTGGTGGGAAGAAAGAGCCACACTGGCCTGGCCTTGGGCTCCCGTTCCTGCCTTTGCCAATCATCAGCTCTTGTGTGCCTTTGCTTTTTTCAGAAGACAGAGTTCACGGTGAAGAACGTCCAAGTGCGCGGAGGTTATGTGTTGCACGTGGGCACCGTCTATGGGAGCCTGAAGGTGGGAGACACTGTACGGCTGTACGTTGATGAGGTGAGTGGCTTGTGCGTTTGATATCAAAGGCGCTTTGGACTAGAATCCCAGTCTTTCTATGCATTCAGTCATTCATTACATTCTTATTTCTACTTACACACTGAGTTTTATTGCATTCTTTAGAATTCAAATTGTGGTGCAATGAAATAAAATATAAAAAACAAAAGAAGCAATAAAAACCAGCCTGGATATGGAATGCAAATGTTGAGTGAGCTGCCTCCCATCTTCTTCCACAAATCCACAGCCCTGAACAAAGCTGGTGGGTGGGCCACGACCTGGCCCCCGCTGCTTTTAGCCACTAGTGGAGGGGGGACCGCCGCCTCTTTCCTCCTCCCTTCTCTGCTCACCTTCATCTCTTCTTCCCCCCGCAGCCCAGGCGGCGGCCCATCATGAGCAACCACACAGCCACCCACATTCTCAACTTTGCCTTACGCGCTGTGCTGGGGGAGGCCGACCAGCGAGGCTCCTTGGTGGCTCCAGACAGGCTGCGCTTTGATTTCACAGCCAAGGGAGCCATGTCCACCCAGGAAATCAAGAAGGCGGAAGAAATTGCGAATCAGATGATTCAGGAAGCCAAGGTAGGAGGGGAACTTGGTATGGCTGGTGCATGCGTGCTTGTCTCTCTCATGGGTGGGAAACCTTGGGCCCAGGGACAAAATGCAGCCCTCTCAGCCTCCGTAGTTGGCCTTTGGGACCCTCCCCAGTCCTGCTTTGCCCCCCCCCTTGGGGTGTCTTCACCTGGCTGAAATGGTTCTCCGTGACCAAGACTCCTGGTTCCCTGGGTGGAGAGGAGCATGTGTAGAAACCAGCCTCCTGCACGGAGGTAAAATTTGTGTTCACTGCACTGCCCATTCTTTCATGAGAGCCAGTGTGGTGTAGTGGTTAAGAGTGGTAGACTCGTAATCTGGTGAACCGGGTTCATGTCTCCGCTCCTCCACATGCAGCTGCTGGGTGACCTTGGGCCAGTCATACTTCTTTGAAGTCTCTCAGCCCCACTCACCTCATAGAGTGATTGTTGTGGGGGAGGAAGGGAAAGGAGATTGTTAGCCACTTTGAGACTCCTTCGGGTAGCAATAAAGCAAGATATCAAATCCAAACTCTCCTCTGGCCCCACCCATTGCTGCATTGTGGCCTCTGGAAGATTGCTAAAAGGCAATGTAGCCCCTTGGGTGAAAAAGGTTCCCCGCCTCTGTTTTGAGGATGCTGAGAACTTCCAGGTCCTGTTCTTGGAGACTTCCAAAGAATGCTCCTTCTTTGAGCCAGAAACCCACTAGAAACCCACTTGTGGCATGGGCTTTTCGCAACAGAGCAAATGCCTGAAAAATAAAATACGGCATTTATCTTCTGATTTCCCCATTATATTATCTCATTGATCCTTACAGCAATCCTATGAGGTGTAACAGTATTATCCCCACATGCTTCATTTACTCTTCCCCTGATTTTTAATTGTGCATGTTTGTTTTATACCAGCCTGCGGTCTGATCCAGCAAGAATTTTCCTGTGCTCTTGCTTGTCCTTATCTTCTGTTAACTTCTGTGGTCTGCTCCCCAGGTTGTATATGCCAAAGACTGTCCCCTGGCAGCTGCCAAAGCCATCCAGGGCCTCCGTGCAGTGTTTGATGAGACGTACCCTGACCCCGTGCGTGTGGTCTCGATCGGCATCCCCATCGAGGATATGCTGGCTGACCCCTCCAGCGGTGCAGGTGCCATGACGTCGGTTGAGTTCTGCGGGGGAACGTAAGTCCAGCAGGAGGGCTTGGGACAAAGGAGGGCTCCAGATCCATAGCAAGAGAGCTGCCCTGCCAAATGGTGGACCCATGAGAATGCCTGCTGCTTTTTCTCCTTGGTGCTCCACACAGCAAAGGGTGGTTGAAGGGGGTCTTCACCTGTACCCAAAGCTCAGGCTGCCTCGCTCCTTCCCAGAACAAAATCATCATATCTATCTCCCTCTCTCTGAAGTCAAGCTCCCTCCGTTGCCAAGTCAGGAGATGCTTGTAAATGTCCGTGGTGTTTCTCAGACACTGATATTTTCACAGGCACTTACAGAATTCTGCTCACGCTGGTCACTTTGTCATTGTGTCCGAGGAAGCAATTGCCAAGGGCATCCGGCGCATAGTGGCTGTCACCGGAGCAGAAGCACAGAAGGTGAGCAGGGGGTGGGCAGGTGCAGTAGGCAAGGATCAAGCCGTGGGTGAGATGGGGAAATAAAATATGGGGTGGGGACCTGCAGGCCTGGACACTAAGTATGGCTGGGCAGCCTTCTCTGTCTGGCCCCGAGAACACTTCCCAGGCCACACACCGCAGTGACCCTGCTACGCTTGTGGGAGAGTAAAAGTCACTGTTTCTTTCCAACGCCACCTCAAAATCCTGAACCCCCTTTCTCTTCCCAAGGCACTGAGGAAAGTGGACATCCTTAAAAAGCTACTCTCTGACCTAGAAGACAAGGTGAAGGTCCAGACAGCCCCCAACAAAGAAGTCCAGCGCGAGATCGCAGACCTTGGCGAGGTACGAGAGCAGAGGAAGGGGAGAAGTGGGATCAGCCCCTTTTCCCCAAATTCTCAAGTTGGTGGGGTCACTTGAGCACTGCTATCAGGATGCTGGTCTAGATAGGCCACTGGCCCATTCCAGCAGACTCTCCTTTTGTTCTTAAATGTGGAAGGCATCTGGACCCGCTCTGAACATGCTGGAAATACAACAAATTATTTGTTGTTTGTGAAACGTGGGCTGTGGCTTCAGTGCCGCCTTATGGTTGCAGGTGCTGGCCACCTCCGTCATTCCCCAGTGGCAGAAAGATGAACTCCGAGAGGCCCTCAAAGCCCTGAAGAAGGTGATGGACGACCTCGACCGTGCCTGCAAAGCAGACATCCAGAAACGAGTGAGTTCTCCCATCCCACTGTCATAGGCAAAGGGAGTGGAAATGGGTAGAAATGGCAGGGTTCCCTTTTTGAAAGCACATGCAAGCAGTGATCAGGAAAGGGGGGCCCCTTCGCTCAGACCGTTTTAAAAGGGAAATGAGGCTGCTCCTATCTGTTGTGTGACTTCAGCCTCCAGCCACTGCTTAAGCCCAGCTCCAGCTTCTCCCTCTCTCTGGAGGGAAGAGCCTGGACCACCAGAGCGAACTGTGAGGTCCACCCACCCACCCAACTTTCATACACCTGCTGCGTAGTCCAAACACAGCAGATCTTTTTGCCAGATTACAGTTGCTTCCAGCCACTCTTTGAGTGTTTGCCTTGGCCAAAGAGCAATGTGTGCATTTCCACACACCTGCATCCTTATGCCTGACATGCTGCTTGTGTTTTTATGTTCTCTGCACCAAAGAAGCATCTCTTTGCATTTGAGAGGAGCTTTCCCTTTCTTTCCCCACTCCCATCACCAGCGTTCCTGAGCCTGACCTCTCTTTGTTCCTTCAGGTTCTGGAGAAGACGAAGCA
Organism: Podarcis vaucheri; assembly: GCF_965113315.1. Classification (NCBI taxonomy): domain Eukaryota; kingdom Metazoa; phylum Chordata; class Lepidosauria; order Squamata; family Lacertidae; genus Podarcis; species Podarcis vaucheri. The sequence continues at coordinate 65,930,328 of NC_138765.1, read as the reverse complement.
GCTCATCGAGGCTCACCCCAACCAGCCACTGGTCATTCTGGAAATGGAGAGCGGTGCTTCTGCAAAGGTATCCCCCAAATCTCTTCTCGTTGCTCTTTGCACAGGGGGCGGAGGTGCATCGGGCAAGGAGGGAACCTGTGCAACTTGCTGTGGCTGCAAGCAAGTTGCTCCTGTCAAACCACTGGGAATTACTGATCTACTGCAAATTGCCCAAAGATCTCAGAATTGGACGTGACTGTGCATAGCACGTGCTCTCTGTAACCACACCTGTGTCTTTCTGCAGGCACTTAATGAATCTCTGAAGCTGTTGAAGACTCATTCACCTCAGACAGCAGCCATGCTGTTCACCGTGGATAATGAAGCCGGAAAGATCACCTGCTTATGCCAAGTCCCTCAGGTAGGCCCGGGATGGGAGTGGGGATTTAGCACTCTTGGGGACCAACTAACCAGGCAGAAGATGGTATTTATCTAAGCTTTACTCAGAGTAGCCCCACTGAAATTAATTGGCTAAACTTGGTCATGTTCATTAATTTCAGCAGATGTAATTTGGGTAACTGGAGGAATAGGCTCTGCTTCAACTGTGAGGAGCCTCCAATCCCAGCCACTTCCCCCTGACGCCTTTAGAGGAGAAATAGAAAGGTTCCTCACCTCTGGTCTCAACATTCTTTGTCCTTGGAGGGTGTTAAAGACAGAAGCTTTCCTACTCCTATAGAATCTGGCCTCTCGTCTGGAAGCTTTGTAGTAAGGAGTGTGCACCAACAGAAAATTCAGTTTGGGCTCCCAAGTTGGCACTTCAGAAGACAGCTCACCTCGATCCAAAGTGCTTTGGAAGTTAGCAGATTTGGTACCAGTGTGAGGCAGATTGCATTTGGGGTGTGGGGAATCCCACTCACTATTTGGGAAGTCAAGGGAGGCCGTAACTTGGCAGAATTGGATGATATTTGCAGGCATACATGCCCCTTCTGAGAGAAGTTTATTGGGGGCTGGTGGGGGCAGTTGAAAGCAAGTCCCTTTCCTTCCTCAAAGCCTTGGCGTTGGAGAGTCCCCAACTGTTCTACTGTTCCCTTATAAGACTTGGTTTCTAGATCCCTCATTATCCTGCTTCACTCTTCTCTGGACACTCTGTTTAGTTGTTCAGTTCTGGGGGGCACATAACAACACCCTCCTCCATGCACAGCCTGAGCATCACAGGATCTTGTATATTCTTGGCAGCTCTCAGAACTCTAACGCCGGCTGTCTCTATTCTTTCCCAGGAAGTCGTTGGCAAAGGGCTCAAGGCCAGCGAATGGGTGCAACAGGTATCTGGGCTGATGGACGGCAGGGGGGGCGGGAAAGACCTCTCTGCCCAGGCCACAGGCAAGAACACCGACTGCCTTGAAGAAGCCCTGAAGCTGGCAACAGACTTTGCCAAGCTCAAGCTGGGTGAGCTGAAGAACTGATCCCCAGCCTGTGGCGCAAACTCAGAAAGGGAACTGTCTGCTTGGCCAATAGGTTAGGAGTTCTACTTTAGCGTTATGTCTGTGGAGACAAAGACTGCACATTGCTGTCCTTCTAAATTCAGCCTGTCAGGCACTAACCAAACAAGGTGGCCCTGTAAGGCGATGACTTGATCACAGGACACCAGAGCCCATGACTGCACAAGTTCTGATCTCTTGTCACGGTGATAACTGAGCTGCCTCAAGGGGCCTGCTGCCAACTGAGTGTCCTCCATTTTTTTTGCACACAGCCACTGGGACACATACACGCTTCCTAACATTCTGAAGTTTAATTCTGCAGTGTTGCTCCTATTGCACCGTTTGAAGGGGGCTCTGCACAGCCGCCTCCATCCATGCTCAAGCACTTGAAGCATTTGCTGTAACGTGAGCATGTGCAGGGGGTGAGCAATCAAGGCTGCTATAATGTCTTTCGTTGTAACGGGGTAACCCTTTCTTCGGTTCGTTGTGTTAACCTCTGTTGTAGCAAAGCCTTACCTGGGCAGACTTGCCCTGGCATGAGGACTTCTGATCAGAATAGGTTCAGTGCTGAATAAATGAACAGACGTGTGTTTAAGTGCATTTGTTGCTGTGGAACCAAAGAACGATTATGCTAAACCAGGCATAGGCAAACTCGGCCGTCCAGATGTTTTGGGAATTGTAGCCTCAAAACACCTGGAGGGCAGAGTTTGCCTATGCCTGTGCTAAACCATGGTCTAGTGTGAAGTGCGTAAGCAGGAACATGCCTTAGCCAGCCTCACGCTCAGGTGCTCACCCCATCGCTTCCTCCCACATCGTTGCTGCTTGTTTCAGAAGCTGGCTTGGGGAAATCAAGCCCAGTTACTGCCAATTGCACTTGCTGGTTTGGATGACATGGGAGGCTGTGGTTAACTAAAAGGGGTAGTGGAGACCTGCAAATTCCTTCCTGGTTCTGCCAGAGGGATATTTGAGCCAGTAGCTCACTTGAGCCCAAGCAGAACAGGGGGCTTGGCCCATCCTGCCCCTCATCTCCTGGCTTATATCTTTCTTTCAGAGAACCTCAGCTCACCATTATGTGCAAAATGCAGGTTGTGGGTTACAGCAAACGATGGTTTGTTGCTAAAGAAGCCAACTTGCAAGCTTAAGTATTGCTCGTCATAATTTACAATTCCCCCTTCATATATAATGCTAAGCCCAAGATCATTTCTGAAAGCAAACTTTAATGGAGCAGAGATCACCTGACCATGGGAGGAGGATGGGGTTCTGAGCGCCAGGCTTCATTTGGCCTCATGGAAGCCAGATGAATGAATGCCATCCTGGCATTAATCATTTCCAGCCTTGTTGACATGACAAGAACAAATCCTCAGTGGCACAGCATATTACAGAGAGATAATAAATTTTGGAAATAGTTGATGCATCCATACACACAGGAGCAGCAGGCTCACAGTGTAAAATTACTGTTCGCTAACTGGAACAAAGGCTAAATGTTCCATGGTAGCAGCTGGGATGTAGGGACAGCTTGGACATTCCATAGCGAGACAGAGCTCCAAAATAGGATTGTCATTCACCTGTGCATTTACTAACAGAATGTGACAGAGGGCATGACTTCATAAAATAGTGCATAGCGCTAATCTAGTTTGATGTGGGCCAGAAGAGGGGAGCAGTGTGGCTGCCGGAGCAGTGGGTGACTCAGCCCAAACAGTTTGGGGACTTTGACCAGGACAGTGAGGTCAGCTGTGCCCACTTGCTCATGGGCTTCTGCGATGGCAATACCTTTCTCTGTCCTGGTTAAAGTTGCACAGAATGGTGCTCTGGTACTTGCAATGTCATGTACATCTTGGAGGTTGAGCTGCAGGTTTGTGGCTTCTGCTAGTCCAGAACGTGAGGGCTCAGCCCAGATTGGAGGCTCCCCACCCACTACTTTCCTCTTCCCTGAAGAAAGGCAGAAAAAACATAGCTGCGCCTTGTTTTAAGCCTATATGCATCAAGCTCTGATATTTCCCTAATAGTGAGCGAGGCTGCTGAGTGCCAACAAATGGAGGCCACAGCAGCCCCCTTTGAAAGAACCTAGGAAGCTTAAAAAGACAAGCTGTTAAAAGACTTAAAACAGATTTATTACTTGTATAATTTTAGAGTCCCACTTCTAAGATGTGCCTTTTTAAGCAGTGATACACAGTGAGGAGAGCTGTATGCAGCTGGTTGCTTTAAAAACTGTCTCTTGCCAGTTGGAGAGCGTGGGCACCGTGTGGGTGACACCCCAAAACCGAGACACAGGCTGTTTCCAACCCATCAGAAACTGCAGGAGCCCTTCATCTGCTCATTTCTTTGCCAAACAAAAAATGGATCATGGATAGTATTGGGGCACAACTCCCTCCAACCTGGCCACCAGCTCTTCTGGCTGGAGCCAAGATGAGCTGGAATCCACCAGCGAGCCCGGAGGCTTCCTTCTTAGTGCAGGATCCGCAGCTGCTGGGATGCGGGAATCGAGGCGCTCTCCGTGCCTCGACGGGTGTCTGCGAGGCGGGGGCTGCAGGTCCCCTCTCAGCCACGGCGCTCTTTCGGCGCTAAACCGCCCGTGCGCCTCGGAAACGAAGCCGCTGCTCCCTCCCTCGAGCAGCTTCCTCTTCCCCTTCCGGAGCGCGGCGCGCCAGCAGCCGAAGAAGCCATGCCGCTGGACCACCGCCGGGTGCCGGGGCCGGAGGAGTCCCAGACGCCGCTGCTCTTCGCGCCCGTCGAGGCGCCGGAGGTTCCGCCCCGGGACCCGTCGGCGCTGCAGCCGCTCTTCGCCCGCGCGGGGCTGCTGAGCCAGGCCAAGGGCTCGGCCTACGTGGAGCTCCACGGCGGCACCAAAGTGCTGTGCTCCGTGGCCGGGCCTCGCGAAGCCGGCGGCGGGGCGGGCGCTGCGGCTCCGGGCGAGCCTCGCGGGCGGTTGGTGTGCGAGTTCCGGCGGGCGCCGTTCTCGGGGCGCGGGGCGCGCATCCGCCCCAGCGAGCGGGAGCCCGAGCTGGCGCTGGCGCTGCAGGAGGCACTGGAGCCGGCCGTGCGCCTGGCGCGCTATCCGCGGGCGCAGCTGGAGGTGAGCGCGCTGCTGCTGCAGGACGGCGGCTCGGCGCTGGCGGCCGCGCTGTGCGCCGCGGGGCTGGCCCTGGCCGACGCCGGCGTGGAGCTCTACGACCTGGTGGCGGCGTGCGCGCTGTGCCGGGCGCCGGGCGGAGAGTGGAGCCTGCAGCCCAGCGAGCCCGAGGAGCGCGCCGCCGACGCCCGCCTCACCGTGGCGCTCCTGCCCTCGCTCAACCAGGTGGCCGGGCTGCTGGGCAGCGGCGAGGGAGGGCCCCCCGACAGCTGGGCGCAAGCCGTGCGCCTCGGCCTCGACGGATGCCAGCGCCTCTACCCGCTGCTCCGACAGAGCCTCCTGCGCGCTGCCAAGCGCCGACCCGCGCCGGGAACCCAAACGCCGACCGACACAGACACAGTCCAGCCTCCCGCCGCCACCGCCTGAGCTCCGGGAACTTCTCGGGCTGCGCCTCGCCGGACTCCTCTTCCGATGTCTCTTTGGGTTTCGGCTGCATCGTGGTTTTGGATACGGGATCTGAGCGTGGTTTACCCGACGTAGGTGAAGTTGCCTGGCTTCCTCCTTGGCGAGGAACCGCAACCACGGTGGGCCCAGTCGCGATCCAGGGAAGGCGAGCCGACCCCCTTTCCCCTGGAGGGCAGGCCGCATCCACACGAGACAATCTCCGCACTCTTTGCGAATGATACTTCGACGGAGAGACACTTCCGAAAGTCTATCTACCGCACCACCTTTAGGCGCGAAAGCTAGTTTATTAAACGTGCAGGGAATTATTGCTCTGTGTAGTTTTCACCCAGTTCCTGGGATTTGGGAGGGAAAAAAATCTGCTTTAAATGTTGTAAATATATGATGTGTGTGTCCATGTGCGCACAGTCTGAGGCTCAAGCAAAACAAAAAAGGGTTATTTGCTGCTGGTTGAATCCAAAGTTCTACCATGGTCTGAGTTTTCAGATTATCAGTTTGGGATAGGAATCTGCATTTGTTCATTAGTCCAGTTGTTGGCGGCTATGTTTGCTTTCAAAATTCCAAAGTTTAAAAATATTACACTTCGAAAATGTCAAGGAACAAAATGGGTTAATCCACACATCCTGCTTCTTAACCTGCTTTCTTGGAAAGTTACTCTCATGTCAAAGGAGTTTCCATCCAAATCAGTGTGCTTTGCATTGAGGCAATTGTCAATAAGGTGACATCATTCTATGCATTTCTCCCCACTTCCCTGAAACTCCTTGCTTTAAAACAAAAACAAAAAATTAAAAATCAGCATTTTCTCTCAGGAAATACGGCAAGTTTCTTTTTTTGTATTGGCTAAATGTTTGCTACTGAAATTACTCTGGTGTTTTTCAACTTTGGGTCCTCAGATATTATTGGGACTACAAGTCCCATCATCTCATCTGTTAATCTGGATAGGGATGATGGGAAGTTTAGCTCAACATATGAGGGACTAAAGAAAGAACACTGTATCGGACTACTTCATTATGTGAACTCTCCTTTTGCAGACCCGTGGTGTAATAAATTGTGTGTGACCTCCCTTGTTAAAAGGTCAACCTCAAATGGGCATCCTAAAGACTGAAATGGTTTCTTCCTGCAGAGGTGATGGAAGTGAGCCAGTAACTGGTAATGGGGTCAAGGTGGATGTAGAGCGATTAGCTAATCTGGCAGCTAGTTGCAGGTTGACTATTCAGTGGCCACTTCCAGCACAATCTGCTTCTGTCATGGACTCATTAATACTTGGTCTGATTTACTAGGACCTACTAGTATCTTGTGATATGCAAGGCTTGAGAACTTGTTCTTGATGGAGAAAAGTTTATTAGATACTTGTAATAAAGTCTCTTTTTATAATTAAAATACACTATTTTGCATAACTTAAGGCTTTTTGATTTTCATGTCTTCTCCCTCTTACTATCACTGTGGAGTTGATGCAGTCATTGTCAACAGTTTCAAATTCAGGAACCACTTTCAAGCCAAACCAATATTTGGGAGCCCATGTCTTGTTTTCTTGCCATGTATTTGCACGGTGGGAATGCTGCTGTTGTGATCAGGTTTAGATCAGACCGTAACTCAGCATTGGGTCCCAGGCCACCAGTTGAATTCTACTAGTGTAGTGTGTATTTATGCTAAAGTAGGGAATCATCACGAAGAGTCGGACACGACTAAACGACTAAACAGCAACAACAAAGTGTGTATTTATGGACTCCAGCGTTTACTAGAGTGTCAACGAATGGAGTAAACTGGGAAAAGGAAGATTGAAAATGAGCTACTCTGTAAAATCTAGAATAGCACAAAAGGTGCCCACACAACTAGATTGGGGTTCAGGTTAGCATAGCCAGAAATAAACCCTGGCACTGACATAAGCACCAATATATTTAGGTTTAAAGCAAGGTTACATGCATATCTTTTGCTGGTCCGGAGCAAAAATGTCCTGAAAAAATGGTTACTGGGTTAAGTACATTATAAAACCATGCATCTTGTGGATGGGTTTCCTAGACCATTCTAGGGACTTGCCATCTCTTAAGAAGATGGTCTGCACTCAGAGGAGCTCCTGTACAAAGCTCACGGGCAACGCACATGCCCAGTGCTATTATAGAAGACTGAGAAGGCCAGCCAGTTGCCAGGTTTCAGACCAGTGGATTTTACAAGTTCAAAAACGGGTCAGCAAACTTTTTCAGCAGGGGGCCGGTCCACTGTCCCTCAGACCTTGTGGGGGGCCGGACTATATTTTGGGGGGGAAAGGAATTCCCATGCCCCACAAATAACCCAAAGATGCATTTTAAATGAAAGGGCACATTCAACTCATGTAAAAACACGCTGATTCACGGGCCGGATTGAGAAGGCGAATGGGCCGCATCCAGCCCCCAGGCCTTAGTTTGCCTATCCATGTTCAAAAATATTTGCAAAATGTACTTGCAGTAATTACTCCTGTCTTTGTTGTCCGGTGGTGCAATAAAGAAGCAGCTAGTAATCTACACAAGGGACACTTATGGTTTTGCAGAATATTTGTTCCCCCTCCCCACATCATCATAGTAATAGAAATCAGGGTCAGCTGATGACACTGACAGAAAGTGAAGCACTGCTGGGAGCCACAAACAGACACCTTTAGAAGGGATTAAGTCCTATATGGAGGAAAAGCCTACCAGTGACGACTAGGCACAATGGCTGCATGCCACCTCCAAGGTCCAAGGCAGCACACAGATGCCTCTAAACATCAGTCCTTGCTGGGAAATTCCTCAGGAGAAGGCTTTGGTTGTCACCTGGGCTTTCCAGAAGCACCCAACCAGCTGCTGTGGCAAACAGGATGCTGGATTACACCTGCAATGGGAATTCTTTGGCCCTCCAGATGTTTGGCTGAAGTTCCCCATCATCCCTGATCATAAGGCATGTGGGTCCAGGCTGATGGAAGCTGGGAGAACAACATCTGGGGCGCTACAGATTTCCCATCCCTGGATTGGATGGGCTTTGTGTCTGATCCCACAGGGCTTCTCTTCTGAGTCTAGAGCAGCCTTTCCTAACCTGGTGGCCTCTGGATGTTTCAGACTGCCACTCCTCAGCCCTAAGCCAAAGTGAGCAATGGTCGGGGATGATGGGAATTGCAGTCCAGCAACATCTTGGGGGCTGGGGACTGCTTTGCCCACATACCTGGGAGGAAGCCCCACTGAAGCTCATGGGATGTACTTCTGAGCAGACACGTCAGGCTCAGAAATGATAAAAGGCAGCAATCAATCTGGTCTGGCACATGGTAAATCTGTAGCTAAGACAGGACAGCAAGCAACACATCATTATCAGTAGGAGATGGCAACTGCTTTATTTTTTGTTTAATGCTGAGCTGGGCAAGTGCGAAGTTGGCACTGCCTGCTTTGCCCACTCGTCTCCCACATCGGCATATTTTAATTTTCACAACAAAGAACACCAAGCTGCTTCTCCCTCGAACGCGCCACAGGAGTCTCTCTCTGCCAGGCCAGAAAAAGGTGCGAGGGAGACCGTGGTGGGCCTCTCGGCCTCTGCACCAGCCCTGACGGCAGGGAACTGACGCCGGACGCAGCACCGGCCAGAGGCATCGGAAGGAATACAAAACACAGGAAGGAAACGCCGGGCAAAGGGGTTGGGGGCACTCCAGGTCCTCTTACTGGCTGCCTTCCAGGTCCAACGTGTGATTCCTTGCCTGCAATGAAAGAAGAGGCTTTGTCAGCCTCGTCCCTGAGGCATAACTGCATTTTCTCTGTTGAATCCTCAGCCCCAATCTGCACTGCATATTTAAAGCAGAGTCAAAGCACTTTAGACAGGCACAGCTCCCCCCACCAAATAATCCTGGGAACTGCAGTTTGATAAGGGTGCTGAGAGTCAATAGGAGGCACCACCTATTCATCTCGGGGAGCTACAATTCCCAGAGTTCCCTGAGAAAAGCGGGAATGGTTGCTAAACCCCGCTGAAGAATTTGGGCCCCTGGTGTTTGCTCTGCAAGTCTCCCCCTCCCCATGTCCCTCTGGCCTTCTTGCCTCTGTGATAGGCACAGTCCCTCCTAGTCACATGACAAACACAACATTGATCAAACCAAAACCATTCAAATATTCAACATTTGATGATGGCCGTGACCTGACCTTTGTGCAACTTGTGGAGTTAGTGAGCTTCCAATAGCCTGAGAGAGCTCCTTGCAGCTCTCCCGCCCCAGAACTTGCAAGGTGTGTGGGTGTGGGTGTCTTGGGGCACATAATGAGATGCAAAGCTACAGCCCTTGCTTAATGGCGCAGATGCAGGCAAGACAGAAAAGCTTAGGAAATGGTTCAGCCTTGCTTTGCACAAAAAGGCAGAGGGGGAAGGCTCAAAGGGCTCTTGCAAGAGACAATCCTGAGAGACCTTGGTAGCTTTTTCTGCATAAGGTATCACCTTGACCATTGACGCTCTGGACAGGTGCGGCTTGCAATGTTGTAGCAATAAAATGCAGTACTGTATCTGCATGGTATCACAAAAAAACCCGCATTGCGTTCCCAAATTTCCGCTGAAGAGGGAGGGAGAGACCTGCAGCCTCACTGTTGCTCCCCTTCTTGCTACTCCGCTATCGGCGCTGCCACTCACCGCCTCTTCGGTGTCTGTGCTCTCCTCTGCACTGTCCACCTCCGGCAGAGCAGCCCGGCCATCTTGCACGGGGCTCTCCTTCCTCCGGGTGGTCTCTCCTGCTGAGTAGGAGGCCTCTGTGCTGGCGGCTGCTTTCTTCTTGACCTCCTTGGAGCCTGAGGGATCAGACAAAGCAGGCAAGCAGGCCACATTACACCACCTTACCCATTCATCACACTTTTCCGCACCACCTTTTTCCTGGCGCCGGGTGCCGCTTGTAGTGCTCCCAGGCAGTCTCTCACCTAGGCACTGAGCCTAGGTTTACTATGCTCCGAGCACAATTCAAAGTGTTGGTGCTGACCTTTAAAGCCCTAAACGGCCTTGGTCCAGTATACCTGAAGGAGCGTCTCCACCCCCACTGTTCTGCCCGGACACTGAGGCCCAGCGCCGAGGGCCTTCTGGCGGTTCCCTAACTGCAAGAAGCAAAGTTACAGGGAACCAGGCAGAGGGCCTTCTCGGTAGTGGCACCCGCCCTGTGGAACGCCCTCCCACCAGATGTCAAAGGGAAAAACAACTACCAGACTTTTAGAAGACATCTGAAGGCAGCCCTCTTTAGGGAAGCTTTTAATGTTTAGTAGGTTATTGTATTTTAATATTCTGTTGGGAGCCGCCTAGAGTGGCTGGGGAAACCCAGCCAGATGAGTGGGGTATAAATAATAAAAAATATTATTATTATTATTATTATTATTATTATTATTATTAACGATGATGATGCCACAAGGCAGGTGCATCCTGCTCCACTGGGCCAGGTCCTGCACCTCAATGAGTTTACAGACAGGCAGGAATCCTAATGATGCTCCAGCCCACAAACCTGCTGTAGACAAGGAAGCTGGGATTTAGAATTTCTGGTCAGTTTTCTGATCAGAAAACCTGAACTCTGCTTTGTGTGCATGTGCCTAAGACCTGCAACAAAATGCTGCTGTTCATCCTCACGGCTCCTTGACTCTCACACGCCTCCTCACCTGTGGGCTGCTCCCGTCGCTGGTCCATCCGGTCGAGGCTCTCCAGCAAGCTGTCCACCTGAGCTTTAATCTGACTTAGCTCTCCCTTGATGGAGTGCAGCTCCTCTGCTCGCACTGGAAGGGAAAGACAGCGTGAGCGGCCCAAACCACGTTACTGGCACCCCGCAGAAACCTACGCCGGTAGGGAGGGTTTCACACCAGCTGTTCACTGGTTTTGTCACTGGGAGGGTGTGGGGGGAGGCTACAAGTTGTGTCCAAGTGTGTGGATCAAAACCGCAGTCAGCTGGCTGCTCTCTTTAGCTCGTGGGAGCTGTGGTGGGCAAGGAGCTCATATTTACAAATCAAAAGGGCCTTGGCACATGCATGGATAGAAAGGTGCATATGAAATGTTGCTGTTTTTTGAACTCAGAGCCCAAACGAAGTATCGTATTGGCCCAAATATAAGCTACACCCACAAATAAGCTTCTTCTTTAGAATTCGGGGGGGGGGGGAGGCGAGAAAAAAAGACAATACCCGAATATAAGCTGTCCTAGGAGCTACGCGCTGTAGTGGTGCCCGCCATCTTGCCTCACTTGCCTCGTAAAAGTCTATTTTTGTAAGGTCGTGAATTTAAGCCACACTTTTCATGGTCGGAATTTGGAATTTGGAAAATTGGAATTTGGAAAAATTATATTCAGGCCAATATAGTAAAATGTTTCTGCGAGAAACACATCAGGACGAGATAAATGGAAACAAAACAATAGAACCTGTACCCAAAGACTGGCTGCTGAGTGCAAAACAACACATGAAATTCCTTTCGTTCCCCATCTTCCTGACTACTGTTTCCCAGTTGACTGCCTGCTTTACACCCTTCCATGAGACTCCCTGCTCTTCAGCTTTGCTCCCTTTTAGACCCTCTTCCTAGCCCACAGGCCACCCAGGTGCTCGCCAGTGTGGGGTTTTAGTCACATCCAAACAGACTGCTTTTCCATCCCTCAGAGAGCCTGGACTGCAAACACTCTTTGACAGGCTCGTTCACTGTTGGTGCTAAGTGCTGAAAGAGTGCCCCTGGCACCTGGGACACTAGGCCCTCTCTGCCCCAAAGCGCTTACACTTTGTTCGGCCTGCTGTGGAGCCGCTGCTGCCCCTCAGCCCTGCGTGGGGACCTAAGCTGGCCTTGCCCCCGGCCCCCAAGTGGCTTCTCCTGGCCTTGACCGGGATGTGACTGATGAGCGGGGGAATCTTCTGGTACTCGTAGACCCTGCAGGAAACGAGAGCAAGAGGGTCAGTTGCAGAATCCCCTTGAAACCACAGCTCAAATGTGGGCGGGGGGGGGGTTGCTGAGGTCCAAGGATATGGTGGGGGAAACCCACTCCCACCCGTTATGCTGATGGGCCGGCAATGAGGGAGGGAGAGCAAAGCCCCAAAACGCACCTGTAGGGTAAATCCTCTTTATAGAGCTCATAGTCCAGGTCGCAGGTGCTGCTGCAGACAAGAGAAGAAAAGGTAATTCGGCGCCATTTCATGCTTCTCAACATCCTCCGCTGCACCACGAGACAGGCACATGGAAAACTGCCTTTGTATTTTTCATTGTTAAGTAAATCCCCAAATATTTTGCTTTTTTCACTCTTTGCAATCCGATTGCTTCTTCTAAATCCTTTTTGCTCTGATTATCCATATTCTTAACCATCATTTTTGTTTTTTCTTTATTTAATCTAAATCCTGCCACTTTCCAAATTCTTCCATTTTCTCTAAAAGTTTCTTTGTACTATTAATTGGATTTTCCATCATCACAATCATATCATCTGTAAATGCCCTGATTTTATAAACATTTTCCCCTAGTGTTATGCCTTTTATTTCCTCCACTCCTGGCCCAGAGATGGGAAGCTGGGGGGGGGGGGCGGCAATTATCCCTGGGCTCCAGCTCTTATCAGTCCCAGCCAACAAGGCCAATAGCTAAAAATGATGGGAGTTGGGTGTTCCTGTGCTGTTTGAAAGGCCACAGGCACCTCACCCCCACTCTAACCACTGCAACACGCTGCCGCTCCATCTCTGCACTGCCTTTCTGCCGTCAGCAAGGCGCCTTGCGACAATTTTTGCTGGAAACAAGACTTGTGTTGCCGCACGCATCTCAAATGTTGACCTGCCACAGGAGGCAGCCCTATCAACTCCTCGGGTGCTTCGGCTTGAATAAAGGAAGGTTGCAAAACGGGAAGTAAATCTGGGTTTTGTAACTAGTCAGCATGACAGGAGTGTATATGCAGTAGCATATTTAGCATGCCAAATCATGCATGGTGCAAGCTCCCCTGTGCAGGTTTTAGGCATTCAAGTGCATATTCATTTCCCAGTTTATACTGGCCCTGGTGCACCTGAGACTAAAGAGGAGAGAGGTTAGTAATGCTTTAGTTGCAGAGGTGCCAGCAACCCCCCTCCCTTGACTTCAGTTATGATGGGGGGGTTGGACTAGATGAGCCTTGGGGGTCCCTTCCAACTCTACAGTCCTACGATTCTGTCCCTTTTGGCTGCTCCCTCAGCTACTGTTCCAGAAGAGTACTGCGGGAGCCATGATTTGGCTAAAACTGGAGGGATCAGGGTGGAAGAGGGGGTTGAGTTTGCAGATTTCTTTAAGCCACTCTGCCTTTTCTCCAATAATTTGAGCACTGGAGGAGGTAGCCAGAAGGGAGGGGTGGGGGCAGGGAAATGAATGCAAAACAACCAGATCCTAAACAGTTATTGCAATATGTCAAATGTTACGTAATTATATTCTATATTAAAACGTATATTTATGCCACTTGAAAGTGAGTGCCTGCCACTTATCCCTTTTTCCCAGAGCATTTGTGGTCACTGGAAGGTAGGGGCTGGTTTACTCCTTTTATCCCAGTAGAATCCAGCCTTCAGGATTTTTCTTCTGATCCCACAAGTAAAAGAACCAGGGGAGTTTCCTTTTCTTTTTAAAATGGAAGTGGAGAGTTGAAGGTAGGGCAACCTTAAGCACCCAGCACCTTCCTTTTGGCTATGAGCTCTGCTGGCCTATGGGGAGGAAACACTGGAAGGGGCAAGAACATCCTCCAGGACCCATAACAAGGCGGCCCCAGCTCCCAAACCCCCTGACCGCTGATGGGAGTTGTAGTTTGACAACACCCGGCCTGCCCTTTGGCCAAAGTGTGGGGAGTGAGATTGGGTCAAGGCTTCTTTCAGGGAGAAACGCACTCTATCCGGAGTGGAAGAATCAGCCCGGACCCCCCACCCTCCACCCCCTGCTGATCTTCCATCAGAGAGTCTTGATTTTACATTTCACGGATGGTGGTTTCTGTGTGCCAGCTGCCTACCCTTCAGGTCCAAATGGAAAGGGGCGGAGGGGGGAAGGCTGTCAGCAGGAACGCCTCCCCTGAAGGAAGGCGCTGATGCGCCTGTAATAAATCTCATGCCACATGAGCAAGCGAAAGAACAGGAATGCTGCGGCAAAGCCCCTATGGGCTGATTTGGCCCACCTCAAAGCGTGGGGCTCTGGGCCCTTTCATCTCGTGCATGACATTTTTTTAACGGGGTGTGTGTGTGTGTGGCTTTTCTCTGCACTGCATGGCAAGCTGCACCTGCCAACATTCCCTCTTCCCGACGCGACTATTAAAAGGCACACGAGTCCTGAACGGTGTACGGCTGTGGCTTCGTTTCCCGGGAAACCAGCTAGGCTGTCCCCGTCCCCCCCGGACGGAGCGGGAATCTTCCATTTCCCTGCCCTCATCTTGGCCCAGCATTCCTGCCCAGCTTCTCCCACGCAAGAGACTTTGTCCAAGTGGAAAGCCTGCACAAATCCGCTCATTTGATCCAGGAAGAGGGTCCAGAATCAAGGGGGCGGGTGTGGGTGAGAACCCCTTATTTCCAACTCCCTCTGGCATTCAGGGGTGTGTGTGTGTGTGTGTGTGTGTCAAATTCTATCTACAGAGCTAGATAGTGATTGCCATCCCACAAGGGAGTGCGTGGGAGCCAAGTTGCCAGACATCAGCGGGAATGTTTTGCAGAATAATTGAAAAAAAATTCAGCTCCGCTTCCTCTCGGAAGCCTCTCCCTCGCTGTGCATCTGCACCGTCAATCGCTGTTGTGGCTGCCTCGATGCCAGGAGATTGTTTTGTGCAGCTTTTCTCTGCCAGTCCACTCGGGAAATCTCCCTGCCACAGCAGCAACCATGTCCCAGGGTGATGGCTTGTCCATCTCCTAAAGGAAGGGCTCTGGCATTGGCCAAACTGGCTCTGGAAGATGGCATGGGTGGGGTGAAGCCCCCCCTCCACCCTTTGGCCCAACCACATAAGGTGAATAGGACAGCCATCATTCCCCCTCACTGCAAGAAGCGAAGTTACAGGGAACCAGACAGAGGGCCTTCTTGGCAGTGGCGCCCTCCCTGTGGAATGCCCTCCCTTCAGATGTCAAGGAGATAAAGAACTACACAACTTTTAAAAGACATCTGAAGGCAGCCCTGTATCGGGAAGCTTTTAATGTGTGATGTTTTGTTATGTTTTTATATTCGCTGGAAACTGCACAGATGGGTGGGGTATAAATAATAAATAATAATAAAAAAATTAAAGAATTCTGCAGCTACATGACCGGTGTGGCAAAAGGACTCTTTCTATCCTTTGATTCTGCACATACAGAGGTCTAAAAAAAAAAAAAAAATGCCTAGGGGAATGTCAACAGCCAGTTGCGGCCACCATTATTTTCTTCTGGCGCTTCTCACTTGAAGAATGGGGCAGGGAATGGGGAGAAGTTCTCCTGGGGTGCCTTGGTGGTCATCTTATTATATAGCCAGCCCTGCAAGTCTCAAACACTGCTGTCCTCTGCTTGCTGTTACTTGACCCATGTTTTGCAGATTAATTTTTTTTTTATTGTTTTACAAGGAACCCCAAAAAAATTCCAGAGCAGAACCAGCAGGACTGCCACCAGTAGAAGGGGAAGCTGGTCGTCCCTTCCCCATAACTAGCAGAATCGTAAGAACTTTCCACAAAATAAACCAGCACATTTGCACACCTAATTTCGCACAGGCCACAGAATGCCCAGAATGGGTGTGTCGTTATCTTTAGGGAGAATACACAGACCCTGGCTTATGGCACGGGGGTTTCTTTCTGCATCAAAGCCCTTCTTCCTCTGGCTCCAGCAGACCAGGTTTCTTGAAGAGCGTCGAAGAAAGGGCAGGAAAGTGTGTATCATACACAAGAGACACTTCGGATGAGCTCTGGTGGGCAAGAACCTGAGTGATGAAGGATGCCTGATGAAGGCCTGCGAAGGGTCAGGCCATAATAAAACCTATTGCTTTCCTGTGGTTGCTCCTCTCCTCTTTCACAGGCTCTTTGTATGCAATGGGACAGATCCTGGAACTCAGCCAGTGCCAAACCCAGGCAGGGGCCAAATGGTGGAGGAGGAGAAGGCCTGCAAACCAGGGAGGGTGCTCAGCTCCCGGGCCTATTCCTCTGGGCTGCAGGACAAAGGGAGCTATAGGGTTTCAGAAGGACTGAAGAATGGCTCACACCCGCCGGCAATAGCAACACCCCTCCTTTTAAAGGCACGGTGAGACGGCACATTGGCAGCCACAAGGGGAGCCGAAGCCAGGAATTTGGGAAAAGCTGTTGCGTAGCAGCTATTGTTTGCCCCTCCAAGTTATTTTGGGAGGCTTTGTTCAGTCCTTTTGTTTTCCAAGTTTCCATCTGTGGGTTCAGCAACGCTGGTTCTTACTCCTGTGACCACAGGCCTCCAAGGCCACAATCCTGGCGGTGGGTGGGTGGAATCGCCTCAGTCCCCTCCAGCATTCGCTCTCCTCCAGACCCCACTGATTTCCCCTAGGAACATCTTGAGGACACCTCTTCCCAGAGCAGTCTCACCCAGCACACACCAGGCAGCCACCATTTTAAAATTTCCAACCATGTCCCCAAGCAGCCTTATGACGGTTGTTCTGTGGCATTGTGGGAAATTTAAGATGGCCACTTGCAGCCACCCTGTGCAAGGGCTCCAGGACAGGGGTCAGCATCAGTGAGGGGAGCTTGGGCTTACTAGGAAACTGTCCTTTACGCCCTCAGTTAAATGACAATTCCCAGGATTTATAGCAGTTACATTTAACTGGAAAACCTCCTCCGTCAAAACAACTCACTGAGAGACAGAGGTGTTAGGTATCCTGAATTTCTGAGTCCAAGAGATAGAGAGAAAAGCTGTCCTAGTGGGCTGCTCTCCCCTAGAAGGAACAGGTCAATAGCTTGGGGCTTCTCCTGGATTTGGCCTTCTCACTCGAGGCTTGGGTGACTTCAGTGACTAGGATTGTATTTATAAAAATAAATAAATAGGAGTGCCTTTTACCAGCTCCATCCGATTTGCTGGTTTTGGACAAAAGACACCTTGACCACAGTAGTCCATGTTCTGGTAACTTCCTGACTGCCATACTACAAGGTGCTCTACATGGGGCTGCCCTTGAAGACCCCTCAGAAGCTTCAAATGATCCAAAATGCAGTGGCAAAATTACTGGCTGGGGTTCCGCTTATAACAGACACAACTCCTGTTATAATTGCCAGTTCATTTCCATGGCCAATTCAAGGAGCTCACACTGGTGTTTAAAACCCTGAATGGCTAAGGCCACAAATATATGAAAGCTTGCCTCCTTCCCTACAGATCTTCTCAGGTGTTAAGATCAGGCAGAAGGGTGTCTCTCTCTCTCTCTCTCTCTCTCTTTCAGGGCTAGGCTTCCTCAGCTTTGGCAATGCGTAAGTGGCCACCCAACCATTTCCCAAGTCTGCTTCCAGGCAGGTGTTTTTTGGATGTATTTTTGCAGCATCTGCACAACGGCGTTGGCATCAAAACGCCATCTCTTATCCCCCGCCCATTTACCCTTTCTGCAGGGGAAATCCAATCATCACAACAAATCCTGTTGCTAGCAACTCATCTGAGATATCTCAACAGCCCACTCGCAGTTTTTTTGCGCTAAGATGCACCGAGAGCCTCTCAGGGCTATGAAGCTGGATAACAATTGTTCTAAATTAATAATAAAACCAACCCCATCCCTGTCTGGGAGCACCACTAACCTCCTGTTCTGTCTTGCCTTTGCCCTGGAGCAGATTCTGTCCTACCTACAAGCTGTTCATGTCACAGCTCCTTTACACAGGGAGATCAGGCAGAGATTATGGCTGGATAACCAGTACAGGATCCCACCAGAATCTAAGAGGACAGGAAAAGTGTCTTGCAGACACTGCCTACCCCCCCACCCCCACCCCAACAGCTTCCTCTTCTCAACAGCTACAACCAAACAATTTCCATTACCAGCCATATAAATAAATAAATGCAAAAAAAAATCAACAAACCACCCTTCTGCCTAATCCCAGGGTTATAATCTGTTTTCTTGGCAGCAGAATACCCTCCACGTGAGGATCTAGATGAAGCAAAGCGGCGATAGAAGAGCACAGTGCTCGTCCCTCTCTCTCCAGCCCTGGAAAATAGGAAACTGAACGCAGCCCATGCATGTGAAACCGGGTGGCACCGAAAAGAAAGCAGAAAAGCAGCCAGACCAGGTTAGTGGCTTTGGGTGGGTGGGTTCCACAACCGCAATGCTACCATAGAAAAAACCCTCCCCCTGGAGTCTACCTGAGAGAAAACTGGGAGTTGAAGCAAAGCTACAAATACGTTTCCCGCATTTAAGTTCCGGCTAACCATTTGATTGTCCCATTCTGGAGCAGCGGACGCTTCCGAACAGTTTGCAAGAGCAGCCCCACTTATCACTTAGTGCAGTAGTCAAGCCTGCACCTATCCCTTGGGCTTCCATGCTCCCCCTTCCTAGCACTGCCTCCAGATTTGCGTGTCATGAGCTAATGAAGAAAAAAAGCAATCCAACTGAGGGCAGCTGGAGTCTAGTTGCAAGAGGCACAGAAATATAGCAAGCAGCACATTTCTTGGCCAGAGGATAAGCGGTGGCTGGAAACTTTCAGTTACCAGAACATGAGTAGCTGTGGCGAAAACCTTCTGCCAGCAGCTCTGGGTGCAAAAAGCAGCAGCAACGCCTCCTGATTGGAGGCAAGCAGCCACTCTAGACCAAGCAGAGGCTTTTTTGAAATATCCACAACGTCCCAACATCATGTCTAGACACTGTGGGGAATTTTAAACAGCAGCTTGTCAGCACCCAACAGAGGAGGCTTGAGAAGGGCATCAGTGCTCAAATCCCCACCTGGTCATGACGCTCACCAGGTGACCGCTTCTCCGCTTAATCTACCTCACAGCGTTGTTATGGGGGGTTAAAGGAGGTTGGGGAGAACTATGTAACACCATCTTCAACATCTTGGGACGGGGGAAGGTGGAACACGAAGGCAACAAGTGCAAATCAATAAAAATAAATAGTTCACCGCCAGCAACCAGGAATTCCATGCCAGGGGGGGGGGCCTGGAACTCAACCCAAGCAGTGAATGGGTTGGAGAAGGAGATTCTCAGGGCCATTTCTGAGGGGGCGGGCACCATGACCAGGTCATAAGCAGCTGGTACAACTCCCACCACCCTGAGTGATGGCAGGGGCTTGCTGGCAGGGGCTGATGGGAGCTGGAGTCCTGGAGGGCCGCACAGATTGCCCTTCCCTGCCTAGACACAGTAAACGGGACATTGCACAGCCGGATCCAATCCGTGGTGACAAAAGACTCACGGGTACAGGCCTCCGCTGTGTTGCCTCTTCTGGCTTGGCCTGGCGTGGCTCAGTTTAGGCTCCCGGGCCATGTCGAGATCTAGAGAAAGAGGAAGACCATGAGAGAGAAGCCCCAGGGCAAGGAGGAGGCCAGAAGCCCAGGAGGGGGCAGGCTGGGTGGAGGCCACTGTCACTCCAGAAGGCACCCCCTAACAAAGTCCAAGGCTGACCCCCTCCGGCAGATCCTTAGAACATCTCACAGGGATATAAACCAGCTTAGATTTTTCAGGTTCGTGTACAGACAAGAGTAGTCTCTATACTGTAGATACAAGGAACTGAAATGTGTTGTTATTATTATTATTATTAGGTGTTATTATTACTCACCCTAAGGGTAGGTTACAGCGATAAAAATTATACAGTATTAAAAACAATTAAAGCAACTTAATGGTGTCAGCAGAGGCAGTGTCCCAGCATGGGAGGGGGTGACCAAAGAGATGCCCCCCCCAGCCTCCCCATTCATCTACACAATCTGTCTACAAGGCAAATCAGAGCAGCATCTCATTATTGTCCTTTACTTGGCAGGACAGCAGGGAATAAAACGACTTGCCTGCTGAACTGCATCTTAATACTATAACCAAGTTGAAAAATTAATTAGAACACCATGTTAAGTGTTTACATTTTTTGCCACTGGGCATGAGCCACAGAGGCAGAATTCCTGCCTGCCCCTGGACTCTTGCCACACCTCTGAGGCTGGGCATGTGCTCCTTTGGGCCTGGGCCCCTCCATTTCCAGGGCACCATCAAAGGCCCAGCATCAGGGGACTTGAGCCGGAGCCCTGGGGCAACTGGCATGCTAGACCCAGGCATCCTGAGCCCCGTTTCCTGCAAGGCAGAGAGAGAAATGTGGGGAGGGGTCCCGACTTCCTCATCCCAGGGCAAGGATGCTTCCTCTTGGTCTGCCAAGGGAAAGTTCCCCAGAATCTGAAGAGGCCAGAGTCTCAGGATGGACGTAGAGGCCAGCGAGGGTCTTCCTGAGCAAGGGCCGGGGAGGGGGCTCCAGTAACTCTTCTCCGTCCCAGCCTCAAACGGCCTCCAAGTGCATCAGCGCCCGGTCCCATGGCAGGTCCCTGCCTGGGGGTTCATAGAAGACCCACCCCGGGACCCCTCCAAGTTGCCCTAGCCACCTCTTGCGATGCAGGCCTCAAAAAAAATAAATAAATAAAAATGCCAATTTCTCTCTTTCTTTTTTAAAAGAGAGAGCTCTCGTCAATCCTCATCCAACTTTCTTCCCACCCAGAGTTGGGCCCAGTAAAGATGTCTCTGAAGAATTAGGAAGCGACACCCCCCCCCTTGCTTCGTTCTGCAAGCAAGAGGCGCAAAGCAAATGGAAGGGCGCGCGCGCGCGCCCCTCCTGCGCAGCGAAATCAAAGGAGGCGGCATGGGGCTTTTGATGGGGACCCAGCGGATACACCCTCCTCTCTCCCCCCCCCCACGCTTCCCCCTTCCTCTTTCATTGCTTCCGGGCGGTGGAGCCCCCGCTCCTAGTCCCCTATTTTGGGAGGAGGGCGACTCCCCCCCCCCACTCCTAAGTACGCAACCCGGGGGTGAGGCGGGGGTTATGGAAGTGGGACAAACACACACACACACGAGCGGTACTCACAGCGCCAGCCCCCTTCCCGGCTGCCGAAGAGGGTCATGCCACCCCCAAAGGGGGGGGAGGGGAGGAAGAGGGGGGGAGCCCCACGCCCGGCCTGCCCAGCAGCGAGGAAGGGACGCCTTTCTCTCTCTCCTACGAGCCCCCAGCAAGGTGGTTGCAGCAACAGCAGCAGCAGCCGCCTAAGCGCTCTTGGCTAAAGAAAGGAGGGTCTCTATCTGCCTCCCTCCCACCCCAGCCTGAATGTCGGCCGGAGGAACGTACCATCTGCCCTGGTGAAGGGGGGGGGAGACGAAGCAGGAGGGAACGAACCATCTCCGCCACCCGGCGGGGGGGGCGTTGTGGGAGGGGAGGGGCTGAGCTCCCACATAGACACACGCCTCTGCTTCTTGAGGTACCAGGGGGCTATTGCCTTGCAGAGGGGGCGCCTTGCATGCTCCAGTCCCCTCCCCTCCCCCCGCGCAAGGAAATGGTGGGGGAGGTGGGCGCCCCCGGTTCTTCCGCGGCGCATGCGCGAAGCTGCAAGGACCCCCCCCCCGAAGCAGAGTAGCTGCCCAAGGTGGTGGTCGTGGGACTGCGTGGAATAACCTCTTCGGGCACCAAGGGAATAAGCAGGAGCCCACCCCCACCCCCCCGTTCTCTAGGCCGTGGGACTGCCCCTCCCCACTCTGCAGAGCAACCTCAGGCTATTCAGCCCAGGGACTGAGGCTGCTTCTATTGAAAGCACTTTCTTTGGCCCCCATCTAAGAATCCTGGGAACTGTAGTTTATTAAGGGTGCTGAGAATTTTGGCTGGGGGATGACACAGCATCCTGGGTTCCCGCCCCCCCCCCCCCCGGGAAACCATATGCATTAAATGTATGGTGCCTGTGCAGCCTAACATGGGGGAGGAACCTTTTGCACTTTGAGGGCTGCATTTTACAGGCAGCCTTCTAGGGGCCACATCCCACTGTATATATAAATATTTAAAAATGTTCATAAATGTACCAAGGAAACACACATATAAATATAAATATATAAGCCACATGTCCAAAACCCACAGGAAAAGTCCCAAAGCCATTTTGACTCTTTCAGTCACCTCAAATATTTCTCTACAAGGTGGAAGGAAATGCAGAAACCTCCCCATTGTCTCTGTCCTCACAAATCCTGCACCATTTAAGGTGTGAATAGGCTCAGGAATTAAGTATTATCATTACAAAAGAATGGCCAGGCTCCCCAGGTAATCCAGTCAAGTGACCATTAACGGGTAACCTGGCCGAAAGGGTAAAAACAACGCACTCAGATTTCTGTTGTAGACCGCCTTTTCTGTGATGTAGGTATTATGTATCTGGGGGTTGGTCTTGGGCTACACCCCTTCTGTGATGTATGTATGATGTTTCTGGGGGTGGTCTTGGACTCCGGTGGGGGCAGATTTAAAATGTCTATATAAGGGTTTGCACGCATGGCTCGGGGTCCTCCTCCTCTCTCCTGTGTGGGGGAGCACCCTGTTGCAACAGTTAATAAAGATCAGGCTTACTAGCTGCTTTGCTTCTCAATATTCTCTGGTTGGTCTCTGTTATTTTCTCCTACCAATAGAGAACCTACAAAAGGACTCTATATGGGCTCTTGGGTACCCTATAAGGGAAAAGGAGCAGGTGTTTCTTTTACTTATATCATGCCCTAGTCAGGGAAAATAACACCAGAGGAAGGTGAAAAGCAAGGCCAGGGATGAGGTGTGGCTTAAGGAGAGTCACAGGGGCCAGGCCCAGAGACCTGGAGGGCTGCAATTGAGCCCTGGGTTTGAGGTTCCCCATCTCTGGTCTAAAATGTATCTAATTGGTGGTATATAAATGTAATAAATCAGTATTTTTAAATGCATAAATAACAGGTGTAGCTCCATGAGAAGGGGTTGGTGATCACAAAGAATATTTCCCCCCTCTCGCAACATCTTGCCAAACTACAGTTCTCATGATACTGGGGGCGGGGAGAGTTGTGACAATAAACCCTGGTATAGAAGCAGCAGAATCTGGAGGTGCTGGTATTCATGATTTATTTTAGGGGGGGCAGTACTGAGCTATCTGTGACGTGATTGGTCAGTTAAGTATTTTTAATCATTTACGGTACTTGAAATTGAGGGTGGGGGGCAACTGCCTGCCCCGCTACCCTATGCCTATGCCTATAGAGCAAGTTTGTGGGTGGCCAAATTTTGCTCAAAATCTGCCACTCCTGGGCCCCTAAACTTCTTGCAGTGCTGGGGAAACAGTTCCAAGATGGTGCTGCTGGGAAGATTTCCTAACTAGGTGCTGACACCATCGAGATTTGTGTTGTTTAATAGTAACTTCATGTGGCCTGTGCAAGTTAAATGGGAACACAGAAAGTTGCAAGCACACCCTAAACTGTGGATGAGCCAAGTGCACTAGGAGAAAAGCAGGGAACAAATGTTGCTAAGTAAGCATGAATAACATTCGTTTTGAGGTTTTCTAATTCCCCCTCCTTCTCCTCCCCAAGCCTCTTCACATCCAGCTGTCTCTCCAGCACCCTCACAGGAGGCAATTTGCAACATGTCACACAGAGAAAGAGAGAGAGAGGGCTCCCAACCCCTTTGCAAATGGAGTGTGTGCTGCAGCCATGCTTTGCTTAGGAGGCAGAGGTGTCAAGCGAGAGAGGGGAGGAAAAGCAAAAGAGAGATAAGAGGGAAATTGAAAATCACTGGCAATTTGCAACTAGGGGGACAGGCAGTAGCTGGGCCCGTGCATCCATCTCCATAAGGAGTTCTCAGGATTAATGCAGGAAAGCATCAGTCACCCACACTAGGCCAGGCTCTGTGCTTTATTAGCAGGAAGAGAAAGCCTGGTAGGGGTTAGTAGGGATGGGGCACAGTATTCCCCCCTCTTAACAGCAAAGGATGTGAATTCAGGCCCAGGTTATGAATCCGGCTGTGTACACTATACCTTTAGAGCACATTTACAGCCCACACGTCCCCAAAGAATCTTGGCTGTGGTAGCTTAGCCCTCACAGAACTACAGTTCCCAGCCCCCCTTGACAAACTAAAGTTCCCAGGATTCTTTGAGGGAGGTCATTCGCTTTAAACCGGAGTTGTCTTCCAATAGAGGATTGCTTTAAGTACTACTAGTATATGGATACTGAGTTAAAAGATGCTGATCAAAATGTACACCATGTATATTATTAGATCAGACCTTTGTGGTTTCCAAGGGACTCCTTTTGGGAAAGCGCTAGGCAAGATTTAAAAGCCTGATCTTCAGAATTAAAAAGTGGGATGTGGGGGCGAGAAGCCTTGCTAAAGAAAGGATCTTTTTTAAAAGCATTTCCTTTGATTTCTTTTTATACTTTATGGAGCCAGAGCTCAG
Source organism: Podarcis vaucheri (assembly GCF_965113315.1). Classification (NCBI taxonomy): domain Eukaryota; kingdom Metazoa; phylum Chordata; class Lepidosauria; order Squamata; family Lacertidae; genus Podarcis; species Podarcis vaucheri. Next base: position 65,906,129 of record NC_138765.1, on the reverse strand, counting down.
ACAGCACAGACAAGCAAGCAATTAAACAGGGATTTGTGCCTGTAGCGTGCACACTTAATATACCTGCTTACAACTCAGCATGTACAGCCACTTTGCTAGCTGGGGGAGGGATGGCTGCCCATGACACAGCAAGGTGCCTTATTGCAAGTCAGGCTCTTGGTCCATCTTTCCCAATCTCACCTGGAGATGCCAGGGATTGAACTCAGGAACTTCATAATGCAAAGGACATGGCTTACCATGGAATCAGGCTTACTACCAACTTTTAAGCCAGGCCCTGCTGCTGTCCCTTTAACCCGCAGTTTGATCTGCAGAAGTTAGCAGGTGATCCCATTTAGCTCCAGGCCCTCAGAAGTTCCACCTGCTGATTTCTAAGGATCAAACTGCTTTTTTAAAAATTTGAATTTACTTAATAACATAACATTAGTATGTATGGTCTTTGGAGGGAAAAAGATTACAAAACAATGACAATTCAATTCTATACAATACTATTCGCCATACATTCATTACAAATATACATAAGACTTCCCACCACCCCTTAATGCCTTTACTTTTTCTGTTTTCCTATTAAACATATAATTGTAACTTTAATTATACAATCTTATAGTTTCTTACAGCTTTTGAAACCTTTTACTTTATAATTCATACTGTATGTACAGAAATAATTCAAACGCTGTCATAGACACTGCACCGCTGTTGTATTTCATAGTTCTTAAACATGTTCCATTTTTTGACAAAGTCCTGATTTACATTACCTCTCAGCCTATTCGTCATTTGAGCCATTTCGGCAAATTCTACCAGTTTGTTCTGCCACTCAGTTTTTGAAGGAACCCTGTCCCCCTTCCAGTTTTGTGCAGTTAGAATTCTCGCTGTCGCGGTTGCGTACAGAAATATTTATTTCACATTTTTGGGTATTTCTCTCCCTACAATCCCAAGCTGGAAGGCCTCAGGTTTTTTTGGAAATGTTGTTCTTACAATTTTTTTCAGTTTGTCGTATATAATATTCCAGAACTCTTTAATTTTTGGGCAGGTCCACCACATATGGATCAGACTGCTTTTAAAGAGACAGGCTTTTTCTCCCTGGTCAGTTGACTAAACCAACGACTTCCCTACTGGCTGCTAAAATGGCCACCTTCCTGTGAATGCTCCCACATAGGGGTAGGCAAGCGACTCTCCAAAAAAGAGTCATTTTCTAAGAACATAAGAAGATGCCCTTTAGATGCCAAAGGGGACCCATCTAGTTCCAACATCCTGGTGTCACAGTGGTCCAATCAGAGGCCACCAAAGGGAAACCCACAAGCACAAGAGCACTCTCTCCGCCTGTCACTTCTATCAACTGTTACTCAGAAGCAATGCTGTCTCTGGCTGTGGAAACACAGCTGCTTCTGCGCTGGTGATCACTCATAGCCGAGTAAGATTGTCTTCCATAAACACGGTTTTAACAGTGAGTCCATAAGTGACTGTGGAGGCCAATTCTGGATCCACACATCCTCCCACAGTGGGGACATAGGTTTCCAGGTGGAAGTTGATCATGGTGAGGGTTTGCCAAGCGTGCCTTCCTCTTTGCACGTTTCTCCCTGTTGTCTTGAGTTTGAGGGTCTTCAAAGCCCGTGAAACCTTTGGTAAAGGCAGTTCTCCAACTGGAGCACTCGCAGGCCAGTGTTTCCAAGTTGACTGTGTTTAAAGGTAAAGGGACCCCTGACCATTAGGTCCAGTCGCGGATGACCCTAGGGTTGTGGCGCTCATCTCGCTTGATTGGCTGAGGGAGCCGGCGTACAGCTTCCGGGTCATGTGTCCAGCATGACTAAACCGCTTCTGGCGGACCAGAGCAGTGCACAGAAACGCCATTTACCTTCCCACCAAAGCGGTACCTATTTATCTACTTGCACTTTTGACGTGCTTTCAAACTGCTAGGTTGGCAGGAGCTGGGACCGAGCAACGGGAGCTCACCCCATTGCTGGGATTTGAACCACCGACCTTCTGATAGGCAAGCCCAAGAGGCTCAGTGGTTTAGACCACAGCGCTACCTGTGTCTCTGTTTACACTACATTTTTTTAGATTTGCCTTGAGAGAGTCTTTAAACCTCTTTTGATATGCTTTTCATTTTTAAGTTCGGAATAGAGTACAGTAGTTGCTTTAGTAGTTGCTTTTGGAAATACTGTCATGGCTGGTGTGTGATGAGAGAGGGAGAAAAGCACCCCTATTTGCTTTTTGTGGGTGTAATATCAATTGTGGAATTCTCCCTTCCTGTTGTCCTGAGAAACATCCTGAGGGAAACCTTTCTCCAGCGGGCAGGCTAGATCCTGAGGTCGCTCAGACCCCACAGGCCATTTCAACCAGGTGACGAGTCTTCTCTTTGCAGTAAAGGTCTGAAAGCAGAGCACCTGGGCAAGGGAAGAGGGCTTGCCAGGGTCTGCCAATCAGCTGGTGGAGCCTCATCTTTACCTGATGCCAGGTGCAGGGCAGGAGGGGAATGGCTTGAGGAAAACAGCCCCATCATGCAAACGTTGTAGACATATGCAACCCCATCCGCCTTGATTCCCAGTGCCAGGAATCCAGTGCAACCAAGCACTGAGCCGCCCTGCCCAGCTGCTGCTTTAAACCTCTCACCGCTACTTATTGCCATGGGGACGAGGAAGAATTAGTTTCTGAACAGCAGCATTATCACCCTGTCAGTATGGAGAGAGAAAGCTGGGAGAGTTTGGTTGGCAGATGGGGAGGATGAATGGGTGAGGCGCTAAAAGGAGGAAAGGCTGATGGACTGAAGGAGCTCAGCAATCTTAGGCTGGGTCTGTGAGGAACCCCAGACAGTCAGGGTAGAGACAATACTGAGCTAGATAGACGGATGGATTGACTTAGCATAAAACATCTCCCTGTGTTCCTGAGTAAGGACACATGACAGCCAGGCAAAAACTCTCAAGGAAGGTGTTAAGCGGAGCTGGTGAGGGGTGGGGCCAGGGGAGTGTCCCAAGGGCCAGACAGAAAAGCATTGAGGGCCACATTTGATCCTTGGTCGTTAGGTTCCCTGCTTTAGTGGTGCAAGATATATTCCAAATTAAATTGCAAACAACCACAACAATATTGTTTGAGAGTAACTTGTTATGAAAATAAGTTCCTTCTAGCATCGGAGAGGTGATCTGAGGCTAGCTTTGCTGGATCCGTTTACAGATGACCATAATAATTCATTGTTTAAGGACCTACTGGTCCTTTTCATGTCTGCCGCTAGATAAATAACAACACAGTATTGGAAAACAGCTTCTAACTGAACGCCACAGAGACCTGGTGGGAGAGGCTATGGAATGCAGCCCTTAAAGAGAAATTAATTAAGCATCTCAGAGCACTTGGGAACTAAAAAAATGATTTTGAAACTGTATGGCCCATGTTTATTCAGAACACCAGAAAGGACAATGTGGCCTTCTCACCACCAGCTACCCCCAGCTCACTCTGGGACAACCTGTTAAGACAGAGAGTAGAAGCTACTTAACCAATGTAATAAACTCTAAACTACAGTGGTACCTCGGGTTACATATGCTTCAGGTTACAGACGCTTCAGGTTACAGACTCCACTAACCCAGAAATAGTACCTTGGGTTAAGAACTTTGCTTCAGGCTGAGAACAGAAATTGTGCTTCAGCGGTGCGGCAGCAACAGGAGACCCCATTAGCTAAAGTAGTGCTTCAGGTTAAGAACAGTTTCAGGTTAAGTACAGACCTCCGGAACGAATTAAGTACTTAACCCGAGGTATCACTGTATTTACAAACTTGCTTCATGTTTGACTGCAGTATTTACATTTTATGTCCATGGAATGTTTCTTGCAGGGTGCGTTATATGGGGATTGTTAATTTTGTGTATTTTCAGAAACTGAAAACTAAAGTTAATAATAAGTTTTAAAAAGTCATGTGTTATCTGAAAGGCTGGCAAGTGGAGGATCTCCCCTGAGTTCAATTTAAATAATGCATATATTTATTTATTTTTTAAAAAAAGAGTGTTAGATTTTGCATCTGACACTTCACTGGTTCTACCACGAGGTGTCACTATGATGCCATGTATTAATTCTGCCAAGCTGCCTCTATAGCAGCAGGACTATAACAGGAATTCTCAGGCTTGTTTTTCCCCCTTCTGGAAGCAAGTGGGACTGAGCACCTTGCTAAATAGAAAAGTTGGGGAGTGCACTGGACTGTGTTCCAGGGAGCTGGGAAACCACAGCTAGACCTCCCTATAGCTCAGACATGTGACTCTTAATCTCAAGAGTTGTGGGTTCAAGCCCCATGTTGGGTGAAAGATTTCTGCATTGCAGGGGGTTGAACTAGATGGATCTCATGGTTTCTTCCAATTCTACATTTCTATGTCTCTATGAATACAGCTGCTGTGAGGTGGGTCGTGCTGAGATCTGCTGAGCAAACCCTGAGCATCTCGATTACATGGTACCACCTTCATCCTAATGGACTAGCCCCCAATGGGGAGAGGAATCTACTGGAAACAGTGTCTTTCCTGTGCTGGCACCCAGATTATGGAGCACCCTTCCCAGGCACAATGAATTAGACAGCCTATGTGGGCGACTTCCGGGGTTGACACGATCTGGGAATGGCGGATTCCCTCCGAGCTCCGGAGGGAATCGGCTCAGCAGGGGACGGGTCTTTGCCGTGCCGGCGACACGGGGACCCTTAAAACCGCAGGCGCGGAATGCCTGCGGACTGAAGACTCGGCGGGTGCCTTAAGCGCCCCCCCTGATTCGCGAAGAGCCTTTTTAAAGGCTGCGGAGGGGATACGGGGGGTGGCGCGGCACTGAGAGTCCATCGCTACCTCTGCTGAGCGAAGCCGCGAGCCATGACCGGAGAGCGCTGACTTCCTTCCTTGAAATTCGGCTGAAAAAACAACCCGTGAGTAATTTGGACTTGGCTTTTAAGAAATTTATCCACTGAATTTGAGACGATCGGGGGATGTGCTAAAAGGAAGTCCGCACCCCCTACCTTGCAGACGATCTAGAGCAACGAAAAAAGAACTAAGCTGGAGTGCCTACCCTGTAAAGGGTGAGTTTTAAAAAAAGACAGTAACTTCCAAGATTTGGAAATTTTGAGCAGGAGAGAGGAGTGTTGGATGTTTTATGTTCTGTTGTAAACAACCCCCCCTCCCGGGCCCGGGAGCGTCCTGCTTTGGAGCTGGTTTAAGAAGTGCAGAGTTTGACAGCTGTCAAAGCTGGCAAACGGACTGTTAATAGTGGAAAATTGCTACCTAAGTTACCTCTGGATTAAAAAGAGTTACAATTGATCTAAAATTGTTGGAAATAAAGAAACAATAACAAGACAGAGGACTGTTGGGGAAAAGAATACTAAGTAACCAGATTCCCTCTAGAGGGAATTCTGTGGAATTACAATGGCTGTGGATGGAAAGATACTGGGAGAAATCGAAAGGATGTTTTATTTGGTTGGAATCTTACAAGAGCAGACTACGGCTATGAGTGAACAATTGATGACCTTGACTTCTGAAACAAGTAGTCCTGCTGAATGTAAAGAGGACCTCAATGAGAAAGAATCCACAGCTGAACCAGAAATGATAATAAAAGCAGAGGAGAAGACAAAACAAGAAAGAGAAGAAGTGATGTGGGAAAATACTGAGCAGAAGCTGACGCCTGTGGAATACAAACAAGGAGATTATTGGAGTAAATCTACTATAAATCCACGAAAGATGCAGAAGACGAAAGTGGAGGCCCTGGGAATCTATGAAATTAAGGAATTTAAAATAAAGAAATATAATTGGGGCCTCCACATAGACTCTGACTTTGATTACCTTCAAGATTCATGCCTTGTGGAAACTCTTCAGCAGCTGTTTGCAAATATGGGAAGAGACTTTGGATTGAAGGTGAAAGAACTCTTTCGAGATGTGACGACTGGCATAAAGGGTTACCAACAAGACCGGCGGAGAGGGACTGAAAGAGACTGGAGGGCCTCGGACGTGAGGAACCCGGGCTAAGAACTGTTATTTTGGACATGCTTTGGGAAGGGACGCAAACCGGGGATGGGAGGGAGGGAAAAATTAAGTTCTAACAACACTCATGATTATGGGATTTGGTTAAAAAGATCATTATTCAAGACAAAATGGGAAATCGATGGAAGGGAATTGAGGTCCAACTTAGAAAAAATTAATTTTGTTTGCTTTTATAAAAGGACTAATATTAGGACAGGGAAATGCCAATTTGCTGACATAAATTTGGAAATGGGGATGCAAGAGAGGGGGTAGGGGGAAGTCAATGACCAGGGTTAGGAAATAATATCTTCGGGAAAGTATATATGTTTGTTGTTGTTTTCTTTTTTTTTTCTTTGTTTATGTGTTTATTTGTTTTTTGTGTTTTTGTTTTTGTCTATATAAAATGTGAAAACCCAATAAAAATTTTATAAAAAAAAAAAAGAATTAGACAGCCTATGTGGTTGCAGACCATACAAGGTTCCCTCTGGCTTTGCACTGATGCTTTCAAACTGTGCAAATTAATGATGTTCTTACCATTGCTTTTATTTCCACAAGTCACGTGGATTTATGCTTTATTAATCAGGTGAACAGAAATAAATTTACCCAAAATGAGGATAGTGTTGCCAACTGGCCATGAGATAATAACAACAGCCGCTTTACTCCTCCTTGGTCATTCTGCTGTCACACCCAGCTAAACTGTAATTTGACTTAGTGTGTTCATGACTTAGAGGACACACCCTATTCTTCTGATTTGTAATTGTAAATTGTCTTAATTACATTGCACTTGTATATGGTTTATCACCACCAGCCCAGGGACCTTATTTATTTATTTGTTACATTCACATCCTGCCCTGCCTCTCAAAGGAGCAGCAAACAACAAGCAATGAAACAATAAAAAACACTTTTAAAACAACCCCCCATACAGGTGGGAAACAGCTTTTTCCTTTTCTTGGAAAAGGAAGAACTTGCTTGGTGCCAAAAAGAGAACAGAGATGGCACCTATATAATATTCAAGATTATAAATGCTGTTAAGTTGTGGGTGAACATATCAGACGACACAGCAATTCTTCAAACAGCTCTTGTTTATTCACAGGCCAGAACAGAACTGAACTGAACTGAAGGGTTCAGCCAGCCTGCTTATATAGAGCTCCACTACAACGCAGCAGTAACCACTTTCTGTACCTATCCAATCACTGAACGTCACTTTCAAACCCTTATTTGCATATGTGGACCTGAGTGAAAACTATCTAAAGTATCCTCCTGCTGGCCCAGGGTGAGATCTTCAGTACATAACAAATGCCATCTCCAACTCCTTGAAAGATTCCATCAACGGTGTCTCCGAAAAATTTTACACATCACTTGGGAAGACAGGCAAACTAATGCCAGTGTACTGGAAGAAGCAAAGATCACCAGTGTTGAAGCAATTATTTTTCAACATCAACTTTGTTGGCCTGGTCATGTTATGCGGATGCCTGATTGTTGTCTTCCAAAGCAACTACTCTATTCCGAACTTAAAAATGCAAAGCATAATTCTGGTGGTCAACAAAAGAGGTTTAAAGACTCTCTCAAGGCAAATCTAAAAAAAAAAATGTAGCATAAACACTGACAACTGGGAAACACTGGCCTGCAAGCGCTCCAATTGGAGAACAGGATGAAAGGGAAAAACACACTAAGAGGAAAGTACGCTTGGCAAACTCTCACCGTGATCAACTCCCACCCAGAAATCTATGTCCCCACCTTGGAAGGACATGTGGATCCAGAAGTGGCTTCCACAGTCACTGTTAAGACCATGTTCATGGAAGACAATCTTACTCTGCTACAAGTGATCTCCAAAGAAGAAGAAGATTCAAGCAGAAGACATTCCAGAGGGCAGAGGTCTCACAACACTAAAAGCTCAATACCTGCACTGTGTGGAAGGAACCTCCTGATGAGAGGTGCCCGCAGGAGGCCCTCATCTGTGGAGTGTGGTATATAACTGGATATATAACAAGTGAGGCGATATTTCAGGTTCCCCAGCCCCAAGCTGTATAGAGCTTTATGCACTAAAACCAACACCTTAAACTTAGCCAGGCAGCTAACTGGCAGCCAGTGTCAATTATGCTGAAGGGCAGTTAAGAAATCCAAACAATTATAATAATTCCCCAGGGGAAATGGCAGGCCGTGAAATAGGGCTAGGGATCTCCCAGCCCTCCCACATGTTGCTGGACTACAAATCCCATCAGCCCTGAGAATTGGGTGCACTGGCTGAGGCAGATGGGAGTTGGAGTCCAAGAACTTCTGGAAGGCAACTCAGAAGCCCAGGTTGGGCAGTTCACACATGGCACAACAGCAAAGCAAACTGCCGAGGGGAAAAGAATCCACCATCCCTCTAGGAGCCACAGGTCCACACAGTCATGCAGCAGAGTTGCGGTTTGTCCGAGTGGGATGGCCAGGATGCGTCACGTGGCTTGTGCCCCGCTACCCTGACCTTGGCGGTTTCCAGAGATCTTTTGGTTTGAAGCGAGATTCGCCAGCAGGCCTTCTTCAGATTTATGGGCCGTGTGTTACGTTATCCTTCACCTTTGTTTGAAAACAAACAGCGACACAGAAACATGAGAAAATAAGATGTAGGAGAAGGCTGCAAAGGAGGAGGGTGGGGAAAAACAAGGGACTAAGAATGTGTTTGTCTTGTGTAACAATCTGAGAATCACAGAACTGTAGGGCTGGAAGGGATCCTCAAGGGTCATCAAGTCCCGCCCATTGCATTATTATTATTATTATTATTATTATTATTATTATTATTATTATTACACTGCCCTACACCCACAAGTGGAGGAGACTCTTGAGAGTCCCATGGACTGCAAGAAGATCAAACCTATCCATTCTTAAGGGAATCAGCCCTGAGTGCTCACTGGAAGGACAGATCCTGAAGCTAAGGCTCCAATACTTTGGCCACCTCATGAGAAGAGAAGACTCCCTGGGAAAGACTCTGATGTTGGGAAAGATGGAGGGCACAAGGAGAAGGGGAAGACAGAGGACAAGATGGTTGGACAGTGTTCTCGAAGCTACCAGCATGAGTTTGACCAAACTGCGGGAGGCAGGGGAAGACAGGAGTGCCTGGCGTGCTCTGGTCCATGGGGTCACGAAGAGTCGGACACGACTAAACAACTAAACGACAACAAAATACCCGCAGGTCTCAGAGTGATTTGCAACATACAATCACCACAGCTAAATGTAGGAATAGGAGAAGAGCTTCAGATCAGGGGTGCAGAAGGGGATAAGGAAAGGCCGAAGCCATTGGCTATATTTAGAAGACACATTTATTATTCTTATGTGTCACCCCAATCTCTAAGCAGCGAGAGACTCCTGCACTTACTCAGCATTCGCCTTCCTTGAAATGAGGGGCAGTGGAGACTGTGTTGTCTTGAGGCTATTTGGTTTTATTTACACACATATATATGACCTGATGGGCGGGCTCACAGTACAAGCTGATCTTGCTTCCCCCGTTAGAGTTCCAGGGGGTCTCCAAAGCTGTAGCACTGGATTCAGCACAGAGAGCAAATTCAGGCTCTCTGTCCCCTTCCAGCTCCCAGCCCAGACTCAGCCTCGACTAGCCCTGGCATGCAGAGGCTCGATCTAGGAATGGGAGAGAACCTGCCCTGGCATCCCGGGGAGCTGCTGCCAGTCTGTGTAGGTAGTACTGACGTGGCCTGGATTGGAACAAAGGCAACTTCCTGCAACCCAGCAGAGTCCTTCCAATGTCGCTGAGAAACGGCAAACGACAGGGGGACTCAACTTAATAATTAAACAAGCAGGCCCCAAAAAGGCTGTTTATGTACATATATGCATTTCTGTACATTTCAATGCGTGAAAGAAAGCTAGGCTCAAAAGAGCAACCGCCAGCAGCCTTTTTGGGAAAGGAGCCCCTGGGCCAACCCCCTGCCCCCACCATTCTGTTCAGTTGCCATGGGGCTGTCCCCTCTCGGCAAAGAACTCTGGCTTTTTTGCTTACTAACATTTCGTCATTCAAGGGGAACACAGGCTGCCTGGACTTGGCTGCCCAGAGGAAGTCGTTGCTCTGGAGAGCTGACTTTGGAGAGCAGCTGCGCTCTCTCTCTCTCTCTCTCTCTCTCTCTCTCTCTCTCTCTCTGCCTTCTGAATGCTGGCCTTTCCCCCTACTTCTTTTTTTAAAAAAATAAAATGATTTAAAATATTAACTCAGCATGTGGCCTTGCTAAAGGCAGGATGGGAGGCTGTTCAGCCCAATCCAAGCAGGCACCAAGCCCTAGAATCATAGAACTGTTGAGTTGGAAGGGACCCCAAGGGTCATCTAGTCCAACCCCCTTGCAATGCAGGAATCACAACTAAAGCATCCATGGCAGATGCTTAAAAACCTCCAATGAAAGCGGGTCCACCACCTTCCGAGCGAGCCCCTTCCACAGTCAAACAGCTCTCACCATCAGAAAGTTAGTCGGAATCTTATTTCTTGCAACTTGAATCCATTTGTTAAGATACAGTTGTACATTTATCCACTCCATGTTTACAGTATCTCCAGGCTTTGTTTTGCACGTGGCACCTTAGTATGTTTGTTGCTTGAATGGTTACAAGTCTATCTCTATTCTAGTTATTATTCTAGTAAATTTGGTTTTATACTTATAAGCCAGTTTGTGGTGGTGTTGTTTTGTTGCATTATTGTCATTATTGTCACCACTTTTGATACTTTGTGTATATACTTCCTACATTATTTAAACCACACTTGGCCCAGGGCGCTAATCAAATAGAGAACTGTTCTCTACACTTGCCCACCCTGATGCAGTGATGTTGAATTTTGGAACTCCTTCCACACCTGGACTCTCTGCATGTAGATGTCAGGTCAAAATGCTCCCCCTTTTTGTATTTAAATATACCTTCTTGAAGAAACCAGAGGCCTTTCTCCTGGGCATTGTCGGCCAATTGGTGCCAAAGAAGGATAGAACTTTTTTTATGTATGCCACAACAGCAGCAAGAATACTCATCGCAAAGTATTGGAAGACACAAGACCTACCCACTCTGGAAGAATGGCAGATGAAGGTGATTGACTACATGGAAATGGCTGAGATGACTGGCAGAATCCGGGACCAGGGAGAGGAGTTGGTGGAAGAAGATTGGAAAAAGTTTAAAGAATATCTACAGAAATACTGTAAAATTTATGAATGCTAAATGGACGTCGGATGGAAAATTAGCAGTATTGGTAAAAAGATTAATAAGAATATGTAAATATAGATTGATAATGTGGGAAAATGTATTTTTAATATAGGTTAAGATCTTGAGTAAAGTTAAGGATAGAGGGTAAGGATTTGCTGAACTAAATATCAGAACTGGAATACAAAAAGGGAGGTGTGAGGAGGTCAAGAAACTAGTGATGAAGTATAGGTTATGAAAATTCTAATTTTTTTCTGTTCTGTTTGTTGATGTTTTTTGTTCTTTTTCTTTTATTCTGTTAAATGTTTTTCTATTCTGTACTTTTATTAATTGTTCAATAAATATTATTTCAAAAAAAAAATGCTCCCCCTTTTTGCCTGAGAATTCAGTAGTATTTAAGTGTTTGACGCTTAAATGGTTTGGATGGCTTTAAAAGAGGATTTGATCAATTCACAAAGTGGCTACTAGCCATGATGGCTATGCTCTGCCTCCAGAGACAGCAATGTTTCTGATGGAAACCACAGGAAGGTGAGAAGGCTCTTGTGCTTGAGTCCTGCTTGCTGGTTTCTCATAGTCATCTAGTTGGCCACTGTGAGAACAGGATGATGGACTAGATTAGCCTTTGGCCTGACCCAGAGGCTCTTCTTATTTAAGTTTGCTGCCTTTGGGATGATGTGGAGCTTAGAGAGGGGTTGGGGCAGTGTGCTGTGAGGGGTGCAGGCATGTTAAGGGTGCCCAGTATCTGTGTATGGCTTGCTATTATGATGATGGTGATTATTATTATTTCTATCCAGCCCATCTGGTCCTGCAAGAAAAGATTCCTGTTCCACCATCCACCAGGATGCTCCATTCAGCTGTCCTGTTCTTCTGCCACACACACACACACCCCTGTCATGGACCAATCAGCCAGGATTATGTGGCCCCAGAGCATTCTCAGCCCTTATTGGTGGAAAGCATTGCTAAAGATAAAATAATCAAGCATACAGAAGAACAAGCCCTGCTGAAACAGAGTCAGCATGGCTTCTGCAAAGGAAAGCCCTGCCTCACGAAACTATTAGAATTTTTGGAGAGTGTCAACAAGCATATAGATACAGTAGAGATGATTCTACTGACATGGTGTCCTTGAAGTTCCAAAATGTTTTTGACAAAGTACCGCACCAAAGACTCCTGAGTAAACTTCACAGCAGTGGCGTAGCGTGGGGGGTGCCAGGGGTGCCGGCCGCACCGGGCGCAACATCTGGGGGGGGGCGCGCTCGCTGCCTCCGGAGTCGCCGAAGAGCCTCGGGCGCAGGCTGTAGCGGAGCTGCATGTCTCGCGGAACCGACGAGCTGTGCGCGCGTCCGGGCTGAAGGCGCCCGGCAGGCAGCGGCTCTCAGCGCTCGCCGCGGAGGACGCGCCAGGCAGCCCCTCCTCACAGTCCCGCCTCCGCCGGTGCTGCTGCAGCTGCTAGGCCGTTGCATTTTCCTCGCCTCTCTGCCCCCCTCCTCCTCGGGGCAAGCGGCGTCGTTTGGGCGGCAGCGCCAGCGGCAACTCGCAGGTTAGGGGTTAGGGGGGCGCAAATTACGTGCCTTGCCCCGGGTTAGGGGGCGCAAATTACTTGCGTTGCCCCGGGTGCTGACAACTCACGCTACGCCGCTGCTTCACAGTCAAGGAATATGAGAAGAGGTCCTCTTGTGGATCAGGAATTGGTTAAGTGGAAGGAAGCAAAGGTTAGGAATAAATGGAGAGTCCTCTGAATGGAGAGAAGTAGAAAGCAGAGTCGCCAAAGAATCCAGAAGGCTCTTCTTACATTCTTAAAGGTTTTTGAAGGATTTTTCGAGATTATTTTTTGTGTGTGTGTACTTCTGCAAACATGCTAATATCTCCCACTTGGTTTTATTGGGGGTAGGGCATTTTTACTACCTGAGCCATCACATGAAGACCTGCCCATCAAAGGTAGAGGGGAACCTGGTGTTCCACAATGAGATGTTGCCATTGCGAACGTTTCTGTTTAGAGGGAGTACCATTCAGACACCCAAGCAAAACCATCATCTAGTGTTGAATCCTCCTGAGGTCTCTTTCCAAGGTACTCAAGACAAATTACAACCACACTCTCAGTACATAATCTCAGTAAAAAAATAAAGATAAAACAATTTTAAAAATAACCCAATAATCTAAAACAGATTAAAAAATACCACAAATCCAGTCAGCAACAGCATCAGCAATTAAATCCTAAACTATTTCTCAACTGCGGAAATAAATTAAACCTCCTCTTTAACACGACCCTGTTGCTAGTCCACATGAAAGCTTGTTTTGGGTTGCCTACCAACATTGCTTAGTAATCAAGCTAAACCCCTTAAGAGCTTATTTTTCTACAAATAATAGAGGAATTTACTGCTGGCAGAGGTGGGAGGGGGGGCAGGGGCAAGTTGCTTATTAAGCAAAGCAGCAGGCTAGGAGGGGAGGCTGACATTTCTCCCTTTCTTCTTGGCAAGTCGGTGGCAGCAGATACCTTTATTTATTTATCATTTCTTATACACCCTCCATTTAAAGCAAGCTGCTTCTCTCAAGGAGTCATGAGAACTGTAGTTTACCCCTCATAGCACCTTTAACCAGCTACAATTCCCAGGGTTCTTTTTTTGGAGATGATTCAAATGTAGGGGGCCTACTCAGCCAGAATTGGCTGTGGGGACAATATTTTTTCTCTCCACAAAGCCCTTCTCCCCATTGACAATCCTGACAAGACCATGTGCCAGTCCCCTGACCTTCCTCCTCCTCCTCCCTGGGGCTCCCTGCCTTTTGAAGCTCCCCCATTCCAGCTGGGAGGCAAGGGGTGGGCAGTTGCAATGGGGCAAGGAGGGGTGGGGAGGGAAATAAATTGGATTCAGTTTACAATCTTGCCTATCAAAACTGAACTTTGCAAAGCCAGAAGCTAACCAAAAAAAAGCCTTCTGCCCCATTCCAAGCCGCCTTTCCCCTTCGCTGGGCCCACTTTTTTGGAAGGCTTCCTGCAATGCCCACCCTCTGGTTTGTTTTCTGAAAACTCCCGTGTAGAGAAAGCTGTCATCTGCGCCTGCGCAAGGGACGCATCTCAAGAGGACACACCTCCGCAAAGGGACGGCGCCCGCGGCTTTCAAGTTGGAGGGGAGCTGGTTGGAGGGGAAGCGCGTCAGAAGGGGAGAATTTCTCAAGCGGCCACTGGATCTGCACCGGCAGCAGGCAGAGGAAGCGGCCGGGTGTCCACAGCCCAAGTGAGGCAGCCCCATTGCACTCAGTGGGCCTCGCCTCTGTAGGACCAGACATCCTGGGATGGGGCTGTGATTTTCACTCGTAGCAGAAGAGTGCGCTCATCCCCCAGAACGTTAGTGATAAAGGTCGCCAGGAGAAATTTGCTCTTTTGTGACAAAAGTCCCTTGCAGCTAAGGAGAGAGAGAGAGAGAGTCTCACGACACCTTAAAAGACTAACAAACGTGTCATGACAGAAGTTTCTCAATCAATCAATCACTCAATCAATTAAGATCCAACGACCAGTATTCAAAAAAGAAACTTTGCCCAGATATATTTTGGCCCCTGCTGAAAGCATCCGTGTTCAGACATGTCTACCCAGACGCTTAGAAAGTAAATGTGAATTTCAGCCTATTTTAGCATTTTAACTTTTTGTATGTTTTAAACTATTGTTGTAAATTTTTATTTGATTTCATTGTTTATTCCTTTTGCAAAGCGTTTTTTGAGAGTTGGGTGTTTTTTTACACTCAAGCAGCGTATAAATTTTATGAAATAAATCAAAAGCATAAGTATCGTATACAGTGGCGTAGCGTGGGTTCTCGGCACCCGGGGCAAGGCAAGTAATTTGCGCCCCCTAACCCGTGGACTTTAGCACTCGAGTCTCTTCCGCCCCCCCCCCCAGATGTTGTGCCAGGTGCAGCAGGCCCCCCCCACCCCCCACGCTACGCCACTGATCGTATAACACCAAACGAAACAAACCAAACAGAGAGACCCGTAACAATAAAATGACTCGCGACAGTCTCCTGCTGCAGAACTCCAGGCACCGAAAGGAAAATGACAAGTATGTTGAGATTCGTCCCTGGAAGCAGCACAATGTTTAGCTCCCCACCCCCTCGAAGAAAAAAAGAGAGGGAGGGAGGGAGGGAGGGGAACAGCATCAAATTGTCCCCGTGATCGTCTAGGTAAATTTTTGCTAATAGGGTGCAAGAAAAAACTTTGGTATGGAGCAATGCAGAAGAACGTGAGTTGTCGAGTCAACCTCTCCTGATTCACAGGGACATTTTTTAACACACACACCTCGAACTGCAGACGCCCCCCAAGAAAAGGCTCTGCGAGGTTTGGGGGCAGGTGCAGGGGAAGATCTAGGGCTGACGCGCTCTGCAAGTGAGCCGGTTATCTGAGGTTAAGGCCGAATCCGGACCGGGTCCAGCGCCTGCGCTGCTTTGCGCGAAGGTTGCTCCGGCCAAGTCCCGTCCCGTCGGGACAAGGAGAACAGTATCTGAAGAAGTGTGCATGCACACGAAAGCTCATACCAATAACAAACTTAGTTGGTCTCTAAGATGCTACTGGAAGGGATTTTTTTATTTTGTATAGAATAAAAGAATGGTAGAGTTGGAAGGGACCCTGAGGATCATAAAAGTTCAGGTGGGTTTGAAGCAAGCGACAAAAGCGTGTCATTTGTTGGTCTTTTTTTGGTGCCACGGGAGAAGACGCGTGCGTGGGTTTTCCTCGGGGATTTGTCTCTCTAATGAAACAAAATCTCCTTTTCCGACAGCTCCCAAGATCAGCTTTTGAGGGTTTTTATTTTGCTCCTCAAGGAGTGCGTGCGAGAGAGACTTGATCAATATGATTCTATGCCCCTTTCCATTCAAATGAATCCCAGTGCGGCTTACAAACGAGAACAGAAACATCAGAACATAACAGAACATCACAAATACACCAGGAGTCCTATAGAATTATTATTATTATTAATTTATTTGTACCCCACCAGTCTGAATGGATTGCCACAATCATCAGCCAAACAATTGCAATCTATAAAACACTGTTAACAAAGCAACAACTGGAAAAAATAAGCCAAACATCCCGTTTAAAGCAATAGTGCATATTATTATATGTTTAACCAATCAACGCAGCATAATCTATGCAACAATATTAACAAAATAGCAACCGAAAGAGAAATTGTCAAGTTCCTACACCGTTCTCCCGACTCATAATCTTCCACTCGATTTAGCTCATTAAAATCTACATCCCCCTAATGCCCGTGGCAGCAACTCCCTTCTGGAGGTTCCTGGGGCTGCAGGTGGGGCAGCAAAGGAGAAACCAAGCACACCCCCTCCATGGCAAACAGAGTACCTCTCCCCCCCCCCAACGCCACACATAGAAAGTGACCCCCGCCAAGGGAAAAGCCCAACAGGCACGAGTCCAGTCCAACTTCCTCCAGCCCAAGGCCAGCAGGACCAATGGTTGGAGCTGAGGGGAGCCAGAGTCCCTAGGAGCCCTTTGCCTGGCTGATCCCGGGCTGGCGAGGGATGCCGAGGCCGGTGGAGGGAGGGGATCCAAGCGGAGCCGAGCGCCCCCCACCCCACTTGCTTCGCCTGCCCCTGCTGCTCGTACAGCCCCCCCCAAAAGCGTCTCTGCACCCAGACGCGACTGCATGGTCCGCGTGTGCGTGTGAATGTGTCTACACGCGTCTATCCTTTTCTCTCTCTTTCTCACTGGACGCGCAGACTTGGAAATCGGAGGGGGTGGGTGGGTTACAAACACCACGACCTCCCCCGCCCCCCGCCATCCCCGGGCCGGGCCACCTCGGGCGCCCCGGGCTCCTCTCCTCGCACGGCGCATGCGCCTCCGTCCCTCCCTCCCGCTCCCCGTTGCCCCCTCCCCCGCAGCTGGGCGGCAGAGCAGAGCGGAGGGCTCCGGCGGCGGCGGCGGGGGAGGCGAGGCGATGGCCGGGGAGAACCAGCAGCGGAGCCTCCGCAAGAGCATCGCGGCGCAGCAGCAGCAGCCGGCCCCTCCCGCCCGGCAGGAGCAGCCGCAGCCCCCCGGGAAGACCCCCCAGCAGGGCAGCGGCGGAGGGAGCGGCAGCCGGGCGGAGAGCGCCGCCCCCCCGAGCAGCCCCGCCGGCGCCGCCGAGAAGGTCGCGCTCAAGAAGGAGATCGGGCTGGTCAGCGCCTGTGCCATCATCATAGGTCAGAGTTGGGGTGGGGGGAGAGGGGGGGGAGGGGGTCGCCTCCCGGGGAAGGGGGCGTCGGGCAGAAACTCCGAGGAAAGTCTGTGCGGGAGGGACGGGGGCTCCTCGAGACTCTGCCCCCCCCACCTTGAGATCTATCTTGGCTCAAAAAGTGGGGCTTTGGCTGTGGGGAGGGGGGAGTCGGAGGATCGCGCCCTGCAAAGTGCTCTCCTGCCCTTGGCTTTCTCCTGCGTTGTGGGGTGGGAATGGGGACCGGATCCGAGCTTCCTGGAGTAACGTCGGTGGCAGTGCCAAGCTTCCGCGGATCCCGGGCACCTGCTTCGCGGCAAACGCCGGTGGCACCTGTAGCCTACCAAAGGACTTTGTTGGTGGGCACGTGTGAATCGCCGCTTTGCCGTCCGTATGGATTGTGGTTTTTGTCCAGCTTGCCTTCCCAAAAGCTCAGGGGGCATCCTCGTTTCTGTTTCTCTGCCGCCCCCCATGCTGTCCTTACAACAGCCCTTTCTAGATGGTTTGAGAGGGAGGGAGAAGACTTCAGGCTGAGTTTGGAAGAGTGAGCTTCCTCGTGATTTGAACCCATGTCTCCTTGGCCTTAATAAGTCAGACACTCTAACTACTATGTCACACTGCCTCTTTGGAGATCCGGTTTTGAAAGTGTCCAAGTGACAAAGTGCATTGTCCTGTGCACTTTTATCACCTGTGAGCAAGTGTGCCCTGCTAATGTGCATTACTGGTCCACCTGCATTAAGAAGAAATCCCCCATCCCATCTCAAAAGCAAATGCCACGTTCAGTATATATCCACTCCCCCCCCCCTGCAAGCCCAGGTCCACAGCAGGGAAGAAAAGGGTTAAATCCTCCCTCATTGTGTGCCCTGATCCTATTAATTACCACACACCTCCAGCTATTTGCTTTTTTAAATATACAAATAATCCTGAATTTTTGCATTCTCTTCAACCTGTGGTTTGGCCCTGAGGGATGCTGGCCGTAGTGGGAACTTTGGTGTCCCAGAGGAAGGAAAATCCAGCTGCTTTTGTTGAGATGCCAGACACCTCCCTCTACCAAATCCAAAAGATAGGACAGGACTTCAAGAAATACCGGTACACCAGGATCCCAAACTGGCTTCTCTTCTAGTATGTGCATCAAAACAGATTTAAAAACAAAACACCACAGCTTATAGTTTTAAATCTATTCAAATCCCGCCATTTTAAAATAATTCAATACTACTGGAGAAGCGGGCGGGGGTGCTAACTTGGATAAAATATTGGGGGGGGGCAGGTAAGTGTCCGAGTGACCTGCCCCACATAATCGATCACAAGATGCAGCACACACAAACCCCATTTGAATGACAGTGCTTATCAACTTTGGGGGACGCCTGGCCCCCTCAAATATTATATTGTGGGAAGCAGAAGGGACCTTGGTTCCTAGTGGGGGCTTTTGAGGAACGGGACGAGGAAGAGAGAGGTCTATCCCCCCTTTCCTCCCTGGCCCCCCTCAATACTTCATCCACTAGGTGCTGGGATCCAGGAGAGACCCAGTCCAAAGGGCTCTGGGGCCACCATGCCAGGCTCTCTGGTGAGTCTTCTCAGCTAGCTGCAAGCTCAGGTCTGAAGCCAAACACTAGACATCAGAAAAGGGCTTAGCCTTGAGCCCGGCTTCGGCTGGGGAGGGCGGGATATAAATAAAAAAATATTATTATTAAGTCAGATTCCAGTACAGATTTTCCCCCTTGTGAATATTATTTTTATTTTTATTTTAACAAAGTAATAATAATAAAAAATAAAAACGTGCACCCCAACCCCCGAGACCGTTCCATTGCAACTATCTAGCCTCCCAAAATTTCAACACCTCTTGCCAGGCATCCCCAAACTCGGCCCTCCAGATGTTTTGGGACTACAACTCCCATCATCCCTAGCTACCAGGACCAGTGGTCAGGGATGATGGGAATTGTAGTCCCAAAACATCTGGAGGGCCAAGTTTGGGGATGCCTGCCTCTTGCGATGGTTTGACCCCTTTCTGTTTTAATGAGATTCCAGCACAGTATTGTCCACTCTGACTGGCAGTGACTTTCCAGGGTCTCAGTCACGGGCTTTTCTCTTTCCCCATCACTGGCCAGGGACCTTCTTCCCGCTGAGCAAAGGATAAAAGGCTCTGGAAACCAAGCCTTATGAGGGACAGTTGAGGATGTTGGATAGATTTAGCCTGGAAAAGAAGAGGCAGAGAGAGGTTGGCATGATAGCCATATTCAAATATCCAAAGGGCTGTCACATGGAAGATGGAGCATGCTAGTTTTCTGCTGCTCCAGAGGGTAGGACCATGAATGGATTCAAACAACAAGAAAGGAGATTGCGACAAAACCTTAAGGAGAACTTTCTGAAAGTAAGAGCTGTTTGACAGTGGAACGGACTCCTTCGTTGCAGGTTTTTGAATAGAGGTCGGGTGGGCCATCAGTCAGGAATGCATAAGTTGTGATTCCTGTATTTCAGGCCATTGGACTAGATGATCCTCAGGGTCTCTTCCATCTCTACAATGCTATGATTCCATAATTGAACCATTGAGCTTGGTCCTTCCCACCTGTGGCCAAAGACTGGATGGGGATCAGTCTGTATGGGTTTGTTTTCAACCCAGGAGCAGCTGCATCCAAGATGAAGCTGGTCTATTATGGGTCTATTATGGGTGGAGAAGGGAGGAAGCCCCCCACCCTCTGATCCCAAACTCCTTGCAATGGCTTCCTTGCAATGGTCTCCTGAACTTGCAACAAGGACAGTGTGGTGTAATGGAGAAGAGTCATGCATTAGGACCGGGGAGACCCATGCTCAGAGCCCTTCTAGGCCACAAAGCTCACTGGGTGACATTGAGGGCCAGTCACACTCTTTCAGCCCAACCTGCCTCATAGGGCTCTTTCAGAGGAAACGAGGGGGAATAGGAAGCTGCCTTACACTGAGTCAAGACCGTTGGTCCATCTAGTGTAGTATTGTCTACACTGGCTGGCAGCAGCTCTCCAGAGTTTTGGGCAAGGAGTCTCTCCCAGGCGTCCCTGGATATATGCCCCAACAATGTAGACTTGCATGCAGGACCATTGCCCTGGCTCCAGTACACTCCCACCGCTGCTGCATGAAGCTGAAGACCCATGGGTGCTAGCCACAATCCATAGACAATCTGTAGTTTCTTGAGGAATACTCCTGATGGATTTGTTTCCCCTCAAACCAGCTTCCGTCCAATTTGAAAACACACACACTGTGGTTAAGCTGAGGTGCGCACAGTTAGGACAGTTGTTGGGCATGTGCAGATGATGGCTTCCTTGAATCGGAGTTTGTGGGGATTGTTGCAGGCATGGGGAAAGGAGTCAGGTAATGTGCATCGAAGGAAGATTCTCTGGTGCGCAAAGGAGACTTGAAGTGTAGGGCAGGGGGAGGGAAAAGGACTTTGCTGTGTTTTAGGATGCCAGGGTGGATATAACTTAACTGCTGGTTTGGAAAGGAGTTTGCAAAGTGATGGGTGATACTAGATTAAGGAGGGCCTACCGTTCCTGTGCGGTCAGAGCCTAAGGTGGGGGGAAGTAGAATTTAAACCAAACGTGACCTCTAAAAGTTCAGGAGACCAAAGGAGTCTTTGCTGTGTGCTGGAAGCCTATCAGTGCTGTGGTCCCTTGTGCCTCCAAGGCGAGGGAGCTGCACAACTGGGGTGCTGCCACTGAAAAGGCCCTGCTCCAGAGTATATGGAAATTTTATGCAAGTTTTGCTCTCTGTTGTGGCAATGCCTTCCCGCTCTTTGAGGATGCATAAGTTCTGTGGGTGTGTTCTGAATTGAGCCCTCATAGGGCTTGTGTCGGAAGCAAAGCTCTGTTTTCTGATACATCGAAAGCAGACATTGCATGGTTTGTGGGGAAACTCATGTTTTCTGCTAACCATAGTTTTTCCAGATCACATGTGGCACGCTATGGTTCACCACACACTGAGAAGGAAAGATGTCAGAGAGTGTAAGGGAGAGTTGTGTAAATATAACGTTCATTCACATGCCACGAAACATCTGGAGTAAGTTGGTGTCTCCCTCTGTGCTGTGAGAAGTTCCAATGTCTCATTTCTCAGATTATCCACTGATGATGATATACCATACTGTTAAAAGCAGAAGAGACCCAGGAACAGTCCAGGCCTTGGTCATTTGGAAACCCTACCTGTAGCATGCAGACCCAGGAGAGTGTGGTCTGGGTCATGTGATTGCTTCACATGGGTTGACAGCTGAATTGTCCACTGTTGTGGACTGCATAGGCTGAGCTGTGGCTGGATGTGGTTCAGGGTCTGCCGAGTCTCCGAGTCTTTAGCATATCCTCTCGTCCTTAAAACGCCCTTTTTCTTAAAACGTCCTTTTTTGCTCCCATTAGGACCAAAAGCTTTTAAGCAGCAGCTTAGGGAAAGCAGGGCTTCTGCATCATCCGAGGGAGGGAAATTAACAACAGGACTGTGGCCTATCAGGAATAGTAATCATCACCATCACTGCCATGTCCTTGAGTGACAGGAGCTTCGCAGGGTTTCTAGCAGAGGTAGGGATGGGGCAGAGATTTTGATTCAGTTTGCTTTGAACAGCATATCTAGGAAACCCACATGAGAAGCAAAACACAGTCAGGCTGTGAAAATAAATTAGAAAGATGCATTCTAAGAGGGGTGTTGCTTGCAAAAATGGGTACGTCAGTCAAAACTACAGACCAGAATGTGTCTGTGCTGAGAAGTTGGAACTGAAATGCAGGTGGAGAGTCTTTCCTATCTCTTGCAAGGAGCTGCTGCTGCTCCCTTGAAAGACACCCTCGCGAAAACCTTCCTGACTAGCAGCTCACCTCTGAGGTCCCAAAACGAGCCACACAGAAAGGAAAAGAACAAGGAGCTCTAATTAAGAGTTTCCTGGCAAGGGGAAAGGGGGACAACAAACCAACATACATCACCATTTTCCTAATTGAGTCCCCGGAGGACACAGAAAACCATTTTTCTTGTCCATCCATGTGCCTTCCTGCCACAGCTGATCTTCGTCCAACATCAAAGACCCTCATCCTGGGTACAAAACCAAGGGGAGGGAGGGAGAAAGGAGTAGCCACCAACATATTCAGGGGAAGAATTAAGTGGTTTCTGATGGCGAGGAACAGGTTGACCTGCCCATGTCACTTTCCTCTTCCTCTTTGTGGGACACAATGGCATTCAGTCCTGGGAATATTAATTATGACCCCCTTTTTTGTTGTTCATTCAAAATATAGTTAACACCGCTGTGTCAGGGTATGGAGATATTTTGCATGGGGGAAACTGAGGGCAACCCAAGGTGATGTGTGGAGATGTGCGTGATATTAGTATTATGATTAATAAAGATGGCTGCCTGCCACGGATGCTTTTGTTTTTCATTCCTGGATTGCAGCAGGTTGGGCTAGATGACCCTTGGGGTCCCTTCCAACACTACAATGCTTTGATTCGAATAACAATATTATTAGCAGGCACGTCAGAAAAGAGGGAGGGAAATCCAACAAACCCTGCTTCCTGGCTTACTATTTAATGGAGGCAACCAAAGGAATAAATAAGAACACAATTTGTTACCTTTCTGTCGCAGGGAAGCCAGGCATCTTTTCTGACAGAGGCGTTTTTCTTGAGAGCTCGGCAGAGCATAGTGGTTACAAGCGTAAGCTGTGTAGCCCAGCAAGGCTCTGAGCTAAATTGTGCCTCAAATACTGTATGGACTTAGGAGGTGACTCAGTGCATGCCAGAATCTCTCAGTTTCACCTCCCTCTCCAGAAACACAGCAAAATGGGAATACAGTAATAATACTGACATACCCACCCCTTCATTTTAAGACTGTCTTATATGTTTTTCAAAAAAGGGAACCATTGAGATATGGATTTCTGCAGTTTTTAAAAAGTTTGTTGATAAAAGAAAACATCGACAACAAACAGTGTAACGATCCAGACGACTTTCAAGAGCATTTTTGTAGGACAACTTACACTTGTGCAACGCAGTGAAAATCTAGCTCAGATCGAATATTTTAATGCAACATGTGACTCAGTTCATACATCACACTAAACCATAGTTTGCTCTAACCATAGTTTAGAACCTAAGCAAGCCATGACTTGAGGTTCCAAACATACATGGTTGAGAGCTTCTTGTCTGCTTTGATTCCTCATCCACTCAGCAAGCCTCTTGGAGGGGGAAACGACCACCATAATCATAGAATCATAGAATCATAGAGTTGGAAGAGACCACAAGGGCCATCGAGTCCAACCCCCTGCCAAGCAGGAAACACCATCAGAGCACTCCTGACACATGGTTGTCAAGCCTCTGCTTAAAGACCTCCAAAGTAGGAGACTCCACCACACTCCTTGGCAGCAAATTCCACTGTCGAACAGCTCTTACTGTCAGGAAGTTCTTCCTAATGTTTAGGTGGAATCTTCTTTCTTGTAGTTTGGATCCATTGCTCCGTGTCCGCTTCTCTGGAGCAGCAGAAAACAACTTTTCTCCCTCCTCTATGTGACATCCTTTTATATATTTGAACATGGCTATCATATCACCCCTTGATAATTTTGGTCTGCCAGTTCACACATCTAATGAAGCTGAGTGTTGAGGAGATTCAGTTTCTGGAAACCACAGGAGGGGAGAGGCCTCTTGTTCTAGAATCTCGCTTGCTGGTTTCCCACAGTTCAGAACAGGATGCTGGACTAGATGGGTCATTAGCACAACCCAGCAGGCTCTTCTTCTGTTTTTATGACATTAAGCTAAACCATCATTATCACAAACCATGGTTTGAAGACACACACACACTCCCACCAAGCTTAGTTGGTGATGCTGGTCTGCTGGCACACCGCGATTTGCCTGTACACGTCAGAGCATGAGTTCTTTTCGCTTGTTCAATGGATGTTCATAGGGATTGCGAGAGCAGTCCCTACCTCCAACCACGCATGAGCCAAACCCCGTGGTATGCACATGGGCCTCTCTCCAAGTGACTGGCTCCCCCGCTTTTCAGGATTCTTTGTTGTACAGGCCCCTGCGATCCTCTCCCCCCTGCTCTGTACGGATCGGGTTCTGTTTCACAATTTTATTGACGGCTGGGGCTGATGGGAGTTGTAGTCCAAAACATCTGGACAGATTGGCAAAGGCAGCTGTAGCTTGCTTTTCCCTGCTTTTTATTCCATACTTGATTCCATATTCAAAGTAGTTTTGCTTTGTGTACAGCAACCTCTTAACATGTCTTCCACATCCAACATCCATGACTTCTAATGGAGACAAAGCTATTTTGAAGTCCCTTTTCTTGTATAAAAGGTAAAGGGACCCCTGACCATTAGGTCCAGTCGTGACCGACTCTGAGGTTGTGCCACTCATCTTGCTTTACTGGCTGAGGGAGCCGGCATACAGCTTCCGGGTCACGTGGCCAGCATGACTAAGCCGCTTCTGGCGAACCAGAGCAGCGCACGGAAAGGCCGTTTACCTTCCTGCCGGAGCGGTACCTATTTATCTACTTGCACTTTGATGTACTTTTGAACTGCTAGGTTGGCAGGAGCAGGGACTAAGCAACGGGAGCTCACCCGTCGCGGGGATTCGAACCGCCAACCTTCTGATCGGCAAGTCCTACGCTCTGTGGTTTAACCCACAGCACCACCTGCGTCCCTCTGTTCTTGTGTAGTGTCACTCTATTTTGGGGTGAAAGCGTCTCTACATTTTTCTTTCTTGGGGTAGAGCATGAAACATAGGAAGATGCCTTACACCGAGTCAGACCCTTGGTCCACCTAGCTCAGTATTGTCCACACTGACTGGCAGCAATGGCTCTCCAGGGTCTCAGCAGGGGCTGTCTCTGAGCCCCACCTGGTGATACTGCTATTGAGAATTGAATTTAGGTGAATAGCAGGTGCTCTGTCACTGAGTGACAGCCATTCCAACAAGCGTCCTTAGCCATGTTTGTGTGTTGTGCTTAAATAGTACAAGAATATTAAACACGTGATGAAAAGATTACAGTATGTCCTAATGTTTTGGCTATAGAATCCAATAATGAAATATGCATCAATATTGAATGGACAACTAATCAATGAGCTGACCTTTTCACTGGCCAGTTCTGACCTTTTATAAGTGAGGCCTTTGGGATAGCTTGGTTGCTTTGCATTCTGCTCATTTATTACTTTTATTTGTTCATTGCATATATACACCACATTTTTCTCCAAGGAACGTATGGTTATTCCCTTCCTCCTTTAATCCCCAAAACAACCCCGCGAGGTAAATTAGGCTTGTAAACTATTCATAGCGTGATAGCTCTGAGAAACTGGAAATAAATTTGCTGCTGTTGTTGAGAGGATAAGACCACAATTTATTTATTTATTTACATGTCATTACTTTTACTTAATACAGTGGTACCTCGGGTTTAGTACTTAATTCGTTCTGGAGGTCTGTTCTTAACCTAAAACTGTTCTTAACCTGAAGCACCACTTTAGCTAATGGGGCCTCCCGCTCTCGCCGCACCACCGCTGCACGATTTCTGTTCTCATCCTGAAGCAAAGTTCTTAACCCGAGATACTATTTCTGGGTTAGCGGAGTCTGTAACCTGAAGCGTATGTAACCTGAGGTACCATTGTAATAGCTTTTATAATCCACCAAGGAGCTCAAAGTGGCCCCTCTCCATAGTACATGCCAGTAACCCTGTGAAGTAGGTTAGGCTGAGAAAGAATGACTAGCCAAAGGGCACCTGTGGGGAGATTTGAACCCTAGTCTTCACCAGGTCCTTGCCCAATGCTCTAACCACTATACCGCATTGTCTTTCAAGTTCAAACACCAGCTTGATCCCTGCAACTCCTTTTCAAGTTGGGGCTGGGCAGAAAACACAAATACAACCCAGTGTGCTCCCTGCCTTGAGCGCTGAGACATCAGGCTCAAAGTCAGTATACACGTTCAGGACCATGTTCTGTGCTTCAGTCTTACTTGCCCATTTTTCAGGGATTCAGGAAAGGTGTAAGAGGCAATGCAGGGCAATATTCTCCTTTATAGATGCTGAAATGAAAGGGCCCCGTTCTAACGCTGAATGCAAATGTGGTGTGGTGGTTAGAGTGTTGAACCCAAGAGACCAGGGTTCAAATCTCTCCACAGGTGTGAAGCTCACTTGATGTGTCCTCAGGGGCCAGTCACTGCCTCTCAGCCTAACCTAACGGACCTTGCAGGTTTGTTGTGGAGATTAAATGAGGGGGAGGACAATATACGCCATCATGAGCTCCTTGGAAGAAAAGGGAGGGTTTAAATGCAACAGATAAATAAATAAATTGTCATGGAGGTTAGGAAAGATGGGGAAATATATTATATTTGCTACAGTCGGACCACACCCTAGTTTTAGCACAACAAGCAAGCCTGATTCTGAGGCTCATGTCCACCTGCCTGCCTCCTCCCCTTATCCAAACAGGCAAACGATGGTTTGCACTTGCCTGTCTCGCAACCATGGTTTGTTGTTACGTCTCAATGCAGCCGGTGTGGCCTTTGCCTTGAAGGCTAACAAATTAGCATGAAAAGGACCAGTTTGACGCTCACACCCCTCTGGTCCTAGTTTAAAGGTATGCAGTGGCCTTAGCAAACCATTGTTTGCTGTGCTTGGATGCTAACTGCGAATGTTTCTAATTCCAACCCCTCGCATGTGACGCTAGGGAGAAGCAATGAAGGGAACTGCAAATCTGAAAGAGTCATAGAATCATAGAACTGTAGAGTTGGAAGGGACCCCGAGGGTCATCTAGTCCAACCCCCCGCAAAGCAGGAATCCTGCCCATAGCCGTTCCTGAGTAGGAGCTGACTCTTTGTGTCACATGACCTCTATGCAAAGTTGCCCATGCATGGTTTGATATTATATCTGAAGGTAGCTTCAATCTCCTTGCATGTATGTACATGCGCACCAGATATAAGATGTAAACAACAAAACAGGTCAGGCATACAAAAGCTGGTGCAAAGGCCGCTTTGTTCGTGCCAGGAAATTAAGAGATGAAGGCTAGCCATTTAGATCACGATTTTATGTTACAAATGTTCACAATTTCTGAACCTTGAGATTTTGGACCAGACTTTCCTGGGTGCAATGTGTAGGCATCTGAGCTGCTAAACTGTTGTTACCCATCATGGCTGCCCTTGCAAGTGTTACTTTCTGGTCTCCTCTCCTCTGGAATACAAATTGTCACCACGTTGATACTACAACATCCATGGGTGTTTTCAGGAATTGAGGGCTTATAGGTTCCATTTACTTGGTTACAATATAATAGTTGTACATTGTTTGCTCCTGCAAATTTCCCAGGGTGAAATCTATATACGCCAGAAGTTCAAGACAAGGCCAGATTATTGCATAAGGCTCACTGCTGACTGAGGAAGGAGGCAGGGCTGTGTGTTTCCTGGGAGCACAGAAAACTTGTTGAATGCGGTTTTAGCTGCAGAATTGCATTTCTTAAAAACTCCAGGTTTCCCTTTAAGCAGTGCAGATGCCCTCACTGGCTGCATTCACAGGTAACAGGAAGCCAGACTTTCCGGCAAATTGTGATTTATTATAAAGAAGCAGCAAGCTAACCCCTGCTGCCAGATGGCGCCTGCTTTGCTCTTCCTTTGGCGCGAGTGGGATAAACCAACCATTGTGCCTTGGCTCCCCATTGAATCAAACCCAGGGACTGTGGTTTGTTTCTTCCTCACAGGCCACAATCGCTGGCCAACCTTGAGTAAAGGTTTGTTGCCAGCTGACGGAATGTGGCTTGCAAGGGAGCAACAAACTATGACCCCTGGTTTCGACATAGTAGGATGTTCCTCCCCACTCTTAACCTGGCAGAGCAGGGCACTTATACCACGTGTCCTGGGTGGAAATCAATCCAGCAAATATGGCTGTTGTTTCTGTCCATTTGCAAACAATACATTCCAGAGTGCATTTCTTTCCTATTTGCATTGTGTTTCCTTTGTAATAAGAGGCATGGGGTAGACACATTTAATGATGATGCAGCTGACATCATATATGTAATAAATTGCATCAGTTACATAATTTTGCCACAGCAGACAGCGAGTAACACATTTTTTGTGTGGAAGACAAACTGTCAGAATGGAAGCAGTGCTGCCTGCAGTGAATAGGCAGTGAGGTAGAAAACACCTTCTCCTTTCCTTCATCTGGAGGTATCACAACTGGAGGTATCTTGTAATATTTGATTTACCGATAGACTAGCAAGGCAGAACACTCCAGAAACTAATCTTCCTGCAGCAAGCAACAAAACCAATGACCCTAAACAGGATTCTAAGGAAGCAACTGGGCATTTGTGGATCTCCTTTCCATCTAAACTCAGAGCTCATATCTTCCAGTTCTCTGACTTAATTTTGGACCTCACACCAAACCTTGATTAAGGAAGGTTTAGCTGTGGTTTAGTGTGCAGTCTTCATTGACAGGTGACAGTTTGCTTTGGCCATGAAACCATTGCATAAAGAAGGTTTAGACCTTGTGGTTTGCGCTAGCCACTTGTCGGCATGATGCTTAAATTGACAAACCACAGTTACAACAATTTCTCTGCACCTGAAGATGGGAATGCTGGGCAGATGAAAACTGAAAGCAGACAAGGGGCTCTAAACCATGGTTTGCCTCTGTTTGGAAACTCAAGCCATGGTTTGGGCTCTAAATTGTGGCTAGTACAAACCATTGTTTGATATGATGTCTGAAATGAGCCACTGAAAAATTAGGGTGGAAACACACATAAATTATACAGGATTCAGCTTTCCTTCTTGCAGAATCCTTGTTATGATGCTCATGGGAATTTAGGAAACGAGAGTAGGAAGGAAGAAGCTTCTTAATGAATGCTGTGATTTCACTGCATAAAATGTATTGGGATTAGACCAGGTAGCTGCCAAAATTAAAAGAGTGGCCATGATCAAGATAAAGTTAAGAACTGCTGGTTTATTTCATTTCTATCCTGCTTTTTCTTTAGAGAACTTGAGGGAGGTACACACAGCGTTTTTGAGACAAGTCTGCTATCCAGGCCATAGCTAGGCTCATACTGGCTGAGCTTGGCTGTCTCATGCTTTCAGTGGACAGACTCTGGGATCACCTCCATTATCTTTTGGGCCTCATTCATTTCAATGGGGGATGAAACCCCTGCTTAAAGCTTTTCCACTGACATCAATGGGACTTAGAGGTGCTTTGCTTTGGCTGGATCATGGCCAGCAAATTCAAAAAGGAGAATGGAACTGTGAGATGCCACTAGTTTCAATATGCTTTCTATAATTAAATATGTGCATTCGCAGTTGGGGCAGCTTTGCCAAGAGTCCGCAAGCTCCAAGAGGTTTAAGCGCTGCGCTTTGCTGCGAAAGGAACTCGCTACCTTAGCAACACATTAATATTGCAAAGGAAAATACTGCAAAAGGTTCAAAAATGCAGGGAACCCTGTGGGGAGAGATCAGCTTTGCTGTTGAGTCTGCACAGCTATTAGCCTGAAAGGTTTCTTCCTTACTCTTACATAAAAGCCGCCACCATGTTTTGGAACAGGACTGCATACCCTCCAATATGTCTCCGATGAAAATAGGGACACACTATTCCATGGGTAGGCAAACTAAGGCCCGGGGGTCGGATCTGGCCCAGTCGCCTTCTAAATCTGGCCCACGGATGGTCCAGGAATCAGTGTGTTTTTACATGAGTAGAATGTGTCCTTTTACAGTGGTACCTTGGGTTAAGTACTTAATTCGTTCCGGAGGTCCGTTCTTAACCTGAAACTGTTCTTAACCTGAAGCACCACTTTAGCTAATGGGGCCTCCTGCTGCTGCACAATTTCTGTTCTCATCCTGAAGCAAAGTTCTTAACCTGAAGCACTATTTCTGGGTTAGTGGAGTCTGTAACCTGAAGCGTATGTAACCTGAAGCATATGTAACCTGAGGTACCACTGTATTTAAAATGCATCTCTGGGTTATTTGTGGGGCCTGCCTGGGGTTTTTACATGAGTAGAATGTGTGCTTTTATTTCAAATGCATCTCTGGGTTATTTGTGGGGCATAGGAATTCGTTCACCCCCCCCAAAAAAAATAGTCCGCCCCCCCCACAAGGTCTGAGGGACAGAGGACCGGCCCCTGCTGAAAAAGTTTGCTGACCCCCTGTGGCCCATTTCATAATACAAATTCTAATAATAAATAATTTTATTATTTTTACCCGACCCATCTGAATGGGTTGCCCCAGCCACTCTGGGTGGCTTCCAGCCTACATAAAAACATAATAAAACATTAAACATTAAACAAACTTCCCTATACATGACTGCCTTCAGATCTCTTATAAAGGCTGTAGTGTATAGTTACTTATCGCTTGGCTCAGGGAGGGGGTCGTATAACTCCATACCCTCCAACATTTCTCTGATGAAAATAGGGACATTCTAATGAAAAGGGGGACATTCTGGGATCAAATCAGAAACCAGGACGACTTTTGCAAATCTGGGACTGTCTGTGGAAAATAGGGACAATTGGGGGTTGTGTCATGATAGACATCTTTTTGTGCACAGTTTTGACCAATGTATACCTTTTTGCAAGCAATTTCCTCTACTACAATACACCATAATGAGTTTTTACATTCATCAGGCAGAGAAAGAACCTTTCGCAGTGCTGAGTGAGTGGCTAAGAACGTAGGAACAACAAGAATAAGAGCCCACTGGTCAATCAGGTCAATGGCCCATCTAGGCCATCATCCTGTTCTCACAGTGGCCAACCAGATGCCTCTTCTGGGAAGCCAGCAAGCAGGATCCGAGCACAAAGCCTTCTCTTCTTCTGGGGTTTCCAGCAACTGGTACACAGAAGCATTTCTGCCTTCTTCTGTGAACCATTGTGGCTAGTAGCCATCAATTAACCTCTTGGAAGTGGTGGTTGGCCTGAGAGTCGGGGTGAAGAGGGCAGCCCCTCATTTCATCTGTGAAGTCTTTGGGGTCAGCTCCAGCTTTCGGAGGGCCTTTGGGCAAGTTGTTTTCCCTCAGTGAGTCCAGGGGACTCTTCTTGCCAGGGGGTTCTTCTTGGCAGACACCTGACACCAGATCTGGAGGGGGGGGCTCTGCTGGTATTCTTTGTTTGTTTGTTTGAGCCCAGATTCCTTCTCCCGCTGCGCAGATTTGCTTTTGCCGATTGAGCTCCCTTGCATAACACCCCAGAGTGTGGCGAGGAGATTCTCCTCCGTCTGGCTGTGCGAGGCTTCGATTTCACCTAATGAAATGCAAGCCGCATCACCTCACACTGGCAAGACAGAAGGAGCAGGATGTCAGGAAGGGAAGAAAGGCAGAGGACTGGGAGGAAGTTTTGTCTGAAGGGAGGAAAAAATCAGAACAGACAAGCATGGAACGGAACACTGAATAGGATGCCCAGCTGCCAAAGACAGCCATAGTTCCTGGGCCTTGTTGAAATAAATGGGTACAACAAGGTCAGGCAGAAGGTAAATTATGCTCTGCTAGGAGACCACCTAGCGCAATGGTTCTCAGACTTTTGGGGGGGTCCCGTCCTCCCCGTTCCATAAACTCATCCTCTGGGCCACCGACCTCATATTTTTTAAAAAGCATTATTCACAAGAATAGTTTGCATGACCCAATAAGGAACATAAAGACACAATTAATTCAAAACAGTAACGAATAATTGCACATTTGTTCCAAATCCATTTAAAACTCTAGTTTGATTAATTCAACGAAACTAAGGAACTTGATCCAGCGATACCAGCTTTTTGAAGTCTGATGGTGATTTGCCACTCGGCTGCTCCCAGTGCCCCCAGGGGGTGGTGCCCCTGATTTTGGGAGCCAGTGACCTAGTGCTTGCTGGGATTCTTGCAAGGAATTCTGGGACTCGCCTCACTCAAGAAGGTGCATCGTCGCTTTGTAAGCAAAGCGCAGACCACAGGTCACTTAACGCAGGCGGGTTGTGCATCTTTTCACTGCTAAGAGATCCTCTGCTTGGCAAGCAGTTCTAGTGGGTGCCTTTTCCATACCACTGCTAAATTCTCTGACACCTCATTTTCCTTCTCACAAGGGGCTCCTTCTTCATCTCTCCTCAGTTCCAATACAGACATTAGCTCTGGAAGAATGTTGACTCTTCTCCCCATTATAAGAGGGATTTGCTGATCTAGGGGGCTTTTACTGTGATTGCTTTCCCCTCCTCTTCCAGGCTTGTCAAACTTCTTTTCTTTTCCTCATCTCTTGTAATTTCTTCTCCCGTTCACAGCAAACTTCTAACTCCTCCCGCAATTGACGGTTTCTTTAATCCTTCCTTTTACTTGCACTTTCTCCCGTAACAGCTTCCCTGTTTTAGCCTGTTCCTTTCTATTCTCCTTTCACCATTTAAAAAAATATTAACCTTCTGCCTCTTTCTTTAATTATATATATATATATATATATATATATATATATATATATATATATATTATCAACAACCAAAACACAAACAGTGAAACCCCCCCAGGTGGCTGATACAGTACATTGCATATACATAATCAATAATGACATATTCAAATCAACCATATGTACAATTCTGTATACCTTAACACTCCTCCCTCCACAAGGTTTATTTAACTTTTAACATTTTAATTGCCCTAGATTGTTCAAACCTACCCAAATAATTCAATATCTTCTCAAACCAATCCTCCTCCTCCTCACTGACCTTAAACCCTTTCATTTTATGTATCTTCACAGTTAGATATTCTAAGATTATAATATTGCACTGCAGTTCTCACCTTGGAGAAAGAGTTCCTCCCTCCCTGACTCTCAGCTTCCTTCCCCCAGCACACGAGGCATTGGTCCAACCCAAAGGCATTCAAGGGCTAGGTAGGTTGTTGCACTGAGGCTCACTGTAAAGTGGTCTGTGGGTCCCTGTGCTCTCCAGCAGGCCCCCACCTGAAAGATACTGGCCCTGTAGTAGTTTTGCTCCTCTATCAGGGCCTTCTTAAGCGTATCTGGAGCTGTGGTGCTAAGATCCCTTCGCCCCCCCCCCCCGGTTTCCCAGGGTTGTCAACCTTTTATAAGGGGGGAGGGACCCCAAAGTTGTTGACTTTTTTTTAGGGAGCTGACACCACGCTTACACATTGTCTCTAACAAGCCCTGGCTTAGAACAAATGAGAATAAAATGAAATAAAATGAAAAGGCAGAAGAAAATCCAGTGAAGTCCTCAACTCCAAAGCAAGACTCATTCAAGACCCAGCAGTTCTTCTAACTCATCCTCATGATTCAAATCACCACATATCAAAAACTTAAAGCAATCGCCAGTTTGTTGTTCTTTAAATAAATTAATAAAGACACAGACAATGAAGTTCCCGGCCAATTTGTGTTTTCAGTACAAAGCTGACGTTTTCAAATTTTGTGGGGGGTGGGGTGGGGTTGTAAAGCAGTGACATCCTGAACCTAAAAAGGACCCAAAACTTGGGTCACCAAGGCTGCAGCCCTAACTGCACTTACCTGAGAGTAAGCCCTGCTGAATCTAATAGGACCTTACTTCTGAGAAGACAGTAGGACTGCAGCAAGAAACACAGTTGGGAATTAGGGCTTTCTCTTTTAAGTCTCAACCAGAGGAAAATGTAATATTGGAGATTAGGGAGAAAGGAATATGAGCAGATTGGGGGGAGGGAGCTGATGAGAGACCAAAAACCACAGGTAGCAAGACAAGGCACACTTTCTGGGGAGCAAGCCTCACACACAGTTGCTTCGGCCGAGGACTGCAGAGGAACCATAGTCGGGCTGTGCGTGTGTGTTTTTCAGAAAAGCGTAGAATTGGAAGGGACCCTGCGGGTCATCTAGCCCAACCCCCTGCAATGCTTTTTAGCTTGCATTGATCTCAAAAACCTTCAGTGCCTTTTATTTTTGTTGGATAGGCAATTAACAGGCTTGTTTCACAAATAAGGGAGAAGGAGCATTGCTGGCTTGGTTTGGTTTGCCTTTGTTCTAGTTTTTAGCATGTGCTTAGTACCGTAGTTTCTGGCTGTGAGCTGCCCTGATATCTATGGGTGGAGGGCAGTAATAGTAGTACTACTACTAGTAATAATAATAATAATAATAATAATAATAATAATAATAATAATAGTGATGATATTTTTTGTAGGGCTTGGAGTGAGTGGGTGATGGCCAGCTGCTGGAATGAATGGGGTCGGTGCTAAATGGTCTGGTGTGCTTTACAGCTCCTAGGGACCTTGTTTGTGGGGTGGGGTGGGGTGGCCGGAGAAGGAGCCCATCCCCGAAGAAGAAGAAGAAGAAGAAGAAGAAGAAGAAGAAGAAGAAGAAGAAGAAGAAGAGCGGAGGGAGGAGGCTTCCATTCCCTGGGATAGAGTTGCCCATAACATTAAACACAGGGCACGATTCCAGGGAGAGAGAGAGAAACCAGGGCAGCAGGTGCTGCTACTCACGGCTCGGGCTAGATAGGGGGCAAATGGGGGGGGTGTGACTCTCTTCATCTTCTTCTTCCTTCCCACTTGAATTGCCCTCCTCCCTCTTCCCACAGGGCAGGTGGACGAAAGAAAGAGAGAGAGCGCTGCACGCCAGCCAGCCATATAGTTGGTGGGGCGCAGCTTCCATCCTAAGCTTCTGCAGGGATCACTCTCCTCCCGCAGAGGCTTGGGAAGGAAGCTGCATACCCGCCAGCCATATGGTTGGCAAGGCGCAGCTGGCGGGTGCAGGGAAAGGGGAGGCCACCCGCAAAGCTGCACAGCTCCCCCACTTGCTGGGGCGCCCCTGAGAGGCCAGCGCCCTGGCGCAACGAACCACTAAGTCCTATGGGAAAGGCGCCTCTGTCCTCTATATCTGGGGTTCCAGGTTCTTCAGTTCCAAGACAT
Source organism: Podarcis vaucheri (assembly GCF_965113315.1). NCBI lineage: Eukaryota > Metazoa > Chordata > Lepidosauria > Squamata > Lacertidae > Podarcis > Podarcis vaucheri. The sequence continues at coordinate 65,871,074 of NC_138765.1, read as the reverse complement.
TTCATTATAATCCTCAGCAGGGGCAACAAGTTGATCAGCCTGATCCATGAGGTGATGCCTTGCAATACTGTGGGATTGCAGAGGTGGGGGAGGGGAACGCGTGGATTTCTCATACCCCCTTTCCAAGCTTTTGTTTTCAGAAAACTTCTACATAAAAATCACATCAGCGAAATCATTAAAGGCTCAGTTGTAGGTGTGTGTGTGTGTGTGTGTGTGTTTTAATAAAGAAAATTCATTTCTGCCCTGCAGCCAAATAACTTCTTTACAACTCAGTGGCAGTTTAAAGAATAACGTTTTTGTATTAAAAATAAATAAATCTTAAAACCAATTTTTAAAAATCTTTAAAGTTTGGTCATAACATAATGCGATTAGAAATTCCTACCTCAGTAAAATCCAGGAGGAATGCTGGAATTATAGCTCAAGCGAAAAAACCACAAGCAAAAAAGCCACCCTCTCTTGTCCCATGTTTTGCTCCTGCAAAGAACTTGTGTGAGGAACGTAAGAGTTGGAGTCAGAGAGAATCTGCTCCACTGTTTTGACCCAGTAAAACTATGTTCTGTTCTGCTGGACTTCCTTCACCCCATCCTGCAGGCCAATTCCAGTCTTGGTGGGCTCCCCACTGCATCAGTGCTCCCCCCCTCAGCTGTGGGATTACATAATATGCCACCATTCAACAATTTCCACCATGCCCCTCAGCACCCTAAAGTTTGGAAGACAGGAGATAGGAAGATGCCTTATACTGAATCAGACTCTTGGTCTACCTAGATTAGTATTGTGTACTCTGACTGGCAGCAGCCCCCGCCCCGCCCCCCGGGTTTCAGGCAGGGTGTCTCTCCCAGGTCTAGCTGGACATGCTGCTGGGGATCGAACCTTTTGCAGGCAAAGCATATGCTCCATCCACATTTACCCTGAAAAGACCAAATTCTCCTGTTTGGATTTCAGGGTGGCTCCTCCATTTGCTCATCGCCAGTCCTTGTTGCCGCCAAGAGGGCATGGCCTGTTACATAAGGCACAGGGAATTATCCCTTCTCAATTAGACCCCTGGGCGCTGAACCGGGGCCTGCTTAGTTCAATGCCCGGTAGCAAAGCAAAGACGGGCTTATGTAAAGTTTGTTTTGTTTCGGCCACTCAGCCCTCAGAGTAAACCTGGGTGCCCTCATCAAATTTAATGAGCCTGTGGTTGAACTGTGGGCACAATCCAGCCCCAGCCCAAGACTGCGGTCCTGGGCACACCGAAGCCAGTGGGATATCGTGCCCAGCAAAGCAGGCCTCAGCCTCGGCTGAAGTAGGCCTCCTCTCTTGGAAGAATGGCTTGGTTCATCATTGGTTTCTGGAAGCAGGTGAGAGACCCTTGAAATGGTCCCTCAACAAATTTGGACCACGGACTGAGCAGTCTCTCAGCTCGCCCTGGTCACCATCCTCCCCCATTCACAGTGAAATGTATTGAATTTCTGGTTAAATTAGAGCAATTATTTCTCCATTTATATCTATGCATGCAAATTAGACTAGATGCGTCCTCTTTCGTCCTCTAGTTTCTAATGGCTGCCCTTTGCTTTCCCATAAGGCATTGCCAGAAAAGGACATCCATTGGAAACTAGAAGACTGACTTCGCTTGTGGCAGAGTTGGGTGCCTGTTTCCATTACTGCCATTATTTCAAAATGATCCCAACCTTAAGAGTAAAGCATACCCTCCAACATTTCTCCGATGAAAATAGGGACGTCCCATTCCATAAATGATAATTTTACTGTTTATACTGGGCTGCCCCAGCAGCTCTGGGCAGCTTCCAACATAAGAAAACATTAAACATTTTTTAAAAAAACTTCCCTATACATGATTGCCTTAAGATGGCTTGGTGGTTCGGATAACTCCATACCATACCCTCCAACAATTCTCCAACGAAAATAGGGATATCCTAAGGAGAAACGGGACATTCCAGGATCAAATCAGGAACCAGGATGGCTTCTCTAAATCAGGGACGTCCCTGGAAAATAAGGACACTTGGAAGGTTTGGTAAAGCTGGTCCATATTAACTCGCCACCATCGTACAGGCCATTCTTGTCTACTATGAAATATCACTGTATATTTATGCCTTGGAATTTAGGTGTAGCTTGCAGGCTCTGTTTCATTTCCGTCTGTTCACTGCTGCCTCTTAGCACGTGCCCCATATATATGGGAACTGCACACCACCAAACCCTATCCCAAAATAATGCTGACTTTTGCATGCAGTTGCATCCCTATCCAGTTCTGGGAAATGGAAGGAACAATGAGATTGGCCTGTGAAATAGTTCAAGGGAGACGGGCAGGAAGTTGCCACCTGGAGAGTGGACTGAGCAGGCACTGACACTGGGCCCCCAGGCCACAATCTCCTCCAGCCCCCCATGACGAAACAGAACGCGTTCCTTTTTTTAAAAAAAATGGTGGTAATTTTCATCTATACCTATAGAATAGAGCGTGCAAATTTTATCCTGATGCGGTTTCTCTTTCGGCCATGTTAAAGTGGCCACCCTTGAGGAATGCTGTTCCAGGTGAGACATGTCAAGTCTTGATACTTTGATGTGCTTGGTTAAAATGCAGCTGTTCAAAAGGAGGTTATTATCTGAGCATTTTTCTCTTTTTTGTGTTACATTAATGCTGCTCTCTTTAGATCTTCAGGTATTTTAGGAGTCACTGTTCTTTCTATTTGCTAGGGTTCTTGGCTGATTGTGTTAATGCTGTTCAACTGTTGTACAGAGAGAGAGAGAGAGAGAGAGAGAGAGAGAGAGAGAGAGAGAGAGAGAGAGAGAGTTGATGTATAAAACTGGTGTGCGTGTGACATGATAGCTCAGTTGCTAAAGCATGGCACTCTTAATCTCAGGTTTGTGGGTTCAAGCCCTACATTGGGCAAGAGAGTCAGTTGGACTAGATGACCCTTGTGATCCTTCCAACTCTATGGACTCGGCTATATTAGTAAAAAAACAATGATTTGAATGCACTATAAACATGCAATACCAGATGGCACCAGAGAGCAGGAACTTTTTATGTGTGTTTTTCTGTAGGGTTTTTTTTTTATTTTGTTATAACGATCTAATTTCTGACTTATTTATAGTGTTCATCCCACCCCCTGTGTATAGATCCACCTTATGAGTCTACATTTTATTATTGTAAAACCACCTTGAATTCATTTTGAGAAAAGCCCAGGGGCAGGAACCCTGTGGCCCTCCCGCTGCCTGCTAGGACTGGTGAGAGTTGTAGCCCAACAACATGTTGGGTGAGCATTGATTTCCCATCCCGGATCAGAGTTTCTTCAAACATAAACAGACGAAGTGGCATTCATTTTCTCTGCACACTTCATTCAGACATGCACATTCTTGTGCGCATGACTTGGCCAGAGAAGTGCAACTGAGAAGTTCGGAGATGTGCAGATTTGAAAGGATGGAGGTTGCATTTCAGTCCATGGATTGTTTCAGAAAGCATGGGCTATTTAGTTTCTCCTTGAAATGCGAAATGCGTGAAATTTCTTTCCCATCTCAGGATGCTTTGGGAAGTACAAGACATTAGTGTCCCCCACCTCCCTAAGCTCACACTACAGTCCCCTCCCAGAAGTGGCAGCTCTTCACATGTCAGGAACTGAAGTCTGAAGCATCCTGAGGGCAACGGCTTGGGAAGGTGGCCACAATAAAGACATTGCCTTTAAGATGCTGCAGGATCCTGAGGGTGCTTCCAGACAGAGTTAATGTTGTACATGGGGGTTGTTCAGATACAGTGGTACCTCAGGTTAAGTACTTAATTCGTTCCGGAGGTCCGTACTTAACCTGAAACTGTTCTTAACCTGAAGCACCACTTTAGCTAATGGGGCCTCCTGCTGCTGCTGCGCCATCGGAGCACGATTTCTGTTCTCATCTTGAAGCAAAGTTCTTAACCTGAAGCACCATTTCTGGGTTAGCGGAGTCTGTAACCTGAAGTGTATGTAACCTGAAGCGTATGTAACCTGAGGTACCACTGTATTGCAAATGGGTCATTGGGAACAGGTTTTATTTATTTATCTGATTTGCCCTGGAAAGGGTAAATCTGGATTAAATGGGGGAGGGGAATCCAGACTGGCATTTTTATGCCAACGATGTCATTTGGAAAGTGCAATAAAACTAAAATAACACTGCAGGCATGAGGTGCAGCATCCTACAAGAGACGCCTGCCTGGATCACCCTTGGGTGCTTTTTTTGAAGGAAGATATGGGTTAACATCATGTTTAAGCCTCTGAAGGTAGATTAGATAGTTGCGGGTTTTTAATGTAATTGTTCCTGTTTTCATTTCTAATATACAACAAGCAATAACAACAGTAAAGAGAAAAGAAAAAAGCAAGAAGTGAAAAAGAAGGTTACGAGGAGAGAGTGGTCCTATTTGAAAAATAGCATTATAATCCTTCATAAGCAGAGAATGTTTTTCCACAGGAGTCCAGGAGAAGAGGGCGGCTGCCAATCATGTTCCCTTACTTTAACCTAGATCAGAGAGTTGGCTAATGCGCTTTAAAAGCACACAACATGATGGACGCCACTCCTGGTTAGGGAGATTTTAATTCTCCTTCGTATTGCATGTTGTGTGTTTTGAGGGAGGCTGCAGTTGTCCACTGAGTCGCAAGAGTGAAATGGTACTTCTTTCCTGCTGGAAACTATAGAATCTCTCTCCCCCCCCCCCCGGCATAAGAGCACACCCCGAAACACACTGCGTGTGTCATAGATTAACGGTGCCACCGAGGCTAAATGGGTGTACTTGCGTGACTAGGAATTCTGGAGCGGATCACCTCAGTTCTCCTCCACTTTGGCAGGGCTACAAGGCTCGTGTTTTCACATGAATGAACGGCTCTTGAACGATTTGTGGCTGAATTTCTCAAAGTTGTTAGGAACAAAAAGGCTTTTCTTTAGCATCGAGGGTACACAGCTACTGGGTTTGCCTATTTCTTCACCCGCCTGCCCCCCCCCCAGCCTGGTGCACCAAGGAGAACATGGTTGCCGCATTTTAAGACACTGGGAAGTTCATTCATTTATCACATCCTGTTATTAAGATCAATCCTCTCTAATACCTCTTTCAGTGAGTGGGGAAATGAAGATGGAGGCTCAGTTCAGACATCATGCCAAACCACAGTTTACACTAACCATGGTTCAGACTCCAAACCATGGCTTGAGTTTTACAGGCATACAGGAAATACTACACTTTAGAGCAGCTTTGGTTCGCTCTCTGCTCAGGGTTGCTGTTGGCAGAGCAATGGCAGTAACTCTGTTGCTTCTCCTTTATTGTCTGGGGGCGTCAGCCTGAGATTGGTGGGCGGTTGTAGTGTTGCCAAGGTTGCTGATGGCATGTCTGCAGTGCTTCATTGTGTGTGTGTGTGTGTGTGTGTGTGTGTGTGTGTGTTGCTTTAGTTCCTTTTTTCCAACATTTCCCCATCCTATTGTGGCCTGCAAATGGGTTAAGCATAGCAGCTCTTTGGATGGTCTAACAACTGCACCTGCAGGCCTCTCCGTCTTCCCCTTGGGACTCTCATAAGAACGTAATAATAGAATGCTGGATCAGGCCAATGGCCATCTAGTCCAGCATCCTGTCCTCACAGTGGCCCAAACAAATGCCTGTGGGAAACCAGCAAGGTTGTGAGCCCTGTGGTTTCCAGCAGCTGATGTTCAGAAGCTTGCTGCCTCTAGCTATGGAGGAAGAGCATAGCCGTCATGGCTAGTAGCCATTGATAGCCCTCTCCTCCGTGGATTTGTCTAATGCTCTTCTAAAGCTATCTAAGTTGGTGACCATTACTGCCTCCTGTGGAAGGGAGTTCCATAGCTAGGCACTCTTCTTCTGTGACAGTTTTGAGGAACTTCTTGCCCTCCCACCTGATGCCATTCATATGGGTGTGGGTCAGGGTAAGATGTTGTCTGAGCTGAAAGCAGGGGGGGGGCACAGAGCCCTGAGCAAGCTCTGCCAGCGCTGATGATTGTCGAGTCTCGTGGAGTGCCATGCATAGGGCTTTGCAAGGTGCGATGATCAGGCGACTGCTGGATCTTGGGAAAGGGGGCTCCACAAAGCGCCCCCACAAAGCTAATGCGTTTTAGTGTTCCCCCTCCCAGTTCACTTTCATTCATATGATTTCACTCACATCAACGAGAGCGGGGAAAGTGAAAAGCTCTCCCGCAGACATTCTCTTAGATGGCAGAGAATTCCCTTGCCTTGAGAAATTTTCCAGCGTGAAAAACAAAAAAGAAAGAAAAAAAGCTTGGCTAGTGAATTCCCAACGTTTCTCTTCAAAGATTCCCGTGTAAGCCCAGGGGGCTGGTTTTCATTCTAGGGCCACCAGATGGAGACGAAGCCTCATACATCTGATCATTTCAGGCTTGAGATTTCTGCCCTTCCCCATCCTTGCTTCTGTTTATAACCTAAGTTAGGGATCAGCAGCTAGCTCTGCTTGAGCCAAACCTGGCCCCTTGGGCAATTCTGTTTGGTACCCTGTTCTTAGCCCAGAAGTGAAAGCAGGATATGGAGGGGATTTCAGCTGTGGGGTTGACCCCCACCACACCACCTAAGGAGCACTGTGGCCGAGGCCCACACCAAACACTGACCTGGGCTGAAGATTCTGTTGCCACTTCTGAGATCCTCCCAGCAGGTCTCCCAGACTACACAACTGCCATGAATGTTACATGGGATGTGGGTGCCCCATATCCATATATTATGGTCCACATGGTGGATCCCCCCCCCTACACACACAAATGCGGAAGTAAACAAGAGATCCTAATAAAGTTGCATTAATTGTGTGAAACATTTGTTGCTTATGGCCAAAGGCCAAAAATATCTCTCAAAACTAGATGCCTCCATCAATCTCTATAAGTGGTTTTGGGGTAAAGGTAAAGGTAAAGGTACCCCTGCCCGAACGGGCCAGTCTTGACAGACTCTGGGGTTTGTGCGCCCATCTCACTCTATAGGCCAGGGGCCAGCGCTGTCCGGAGACACTTCCGGGTCACGTGGCCAGCGTGACAAAGCTGCATCTGGCGAGCCAGCGCAGCACACGGAACGCCGTTTACCTTCCCGCTGGTAAGCGGTACCTATTTATCTACTTGCACCCGGAGGTGCTTTCGAACTGCTAGGTTGGCAGGCGCTGGGACCGAGCAGCGGGAGCGCACCCCGCCGCGGGGATTCGAACCGCCGACCTTTCGATCGGCAAGCCCTAGGCGCTGAGGCTTTTACCCACAGCGCCACCCGCGTCCACCGGTTTTGGGGTACTCTGGTGCAAAAACAGAACTGATATATCTCAACAGATCAGACATTCGCACATGCCAATATTGAAAATACTATGTATATCAATCTTCATAAATAGAAAGTAGAATCAGTTAAAACAACAAACAAAAATAAAACAAAAGGAAGCAATAAAACCCAAGCAATAAAATAAATGATTAAAGTCATCATCACAATGACAATCTATAGCTCTCTCTCTCTCTCTCTCTGGGAGATTTCTTCAGAAAGAAAGACCATGTAAGTCACAACAAAAGCAAAGATCTGACAGTAGATCACACACCCTTTCTACAGTATCTTTTGCATGTATTCCCAATAAAACAGGATTGCGAAATTTAAGAAGGGTGTGTCTGTGTTCAGTTGACTCGCCAAGTGGTTGAAAGCAGCTCACATTGATTGTTTCAGTCCCATCAAGTCAGCAGGAAAAATAAGAAATAGTATTCCTTGTCTGCTTTTCAATAATGTAGCAGAAAGGGTTACTGAAGTAACGGGTACAAACAACAAAGTGTCTTGTGACATCTTAAATACAAACAGTTGGGTTGGCTTCTGAGTGACACAAGGTTCCTTGACACTTTGCTGCAGCAGGAGAGCGGCACAGCTGCTGACCTGGAAGTTGAGGAAATGTAAACTAAACACCCTGACCTGTGAAAATTACCCTGTTGGTGGCACTGTTAGGTCCTGCCCGGTTGGCACAGAGCCACAGCAGCGTTTTCTCAGTGGCTGTTTCCCTTCTGCGAGAGGTGCATCTCACCCCCTTCATTCTTAACACACACAAGGAATTTTTTAAACTTTCACAGTCACCCAGACAATGGATGGCTGAAAGATACTGTTCCTAGCAACTTCAAAATTCTTTGCTGCTTGGGCATGTTACTCTTCCTTTGACGTTTTTAGATGTTCGTAACTGTTTTTAGTGTGTTTAAATGGCATTGTTTTACTACGCTGTTGTTGCCACCCTGGGCTCCTGTGCAACACAAAATCTTATGTATTTATTTAGCTGTGATTCCTGCCCTGGACTAGATGACTCTTTGGGTCCTTTCCAACTCTACTATTTTATTTATTCATTTAGAAATGCTGTGTATCTCTGTGTTGTAGGTGGGTGTGCACATGCACGTATGTGCTTGATTACAGCACAGTTGCATTTTGGGTCTGGGGAATCTACTTGCTCCCTCTGAGCGTCTCCTTACGTAACCCATCGCTCTTGAAAGGCAGACCCTGACCCTGCTGCCCTCCCCTCACTGCGCAGGGTCCAGCCTATTAGCATAGCTGTCCTGGTTCCAGGTTTCCTCAGCCTAGTTTAGCATTCCGCCCAGGTTGACCGTCTTCCTTTGGAGAAGGTTCTTCTGAATATTAATTAGACTTTCCCCGTCCGGATTAAAACCTTCGCCAGAAAAGCCATTTGGCTGCGAGATTAAAGTTCTTCCACCTCTTCCTAACACCTCCTTTCTTTGTCGTTCTGAGAAAGTTCTCCTCTTCCATTGACTGTCTTACTCACAGCAGTCATGAAAACAATTTCTTAAATCCCATGCCTTTTACTGAGCGCCTGAGCGCCAAGCAAATGATCCTGGGATCTTCCTTGAAAAGCATCCAATAGTTGTTTCAATAGCTATTGTCTGCTTAGGGCTTTCCTTTATGGCAGATTTTGGTGTCAGTCCAGCTTAGGGAGTGGCGAATTATAGGGCTGGGTCCTATTCTGACTGGAGCTGATGGGTGTCAGAGTCCGAAGCACTAGGAGGATACCAGAGTGGGATGGGCCGTAGCTCAGCAGTACAGCAGATGCTTTGCAGGCAGATGTTCCCCAGGTTCAATCGTCAGCATCTCTAGGTAAAGCTGTCTGAAAACCTAGAGAATGGCTGCCAGTCACTGTTGACAAGTCTAGCTATTGCTAGACTCTCATCTGCACCAGACAGCATGGCCAAAGGTCAGTCACCCTCACATGTGCTGTTCATGAGACAGAAACAGTGGCAAGCTTTCATCATCATCATCATCATCATCATCATGAAATGCTGCCTAAAGACCTATCTATTTAAACTGGTCACCACATCGTTCTGCTTTATTATTTACTGTTTTATTGATGGCTTTTACTGAGGCATCTCTTTGCATTCAGAGTTTTAAATGTGGTATGTACATTATTCTTTTTCAACATTACCTTACTGTGGGGTTGTTGTTGTTTTTTTGTAAACCGCTTAGGGATTTTGAACATTAAGCAGCATATAAATATGATTGACAATGATGATGGTGACAACGCTGAGCTAGATGGACCCAAACGGCAAGGGTGGTCCATCCATAGCGGTCAACTTTCCCCCTTTTTAAAGGGGAATCCCCTTATTCCAAATAGGATTCCTCATAAGAAAAGGGAAAAGTTGACAGCTATGGGTCCATCCTGTTTGGCTGAAATGGGAAGGTGCTGCCCTGCACGAACACCAGATATTCACACCCACCCTTCCTTATTGCCTCTGCCAAAGCCTTGCTTATTGGGGTCACTGCTTCTGTATTTTGGAAAGATCTCACGAGAGCTCTGTGGGATCTTGTGCTATCCCTGCAAGATCTCGTGGGACTCTTGCGATATTTCATGAGGCTCTCGCAAGATCTCATACCAGAACCCAAAGGCCGCCTCAGCCGCTTCTCCTTGCTCATCCGGCAATAGGGTGTCTGTGTCTGCAGAGATGCCCATTGGATTCTGCCACCTGAGGCACCTGCTTCAGCCTGTCTCATGGATGGTCTGGCCATGCTAAATGGTCAGAATGGGTAGAAGACAGCTTCCTATGGCTTTGGTGTAGCTGAAGAAAAATACGTCTGCCAAGTACTATCCAAATTCTCCTCTTCAAGTTATTGCTATTGTTGTTATTGAGCATACTAGAGTAGCAAGATGAGAAGATATGCCTATATATTAATTCATCTTCTCCTACACCTTCTGCTCCTTCCAGGTAACATTATCGGCTCTGGCATCTTCATTTCCCCCAAAGGAGTCCTGGAGCACACGGGGTCCGTGGGGCTCGCCCTCATCATCTGGGTGCTCGGCGGGGGGATCGCAGCCCTCGGGTCGCTGTGTTACGCCGAGTTAGGAGTCACCATCCCGAAGTCTGGAGGGGATTATTCCTACGTCTCCGAGATTTTCGGTGAATTAGCTGGGTAAGTGGCGCTTTAGCAGCATGACGCTTAATCTTTTGGGTCTCACGGCATCGTCACGGCAACCTTGCAAGGAGGGCTATATTGGCACATGCTCCTCGCTCCTCTGAGCAATCGACTGTGGTGGGTGCAGCACTTTGGAAGAGACAGCGCTGAGGATGCCTAGGGAGCTGGCAATATTTTGCTCTAAAAAGGGGGCAAGGAAGCTAGAGCCAATGGGTCAGTGCTCTATTTCCCCCCCCAACCACGCCCACCTGTCAATCAACTGAAAGATGCTGGGGATCAAACCCAAGGTCTTCATTTCATTTTACATTTAATTTGTATACTGCCTTTCAGTATACACGAGGTGTTTACTTGCTGAAGAGGCAACAAAATATACAACAAAGATCACACATCTTATAACAATCTGATCCGATACAATAAAGTCATAATAAAAATCTGACTGCAAAAGAAGCCGCTTTTATCAGGGGTAGGCAAACTAAGGCCCGGGGGCCAGATGCGCCCCCCTCGGCTCATAAATCCGACCTGCGGACCCTGCTGCCCACTCAGTCAGTCCCCGCGCACTGTGGACACTTCGCAGCGTGGGGACTGATTTCTGTGACCCTGGCACAGCTTCTGGGCAGGTGGCAACACTGGCGCGGCTTCGGATTAGCTGCAGGAAGCTCCTGCAGTCAATCCGAAGCCTTGCCGCCCGTGGCTGAAGTAAACCTGGCCCAGCGCAGCCATGGACAGGGAGGCCTGCGGGTGGGCGACGGGTCTGGGTTGTGCCATGGGCATCGTGACGGGCACGTCAAGGGGCTTCAGCCGGAGCTTGATGCGCCTGCTGGCCCCGTGCCTGGCTCGGGGCTGCCACTGGTGGTGCACTCGGTGGCCACACTGGAGCTGCCGGAGGGCGAGCTGTGTGCTGCCTGCCTGGTGCTCTGCATGTGTGGAATGCCCGCCGACCTGGCCTCGGACAATGGGCCGCAGCACGTGGTGCACACCGCCTGGGAGCTCCGCGGGGACAGGCCAATGGAGCGGCTGCTTGTCAACAATGCTGGTGAGTGGGCGTTGCCGAGACGCACTCCTGAGCATGTGCAGAATGCGTTCCTCCTCCATGTCCAGAGGCAGCTGCAGGACCAGCTTGCAGGGTGTTTATATTTTTCAAAATATAGTCCGTGCCCCCCCCCAAGGTCTGAGGGACAGTGGACCGGCCCCCTGATGGAAAAATTTGTTGACCCCTGGCTTATATCAAATAAGGCAATATTCAAAAATCCATTAGAAAATCTTGGTACACAATAAAACTGACTCTCAAAACATCAGCAAACAATAATGAAACAGAAATTTGCTCTCAGCAATTACGATAAATATTGTGAACTGTAATCAATAAAAATAACAGCAGGTAGCAATATACAAAATAACTATCTGTAAAATATCAAATTGAGCAAAAAGTCCCTTAACTTATAAAATAATAATAAAATAAATTATTATTATTACTATAATTATAATAATTATTATCCTTTGGCATGCAAAGCATCATTGCTTTCCCACTGAGTTCTGGATTTGAACCCAGGACTTCCTGGCTTCTAACCCCCACACTGTGCTGCGCCAGCTTCCCAGAGGTTTCACGATTTCCCTTGTTGTCATGGAGGCCTGAGCAGCCGTTCCTGGCACAGTCCTCTTCCAAACACCCTATTTCATGTTCAGAGGCAAGCGTCCTTACTTTGATTGGTGTTTGAATGAACTGGCTAGGGAGTTTCTTGTTACAGCCTGAACTGCTGATGCAATGTTGCTGAGGGGAGGGGAGCACCTGCATAAAAACAGATTACCTCCCCTCCCACCCCGCAATATCTGCTCTGGCAAAGAGCAGATGCAATCCTAATTGCATAGGATACCAGGAGGCGGGCTGCATTTTGCAAAGCCTGTAAATCAGGCCGTGAAGATTTTGTAAGGACAAAGGCAACCAGAAGAAAGCCGGCAACTCTTGATCATTTTCAGGGCCAGCCGCCTCCCAGGAATTGATATTTATTGCATCTAAGAAAGTGCCAAAACGACGAGTCGTACGTGGAGATATAAAAAGCAGCAAAGCTCTCCGTGTTGTTTCCTAAAAGTTTAGGCTGACAAAGGCTTCAGCTCCACCCTCAGGCCAGCAATAACTCAACAGGGAGATCGTGTTAACCTTGCCCTGTCTCCACAAGGCTGTTTTTATTGAGGCTAAACAGGGACAGTAGTTTTTGAGAGAGCTGGACCTGGCATCACTTGCCCTTGGGATGAGCACAGAGATGTGAAGGTCTAGGGGAAGACTGGGAAAACTGTGTTGGGGCAGGGAACGCATCTGGGGTTTTTCCACCCAATTTTGCGGGGATGGGGGTTGCTATTTTTTCCAGGGGGCGGGGCAGGAATGGAAAAATTGGGGTGGAAAACAGATTTTGTGGTAGTTACCGTATTTTTTGCTCTATAAGACTCGCTTTTTCCCTTCTAAAAACTAAGGGGAAATGTGTATGCGTCTTATGGTGCGAATGCAGGCTGCGCAGCTATCCCAGAAGCCAGAACAGCAAGAGGGATCACTGCTTTCGCTGTGCAACGATCCCTCTTGTTGTTCTGGCTTCTAAGATTCAGAATATTTTTTTTCTTGTTTCCCTCCTCCAAAATCTAGGTGCGTCTTATGGTCTTGTGTGTCTTATAGAGCGAAAAATATGGGTGATTCCATAAAGGAAATACACGTTTCTCTTTCGTGCTTTTCCAGTTGTACAGATTTATTTATTGTTATAATTTGTACCTCACCTTTCCTCCAAGGAACTCAAGGACATAGTTCTCCCCCTCCTTGTAGCAAAAACGTTAATACAAAAACTAAAAGGTGGTCACTTTTCCGGAACCCTTTCCATTTAAACATTTCCTGGCCAATAAAATGACTTTTAGAATCTTGTTCTGACCAGAAGTTAATTAACCTGCACATTTAATAGCTGTTTTATGAAACCACCCAGCTCCAATAATGACTCTCAGATTCCTGCCTAATCTTATTTTTATTTATTTTATTTTTTTATTTCTAAAAATGAAGGGGAAAGGAAGATTAGTAGGGGTTGCATCATAAGCAGATTTGGCTCGGGGGGGGGGAGCCAGTTCCCCCCTTTCTTTAAATCCTTCAGTAATACTAAAACTTGAAATAAATAAAAAAAATTTTAAAATGTCCAGTAGTACCCTAGAGACCAACTAGGTTTGTTCTTGGTATAAGCTTTCGTGGTATCTGAAGAAGTGTGCATGCACACAAAAGCTTATACCAAGAACAAACTTAGTTGGTCTCTAAGGTGCTACTGGACAATTTTTTTATATATTTCGACTGTGTCAGACCAACACGGCTACCACCTGAAACTAACACTTGGAGGTGGCCTTCCATGATTATTGGCTTGCAATTGCTGCCACTTAGAAAAGATGAGTCTAATTTTCTGACTGGAGGATTCTGGGACTTGTAGTCAGGGGTGGCTCCAGACATTTCGGCACCTGAGGCAAAATGCCTCCTGCTGTCCCTACAATGCGGTTGAGGGGGCATGAGAGGCTCTGCAAGGGCTTCCCTTAAGGCAGGGGTGCCCAAACTTTTTTCAAAGAGGGCCAGGTTTGATGAAGTGAACATGCATGAGGGCCTGCTAAAGTTGTTGACCTTTTTTAGGATTGAAGTTGTTGAGCTTTTGGGGGGATTTTACCCTAGGAAATAAACTGCCACAGGGGCCGGATTAAACTGACCGACGGGCAGGATTAGGCCCCGGGCCACACTTTGGACATACCTGCCTTAAGGAGAAGCACTGCAAAGCCTTGCCAGCCTGACAGGCTGAGGGGCAGGGGAGCTTCAGAAAGCACTTCTCCTTAAGATAAAGCCATTGCCAACTCATTGAGGGTGGCAGGAGGTGTTCCTCGGAGCTTTGCTGCTGGTCCCTCTCTGCCCCTGGCGGGTGGGGAGCTTGAAGCAAACCTGGGTGTAGGAATGTTGTGCAGCTTTGCTGCCCTCTCCCTCAATTTTCTGATTGTGGTTGTTGTTATGAGAATCGGAGGGCCCCTTATCCAGGGTGCTTCCAGTCTCTCAAAATTTTGTGGGAGGGATTTGAATGCATGTCAGAATTTTTCGTTTGTGAGATTAAAGTGGATTAAGGCACTCTGTTGCCGTTCCGTAACAAATTCACTTTTAAAAACAACGACAACAGACTTTTGCAGCTTGCAATGTGATAGGGAAATGCATGGAAAGTGTGAGATGAATGAACATCTGACAAGGGAGACGTTTAAAGGTCAAGAAAATGCAGGTGGAGGCAGGTAACTACCCCATAAATGCAGCAGAGCAAATGTGCAGTAAAGATCGCTATCAATCTGACCTCCACTTAGGGGTGGGGGAGAAAAACAATTTGATTTGTAATTTAATGAGAAAGCACCTGATTCACACCAGATTCTTCTTGAGCCAGTCCATGAACTGAAAGGCAGCTCCACTTCAAAATTTGCATTTCCCTGAATGTTGCAGCACAGTTCTCCTGCCCAGCAAAGCACACATTAATGCATGTATGGGGGGGGGGTGTGCATGGGAGTGCATCGATTCATACCCAATGCTTTATTTTAGGGAAATTTGTTTCTAAAGTGGCATGCATGTGGCAAAACTGCACTCAAAAATGTGTTTACTAGGAGAAATTTACACTAAAAGGCTCGTAAATTTTTGAATGAAGAAACTGGATCAGCAAACTTATGTGGAAATGTGGAGGAGTGAATTTAAGTCTGCAAAAATGAGAACTGGAGAGGAACTCCAGGCGATGGCTGTATCATTCCTGACCTCCAGGGAAGCTGCTGCAAGCCAGCCAGTATGACCCGGTTTGGAGGAGCCGGTAGCCCGATGTGGCTCTTTGCACCGTCTCATTTAACTGAAGATTCTCCTTTTCTTTCCTTTTCTCTTGGCTTCAGGTTTCTCCTCCTATGGAGCGCAGTCATCATCATGTACCCCACCAGCCTGGCTGTGATCGCCTTGACTTTTTCAAACTATGTGCTCCAGCCAGTGTTTCCCAACTGTATCCCTCCCTATAATGCCTCCAGAGTCCTTTCCATGGTGTGTTTATGTGAGTATTTATCAGCAACCTTTTCCTTGGGCTTCCAGCGGCATTTGCCAAGAGGGCCACTCTCCAGCAGAGACACCCTCAACCAAGAAAGGGCTGGTGCCGTTTTAGTTTTGTTGGTGTTTAATTACTTTTCAATGATTAACATGGGGGGGAAACATTTTTAGCATTTTTCTATTCCATCTGTGCTTACATATTTTGATCAGTAAGCCACCTTGAGTTCCAGTCTGGGGAAAAGGTGGGATGATGATTAATAATAATAATAATAATAATAATAATAATAATAATAATAGGAGTGAGAGGGGTACATAAACACAGTGCTCATTCAGTGAAGTCTAGGCTGCCTTTTGGATCCTCAGCCTCATCCTCTTGTTTTCCCAATCCTTCTCTCTATTAAAAACAAACAAATAAAATGGAGTCCGGTGCTACAGTGAAACCTCGGTTGTTGAACACTTCGGAACCCGAACGCCAACAACCCAGAAGTGAATGCTTCCGTTTTTGAACGATTTTCAGAAGCCGAATGGTCTTCCGGAATGGATTACTTTTGAAAACCGAGGTTCCACTTTATAGCCCATTTTAGATGTCTAGGCGTTTTCTGTCTTCTTTGAAAAATAAGAAGCTCAAATAAAAGGCTTTGATCTTTGACGCGTGTGGCACAAACCTCTCTCTGGACGGAATTGTGTTTCCTGCTCTCCAGCACTCTTGACGTGGGTGAATGGCTCCAGCGTCCGATGGGCCACCCGCATCCAGGATATCTTCACTGCAGGGAAACTCCTCGCCTTGGGCCTGATCATTGTTGTGGGCTTCATACAGATATTCAAAGGTACTTAATGCAGGAACCAAGCCCTTCTTAGCAGACAGAGCCCACTCACTCTGACAGGGCAGAGGGTTATTGTTGTGGTTGCCCCTATTTCACTTTTTCCAGAATGGCGGACTCAAAGAGATAAGGATAGTGCCTGGCCTGCCTCCCTGGACAGAATGTTCCGTAAATGGGGAGCCACCACAGAGAAGGCCCTTTCTCATGTTGCCACGCCCCACACCTCCCTCAGAGGAGGCCCATGGAAAAGGGCTTCAGGTGATGAGCACAGGGTTCAACTTGTTACTGTCCCCCTGCTTGGAATTGTACCAGAGAAGTAAACTGGTGTACCATCCACACCCCTTCTCCAGGTAGCCCTGAGGAGCGGGGTTTTTTGAGAGGGATTCAGCCCTCAGACTGAGCCCACAATGCTGACCCCTCTGCCTAATGCTAGGATTAGGGAAGCCTGGATAACTAACCTTTTTTTAAATAAATATGTCGTGCAGCTATACTGCAAGATTGTCCTTCCGTTTCTTTGAGCAGATTTGCTGGCTTTCTTTACTGGCATGCAGAAATTAAGAACGCAAAGTGTTTCCAGTCTGTGCAGTAGGTCATTGGCGTGAGGGGAGGCTGACAGGCTGACTAAGCAAGGGGGCAACCTTGCCTTTTCATCTCGGACAGCAAAGAAGCTGAGACTGGCCCTGTCCAGAGGAGGCCTCTGCTTCTCCCTGGGACATGTTACCCCGGCTCTTCTAACATATTGACTGCAGGAGGGGGTGGCTGGGCGCTGAGATGCATGTCTGAATTAACTTTTGCATTACGCTCTGCTTGTAGGAAACTATGAAGAACTCTTGCCAAGCAATGCCTTCAATTTCTGGATGACCCCTTCGGTGGGGCATTTGGCGCTAGCCTTCCTTCAGGGCTCCTTTGCATTCAGTGGGTGGAACTTCCTAAATTATGTGACGGAGGAATTAGTTGATCCTCGCAGGCAAGTATTTTGCTTCCCGTCTGACCTGGGGTTAGGAGGAAAACCACCCGCGGTGTCTCCTAGCACCTTTCTGCACACGTCTGAAAAGAGAGAAAGAGAGACCCACTGAAATTAATGAGCTTGGCTAACTTAGGTCTTTTAATATCGGTGGGTCTACTCTGGGTCCTTTTCATAGGCACCTCTAGGAATATTAGCAGCTGCCTTACACTGAGTCAGTCCGTTGCTCCATCTAACTCAGTGTTGTCTACACCGACTGGCAGCAAAGACTGTCCAGGGATTCAGGCAGGGGTTTCTCCTAGCCCTCCCTGGATAGATGCCATTGGGGATGGAACCCGGGACATTCTGCATGCAAAGCAAATGCTCTGCCACTAAAGCCCTTCCGCTAACTCTGCAAGAGCCAGTGTGGTGTAGTGGTTAAGAGCGGTGGACTCATAATCTGGGGAACCGGGTTCGCGTCTCCGCTCCTCCACATGCAGCTGCTGGGTGACCTTGGGCCAGTCACACTTCTTTGAAGTCTCTCAGCCCCACTCACCTCACAGAGTGTTTGTTGTGGGGGAGGAAGGGAAAGGAGAATGTTAGCCGCTTTGAGACTCCTTAAAGGGAGTGAAAGGCAGGATATCAAATCAAAACTCCTCTTCTTCTTCTTCTTTTGAAATCCTGCAGAAGCCACACAACTTGGTGATACTGCAAACTTGACCCCAGCGGCCCTCACCCAGGGCCCAATTTATCCAAGGTCTGGCTCTGGGGTGTATCCTGTCCTGGGACTGTTCATGGCTTCCTTTGGTGTCATCCCTGCATGAGAATATTTTCTGTTCCCATCTTTTGCATTGATGTACCATTTGCATGTTTAGAATATTTGTGCGCCCTGCTTTTTGGTTGTGCTGCGTTTTTTCAGGCGCCATTTCTTCCCCTCTCTTTTTTAAAGCCATGGTTTGCCTGTGACTAGCAAAAGCCCTGGGCTCAGTTTCATAGCAGCACTAGAATGAGATTCCGAGCGAAGCCATAAGAATGAATGAGGCTGTGGGCACACGAGCCTGTTTGCAGCACAGAAATGTAGTTATTCTAAATCTGGAATGGTTTGCACTGCTTTCATCTGCTGATTCCAGATCCTTCCATCCACAAGAGTGGGCATGGCTGCTTGACACACATTTGCAAAATGAACCCCTTGACTTTTCCCAGCGAGTAAAGGCAGAAGTGGGGATTGCTATCTTGGCACAGTGGTGCCTCGCAAGATGAAAATAATCCGTTCTGCGAGTCTCTTCGTCTAGCGGTTTTTTCGTCTTGCGAAGCAACCCTATTAGCAGTTTAGCAGATTAGCATATTAGCGGCTTAGCGGCTATTAAAGGTTTAGCGGCTTAGCGGCTAAAAGGCTATTAGCGGCTTAGAAAAAGGGGGGGGAAGCGGAAAAAAATCGGAACACTTGCAAGACGTTTTCGTCTTGTGAAGCAAGCCCATAGGGAAATTCGTCTTGCGAAGCAGCTCAAAAACGGAAAACCCTTTTGTCTAGCGGGTTTTCCGTCTTGCGAGGCATTCGTCTTGCGGGGCACCACTGCATATGTCCACCCACATCATTATTGGGAAGGTGTAGATAGGCACACACACACACACACACACACACACACACACACACCACACATTGCCAGGACTGCCTGCATCTGTTTCCATATGGAAACATTGCAGGTAATGCAGAATCAATCTGCAGTGAGCTTTTGTTTTTGGAACGAAACACAGTTTATCAGGGAGCACTTTTCATGGCGCCAAAAATACACAATCGATCTAGATCCTGTGCGGATTATTGGGGGGGGGGAACTGCCACGTACTCAGTCCCCACCGATGGTAGAATAAAACACCATGTGTACTCAGCCTTGATCCACTCACAGAATCCCAAAACTGTACAGTTGGAAGGGGCCTGTCAGGATCCTCTAGTCCAGCCCTCTGCAAAGCAGGAACCACAGCTGAAGTAATCCCCAACAGATGGCCACCCACCCAGCCTCTGCACGAAAAACTCCAACAACGGAGAAACTCCACCACCTTCTGAGGGAGTCCATTCCACAGTTGAACAGCTCTCACCGTCAGAAAGCTTTTCCTACAGGTTTTAGGTTAGATTTTGCCCTGCTGACCTCATCCCGCTGTCTGTGCTGAAAGAGATCCAGTGCGGATCTGCGCTCTCCGCATTATGTGTGCCCGTTAATGCTTTTTGTTGCCCCCTCCTCCTTTCTCGAATGCCAGGAATCTACCTCGTGCCATCTTCATCTCCATCCCATTGGTGACCTTTGTCTACACCTTCACCAATATCGCCTACTTCACTGCCATGTCACCCCAAGAGCTCTTGTCTTCCAACGCTGTGGCGGTAGTAAGTAAAAGCGCCCCTGGACCTTTCCTTTCCTTCCCCTCCCCGTTTTTTCCTTTTTTTAATTACGATTATTCCTGCTCTGTGCCGTGTGGTATTATGTTTCAGTTTCTCTGCCTTTTGTTGCTTTAGACATTTGGTGAAAAGTTACTGGGCTATTTTTCGTGGGTTATGCCCGTCTCTGTGGCTCTGTCTACATTTGGAGGAATAAACGGATACCTTTTTACCTCATCAAGGTTAGACGAAGTACGATTTTGTTTCTTTTTCCGGAATGGGTGTGGGGAAACCTTTTGCTTTCTTGGCTAGCTCTGAGTCTTTGTTGTGGGTCACTTTTGACAGATTTATTCACTCATCTTATTTGTGTCCTGCCCTTCCTCCATATCACTTGTGGTGGTGTATTTGGGGTTAAGTCTGTGAGGTAAAAATTAGGTGTAGAATTTGCAGTTTGCTCTGCAAATTCTTAACTCCATTATGTTAAGAAACAAAAAAACTGACAGGAACATAAGAACAAAGAAAGCTGCCTTATGCCAAGGCCCAATCTGCACCACACGTTGAAAGCAGGATCCGGCCACTTTCAAGAGACATGGCTCCTGCCATAGAATCCCAGGAAGTGTCATTTGTTCTGGGTGCTCAGTTGTTTGGACCCCGACCCCCCCATTTCCCTCAGGGAGCTACAGTTCTCAAGAGTGCCCTGGGAAGAGGGATTGATGGTTAAACCATCCTGGAAACTAGCTCATGTAACACTGCCCTGACACAGTATTGTGAAATCTCCTGCAAAAACCGATCAGGATGAATCCTCAACGAACGGCCAACATGATCTCACCTCCCCACAAACTTTGTGCAGGGAAATCAGGATCAATGGTCAATAAACAGGTCATCTGGGTGTGCTGCATTTCTTCATGCAAATTCCCCAAATGCATCAACAGGTGGGACACTGATTGATTGATTGATTGATTGATTGATTGATTGATTGATTGAAGTTATATACCGTCCTATACCA
Source organism: Podarcis vaucheri (assembly GCF_965113315.1). Taxonomy (NCBI): domain Eukaryota; kingdom Metazoa; phylum Chordata; class Lepidosauria; order Squamata; family Lacertidae; genus Podarcis; species Podarcis vaucheri. Next base: position 65,850,511 of record NC_138765.1, on the reverse strand, counting down.
GCAGATCTTAGGGCGGTTTATATTTCTGTTTTCTTACCGTCTTTTTCTCTATTTACTACGAGAAACAGAAGTTAGTTCCTTTGAGGTCAGTTTGGCAGCCTTAAGTAGCCTATTATTATTATTATTATTATTATTATTATTATTATTATTATTCCCCTTGTTGAGCCATCTCTGTTTGATTTCAAGCCTTTCAGTAGCCAGAAGAAAATGAAGAACAGATGTGGCTCTCTCCATGCAGTTGATGATCTCCTGATCCCACTAACCAGTTTTACTCTTCCTTCTAGACTGTGTTTCTCCGGAGCCCGGGAAGGACATTTGCCCAGCTTGTTGGCCATGATCCACGTCCAACACTGCACCCCGATCCCAGCCCTTCTTGTCTGTGTGGGTATTTCTCCATTACATACGACTCTGTGCCCAAATAGGCTTCTCAGGAGTTTACAAGCATAAATGCCATGATGCTTTGCTAGTCCTCTGATACCAGCTTTTGTGGCTTACAGATACCTCTGAGAGCATCCCAGGGATAAGCATGGGGGGCAGAGTGCATGCTAAGAGGTGTGTCTGTCTGTTTCATAGCAATCCTCTTAAGCAGAGTTCAGGAACCTCTGGCTGAGGGCTGAATGCAGCCCTCCAGGCCTCTCACTAGGCCAGGACCTTGCCCAACGCTGTCTCTCCCCTGGTCACACCTATTGCTTTGCTTATATGCTTTTACCTGGTGGGAAGTCTCCCTTGGCAGCAGTTGGCCTTCACTTAGTGCCAAAAAGAAAGCTTGTCAAACTTCCGAGAGAATTGCTGAGTGCACATTTAAAGCACATTCCCCATCCCCCCAAATTCCTGGGAACCATAGTTTGTTAAGAGTGCTGGGAATAATAGCTTCAGCCATCTACAATACCCAAGATTCCTGGGGCTGCACACTTTTCAGGCATGCTTTTAATACACAGCGTGTACACAATATAGAAAAGCCTCAGGGCTGATGGAAAAAGTATCCCCTGTCCAGGGAGTAGCAATAAATAAAACATAGAAAAGAGAAGGTTTCCTTGTTTTTCTTCCAGTAATGTTTCCATTTCCATTTCTTCTTCTCTCCCTAGTGTCTGGCCACAGTGGTCATCATGCTTGTTGGGGACACCTACACATTGATCAATTATGTGTCCTTTATCAACTACCTCTGCTACGGAGTGACAATAATCGGTTTGATTGTGCTGCGCTGGAAGAAGCCCAAAATCTTCAGACCCATCAAGGTGAAAAATATTGGGGCTCTCCAAATGCACCCTCTCTTGCTTCTTTAGGGGTTTGGTAGGCTTGCGGATGATGCTCACTTCCCACGATGCCCCTGAAGGAGGAGTGAAAGGGGAGGCTTTCCTTGCAGTCCAGTCAGCAGCCACAACCATGCAAAACGGTCCTCTCATCCGCCACCAGCCCAGGGGGGTGATCTCCAGACTGTCACTGCTTTGGAGGGAGGGGCTCGAACAGACAGGAAGTTTTGGTGTGCAGCATCACAGCGGCTCAAAGTTTGGTCCATGATGACAAGTGGGGCAACCTCAGCCTCGCTTCTTCCAAGCCCACCTGCCGTTCCAGGAGGTGGCATCACTGCCTGCCAGTTTCCTCTTTCTCCTCCTCTTCCTCCTAGTTTTCTCCTTCTCCCAGGAGGAGGAGAAAACTAGGTTTGGGCCATTCCCCTTCCCTCTGTCCCACTGCAAGGGGCACCAGCTACCACTGGTTAAGGGGTCCTGCTAGAGCAGAAAATCTAGAGCAGAAAATCCACTTCTTTTAAAAAACCATACTGTTTGCAGCCAGGAAAGTGATGGATAAACACCCTGGGAAGGTTGGGCTGCACGAATGATTGACAGGGAGGCATACAAATGACCCACAGGCAGCCCAGGCCAAATGTGTACCATCCTATATCTGCCCCACAAACAAATGTGAATGGATGTCCAAGAAAGGTCAGACACAGTTTGACCTCCGCGTAAGCTTTGTGCCAGCAAATCAGGATGGTTGATCAGGAAACAGGTTGCCCAGACAGGCCCTTCCTTCTGCCACTGCAGCTTCCACCTTCTTCCAGATTCCTCCAAATACTGGTGCAGCAAAGGCAAGAATGGGGACCTGAGGAGGGTACCGTGATGATGAGGGGCACCTCCTGTGAGAATGGTAGCAGTATCCCATGAGCTATAGTAGCTTTTGTGACAGTGGGAGATGGCACCTATTCATGTAGGTGCGTTGGTTGATTCCTGTAAAGGACACGCTTTCAAATTTTGCAGTCCTGGCACAAAACCAGTTTTGCAGGTCTCTCCAATGCTTTGTTCAGCATTCTGGGAAAAGGAGAATCTGCACCCCATTCAGTTCACCTTTTACTGTGTTAAGTCACAACAAAGAAATTCAGTCCCATCACGGCAAACTAGCAGGGTGGCAACACACAGGTGTGTATTTCTGGGAAATGGTTGGGTAGTTCCCAGGGTTCTCTTGAGTTAAATTGTGAATATGTATTGTGTATTTAACATATTTTTTACCCTTCCTTTCATTTTTATAACTCCGAAGGTGGCCCTCAGTCCAAGTTTGAAAGCAACCCACTATCAAAATCCTTAAATACTTTACTAAAAGCAGCAAACAAGACAACAGATTTATTAATTTTTTTAATGAAAGAACAGGAATGACTGAGTTTCATGTCTGAGAGAGGATTTGAAACTGGGCCTCCTCAATCAGTTAATAACTATTATTACTGATTATTATTATTATTACGAACATTATTATTACATATTACTTATTATTAGTATTACCTATTTAAGTTGTTTTAAATTGTTTTTGATATTTGTGTTTAAATTGTTGTCACCTAGCCTGGGACCCTAGTGTGAAAGGTGGGTGAAAAATGGTAATAAAATTGTTCTCCAACAGTAATAATACATTTAAATCCCAGTTTTCCTCAAATGAGCTGAAGACAGCCTAAAGGTCCTCCTTGCCCCCTCCATTTTCTCCTCATAAGTATCATGGGTGGTCTAGGTTAGTGGTGAGGCAATGACTGGCCCATGGCCCAAGGTCACCCCAGTGAGATTCATGGCCAAGTGGGAGATTTGAACCCAGGACTCCGCAACTTAGCCCAACACTCTAACCACTACATCACACTGCCTCTCAATCTATCATCACACCTTTGATGCATACAGGGCAAAGGGAATCGGGAGGAAATGCCAGGCTTCTGTACACTTGCCGTCTTTTTTCCCCTCTCAGGTTAATCTCCTGGTTCCAATCACTTACCTGACATTTTGGGCCTTTCTCTTGATCTTCAGTTTTTATTCTGAGCCAGTAGTCTGTGGAGTTGGACTGATTATCATACTAACTGGAGTGCCAGTGTTTTTTATTGGAGTATACTGGAAAAACAAACCAAAGTGTGTAAATAGGATAACAGGTAAGCGGGGAACCTGCAGGAGGGTGCTTCTATGGGGAGTAAAATCTGCAGTCACCATAGAGACGGGATAAAGGACGTTGATTATGTACAGAGAAAATGTCGCCGGGCTCAGGGTAGTCACAGATTTCGACAGCCTATTTCCGAATGTGTGCAGTGAGGGCAGAGAGATTTGAATTTGGGGCTTTCCAAAGCCCATCATCCTGTGGTCACAAGGGCCAACTCGAGGTCTGTTCTTGAAGTGGGCAACATTCAGTTTTTCTGCCTCATCTCACATCTTGTTGTGGCTGGTAGGGAGGGCAGGAAGGGTTGTGGCTCAATGGCAGAGCAGAGCAAGGCCCCAGATTTAATCCCCAATGACAGCATCTTCTGGTAAGGCTGAGAACAGGCTCCTACCTGAAACCCTGGAGAGCCACTGCTGCCAGTCAGTGTAGACAGTGCTGAACTAGATGGATCAAGGTAGCTTCTTCCTCTGACTGGCCAGCTACTCTCCAGGGAGTTTGGGAACAAGGTCTCTCTCTCACCTCACCTGCTACATGATCTTCCTAACTCAGCGATGAATGGGCACCTGTGGGCCTCTCAATGTCGTGGCGCGCATAATCTCTTGATTACTGACCGTACTGAATGGGACTTTTTAGTTTAGAGAAAAGGCGAGTAAGAGGCAGCACAATAGGAAGTTATAAAAGTGATGTGTGGAGTGGAGAAAGTGGCAAGAAAAAAGTTTTCCTCCCTCTCTCTCATAACACTCGAACTTGGGGACACATCCAAGGAAGCTGAAAAGCTGGAGGATTCAGGGCAGATAAAAGAAAGGACTTCCTTACATATCACAGTGTTAAACTTTGGAAGTCACTGTCGCAGGAGGCAGCAACGGCCACCTACATGGATGGCTTTAAAAGAGCATTAGACAAATTCATGGAGAGAGCCATCGATGGCTACTAGCCACAACGGAGCTGGAGTCAGGATATGCTTCTGAATATCAGTTGCTGGAAACTACATGAGTGGGGAGGGTTCTTGTGCTGGAATCCTGCTTGCTAGTGTTTGTGGGGTGGGGGGAGTCTCAGTTAATTTCATTGTACACAGGTTGTACGTTGACAATACAGGTTTTATTATTATTAGCTGCCTGCAGGCATCTGGCTGGCTACTTCTGAGAACAGGATGTTGGACTAGAGGGGCCATTGGCCTAATCCAGGAGGGCTCTGCTTTAGACTGTTTGGAGCTGGATTCCCAGGACATTCCAAGGAACAGGCTCCCCACCCCTGCTTTTCAGTGGAGATGCCAGTGGCCATTAAACTTTCTGCAGGAAAAGTGGGACCTCTGTGACTGAGCTAGATTGAGCCACTGAATGGTGGGTGTTCTAGCTACGATTAAACTGACTGCTTGACGACTTCCTCTTTTCCAGAGTCCTTGACGCACTGGGGCCAGAAGGTGTGTTTTGTAGTCTACCCACAAGGGGGTTCTATTGAAGAGGATGATCTACCTTTCACTCACTCACCCCTCCAGGAAGAGAAAAGACCTTGAAGAAATAACGATATATTTTACACACGAGAAGTAGATTTTTGTTGTTGTTTTTGTTTACATGATGATTTTTTTTTTTTAGAAATCCAATAGTAAAATGTATAAAATGAGATACACCTTTTCAGCAGCTATAGTGGACCGTTAATAGCACTTAGCTCTTTTTCCTAAAAAGAAAAAAGAAGAAAAAAAGAGTAAAAAATAAAATAAAATGAGCTGGCTTGTTTCTTCCTTGGCTTGTTTCTTCCTAGTGATGTATATTTGTCAAGTGATATATTTACATTCAGGCCCGATATGTAAAATTCTGACTGTCATTGCTTATTCCAGTAGTTCTAATGAACTTCTGTAAAGTTTCGCCATGAGAAAATAACATATTTGAGGAAGTGATGTGAAGTTGTGCAATTTGTTGAAAACAGCTTTGACTGACAATGCAGAACTGCATGATGAGAGCTGCTTTCTGCAATAGTCCCTGGGCATCTCAATGCTTGCCTCTATCACTTTCTTTCTTTTTATGGACAAGGGAATGTCTTGTACACACAAACCCTGCCCCCATTGACTTGAAGCCCTTCCTTCCACAAAAGGTTCATCCAGGGCATTATTTCCATTAACTTATGAGTCCCAACCTAAAACCTATATCCTCCCTTAACATATGCAGATTGAGGGTTTGTTGAAAAGACCACCCATCATCACTTGATTCACCAATGAAGGACCAGAGGGTGAATGAGAGAGCAGGGACGCCAGAAAAGTATTCCCAGAAAAGTATTTGCCTTGGAAGCAGAACATGTTTCACTTCCTGTTGAGTGTGTTCCATTTGTAAATTGAGTCCTCCACTGCTATGGGAAAGCACGCCTTGGTTTAAGAATGCTTTGGTTTAAGAACGGACTTGTGGAATGGGTTAAGTTCGTAAACCAAGCTACCACTGTATTCTTAAAGACCCTCAAGTTTTGTTTTTGAAAGAGCAAATCTTTAGGTTTCAACATAAACAAAGCTTTTATATTGTATTTTCATTAAGTTGACCTCATTAGAAGCCAAGGAAAGTGGGTCCTCAGAGGGGAGGAAACACCTGCAACTTTGCATCATTTATATGGGTCACAAAAACCCACTTGCCATCTCTCATCGATTGGGCTAGGTAAGATTTTATATCCCCCCACCACTGTAGATTATACAGAGAGCCCTGACTACGTCTTAAGATACTGCTGTGTCAATAGCTCCAAGCTTACTTCTGTCAGCTGCACGACCCCTAGCACACAGAGATTCAACCGTCCCTCCCAGTGGCGTAGCGTGGGGGGTGCAGGGGGGGCCGGCCGCACCGGGCGCAACATCTGGGGGTTAGGGTTAGGGGGCGCAAATCCACGGGTTAGGGGGCGCAAATTCATGGGTTAGGGGGCGCAAATTCATGGGTTAGGGGGCGCAAATTACTTGCCTTGCCCCGGGTGCTGACAACCCACGCTACGCCACTGGTCCCTCCTACCACCAAGCCATTGCTTACTCCTGGGTGAAGGAGCACAGAGGGAAAGATGGGGAAATAACACAATCCCAAAGCGGGCAAAGTCATCCTATTCTTGGATTGACCTCAGCAGAACTGACCCGCCAGATGGAAAAGGATGGTCCTGAGTACCAAAGGGAGGTGCTGGACTGACAATCCTGAGGCTGAAAATTTTAGCAGATGCTGCCTAGGGAGGGGGAGAAAATCCAATCAAGTCTTCTTGATCAGGAGGGGAATTACTTCACAGCCACAGCAAAGACCACCCACGCTGCATGTTCAGTGACGCCAAGAGCTTGGGGAGGGGGGTTGCTTTGTGTGGCTCATCACTTCCGCATCTCAGGACTGGCTTGCTCATGCCTATTTGCTAATTAAAAAGAAGAAAAACGCCACTAAAAATGCCCGCGAAAATATCTGCATCAAGTGTGTTTTGGCTAAACATGCTAGCACTAGACATGTTCTTCTGCCGTTTACTAAATGATGGGCAGCAAACCACTAGGCAATCTTTGCCGATTTGTGATATTGTGAACCAACTGCTATGCTGTCGGTGCTGTATTTTAAGCAGCAAGTCCTCTTTGTTGCTGCAGAGCGTAGAGAGCGGCTTGTGTTTATCACAAATGTGTGCAACATTGACGACAGTGATAAAGCACTTGCCATCTGTTGATGGCTTTTGGAAACTTGTCCTCTGGAGGTTGCAGTGTCTCCCTCTCCAGCCCTGAATGCGCAACTCGCCTAATCTGTTTTAGTAGAAAGGGCTGTCCTTGCAGCAATTCTACCCACTTCTGTCCAGGATATAGACAGGCCTGCATATCAACACAGATACAGAAAATCAAATGTAGAATGTGACATTAGCCGCAGAATTCTGCACTAAGAACCTCAGAGCTTTCATTTAAAATCAGCAGCAACACTGACTCTAAATTTCTAGCCCTTATGTTTGAAGATACATTTGAAAATGTGGGGACAACACCTACTTAAATATCAGGATCCAGAGGACTTTTTGGATAAGATATATAGTGGTCAAAGGATGGGGCTTCAGCCTCCTGCTCTACTTCATTACTAGAAGAATCAAAGTACAGATTCAGGATAGAATACGCCAAGCAAGAGGAAACATGCAAACCTGATCGCTTTCCCCGACTCACACAAATCAGGTCTCCTCCTCCCCTTTGAAGCACAAATCATGCCCGGACAGCGCAATCCTGACTCAGCTTTTTCACAAGCTTTATTACAGGAATGGGCCTTGTTAAAAAAAATAAATTCCCCAAAATATCTTTTGGAAAAGCTCCGAGAAATCTTCTCGGTGATATTAACTTTAAATAAACGAGTAATGCATTCTAGTTCTGCCAAGAGATGCTACCACCTGCAAGATTTTGAATTCAGAACTTTCCAGATAAACTAAACAAGTGGGACCGTCCACAAAATGTCGCAGTTCATCCTCACCTCCCAATAGAAACATTCCTATTCAGGCCTCCAGCCAGCTATGCTTTCTCCAGGACACTTCATTCCACCACCCACTCCCAGTTGCCTTGTCTGCTTTTTGAATTGATTAGGACTATGGAGCATGCACAGTTCTCACTGGGAATTTTTTTAAGGGGAGTCACCTAAGGTGGTTGTGTTTTTTAGAAAAGAAAATATATTTCTACCTCTGCAATCCTCGAAGGTTCTCCAACCAAGCTGACATGTCCTTCTTGTTTGCCAGGGGCCATGGTTCGGCATTCAGCTCCTGCATTCACTAGTAAGAGGAAGGGATGGTTCAAGTACCATTGACAGGTCTTGTGCAACCCATCTCACAAAGGAAAGACAATGTTAAGTTAATTTAATTACTTTTTGCTTTGACAGAAAGATAGTTGAAACATTTTAATTTCCTTGGTAATTTGTAAAGGGGGGGAACAGATGACGTCTCTAAAGTTCACAATAAAAGAAGTATTTTGCTGATGCAGCACGCTCTGATTTATACCATCCCCGCTTACGGCACACAATCACTTGGGTCCAGCCAAAACCAAGAAATTTAAATTCGACTTTAAGGGGGTTAAAGAAATAGAGAGTATTGCTAGGCATCCTGAACCACACTCTGTATACCTGATTGTATTACCATTGCTCCTCCCTGCCCTTAACTTCAAAAACAACTGAAAAGGTATTTTTAAGTGACAGAATGCCAGAGAAACATTTGGTTACGTTGTTAAAAAGCAATCAGCACTCTGAGAAGCGGCTACTAATGGCTATGCTGGCTGCATACCAGTGCCCAGCAAGTGCGCTCAGATCCCATCGATTACCATGGAACTGCAACACATACAGCAGCGCAGAGACTGCAGCCACAAAAAATAAAGCAGTCTATGGGAAAACGAAAAAGGGAATGGCAAGGACAAGCGACTGAAGTATTCTTGGAGACAGTTCAGGGGTTGCCTGAGGGGGCTGGAATTGTGTCCTCCCAGCCAATGCTGGGACCTCATGCAACTCCAAGCAGCAAACGCATGGGTGGTCCGACTTCCCCCATGCCACTGCTGAAGAGGGTCTGTGCACATTTACAAAGAGACCAGAAGTGTCCTCTGTCAAATTACCGTCAGTGACATGACTTGGGGAACTGTGGCTGGTTTAAACTCACTAGGTTCCCAAAGTATAACGTACCACATGACGTTCAGAAAAAATGTTGTTGTTTTTTCTCTTTTGTTTGTTAAGTAGTCTTTTAAAAACTCAATTCTAGTTGCAGAGAACAAAGCGGAATCAAGATGTGGTTTCAGATCCAGGTTTGCTCGCTAAGGAGGGTTTGGCAAGCTACTGTTCCCTGAGCTCAGAAGTAGCATTGAGCCATGCGGTTTGTTTTTGAAATCACACGTGGATGCTTCTTTAATGCATGGAAGAGGGAGCGTGAACAAGCCCAAGGCTCCTTTATACTACAAGAAACCAGGACTTCTCATTATGCCTGAACCTCCATGAGCTTTCAGGAAAGCTATTACATCACTATTTATGTTCTCACCAGTGAGTATCTGAGGAACTGACCAGTTCTCTGGAACTCCCTTTGAAAACCATGGAAAATCTGCTTGCTCAGCAGTATTATTCTCAGGGCAGTACAGTGGTGCCTCACAAGACGAAATTAATTCGTTCCGCAAGTTTTGTTGTCTTGCGATTTTTTTCTTCTGGCGAAGCACGGTATTGGGAAGGTTTTGGAAAAGCTTCAAAAATCACCAAAGTCTTTAAAAACCTCAAAAAAGGCTACCACACCGCGTTCTATGAGTTGCTCCTCGAAGTCAAGTCGCAACTGTATTAACGGTGTTAAGAAAAAGGAAACAAACTTGCAAGACGTTTCCGTCTTGCGAAGCAAGCCCATAGGGAAAATCGTCTTGCGAAGCAGCTCAAAAAACAAAAAACCCTTTCGTCTAGCGAGTTTTTTGTCTTGCGAGGCATTCGTCTTGCGAGGTACCACTGTATGTGAATTTAATAAATAGATAAAGAAATAATAGTAATAATAAAGCAGGGATATGGACCCTGTGACCCTCCAGATATTTGTTGATGGCCTCCAACTCCCTTCAGCCTCGGTCAGCATGCCCATTGATGGGAAATGTATAACCCCTGAGGTCCACAGGCTACCCAGTTCTGGTAAAAAGCACCTCCCAATTCACAGTTCTATGCATTCAGCACTCTGCTAACATTGGAAACTCGGGATGGGGGTGGGTAAAAGGGGTTCACAAACCTACAATAAACAACAGCTCAACAAATACCCTTGTAAAACTGAATCCAACTTAATTCAACATAAAACTCCTACTGAAGTCAGCCTTTGCTACAATCCCACTATAATCAAAACTCGGCTGCTTTGTTGTTACAGTGGCACAGCAACCGGAAAATGCAATTATTTTCTGTGAATGAAGGATATGGAACCTTTGGCTGCCACTGGCATTTCTCCATCGCTATGGGCACCGTGACGAAGAGAGCAAGCAAATGAGTGGATGTAGCTTTTTTGTTCTTGTTTCAAAAGGGGGGTGGGGAGGTATGAAAGGAAAGGAATGTGATGCTCCCTGCCTTTGGTTTCCTGTTAAACGATTTACCCCGGGGCTCTGTAAATATAGCTTTAATTTAGACAAATATTCTAAATCGCCAATAATTGGATCTCTCCAGTTGAGCGGTCCGTCATAATTACTTGTGCCTGGTGCCTTGCTTTGCCTGCTGGATGAATCCCCTCCAGCATATGAATGAGAAGCTATAAGCTGACTTTTATCTCGGAAAGCAGAGGGGAAAGCGCCTTTCACAAACAGAAGGAACAAGCGGATTTAGGGAAGCGTCAAATTGCAAAGGCAGATCTGCTGGGGCAGGTGTTGTGTGTTCACCCACCCACAGATCAAGGTCAGCTAGGGAAAACTGTAGCCAGGGGGGTCCCTATGGGAGGCAGATGCAGAGCTGCATATTTTCTTCTTCTTCTCAGAGACACAGCGGCTTTCCAGAGTTACACCTGTGTGCCTGTGCAGAAACCCCCCTGGGTCAGTTTCTCCCTGGTAACCACACACAGATTGTGAAGCGAGGGCACCAGGGAGGCCTCCCAGCATATGTCATTATAAGCAGTGGAAGAAGCACAGCCGATACAGGCAGATGAATTGAGATTTAACAGTTCCTTTCTCTAACCTGCCGGCACAGAACTTTCCCCCACCTGCCTTTCCCGTACCAGGAACATATTGCACCTGCCAGGTGTTTTGTGCATCTGATGATGGCTACAAAACACTTATGCCACACACACACACATGGAGGTGCCCAAACCGACAACTGGTATATTTTAATGACTGTAGCCTGCTAGTCAGAAATCTGTATGCAGATACCAAAGGAGATGACAAGACAGTCCAAACTGCAAGCCCTTTCAGAAGAATACCTGTGTCTTGTATGTATAACATGTTATACAAGTAAATGCTTTTTTTGTTTGTTTTGTTTTTAAAGAAGAAAAGTATGATCGTGTGAACACACTCTCATCAGCTGCTGATACCACATTTGTCCTACTGAGATGTGCTGCAACAGAAGTGGTGATGTTGGTGGCGGGTGGTGTGCACCACAATTTAATGAAAGGTGTCCCCTGAAAGAGCCCAGCAAAATCCAATTAGCAGACCAGTAAAGACTCGTCGTCGCTGGGGGTGACTTCTGAGAGAGGGGGAGGGGATTCGAGGATTGGCACTTCCATGGAATGGCAACAAGCTGGGCGAATGCCCAAAGGCTCTTCGCGATATGACTGGGGGCAACAACAGTGTCGGCCGTCCCCCTGAATAGGGACATTCACGGGGCTGTCAGAGTATATCGACTCCCACTTTTTGAAGGGGAGCCGGCATGGCTCTTCGCTCAGCAAATTATTCCTGCTGGAGCTTCTGCACTCGGCAACAGTTCTGCTAGAGGCCGAACCCCCACCCTGGTGCGTTTCTGCCACCCTCTCCAACAAAGGGTCTCTGAACATTTTCCCTGAATCAGCCTTGCTGGTCTGTCTGATCTCACCGCTGGGAGGGTCTTCAGTACCCGAAGGCTTGTCATGTCCGTCCTCCGGCTCTGAGAGAGCTGCTGTGCAAATGTTTGACAGAACGTCTGAGGGGGGCGATTCTGCAGCTTCTGTCTCTGAAGGCAAATGGCTGTTCTCAGATTCCAGGAGTCCCCGGTTTGGGCTGCAGCTCCCCGTTTCAACATTAGGTCCCTCGGGAGAAGCTGGGGGGCTCTGGGGGGCCGCGCCATCTGTGCGATTGATGATTCCATCCCCCAGCACTGTCTGGGAAGTGTGGGTGGGGTTCAGCAGCGGGATCTGAGCTCTCACCCGCGGCCGGTGGAAGAATCTGTTCCACAACCTGCCCAAGCGGCGGCGGGATGAGCTCCTCCTGGACGAATGGCGACGCATCTGCCTCCTCATGGCCGTTCGGATGTTCTGCAGGACGGAGGCCTATGAAGACAAACAGAGTGGGTTCTTTTTTTGCCTTCCTAGCTTTCATTCAAAGATAATACACTAACATCCTGGCCAGTGTCAGAAGACGGGAAGGAAGCCATCCTCAGAAAGGAAGCCAGAGGAACCTCTCAGCCCACGACACAGCAACCTCTCCCCAATCTCTTCTTTCCTCTTGAACCTCCTGACCTCACAAATGCAGGGGATTATCGGGATTATCCAGCGCCAATGGTCACCTCTGTTTCAGCCTCCAGCAGTGCAAGCGGCTGATGCACGAAAAGCCCCCAAAAAACCCAAACCAGAAACATAAAGCAGATCTCCCTGCTTGTGTAACTAAATACAGAGCTTCGGCCATAATAGGATCACGCTGTAGAGGCTGGATGCATTTGCCAGGGCTGGGGGAAACGCAAATACAAAACAAAATCCAATCACTGCCGGGTGTGTGTGTGGAGGACTTGTGTATACAAGTATCCCCATGATTTTCTAGGTGAAAAGTGGTGAAAATATCATAGCAAAAAGTGAATTTATTTTCTCTTTCCTCGCAGGGTTCTGGCAAACAAACACCAAATCTCTTTATTTTCAAAGCTCACCTTTGCCAAATCCATCTCACAAAGATAAATGCTTGGGTTTAGCAATACTACAGTACTTTAGGGTGGGGGTACCCGTGGCCCTGTTGAGTTCCAGCTCCCAACAGTCTTGGCCAGCATGCCCATTAGTCAGGGTTGGCAGGAACTGCAGTCTCAACAACATCTGGAGGGTCACAGATGTTCCCCATCCCTGCAGTACTTTAATGCATTAAAATTGTATTGACACGTAATCAAACATTAAGGGCCAGGCTGCATGTTGCTTTAAAACACATCACTTGACCTTGCACACATTTTTTCCTCACTATAAACAGCAGCCACTGGGTATCTTATAAAGATCAGGCCTGTGAGATTGGGGGGGGGGCAATCATTCCCTTCTCTCAATTAAAATATCTGTCTGCAAAATACAGAATTAGTTGGCTGGCTGATATTGGATTATTGCCTGGGTGTGTTATTTTGTAATCATAATGTCAACAATTTATGCAAATAACCAACAGGCACCTCAATCATTCAGGTTCTCGATGTTGTGATCAAGCTGCAGTCCTAATTGTGTTTTGATCGGACATGTCAGAGAAATGTCATCCAAAACAAAACATCTGAAGAGGAACAGAACGAATCTCAATGCATTTAGACGTGGGGGGGGTGTCATATTCATCCCTACTTTTCATATAAAAATGTTTGCAAAACATAATACAGGGGAACCTCGGTTTTAAAACATAATCCATTCCAGAAGACCGTTTGACTTCTGAAACGTTTGAAAACTGAGGATCAATGGGCAGTCAGCAAAATCCATTGGAAAAATGGAAAAACATACAGTGGAAGCTGTTTGACTTCTGAGGTGTGTTCAAAAACGGAAGCAACTACTTCTGGGTTTTTGGCATTCAGGTTCCGAATTGTTCGGCTTACGAGATGCTCGAAAACCGAGGTTCTACTGTACTTCCCCTCAACAAATACAAAACTTTGTTTCTGTTGTGCGGAGCACACTCTGAAGGAGTACCACAGAACGCAGGAGAAATGCTTTCTAGCTCCATCAAAAAGTGACTGCATTGATAGTACAAGGCAAGGCATTTTCAGATCCAGACTCTACTTGTGTTGCAATAATGGGTAGATGATTATAGACAGAGTAATTTACTTGTGATGCGTTGTAAACAGGGAAGTCTTCCACGGGTGGGATCAGGCCCTGTGCGATCAGTTGCCCATAGGAAGGGGGAGCTTCACGTCTCACAAACTCCGCCTCAAGACGGGTCATCTGGGTTTCAAATGCCCTGAAATTGGGGTGAGGAGGGAGGGAGAGAAGAGAAAAGCTGGCTGGATTAGAATAGACTAGGTAGGCATCTTTTCTGAGACTGTCATGGCCCAAAGTAGAAGTGACAAAGGCTACCACCCACTCGTGACTAAGGCTGCAACCGGAGGCTTTCTTGGCCTAAGGACATGCGGTGCACTACCGCCATCAAACTGGAGCACCAACTGGGGCACCTGCGCGGCTCCAACCTAGCCACCATCCCTTCTTGCTCCCTCCAGATAAGCAGCATTAATGCCAATGCCAGGAGGATGGCTCCCCAGTCCTGCACCGCCATACTGTCAGTTTGACAGTATGAGACTTCTTGTGCTGAGCATGAAACATATCAGGGCTGGGTTCCGAAGCAATGTTCCTGGGCATAATCAACAAGCTCAAGCACTCTCTCTCTCTCTCTCTGCCTCTTGGCTGGCTGCAGAGAAGACCTACCGCCTGGTTTGCAATGTCCAAACTTGGAAACTGTGGTTTCAGGATTCCCTGTGCCTCAAATCCAAACGTCAGAGGGGCCTGTGGGTGCTTCCAATCTACCCCCAGGCATGAAAGAGGAATGGGGAGAGAGCTCAAGCTTCACCATGGCTCATTCCTGTACCAGGAAACCCTATTTTCCCGTGAGGTCTGACGAGGGGGAGGGACTGCCACTCAGCGGGGAAGCACAGGTACTGGAAGCAAAAGGCCTTAGGCTTAATTCCTAGTAGCTCCAAGGAGGGTGATGCAAGTCTCCTGTCTGAAACTCTGGGGAGCTGTTGCAGTTAATGTAAACAATAGTATTATGTTAGGGTCTTAACAGTCATACCACACGTAAATTTAGTTTCCAAGATTCAACTAGGTATCTATGTTATCCTGCCCAGAAAGGAAATGAAAAGCCCTCCTAACAAAATGGGTTGGGGGGGGGGGAGAAAGCAAAGCTGATCTTTTTCACCTGTATTCCCTGGCCCTCAAGGAGTAGAGCTTGAAGGCGCAGCCCAAGGCAATCACCAGCAGCAGCCCGCAGACCAGGCTCCCAATGAGAGCCGCCGTGATGACCTTCCTGGGCACGATCACCAGGCAGTTGTGTTCATCGCTCCCATCCTGGCAATCCTCCTGCCCATCGCAGCGCCACGTCTCAAAGATGCACAAGTTGGTGCCGCAGTGGAAGTTGCCCGGCTGGCAGGTGAAGCAGTTCTTCTCGTCCGAGCCATCCGGGCAGTTCTTCTGGTTGTTGCAGCGGTCGAGCAGCGAGTAGCACAGCCCACTGTTCCCCTCGCACGGGTACTCGTTCTTCTGGCAGGCCGGGCAGCTCTCCTCGTCCTTGCCGTTGGGGCAGTGCCACCAGCCGTCGCAGCGCTGCCTGTCGGTGTAGCACCCCTCGTCGTTGCCGCACGGGTGCTCCCAAGGGAGGCAGTAGCCCTTCACCTGGTAGGTGGCGTTGAACCCGTGCCCGGTGCTCTTGGACCAGGCGTGGTACGATATGGTCAGCTGCCCCTTGGAGGACTCCAGGCTCACCGAGTGCCTGTTGTTGCGATAGGAAAGGGTCTGCATGAGCTTGTCGCCTCTCTCCTCCAGCCCATCGTACACCTTCACGTAGTCATTGTAGCCGAGCTGCAGGTCAATCTGCAGGAGAACATGGCGGTTGTCCTGGGTGTCCACATGCCACGTGCAGAGGAGGTCCGCCTGGCTGTGGTCCGAGCGGAAGAAGTCGGGAGAGGCGAAAGACCCATAAAAGTTGCCCAGCCTTTTGCCGCATGAAAGGTCGGGGCAGTTCTCTTCGTCGGAACCATCGCTGCATTCTTTAACTGTATTGCATTTCAGCTCGTTCAACAAGCACTTGGTGGAATGGGCTACGCTGCACTGGAAGGTTCCCGAAGGGCAGATGCTGGACTGGGGCTCGGTTGGAGGAACAGTGCAATTTTTCTCGTCTGAGTTATCGCCGCACTCATCCATGGAATTGCATTTCCAAGTGCCGGGAATGCATTTGCCATTCAGACAGCGGAATTCATCAGACTGGCAATTAGCCTGGCCCATTTTCCCTGTGAAGTGAGAGACAAGCGTTAGGAAACTTCTCCGGGCACTTCTGGCTCCATGCTGTGCCTGAAACATGAATCCAGCATGGAGGACAATCAAGATTTGGAAGCAGCAGCTCTTGAGGACTCTGAAATATTATTATGCCAACACAAGTATAAAATTCTCTCTCGCCAAGGACGGACTTACCCACCAGCTGCACACAATCTCTCCCCCACAACTCACCTGGGTTTTCAGTAGCTCCACTGCAATGGCATGACTTCAGAAGGAGGAGGTGCCCTTTCCAAAGGGATGGAAGGGGATTCCCTCTCCCTGCTTTTCCTCTCCATAGCAGCTTCATTGTCATGGAATGTCATCTGTTTGCCTGCCTGTGCACCTGCCTTTGTGTCTAAGTGTGTGGATTTGTGTACATGCACATGTGCACACCTGTGACCAGCAGTCTGTTGGCCACCTTGGCCACACCTACCTCTATCCCGATTCTGAAAAAAGAACTAACTACCACTAGCTGTGATTTCCACCACCATTTGGGGGGGGAGCAGCTGTAGTATGGAGGGAAGATTACTTCTTACTGACCTTTCTGCCCCAACCAGAAAGCCCCCAAATACCTGGGATTGGGGTGTTGTGAAAAGTTTTCAAGTAGGCTCCCCGTCCCAGTTAAGGTTCAAAGACAAAAACCTGAGAGAACAGAAGACTGTAGGCAAACAAAAAGGGGTATCCTAGATGGGCAAAGCAGGTCTGGGAGAAGCTAAAGCTATTTTACAAAGGCAAGAGGGGAGAGAGGGGAGGCCCTTTTTTCTTACAGGAGCAATGTGGAAGGAGGACAAATGACTCTCAAATTAGGGGAGCTAAAAAGAGCCGGGATTTGAAAGAAAAGATCTCAGATTTAAAGTGCCAGCAGTTCTAACTTCCCCTTGCAAAGGCAGAACTAGATTATACTCTCTCCTTTCTTCTTTCCAATAAAGAGTGTGTATGAAGGGGGGAAAGAGTCTCTTGCCAAAAGCATGGCTGTTTCTGTAAAGAGACTCAGAGAAGTGCTTCTGAGTGCTGTGCAATTAAGGCAAATGAGAATCCTTCTTACAACTACAGGCTCTGGCTCATTTGCCACAGGGTATCTGTAGAGGGAGAATTTCTGAGGCTTCAGCTGCTTTCAAGAGCTCCCTTCCAGCATACAAATGCTAGAAGCCCAGAGCGATTGCTCCTAGCACTGGAAATCACAAGAGCCTTGTTGCCACTTAGGACAAGTCCCCCACGGAATGCCAAGAGAACATATCACATCAGGGTTATTTTCAACAGGAGAGGCAGTTATGTGGAAGAGGGAGGAGGATCTGCAAAGCTTTTTTTGGTGGGGTGCCATGTGCAGTGTAATCTTATTTCCCCCTCTTTTTGCTGTTGCAGAAAAATGGCTGGTGCCCCCCTTGAGCCCTGCCCCTTTTGCTCCCTTGCCTGTACACACACTTTCCTTCCAGGTGGGGCTCTCCCTCCTGGTACTGGAGGCAGCTGGTTGAAAAGCACAGAGAGCGAAAAAACTTCAGGCAGGGAGAGGACTCAGCCTCTGCCACTCGCAAGACTCTGGTTCTTTAAAATCACACTTGTACCTAAAGGTGCAAGTCTGTCACCATTAGAAGCAGACTGGAGGTTGTTTTATTTATTTGATCCCTATTTTGTGGTGAAATCAAAGCAGCGTACAATGGAAATATAAACTCCCAAGAAAATCAAAAATGAAACAAGGAATAAAACAAACAGCAGTAAAGCTGCATCATGAAGCAGAATAATAAAAAACCACGTCAACAGGAGCATGTCACAGGCTCAGCTGGAAAATGCCAGCTGGAGTAAAACAATCTCAAGAGCCAGTGCAAAAGAAGGCACCCCTATTGGGCTCTGCCATCATTCAGGCACCACCACGGAAAAGGCCCTCCTCCTGCCTACATCCAGAGCCAGTGTGGTACAGTGGAAAGTGTGTAAGGACTTGGGATACAAAGACCTGGGTTCAAGTCCCGACTCAGCTATAAATAGGTGACATTTGGCCACACCTCAGTCTCAGCCTAATAGAGGATAAATAGTGATAAACCTCAGATAGAAATGTTGAAAATAAGATAAATGCAAAGCAATAATCAACATAGCCATTCAAACTAGAGAGAACTTTTACCTCGGATATACGAAAGGCGAAATCCCTGAGCCTGCCCTGAACTTGATGGATCAGAGTGGAAAAATATCCAGACGTGATCCCTGGCAGAGATGAAAGGAGGTGGGATGAAGGATCCACATGCTTTGTATTCTTCTCCCTTGGCAGGAGGACCGATCATCAGCCAGTCTGTTGAACACTTGGGAGAGTCCTCCAAATCAAAGTTCTTAAAACTGACAAGAGGAGGAAAACGGGAGAAGGGAGCACAGATGAAGGGAGACTGACTTATTTTTAGAGGAATGAAGGGAGACCACCATTTTAGAGGAATGCACTAAAGAAATGCAAGAGGGGAACATTAAAAAAAATACTGATTTCACTGAAACCTTCAATGCAGGTGTTACTTCAGAATGTCTTTGAAGGCAGGCTTTGAGACAGCATCTCATGAAAAGGAACAGCAAAATTCAACATGACACTTTGCTGAGGGGTCACCTCTGCCAGGTTGGAACACCAACTCTCCTCCTCCTAGTGGTGCAGCAATAAAACTGCTAGCACATTTACAAAAGTTGCCTTTAGGATGCAGGCCAGTCAATTAAAATGGCTCCCATCAATTAATCAACTAAAACTGTTCTTGATTAATCAGTCAATAACATCTTGATTAAAGCTTCCAGCGCTAAATCAAGCATTTGGAAATCAGCAAATGCTGGAAATCTAATTTGCCTCCCCTGCTAGCAAATACATTGGAAGTCCAGCGCAAATAATTATGGCTGCCAACAGCAAAGCAACCATAGCATCCAATTAAAACAAGAGAAGCCACGATTGTTTGTGACTTTCTCTAAATAAGGGCAGGCTGTGAACACAGCTGAAGCCTTAATTGGCTCATTAAAAACATTCTGCCCAACTCCTTAGAACAAGGAGGTGGGAAGTTAGAGAGCCTCGGTTGTATTTCCTCCTCAGTTGCTGGCATGATGTATTACCCAATGCGAGGAACAACGGAGCTGAATTGCAAAGCTTGGTGCATTTGTCCCTCTCCTGAAGGCCATGGGAACAGGTATCAATGGCAGGTCAGACAATGTCTTTGCCTGCTAAAGACGGGCTTGGGCACAATTCATCAGAAAGTTCTGTCTGAAGGCTCTGATGGAATGAATAAGTTGGGCACATGGCAAGATGCATTAGTATATAAAGCCCTCAACAACTTGGGGCCAGTTTACCTAAAAGACCAACTTGCCCCACATGCCCACTCAACCACTTTGATCAGCAGAATTGGCACTACTACAGTTGCCGCATAATACTAGTTCCACATTTGTAAGAACTCGATCGTTTAGTGTGGTAGCACCCGCACTCTGAAACTCCCTGCCTATTAATATCAAGCAGGAGCCTTCACTGGGCTCTTTTTGGTGTCTGCTAAAAACATCCCTGTTTAGGGAAACCTACCCAGATTTTTTAGAAAGTTTTGAATTTAAACCTGTCTTAGATTTTAACTTTTGGTAGTTTTAAACTATTCTCTGGAGCACAACCTAAGCAGTGTGAATGGAGGTCCTGGGCTGCCAAGATGACAATATACACCCCTCCCTACACTTTTCTCAGTTTTATCTTTTTGTAACGCGCTTTGAGGTGTGTTTTCTTTACAGTTAAGAGGTGCACAAATTTTGTGAAATAAAGAATAAATAAATTTGAAACGAAACTGCAAAAGAAGTTTGTGGCAGGGAGGAAAACCCATAGTTCAAGGGAGGAGGACAATCTGTGCCTGCAGGCAGTCCCAGGTTCAGTCCTGGCAACTCCATCTAAGAGTCAGGTAGCAGGTGACATGGAAGAAGGCTGACAACTTCTGAGCATCAGAAGAGCCCCGTAGCTGGATCAGGACACAGGACACAGTCTAGCATCCTCTTCCCACAGTGGCCAGCCAGATGCCCCAATGGGAAGAAGCCCATAAGCCGGAACTGAGCACAAGAACACTTCCTTCCTCATGTTCCCTAGCAATGGATGTGCAAAGGCATTCCTGCTTCTGACCCTGGAGGTCTGAGCAGGTACTGGACTGCTTCCTGTATTATCTAAGATAACACCTGTCTTGCTTTTGTGATAATGTGTGTGTTTTTAAATAAAAAAACTGAGTAAGATTTCTACTATCTGCTGTCTGCTGAACCATTCGAAAATGATATCAAATATATTTCAAATAATTTAATGATTAATCACTTTAACCATTTAAGAGCTCAGTGGTAGCGCCCAAGACCAGGTGTCTTCAGTTATTTGATTTGGATCATTCCCCGTCCCCCACCCCATTTTTAAAGTTGTAATAAGGAACTGCTAGTCTCGTTTGGAAGTAGCTTGTTCAAGAGGGCATTTGATCTCCCTCCAGTTTGATGTTGAGCTCTGAGGTGATGTGATGTTAAAGATTTAATGTGTGGAGTTAATTGCTGTTCTTTTTAGTTGATAAATTCAAAGCAATTTACAATATATCTGAAGAGAAATGGCGCAAATAAGTTAATACACTCTTTCCTGCAGGAAAACAATGATTATCCTTGTGTGCCACCTTCCTACCAAGAGGCAGCAAAATTAGGTGGAAGATGGGCAGGCAGCTCACTCCCCGCGACTTCCAAGTAGCAGGTAGACCGGATAGGGATCACAGCTCAGTGTTGGAGCACCAGTTTGGCATGCAAAAAGTGCCAGGTTCAATCCCTGGCAGCATCTTCAGGTAGGATCAGTTGCCTCCTGCCTGAAACCCTGGAGAGCCATTGCTGCCAGTCAGTGTTGGCAATACTCAGCCTAGCCTAGATCCCTGCCTATTGTGAGGCTAAAAATGGCTTTTTCACCACCACAGATAACATGAAGAATAAAGTTCCTTCGGACCAAGCTTATGTTGGGCAACTGGTCTGAGAATTTATTTCAGCAAAGGAAGACAATTAAAACATTTTCACTAGTAGTACCTAATAGTTATCACATCTCCTCGATCACCTTGAATGTACCAGCTGCAGTTGGTGGCCGGAGGATAGTGGAGTGGCCAGGAATGGCTGTAGATGACCCCACGCCGCTCAGTATGCTGTTCCAGTTTTCCACTGCAAGCAGCTGTCAAAAGCCACAACAAAATGTTAAATGTTAAACACATGTTTTTTGCCACAACAGCTTTCCCTGGTCTCTAAAAGTTATTGTCATAGATATTTCCATTACCCTTTCCTGCTCCTTCTGCTTTGTTAAACTATCTGGTCTTCTGGCTTAAATTCAGTTCAACGGGCATCTCCTGGGAGAACATCAATAGCCCTAAATGAGCCTGGCAAAAGGGATTTGATAAGGAATGCTGAACAGATCTGCCCAAAAGGAAAAAGGGAACAAACCAACCAGCAACCACAGGAAATCCATGCCCAAAGCCAAGTAAATAATACATCATTTTCAAGACCTATTGTCCTGAAAATGCTTGGTTTTCCTCCTCTCCCAAACAGGCACTTTCTTTTAAACGTCACAATTTCTGTAAGTAGGTTTGAAAAGTGTTCTTAGAGAAAGCAAGGCTTGTGGATTGTTGCTTTTTGGATTTCAAGTATCTTTATAAAGAGAGTACGCTAAGTGGGGCTTTTGCTTTGAGCACACAGCTGCCATTGCACGTTCCCACGATAATGGGTCACAAGTTGCAGGAGCTGACAGGACCAAATGCAAATCCCTTGCTGTGTAGGGCTGAACCCCACCAGGAGCTCAACAAATCTCTAATTTCTGCTGCCTGCTTGGGGTTGCAAAACTTCAAAGTGAAAAGGGGTTGTCAAACAGCAGTCACGCTCTGGCACTTGGTTAGTGAGAACCAGCCTTCTTGCTGGGTGGATCGCAAGTTGTACTGAACTGTGCTATAGAATTTATAAAGTGAAGTTGTAGTCCATTCTTCAGATAAAACTTACTAGCATGCTTTACATACAGCACAAACCCATTCATCTCTACACAGAAGTAGGCCTCAATTAGTTAAATGGGTTTTACTGCCAGATAAGTTTGCAGAGCAGGAATGAAGAAGAGGATCCATCCCATGGGCTCCCTTGCCCTTGGTTGGCCATTTCAATAGATGGGCAGGGCCGTCCATGTGACAGCTACATCTTTACCTGTGTGGAGCAGCATGGGGGAAATGGTCTCATGGGACAAATTAGGATCCATGCTGGTCCTGCTTAGGCCTATGGGCCTGAGATCATCCACCACTGGTATAAAGGACTGCAGCCACAACTGCTGCTGCTGCTGCTTTCAACACAACATAATCTCCAAGAAATAAAACAAGTCCTGCTGTACTAGAGAATTTGTCCATTCTGGAAGCTCATTTTTTATTGCACTTCCATCTGCCCTTTCTAATTGCAGCAAATACATCTCCTCCACCATCTTATCCTCATAATAAACCTGTTATGAAATACATGAGGCTGAGAAAGCATGAATGGCCCAAGGCAAGGGGAGATTTGAAGCTGGGACGGTCCTGGTCCAGTGCTGCCTAATCACTACACGTGTCTCTCCAATGCTGTCATATTTTTTTCCTACTCTCACATCCCCTCCTTCCTGCTCCCGCTAACACTCAAGCCAATAAATGCACAGTGTAAAGTGAGAGTGTTCATCTATCTACAATGAAAATAAGGTTTTGGGATAGTCTGGGCAACATTTACTACATATAAATTGGTCCAGAATGACATTAATTAATTTAGATGAATTTCTCTCCTTTACAGTGGCATAGAAACCAACATGATAAATGTGCCATTCACATTCTGGATTTGCTGCGTGAATTTTTTTGAGGATGATGTGGGAAGATCTGGACTAGTCTTTCAGCCTAAAGTATCTCTATAGTATCAGAGAGCATTTACATTGTTTTAAAATTATTCTTAAAAGACACCTTTTTCTCAAAATGATTCTTTACAGGAAGTGTTTTCTATCAGTAGGAAAATGAAGCTCAAATGCTAATAGAAAACAGAGGTATCTTACCTAATGAAGTGACAGCACTTTCAATTTTCCCAGACAAGAAGAGGTTGACTGTTTTCAAAACAGAAAAAAATATATTAATTTGTTACAGATTACAGTTGAGGCAATAAGTAATTAACAAAATTATAAATGGAAAAACACATTCAGAGAAGGTATGTTCTTCCAACAAGCACCAGAGTTAGCTTATAGCTCAGTCAGAGTCTTCATTTTCTTCACAATGCCTTGTGTGTATAATATTTAAGGTATGAGAGAACCTAATTGTTTTCTTTTATAGAACAGGAAAAATGGCACAGAAGCTGCTGCTGCTGTTGTTGTTGTTATAAAATTAAATTTGTATACTGTCCTATACCCGCAGGTCTCAGGGCGGCTCACAGGATAAAATTGCAATATAAAAGCACAAAATATATAATCAAAATCAAAACCAAATAACCCCGCCCCCAGCTGCAATCCTAAGCACATATAGTAGGCAGCAAGCATCACTGGACACAGTCAGATTTTCTTCTGAGCAAAAATACCTAAGATCATGCTGTGGATGTTTATATCATCTAGGGCAGTGTTTCCCAACCTTTTTTGGGCAAAGGCACACTTGTTTCATGAAAAAAATCTCGAGGCACACCACGTTACAGCCCCGTGACGTCAGCGCGCAGCGTCACGCCGGGAGGGATGCACGAAGGGGGGGGAGGGCGAGCGGAGGCAGCGGCGAGCCCCGTTCCTCCCCATCCGCCCCTTTCCGTGCAAGGAGCGCGAACAGGTGTGAGAAGGGGGTCAAACCTGCGGGCCGGCGCCGGGGAACCTCCAAGCTTTGGGGGTGGGGTGGGGAGGCAGCAAAGCGAGGCAGGAAGGAGAGCGCGGCTTGGCTGGGTGAGCTTTGGCAGGGGCAGGGAATGAGAGCCGTGAGGCGGGCGCTGCGGACGGACGCGCTGCCCGCCGAGCTCGCAGGCAGCCAGGCAGGCAGACGGCGAGAGCCCCGCGGTGGGCGGCCTCTCCTCGCCGCCGCCGCTCCGCATCTCGCCGCCCGACTCGCCCGCCTCCCTCCGGGGACGGCGCCCCAATCGAAAATTTGACTTAAAAAAAAAAAATCTTTCAAATTTTTTAATTTTTCCCACAGCACACCAGGCAACATCTCGCGTGCACACCAGGCAACATCTAGTGTGCCGCGGAACAGTGGTTGAAAAACACTGATCTAGGGGATCAGCTGAACACGGGGAAAGTGTCACAGCTCAAGTGCTATGAGGCATGGGCTGGGTCGTTTCTGCAGCAAAGACACACAAGTAAGTAGCCATTTGGGCCACTGTTCTCTCAGCTGAACCCTCCACCTGTAATAGTGAGATACTAGTACTGATCTACTTTATAGAGCTATTGGAAAGTTCACTGGTATCACGTATGTGGAGTGCTCTGAACACTGAAAAATAAAGTATCGCATAAATGCTGAGCGTTAGTAGAGAATATGAGCTGTACCCAATGTTGGCCGTACTCAGAGTAGACCAATTGAAATGAACATAGGTCCATCAATATCAATGGGTCTACTTTCAGTAAAAATCATTCAGATACAACACCATCAATACATTCTTTCTAGTCTTGGACCGAAGCAGCTGAAGTTAGAGTGTCTTGTTCAACCTAAGAAAGACAACATCATCTGTGGTAGACAGCAGATCAGTATTACAGGAAGAATTTGATGCTACTCATAGGCCATGCAGCTACTCTCTGCCCTTGCGCCTCCATCCAAAAGTTTCACATTTTGCAGGAACAGCCACAATTTATATCCACAACAGACTGACTGTAGACATCACATTGATGCAAATAACTGGGCTGTGGCTTATCACTGAGATATCATTTTTTTTCTTCTTGTTACAAAACGTTCTGCTATCCCGGCCGCTGACCACTATGGCAATGCAAGGACAGTAAATGTGGTTGGTGCTTTTTAAAATGATTGCTCTGTAGTATCAACAGTTGGGTTTTACAAGGGGGGTGGATGGAGAGACAAGAAGGGAACCTGACAAATATCCTGTCCCATCTAACAAAAGAAATGGAGGCAGGGAGGGACTGAAGTTGTAGAGTTGCCTGGAGACCAGGTAGAAAAGCAGATGAAGATGAAGGCAGCTTCACTTTACTGCTCCCTGCATCTTTATGAACAACCACCAGAATATTGTTTTACTACACATTTAATGCATGGGCTGAGCCTGAATAATTATTCCACTAGTTTCACAGCATATGCTGATTTCTGGGGTCAATAAACCTCCGGGCCAGGAGGCCACTCCATGTGAGAGACCCGCCTTGTCTAATTAGATCTGCCATTCTTGCTCGGGCCTTCTCTTCTCCTGACACCTGGTTCATGGTGATTGATCATGGTTTGAAAGCAAGTCTTGCTTAGAGTGAACAAACTATGATTAGAACGAACCAGGAAAGAGAAGCTACACATGAGAGGAGGAGGAAGAATGGAGACTTTGCTGCCTGAACTGAGCAGGCTGACTTAATTTCAAATTTCCAATGGGAGGGAGGATGACAGAAGTAGAACAGCACTCTGTGTTTCATGTAATAAAAATAAATCACAACTAAAGCTCTAGGCAGAGCCCTTTTCAAAGGTGAGGTAGGGAAGAATAAAGACTAATTGCTAGAAGGAGGGAGTTCCACGACTGTGGAGCCTGCCACAGCAATGACTCTATCGCCCGTCAACTTAAAAACATGTTAGTGGGATTCCCAGCTTGTGGGTGGACAGCCACCTGAACAGTCTTAAGCAGAAGGCCTCCCCCACTTCAAGATAGTTATGCCTATGTTGTTGGTTTTTGGTTAGCAGACAGATGTCTCAGAAATCTCAATTTCTACTTTGAATAAAGGAAGTCAGCTTGCCAAAGACAGCAGTTATGAAGAAATATACAGAGGGGCCTCTTCCGTTTACGAAAACAGCTGTAATAGTGGAAATTCTTGATCTAATACCATGGAACAGGCTGGGTGTTTCACATCCTTTATTCCAAGGACTGACAGACCAGAGAATACTGTACATGCCCTTCATTTTCAAAAAAGCAAATCCACATTACGAAACTCCACACACTAGTTAGTTCTGCCTTACACTTCTAAAGCTGTGAGCTGCCTTATTCAAGGCAGCTTTCAGCAATCAAACATCACAACACCAAAATAGAACAATCTTAGACAAAACATAACAGAGGATGGCATAGCAAGCAAAAAGCTTGCCAGAAATTTCGTTTTGTTTTTTTAAGTATTTACCAGCTGGCAGAAGACAATCGGGGGGGGGGTCAAGCACCTGAGTTCCATGGGGCAAGATGCTCCATATTATTGGTGCAGCCCCCAAGAAGGCTCCATCTCTTGTCTCAACAAACTACACTTTCATCATAGGTGAGACACAATGAAAGACCTCTCTCCTCTTGATCATAATGAATGGGCAGGCTGGCACAGGAGGTAGTGGTCCCTCAGGTACCCTGGGTCCAAGCCATTTAGGTCTTCACCTTCAAGTGTCATCTCCAAGATGCTGAATTCTGCCTGGAAACAAACTGAAGACTGAAACACGACTGGTGTAATATGGCCCCACTGACTGACCCCTTTGCGGAGCATTCTGGACAAAGTGATGTTTCCAAATACACTTCAAAGGTTGCTCTATGTAGAACACAAATAATCCAATCTAGATATGACTAAGGTGTGTGCTACTCTGGCCAGGTCTCACATTGCAGTAGAGTCAGGATTTTCAAACTTCTGCTTATGCTAGAGCTTCCCTCTTGCAAACCATGTCTATCAGCAGGCAGTCTGCATATCTCAGGCATCAGACTCCTTTCAAACAGCTTTTTAAATTCAGCCCATCTTCTTTCAGGTACCAGCTCTTTGTTAACTTTTCTAGCTCTTCTACCCCACCCCAAATATCAGGACTGCTCTTGGGGGGGGGATTAGTCCTCCTTTACCAACAGAAAAGCAGGAGGCATAAAATGATTAGGTGACTCTAATTACCCAGGAGTAAGATTTATCGATTTATTTCATCCTAATGCATCTTTATCTTGGAGGAATAAGAGGATGAAATAAGAGTTGGGAACTTGCTACTTGAATGCCTTTGCTTAAAGACAAGGGGGTCGTGCAAAATTTGTATCAGAGGCTGCTCATACACTCTATCTGCATTTAGCGAGTTAAAACCTGATGCAAAAGTGAAAAGAGAAAGATTGCTGTAGACAGGAAGGAAAGCGAGAGGCTGAACACAGGGAAAGCTGCAACAAATCAAATTTTTCATCCTGACAATACTGAACAACTATGATCTAGATGAGAATGCTCACTGGCTAAATGCCACCTATTCCATCTTGCATGGATGAGGAGCTCCTTGCCAAATGCAGGGACCAGCATAAGGATGCATCCATACCAAATCTGGTCAAATGTTCAGAGCCGTGTCGAAGCAATAATATCTGTCAACAGAGTGGCTTCTTGTAAAGAACAGCAGAGAAAATATACTCTGTACAGAAACTCTGCATGTGGCAAGCTGTGCCCATTAAGAGTCACAGTTCAAATCTACAGCATTGCAGAGTTCAGACACATTCAAGAGCCCAGGGGCACAAGAAGAGCAGGGTTTGTACAGTTTCTCATAAGCATGGGAGCCAGAAACCTTATTTTTAGGTTCTTGCATCTATCACCAAATTTTGTTTGTGAAAAACGGCATGACTTTCTGTCAAGCAGATTGTTCAATTCCCTTGCCCCCCCCCATGAAAAAAGAATCACATTCTAAACCACAGTTGATGTGTCTAATCAAAAGTAAGTCTCACTGGGTTCAATGGGGCTCACTCCCAGTAACCCGGCATAAGACTGTAGCTACATTATAGTTGCATTATGCCTTCTGATGCCTTTATAAAGAACTCCCTCCTGTAAACTAGTAAACCATTTCTATCCTGAAATCATTTCCCATACATATGAAAAACAAGTATTGCTCCTATGTGTCATTAGTCTGTGCAAATGATCTTGGTGTTTATGCAAAAAAACGTTTGCAACCCTAGCAGGAATCTTCCTCTCCTCTCCTCCCACCCTCTCAACACAGGGGTGGAATCCATTAACATGTTAACAGCAACAAATCAAAGAAGGCTGTCAGAACAAACTGCACTAACTTGTTTGTAAAATGGAAGTGAGCCACCAACACCACTCCGGGCTTGCCTTTCTGACTACTGTACAGGCTAGCAACTTTGCAAAAAAAAAACCGAAAAGAAAACCTTGCTGCCTCTAGCTACAGCGACAGAGACAGGAAAAATGATCCTCGAGAACCACCGGGTCCAAACAACTTATGTTCTTAATGCGACCACAGGCCACGGTTTCACCGAGCATTTCCATGCAGAGCATAACCTGAGTGCAGGGAGAGAAAAAGTGCACTCCCATGAGCAAACAGAGCTGATGTCACTTCATTCTGCAGTGCCCTCGCATGAAGGAAAACTCCCAGGTCGGGGCTGGGGCCCTACATGCCAGTATGTGTGTGTCCCGGCTGGGCATACGTATATACTTTCGAGCAAGTTGGATCAAACGGCCTGCGCCCCAACACATGTGCTGCCAGGTGTGTAAGAGAGCAGCCTCGCGGGCAGTTCTTGCCTGCGGATCGCCCTCTCTTACAGAGCCTCTCCCGCTGCCACCAGCGGGCATCCTTGTGGGGGGGAGGTGCACCGGGCATCGGATGCACAGGCCACAACTCGGCACCTGGCTTTGCCTGCAGAAGGCCCCCGGTTCAGTCCCCGCCGGCAGCACCTCCAGGGACGGGGAGCGGGTAGGAATGGCCCTTTGCTGCTGCCCGTCGGTGCAGGAGACAGGGAGCTGGGTGGGTGAGGGAAATCAGCCAGAGGTAGGGTGGGCTGGGGTCTCCCACCGGGGGCCCCCGGAGCGGCTGCCCACCTGCTTGCTCCAGGTGGCGGCGGGCCAGGAGGATGCTCCGCTCTCTCCCGCCACACTCCGCCGGGCCTCTGGCGCCCTGGTCCCTCACCTGGCCGCCCCACGGCAGAAACAGAGCCAACGGCACCTTCTCCCGCATCCCGCCTGGAGCCACAATAACAGCAGCAGCAGCGACGGCGCTTCCTTTCCTCTCCGCCGTAACGGCTCCGGCCCGCCCGGCCCGGACTCACCCAGGCAGAGGGCAGCCAGCGGCCCCAGCGCGCCGGGCGCCCGGAGCTCCACGGACGACGACGAGGAGGAGGAGGAGGAGGGCGCCGCGTCCATGGCGGCGGGTCTCTTCGCCCGGGGAGGTGCGCTGAGCCTCCGGCCGCCGCCGCCGCCGCTTCGCCCCCTCACAGCGCCGCCGCCGAGGAGGATGAGGCGGCGTTTGCCCCGAGCGACGGCGGCGGCGGTGGTGGCTGCGAGGGAGCATCCCGCCGTCGCCTCTCCATGGCCTCCTCGCTTGGGCAGCTCGTCCCGCAGCGGCTGCGAGGAAGCGGGCAGGAGGAGGAGGAGAGGACGCCGCCGCCGTTTCCGAGGCCCAGCCCCGCGTGACGCGCCGGCTCTGAGGGGCAGGCGGAGGGCAGGGCCGCCCTGGGCGGGAAGGAAGGGGGAGCGCAGCGGAGCGCCAGGCCTGGCAGGGCCGCCTCGTCCTCCGCTCCGCCACGAGGGGCTCCGCCACTGCCGCCGCCTTCTTCCCCCAGCAACCGCTGCCTGTGAGGGGAAGGGCCGGGAGGGATGAAGACCCCCAGCGCTTGCTCTTGTTTTAAAGTCGGGGCTCACTCGAGGGCTTGCGAGGTCATGTTTTTAGTATTAAAAAAAGAGAGAAGTTGCCTCTGAGCATGGACAAAGTTTCCCTCCTGTCTCGCTTCGTGAGGGTCACAGCCAGTCCACCTCCCTGGCTGACCCCCATGTGGCAAGAAAAGTGACTTCTTTGGGCTCCTCGCATCCCTAATATAACTTGGCTTCGTTTTTAATGCTGTGACGTCATTACTTCAAAGTACGGGTTGTGGTGCGTTTCTCTTTTTTTAAAATAGCTCAATAAATCACTCCACTGAAATCTACCCATTTCCTACTCTAACCAGCCAAATCTCTATAAAGATTTTATAGCCCCATGATGGTAAACATGTAGCTGATTGGGTTTTTGAACAGTCGTTTTAAATTATGATCCATAGCAGCAGGGAAAGCTACAAATTCGCAGTAAAAGGTTATTTAGCTTTATTTTCCCCTTTCTGTTTTCAAAAATCTTTTCTTGAAGAGAAATGGTTCGCCGTGTACTGAAGCTCACTTAAAAACACCACTGAAGTATTGTGATCGTTCATATATTGATTTTAGCCGGATCAATTCATGCTGCTGAATTATGTATGAGGCAAAAACATTTATGACCTGATAATTTCTCACACTGTCGTCTGCTGTGGTTCATATGAGGTCGGCTGCCAAGAGCGTAAGAACATTAAGGTTGCCTGGCTGATCCAGCATCCCATTTCCAAATAACCAGACAGGCACCTCTGGAGATGAAGATGATGCCCCTCTCTTGGCTCTTTGCCATGGCTTGTGGCGCTGCTAAGACTTGGGACTTAAGGTGGTGGAGAGAGCATAAAATAACTCAAGAGCCCTGTTGGATCAGGCCAAAAGGGGCACATCAAGTCCAGCATCCTGTTCTCACAGTAACGGTCCAGATACCCAAAAGGGGAACCCGCAAGCAGGACCTGAGTTCGATAGCAGCAACTCTCCTTACCTGTGATTCCCAGCAACTGTCATTCAGAAGCATTTACTGCCTCCACAGTGGAGGCAGAATGCAGCCAATGTGGCTAGTAGCCATTGATAGCCTTAACCTCCATGACTTTGGTGACCATCACTATATCTTGTGGGAAAGAACTCCACAATTTAGCTATGTGCTGTCCTGAAACTTCCAACATTCACTGTCTGGCCCTCAGTTCCTATATTATGAGAGAGGAAGGAAAGCTTCTCTCTGTCCACATTCTCTGCACCATGCATAATTTTATATGCTTCTGTCATATACCCTATTATTTTCCTTTTCTCTAAACTAAAAAGCCCCAAATGTGAGAACTATTCTCCTTAGTAGGCAAGTTGCAGCTAATCCTTAATAATTTGGGGTGCCCTTTTCCAGCTCTGCAGTATTAGTTGGGAACAACTGGAGTGTGTAGGGCAGGCATGTCCAAAGTCTGCTTCGGGGGCCAATCCGGCCCACCAGTCGGTTTAAAAAACCTCAACTTCAATCATAAAAAAGGTTAACAACTTTGGTTGGCCCTCACGGCCCTTCATTTCATCAAATCTGGCCCTCTTTGAAAAAAGTTTGGACACCACTGGTGTAGGGAAAGACTGGTGCACATTAAAAGTGCATTTTACTCCCCTTTGCTCTGGGAACGCACTCTTGCTTCTGTGCACTAAGCCATTGTTTTGTCTCAGTGCTATGTGTAAATTAGGCCCCTGTAGAACAATTACATTTTTCAAGACTCACTTTAAACAAATGAAACATTACCCATTTTGGCTTTTAAATCAGTGGAGGACAGGCTGTTGCAAAGTAAACACAAATACAGCACCCAGGCATAAATTGTGAAAACGACTTCAACCACATGTAAAACTGAAGTTTCGCAAAATGATTCTTTGGTAGGAGAGCAGATTTTGCAACAAGCATGTCCTTCTTTTGAGCTAGGAAATGCTGGAGGCTATGGACTTGTTTTTATATGCCAAACCCATTGTATGCCAATGATTCCTGAGATGCAGACTTAGAAGAGAAATTGTGTCAAAGTTTGCAGAAGTCCTAAGACTGTGATTGCACTTAAAAAAAACCCCTCATAAATCCCAGAGAAATGAATTCAATAAAAGAGGTGTAAACTGGGATTAACGAGAAAGAAATATAGTGGAATTTGAAGGGGAGGATCTAATGACACTGCAGAGTCAGACAAGCAATATGTGCCTGCGCATGATAAGGATCAGCCTTAAATTACTGCCGTAATCCCTAATTCCTTTTGCCTCAGCACCGTTCTATTTCGCTTTCTTTTACTGCATGTGTTGCAGAAATTGTGCTCATGAGGGTTTGTACATAAATTATAAAAAAAATACTGGCAACAAAAATATGAGAACATATTTTGAGCAATGCTTTCAAGAAGTCTAGGAAAGGCTGTGGAAGGAAAGGATAAAATTTACAGCCTGTAATGCTTTGAAAGAGAATATGATGAAAATGATGTATAGATGGTATATTACACCAGTGAAATTAGCTAAAATGTATAAGACAAATAATAAATGTTGGAAATGTAAAGAAAAAGAAGGAACGTTTTATCATATGTGGTGGGAATGTAAAAAAGTAGAGAACTTCTGGGAAATGATATATAATGAGATGAAAAAGATGTTGAAATACACATTCTTTAAAAAACCAGAAGCATTTTTACTTGGTATTATAGGTCAGGACATTAATAGGCAAGATGTTAAACTGTTTTTATATGCAACAACTGCAGCAAGAGTATTATTAGCCCAGAAATGGAAACAAGAAGAAATTCCGACAAAAGAAGAATGGCAGACGAAATTAATGGACTATGCAGAATTGGACAAAATGACAGGAAGGATTCAAAACCTGCGGGACCAGAGCTTTACAGAAGATTGGAAGAAGTATATGAATTATTTGAAGAGCAACTGTAATCAAGAAATTATGCTAGTAGGACTACAAGAAGTTTTGTACGGAGAAATATACGAAGTGTTACAAAGTTTAAAAAGATAGAGATGTTGGTTACGAGTTTGAAATGTAATAGAGAAGATAAGAAATGCATACTGAGAGATTAGATTGGAAAATTTTCAGACAGGATTGATGGAAGTCAAAAATTTGAATAAGATGTAAAAGTATGTTTAATTACTGTTGAAAATGATATGTTAAAAAAACTAATAAAAATTATATTAAAAAAAAAGAAGTCTAATATTCCCACCAGCATGAGAAAAGTATTCTGCGTACCTTCTGACTTCGTTTTATGTTTTTAACATACAGTGGAATAATATGAATTGTGGAGCTATGAGTGCCTTCCTTATGTGACCCCCTGTCTTTAATGCTCACACTCCATATCCTGTTTTCCAGTAGAATTGAAGCTGTTTTGGGGAGAAATTCATCAAATATAGTATTTGATAAGAAACTATGGGATCTATGTGAATTGTGGCTAACACTGTGTGAACATGGCTTCAAAAACTAGTGGATATGGAGTTAGTGGTTATGTGAACATAACCCTTAGGAGGAAGCATCAGACAAGCTATTCCACTCCCTGGGCTCCTTGTGAGTAAGAAAGTAGGCAGGTGGGGGGCTGGCTGAGGGCAGCCTGAAGTTGATGGGGCAGTGCCCCATCTACCTTATTGGGCCAGCTGGCCTTCACTGAGGGTTTATGCAATGAGAGGATGGGGTGATTCTTCTAGTGGTGACTGGTCTGTTGGTAGTTTTCCACTTCCCATGATAAGAGCCTGAAAGCGGTAGGTTGCTCTGCCAACCACTAGCCCAGAAATTCGCAGCAGTGGTACCTTAAAGTTGGAGCCTCCTTGGGTGATGCTTTCCCTACATGCAGAGTGGATGCTTACAGCAGGCTCCCTGACAAATTGTGAATATATGATAATGAGCTGTTAGTAACAGCATCTTGTTCCTGCACAATGAACAACTGCGGTGGGTCCCTTTGCATACAACAGCTACACCACCACCATCAATTGTGAAATAAATCAGGGTTAAACGTTGCCATTAACGACTTCGTTTCTCTCTAATGCTTTAATTATCTGTGCATAGTACAAGTGACAGGAAGAACATTGTGGTAATTCACACTTAGCAGTTTCAAAAAGGGTGGCTTGTTTTTGAGTAAAAGTAAAGAAACAAACAATGGATGGTAGGTTGGTAAATAGCATGTCAGTGATTCAGTGCTACCACTAATGATTGGGCCAAAGGTCTCTTATTCTGCATTTTGTCCTAAAGAATTGGTCTTCAGAAGATGTTGTCACGTGTGCTTTTTATTTGAAAGCGCTGGAGTTTAGCCCAAGTCCCCACAACAGGCAACAGCGCCTCTGAACTGACACTTGATCTTGCACTTAGCAATTTATCATTCCAACCCATCCAGACTGCAAGAGGCCATTCCTAAATCTGCAAGACTGTTCCTTCTCGTGAACTATTCTGGTTATTCCACTGCAGGGTTTATTTTATACAAGGGCTCATTGACCTTTGTTTTCAGTGCTTTTAAGGTTTGACTCTGGAAGATATGAAGTAAAAATAAGTGAAAGCCCTCTTGAGCCGGTACAGAGGGCTGTTTCCAAAGCTATTCATACTCATGGCAAATCCAATTGAATTAATGGACATGACAAACACAAGTCCATTAATTTCAGTGGGGCTAATGTGGGCATAATTTAGCTGCATACAATGCAGAGTCTCCATAGAGCAGGAATCAAGGAGACGAGCTACTCGATCAGATGGTGTTGTTTCTAGACAGGCTAGTGGAGACTGAGCCCCACAATCCCTTTTGCTAGAAATTAAGCAATGTTCCACCACCTAGCCAAGCATTTTATATTGTGACAGGCCTGCTTTATATTAGCAATTACTTTAGAGCAATTGTTTAGAAAAAATTCATTTCTCCCTTGAAAGGTTTCAGTAGCCTTCGCTAATTGTTACCAAGGCAGCACAAATCAATCTTGTTAAACTCCTTGTATAAAGTGCATATTGTTAAGATTATCAATATATATTTGCAGGCCCGTTTAGATTTCCCAGCTCCCCTAAGATCACAGTTGGATAACCATGATGGGCTGCATACACACCATACATTTAAAGCACATGCCCATCAAAAAAAGAATCCCGGAACAATAGTTTACCCACTCACAGAGCTATAATTTCCCTCCCCCTTAACAAACTACAATTCTCAGGATTCTTTTCTGGGGGTGGGGAGTGAAATGTGCTTTGAATGTATGTGTACACAACCATCATTTACTGCAGAGCGTGTTGAGTTACTTGACACCTCCAACCTAAAAATTTACTTGGAAGAAAGAGCAGAACTACACATTACTGGTGGCTGCTGCCCAAGGCCTTGAAATAATAACACAAATACCTCCAGAGCTACAATAAAGCAACAGAAGACAGAGTCCAGTAAAAATCAATCAATCAATCAATCAATCAATCAATCTAAAATTGAGAACAGATATAATGTTGAGAGATTGGACAGGAAAGCATTAATTCAGAAAGAAGTTTAAGCCCACCATTTACATGCATTTAACCTGTGTGCATAGCAAAAGAAATTAAAAAAGAAAAAGAGGTGGGGTTCTGGGAAAAATGATGTTGGCAGTCCCACCTGTCATTGAACCCAATGGGTTTTGACTATAAGTGATTTTTTGATTGAGACACATGCAGACTTACTGTATTTCCTCAATGGTTGCAGGAATCACTTGCTCACCATGGCAATACAGCTTGAGCATATAACACCAATCCTGACCTGGCTGCGCTGGCTGCCAATTAGTTTAAGGGCCCAATTCAAAGTGTTGGTTTTGACCTATGCAGCCTTTAATGGCTCAAGACCGCAATATGTCAAGGACCACCTCTTCCCATATGAACCGTTATCGGAGTGATTTAACCATCGACTCCTAATTTTCCAGGGAAATGTAATTATGTGAAGGGAAGTGAGGGGTGTCTTCTGACAACTCTCAGCACCCTTAACAAACTACAATTTGCAGGATCCTTTGGGGGAAGCCATGACTGTTTAAAGTGGGGTAATACTGCTTTAAATGTATAGTGCAGATGAGGCCTTAATAAGCTCATTTTAAGGTATATAAATCTTGCCCTCACATCCACTCCTTGCCCTTCAGCTCTCTGAGGAGTTCCCCAAGTGCTGCTTTCACTTCCAACCAAACAACGCAACAGCTGGAACAATAATACACAAGCATCTCCCCACTTCCCTGTCATTCCTTATTCCGACAACTGATTTATATTGTGGCTTTTATTATTACCCTGATTCAAAAGTCATAACATGACAGTATTAAGTGATTCTGATCTACTTTAAGAGGCTGCATTTATTGTTTTCTATGCCTGCTTCCAAGCCTTTTAATAGTTAATAGAATAGACTGTAATTTATTTTACTGCAAATCTCTCCCCACCCACCCGCAAGCCATATAAAATCTAGTCATGGCTTGTTCTTGGGGGGGGGGAGAGAGAAAGGAAATATAGGAAATATAACATGAAGCGATTCCAGTTGTGGTCCATCAAATGTACAGTAGTCAGATGAAAGTGTCATTCCACAATGTTCCGTGTGTTGCTAGTGATGGAAGCCATGCTTAATAGCTTGTACTATTCAATAAAAGGATGCCATGTTGCATAGAAGTTGCTGTTTTTCTTTCCAGTACAGTGCTCTTGTTATAAGGCCATTAATTTGTCCATAAGAATGGAGTCCCATACCTGTGACAGCCAAGCTTCTAAGAGATTTACATCCAGCTCTGATTTCTGTTGCCACTTTTGTTTGTGATTCCTTTTCCGCAAGCGTTCTCTCCTTGGCAGTCCTGTCCTTTTCAGGAAAAGTACTTGGTGATGCTGCTCCAAGGGTAGCCTTCCACAGTGTTGCTTGTCTTTTGGTCATTGACCTCTTTCTGGGAAGTGACTTTGTTCCTTCTGCCTGTTTTAATTTTACGTGACATACCTGTACACCATTTGACTTCAGAAAAGTCCCTGAATTGCACAGTATTTCCTTCTGCCAAACCATCCCTCTGAGAAGACGGATTGTCCTCATGTTTTCACCTCTCCTTCCCCATCGCTTTGTTCTTTATACACGTTCCCAACCAATTGATCTTTGGCATCTTAACAAAGAAAATTAAAGTCCATTTTGAAAATGCTTGCAAAGCCATTTTAAATATGCCCAAAACGGAGAACATCCTCCAGAAGTGGATTATTGCTCCTGTGAGGCTGCTCTGTAGACCGGAAAAGTACCAGAATATTCCAGAAATGTTGAAGTACCACAGGCTAAATTTCTGCTTCAAGTATGTACATCAGGCTTCCTCAACCTTGGCCCTCCAGATGTTTTGAGACTACAATTCCCATCATCCCTGACCATTGGTCCTGCTAGCTAGGGATCATGGGAGTTGCAGGCCAAAAACATCTGGAGGGCTGAGGTTGAGGAAGCCTGATCTACACTATTCTTCACAAGGCCCCTGTGGACTTTTCCAGTGCAAGCCACCCAAGTTGTTGTTGTTGTTGCCACTAGCATTTACATTCCACCTTTCACCACACAGTCCTGGGGTGGGATTACTTATCCCAAGGGTTCACCCACCCACAAAGGCCTGTGGGAACAAGTACATTTAGACATGCCATTGAGATGTGTTCATTGACGAGGTTAGACACATCTAGGAGGGGAGGGTATTCCATATTCTGGAGGTCACTATAGAAGAGGCCCTATTGCGTGCACCCCGACCCCCACCGCATGAACTTCACATGGCAGTGGAATTTCCAGGAGCCCACCACAACCTTGCAGGACTCAGCACATATCCTATCCTCTATGGGAGGAGATCCTCCTTCTGAGACTTGGGGTACAGTAAGCCTGCAACTTACCATGTGTTATGTTCCGGGGATCACACATAAAGCCAAAACCAATATAGTCATTGGGTTGGATGGCAGGTGGGATTGCCAAAGTCATTTCCCTTTCCACCCTTATTTGTTCGTTTGTTTGTTTGCCACACATGTAAAGCTGAATGCGCACAAGTTAAAAGCATGTATGTAAGTTGTTGGCTTACTGTAATCACGGTAACCCAGACAACATTTTTACCAGTG
Source organism: Podarcis vaucheri (assembly GCF_965113315.1). Lineage (NCBI taxonomy): Eukaryota > Metazoa > Chordata > Lepidosauria > Squamata > Lacertidae > Podarcis > Podarcis vaucheri. The sequence continues at coordinate 65,812,649 of NC_138765.1, read as the reverse complement.
GTTGTGTTAGCATCTAAGAAATCATTTACAGTCATACCTTGGTTCTTGAACAAAATGTGTTCCGGGAGGCTGTTCGACTCCCGGAGCTGTTATCGGAGGCTGTGGAAGTCGCACCGGATGTTCGGCTTCCAAAAATTATTCGGGAGTCGATTTGTTCGGGAGCCAAGGTGTTTGAAATCCAACGTACGACTGTACTCACTTAAAGCTGCAGTCCTAACCACAGTTGCCTGGGATGATCCCCAATGAATTCAGGACTCACTTCTGAGTAGACATAATCAAGACGGTGCTGTAAGGCTGCAATATTGCCCTTGAATTATGCTGGTCGGACCAGGGTAAGATTGTTACTAAGACATCAACCACAGGGCAACCCTAAGCATGGGCATAGCCAAGGGGGGGGGGGGGAGAGGGACAGCTTTCCCACCAACAATAAAAATAAATAAAAATACATAGCAAACTGAGGTTCTGTCCCCCCTAACAAAAGGCCTGGCTACGCCCATGACCCTAATTAATTATAGTACGGGGAGGTAGGACAGTGTTATGGCGACATAAGGTCCAGTCAGTGCAAGTCTCCATCTTTGGCATAATGAGGAGGAAATGGGCAGCTCTGGAGGCTCTGAATGGGAGGATGGGGGAAGAGGTCAGGATAAAGTCTGTAAACCTCAACAAGGTACAAACTTCCACCATCACTGAGCTTTGCTTGTGAAAGTCCCAGTGACACTTTCTGACCACTATCCAAAGTGAATTTCACAGAGTCCGATGGGAGTTCCTCCCTAGTAATGGTGTTTAGGATTGTAGCCTAAACTGGATCGACCCTTTGGGTTGGATTAATCAACTTGATAAAGCATTTCCTGGCACATATTGATGCATGTCCCTCTGCGAGTTTTCGCCTGTATTGATGACGGCAAGGAAATAAGCAGGGACAGCAGTGGTTCCGGATTAATCTGGACAACTACACAAACACATGACTATAAATAGATGAATGAATGAATGAATGTAGAATGATGTGACAAACACTCTTCCCTTCAAAGTCTGTGTGGTCGGAATAAGCAGGATTCTGAAAAACATACCATACCTTGTCAAGTTTCTCTGTGTGTGCCTGTCTTAAGAATAATGCGTCACCAGTGGGCATCTGCTGAGCATCCTCGTCACCATGTTAAGCAACAAGGAAGGAAGCATGAAAGAATAGGAAACATTAAAGAATAAAGAGGGTCATCCATGGGAGCTGGAGGGTGTTTTCCCCTATGCCTGGCATAGTTTAAAAGTGGCCCTGTTTAAAGGAAGGAGAAACACACACACACACACACACACAAATCGGCAGTTCAAGTCTAAAAGATGCAGGCAACAAACACACTTCCGTGTAAAAAAATAATAATTAAAACGTATTTTCTGGAAGATGTCAAACTACTGCCACACGTAAGATTATCTCTGTCTCTTGTTATGATAACCCATTTTTGCAAAAAGGTGTACATTTACTCGTGACTGCAATTGCAAAGGGCTCAGCTGTGGGTTTGCCCCCCCCCCCCGCGCGTGGATCCGCGATGGGGCTGCTGCCGGGAGGTGGGGCATGGGGGCTTAAGAGCGCCTAGGAAGGGCATCGGGCATCTTGCAAAGCGGGCGCCTGGCCACGAGCCTCTTGCAAAGCGGCGCGCAGCAGCAAAACCTTTAAGCAGCACCTGGAGCGAAGGAGGCGGAGGATCCGAGCGCGCCTCTCTCGCTTTCTCCCGCCGAGTAGGGCGGGTGGGCATAAAAATAAGGCCGCCTCCTGCAGGAGCAGGCAAAACAGAGGCGACTCCTCTGCAGGCACCGCTGGGATTCGAACCCAGGATCTCCTGTTTACTAGACAGGCGCTTTAACCAACTAAGCCACGGCGCCGGCCGGTAGGGTGAGCAGCGGAGCAGCCTTCATGTACCTCCGTGAGGGAGCAGGAAGGAGGAGGAGGAGGAAGAGGAAGCGGTCTGCGGGAGATGCAGCCGCGGCTGGATCCGCACGTGGACGGGAAGCGTTCTTCTGCATGCCCACCCACCGCACTTCCTAAGGATCAGGGACCGGCATCGGGATTTGTGTATTTTGGGGGGCGGGGTGTTGATAGTTTGTAGGGCTTGTACTACAGCTCAGCTTTGACTGAGAGAAGCGCTTTGCAAAGATGCGCAGAGGGAGAGCCCCTTGCAAAGATGCAATTTCCCGGGGAGTGGGACCCGCGGAACTCCAGCGGAGCTTACTCTGAGTAGACGTGGGTAGGCTTCAATAGGACCCTCCAGCGGCATCGCACTTCTCCGAGGGTCGATTCTGCTAGAATCAGCGGCGCCAACTTGAAAAACAATATTTTTGGTGGGGGGAGGCAATTCCCGCCCCACACAATCGATCGCACACACACCATATTTGGAGATGCTCATTAACTTTTTGGGGGGCCCTCAAATATTTTATTGGGGGGCAAAAGCCCCTCGGCCCCTGAGAGTTGGCTCCTATGGCTGGAATAGATCACAGCATTGTAGAGTTGGAAGGGACCAGGAGGGTGTAGAATACCCTCCCCCCAAAAAAAACCAGCCTTGTACAGACTAAGGAGGCCATCACAACAAGGAAAGGCCACAGGGAGGGGGCTGTCGCTGGAAGGACTGGGGGCCTCAGTACCCCATGGGCCTGTGCTTCTGAGCAGAGATGGTGGGTTGTAGCCAGGGTCTGCCAGAGACATTTTGGCACCTGAGGCAAACCACAAAGTGACGACCCCTCCCCTTCCCCACCAAGGAAGGAGTAAGTGGAGATCTACACAGAATCATAGAGTTGGAAGGGACCCCAAGAGTTATCTAGTCCAGCCCCCTGCAATGCAGGAATCTCAAACAACTCTTCCTAATGTTTTAGCTGGAATCTCTCTTTTTGTAACTTGAATCCGTTGTTTCCAGTCCTACCCTTCAGATCAGGAGAAAACAAGCTTGCTCCATCTTCGATGTGACAGCCTTTAAGTTATGTGAAAAGGGCTCTCAGATCTCCTGTCGGTCTCCAGGCCGAACGCACCCAATTCCCTCAGGAACAAAAGAGGAATAAAAGTCTACATTGGGATCTGCTGCCAGTGCCACTGCGGATCCTGACACCTGAGGTAGTCACTTCACCTTGCCTCATGGCCCTGATTGTAGCAGCATCTATCAGTGGTTCTCAAACCCTTTTGGGCCATCAAAGTTCCATAAACTCATCCCCAGTGCTCCCTATCCTTTCCTACAAAAAGCATTATTCAGAATAGCGGTTTGTTCCCGTGTTCCTTAAAACTGGCAGTCTACATTTATGCACGTATGTATATCTACATTTGCAAATGTAACCAAATATGAACACACTTCAAAGATTCAAAACGTAGAAGTAGCCATCTTGGTCCATAAGAAAAATCCCAAAATCTGTATCGGGGCAATGCTTTTATTGGGCCAAGCAAAATGTCAGACAATTGTGGTCACACTTTCAAGTTCTCCAGAACTCTTCAGTTCCAAGGAATTGATTATTCAGTGTGGCAGCAACTAGTCTCTGGAACTTCCTTCCCATTGATATTAAAAGGCATCTTTGCTGTATTATTTCTGGCACCTGCTAAAGGCTTTTTGTTTAGGTAAGTCTTCCAGAAATAGTTTTAAGATGTATTTAAGATGTAAATTTCAGGTTAACTTGCTATTAATGTTTGATTTTATCAATATTTTTAATGAACATTTCATATTCTATGTAAACTGCTTAGAGGTTATGTATGATTAAACAGCATATAATTCTGTTAAGTAAAATAATATTAAATCAGGCTAGAAGATAGCCTAAGGTAGAGGGGAGGAAAAAATTTGGTTGATGCTGAAATTCATGGGGTCTGCAACTGATGAAAATCTCCAAGACTGAATGTGGGAGACATTCAAATGATGCTCTGCTAAATTATAGAAATCACACCTAACAGAGCTTCCCTTGAATGTCAGCAACCTTCTCCCACTTTCCTTTTTGAGGCTTTGATCAGATTGAAGCTTCATGGCTTGCACACTATTTTGTGACATTTTGATTGCCCCAATAAAGGTATTGCTCTAATGTGGATTTCAGAATTTCGCAGACTGCAAGTTCCACCTCTCAGCTAGACTCGTGTTGCTTAATGGTGCACATGTTTTTGAGCATGTTCCGCACTAGACTGAGATTCATACGACTTTCCTCTTGCATCACTGGGTTACTTTTTCAATTACACTTAAGAGAGGACCACAGTGGAACTAGAAGTTGTGTAAATCCACTTGGCCGTACTTATTTTTTTTATTTTATGCTTGTCAACCAGTAGGACGCAGTGGATCCTTCAAATGACTCTATTCCATAGGAATTTCAGTATGTAATTAAAGACTAAAAAAACAGTTCCGAGTTCTGTAAATGCAGGCAAATAACTTTTATCGCTTAAAAAATTTCCAGCAATGGCCTGTTGCCGATTCCTTTAAAAATCAGGAGGCAGTGGAGGCAATGGAGGGGGATCTGGCGGAACACTTTCTTTGTAACTTGCCAGCCGACAGAAAACACAATTGATTTCTACTTTATCTTCATCATTGTGGAAGAGCAGGAAAGACTTCTTACATTCTTCACACTAGATTTTTTTATATAGAAAAAAATAACATATCAGTGGTTCAAACAAGAGGAATTTCCATTCTAAAAACAAACTGACACGCAGACCCATTTTTGCAAATGCTAATGAATGCTTAGCAGAAATCACTCTATAAGAGACATTCAGCATGTGCTCCTAATTTTTTAGTAGCATTTTACTAGGTGACAGACCATACTGGGTTCACTTAAGTCCCATCAAAATGAGTGGGGCAAGATAAAAATGACTTAATTTCTTGGTTGCAGTGCAGTGCAATCCTGTATGCGTTCAGTCAGAAGCAAGCCCCATTGTGTTCAATGCTGCTTGCTTCCAGGAAAGAACAGGATTGTAGCCCTACAACTCAATCCTAACCATGTGTGCTCAGAAGTAAGTTAAGACTGCAATTCCATCTGGTATCAATACATTGTTTCGGCAACTGTATTGCATCCTGAATTTGAGATGCACTGCCGCTAGTCTGTGCAGGGACAACGATGTACCCAGACACAAAGACACATACATATGTGAGCCTGCCTACCTTCCCCTCAAATATTTTTTCGCTGCCATAGGAATGTCATGCTGGTAGCTCTTGTTCCTGTCGGGAAAGGATATGGGGAAAGCACCAGCTGGCTGCTGGGTGTTGTAATGTAAAACATCTGGAAGAAGCAGGCCAGGGAAGGCTGCTATGCACTATAGGATATGCAGCTTCCTGTTATTCAGATGTTCTCCTTTACAGTGGTGCCCCGCAAGACGAATGCCTCGCAAGACGGAAAACTCACTAGACGAAAGAGTTTTCCATTTTGGAGGTGCTTCGCAAAATGAATCTCCTATGGGCTTGCTTCGCAAGACGAAAATGTCTTGCGAGTTCCTGCGGGGTTTTTTCCCCTTCCCCCCTTTTTTCTAAGCCGCTAAGCCGCTTATCAGCTGATCCGATAAGACGATAAGACGCTAATAGCGCTAATCTGCTAATCCGTCAATGGGCTTGCTTCGCAAGACGAAAAAACCGCTAGACGAAGAGAATCACAGAACGGATTTTTTTCGTCTTGCGAGGCACCACTGTATTATGGTTTCCGATATTCAAGTGTGACATTCAAAACCAGTTCCAGATTTCATCCCTGACTTAAATGATGCTCTGCCCTTCAACATTCTTTGATCCAAAGGCTGTGAAATGCACCTGTGGCTCGCAGAATGGACTTTAGGGCACATAGGATTCGGAGGTTGGGGTTTGCTAAAAGGAAAAGGAGGAAGCATATGGACATACAAATAGAGAGAAACATTCTTGTAGGATAGTTACATCCAAGAGAGGAATAATAAGACTGACTTTTGCTAACTTGGAGCCTCTTGTTCTAATGGCTTGGACCACCACAGGGACTTCATGGGCATCTGCAACGTCCCAAACTCTCAAAGTACAGTCCTGAAACAACGGAAGCATTTCTATCAATTTACAGCAGGGGTGGATAACCATTTTCACGCCAAGGGCCACACCTTTGGGGGCTGCATGTCAATGTGGGCATGAATGAAATGCAAAAGTGGTTGTGGCCAATTTTAAAATATTTAAAATGGAGGGGATCGAGGTGTGGGTGGGTGTACAGTTACACATATTTTTTGGCACCACAGACTCATAGCAGGAGGCCCACGAGAATGGTCTTCAAGGTTTTCTCTTTTTTTAGGACAAACTTGTCGGGGTTTTGAGGGGCCCACAAAAAACCTTATGGGATTGAAGTATCACAATGAGGTATCTACGGAAACAGTCGGGAGTGGGAGGAAGACAGCCACTGAACTATGTTTCAAATTATTTAACTAAGCTTACTGATGATACCTTTGAGGCAGATACAAGCCACTTCTTGTTGCTACTCAAGGCAATGTCTGTCACCCAACCTGCATGACCCTGTAAAGAAAGTTTTCCGATTACACAAAAATGGGATTTTGTTCACCCTTAAGACATTTGTAGAGAGCCAAGTCCTACTGAACTAAGTGCAACGTGCCTCTGAGTAAGCATGCTTATGGTTGCACTATTAGTTTCATTGTTATTTTATTTCAATACTACTGAAGGCCTTTTTCTGTTGTGAACGTCACAGATGAAAAAAGCTTAGAGGTGCATTATAAGATGTATTCTACATTCAAGATCTTTGTGGTGTGAGTCTTTTGTGACACTCTGAGGGAGAAAAACCCCATCTGTTTCTGGCATAATCTAATCAATACTTTGTATTTTTTCTTAAGCACTTACATACAATTTTAATATATCATTTTAAATATAATATCTTCCACAGAACTTCATAGTGAATAGTTTTAATTACTGTTATGGAAGAACTACGGTTCTGTTCCCCTTTTCCAGCCGATGCATTTGTCATTCTGTCTGTTATGAGAAGGGGAGCAGCCCTACAAGAAAGGGGCCTCCTGCCAAGGTGGAAGTTCTGTTCTGATGCAAACAAACATTGCCACCGTTTCCTCCCATGGCACCCACGGGTGTCGGGGTTCAGCCCTTCACATTTCTTTTGTTTCTATATTGGCCAGAAAGTGAAGCTTCCACTCCGATGTGGTGCCGAGAATCTTTGACAGGAAAGGGAAGTGTTATGTACTGAGAACAATAGGATCCAAACTGAAGCAGTCTGATTGGTCCTAGAACAATAGGATCCAAATTGCAGCAGTCTGATTAGTCCTAGAACAATAGGATTCAGAATGCAGCAGTCTGATTGGTCCTGGAACAATGCAGCAGTTTGATTGGTTGGCAGGAACCACCCAATCCTGCTCCAGATAGAAGTGAATCCACAACCTGATTGGCTTACAGTAGAATTCCGGAATTAGCCAATCATGTGCAGCCCATTGTGTAAATAATGTATATAAAGCAGATACTGTGAGGGGACATTCATTCATTCCTCCTCACCACTATGAGCTGAATAAAGAGCATGAAATCACTTTGCGACTCTGAGTATATTTCACTGGCGATGAAGGTGGGATCCCGCTGAGCTGACTGCCACACACAGCACCGCAGCACCGCCACCTGCCGCACTGCTGCCTCGCACCGTGTATCCAGGCTTCAGCTCCGGGACACAAGGAACTCAGAATGGCAGCCAACAGCAGCTTCTCGCCATTCAACCCAGCATCTGGAGACTGGGAAGCGTACGCCTCCCGTTTCACCTTCCTCCTAGAAGCCAAAGGGGTCACCGACGAAGAAGATGCCAAGAAGAGGGCGATATTCTTCAGCGTCTGCGGAGAGGAGACGTTTGAAATCGCCCGGGCTCTCCTTGCGCCTGAAGACGTCGCTACTGTTCCATACAAAACAATAATGGAACAGCTGAAGGGGCACTTTTCGCCGCAGCCCTCAGTGGTGGCTCGTCGAAATGCCTTCTACGCAAAGCGACAAGCCCCTGGGGAAACCATAACTGGGTTTGTGACCTCTCTCCGCCAAGCCGCCCGGTTCTGCAACTTCTCAGAGCTGGAGAACATGCTTCGTGACCGTCTCGTCGGTGGCCTGAAGGATGAGAAGCTGCAACGACGCCTCTACGCTAAGAAGGACCTAACGTTCCACGTCGCTCTGGAGGAGGCCCTGGCAACGGAAGCTGCCGAGAGGTCAACGCAAGAGGCACGGCCGAGCCTGCCATCCCAACCGAGGGTCCACCATGAAGACCTCACCGACGACTCAGGATCTGACAGGGAGGAGGTGCACCGAGTACAGCAGCGCACTCAAGCAGCGCACAGACCACAGCTGCCTCGACGAGAAGGAGGAAACTGCGCAAGCTGCGGGGAGAGTCACGAGAGGAGGACCTGCCGTTTCCGCAACGCAGAGTGCAGGCAGTGCAGAAAATCAGGACACATCGCCCGGGTGTGTCGGGCTCGGCCCACCCGACACCAGGCATCAGATGACCAACCCAAGAGCCCCAGGTCCCGGGGCCCAACGCACCAAGGCAACTCGACGGAGCTCACGGACTGCCAGGTATACCAGTTGCCCCACCCCAACGTAGAGAAAATTTATGTAGAGGTACAGATAGAGGGGGCCCCATGCCGCATGGAGCTTGACACGGGTTCAACTCTATCCATAATCTCGGCAAAGACCTTAAGGAAACTGTGTCCTACTGGGGGTCCCAAACTCAGGCCGGCCCCATTCACCCTACGGGACTTCCAGAAACGTAAGGTCCCCACAATGGGGGTGGGGACCTTCAGGGTGCAATACCGAGGGCGGACGCGACAACTGGACTTGCTTGTGGTCAAGGGCCCCTACATTAGCTTACTGGGATTGGCATGGTTTGGACCACTGGGGCTAGCTGTCACCGGGGTGAACCACACTAGCTTACAAGTGGACGTGGACGCCATATGCAAGGAATTTCCAGGGGTTTTCGACGGAAAATTGGGACAGTATACGGGCCCCCCCATTGCGCTACAGCTTGACCCCGCAGTACGACCGGTCAGGCTCAAGGCCCGCCGGGTCCCGTTCGCCTTGAAACCCCGTATAGACGAGGAATTGGACCGACTCGTGGAGCAAGGAGTGCTGGAGCCGGTGCCTAATGCCCCCTGGGAAACGCCAATCGTCACACCCGTCAAGCCTAATGGTTCGGTCCGCATCTGCGCAGACTACAAATGTACCATAAACAAGGCCCTCACGGCCCACGCATACCCAGTGCCAGTGGTCAGCCATGTCCTTGCCACCCTGGCTGGGTCGAAAATTTTTGGCAAGCTGGACTTGGCCCAAGCATATCAACAGCTGCCAGTAGATGAGGCCACAGCAGAGGCACAGACGATTGTGACGCACAGAGGAGCGTTCAGGGTAAAGCGGCTGCAATTCGGGGTCAGCGTGGCACCAGGCATATTCCAGAATCTAATGGACTCTCTCCTTAAAGGGATTCCTGGCGTCACCCCCTTCTTCGATGATGTGTTGATTGCCGGGCCCACACCAGAGGAGTTTGAGGACCGCCTCCGCACCGTTCTGCACCGTTTCCAGACGGCGGGTCTCAAGGTGAAGCGAGAAAAATGTCTACTAGGAGTGCCTCAGGTGGACTTTCTGGGATTTATGGTGGACGCAGAAGGGGTCCACCCGACGGGGGACAAGGTACGGGCCATTTGTGATGCCCCAGCGCCCAAGAGCAAGACTGAACTTCAGGCCTTCTTGGGATTATTGAACTTTTACCATTCCTTCCTTCCCCACAAGGCGGCGGTAGCGGAGCCCCTACACAGACTCCTGGACAAGCGGGCCCCTTGGGTGTGGGGCCAGCGCCAGGAGGCTGCATTCCAGGCAGTCAAGGACTTGCTTGTCTCAAACTCTGTCTTGGCACACTTCGACGAGAGGCTGCCAGTGGTGCTAGCATGCGATGCCTCACCCTATGGCATTGGCGCTGTCCTGGGGCACCAACTCCCGGATGGAAGAGAGGTACCGGTGGCGTACTTTTCCCAGACACTCAACGCAACCGAGCGGAACTACTCGCAAATTGACAAGGAGGGTCTGGCAATCGTGAAGGGAGTAAAAAAATTCCATGATTTCTTGTACGGGCGGCCCTTCACCGTGGTGACTGACCACAAGCCGTTGCTTGGCTTGTTTGCCCCCGAAAAGCAGACCCCCCAAGTGCTGTCTCCTCGCGTCCTCAGGTGGTCAATTTTCCTTGCCAGCTACCAGTATGCACTGATTCACCGCCCGGGGAAGGCAATGGGCCATGCGGACGCCCTCAGCAGGCTACCACTACCGGAAACAGGCCCTGACCCAGCACCTGCACAAGAGGTTATGAGCCTGGAGCTGCTTCCTGACCGCCCCATTCAGGCACAAGAAGTTGCACACCATTCCAAGAAAGATAGGGTCATCTCCCGGGTCCTGGACTGGGTGTGGAGGGGATGGCCCAGCAGCAGCCCCGGGCCAGAATTCGCCGGCTACACAACCCGCAAACATGAACTGTCGGCCCACAAGGGGTGCCTGTTATGGGGAAGCAGAGTCGTTGTTCCCCAGCCCCTCCGCAAAAGGGTCCTCACAGCCCTACACGAGACACATCCAGGGGTAGTAAGAATGAAGGCCCTTGCCAGGAGTTATGTGTGGTGGCCGGGGATCGATGGAGAGATAGAGGCTTGGGTCAAACACTGCCAGGCCTGCCAAGAATCCCGCCCAGATCCCCCAAGGGCCCCAGTCCAGTCCTGGGAGTCCGCCCGAGCACCATGGTCACGCCTGCATGTGGATTTCGCTGGCCCCTTTCAGGGAAAAACATTCTTCATAGTGGTGGACTCCTACACCAAATGGCTGGAGGTCGCACTGGTACCGTCCACTTCCACGTCCGCAGCCATCCGGGTACTACGCAGGCTGTTTGCAACCCACGGGCTCCCTGACACTCTCGTCTCAGACAACGGGACTGCATTTACGTCAGGAGAATTCCAAACCTTCACAGCACAGAACGCCATCCGCCACATCCGTTCAGCGCCGTTCCACCCTGCCACCAATGGCCAAGCAGAACGCATGGTGCGGACCACCAAGGACACCCTCCGCCGCATGACGCAAGGGGACTGGGAGTACCGCCTTGCCACATTCCTTCTAGCACAGCACAGCACCCCCAGCTCAACGACTGGCCGGAGCCCCGCGGAACTACTAATGGGTCGGCGCCTTGCAATTAGATTGGACCGCCTTCACCCCGATAGAGCTCAGGATGAGGTAGTCGTGGGGGAAGGCAGGAACCCCCGGACCTTCGAGGCCCAGGACCCAGTGTACGCAAAGAATTTTGGGGCAGGCCCGGCATGGGTACCCGCCACAGTCACCAGGGTCACTGGCCCAGTGTCGTACGAGGTGCTAACGGATGGGGGGCAATGCTGGCGCCGCCACTGCGACCAGATACGGCGACGATTCCCGGGAGAAACCCAGGAGGAGGACAGGTCAGAGGAGTCCCAAGGGAACAGCGGGACAGTGAGGCCCATAGAGCAGGAGGGGCCAGCAGGAGAGGCAGAATCAGTAAATACAGAGAGGACCCGTGAGGCCGAAAGGACACCAGAACCAGAACCACGACTGAGCGAGCCGGTTGCACCAGACCAAACAACCCCATCACAGCCAGCATCCTTGGAACATGAGCCAGAACCTGGGGCCCGGACCAGGGAACACCACAGGCCGCAACGCACACGTAGGCCGCCGGCATACCTTGAGGACTATGAATGCGACCTCCCGGGCAGGACTGGAACTTAGAGGGGAGGGGTGTTATGTACTGAGAACAATAGGATCCAAACTGAAGCAGTCTGATTGGTCCTAGAACAATAGGATCCAAATTGCAGCAGTCTGATTAGTCCTAGAACAATAGGATTCAGAATGCAGCAGTCTGATTGGTCCTGGAACAATGCAGCAGTTTGATTGGTTGGCAGGAACCACCCAATCCTGCTCCAGATAGAAGTGAATCCACAACCTGATTGGCTTACAGTAGAATTCCGGAATTAGCCAATCATGTGCAGCCCATTGTGTAAATAATGTATATAAAGCAGATACTGTGAGGGGACATTCATTCATTCCTCCTCACCACTATGAGCTGAATAAAGAGCATGAAATCACTTTGCGACTCTGAGTATATTTCAGGAAGGGAGAAGGTGGAGGCTGCCTTTTTAAAAAAGAAAAAATATGGGACCGTCCCACTGCCTAGGAAGCTTGGAAGTGGGGAGCAAAGCAACTGGAGATGCTTTGCCTGTGAGTTTCAGTGTGTGTGTGTGAGAGAGACCTGTGTTATATTTTGTTTTCTGTGTGGGATTTGTGTCTTTCGTCTGTGCGTGCTTTCGGGGAGGGGAGTTCTCTGAGCACCATCACTTTTCCTTCCACGAAGTTGAATCGCCTTCTGGAGGCAAATACGTTTTGCCGCTTGGGGCTCAGACCCAACCTCTGCCTTGCTACTCAGTTCCCTGGGCAAGTTATTTGCTTTTCATGGCTAGCCAGCCTGCAGGGCAGCCATTTCTGTTGTGGTGGTGCCCTGCCTCAGGGTCGGCCCAAGACATTTCGGCACCTGAGGCGAATCGCAAACTGGCACTCTTCCCTCCCCCGCCACCAGGGAAGAAGCAAGGAATGAATATCTACACCAGGAACAAGGAAGGAGTGAATATTGACATCAAGCACAGGGGGAAGTGTCAAAGCATCTTTACCCAAGTCAGAATCAAAGGGGCATCACAGAGGATCTACTGTCCTTGCAGATCTGGCAACCCGAGGCAGTTGTCTCACCTTGCCTCAAGGGTGAGCCAGCCCTGCCCTGTCCGCAAGAGTTTCTCAAATTTTGAAATGTGCCCACAGCCCCAAAAGAGGCTGGGGACCCTTAACCAACCTCAAGCATTATTGAATATACAGGCCTCACAATGTTATGGTTACCTACAAGTGAAAATATTCGGTGTACAACTGCTGTTCAAAAAACTGTGATGCTTGATCATGAACCACCCTAGGAATTATGGCTTAGTTTCCTAGCAACTACAACTCAATGGCTTAGTGCCAGAGGTGGAAATGTGCAGAATATGGTTTCTGAATTGCACTATCAGGAGATATGTGGGCACTGCCCAATGGATCAGCTATAAAAGCGGTGAAATTGTCAGTGTTTTAAACATTGTTACTGGATATCAAACATGACATGAAGAGATTGAGGAAAAAAGAGACACCAATTTAATTATTCTTATAGAAAGAGCATTTTCAAAAAAGTTATCTTTCATTTAGGAACTGATCTTGCATAGTCAGTTGGAGTTTCACAGCTAACTTAAGCAAAATTAAGTCCTCCTTTGCCCAGGCAAATGCTTACACAGTACCTTTAAACACAGCTTTTTATATGCCTCTCGTGAGTCCCAGATAACGATTGTTTTGTCATAACCTCCAGACACCACAAGCGATGCTGAAATATAAAATTACATCAGGTGACTGCCTTGTGCTTTGTTATTAAATAAACTAAGATTCATTCATGCAGGAAAAAGTGAATGAATATTTGACTTTTAATACAACTGAAATACTGCATTAAGAATACTAAGCCATATCTTTCTATATAATGAAAATGTAAAAATGTCATCACGCAGCTCCCACTGGGAGATTTCTAGGCCACATCACAGGCCTGGATTTGCAGGAAGTCATGGTAGGGGAGGGGAGCAAAAGTGAAGGTGTGTTGCAAAACAACTGCGGTAATGGCATGAGAGCGAGAAGGGGGAAAGTGGTGGTTTAAAACAATGGCAGGAGTTTGAGTAAAGTGAGGATGGAAGCATACTGATAGGGGGAAAGTGGCTATTTTAAACAGTGGCAGAGGTTTGAATAGAATAAGCAGGGGCTGACACAGCATCATAAAGCTTGACATTTTATTTCTCTGCTCAGACATGTTCACCTAACAATAGATCTTAATGAGCTTATCAATTAAGGGGTGTTCTAGAAGGCTGACTGAACAACAATCTACCGTAAGTCATCAAGTTCGGTCTACCTCAATTAAATGAGCAACCATTTAATCAAAACGGAAAATCATTTCATTCTGAAAGTTGAGAACTTAATTAGTGGTTTGAGCATGACCCCTGTGACTCATCTGAAATAAACACACTTTTCTTTCACATTTATACATTTGCGTAGAAGGTGCCATTATATGACATTTCACATTACTCACCATCCTTACTAATATCACAGCAGCCAACTATTCCTATGTGGCCCTGATCCAAAATAATGGGTCCATGGGAACGGAACTCCCCTGTCCTGATATCCCATAACTTTATGACTTCATCCCAACCTGCTGTGCACAAATAATGGCCATCCAAGGAGAAACGGCAATCTGCAATTGCGTTGGTGTGTGCCCTGAAAAAGATGTGCAGATCACTGCAGCAGGATACCTTCAAATTTACAGTGTTGACTCTTCTGTAGGGCACACTATTAGACCTCAGCCCTGGTACTGCAGAAAAAACCCAGTTACTGGTCAGTTGCTGCTCTTTCTGGCTATCCTCATAGCTGCAAATGCTTTTTGTCCCAGGCACACAATGCCCTCCAAAGGCTAGCTTTGGAGAATCACCTGTGAAGTGCAAGTAAAAGTAACACTAGTCTGGACATGGTAGATAAGGGGAAAAGATGAGTTGGATGTTCTGAGTGCAAACAGACATACTTTTAAAAATGGACTCCTGTTTTCTTTCTTTCTCAGAAAAATGGTTTGGCTTCAAAAAAAGAAAAAAAGAAAAAGAAGAAGTGCTATGAAATTAATGAAATAAACACTCTTTCATTAAAGGACCATTTTGTTAATATTTTTTAAAATTATATCTGGAAAAGCATTAAAAAATGGATAGTGTGGATATACTGAGCTGTGGTAGGCTCAGCTGCCTGATACGTCACTGCCAAAATTAAAACAGTACTGCCCGAAAAGCACATAAAAATATTTTGAAAAACTGAACTCTCAGCACTCACAAGTGGGAAAACACAGGAGGGTGACTATTATGTGGATGGGCCTCCCATGAAATGAGTGTGAAAAGTAGATTCCAAAATTAACATCTAGTTTAGTGGAAGTGGCCACATTACCCATTTAACTGCTACAGATTTTACACTAATAGGAAGCAGACTTCATGAAGAGCCACATCAGTAGCTGCTTCACTGTCTCTTTTACCGCTCAATTGTGACTGTGGTAGACTGTGCTATAATATCCCAGAATTTTAAAGACATGTCAGATGACACTGTAGCTATTCGTTGGTTCTGAGGATCAAAACGACATCTTCTCACTGTGCTTCTGTGATACTCTGAAAGAAAGGAACACTCCAAGTAACAGGCTGCAAGCACTTTGGACAAGGTTAGAGCTACCAGCTAGTCTGATGGTTACTCACATCTGAGTTTCAGCTTATTGTCATGGTTTTGTTATTTTAATGTACGTCTCTATAGTTCCAAAACACAGCAGGAACTGAAACACTTGCACATACAACAACTAACCATCTAAGTATGGGGCAAAATGTCAATTTAATAATTCTGAAGTAGTGACACTAATACTTGATATTTTTTTTAAGTCAGTTTGCCCACCCACCACTTGATTCCCAATTTATTCAACTCTTAGCAATTTTACACATCAAAAAGTAGCCTTAGAATTCACTCTGTTAATTCAATTGGCTCAATATTGTGCCATAGGAATGTATCCTCAGGAGATAGATGTGGTGTGTGTATTGTTATAGGTTTGGGAGGGGGGGTCAGTCTGGATGATACCCATTGGTCCCTTCCAAACCTGTGATCCTGTGCGAGGTTAGAATCTACAAGAGGAAACCTGGTAAACTGGTCAGACTAGTTCCTTTGTTAAGGTCATGGCCTTAAGTATTGCTATTTACATGTCCGTAGAGGTTGCCATAGAGACAAATGGACAGGCCTTTTCCCAACTCACCTGGCTTGATGTCATCCTAGGATGGGGAACAATAGGCTAAGGGGGGAGGCGGGCTGTGCATGTGTGAATTTTGGCAGACACTGGAAGCTGGAGACTGCAGAGATATGTCTTGCTCTGTGCTGGACTCAAAAACTGTGACTTGAGGCTTCCCTAGTACATTAAGATCTGTTGGGGTGTTCATGCTGCGAGCCTCTCCATCCTATGCTTAGATCAGGGGTAGGCAACCAAAGGCCTGGGGGCCGGATGCGGCCCCATCACCTTCTCAATCCAGCCCACAGACAGTTCGGGAATCAGCGTGTTTTTACATGAGTAGAATGTGTCCTTTTATTTAAAATGCACCTCTGGGTTATTTGTGGGGCCTGCCTGGTGTTTTTACATGAGTATAATGTGTGCTTTTATTTTAAATGCATCTCTGGGTTATTTGTGGGGCATAGGAATTCATTCACACACACCCCCCCAAAAAATATAGTCCAGCCCACCACATGGTCTGAGGGACAGTGGACCAACCCATGGCTAAAAAAGGTTGCTGACCCCTGGCTTTGATCATATATGTTTCAATAAAACCATATATTCAAAAGATACCACAGTATATCCATTGGCTGTCATTCAAAGGAAACCAGACTCTAGGTACCGGTAAGCACAGAAACCTGTGGAGTATCTTGCTACTCAGAGATTGGGGTGCATGCAACAATGTATACACACACAATTTCATTGGGTACTTGGCAAACAATGCTTGCCACTTATAGCCATATTTGCATTAGTTGTCAAGATAAGCCACATAAATAGGCTCGCTGAAGCTTTCAGCTGTGCTGTGTGCTGTATTGTGCTCTACAACAAAGCAATAGAGCAGAACTATAATATTTAACAATTTTTGGAGCATGTACAAAGACATGCTCCTTCTAGGGTGATATGTAAGAAATCCTTATATACTCTAGATGCAGGTAAACATGTACAATATGCAAACGGACAGGGGCACAGCCAAACAGAATCGTATCCTGTACACGTCCCACTGAAGTGAGAGGCATGTGTACGTCTGGGAGTCTTTCAACAGGTATAAAGAAAAGGATTGTGACCAAGTTTTTAAAATGTTACCTCTGACATATGCCACCTTTTTCGCATTTTCTACACCACAAATGAATAAAGCATTTTCCAAATCTGAACTGGAGGCGACGTACTTGCCATCGTGAGAAATATGGCATGAAGTCACAAGGCCATCCTGCTCTAGAGTCCACTGGAGAAGAGAAGAGAAGCCCTTGAGGTTATGCTTTTAGGGTTAACGATCAGCCAAGGACCAAGCATATGCACATGAAACCAGATGCAGCTCAAGTTACTTGTGACTGAGACCAAGGCGACACTCCCACCATGTACCTGGCAGCGTGCAGAGGGCAGACTGGATCACGCTCACAGGTTTTAAAAAAAGAATATTTAACTCACTTTTAAGCATTTATACAAGGTGTGACCAGAAAATTCAGTGAATGGTCACAGAAATCGGACAGCAAGAAATATTCGAACATACAACCGGCATTGGAAACCCACGAAATGCTCAAAACTGTGTACAGAGATGAAGCTGTAACCTGAAAGACAGTGTTTGAGTGGTTTAAGCGTTTCCACGAAGGTCTGCAAACCATTGAAGATGTCCAAGCTGCTGTGACAAGGGAACTGAAAGCAGTACGAAAAGAGGACTTCTCTAGAAGTTTCCAACAGTTTTACAAACCTTGTCAATGGTGCATTGTATCAGAGGGGGCCTATTTTGAAGGCCTGTAAGGCGTGTATGTTCAAATATTTCCCACTGTCCGATTTCTGTGACCATTCACCAAACCTTCCGGTCACATCTTGTATTTATGCCTCAGAACATTCTGAGATAAGCCTATGGTTCACGCCCGCCCCAGTCCTGTTTAGTAGGAACAGTAAGTACGTACTGAAAGCTTAATCCTGGTCAGAGCCAGAATCCTGGTCATATATGAATACATGAAATGCAGCACACGTTTATCTTTTGCTATAATTTTTTTATTGTTTTGGTTTTTTAATCACATGATCAAAATCTGTACCAATTGAATTAGACCATTAGGGTGGAACCAAACATTACACACAAATGAATTTAACCCATTTTTATGGAAGGCCCTCCACACGAACGCTTACTTGACACCCATTCAGATATGTCATGCTGGTTGGTGCCAAAGACCTTTCTGTTTTCCCAGGACTTTCACTCCAAGGTGTTCTGTCACTGGCTGCTGTTTTCACGCAGTTTCTGACTGTATGCTTAATTTTAAAAATTATATTTCTGATTTTTGTAAGCTTATCCTTGGAATCCGTTTGAAGGCCAGGTAGAAATCCCCACAGAAAAATCAACGTTTGTTCGAGAAAAGTCGTTTTGGGAGGAGTTGATTTGCAGCAGACAAGTGCTGAGATTACTGTATTATTGTTATTTATTAAATTTATATACCAACCTTTATCTGAAGATCACAGGCCAGTTGACAACATAAAAACACAAAATGCATAACATAATAGTAATAAAAAAACTATAACCCCACTACCACCAATTTTCACTGCAAGAAGCTTCACCAAACTATTCCCCCATTGCAAATGACTGCATGTGTTTGCAAGGATAAACATTTGAGTAAAAGGGAAGTTTAGTTTCTAGAGATTAAATAGGGAGTTTTTAATTAAAAAGTCAATACATACAAGCACTTTCCCTGTTTCCGTATCCCAGGCCCTTAGACTTTTATCATATGATGCTGTTATCAACCTAAAACAATAAACACATTTACATGTTGAAAGACAGCAAAAATGTTTGATTCATGCTTATTATTATTATTATTATTATTATTATTATGATAGCAATAACAAATAGCTTATGAATATGCTTTATGCTCCGCTCCCATATTCTGGAAAGATTCATCCTCCATCATATATAGTATTTAGTGCTTCTGCTTGTTCCCTGCCTCAAAAGCACGAGTTGGAATGGTTTTCTGCTTAACCTGGGATTTCTAAGTGTGGGTCCAAGCGGTTTCCCCCTTGCCCAGCTCCTTTCGCAGGGAAAACCTGTTCTTTAGTGCAAAATAGGAGCAAATGGCAATCTGGAGAAAACCCAAGTTGTGTTTGCTCCGATTGACTGCTAAAGAGCTGTTTTTCCTGGGGGAAAGTAGCGGGAAAGGAGGAAGCATGGATAAGCCCTCAGGATAAGCGAAATGACACTATAGATATGTCTTCAAATACTACAGCTCCCTTTTGTTCATTAGAGTTACACTCAAACTGGAAACTGGGATGTTCCACATTTGCAAATCAACTGGTGCTCTCTCTCTTATGTGATGTGCTTATGGAGGAAGCAGAAAACCCTGGGAAGCAGGAAAATACAAACCGCTCATGTGGCTTATAAGATATTTAAGGGGGGGAATCATATGACTTAGTTGTGGCCACTGGGTAGGATGGAATTGTTTCTCCAAATCCCTGGGCCAGCCCACTTTTAACGTGGCAACAAAAGTTTCTGCCCCTATAGCAATTAAGGAGCTGAGCCAGGTGGAATGTAACTTAGGAGGAATCCTATGTTCTCTGGGGCCTTGTTCCTTCCCCCTGTGTAACATTATGCAGAAGCGGCATACATTAAATCTCTCCCACTGAAGTTAATGGACAGCCCCAGACAACCACTTTTCTCAGTCCCACAGCATCAGGAGCCCAAATAAGTTTGCAAGCCTCCACAGCTCATCACCGCATGGTTGCAAAGTGCCTCTGGAGAAATTGTACCTTGTGTATTAAGGCCTGCTGAATGGAGCCACATCACTCTCAGAGTCATAGACTCCCATAAGTCACAAGTCTGTGCTGTTCCACTGGCCCACGCTTCCAAGTTAGCTCTGTTTGGCTGTGCCCCTGGGTGCTAAGAGAGCAGGAAGGCTGGGATCCTGGGAGGCTGATCAAGCCAGTCCGCCTTCTGCAGTGCCTATGTGGTGGTGCAGTTGCTGTCTGGAGCAGTCCTGCTGTGCCCTCAACTAAAATAACTGCTGGTAGAGCAATGTGGCAGGTAAACTTTGCCTTGTGGGCATCGTTTTTATAACCTCCTGAACTGAAACTCAAATCCAACCTCGGTGCTCTTTCACACTAATCCTCCCGGAAGCTTCTGGTGCTGCTCTGTATGAGTTGACTCTATTACAGTGGTACCTTGGTTCTCAAACTTAATCCGTTCCAGAAGTCCATTCCAAAATCAAAGCATTCCAAAACCAAGGCACGCTTTCCCATAGAAAGTAATGCAAAACAAATTAATCCGTTCCAGACTTTTAAAAACAACCCCTAAAACAGCAGTTTAAC
Source organism: Podarcis vaucheri (assembly GCF_965113315.1). Classification (NCBI taxonomy): domain Eukaryota; kingdom Metazoa; phylum Chordata; class Lepidosauria; order Squamata; family Lacertidae; genus Podarcis; species Podarcis vaucheri. The sequence continues at coordinate 65,792,507 of NC_138765.1, read as the reverse complement.
ATGAATTTTACTATCTAACAATTCCATTGATCCATAAAATGAAAGCAATAATCAATGTACTGTACTATAAAATAAATAAGACAGTATTGTATATGATAAAAATGAAAATTTAATTTTTCTTCTTCTCTGCACTAATGGTACTCATTGTTTGAATGGGGGGCTTTTATCCATTTCTGTAATCAATCAATCAATCAATCAATCAGTAGCTGAACTGATTTCCACACAGTCACAAAAACAAATTAACAGAAAAAGCCTCAAAAACGAAAACAAAAAATAAATAGCAAAAACAAAAGCGCCAAACTTAATCCATTCCAGAAGTCGATTTGACTTCCGAAATGTTTGAAAACCAAGGCACAGCTTCTGATTGGTGCAAGGGCCCCAGAAACAATAGCTGACAGCCGCAATGGATGTTCAGCTTCCGAAAAACGTTCAAAAACTGGAACACTTACTTCCAGGTTTTGGGAGTTTGAGAACCAAGGCATTTGAGAACCAAGGCATTTGAAAACCAAGGTACCACTGTATAGACATTTCTGCTCTTCCTTTACCATGCAACCATCTCCTCTTGCAAAGAATATAAAATAGTCTGTTCACACAGACACCCAGCAGAATGGGAGTGGTTGGCATGGTCTGATGATGTGTGCTTTGAGGAAGCATTTGGGCCACAACAGGTCTTGAGCTTTCTCCTAGGTAGACCTCGGACTTCCCATGCTTGTTTCCCACCTATTGTGCTCTGAAGCTGGCTGGGAGTTGTGACTGGAACAGTCCTCCTTTCTTCCTTGTTGGCCTGCTTGGCAAAAGGCTAGCTGCTGCAGACGGCTTGTGTTTGCGCTGCCAGACAATTTGTACCCATGTCAGACAGCCCTGGAGTCTGTGGGAGATGCCCTCCTTCCAACTGCAACACGGCGGAGAAGCAACTGCGTCTTGTGCTGGTTGCCTGGTTTTCCTTGCATAGACTAGGCAGGAAAATATTCAAGCTTCATCACATCCTGCCTTATATCACGGGGTCATTCAGCTGTCGCCCCCTGCATGGCTAATATGGGGTTGCTGTTGGGAAACGGGGCAGGATTGCCAGAGATGCAGTCTCTTCACTGTTGATGTTGTTGCTATTATGGCTTTTGTTCCTATGGCGACTGTTGAAATGTTGCCTCTGCTGCTGATGGCTGTGCACAGAATCCCAACGATGGAGTGACGGATGCCTGAGGTACTGAGACCACAGGATTGAGCTGTCATTGGACTCAATTTAGAATTTGCGTGCTATTCTGAATATGAGGTTTTCTGGGGCTAGCTTTCCTCTGCATTTTCCGGCAGCTGATGTTGCTTGGTAACTGCTCTGTCATTGACACAGCAGTAAAAAAAAAAGCACTAAGGTCCATTATACAACAAAGATATTCAATTATATTTATCCCAAGGTGGATAAGTATCTATATTTGTCTCCCACGGTTTATTTTTCAGCACCCTCCATTAGACCAAAATAACAATTTTTCTTGACTAATCCAGAACGTAAGCACTGTTATCTTAATGGCCATTCAGTATTTTGACAACTAATGCAGTGGTCTGGTCTGCACATCCTGTTAAACCATAAAAGGCATTTAGCTCTGGTGTAAGATGAATGAGCAGTGAGCTGGTTCATGTAGCTTAAAAGTCCCAGCTACTCCTGGCCACTCAATGCCATGAGCAAAAAACCGCAAAGTCTCGACTTGATGTGTTGTCTGAACTCAGGCTCAGCTTGTGGGTTATTTTCTCTTCAATGAACAGTAGCCCAGGTTTGTTCTTGGCTTAGCACTCATGGGTTGTTGGGGAAAACAAGCAGCCCAGGTTCAGAAGACAGGACAATGCAAAGTTCATGATTTGTTTCAGCACAGTCAGGAGCAAAGGAGGAGCAAAGCAGGGATTTTCGAGAATGCTGGGCATTGGCGTGAAATTGCAGTTAAACATTAGGTATGGTTTAACATGGCATGAAGATGATTTTGTTATCATGCTTGTTTGCTTTCCTCTTATCTATAACCAGTCTGGATAGCTAATGTCTCTTCTAAATTAATTAGCCATAATGCGAAAGCATTGATTTAATTGAATATATTGTACTGATTTGCATCGCTGTTATCTTTTAATGAAAAGAGTTAAAAAAACAAAACAGTGGTTTATAGAAACTCTTCGTGCTTCTTAGCTGGCTCTCCACTCAGTTCTGACAACAGTTGCACTTAAATTCAGCAATGTAGCAAATAAATGTGGGAGCAAAAGGAGGCTTAGCTTATCTCCGTCCCTTGAAGATGCCTCTGCAAAACTGTACATCTTCACACAGAATTTTCTTCTCTTATCAGCTGCACTCACTGAATGCATCTGATCTCTGCAAGTGGCATGATGATAGTGTCTGGTGAGACCCCAGCCACCCCACCATCTTCCATTTGTCCCAATATGAACTCATGGAGTAGCACTGCAGATATATGCTCCTCTCTTGGCTCCTCCACATTGTAGCAGCCAGACTCAGTGGCAATACTCTCTCCCAAGGAATAACTGTTAGTCTCTTGCAGCAAATACAACAGTTTTGTGGCACCTTAAAGACTGGCATATATAACATGGCATAAGCTTTTGCGGACTTCATTACATGTGGTAGTAATACTATATCAACACTGAGTTAAAATCTAATTAATCTATTTACTTTTTTAATAAAAAAAGATTCAAGTATTTTATAAGATATATATAACAACACAGTTGTGGTAATAATTTTTCCTACTGGCTTTCTAAGGCAGGACTGCATTGACCGTTCTGTTTTGTCATCATTCTTTTCCCTGTTCCTATAAACCCACTTGCTGAATATAATTAGTTCTGTGGCTTACTAATTAATATATAAAATGCAACAGTGTTATCACCTTTTATTATCAGGACTCAGGCAGCATTCAGAAATGGGCCCAGTGTGCTCACCTTCAAAGGTCTGAATACAGACAGCACCGGCAATATCCTTTAAGAAATAAAGATAAACTTGGTTATTCAGTAGTGTGTTCAGACTGAAAAAGACAATGAAGGCTAATTCGTAGGACATATTTTTCCACTTAATTATTCTAAATAGTTCTGCTTATAAGCTGCCCGCAGAACTTGCATCCGATAAATCAATTACCTCTGTTTACCTGATGAAGCCACATGATACACTGGCTGCATGATACATTTATCTCTTCAAAAAGAACTATTCTGGGCTATTTGAAGGCAAATGCAACCACACAGGGCATAAATTGTATTCTTATTCTCTGCCCAGTGTCTCAGGTTCAGAGGTACCCACAATGCAAAAGTGGAATGTTTTCCCCACATTTCCATTTACTGTATATTATTTATAGCTTCTAACCTTTCTACTCTTTTTTTAAACATAATATATACCGAACCATCACCACACCCTACAAAAATGAGCTCTGCAGGCCAAGTGTTCATTGTGCAAGTAGTGGGAAAGTTACCACTTTAATTTGGCAAGTAAAATTGTGTCAAATACTTTACAGTTCAATCCTATATATGTCATTTCAGAAATAAATTCCACTGAGTATAAGGGGACTTACTCCAAGCTGAGTGTGCAAAGGAGTGCGACCTTAGAGACAGTGTATGTTTGGTACTTTCAACAATGATTCACTTAACCTTTGTGCTAATATGATAAACTACGGTTTAGACTTCAAAGCAATATGATCAATTAGATTTCTTGCTTGTGGTCTGTAACAAGCTTACCCAGAGTTTCACTGTGCTGTCATAAGAGCCTGAAAGAACTTTTGTTTCATCAAAACAGAAATGACAGGAGGTCACAGCTGCTGAATGTCCTTTTAAAATTTTAAAATGAATCTGTGAAAGAACAGAGTATCTCATGTTATCTTCTGTCAATGTTTTTTTGTAGATACACCAGTCAAGAACAGGGCTGTACAAAGTGTAATTAGAAATACCTTCTGTTCTGTCAGTTTCTCTCTTGCACGTTCACTGAAGCCAATTTACATGAATCCTGAGCAAATGGCTCACTGGAGTCTATTTTAAATCTCTCCACATGTGAATTAGTTCCTGGTGGCTGCTGATGGTTGTGTGAAGTGGTTGCCACTGGCTTCCTAACAACGGTTTTTATCTGGGTCTGAAGAAAGGTGCTACATGACACCCCTGATACTTTATCTTAACCAGGACTGCAATCCTAATCTCATTTCCCAGGGAGTAAATCCTATTGAATGCAATAGGGCTTACTCCTGAGCAGTGGCGTAGCGTGGGTTGTCAGCACCCGGGGCAAGGCAAGTAATTTGCGCCCCCTAACCCGTGGATTTGCGCCCCCTAACCCTAACCCCCAGATGTTGTGCCCGGTGCGGCCGGCCCCCCTGCACCCCCCACGCTACGCCACTGCTCCTGAACAGACACAGTTAGAATTGCACTGAGTGACTTTTAAGAGATTCCCTTATCAGGTGACTACCAACATTTCTTCGATGAAAATAGGGATGTCTCATTCCATAACGATAATTTTACTATTTATAACCCCACACATCTTACTGGGCTGCCCCAGCCACTCTGGGCAGCTTCCAACATATATAAAAACATAATTAAACATTAAAAAAACCCTTCCCTATACAGGATTGCCTTCAGACGGCAGGGGGGTTCAGATAACGCCATACCCTGCAACATTTCTCCAATGAAAATAGGGATGTCTTAAGGAAAAGCGGGACATTCCGGGATCAAATCAGAAACCAGGACCGATTCTCTAAATCAGGGATATTCCTGGAAAATAGGGACATCTGGAGGGTCTGCAGTCCTACTCAGAATTAGATCTATGGGCGTAGCCAGGATTGGGGGGGGAGGCCTTTTGGGACACGGGTGGCGCTGTGGGTTAAACCACAGAGCCTAGGACTTGCCGATCAGAAGGTTGACGGTTCGAATCCCTGTGACAGGGTGAGCTCCCGTTGCTCGTTCCCTGCTCCTGCCAACCTAGCAGTTCGAAAGCACGTCAAAGTGCAAGTAGATAAATAGGTACCGCTCTGGCGGGAAGGTAAACGGTGTTTCCGTGCGCTGCTCTGGTTCGCCAGAAGCGGCTTAGTCATGCTGGCCACATGACCTGGAAGCTGTATGCCGGCTCCCTCGGCCAGTAAAGCGAGATGAGCGCTGCAACCCCAGAGTCGGCCACGACTGGACCTAGTGGTCAGGGGTCCCTTTACCTTTACCTTTAGGCCTTTTGCTGGGAGTGCAAAACCTCAGTTAGCTATGTATTTTTGTTGATTGGGGGGGGCAGCTGCCCCGCCCTGCCTACACTCATGATTAGATCCATTGAAATTAAGCAGCAGGACTAACTTAAGAGGGGTCTGCCCTTACAACAGGACTAATACCATACCACCCAGGGATGCACCGCTTCTTGCAGGAAGGAGAAGTCGATGCTAATCAAAGAAATCAATCCATTGACAGGTAACTTGCGCCGCCCCCTTATCATTCGTTCCTTACAACTCGACCCACCCGCTTCGCCTCCGCCACCCCACCTTGGCCAGCTTCTCATGGTCCCCCTCCCAGGCCTGCGGCGGGCGGGTCTCGGTGGCCAGGGGGTCGTCCGGGCAGACCATCGGCGGAGGCGCCATCTCCAAGGGCGGGAACCCTCCCCTCCCGTCCCCGACGGCGGAGGCAGCTACGCCGAGGGTCGCTTTCCCTCCTTCTGCTCCTCCACCGGCGGCGGCCTCCCAAACGCTTAGCAACCGGCCTGGCTCGCGGCTTCTCCCGCCAGCCCCTTCCTCCTCTCCGCCGTCGGGGAAAGAGCCGCCTTTCCCCCGCGCCTCCCCTCTAGGCCCGAGGCGAAGCGGGACGCCCGGATTCCGAGATCACGGAGCGCTTCTCGGCTTCCTCCCGGGAAAAGGCGCAGCGCCGCTTATGGGAGCAGAGTTTGCACCTCTGAAAACAAACCGGGAATTTGTACTCTGCACAAGCCCTGGGGCACTCTCCTTGACGCCTCAGAGCGCAAGTTTTTAAAATAATAATAATAATAATAATAATAATAATAATAATAATAATAATAATAATAATAATAGTTTAAAAAAATACAAGTATTTTGAGTACGTACAGTAAAGTACAACACACTGTGATAGGAATGTACAACACACACATATCAAAATCAATAACATTTTCTGGGAAGGCTAGAAGGAAACTACTATAAGGTGATAGACAACAACCCACCAACCCCAAAACAAAGTGTTTGCCCCTCAGCAGTGGGAATTTGCAACGCAATCTTAGGCATTTCTATTCCTGCTGAGTTCAATGGTGCTGACTTGGAGGTAGGTGGGTCATGTGACAGCTGATGTTAATAGCCCAGTATCTTGTTTGCCCTTAAGTTTGATACACAAAACACAACAAAAAAGGAACTTCAGATTTTATGGCCCAGAGCAGGGAGCTGAGGGTTTGCTTTGGGTCACACAACTAATCACATAATCACACACCCAGCCATGGGCGTAGCTGCCCCCCAATCAATAAAAATAAATAAAAATACATAGCATATTGAGGTTCTGTCCCATCCCCCCAAATCCTGGCTATGCCAGCAGAATCTCCTCTGTAAACGAAGTCTTGAATCACATCTGAGCCTACACTTCTTTTTAAATGCTAGTGTTTTTATTTAGATCTCATTGATGTACAGGCATGCATTTTTGTATAAACCTTTTTTAAATTTAATTTTGATATATATAAGGGGGAGAACAGGAAAAGTGCACGTCAATAATGTAGGTATAATAACAAAACCCAACAGTAAGGAAAACAACACATCATGCTGATCATTGTAATTTAACAAGGGATCAAATCAAGCGTTCCGTATCTCAAGAGAGTTTGCTGGGTGTTCCTGTTGCAAGTAATGTTTGCCAAAGCATGTTACAAAATCTCACCAAATAGTGGGAAAGGCATCAGGTTTAGCAAGATCCCGCAGTGCCTGAAGATGGAACGTAAGCTTTTCAGAAAGAGCCATGTTCCACACTTTTTGTACTACACCAGGAGGTCTACGTTTTGTAAAGTTTTCAATTTTTGCACAATGGTCAACTCAGGCAGCTACCACTAAAGAAAAGCAAAATATCTTGAAACAGAACATCTTGGTTATTTCCTTTGAAGATGGAGAGAAGGGCCAGCTGCAGTCTCATCTAAATCACTCCTATTATTGCAGTCCTGGGTCTTGAGGCATTTCCACCATCACTTTATTTATTTCATGAAATTTATACACTGCTTGAATGCAAATAAAATAATAAAAAATAAAAAAATAAAGGGGTTTACAAAAAAAGATAAAACAATAAAATTATTATAAAGTGAAAATAAGTACCACATTCAGGGGCCACATTAGACAAAAGACAAGACATTTGAACTGGGGCTCTGTCTCACTTATGCCAAAGTTTTAATGCAGTTTCCCTAGTATGGACTGAAATAGATTTCAATGGTTTTTTCCATCCATATTTTATCCTACTGTCTTACCTTCCCATATATTTTTGTTCAGCTAAAACCCTTTATTTCCATGAACTAGGCCCTTTCCAAACCCCATGTTTAAGATGATAGCCTCCCAATCTTGCTAGAGGTCTAGTGTGTGGATCTGACCACAGATGGTCTATCTGATATACTTGCATCTATCCTGCATCCAGGTCACCAAAGTCCAGATGAAGCTGCTCCTGGGTGACAGGAACATCATACCGGAAAAAAGTTACACATTCTGATATAGCCTTGTTTCCCATTTTGAGAGGACCCTACGATAAGGTAGGATCCAAAACAGGAGTAAGAGACTGCAATGTGGTCAGTGGTGAATAGACTGGAGAAATGAGAACTTTGACATAATCTCCATACTGAAAATGTACTCAAACTAAAAGGGTTTTTAAAACAACAACAAACCACAACCATATTAATATTTTGAATGGTAGTATCCACAAGAGCCCCAGGTCTAGCACATTTTTCCTCTAAAGGCTGTCGGATGCTTGCTTTGTCAAGAATATAAGGGATATTTGGCATACCTGGAATGCCCCATAGTACAGAGCAATATTGTAGGGACAGACATTTGACAAGGTCTTGTGCTGAAGGAAAAGTATTGGGCTCGATGCAATTCAGTGCCATATAGCAGAAAACACTTTTCTGGATGTGTGGGGTATATGTTGTGTGGGGCTCATACATTGGAAGCTCAGCTTTCTCCCTCCGCTCTCTAATGTGCTGTAGTGGTTATAGAGTACTGAACTTTCCCATCCTTCCATAAAACCCCTCTAAATCCCATAGAATTTCTATTACGGTACAAAAGCAACTATCAATAGGCACGACTTACATCTGACACTTGAATGCAGATGCTCCCATGGTAGAGGTCATTCCATTTCTTCCCTCTCACACCGAGGATGCTTTCTGCAGCTATTGAGCATGCTCAGTCCTCCTTGGGCCATCCTCTCCCCTCCCACACACTTTTAGTGGTTTTCTCCTCCTCCAGGTTTTCTGCACCTATGCAAATCTTGGGATCTCTTGAGTCTCCTGATACTTTTCTCCTGTACATGAGCGATGGCACCCACACAACCTAAGCATCAGAAAAATGGGAATGATGATAACTAGTGGAGCATTTCTTCTGCAAATAAGGATTGCTGGGTTATGTAGCAAGCTCCAGTCCTCAAAGAAATGTTTCCTGGAAAGCTGGGCTACCACAAGAAATCAAGTTCACCTTTGCCTGCTCTCTCCCACTTCCAATCAACTGCACTTGTCTCTTAATTGTAAACAATTTTTTCAGCCTTTTAAACCATCGTGCCTGCAGGGGGTTAGGATGCATAAGCAAGCATGAAAAGCCTGAATAAGACAAAAAAGCCCCGGTCTAAAGAAAGCTAGTCACAAACCCCATCATTATGGGTTTTTCTTTAGAGTGGGTCCCCAAAATAGTAATTTTTAAAGGAAAGACTGATTTTCCTCATAACAATAGCAGAACACTGCTATACTACTTCAGTGGTCAAATATTTCAAAAAAGGCAGCTGTTGGTGAATATTACTGCTTTACAATATTCTCATATTTATACTTCAGGCTTGAAAAATGATTGTAAGACATTAGGCATAAGATCAGTAAATTTACTTTATTAAAATTTCTTCATGCTCATCCTCTTTAAAATGCATAATTTTCATGATTTCTTTTCATATTACAATAAAGTTGAACAAACTTCTCTAGCATAAACCACATTTCCTTTTATTTTTAACTCTGAAATCATAAATTCAACTTGTATGTTTTTATGCTATCAAAGCCAACATAAATACAGTATTTACAGAACATTCAAATATGCTTTGCACTGTTGATCTGCCATCATAGAGGAGATCCATTTTGAGACTAAAAGACGTTTAAAATCCAAACTATCGCTTCACAAGTGGAAGATGTTTCAGCCTAGAAAAAAGCAAATGGGAAGAACTGAATAAGTAAATAATGGAAATAAACATCTAGAATTGAACCATTATAATCCATTTCTCTTATCAGCTAATCCAAACAGAGTCTTCAAGATATTGATTTGACCAGCAATCCAAAGAAGTCCAGGTATATTATGAGCTAAACAATGAACAACATATCTGCCACTGTTCCCCAGTATAAACAAATCTCCCAACCCCAATAAATAAATTTGACAAAAAGTCACCACTTAAACTAGCTGTTCTCTGAAAGCATGAATCCCTTATTGTGGTCCAATATTAGTGAACGAGGTAAGCAAAGAGATGCACAGACTGAAAAATGAGTCAGACAATCTGATCCAGGGAGATTTTTCTTATAATAGGGCAAACACTGTAACTGCCAATAAAACCTCTGAATGATGGAAGGAGACAACTGTGGTATTGATTTTTCCAGACCTGATAAAGGTTTATCTTAATCACACACATTCCATTTTTGTTGAATGTGAAATGGAACAAGATCAGAGCTATTGGGAACTTAAATTTAGACGAGCAGACTTTCAATTTCGTATCTAATTTTTGTAGTGATCTATGGAAGAAAATGGGCAAATATATCTGCCAGAAAAAATAAACATGTTTTAACTGAACTATGCCCCAGTGATTACGATGAAATTAGATGTAGAACGCTAGAATTCCTGGGACTAAGACCTATGGAACTTGGTGGGAATTGCTCCTGAGTAGACATGCCTAGGATAGTGCTGTAAACTTTGTTGAACAACTCGGGAAGCAAACAGCAACTACTTGTTTATTTCTTCCACTCCCTTTAGATAAAGTATCTCAAATAGATCTATCCCAGTTTAGACAATATCTTAGTCTGGCTCATCATGGGCAAAACACTGTTTGATACGTCTGTCAGTGATGTGCTAAATCTTAAAATAAGGTACTCCAGGGAAAAGAGAACCAGGTCAGTGATATTGTTGCTAACTAAAATTACAGATGCTAAATGCCCAAGACAAGTGCTAATGCTGAAGTCATTAAGAGTTTCTGAACAGCCTGATTAACAGTCTCAAAGTCTCAATTTTCCCTTTCCTCTGGTAATTGTTGCCTTGACAGCTTTTAGTGACCAGACCATAAAATACTGGGATGCAGGTACTCATATTAAAGTCAAGCGTTCTGTTATGGCCATTATAATTTGCCTCATGAGTTTCCAGTAGGGTTCCTTTCCCTCTGCTTGCTGACCTGTTTTAGGAGAATTTTTCTGAGGCGTGTATATTCTGCAAGTTGATAGTGCATATGAAGCTACCTTACAGGTAACAAACTTGGGGGGGGGAACCACTCCCAAAATTCTAGAACTTTCTTTTAGTAAATTCTGAGATGAACAGAGCCATAGGTAAGCTATGCAAAGGACAGTGTAGGCTATAGTGCACAATTTCTTTGGAAGCAACTTAAAATACAACCCACTGGGACAGATTTATTAGAAATTGAGAAATTAAAGCATTTTTTCTATAGGAAGTGTAATAAATAAACAAGGAGCCTTGGTAAGACTCAGCTAAATTGTCCAAGAAAGTTTACCAACCCCCCCCCCCCCAAAAAACAGTAAACTGTTGAAAAATCTGGAGCCTTATCCCCTGGAAACAAGCATTTGAAACTAGGCAAAGGGCAATTTGGAGGCTACGTGGGGAGAAAAGAGTTGATTATTTCCCCCCTACTACAAAATGTTTTTTTCCTAAGGGATTTTTTAAAGGTATCCGGATTGTTACACATATTTGTGGTGATAAAGAACCCTGAAGCACCACTACAGGGGGTGCATGGGAGGCTTCCCACTTAGTTGAGGTACAGATGGGGCCCAGGTAAGGTTCAGTTGCTGCCGCAGAGGCAGTTGGGGGAATACAGCCCTGCACCAGAATCTGCTGAACCTAAGAGAAGAACTGGAACAAGGCCAGTCTTTCAATGACAATGGGAGGAGGAGATGCCAGAGAGGAACCCTGTGTTCCCCTCAACCCCACCGCCCCAGGAGAAGCCAGGTCCCTTTGAGGTCTCAGGGCCACATGTGGCCCCAATGGCCAAGTTCTGGAGCTGGTCCAAGACACTCCTATCACCTCCTGGATCACAATCTCTTCCCTGGTGGGAGGAATGTTAGCCATTGGGAAGATACAAGCACCACCGTGGGTGGCCTCTGCTCCCCAAATCTTGTCATCCGAAGGGTCTGCTGAAAACACCCTCTGAGGCAAGTGTGCCATTTCTAGCTGACTAGTGATGTCTTCTCTCTAATCTGCTTTGATGAAAAAAGACCAAAGCTTGTTCAGTACAATATGGGGAAGCATTCTCTGTCACTTGACCTGCACAGGGGGGGCAGGAAGGAAGGAACAAGTGGGAGGGACAACCCACCTGAGGATCTCCGCCCCCCCCCACTGGAAAATCAGCCCCTTCATCTCTTTACCTTCTGAGAAGTTCCTGTGGTGGGATTTCTGTGGTCTCTTCCTCACTGTTGCTGCTATCAGCTGTGTCCGAGCCACTGTTTTTCTCCGAGTCACTGTTTTTCTCCGATTTCTTATTCTTGTGTTTGCCCTTGTGCCTGCTTTTCTTGTGTTTCTTTTTCTGCAAAACAAGTTCTAGGACTGATATGATGCACCTTACAAAGAGAAATCCAAAACTCAAAAAAATGAATTTTTTATAGTATGAGCATGTCATGTATGAGATGACACAATGGTTATTCCAAGATAAAAGCTGGAAGAAGCTCAATAAGGTTGGCTTGATGATATTTGTCAGAAAATGAGCCCTATCAACTTTAGTGGGTTTTACTCTTAGGAAGGTGTTAGCCAAAATGTAGCTGAAGAGTCCCCCTCACTCTGAGGTTACTAATAAATAACTACATTTAACACCCTCAGTTATTCCAAGCCTCCAGTCCTTATGGGATTTACCCAATGAAGGCATGTCAACACCAAGCACAGAATTTACATAGGGCAGGAACCTCATGATTGTACAGGAGCTGACATGTGCAGAATTCAACAAATTTAAGCGCTATTTCTATCATCTGCACACCACAAGCTGCTGAGACTAGATCCATGCAGGGAAGGTTTATGCATAAAAGCTGAAGCCCCAACAATAAAACATTTGCAGCAGCAGGAGGAGGGGCTGACCAGTGCAATTCTGTTCAGTGGAGAGAACTGCACAGCATCTCCATAGGACAATTATTATACTGTATGCATTTTCTATGGTTTTGCATAAATCTCAGTTTCTGCACCCAAAAAGTCAAATTGAAAAATCACCTTCTCCTTTTTGTGTTTGTGCTCTCTCTTGGTCTTGTGTTTTTCTCTGCTCTTTTTAGGTTTTGCTTTCTTAGTGGCTTCAGGAGAACTTGTAAGCTGGATTTCTTCATGCTTCAAAAGAGTGTCTAAAATCAAATCACATACAGAGTAAGTGCCTGATCAAGAAACATCAAAAATACTCAAGGAATGTCAACCGTTAGTTTTTAAGTCCTTTCAAAGAACTTGACATCCTACTAAAGCTTTTATATCTTCATAGAAGCTACAGGCTTTGATACTGAAAAAAAAGTTCTGTCTTCTTCCAAATCTACTGATTCTGGAAACTGTACAGGGCCTCAGCAGGATTCAAATTTTCCTTGCTCAGGAGTCTGTGGTTCAATGATAGTATTTTCAATCAACTTTCAAATATTTCTCAAAAATGACAGAAACAAAGTTTGTTACATTCTTAAAAGTAAATAAACATTTTCTAGTGAGAAAAATACTTGTGAGGTAAGAAAATTCCTAGGGAAAAAAGGCCCAATTTAATATCATAACCCCCCCCAAAGGGATCTCTCCCCCACTCCCAACCATGCTACAAGGAGATCCAGGTGCACTTAAATAATAAAGGATCTTAAATGTGTTTCATTCACAGGTTACTGCATGCTCTCATGATAGAAGAAATTGAACAGGGAGGAAAATCCCTTAATGCTGTGATGACATTTTGTGACTCTGCCGAAAAATCCTTTTGGCAGGCATGATGTTAATACAAGCTCAAAATTGTCTACACAACTAGTTTGCCTTCACATTTAACTTCATAAAGAAAGTCCTCAATATTCCTGTATGCAAACTTTTAAAAATATACACTCAGACAAACTACAGAATTGCAATTCATACAAAATGTTCACACATTATGCTGAAATGTATTTACCAGAAGCAGCAGCTGGTGGCAATCTTGGTCCAAATTCCTCTCCTGGTTCAGCTATGTCCATTGGGAGTGGAGTTAAGGTAACGGGAAGCTTGGGTGTGATTACTTCACTTTCTTTAATGGGAAAAGCACAATTTTAAAAAAAGATGAAGTGGCGCTTTGATAATAATGTCTCAAGTATAATACCACAACAAGAATCACCATGCTAAGCCAAACATATATCCCTTGATTTGTTGGTCCATTCAGAATCCCATCTCTGACAATGATAAGGTAGAAAAGGTTCTTATAATATATTTCTATGAGCTTGTGCCACATCAGAGCCTTTTCTCTTATTTAAAGGGACTTTAAGGGTTTCTGTCGACAATTAATGTACAGTTGGTCTAGTAAACTTTATCCTATCTCCAGTTCTACTTACAGGGTATATCAGAAAGTGTCAGGATTTCACCAAGGTCTCAAGACCACACAAGAATTCTTCAGACACTTAGGGCTGATTCACACATAATACGCAACACAAAACCATCCCTGTGCGTCCCTCTTCTTGCGCTCCATCAGTTGCTTCCTTTTTTGCAGAAGCCAAAACTTGCTAGGATGTGGCAGCAAACTACAGCCTGCACTTGCCCTCCAAATCAGTATGATACAATTAAGTTCAAACCATGGTTTTCAATCCTGGTTACGAAGGAAAGCACAAGCCCCCATATGGACATAGTGGCAAACTACAGTTTGGATCAAACTGGAACTGCCGTATTTTTCACTCTGTAACACGCACCTGACCGTAACACACACGTAGTTTTTACAGGAGGAAAACAAGAAAAAAATATTCTAAATGAAACAGTGGGTGTATGATTTTTGTGGTTCATGCTGTGGCCACAGACATGTGATCTGACGGTGAGTTTGGGGTAGCCCAGTGCAAAAATCCTGAGGATCCATGCTTTGTAACCACATTTTTGCGCCATTGCGGCCCCATGAAACAGTGGGTGCGTGTATGTTTTTTGGTGCAGGCTGTAGCCATGGACATGCTATGTGATCTGATGGTGAATTTGGGGTGACCCAGTGCAAAAATCCTGAGGATCCATGTGGATCCGTGCTTTGTAACTACGTTTTAAGTGGGGAGGAAGGAAAAGCACTCAAGGGACAAGGAGCACGTGTGGGGTGTGTGAAGAAGGAGCTTTTCGGGGAGCTGAGCAGGGAGGAAAAGAGCACTGCTGCTTTAAAGGTATACTTAAGGTATTTGCCCTGTGCCTGGGGTTTTTTCCATTTAACAGTTTGCAGCCTGTTCCTTCTGCTCCTTGTTTTGAGGCAGAATAGATTTGAGCAAGTGAGTAGGACTTGGATTGCAGGGGATTCACCATTAGCTGTGTAAAAGCGCTCCTCCTTGCAGCCTTCCACTTTGTTTGTACACGTGGCTACTGGTATCAGTGATAAGCAGCCACCAGCAGCAATAGAATGGAGCACAAAAAGCGATAGGGGCACTAGGACCCAGACAATGCTCAAATCTATCCTGCCTGAAAACAGCTGAGAAGCGGGGGATTTGCCTAGTTTCCCTGTCTCCCTCATCCCTTGCCCTCCCCAGCCTTTTTTTTTTTACTTCCTGGTTTTCACTGCGATCCTGGCTGAGATCTCCAGGTTGGTTTTTTTTTGCTGCTGGTTGCTTAAATTTTATCCTTCCTGATCCAAGCCCTCCTGTGCCCTGCTGTCCCCTCTGCAGCCTCATTGCTCCGTTTAGAGAGCGCACGGACCTTTGCTAGCTGAGGCTGCAGCAGCTGTTGCTGGCTACTTTAAAAGCGCCTGCTGGCTTTGAGCCGCCTGCCTCCTCCCAGCTCGCTATGGCTCCCGTCTGTCCCTCCTTTTTAGATTAGATTAGATTAGATAAATTTATTGTCATTGTCCGTATATACACAGTATACACAACAACGAAAATCAAACACCCACCCAAAGACCGGGTTCACACATACATCTGCACGCATCTCTGACACTCCCATCCCATTCAGACACAATCCATAAAACACAACACAATCCAGAACATAGCATGACCCACTAAAGGCACAACATAACCTAAAACCTATCTCATTCCTTCCTACTCCCTGCTTGCTAAACCTTGCAACTGGCCCTGAGATCATTATTTAGTGCAATCAGAGCTCTTGGATAGAAACTATTCAGAAGGCGTGTGGTTCGTGTTTTCATTGTCCTATATCTTCTGCCCGAAGGTAATAGTTCAAAGAAGTTGTGAGCAGGGTGGGTGGGATCTCTCAGAATATTATGTGACTTCTTCAAGATGCGAGACGTGAAGATCTCATCCAGGGTTGGTAGTCGGAGCCCAATAACATTCTGGGCAATTTTAATTGTTCTCTGTAAAGCTTTTTTATCCGTTTCAGAGCTGCTCCCATACCACGATAATATACTATAGGTCAAGACACTCTCGATGGTACTATGATAATAGGACAGAAGTAGGTGCTGGGATAGATTCAGTCCCCTGAGCATTCTCAGGAAATACAACCTCCCCTGCACCTTCCTCACAACCATATTAATATTTGCAGTCCATGAGAGGTCCTCCGAGATATAAATGCCCAGGTATTTAAAACTACCAACCCTCTCCACTTCCTCGCCATTTATGTGCAATGGTAAAAATACACTTACCTACTCCCATGTAAGCGGCTGTTGCCCGCTTTGCTGCCATGGCTCTCCTTCCCTCCCTCCTCCCCGGCTCCTCCGAGCCGTAGGTCGCTTTAAAGCAAGCAAAGTGAGAGCCTCGTAGAGCGTGTAAGCGGCTCTCGCTTTGCTTACTTTCAGAGAGCCCCTCCTCCTGGCTGTAAAGCAAGCAAAGCCCTGCAAGCGGCTCCCGCTTTGCTTGACTGACTCCGATCCAGGGCATTCGCTCCGTAGCACTCACAGGCATTTTCCCTTACTTTCTAGGAGCAAAAAAGTGTGTGTTTTGGAGCGAAAATTATGGTACCTGAAGCACTATGCATTAGAAAAGGGAGTACAAGGCTCACTACCATAGCACCAAAGCACAGTTTGACACCGTCCTGGACTAGCCACTGATTTTTACCTTGTTCATGAAGTGAAGGAGCACTTGGCACATCACAAGGCTTCAGACTTTCAGAATCTGGTTCTGTCACTGGTGTTGTTTGCTCTTCTCCATCACTTTCTTCTTCAGATGATTTTTCATCTGAGGAGCTGGCAAAGATGGCCTTAAATAAATCCATTGATGGCCTGCTTTCTTCTTCTGTTTCTTCATTCTGACCAGTACTTTCACTTAGTGTCTGCACAAGAGAACCAAAAGGAAAGAGGTTTACTTAACATATTTTGATTTAAATGCCCCTTTATGAATGTGAATAGCAAACACAGGTTTTCTAAAGATCAGCAGACTATAGAGCCATGATGACCACAACATTTCAGACACTGCTCTGCTCTGCTCCACACAATGTTAATGTGGCTAAAATGGCAGAAATAAAATGCTTATTGTAAGATTTATGTTAGATACTCATGAGAAGTGCTTAAACCCCTGGTCTTCCAGATGATTTGCTCATCTGGAGATAGAGTTTAATGTCTTGTTTAGAGCAGATTTCTTCCCCTGAGAAGGGGCCACCAATTCGTCAATTCATTCAAATTCCAGCTATAGCTCTCTTAACTGCTTGGCCTTTGGATGAGGGTGGCTGTTGCTTGCTCTTGCTAAGTCTGTGCTTCCTTCAGTCTCATGCTCTTGACCTTTCATTTTAAAGAAGAATCCACTCCTGTATTACAACAGTCTACAACTAGTTGTAGCACATTTCTGCCTGTACTGGGCACCGGGACAAAGGGAAAATCAGTGACGAGGAAGTACCCTAAATGCTCTGTGTACAATCACTTGACCACTTGGCTGCATCCCCACTTCTTCACAAGGAAGATCCATGTGAAGAACATACAATGAAAGCATCAAAACTCTGGCACTACTGTACCTTGTTAGAAACAGCTCCAGTACTTCTGTTTTTGTCCTTTGCTTCAACCAGTGCTGGCGACTGTGCCTCCTGTACAACCTTTGATCTAGCCACGCTTATGAACTCACTAATGGCATCATTTTTCTTCTTCTCTTTGTCAGATACATCCCATCTAGATGGTTTCTTTGGCTCTTAAAAGATACAAACAAAATTCCCATATTTCTTTAGTTTTCCAGTTATATTGATTTTGTCATTACTGCTTATATTTTAAAGCATATTTGATATTTAAATAGCAGTTGGAGGTTATTGTTTTTCTTTTGCTATTCATGCACCAGGTGCTTGGCATTGTGCATCTGTCCTGTTTGATTCCCCTCTGGTGTTCCTTAAAAGATAGCATGCTATTTTAAAATGCCTCAAGTACCAGCATTTCAGTGGCCTGAATCTTTTACTCCCAAGTGATAACAAAATGGACCACTTACTGTTTGAAGCATTATTTTCTTGCATTCCTGCTTTTGTGGGTTGGCTCAACATGCTTGATGTCGCATCTGATACAGTCAAGAAGTTGAACACAGAATACTTGTCACATTTCACTTTGGGCAGTCCAACAATACATGACCTGATGAAAATTTTAAAAATGGGGTTTTCACATCAAGTTTCTTTTTTGCTATCACATAGAAATAAGATCACACAAAAGGAGAAACAAGCAAGCTGTTTACAAGTGAAGCATAATTTTAGACATTTGTGGAAAATGACTTATTGACAAGAATCAAGACTAAAATTAACAATGTGACTAAGAAGGCCTAAAGAAGAAGGTTTTCATGCGGAATCTACATTTTCTAAAATTAGCTTTTTTCATATCTAAGCATCTGTTCTTCAGCTATTCAATGCTATTTAGAAACTCAAGCAACTTACTCTGAATAGGGATCAGGAACATTAAACCTTTTGCACAATAATTTGTCCGGGTGCCACTCAAACGCCTCTCTTGTCAGCTTGCCAAACATCTTCATCTTTGCAGCAGCCTCTTTGTCACTGACAGCTGTCTAAAATAATCACAAAGGGATTAGTATCTAGAGTGCTGGAGGGGAAATAATGTACTAGCTACAGTAAATGCACACTGACTCTGAATTTAGTCGCTTCCACACACAATTTTTTAAAAACTGAAATTTATGAAAAATAAAACTTTGGGAATGATCTTAAAGAGAGGAGCTTTGTGGAGGTGAATACAGGTCATCACAATTCACTGGTTACTGAAGGACTGAAGCAGAACAGACCTCTTCATCACGAGGAACTTCGACTTTTTCTGTGTCGTCTTCATGCTTTGCAGTGGTAAACCTTGAGGCCAACACAGAGCTGGAGGACTTGTAGAGCAGGGCAGCACGAGAAAACTCATCTTGCTCTCTTCCACGCTCCCACTCGGTCATACTGTGATCTAAGCAGCTTTCTAGCACATCTATAGAAAGAGAGGAGGAGTGAACAGGAGCCCATAAAACTAAACTAAAAACACACAAACAAACGAACCTTGTACAACACATATACAAAGGGGAGTGCATTTCTTATCTCAATCAAGTTGTTCACACCAATAAATGGTACACAAAAAAGCATAAACAAAAAGGAAAACTACAAGACAACGGCCTCAAAAGAAGCACTAAAAAGCCATGAACAGCCAAAGTGTCATTCTGGTTCTAGGAAACAGAAAACTGTATGGTTGCATTAAAATACAAATTCTAAGTGAATCACTATCATACAACTGTACAATGACATCACATAAGATTTCCTGAAGAATATGGTGTCAAAATGTATTAGACATACCAATAGTCAACATCATAGTAAATTTCTGTATATTAGTACCAGTCTGACACCCTGCCCCTTCTTTGCATTTTGTTACCCCTCTGCTTTTCACAAGCACAACATTTGGATCCAGATGTAAAACCTATTTCATGACAGGAAAGAAGAGCTGCATGTGATTTTGCCAATTACCTTTCTTTCCATCTTTAAGACCTTCTATGTAATTTTCGTATCTCTTTTGTTTCTCTGGATTTTTTGCAAATGGTTTGAAGTCACTAGATCCAGTGGTGGCCAGCTGGGTTCCTAGCACCAATTGCCACCTCTGTGGAGTAACAGGTAACACAGGCACCTGGGATTTGTCAGACAAGGGCCCCTGAGGCTGGAGGGCTGGAGCTTTCACTTGCTGTTCTGCTGCCTGTTTCACTTCTCGGATTCTTTCTTTGTCTTTATCTGACAAATATTCCAAAATGGAAGTCGCTGGACCTAAGAAAGAAACGTTATGGTGTAAAAAGAGAACAAGCAAAACTTTTGTTTTAAGAATCTAAACAGTACAGTGCTTTAAATATATTTGCCAACACTTGGAATTGTCCTTGGAAAGGAACTGGCTAAAATAGCATCCTAACCTGACAAGCAAGACGGCCTTCAAATTTAGGCCTTCAACTTTAGCCTATGGTCAAGAAAAAACAAACAAGAGGATGCACGGACTTTCTCAGTGAGCTTTCAATGCTGAAGAGCCTGTGAACCTACTGAGTAAAAATGTATGCGAAGTCTGAAAAGATGAAGCGCACGCATGCACACACACACACACACAGACCAGAGTAAATACAGCCCAGAATATCTGTGCTTGTTATGTATGATTACAAGGGGGATACCCATTAACCCACTGGGTTAATCAATGTTCACTAAGGAGGGGTCTGATCAGTAAGGAGAGGACTGCTGTAAACTTCAGAAATGAATGCCTTTAATACAAATTTGCCAATAAAAACCCCCTCAAAATGGTCAAAGCAACAGGAACCTACAATAGAAACATGTGAAATGCAAGGAATTATACAGCATCCTGGGTACCTTCCAGACTCTTCTCGCCCAGCAACTCCCTCCGCTGAGCAGCAGTCTTCTGGTGTCTGCTTTGCAGTGCTGCATCACTCTCAAGTTTCCCAGTGGATTCTGCTAATGTCTGCACTAAATGAGAGTTTTCACTGCTAACTTTTAGCACAGGTCGAAAGTAATGGACTGGTCTGTAATCCCTTGGCAGGTCAGGAGGAGGATAAATCTTGTAAAGGAAAAGCAACAGAGAACATTGAATATTTTGTAGACGTAGTCTCATTTTGATTACTTAAGCTTTAAATATATACAATGTCTCTATCAATCACAGGACACAGTCCAAGTTTAAGACTGAAATCAGGTGTACAAACCAGTACACAGAATTAGGTCCTGCTCATTCTGCAATATTTCACCTGTAAACAAAATCCCTGATAGCCACAGACCATCAAACACCATCACATGGCACCAAGTTGCCCTAATACATCCACAGCTTCTCTTGTTTTCATAATCTTGTCAACCTCTGCAAAAACGCCATCTTCCATTACAGAGGTACCTCTGGTTATGAACTTAATTCGTTCCAGAGATCCATTCTTAACCTGAAACTGTTCTGAACCTGAGATACCACTTTAGCTAATGGGGCCTCCCGCTGCCGCCGTCGTGCAATTTCTGTTCTCATCCTGAGATAAATTTCTTAACCCGAGGCACTACTTCCGGGTTAGCAGAGTCTGTAACCCAAAGTGTTTGTAACCAGAGGTGTTTGTAACCCGAGGTACCACTGTATATGGCAAGTTAAATTGCATCTAGAACTATGCTACTTAATCACTGGAAGAATAAATCTGTGTCATTTCCCCCGGCAATACATTCTCAGTTGCCAGGTTCAAATCAGGGCAGTGGAGTTCCAACCATTCACACCTTCCCTGCCTTATTTTTAGGGTAGAGAAAGAATAAAGAAGTACAGAGAGTTTGTGAAAACCTGATAAGCTGCATTGGAGAGATCCTCCTAACTTTCAAACAGAATTAGTAAGATGCCTGTTTGGGTTAAGCAAGCAAGAATGAATTCATCTTGTTGAATTGTTTGACAAAAATGCTTTTTGGGTTTTTTTGTGCTGTGGATTTTGAAAATGAAAAATAATCTTGTTGGCAATTTAACAGATAAAGGAATTGATACCACTAGAAGCACTTCTGTTTATACAGCTAAGCCATCACCAGCATAAATAGGGAGGTAGTTGGCAGTTCGAGTTTCCTACCATAAACCATTAACATATCTCCTGATCTCCTCCCCCATACCAATTTGAGCAAAAATCTGCAGGTATGTAGGGAAAGGGAGCTATCTTATGAAATGCCTTGTTCAGGGGAAAAATAAATTAGTTTACGTACCTTTTGAGAAGTTATAGACTTAGATGGTGGTGAGAACCCATCCAAAATTTTCCCAATGTACTTATGTTCTCTCTCTGTTCCTATGAACAAAATTAGAATGCGTAAGTGGTTTCAAAGCAAAAACAAATGGGAGCAGAGCTGGGCAATATATGGCAACCTCCTCTACAAGACCCTCCCTCTAGGAAGTTTCAGATGAACAGGATTTTGGGGTTCCAGAAATTCCACATTCATACCCTGCTTGCTTCTGTACTGCTTAGGTGCTGTCCATCCATACAACCCATCTCCGGGTTCCTCATCTTTTAGAACAGTATCATATTTAGAAAGTGATTCAGTAGCATAAATGTCGTCATCTTCATCTTCTAAAGCTCCTACACCAAAAGCCTAAGGAAAACAATATAACGTAGAATGGTTACAACTGAATATTTCAACAGTCCACTAAGTGTTTGTCTTACAAAAATTGCACATGGGGATCTACAGTTAATTTCAGGGTGCTGCACTTATAACTGTGTACACTGCAACCCTGGCAGGGCCCCTACTGCCACCCTGGCACCAACATGGGCACAAGGTCATATACACAGAATTCACAAGGAAGTCAATGCACTCCCTTGTTTGGTTCTACCAGGCCGCAGGCTATCTTGCTTGTCAAGTTAGGATGCTATTTAGCCAAGTCCTTTCCAAGGATAATTCAAAGTGTTGTCAAATATATACAAGGCAGTATACTGTTTTAATCTAGGGAATCTAAAAGGTTAAAAAAATTCTCATATGAACCACTCTAGTTACTGAGGTAAACAAAAGAGGCCTGGCTCCATGCACCACCACACGGGGACTCAAAACTGGCAATAGTTCAGGACAGGGCCTTTTCAATGACAAGCTGCAAAAGCTAGTGATCTATATGGATTAAGCAGGGCTCCTAAAAGAATTTATTACACACATTACCTCAGTATACTTCTTTATCCTCCTAGCACATGTCATTACCTGCAAAACCTCTACCTAACACGAATGCAACTATGGATACTATGGAGCACCACCTTCCCGCTGTTCCTCGACATGGTTTGGAGGCTGGCGGTGGGGAGAAGCGCTGCTATCCCCACCGCCAACCCCACAAGCTCGGGGGACAGCGGGGAGGCGGAGCGCCGCCTTCCCGCTGTTCCCCGACCTGGTCTTTGAGGCTGGCAGTGGGGGAAAGGAGCCAGCCCCAAAGAGCAGGTCGAAAGGAACCCAAAGCTCTGGAGGCTTTGGGTGAACACACAGAATGCACCTTGTTTTAGAGGGGGAGAACAAGAAAAAAATTTTTCCCCTGTTCTCCCCCCCCCTATGGTCCGGTGCGTCCTATGGTCTGGTGCGTCCAATAGAGCGAAAAATACAGTAAGTCTGCCTGAAGGATGTACCAAGGTGCTATTTATTTCCTGATATTTTTACACAAACCATGTGCCTTTTATACTAGTCATGTGTCTTGTTTCTGAGAAACCACTTAAGAACTCACAGAAATGGAAATAAAGATGTGGACGAGCTTCCACGTAGCACACAGGCATTTACTAGAATTCTGCAAACAGCAAAACTTCTGTTCTGCTTTAAATGTACTTTGAGCTTTTTCATCAACAAGCATGACTGGCTCCAGGCTTTTTGGGAGAAGGGGCCTGGCAATGTGCCAGTGAGCGAGTACCCAAATCCCACTCCATGTAGGTGCAACAAACATCAAAGAAGGGATCTTCTTTCCTCAGGACAGAGGGCACACAGCGATGGCTGCTGCTAGCAACAACCATCAGTTTCAAGCAGGAGAAGACAGGCAAGCGAATGATGATACCTTTTGCTCCTAGGTGCCATTGCTGCTGACTCAGGTGGGTGGATGGTAGAACCACCATTCACTGTTAGGAGGGATTGGGTGGGGGCGATGAGCAAGTGGCGCAAGCTTCTGCTCCTCCCACCCATTGCCGCTCAATTGTTCACCTAGCAAATGAGTGGCAGCTGCTGGTTCTATCCTCTCCCTTCACAGCAGCTGCTCCTGCCTCCCACCGCTCTTGGCTCACATACTAGCAGGTCAACGGCAGCTTCCCTCAACTTCTCAGGCAGGGGAGGGTAGATGAGGGGTGGTTTCCAAGGGCAGCAGGCAGGCAGAAGGGGGTGGAGGAAGAGATGCCAGACCTAGTGCCACTGTTGCTGCCATCCAGGCCCAGATGCAAGTGGGGGCAGCTACTAGTGCAGCTGAGTGAGCATACTTTATGTATAGCAGTATGTCAACACACAAACTTGGCAGCTGCCCACTGATGACCCACAACACTGGCACTGAAAATTAACTGCACAAGGCAAGCGGTGAGATTGATATCATGACACACAAGGCTGGGTACACTGTATACATGCGCAAACCCACACACCATCTACCCAGAATTTAACTCAAATTCTGCAGCAAGATAAGCTGAACTAACTAAGCAATGGAAGCTGACTCCCTTGCTCTCCTTCTCCTAATCAGTGGTGAATAGTAATTTACACTGGGCACTGAAACCACCCATGGAAATCCTCTTTTAGCTTCAAACATTTTAACAGGCATCATCCGTTCACTTATAAGCCCATCTATCTTCACAGCCAACAAGGGTGAAAAAAGTTTTAACCAGCCGCATTTTACCTGGCCTGAAATACCAAGCTTCCGTCCTTTACTGTGCCGCAGATCTCTAAAATTTGAGTTTTCAGTACTGGGGTTGAAAAGATCGATGTGTTCTTCTGAAGAGCCAAATAAGGCTTTGGTGGGATCCAAGCCTTTGTACCCAAGTCCATGGACGTTATCTTTAGGAGTCAGGTCTACAGGCACTACATCTTTGGGTGCAAACGTCACGTTTTCTGGGCGATATTCATCCTCTTCTTCCTTTAGGAAATTAACACACATTTGTAACTAAGCATTGTTACTGAGGTCAGCAAAAAGACCTTGCTTGCATTCATCCCAAGAAAACCTTGCCTCAATCCTTCCTCTGCTGCAGGGGACAACAGTTTTGTGTCCAGAAGCCACAGGCTAACTGCAGAGTTGAATCCAGTGGAGGGACAGGCCAGAACAAAGATGAGCCTCTGCTCTCTCCCCAACCCCATTTCTCTTCATCCAGAAGGCTGCAGGGACAGATAACTCTCATCTAAACTGACCACTTGTAAAAGGCTTTTGAAATTAGGCCAATGGACTCATGTGGCTCCAGGATGCCCTGCTCTGCTCCATTGCGAGCTGTTACATTTGCAAGCTTTTTGGGGCTGAGACTTCTTTTTGGTTAGCTATGCTATCTAGTAAATGTCTACATACAGTAATAGTGATCTCGAAAATTGGAGTAACAGTTTAAGAAGAATGTTAATGTCATCGGAAATGATCCTTTGTGTGCTTTGCACAACTGCAGATGAAACAAAAAAGTGGCCCCCACCCAAAGTAAAGTGTTGCACAAGCAATACCTCTGACTCCTCAGATCCAGGGGGCAAAGCACAGCCATATATTTTCACTTCAGGCTCTGCAACCAAGTATGAAGACACAAGGTTAAATTTCTATCATTCTTCATTATGGTAACTATGCAAAGGGCTACACTGCTGTGGCTCCACTGAAGTGGGTCACAATAAGGTTGACATAGAATGGAATGCAAGAGCCAGCTTGAATTCTCACTCGCCATGAGGATTCATGCCAAGGCCAGTCACAATTTCTCAGCCTAATCTAACTCACTGTGGAGGGGAAAACTACCTTGAGCTCCTTGGAGGAAAGGTGGCATATAAGTGTAATAAATAAATAAATGGGGATTATACAAACAACTTTATAGTGGACTGGAATAGACAGATCCCTTTTTTTATGTTGTTGAGTGATACAATACAAAACATTTCATGGAATATACCAGGCTTCTGCTTCCGTGGTTTCCTCTTTACTCTAGGCCCAACTCCTTGTCCTTCTTTCCAGCCCATTTTTCGCAACAAGTCAATACCAATGGTTATTCTGAAAAGGAAATTTATTATTAGTTTTTGTAACCACATATCCTAAAAACTTTGTGTAAACAATACCTGCAAACATCAAGCAAAACACAGGCTAAGTTTTCAGAGCTCTAGATTTCGCATCAGTGAAGTCTGAGGAGGAAAAGCTGGTGTTGCCGAGTCTATGTCCCCTTCCCCAATTTTAACCCATTATCAGTCGTATTGCCTTTTATTCATGAACACAAATAATTTTCCATAATAGGTACTTACTTTGCAGGTGCTATAAATTCATCCAACACAGTGGCTCCAGGGATCGGGCCAACAACTCCTGCAAGTTGTTTGGCCTTCTCTTTTATTTTATCTTTGCTTTTGGAAGCAAATTCATCTGTAATTGAAATTTCCTTTGGTGCTATCCCGTGTTCACCAAGATCCTTTGGAGCAAGGGGAGAAAGTAAGAAGAAACAAATCAAATTAGAAAGGATTCCTCCTCAATCCACATATTAAAACAATTATATTGAAATGAAAACAAACAAACAAAGAGCAGCTTCATTGTAACATAAAATGTATTGGTTCTTGGCAAAACATACTTCATATTTATTGTGCAATGCAGAAATAACAGTACATACATATATACTTAAGACTAATGAATAACCAGAACACAGACATACACATCCCATTTACCTGGAACTTCAAAGGATTATGACAGTGTTTTATATATTTCTTTAAAATGCATTATTTGCAAATTTACCTCTTCATCCATAAAATCTTCTGGCCCCAGAACTGTTTTTTCTGCTCTGTTTTGACGTGATGATACAAAGGTTGACGGTGCCCATCCTTTAAAGACAATAACAGTTCATTCTTATAAGACATGAGTAGTTAAAACACTAGCATAATGTTTCATAGTGGAAATGGAAAGTTATGTTTAAAATTACATAACGTTACCCTGTCTGTAATCCTGTCCACATTCACAAGTGAGTAAGTGCCAGTGAAATCAGCGGTGCTAACCTCTGAGTAAACATGCATAGTATTGCATTGTAATTATGCAGTGCCAATAAGTTAGCATTTACATGGGGCCCCTAAGGCATTTGGACCTAATTCAAGATGCTAGTTTTACTCTATGAGAGCCCAAATGACTTGGGTCCTTCATACTGTTGCAATTACCATCCTCACTTTGTTTCATAGTGATCTCTACGTGAACAGAGCAGCTTTCTGGCTGTGCCAAAAGCATGGGCTGAAGGTGGGTGGTACAGGGGCCTTGCTGAAGCCAAGCAGTTCAGGTCACTGCTTGGATAAGGGACTGTCTGGAACCCCATGAAGACTTCCCTGAGTTCAAGATGGAACAATATAGATGTCTTTTAAATGAAGCAAGCCTGAACCATAAGAGGATTTGAGAGGTACTCCTCCAAATGTCTATAAGAACCAAATAAGTGTTGTTGGTTTTTTTTAAAAAAGGAAATAAATGCCAACAAACTGGAGGCATGATAAAAAGATTAGGATAAAAACTAGTCACAAAATAATGTAAATACATATGATATATAAAAATAATGTAATGGCATCTAATAGCAACTAGAAACAAACAATATATATCTATTCATATCCAAAGCTAAAGAATACCAACAGTGTATAATGAAAAAATATCAGCAAGAAACTGAACAAACGTAGGTTATATTTTAACTGCCACTGGCTTTAACTGGATAGTGCTTTATCATATTCATGTTTTTTGTTTTAAAATCTTTTTGTAAGTCACATTGCAAGGACAATGTGCCACAAAAGCCAGGGTGAAAATTATTCACATTTATAAATATTTTAAATATCCCATTCTTCCTTCAAAGAGCCCAGGGTAGCATAGGTGGTTCTTCTTCCCACCATTTTATCCTCAAAATAACCCTGTGAAGTAAGCTCGCCTAAGAGGTAGCCCAAGGAGTTTTGTGTAAGATAGAAAGAAAAGAACTTTTAGACATTAGTAATTACCCACCTTCTTTTGAGCCCACTGTGTTAAAGTAGCCAGCAGAGAAACCACCACTAAATGCTCCATGGAAACGTTTGTATCGTCCCTTCTCATCTTTGACAGTCTGCTCTTGGAGAGGAACTGGTTTCTTAATTCGCTCACCTGCAATTGTTGTTTTAAGAAGCATAAATTAATCAGAACAGTGAATGAAAGGTGTAAAGAGGAGGCATATGGGTTTGCTATTCCACTATGAAAATTAGTTTGCACCCTGCCCAGCAATGCCAATTTATCAAGGCAGACTCAGGGGAGAAAGGGCCTAGAAGCCATTCCTCTCCTGGTTTATGCACAGAGGGCGGCTCCTTCACATGTTACTAGCTCTCTTCCCAAATTCATATAAACAAGATGAGACATGGGGGGGGGGGAGTCAACTAAACATTATGCTAGAGCAGCAACAAACAGGCTCACTAATCAATATGATCAAAAGGTAGAAAATACAGTGATTTTCACTTACTTTTCCATTCCAACTACACCCTACCTCCAACATGCACTTCTAGCTACATATGGCGCCAGTGAGGAGTCAAACAAAACCACTGGAATATGTACTGTTTCAGTTTAGGAGTACTGAGCTACACACACACGCACGCACACACACACACACACAGCATCATAAGTATTAGGCTGGTTTCGTATGATCAATTTCTTCAGTTCAGCCACTTGCTTAACAGTCTTATGGTGCAAGATTATGGCTATCTACTGAGAAGCAAGTCCCATCAAGTTCAATGAGACTTATTCCCAAGTAGAACTGCAGTCCTAATTCCTACACCATTTTAAGCAAGAATACCTGAACCAGTGTGATCTACACATTAACTGTGGGGACATGCAGGGAGACTAAACATTAGGAAGAACTTTCAGAAGGTGGTGGACCCTCCTTTGGAGGCTTTTAAGCAGACATTGGATGGCCACCTGTCAGGGGGTTCTTGAGCTGCGGTTCCTGTGTTACAGGGGGTTGGACCAGATGACCCTTGGGATCCCTTTCCAACTCTACAATTGTACAATCCTACGAATAGCAACAACTCTCCTTCATTAGAGATTTTAAAGTGGAGGTTGCGAGGCCACCTGTCAGGGGCTCTTGAGCTGCGATTCCTGCGTTGCAAGACCCCTTGGGGATCCCTTCCAGCCCTACAATTCCATGTGCCCATCACCCTTCAGCCCCAGCAGCGATCACCGACAAAGTCATGGGCGTTTTTGTTAGGGTGCGTGTATTAAAAAGTGTTTGAGCTTTCTTTGTGAGATCGACCCAAAAATGGCTGAGCTTTTTGGGGGGATGGTGGAATCACAGACATTTTCTTTAAAATACCACCAAAAAGAGGATACTATGGAGGGAGGCTTCTGCTTTTTGGGGAGGGGCAGAACCTCAGTTTCTTAAATATTTTTTAATGCTTTTAAACACTTCAAGAGAATTTAAGGACTGCCCCCCACAGCCCCACCAGTTGGCTACCCCCATGATCAAAAAGATCGGGTGCCATGGAGTCTGGAGTCCAGCAGCATTTGGAGGTGTGTACCCCACCTCCCCACCCCCGAAATAAAAGGCTTGGCACATCCTTCTAGGCAGGGTGAGGGTCCGCCCCCCATAACCAATAAACACCCCCCAGCCTCCAGCCTGCCTGAGCCCCTTTCCCTGGGACCCTTCTCCCAAACAAGAGGAGCACATCAGCCCCCCCCCGCCCCTTCTCCCCAGTGGACTCTGGGGCGCGGGGTCCCTAGCACAGGCAGTGCTCTCCCCTCAGAGAGGCCCCGAGAAGAAGCGGAGGGAGGTGGGCCTGCCCGCCGCCAACTCACCCTCCTCCAGGGGCTCCAACGGCGTGCCAAAGCTCACCAGCTCTGCCTCCTCGTCATCGTCGCCGCCGCTGCTGCTGCTCTCGCCCGCCGCCATCTTGCCGGGCCTCTAAAGGGGCGGAGGAGCCCCGGTGCCGCCTCTTCCTCGGCCTCCCTCAGCGGGGCGGCGCCTTCGAGCTCAGAGCCGCGGCCTGACACGCCTCGGCCGGCCGGCCGGGCGGAGAAACCGACGGGGCGGCTCTTCTGCTGCTGCTGAGGTGAAAGGCAAAACCCCACACCGTCGGCTCATCGGCAACGGTTGCACGGAAAACGCCATAGCGACTACACAACCACCACAACGCCAGCCAGCAGGACTCTTTTATAACGACGGACAATAGCACGGATTTTTCCTTTCTTTCCTTGTTTTATTTTACCCGCCCCCTCACCCTAAGGTGCCCCAAGGCAGGTTGCAACCACAGCTGTCAACTTTTCCCGTTTCTTGCGAGGAATCCTATTCGGAATAAGGGAATTTCCCTTAAAAAGGAAACGTTGACAGCTATGGTTGCAACGTCAAAACACAATATTGAAAACAGCCGGGAACAACTTCCGATCATAACTTAATAATAACAACAGCAAGGATAAGGTAGGTCGTGGAAAATAAGCACCTCGGATCTCAAAAAAAAGTCCTAGGGAACCGAGCGCTTTCAGCACCTTTCGGGAGCGCCCTCTGTTAAAACACGTCGATATAACGGGGAGACCAAATTATAATGCTAAAATTACAATGCTAAAACCACGTCGATATAACGGGGGGAAATGAATTATAGTGCTAAAAACAGGTCGATACCAGTCCATCAGTTCCCCAACTATTGTTATTGTTACTATTAGTAGTTGTTGCGTTTTTATCTCACTTTTTCTCCAAGGAGCTCAAGGAAATTTTCCCTCTCATTTCATCCTTGCAACAACCCTGTGAAGTAGATTAGTCTGAGAAGCCATGACTGGCCCAACTACACCTAGTGAGCCTCGTGAGCTTCATGGCTGAGTAGGAATTTGAACCCTGGTCTTCCAGGTCTTAGTCCAACACTTTAACCACTACTACACCAACCTGACTTCAACAGACTTCAACTGTTAGGCACCTAGGATGCACCCTGGACCCCATCCTACAACAAAGGGTCCGTAGAATGAACTCCACTTGTATTTCTGTCATCTTTAAATCATGTTCGAAGTACATTTTTTGCCCTTGAATAATTCTGGGTGCTGTGATTTGTGAAGGTTTGTTGAGAAATGTCTCTTTATGACAGATAAATTACAGGGCCCTGAACTCTTTGATTGAAATAATGTGCCTCAAATATATACTTTGTATTCAAGGGCCAGGAAGTCAGGTCAAATTTCTTACAAAAATAACCCCACCCCAGTATTCTCTGGCACCTGAAAGATTAACAGTGAAAACAACCAAGGGCTTTGGTGGCACATTGAAGGCTACCAGATTTATTGTAGCATAAGCTTTCTTGGGTTAAGAGTCCACTTTGCCAGATGCATGATGCATGCATCTGATCCTTAGTTGGCTGGTTTATATGTGCATGTGTGATTTCCCCCACCCCAGTTTTAAAAGTTATGAGGCCGTTAACCCCATGTCTCTGAAGAACACATTTCTAAAACCTGTCATACATTGGCCAGAAGAGGTCAGTCAAGGACTTATCATCAGTGTCTAGATTTTGGCGTGAAGAATTGCCGGAAGGGTTGCCCTGTCATTTTGATGCAGCAAGTAGAGTAGGAGCACTCTTGTGCCACTTTTTACAGTCATGGCTTCTTCCAGAGAATCCTGGGAAGTGCAGTTCATTAAGAGTCCAGGGAACTGCAGCTCAGTGACAGTGGCCAGTTTCCAGGATTCAAATGTATGACATGGATGTGATCCAACTTGGGGCACCTTAAAGACTAATACATTTATTATGATATAAACTTTCAGAACTACAGTATAAGCCATTGCATCAAGGATGTTGTCACTGCACTTTTCCCTCTGGCTCACTTTAATCTTTAAAGGTACTGTAAAATGATATCTCTATAAAACATACTCAAGCATGACTTCAGAATTATTGAAGGAAAGTGGTTGCTGTTGTTGTTAATTGAATTTAAAGTTTTGTGTCCATGCACAAAGTTGGCATGAAGTATAACAACAGTAAAAACTCATGTTGATCCGAACCAACAGAATTTGAATGCAAAAAACTACATCCCTCAGGTTGAGTGCAGATAAATGACTTAAGGCTGAAAAAACAAAATAAAATTGCAGAAGAGATTCCATATAGAAATTCAAATGCATGCACTAGTTCATTGGATGTGTATTATTGTTTAAATACAGTACTGTACTTAAAAGATCATATCACCCCTTATATACCCAACTAATCACGGCACTTCACAGGAGAAAGCCTTCTGCAGATACCATTGCACCAGGAGGTCCACTCTGTAGAAGTAGGAATCATGTTCTAAGTGTGGTGGTACCTCCCCTTTGGAACTCCCTCCTGTTATGTAACAGACAGAAACCATCTCTGGTGTCATTTTGGTGCCTTTTGAAGACATTTCTTATTCAACAAGACTTTTAAGTGGATATTTTTATCCCAGCCTGTATCTGTATTGGTTATGATTTTTTAAAAACAGAATTATTTTGATTGTTTAATTTGTAGTTTTTTATTATTTATCACGTAGGGACGCGGGTGGCGCTGTGGGTAAAAGCCTCAGCGCCTAGGGCTTGCCGATCGAAAGGTCGGCGGTTCGAATCCCCGCGGCAGGGTGCGCTCCCGTTTTTCGGTCCCAGCGCCTGCCAACCTAGCAGTTCGAAAGTACCCCCGGGTGCAAGTAGATAAATAGGGACCGCTTACTAGCGGGAAGGTAAACGGCGTTCCGTGTGCGGCTCTGGCTCGCCAGAGCAGCGATGTCACGCTAGCCACGTGACCCGGAAGTGTTTCCGGACAGCGCTGGCTCCTGGCCTCTAGAGTGAGATGAGCGCACAACCCTAGAGTCTGTCAAGACCTTTACCTTTGCCTATTATTTATCACTTTGAGATATTATATAATAAGTGATTTATAAATGCAATACAAAAATAAATAAATACTGTACATTTAGTGTTGTTAGAGTACGTAACAGGAGATCTGTATTCAAATTCATAATTGGCCACAAAACTGTCTGGATGAGCTTGTGTCAGTCAGCCCTTTTCAGCCTAAGCTACATCGCAAGGTTGTTCTGTGGAACATGTTGGCAGCCTTAAGAGAAAAGTTCTTATCAACATAGTCATCCTAACTCACTCATCAGAGTGCCATATTAGCTGGACAACCCATAAAAATTTCTACCTGACCTTTAGAACTAGAGTTGTGCATTCGTCACTAGCATCACACACACATAAATCTTTTTACAATTGACAACACACTCACCCCACCTAGAGCTTTATAATAGTTAAGATAAACAAGCTGGGATTGATCAAACATACCAGATATATACAGAATCATGAGCTCATTATGTCTCAGAGATTTTCAAGTAGTTTGTGGGGATAGGGGGAGTTTAGGAACCACCGCTGCAGGTATAATCAATCATTTTTGTTCTCAGTAGCAACTAATTTAGGCAGTCCTGTGCACAGTTATTGACTGATTTAATTTCTATCCGGCCTTTTGATTCTGATGGGCTACATTTAAACAGGGCGGGCCAACAAGTTACCCAGGGCCCACCTCAAGGCCTTTTGTATCAGCCCACCGGAGCATTTGAGGAGCCACTGGTTTTGGGAAGGATGCATGAGGGCTCTGACAGGATCCTTGGGTCCTCCAGTCTCCTTCCCAAATCCTAGTTAGCGCTTTCCCAGCATTAGGAAGAAGGTGGTAGGGCTCTAGAATTCTGCCAGAGCCTCACATCTCCTTTCTAAAATCTGGCACCTTACTTATCTGGTTTTGGGAAAGCAGCATGAGGGGTGGGGGTTGGGACATATTTTGACCTTGCTCCCTCCTGTGCAACAAGGCAGTGTACAGGCCATGGGTTCTGTGTTGAAGTACTCTTGAAGCCCACTGGCTGCCCCTCCCCACCCCCTGTAACTATGGCTCTGCCTTGATGTTACTTTAAAATGAATAGAAAATTAAATTCACAGCTTTTTAGAATAGTAGGCTTGGGTTTTTCAATAATAACACTACAAAAATAGCACTTGTCATCTTTGCCGTGGTTGTTGTAAAAGCCTTCCTAAGTGCCTTTCTATTTTTATAGACTATCAATGTGTACTTCCCACTGACCGGAACACCACTGGGTGTTCAAGAATGTTGGGTCTGTTGCAATTCATCCTGAGACCTTTTTTTGTGAATGAACAGCATTTTGGAGCTGCTCCCCACGCTATGGAGAATGACTCAGTCATGAAAGAGGGAAGGGTAATGAGCCATAGTGACCACATTATCTCTTGTGTTGCAGAAGATAAAGCGAAGCAATAGAAAGAAAATTCTTCTCCAGAAATAGAGACAAAATGATGACAAAAGAAGCAACTCTAAAACACCAGGGAGAGGAAAGCTTCCAGCAGGGAAGAGTTTCCTGGCAACTAATTGTTTTCCTTTGATTCACACAGCTGCCACTTGCGATTGTCTGCCCATGCCAAAGAGGCAATGGAAAGGTTGCTCTGAATTAACTTAAGAATTAATGTTCTCCAAAGATCGTAGGTGACTAATAAAATGATTCATTCTACAAAACACTCGACCAAGTATCAACAAAAAGTGTACAGTATATGGAGAACTTTTTCCGCAAGAATTCACAACCAAGGAACTTGGCAACAGGTGATGCCAAAACTATTTTCAACAAAATACTTCACCAAAGAATCCAGAGTAAGCTTAGCACAGTCAAGGAATAAGAGGATACATCCGTTTGTGGATCAGGAATTGGTTAAGTGGCAGGAAGCAGAGAGTAGGAATAAATTGACAAATTTGCTTATTGTGTGATTAAAAAGCCCCATAAAATACTTTGTTCTAAAAAGAAAAAAAACTCAATTGGCTGGATCTGTGGGCACTGCCCACTTTGGCAAACCACTGAACTGCAAGTGGTACCTTCTCAGGAAGAGGCACTCCAGCCCCTGACCAACTGTACCTGCCTAAACTGGTCTTATTGAACTTTGGCATCCTTGATTGCTATGGTTGGTAAGTTTTGGTGCATGTGCGGTTATTGACTTGCTCTGGCCCTGACTACTGGCTTATTGTGCAGCTGCTAGTTGCCCTCTCCTGGTTCATCCCCTCTGGCTGATGCCTATGGCCCACCTTTGACAGCTAGGCCAGTCTCACCACTGTTAGTGTTATCTTCAAAGGCGTTGGGGATGGCATTGTGGACATCCCCTTCAGATGCAAGCAATTCTTGGCCAACCCTTATCAGCACAAACACTTCGGAGATTTTTTTCTTGCACACACAGACATGGGGGGGAGGTTGCTTTTTCCTCCTGGTGACCCTTTTTATTTTGCATTCATTTGCTTGCACAAGACTTACACACAGATTATTAGTCTATCTCTGGCCTTGATTGAGCATCTGTTCTGATTTGTTTGCAGGACAAGGAGCCTTGCTCCTGATTTGCCCGTGGAGTGTTTATACCGCACCTCAACTCCTTGTTCCTCATTCATTCACCTACACTTTTCAGTGCCTTTCCTCCTCACTTTTCAAGCTGTAAAACATTATTTTTTAAAAAGTTGATTTTTTACGCCAGGGGGAGGGAGCACTGCCATTCACTGTAACTGTGCCCGCCTAAATATCCAGCACGTGCTTGATTCCCTCCTGCAAAATGCTGACAGTCTGGAGGCAACCTGGTTCTTCAGAATTCAGGAGGACACAAATAGTGTCGCTTGGGGAGTTGCGGAATCGGGTTCCTGGCTGGTGTTTCCCCTAAGTTTTGCATGGCAAATCGGCTGCTTGAATCTGCGTCACTTTCGGTAAAAACTCTCCTCGGCGCATCAGCTGAGGATCCTCCCTCTGCCTGCTGTTAGGGAGAGGAAAGCTGCCGCTCCCTGCACACCCCGAGGTGTCTCTGTTGACTCTCCGAAGGGCTGGCTCAGCTGTCCTGATAACGCCGTTGCTAGGAGCGGACTCCGCCTGGCTCCACAAATACACAGGAGATCCGAGGAGGCGGTCCCTCCGTCCGTCCGTCCTTCCCTCACCCCACCCCGATCTCCCGTGGGCTTCCCCAGGTAGAGGAGGAGCGACGGAAGGCGAGGGGATCGAGAGTTTAGCCGGGATCCGGGCTCTCTCAGACAGACATTCATCGCCTGGACGGTGCGCAGCGCCGGTGAGCCAGACTCCGCGAGCAAGGCGAGCGCAGCGACTATCGTCTCTCATCGCAGGGCGAGGTGGGAATTACCCGGGACTCTGCTGCTCTGGCTATGACGGACGCGTTGCTGCCCTCGGGCTGCCGGGCGGCGGACCAGAGGGGAGACTGCTACTTTCGAAAGGTAAGTCGAGGCAAAAGCATCGCGGCGACAGGTGGGTGGGTGGCAGCGCGCACACACCCCCCGCTCTCCGTAGTCAAAGGTGCAGCGCGATTGAATCTGCCTGCCACCCCGATCTATACTTCGTGCCCTGAAGAACCCTTCGCTCCGCCAGGAATTTGGGCAGTGAGGCGGTTATGCTGTTGCCTGTGTGGTCAAAACTTTGATTTGGCTTTTTGAAGGGTGTTTTCCCCCCTCTTAGTAAAAGCTAAGCATAACAGGTGTAGTGGGGAGTCTCGGGGGTATTTGAATACAGTAGTTATTTCATTGTGTTGGGTGAATGTATTTGCTTATCTGCCTAGAGCAAGTTGATAATAACAATAGTTATCTTATGGAAACATAAATGACCGTGAGAGGGCAGTTAGCAGTTGCTGGAATTGTTGGAGACAGTGCTGCCTTCTAGAAGGAGCGTGCATAATCTTTAGAGTTGCTACCGTTTTCCCTAGCAGGGCTACCTTGTCCATAATAGTGTCTCATAGCTGACAACATTTCCCTTTTTTTAAAATGGAAATTTCCTTATTCCGAATAGGATTCCTCGTAAGAAAAGGGAAAAGTTGACAGCTATGAGTGTCTGGACATAAAAAAAAATTCAACAGGGACAGATGTTCCCAGCAGGGAACTGTTATGCTGTGAACAGCTGTTAGCTCTTATCAGAGGAAATAGAGAGAAAAAGAGAGCACAGTCCTACATATGTTTACTCAAAAATAACTTCCACTGTGTTCAGTGAGGCTTCCTCACAAGCAAACATATATAGGATTGTAGCCACAAGTACATAGGCATAGCCAAGGGGAGACAGGGAAGGGTCCTGCCCCCTAAATAAATAAAATTCAATAGAAATACATAGCAAACTAATGTCCTTCCCCACCCCCAACAAAAGGTCTGTCTCACCTAACAAAAATCCTGGCTACGCCCATACACAAGTAACTGCCAACATTTACCAAATGAAAAAATAATTTGTTTGTATCTAACAAAATCCTGCCTTCTATTTTTGTTAGCGCTCGTCTTTATGTGGAAGTTATTCACATTGAACTCAATAGTACATACTCCCAGTTTTTATTGGTTGGGAAGTTTTTAATGTTTGATGTTTTATTATGTATTTATATGTGCTGGAAGCTGCCCAGAGTGGCTGGGGAAACCCAGCCAGATGGGTGGGGTATAAATTATTATTATTATTATTATTATTATTATTATTATTTTATTGCAATAAAATTAACAAACTCCCAGTTTTTAAGTGTACTTAGGATTGCAACTTTCAGCTTCATAACATATTTTTTTCTAGTGCCTAGAGAGCCCATAGTTTTACAAAACTGTGTGTGAGAGAGACAAATCTATTGCCCTCAAAATTTCAGAAGGTAGAAACTCATTATAGAGTAGGA
Organism: Podarcis vaucheri; assembly: GCF_965113315.1. Lineage (NCBI taxonomy): Eukaryota > Metazoa > Chordata > Lepidosauria > Squamata > Lacertidae > Podarcis > Podarcis vaucheri. The sequence continues at coordinate 65,755,361 of NC_138765.1, read as the reverse complement.
TTTATTCAATCCTATTATAAAACAAGGAAGCTGTTATTATACCATCCAAATAGGTACAACTTGATAGTTTGCTGCAATGTTAGGTACTAATTTGGTACATTCCAGCACTAGGTACATCTAAGTAAGAAAACAAGTAGTAAGCAACCTCTTTAATAGACTAGATGGCATGGTGTATTCCTCCCATTTTGGAGGTTGCTGCAATTATCAGAATCTGATACAGAAGTGACCTCTGACCTTTGCTACTTTTGTACTTTTAGATGGGAATCACAGCCTCTTTAAAAAATGTAGCATTGTCTCCACCACCCCTTGCAGAAAATAAACTTGGCAGGGATTTCCAGAAGCCAGCTCAGCTTAATTTTTTACTAAAGCGTGCGTGTCTGCAGTTTGCAGACCAAACCAAGTGGGTGGCTTAGTGAACTAAAGTAAAGGTTTCTTTAGTGCAAACAGTTTGGGTTTTTTTAAAAAAATAAGTATTGCAGCCTACATTTCTAGACTAGCCCTCATGCAGTGGGATCCACAAGCCGTTTCAGCAAGGGTGCTTGGGCTTAAAGCTGAGCCCAGGAGATGCAACTGTAGGTCAGTGGTAGAGCACTAACTTTGCATACAGAGGCACACAGGTTTGATCCCTGGCGTCTCCAGTTAAACTGGTCAGGTTTATTGTGTGTATGGGGGAAAGACCCTGTATGAAGAACTGCTGCAAGTCAGAGGAGATGTTACTGAGAAAGGTGGACAAATTATTTGACCCTGTAAAAGGTGGCTTCTTGTGTCCCAGTCTGGGAATGTTTGAAACTCCATGATGCCGCCTCCACCTTGAGGCTAAGCAGGTCTGGGTCAGGTCTGGTCAATGCCAGGATGAGTTCCATGGAAGAAAGATGGGTTATAAATAAACAAAGTGGATCACAACTATAGCTTTGGTAAAATGGCTTGCAAATTTGATCACAGTGCGAACACCCCTTCCCCTCAAACATTCTTCTGACTCTGATGGGTTGTGAAGCTGGTCTGAAACTTGAGTTAACTTTAGCTAAAAACAGCTAATAAAGGGAACTGCTGGCCCCAGGCTTGTAAAGGGAAAGCTATTCAAAAGGAAACACGATAAGGCATTTTAGATTAGGGCATTTTTCAGCCGGCTAAGAGCCTGACAATACAGCACCTAGCCCCAGGTGAGTACTTAAAAGGTTTGTAAACCTCACCCTGCATATCAGATTACCCAGGTTAAATTTAGGGCACTTCTGAAACTCTGGCAGCTCATTTTGTGAGCTCCCAACAGGTTTCATCAGGTGCCTCATCAGAAAGTTATGTAAGTGCTGCTATATGTGCGTGACTGAACCCTCTGCCCTTTTACAATGATTCTATGTAACATACCATCAGACCTAATAATGTGTAGATAGGGAACAATTTCCATTTTAAATAGTGGTACAAACATCAGAATTCCTGCATAGAAAGCACTTCGGTCTAGGAAGATGTAGGTAAAGGTAAAGGTAAATGACCCCTGGATGGTTAAGTCCATTCAAAGGCGACTATGGGGTGCAACACTCATCTCACTTCAGGCTGAGGGAGCAGCTTTCCAGGTCATGTGGCCAGTATGACTAAACCACTTCTGGTACAACGGGACACCATGATGGAAACCAGAGCGCACAGAAACGTCGTTTATGTTCCTACCACTGCGGTACCTATTTATCTACTTGCACTAGTGTGCTTTCAAACTGCTAGGTTGGCAGAAGCTGGGACATTTCCCTGTAGGAAAATGTATCCAATCTCAGCCCTGGGCAGATGTTATTTTCTAGTAACTGAGGGAGGCAGAGTTCTGAGAGTTGTGGAACCTGGGGACAACATTCTAGCTACCATGTGCTGTATTGGAGCATTTAACTACAATGACCCAAGTTCAAACCCCTGCTCAGCCACAGAGATTTGATGTGGGTTTTCTGGAAAAGTTCGAATTTTAACATTTTCAATTTTCATCTGATTTTTTTTCATGCCCTACAGCAGGGGTAGGAACAGGATCCCATCTGTGGGCCAGATCCTTATCTCTCGCACCCAGACCCAGAGGCCATCTGCCTGTCATTCACCTGACATGATAATCGTGGCTGACAACTGTCAAAGCTTAATGGCAGTTGTCATAACTGCCAGTCAGCTGAACCTCATTCAAAGCCTTGCTTTCGCCACTCAGCTGCATGCATAATCGTTAGCAAGGATCATGTTAAAAAAAATCTAGGCTGATTTGTTTGCATATCTCATTAGAATCATGTATATGACAACTGAAGTGATGCAAATGGCAGAGGTGGTGTTCTTGCTGTGGATTGGGCAGAGCCTTTTCATATCCATCAGAAGCAATCCTGATGTCTGGAAAAAACATCCCCTCTTACAGTAAATCATGTGTAGTCACGTTATGTTGTACCAAATGGTCATAACAAAAATATTCAAGTTTCAGAATGGTAGCAATCAAATATAAAAATTATCAGTAAACACATTTGCATCAATAGAACATTAATAACTGTATCAGTCATAGCATAGGAGAAGTCTACAGTAAGTTGTGTATTGGGAAGGAAACTTTGGACAAAATTTAGCTATGGCTCATGCAGAGCTAGTCACTGAACTGATGGTGTCCTTATTAGGGGCTTTGAAGGTGGTAAAAGTTAATAGAGGACGTGAGCTTTAAAGAGTTATCCAGAAAAAAGAAATATGTGCCCAATAAATGTTGAGATAATCTTAAAGGCAACAGTTGCATGTTCTCATATGGCAAAAAAAGAGAAAAAAGTCATGCTTTTAAAAGTAACCTAGTTTTGTTTTTCTTATGTAAATATGGTTGAGTATGAGATAGTTGCGAATTTCTCTTCGGGGGGGAGTTTAAAATCTATATCGCATGAACTTTCAAGCATTGGCAAATGTAGGCAAGAGGTGCCATTCACTGCAGCCCTGTGCCTGTTGGAGCAGATAGCTGAATGATTAATCACAGGGCATGACATGGCTGCATGTACAGTAGCTCCGCAGTGATGTACAATCATACTCACTAGCAAGAAGCTGGAGCTGGTGACTTCCTTATTACTAAGTACGCACCTATATATTTAGATGCAGGCAAGTGAGAAATTGACTCTGGAGAATGAGGGCTTTGAACATTTGTGACCAGTCTTCATCTTCACGTGGACAGTGCATGTGCCAATGGGTGGGAAATGTTGAGTGCATTCCCCACATTTAGAAGAAAAAGAAAACCTGCACAAAGGGAAACAAGCTTTGGCTCAAATTCTGTTTGACTTTCTTATTTGCATTGCTCAGTTGAAACAGCTGGCAAGTGATCTTATTAACACTTTTCTTAATGTGGATTCAATAATTAAGACATACTTTTTGATCACATTTAATTCCACCTTCATTTTTCCTGGGGCTTCTTTGCATTTGATTAAGTACTTGGGGAAGACTTTTAGAAATTTCACTTAAACCCCCTATAAAGGTATGTTAGAAAAATGCCTGTTCTCCTATAGTGTTCCTCTTTTGAGCTCTGGAGGAAGCAAAGACATGAGAAAAGGGAATTCTTTCCTGATTTTTTTAAAGCCACAATGTTCCTTTTTACTTATAGAGCAGAATATCAACCAGATACCTCTGGCAAAACAATCTCATGTAAGAAAGAGATGGAGAGAGAAAGGTGCATAGTTCTACAAGTTATAAAGCAAAGATTTCTAGTGAATTGTGTGTGACATATTCAGGGTGGGTGGCCTGCGACAAATCATTCCCTGTTCTCTTTTTATTATCTGTGAAGCAGTAGTCCTAGTGACCTTTCTCACAGTGGAATTCAAGAAGAGCCATGTTGCATTGACACCCCCCAAAGGCCTGCATACGCCAACATTTCTCTTTCCAACAGCAACCGGCCATATGTTTTTGGAAAGCCCATGAGCAGGATGTAACTGCACCCACTTCCCCTGCTTCGCCCCTTCCCAGCATCTGACAGACACTTGCAGAGGGAAAGTCTACACCCATAGACTTCCTTGGAAGCTGGACCCTGTGCAATCAAGCAACCAGCTTCCACGAAACCTTATAGAGAGATTTGCATTCATAGGCTTTCCTCCTTCTGGTATCCATGACCAATGTGTGGACATCAGAGGTGAGCCAAAGGAAGCCATGTGACTCAGAGGTGAGGTCAGCAGTGTGATCATTGTCCCTAGTAACTATGTCAGGACCCCTTCATGTGTACAATGTGTGGAGCGGTCTAAAATATTGAAGAGATCCAGGGTAGAAATGCTACAGGGAACAGGTGCTTTAGTGTAGGTTGAGGTGGTGCAGAAGCCCAAGCAGAAATGACCAGCTTCATTTTAGGTATGTGTTTGTTTGCCCGCTTTCACCATTTGAAAATCTGAAAAGGAGAGAGAACTTTCTGTCCTTGCCCTTGTCAATGATTATACAGAAAGAGGAAGCTCTTAAATGGACCTCTGTCTTTTTTTGAACATCCACCCATGCCTTTAAAGATGTAAATACAGGAAGTCTGGGCAGAAGGCTAATGTCAGCTGTACCTGCCAGTTTTTATTTACACAGTCTCATGGAGTTTTCACACTTTTTATCTAAGGCAGGAACAGGTAACTTGTGGCCCTCCAGATGTTAATGGATTACAGTTCCCAGCATCCCTAGCTATTGGCTAGGCTAGCTGCTGGGGCTGCTGGGAGTTGGGAGTCTAACAGTAGCTTGAGAGCCACAGGTTCCCCATCCCTAATCTAATAGGATTCACCATTGGTGCCCCCTCTCTTTGCTTAAGGGCTCTCTGCTTGTCTAATTTTATGTCTATAGCGGCAGCCTGATAAAAGTGTGCATATGCAAACCATCTTACAGATTCCAAGCTTTTCCCAGCCTTTCTGCCTGGGAACCTGGAGGTATTCCTGCATTGCCTCTGGTGATTGATTGAAAGGCTTTTAACAGGCCCCAGTCAAGCTACTTTGCTAAAAGCTTGTTTTGGCAAGTTTGCCTCAGGCCTCTATGCTATGATCCACCTTCTGGCTGTCACAAATATGTATCAGATTTATGTAACTGTTATGTGCTGAGTACACACAGAAGGTGGTTATATATTAACTGCTGATTTTTAAATAGCCATTCAGCCCAATTCTACTTGTACACAGAGGTTCCCTATTATGTTCAGTGACACCATTCTGTGATAGGAATACATTATCTTGCTGGCTCAGACTGAGATCCATCTAATTCAGCATTCTTGTTTCAAACAATGGCCAGCAAGATGCCCTCTTGGGCCCAGGATATTTTGTTGCCTGAGGTGAAAGACTAGATGGCCCACCACTACCCCACATACAGAAGCCCCACAGAATGAACCATAGAGTTGGAGGGTGCCCTGCAGGGCGTTAGCCCAACTGTATGCTTGATGTAGGAGCTCTGTAGCTGGACCAACCATAGAGATGGCTGTCCAATCTCTGAAGACACCCAGGAAGGGAGAGTCCACTGCCTTGCTATGTAGCCATTCCTATGGTTGAATGAACAGTCTCCTGCCTCCCATAAAATTGTTGGATCCTTCTGTTTTTTAAAAGGCATCCAAGCTAGTGGCAATTGCCACATTTTGGGGTAGTGGAGTAGTATCACTCTGGTGATATTTCACATGAAGAATCAATTCCTTTCATCGGTTTCCTTGAGTGACTGAATTTTTCAACAGACATGGGAATGCAGAGGATACAAGCAAAGGGGTTAATGGAGCTCCTTGTCTGAGGAAACCTTTTTGTATTTGGGAGTATTTGCTGTGTCAGTGTTTGTTTGCTCTGGAGGTAGGACAGTAACACAGGGTGGAGCAGAATGCCTCGCTTTAACCATTGAGGCACACCCAGATTCAACTCTGTTTCAACTTCTCTGTGCCATTAACATGCATCTCAGCTTATCAGTTGTCAGCTTATAATGACATCATTTGAAATATCTCATTTACCGGCAGCACTGAAAACATTCAGTACTGTACCTCTTCCGCTGAATAATCTGGCAATCAGAGCTTTGTTAATGATGTCACAACTGCAGCTTCCAGTTTTGAAATCCAACACTGTCAGTGTTTAATGGAGAGTCTGTGTGGAAGTGGGTGGGTATATCTGGCTTCTGTTTTATGTAAGTACAAGGTGTTACATCTTTTGCTTTTCCAGATTTGCTAGCAGCACTATCAATTATCACATTAGGCAGTTAAGAGTGGGATATTGCCTAAGCAGGGTCAGCTTATTGCTAACTTCTGAGAGCCCCGGCTATGAAGCAATCTGTACACTTGAGAAATAAATACGTGAATACTGGCGGTTTATGTCTCTCTCTCTCTCTCCAGGTGAAATCAGTTGCACAATAGCCAGACTCTTCCCTCCTGCCCCTGTTTGCAGAATAAGAATCTTAAGGACAGCTTTTAAGTATTTTGGGCTGCTAGAATTCCAGTATATATCCATTCTTACAATAAATGTGGGATTTACATCAGGGTTGAGGAATCTGTGGCTCTCCAGGTATTGTTGGAAGGCCAGTGCCTCTCAGTGCCAGGCAGCCTGGCAAATGGTCATATATGGTTGTTGTTGTTGTTCCGCAACATCTAGAGGGCTACAGACACAGGGAGATCCTTACTCCGCCCAGATGCATCTAAGCCCAGTGCCACCTAGTGATTAAACTCTGATTACCCTTTCCTCTGAGGCATTGTGGGCAAGGTCACCAGGAAAGTTCTGGTGCCATCACCGTGATGGTGGCAAACTGCTTCCCCCACCCCCTTTTTCAGATAATGTTAAATAGTAGTTTGCTGCTATGACAGAAAACTGGCACAGGTGCTAAGGGAGGCCCGGAGTGCCCGCATCACTACTTTGCTTTGCAGCTAGCAGACAGTTGAGCTGGGGTAGGCAGCAGTGGCATACAATGATTTGTCGCTGAATGGAGGGATGGGGGAACACAAGCCGCTGTGCCTCCCAGCCTGCTGCCTGAGCCATGTAGCTTCACATTGTTCATGGTAGGGCTGGCCCTGCTCACCCTTGTCCTTCTTTGGCTAGAGATGTTGGAGATTCACTTGGGAAAGTGTTTGCTCTGCCAGTGAGCTGCGCTCCATTACCTATGTTGAAATACGTACAGCAGAGCTTGGATTCAATATTGCTTTTCTCCCTACAGGGCAAGGCCTGAGCATGTAAACTTGAGATTTTTATTGGGTTGAGATTTCCCCCCTGGAAGGAGCGCCTCAAGCAGGCCCACAGATTTTGCATTTCCCCTCTCCCTTGTACTTGGTTTCAGTGAGCAAAGCTCATCAGTAACAAGAGATTAATTCACGGTAACATGTTGTTCAGGCAGTTTGGCAAACATGAAGCTTCCTAGAGATGATTATGCAAGTTTTTGGGCCAATTTGCATACATACTCCAACCATCCCTATTGGTCAGGGACAGCCCCTGTTTTCGCGAACATGTCCCTGGGAAAACTCTGCTCCTGTTTTCCCCCCCCCTTTAGGGGCACATCTTATTGAGATTCGGTTAGTGTGAGTCGTGACATTTGGCATGCTTCAGGTCTGTGGAAGTTAACATCTCTGTGTTGTATCCAATTGACTTAGTCTGGATCCACCTCTTTGAATTAAGGGTATGGATGTATCTGTGCGTCTAATGTGTGCATACACACACATGTGAACTTTAAGGTTCCTGTGCTGGTGAAGCTCAGTTTGAACTGGCAGGCAACTAAATGACCAAACATCTTACTGGTTTTGAGAACAGTGCAGGGCTTTCTGTTATACTTAAGAGTAAATAAATACAGACTTGAGATTTAGCAATGGAAGAGCTATAGTTTCATGTCATGAGAATGAGCCACAATGAGCCCCTGGCTCTTCTCTCCCACCTCCAGCCCAGCTGTGAAGAGGACTTTGAAAACTTCCGCTTCTGCTTTAGGTTTAAATTAACCACAACTTGTTTTGTTGCCCATAGATGCATGCTATGTTTTTGCATGACATCCAAATGTAGTAAATGCGTAATTTGGAATTAGGCAGTAATCACTTGCAATTATGATGGAGGTGTTACTGGCTTGCTCCTCTTTTCATATTTGCAGTGTTGGTGGGTGTGCTTTTCAGACTTCATCAACATCACAGAATGAATTAGTCCCATTAATGAATGAAGAACATCAGGTGATGCTTTTAGTCTCAGCACCTATGATATGTGTTTCTACCAAGAGCCCCAGCATTTGCTGAAATTGGACTTCATGTAGAGGTTTAGAACACTGTGTTTCCTGGAGAAAACCTGTTGCAGGATGTGTTGGTGATTAGGCAATTATTCTGTCATTGGGTTAAACAAAGACATGATTTAGACTTAAGACTTTGAATGCTGAACAAGTTATGGAGACAAGGTACCTAAGCAACCCACCGGTCTTGTGAGAGAGTTATCCTAGGTACTAATCCAAGAAATTGCAACTTAAGCAACAATCCTGTGCAATGCTGGTAGCCAGGTTATCCTAGCTCAAAGAAATGTCAATTTTTTCTGAAACACTATAGCTAATAGTTATGGGCGTTACTAATTTCAGCAAACTCCAGCTCTGTGGAAAGGAAGCAGACTCACCATGAGACAGGGTTGCCCATCCACTCTAGACAATATTATTTTTTCTAAATATTTATAAACTGCACTTTCATAAAAAAAATACAAGCATACAAAATGATAATATCTGCAATGTGTCACTCTGAGGCTTTATGGAAAATTAAACTGTTTGTCTGATGCTGCCAGTTTAGACCCACAGTTGTAAGCCCATATGTGGCACCCTGCTGGAGGACTTTTGCTATGGGTCCTCTCAAACTGTTCCAAATAAGGCCCCTAAAACTTGAAACAAGCATAAGATACCATCCTTTTCTTGGTCTCGAGGCCTTGTTCCCATGACTGGGTTTGCTCTTAACAAACCCTTTTAACTTTGTTCTGCAGTCATAATAATATTTGAACTTCTTATCCACCTGTAAGAGGATTTTGACCACAAAAATGAAAACACTTCTGTTTTATCAATATAGCAGAAGTGGAATGCCTTCTGGTTTTCTTTGTGAGATTGCACCAGGACTGCAACCAAGACTTTTCCTTTTAATCTAATCAATATTTTGTAATTGAACGTTGAAGGAAAACACACCCCGTACTGTAAGTCCTTATGAAGCTCTCATATACACAGCCATGTTTTCAACCATCTGGAAAGCCAGTACTGGAAAGAGATTTCAAGTTTTTATTTGCTAGCATTTTGTTTTATTTAAATGGATTGTTGCTCATTGTTCTGAAAACTTTTGGAATGAAGGGTCGGATATAAATCTTAATAATATTAATACTAATGACCTACTATTGCTTGAACCTGCCTACCAACTGCCTTCCTCTTCCAATGTATTCTATTGCCAAGACAGGCACGGTTGGCAGGGACTGGGGGCAGAGCCTTCTTTAGCATAACCCAAGAAAGAAATATCAGCAGACTTGTAGGCACCCCAAGGTTTGCAGAGATATGAAATAAATCTGTGGAAAAAACAACTTCTAAGGGGCGGAAATAGATACCCCAAACAGCCCAGTGAGGGCTGACTGTTGGAGGGTTTGGGGGAAAAAAGCCAGGAGGGCGGAATGATAGAATGGAGCGTCCTGATCACAAGCACCACACGCTGCAGCATTTTGTTGCAGGCTCCACTTGTTACTGTGTGAGGCATGCTTGGAGTCACAGAGGTATTTGTAGAATATTTATAAAGGACAGAAGCTATTGGCAAAGGCTGTAGAGAGATCTTGGCTTGGGTCAAAGATGCAACTCCCCTTTGCTTCCTCTTTAGCAAGAGGATTGGGAAACACTGTGTTGGATGACATATATGGTTTTTTTTAATTAAAAAATGTGGAGATCAGCGTTATCTGCTTAGGGAGGTGTCCATTCATTCTTTAGTTCTTTGCTCACCCACTTTTGATAAATGATGTGTGCTTCTGTAATCCAGGGATGCAACCCTCTTGCGGAGACTGGACGGAGCAAACTGCAGAACCAAAGAGCAGTCCTCAACCAGCAGATACTGAAGGCGGTGAGGATGAGAGCTGGCGCTGAAAACCTCCTCCGGTATGTTCCCACGACTTCCCTCCTCCCTCTGCCCACAGCCCCAGAATGCAGCCTTTGTTCTATCCAACAGGAGCAGCCTCTGATTCCCAGCCAGCTGCCCAGTGACTCTCAACATCTCACTGAAGAAATTGTAGCTAGGAATAATCCTGCACGTAGACTCCATGTAGTATTTTTAGACTTTCATCTATAGGAAATCTGTCTGCTCTAAAAGCTCTCCCTTGCTTTTCTTTACACGTGTTTTATTTTGTTTAAAAGAAATCACATTTATTTATGTACAGCCTTTCCATTTAAAACAACTCACTCCATGTTTACTCCAAACTGCATAACAGAAATAATGAAAAAGCAATCTTAAACAGATACAACGTCAGCATTTCTAACAAACACAATAATAGATAATTTCATAACTATCAATTGATGCCATAATAATTCATTGAATAAAAATATTTTTCAGTAGTAGGGATCAGCTAGGATAGCTCAATACACAATATGATTTCAATCATTCATTTCATAAATAATAATGGCTTGGGTTCTAAGATAAGGTAACTTAAGAAAGTTTGCAGAAGGAAAGTTTCTCATCCGTTCTTTCTTCATGCAACCTGACTGGAGGTTTGGGGGCCCTCATTTGCTGAGCAAAGTGGGATCAGGCACAGGGACCATCCCAAACAAAGTGGCACAGAAGTGGGGTGGGGAGACATTCCTTCCCCAAACTTTCTTAAGTTAACTTGGGATCCAAGCAGACATCTGAAAGCTGTGCATGTTGCTATTTGCTGTTGGTGTCTGTTAGCCTTGTTTGTTGCTTGTTACACAGCAATTTCCAAAGAACTTGCGGCACATTTTAATAACATAAGCTTACATGAAATACATTATAATGTTGACACATTCATACAAAAACCTATGCAATTAATTTAAAATATGCAAAACAGTCCTTGCCCCAGACAACCTTGGAAAGCTTTGACTACGCATGAGCAGCAAAAGCAGCATTGTCATAGTCCATCAAAAGCCTGGACAAAATGTAGCTATTAAAATGACTCCCTTTTATTAAAAGGGATCTAGTTCAGAGTTTTGAAGCTGAAACCATAGCAAAAATATGAGCTAGTCCTGCTTGGAGAAGGTGAGGAGTTTGCAGATTTTAGCTGGGCATATTAAGCCTAGATTTGGCTGTGTACATGCTATGCCTTTCAAGCACATTCAAAGCACATTCACCCCCAAAGAATTCTGGTCATTGTAGCTTACCCCTCAAGAATTAAATTTGCAGCAACCCTTAACAAACTGCAATGCCTTGAATTATTTGAGTGGTGAAATGTGCTTTAAAGTATGATGTGTGTGCAACCTTTGTTGCTAGCAACTCCTCTGATCCATGCTGTGTCCCTTCACAAAGCCCACCTGGCACCATTTTGAAAGAAGTAAACCTTTCACTGGTACGCGGGTGGCGCGGTGGGTTAAACCACAGAGCCTAGGACTTGCCGATCAGAAGGTTGGCAGTTCGAATCCCCGCGACGGGGTGAGCTCCCGTTGCTCAGTCCCTGCTCCTGCCAACCTAGCAGTTTGAAAGCACGTCAAAGTGCAAGTAGATAAATAGGTACCGCTCTGGCAGGAAGGTAAACAGCGTTTCCGTGCGCTGCTCTGGTTCTGGCCACATGACCCAGAAGCTGTACACCGGCTCCCTCGGCCAATAAAGCGAGATGAGCACCGCAACCCCAGAGTCTGCCATGACTGGACCTAATGGTCAGGGGTCCCTTTACCTTTAAACCTTTCACTAAGGCCCTACCTTTAGAGAATGAAGCAGCTTCCCCAAGTGGGAGGGCAGGGACAGCAGAGAGCTGCTCTTCCCTGGGGGCCCTTGACCATTTCATTCTGATGGAGGGCTAAGCTCTTTGTGCTGTGTGGCTTGCCCTGTACTCTCTAAACTCTAGCCTGCTGCCCTCACATTCAGTGAAGGATACAGTCTTGTCACCAGGGTTCAACAGTTGTTCTGGTAGAGTTGTGTGGGCGGCTACTATCTTGCCCTTTTTACCTCGGGTAGCAAAATGTCTTGGGCAAACCCTAAGCGACAGCTTAAAAAAAAAAAGTGAGGGATAAATTGTAAGTTCTCTCTGCCACCCACCAACATTTGGCGACCTGTCAACTGTGTTTGTGGGCCTTGGCTACAGTGCTGTGGGTCAATGGAAACCGTTGCCATTCAAAACTGCAGTGGAATTGTTAGGCAGGCCTATTGCTTTGTTTGTCTTCTTTGGCTTAACAGTCATAACAATAGTATCTGTGCCACGAATATTGTCTTGAAAGCCATTCCACATTCTTTTCGTTTGGCAGTGGGCCATATCAGTTCTGAAACCAGAGTTTTTTCATGTCTGTTCTTAAGGGGGAAATCTCAGAAATGTAGAGAATGCCGGTGAGGCCCATTATACAATAAAGAGGCTGTCCTCAAAAGCGCTCTCAAAGGTGCAGCGCATAGTTAAACTATGTAACTAGCTCCCACGAGAGGCAATGATGGTCACCAGCCTAGATGGCTTTAAAAGAGGATTGGACACATTCATTGAGGGAGGTTAAGGCTATCAACAATGGCTAAGGACTTCCTCCACAATAAGATGCAGCAATGCTTTTGAATACCAGCTGCAGGAAGCCACAGGAGGGGAAAGTGCTCTTGTGTCCGGGTCCTGCTTCCTTTTGGGGCATCTGGTTGTCCTCTGTGAGAACAGGATGCTGGACTCTATGGGCCACTGGCCTGATCCAGCTGGCTCTTCTGACGTTCGTGTGTGCCTTTTTCTTCCTGGCAGGGCGACAACCAGCAACAAGGTGCGTGAGCAGGTGCTACTGGAACTCAGCTTCGTCAACTCAGACCTGCAGATCCTTAAGGAGGAGTTGGAAGGACTCAACATCTCTGTTGAGGTTTACCAGAACACAGAGTGAGTGGGGGAGGAGCTATTGTAGTATTGTTCCCCAGACAAGTATGCTACCTGTGAATGAAAAACACATACACAAAAACAAATATTTGTCTGACGGGGGGGGGGGGGAATGCAGAGAACAAAGGTGCACAGGAGAGAGGTGAAAATATTCAGTTTGGTCTGGCTGTTGACTGAGGAGATTACAGCGGGTATTTACCTTCCTCCTTGGGAAAGGTATTAAAAGCAATTAATTCTGATCCCTAATCCTCAGAAATGCCTTCGAAGAGGTGGCTTGAATGGGGAGTGGCAGAGGAGGCCAGAACTAACTTCTCCTCTTGGTATTAAACTGCACAAAGCCAGCAGGCAAAATGGGGCGCTGATTTGCAGTGACACATTTAATGCCAGGCTTAGCTGTTCTTACCCTTTTCATAGTTATTTGTCCCTCTCATTTAATAATTTCTTTCTCTCCCAAACAAATAAATAAATAAAATAAATAATCCTCTCAGGGGTATACATTTTAATTCTCTTAAACTTCAAGCCCATTGTCGGCACTGTCACAAACATATATCCCAGCCTGCTTTTTAAAGACAATATACTGTAGCTCTGTTGTGCTTTTGTTGCTGCTGTTTCTTTGCTTGATTGATCTTAACAGCCCACACTTTAGCATAGATTTAAGGGACATTATGCAAAAGGTTGTGTGTGCTGCCAGTCAAAATTGAGAAGTTTATTATTTCTCCCACCATGAGCCTGGCATTTCAAAGGGTCACAATGAGAGATTGAATTCTACCCTGCATTCATCTTAGAGCTGGCAGGGACACAGGTGCCCATGGAAATTTGTGCACAAACATGGCAAACTTAATAAAGATGGATCAGAGGGGAATGCCTCAAATCAACAAGCAAAGGGTTCGTTTTAATGTCGTGGTTAATGCCAGGGATTTGGTTTTGGTTTCATGTGGTTCCCCCCTCCCTTTCTTTTTTCTCTGAGAGTGGTATGCCTCTGAATAACAAGGACTGGTTTTGTAACCCGGTCTGCGTCAGGTTGTTTATTTGTACATCAGTGATGAGGAAAAAGAAGGCTGGGAGGAAGGGAGCCTTAAACTACTTTGGCGGACTTTGCATTTTTTTTATGTGAAAATGCTGAGGGGTTGTATTTAAAAGAAGGCCTACCCTCTTTCACGGACCCCTTCCCTATGCTAGAGTTGAACAACACAATTGCATTGCATTGCATTGCATTGCATTGCATTGCATTGCATTGCATTGTATTATTTGCAGCATTTATACTCCATACTTTAACCAAAAAGGCTGTTTGAGTGGCTTACAAAAAACAGTGTTAAGATGGTTCCTGTCCTCAGGTTCACAATTTGGAAAGCCATGGCACACATAAGAGCATGAGAGCCTGCTGGATCAGGCCAATGGCCCATCTCGTTCAGCATTCTGTTCCCATGGTGGCCAAACAGTTGCCTGTGGAAAACCAGCAAGCAGGACCTCATCACAAGAGCCATCTCCCCTCCTGTGGTTTCCAGCAACCAGCGTTCAGAAGCCTTGCTGCCTCCATGGATAGTAGCCACAAAGAGCCCTCTCCTCCATGAGGAAAGGGAGGCAGAAGAAGCAATCTCCAGCCAGTGGCTTTATCTCTTGATAAAGAGCAGCCCCCGCCTCCCTGAAGCCCTCTTCCCAGATCAGATTCAGAAGTGGAGCAGGTAACAATGTCCAGACTGGGAGGATATGGCAGCTCCTGCCTCACAGTCCTTCTCTCAGGCAGAGCTGGCTTGATGGCAATTGGAATCATGACAGAATGATGGAGTCACCCTCCTCCCTTGTCAATGTCAGTGCTGGCTCTAGCTGGCTCACCCTCCCTTGAAACGCTGCCCCCCCATCCCCTGCAATTGGATTCAGGAGCTGAGTTGGTGACGACAACAACAGAACTGGTGACACACATACACCCATGGGTGTCCATAGAGGCCTTACTTGGTGCCTGCCTGGTTCCTTTCCTTGCTGAAACTAGGCTTTGAAAGAAGTGTTCTGTTCACCATTAGAATAGGCTGAGTGACATGTGTGCTTGGTGGCATGGAGTGGGTGGTGCCCACAGCAGTTTCCCCATTTTGTAAGTGTGGTCTCAGGCTTATAAAAGGTGGGCGACCCCTGAACCAGGAGGTCAACCTTAAGAGAGGTCTGCCTATGAATGTCTGCCTATGTTTAACTCATTGCATGGCCTTGGGCAAGTCACTTCAACTTTCATCTCCACTTCCTCTTCTTGAAATTGAAAGGATCACTGCCCACTGAAGCAGTTTGTTGCGAGGGTGAAGGAAGAGTTTGCAAACCACTTTTTGGTTTGCTTTCTTTTTAAATGATGCAATTTAGCCTATTGGGGTGTAGGTGTCAAACAAGCTAGTCTACACTTATGGGTACTATATAGAGGTTCACAGAACAACCACTTTCCTACATCAATTTGCGGTTTTTGAAAAGTTGGGGGAGGGGAAGTTTGATCTTAATCTTCTTCTTTTTTTAACACAGGGAGGCTTTTAGCATTCCTCTGATACCACTTGGCTTGAAAGAGACCAAAGAGGTTGACTTCGCAGTTCCTTTGAAGGTAGCGTTTCTACTAAGCAACTTTTATTAGCAATATTTTACACCAGCAGGAAAAAGTATACACTGCAGATGTTGGGGTGATAAGACAGATTCAAATTCTCATTATGACTTAATTTGCTCTCCAGGGAAATGCTTCAAGAGAGATTTACAAGCCACAAAAGTTGGTTTAGGTTCACAATAAAAACCTTGATTCGACAGTGAATCTCAGGGTTTCATTGTTTAAAAAAAATCTTGTAAATTTATCACTTCCACCTAGATTATTTCTAGCTCTTATGGTTAAGAGAATTAAAGAAAAAAAGTTGCATGCTTTAAATTCCAAGAGCAGATTACAATTATGGGCCAGGCATTACCTTGTCTTTTGAGAAAAACAATAATGTCTCATTCATGCTGTCATAATATTAAAATTGCACACTACCTTGTGGTTCTTCTACTGTGCTAGTCCCATTGTGTCCAGAGATTGTGGTGGAGGCACTAGCGAAGAGCCATTTCTTTAGGAATATGGAGATATGTTTTGCCCATTTTTGCCCATAGGGGCCTTTCCTACCCTTATCAAATGTTACTGTGAGATGCTGGATTTACTCTCATGCAGAGATGTGCAAGTCCACATGCATGAGCATTAATGCACCACATAATGCACAGCCTGCCAGTCCCCCGACTGGGGAGGCTCATTTTTCCCAGCTGATAACAGATTGTAGGCACTTGTGCTATTTGAAGATATATTTACGTGAAATAACAAACCCCTTCCTTGGTTTTTAAAACAGCTCAAGACTGGCTGTTGCAGAGTAAATCAAAGCAGCATGAGGAACACGACTTGGGTCAATAGTCATATTCAGACAATCCTATTTTGCTTCATTAAGCTGAACTATAGAAAACCCTTTTGGCTGCACAATCAGTTCCATTGCATGATCCAGCAAACCCAGACATCATCCATGAACTATAGTTTGCCACTGGGTGATATCCAATGTTATTTGCACAATACTAATTTGGGTCCATTAATTGCAATGGGTTGCTATCAACGTAGCATTAAGCAGATTGTTCCATTAGTGAAAGGATTTCTCATGCACAATGGAACAATCTACCCCTCTCTTCCCCCTGTATGTCCTCTGTCAATCTGTTCTGGGGCTTCCCCCAACTCTCTGGAGCAGATCGGGGGATGGTGGAAGGCACACACAGTGGGGAGGACTCTCATTGTGCTAGTGCCCAGTGGGTTTACTTTAAGTAGAACTTCATTGGTTACAACCCATTGTGTCCAAAATTGCTTTGGGATGAGCCAGGGTGCTAAGCTATGGTTTAAAGTAGCCTTAATATCCTGACTTGTTTCAAAGCCCTTAACTTGTTGGTTTGGGTGACGTTTAATGGAAGAAGCCTTGGCAGAAGCCTGTTTGCCAGGATCATGCAAAGGTAGGAATGAAGGGACTGCTGGTGCTGAAATCTAAATGCAGCCACTATGAGGTTGGGGTGAGGGCAGTGAGTGTAGCATGTTGGAGGCCACTGGTAGCCCTGCAGTGTAATAACCTAGATAAGGGCCCCAGAGTTCTGAGTTGACCAAGGCTGGTTTGTTGGCCTGTAGTTTTTAGTGAGTGTTAGACAGGTTTTACTGGCTTTACTGCAAGATCGTTGTGAGGTTTTATGGTTCTCTTTCCTAGACTGATACTACTGATCTGCTTTTATGTGTGTGTATTGCCTTGCTCCAGTGAATTGGTGGTATAAAAATTCCCTGTCTGCCCAAAGTGCCTTCTTTGGGCCAATCACACACAAGACTGAAGAGCTCTGGTTTTAAATTTTCTTGGTACGAGTAAAACACCAAATAAATCTCCACAGAAATCTGAATGGAGAGCAGGATTTGGCTCAGGCAGGCAGTTGTGACTTTTAATAGGCTTTGTTTCAAGTGCTGTTGCTGCTTCTGTGCAGTAAATGAATCACATAAACAACCCCCCCCCCCTTTTGAAACAGGAAAGAGAGACAGAGAAGGACAGAGAAAGATTTATCAAGATTCTGTCTGGGGCACTAGGGAGCTGGGCAAATATTTACACCATGAATGAAATCAGGTTCTCCGCCCCTCTCCATGGCCATTCTCTATCCCTCCAAATGAACCCACCCTCCCACAATGCTGTGCATATTTAGGTTTATTCTGCTGATTTACACCCTGCCCCCTTTCGTTTTAAAATGCAGAGTCCATTCTCAATAGTATTCTTGTGCCCTGAATGGGATTATGAAACAGATGTGTGTGCAGGAAACCCTGTCTTTGCCAGAGGGCAAAGAAATGTCAGAATTAGGCAACAGACTGATCTTCCCAACAAACATTTCTAAGGTTTGAAGTTGAGTTTGCTCCCTTTTAACCTGGTCAGTTGTGAATAGTCAGCCTTTTAATCTCAGAGGAGCAACGTGGACGTGAAGCAATTTCTAGAATACCCAAGAGTGTAAGAAGAGTCTTGCTAGGTCAGAAAAAGGGCCACCCATCCTTTTCTTCATAGTGACCAGTCACATGCATCTGGAAAGCCAACAAGCAGGTCATCAAGGTCAAAACACAGTCCTGATGTTGCTCCTCAGCGAATGTGAAGGTTCTATACTGGAGAGGGGAACCGGATTTGTATATGCCCCCTCGTTCCATTCAGTTTGATCATTCCTGTGTTCAGGCAAAGCTAGCAGACATAATCATGCCTTGTGGCAGTCAGTTCTGCTAATTAATTTTGTGGTGTTGATTTTGCTGGATGACTCAAAATTCTAGTGTGACAGAAGAGAGAGAAAAATACTCGGTCCACTCCCTCCACCCCAGGTGTGCATACTGTCTCATCGCATACTTCACATACTTCTAATTGTTGTTGACAAATACAAAATTGGAAACTGGGTCATCTTTTGCATAGTGGTGGTCATAGCCTTTAAGCAGCAATTTCAATTTTCAGAGTGTGTGTGTGACATGAGCTTCTCTGGGTGTTTTGTCTCTTAGAATGTGCTGTGGGGATGAAGGTTGTCTTTACTAAGAAATGCTAATCCAATCTCATTCAGTGGCCAAGCTTCAGTGTTATAAACCAGCCATCAAGGCTTGGAGCTTTTCTAAAAATTAGGTGAGGATTTAGGCTTCATACAGAGTCAAGGACTCTACTTGCTTAAGGTTAGTTCCTTTTTGGCAAATGCACAGGTCAGTTCAGGGCTACATGATCAGGTGAGCTCTTCATTACTTGTTGATAGCATTGTCAAAGTTTTTAAAAATACTTGAACAGCCATAGTGAAGATATTCAGGATTTGAACTGTACCATGTCTCCTTTATCATTTCCAGGACTTTATTCTGGAACACTACAGTGAAGAAGGTTCTGAATACGAAAATGAAATTGCTGATCTTATGGACTTAAGACAAGTAAGTTAAGTCTATTTAGAAAATGGACTTAGATTTCAGGTGTGGTTTTTGAAAAAGCAAAACAAAACTGTAGATGAGAACTTTAAAAAAATGATTTAGATGCAAGACTGGCCCTAGGCATCTCCCCATGGAAACATTGGCTACATAGGAACTTGAACTAGACCCTCCCCCAAAAAACCCTGTACCTGTATAAACTATGGACATAGTAGCTGTAATTCCTGCACTGCAGGGGTTGGAGTAGATGATCCTTGGGGTCCCTTCCACCTCTATGACTCTAGATGCCAGCAGAAATGAGCTCACTCCAAAAAAGTAATCGCCATACATTAGGTGTTTGCTTGCTATCCATTAGTTTGTTACTAGTGAATAATTGGAATTTGGATACCCCCACTGCCTGGATCTTGTGTTCATTTGTACACTGCCTAACAGTGTAGTGATGCTTTGTTTTCATTTACCTTCACTTTTGTAAGTGTACTCCCAATCATTTAAGAAGCCACTTTGGGCATGACAAAGTGAGCTGCGGCCTATGAAAATGTGTTCAGAACTCTGTACTAATGTGATGATGTAAAATCCATTTACATGGCACATGTTGATGACATACCATGGTGAATGTATGTTTTGTATTCTAAGGCCTGCCGTACCCCCAGCAGAGATGAATCGGGAGTTGAGATGTTGATGAGCTATTTTGTTCAGCTCGGCTTTGTAGAGAATAGATTTTTTCCGCCAAGCAGACACCTGGGGATTTTATTTACCTGGTAAGTTCCATTTAGAATGTTGTTAGTGTTGGTTCTAATGCGTTGGGAGCACAGCTTTGCATAGTGGGTTTGAAATTTGACATGGCGGATTGCAGCCCTGTGTTTCTGGAGGCAAAATGCAAAGCCTCCAATTTGGGCAAAAAAGCTCTTAGCGATCCAGTCAAGCGTTGCAAGGAAGGGGTGTGCTGCTTTTAAGAGAGCAAGAAGAAATGTGCTTTCTAGTTGACAAAGCTCAGCAATTAATGTGTGTTACGTGCCCTGGATTATGAGCATTGTTGACTTTTAGTCAAAGTAAAAAAGAGCCCATCAATGAGCTGGTGCAAATGTAATGCTTGTCAGATGCTTAATTGCAGCTAAGAGGGTTGGGAGTGGGTCTTAAAATTGTCTATTCTTTGTCCCAATCCCCTCACCACCACACCACCCTTCTTAATTACATACATATTAGGTTTCGTTTCTGTTTTTGCTGAAGGTACGACTCTTTCACTGGTGTTCCCGTCTGCCAGAAGAACCTGTTGCTGGAAAAAGCTAGTATTCTGTTTAACATCGGAGCCCTCTACACCCAGATTGGCACAAGGTGCCATCAGCAGACGCAGGCTGGGCTTCAAAAGGCCATTGAAGCCTTTCAGAAAGCAGCAGGTAGGGAAGAGTTGTATGTTGCTTCTCCAAACACCTTTGGATGGATAGTTGCTTGATCCAGTTGCTTCTCTTTTGCATGCATAGAGCCTTACACATTCCACATGAGCCTGTGTGTACACACTGTACCTTTCAGGCACATCCAAAGCGTGTTCTTTCCCATAGATATTTCTGGGCACTGTAGTTCATCCTCCCAGAGCTACAATTCTCAGCAGTCCTTAACCAATGACAGTGCCCAGAATTCTTTGAGGGAAAGAATGTGCTTCAAATGTACCTTAAAAGATATAGTGTGTACACAGCCTTCATTTAATTTCAACGTATTTGCCCTCAAAAGAGACCCAGGATTAAACGGGTTTTTAGCATGAGAGGGGCACACACTTAAAACAATCATAATTAAAAGATTCACTTTTCAAGTTTAATCCCATTAAATATGAAACTGCGCAAGTAACTCATTTAGTTGAGACTAAGGGTTGTATCCGATTTAAGCTACATACACAGCATATATTGATAACCCCTTCCCCCAAACCCTAGGAATCATAGCTCTGTGAGGGGTAAACTACAATTCCCAGTATTTTGTCTGTGTGTGTGTGTGTGTGTGTGTGCGCGCGCGCGCGTGCACTTTAAACGTGTGGTGTGTATGCAGCCTAAGTTTTATTCAGGAGTAGACCCATTGAAATGAAGTGACAGTGTTAGTTATACTATTTTCGTGGGTTTCCTTTCTAACTTTGGATGCAACCCAAAGTGAATATTATGGTTAACAATTAATGAGCTGTAGTTTCAAGGCCTTAGACTGTGGTCCATTATTAACAGCTTTTTAAGTCTCATAAGTCTTTCTCCATTCCTTCCCTAACGTAGGCATTGCACTGGCTGGTATATAATTTATTGCAGCTTATACTCCAAAGTAAGGGCTGTCTGTAGCTTGGTGGCAGAGCCCTTGTTTTGCATGCAGAAAGTCCTAGGTTCAGTCCCTGGCAGCATCTTCAGGGAGGGCTAGGAAAGTCTCCTGGCTAAAACCATAGGGAGCTGCTGCCAGTCACTGTAGTACTAAGCTGGAGAGACCAAGGGTCTGATTTGGTGTAAGGCAGCTTCCTGTGTCTCCAATGATCCACGCTTTAAATTATCCCCACCCTAAGTGCAATGGCTTCCTGTATTGTGCACATCAATCTCTGATGGGTGAGTCGTTTCAGGGGTCCCAGCACATACCTTGGTTTGTATTTCCTTGCAGTGGTGGTCACAGGAGACTGAGGGCATTTTCTGTGCCCTAAGGTTTACTTTTGCTGGTTTTAATTTGGTTTAGTTAAAGGGAAAAATAGAATATGGAGAAATACAAGGAGTATTCCCTGGATGCCCAGATCCACTTTTGGGACAAATACTCTTTGGTGAGAGAGTCCCAGCAGAGATTTTAAAATCACAAAACATGCAACAAAATAAGTGTGGAAATATAGGCTGTTAGACCTTTAAAATATTCCCTTCCAAGTTGCTTCCAAAGTTATCTACTTCTCTTAGCATAGAAAGAGACCATACATTTGGTAAGTTAAAAATGGTTTACTTACAAATTATTCAAAGGTCAGATTCATGTGCTTTTATATACAGCAGCAAGAAAAGACAGGCAGTTTATCTTGCAAAATGATAAGACTTTCTATATTACTTGCATAGAAATACAAATATGGCTTGCTAAAGCCACACGGTCTAAGCTTCCAGCATCCAGCTTAGACATCTGTACTGTTTGGGTTCACATGGTGGAATAAAAAAGACCCAAAGGGGTTGGTAGCCCTTCCTCCCTAGGCGAGGGGCTGTGACCTAGCTAAGCCTGGCAGGACAATTTTCCAAAATTGTACCATCTGTGCACAAGAGGGAAATATCAGAAGACTTGGGAGAAAGCCAAGATTTTCAGAAGTCCAAAAAAGTTGTGGGGTTTTTTGGGGAGGGGGTGACCAACACCTCTAAGTACAGCCCAACAAGGACTAAGTGTTATCTGTGGTCATGGAATGTTGGCTGTTTGGCAGGGGCAGGAATGGAATGAATTGGAATGGCTTAATCTCTGAACAGCAGCCACAAGCTACACACTGCAACATTTTGTTGCAGGTCCTACTTGTGTTTGTCTAATTTGCATAATTTGTACTCAGCACAGAATCTGTTTTTCTCCACTGGAGCAGGATTCTGCCTCCCCCACCCTTGAACACAATCAAAACTACACATAGGCCCAGCTGAGATTATTCTGAGATGGGCACCCAGCCTAAATCTGTCTGCTTCAAAGATGTGCTTCAGTTTGCCTTTCCAGCAAAATGCTTTTCATTGTACCTGTGGGGCGTGACCACATAGCATTGTGCACAATGCGTTATCATTCATAACTGCACACATAGTTCTTTGTGGACAGAGGGAAGATTGTTGCTATGGCTTTGGTCTATAAACACAGCCCTGTGCATACATATATGTACTTAAGAGACAAAAAAAAAAAAAAAAAAAGGTCTCGGCTGAAGTACTTATGATGTAAGGATGAACTAAACCAAGACAAGCTGCTGTGGACTTTTGTCTGTGGATCTGTTAAGAAATTGGGGTCTGGCAATTTTTATCTAAAGCTGACATCTTTTTCTGTGAGAAGTTGAGAAGAACCTTTGCTCCCAGAATTTTACAGCCGCTTTTAAGGCAAAACGTATTAGAAAAGGAGCATTTAATAAAAGCTTGCCCCACCCAAGGCTGCTTTTCATATGACAATGGAAGCAGGAAATTTAAAACTAGCAAAAGCTCCACCATAATGTCAGTAACCCCCTTGAGTGGGGGATGGGGGAATTCACAGAACCAAATAATGCAATGCTCCATTCTCTGTCATATTGGGCAATTAAAAACTTGCTTCTGAAACTTGACAAACTGGTCGGGTAAGGTGCATTTTTGAGATTAGATTTCAGCACCAGCATGCAAGTATTACTTTAGTGCTTATACTACAGTAAATGTTTGTTTTAATTTTCCAAAAGGATAGTTTGTCATCTAACTCCATTTTGGCTCGCTTGCTGCTATGGCAGAGCTCTGGCTCGGCTCCAGACTCTGCTCGAGGGAGTGCCCTGGCTCAGTTACTAAGGGATTTCTCTTCCTCCTCAGACCCTCAAATGTCTCTGCTCTTCTTCATTCCTCTCCTAACTGCCACGCCATTTCAGTGTTGCTGTCAGTTGTTTTTATCCCACATTTCCTCCAAGGAACTCAGGTAGCACTTGCGGTGTTCCTCTTCACTGCCACTCTTTTATCCTCACAACAACCCTTTGAGGTAGGCCAGAGTGACGTGGGAGATTGGCCCAAAATCACACAGCAAGCTGCGTGGCAGAATAAGATTGGAACCTGGGTCTCCTTGGTAGTAGTCCTGCACTCTTGGGGCTTTGGGCATATTCAAAGCATCTTTTCTCCTGAAATAATTCTGGGCACTCGCAGAGTTACAGAAACCTGTACCAAACTACAGTGCCCATAATTATTTGAGGGAAAGAAGGTGTTTTAAACACATAGTGTGCACACAGTCTAACTCTGTGGTGGGGAACCTCCAGCCTAATTAGGTCCACCAGGCCTCCACATTTGGCCTTTGAGGCAGTTTTGGCCAAGACTCACCCACCTGCCCAACTGATGTCATATAGGATGCTGGGGTGGAGCAAGTAAAGAGTGAGTTGGGCCAAAAAGAGGTGTGCATAGAACTATGTGTGGTGCTCTAAGAACATAAGAATCGTCTGTTGGATCAGGCCAATGGCCCTTCTAATCCAATATCCTGTTCTCACATTGGCCCCAATGGGAAGCCTGCAAGCAGGACCTCCTGTGGCTTCCAGCAACTGGGATTCCAAAGCATTGCTGCCTCCGTCTCTAGAGTTGGAGCATAGCCATCATGGCTAGTAGCCATTGAATTTGGCTAATCATTTTTAAACTGCCCTGAGACCCCAGGTATAGGGTGGTATATAAATTCAATAAATAAATTAACAACAACAACAACAACAACAACAATAATAATTTAAAGCCATCTAAGTTGGTGGCCGTTAAGTATTCATTGGTGGTCTGTGTTTGCCTGAGCTTGAGTCTGGACTAAGGATTCTGAGCTCCTGTGTTCTGATTCGATACATGATATCCAATTACAGAACCTTTCAGGATTTGGACCTCTGCCATTGGCCCTTAAACGCTTAGTCATGATTCGCAGATTGGAAGTTTAGACAGCCAATCACATTGGGAGTGGCCCAGGGCTTCAGAAATGTATACAAGTAGTTGCTTTGCCTCTGTTGTCCAGTTCTGTTAGTTCAATAAAGGTTCTTGCTGTTGTCACTGTGTCTTGCCTTGTGGAAACCCACCTACACTTCAGTGGCCATCACCAGCTCCTGTGGGAGCAAGTTCCTTAGTTGAACAGTGCGCTGCGTGAAGTAATCCTTTCTTTTATCTGTCCTGTCAGCTTCATGGGATGTCTACAAGTTCTAGTATCATGAGAGCGGGAGAAAACTTTTTCTCTATCCACTTTCTTCACTCCATGCATAATTTTATAAACTCCTATCATGTCGCCTCTTAACTAAAAATCCCCAAATGCTGTAACCTTTCCTCATAAGGGAGTCACTCCACCCTTTTGATCATTTTGTTGCCCTTTCCTGACCCTTTGAGTAATCAGTAAATTGCCAGGGCTTCCAAGAGCCACTCAGGTCTCCAGGTCAGTGCCAGTGAGCCACAGGACATCCACGTGCTGCTCTGGGCCTTGTGCCCATGCAGTTAAATTTCAAAACTGCAAGGGCAAAAGCAGCCCCACCCACTTGCCAGATACCTGTGTTGGAGATAAAAGTCTGGCCTGCTTCAGATAATGCATACTGAATGCTTGGCTATCTAATGCAGCTATGGGAAACTTTTGGCCCTCCAGTTGTTGCTGAACTACAACTCCCATCACCCCTGGCCATTGGCCATGCTTGCTGGGGCCTCTGGGAGTTGTAGTTCAGCAAAAGCTGGAGGGCCAAAGGTTCCCCACACCTGAATACTTTAGTGTGTCCGCCACACTGTTACAGCTTTAATTTAAACTCAATATTTTGTTAGCCAGTAATCAAGATATCTTATAACATCATATCACTACTAACATTTTTTTTGTTCCCTCCCCTCCCCATTTCAGGAGTTTTAAATTACCTAAAAGAGACTTTTACTCACACTCCAAGTTACGACATGAGCCCTGCCATGCTGAGTGTGCTGGTCAAGATGATGTTGGCTCAGGCTCAGGAATGTGACTTTGAGCAGATTTGCCTTCCCGGAATACAAAATGAATTTTTCACACTTGTGAAAATGGCCCAGGAAGTGGCAAAGGTAGGTGACAAGGTGAAGGTCCTGTTCACACAGGCATGTTTTTATTATTTGATTATGGCATGTCTGAACTAGCCATCTTAGAATTGTAACTGTAGAACTTTCATATAATTTATGTCAATATGAATGGGATACTTTTTTTTTTTAATGGAAACATAGGAACACACATAGAACCTTACACAGAGTCATAACATTGGCCCATCTAACTCAGTATTGTCCACACTGGCTGGCAGCAGCTCTCCAGGGTTGCAGATAGGGCTGGGAATGTCCCCTATCTGGATCTCCCTGGAACCAAACCGGAGCCTCCTGCACGCATAGCAGACAGCCACTCTCAAACAGTCAATTAAAAACAAGGCAGTTCTTCCCCACAGGCTTGCAATGTAAAAAAGATGTGATGAAATGGGGAGGGAAGAGGAAAAGGCAAGCTCAGGCACAGTTTTTTAAAGTTCTATAGTATTTCTTATAATGAAATGGAATTGGAATGGGGACAGTTCAAGGACAGGAGGAGTCTGATGGCGTCCATCAGGTGGAATGGGTCCTGCCTCCCATCTCTCCCACTACTGGAATTGACTTGCAAACAATTGTTCTACTGCCAGCCAAACTTTTAAAAGAGTGGAGGGTGGGGGGAGTTGGGCATGCACATTCCAGCTGGGAATCTCACCCTGCCTACCTTGGGATTCTCAGAAAAAGAAGGCTCCTCCTCAGAATTTGAAACAGGCAGAGGAAGGTTGCCAGGGAGTGCATGAATTGCGCCTGAGAGAAATTGGATTTGATGACCAAATTGCATAACCTGGTGAGCAAATAAAGTACCTCAGTTTGCAGCGGCCAACGAAGGTCATGGAGCACATGACTTAAAGCTGCCTCTTCAGACTTTGGCTTGCAAATGCTAAGTTCCAGTGGCATGGTTGCAAGCAGGACCTAAATCCAGATTTTAATCTAGCTCTTCAGAAACAAGTGCACGTTGATTAAATTAGCCATCTGCCAACAGTTCTTCTCATTAAGGCAACTGAAAGATTTGCCGACCAATTATGCTATCCCCATTATAGCAGGCAGATTACTTGAAGCACATTCAAAGCACTTTCTTTCCCACAAAGAATTCTGGGCACTGTAGTTTGTGAAGGGTTGCTGGGAGAATTGTAACTCTGTGAGAGGGAAACTACAGTGCCCAGAATTGTTTGAAGGAATGGATGGTGTTTATGTGCTTTAAAGGTACAGTTTCTACACAGTATATAAGGACTCAGACTGTGCCCTTTCATAGTCAAGAAAATCCAGATTACACTAAGAATGTGAAATTTTAAATTAATTAGAAAACAAATAAGTTTCTACTGTTTCCTTTTTTTTAAAAGGGTTAAACTCCCTGGCTGGTAATGAGAGAATGTGGATAGTGTGGGTTCAAGGTTCAGTACTCTGGTACTGAACATGCACATGCTTTGCATGGAGAAGATATCTGGCGCTGTCCTCTACTTCAGTACCTTATTCTCTCATGGGGAACCTTCTGGGGGCCACATGTCAGTGGTGGTTGGGGCCAGAGGCCAAAGTGGGTGGAACAAGGGGTGTGACTTTTCCCTTTGTATGATTGTCTACATTACAGGCTTTGCAAAAGTCAGAGGTTTCTACACACAGAGAGACAAACAGGTCCATCCTTCATCTAAGGCAAACAAAAGCGTTGTTGTAGTTGCAGGATGCATTCCAGCCAAGAAAAAGCACTTGAGGAAGGTGCAGAGCAGGGCTGGTGAAGGGGGGTGACCAAAGGAGAACCCCAGAGGCTGGATAAAGTGCCCCAGAGGGCCACATTTCAACTCCACTCAGGCCTGGGGTTCTCTCCTTCCCACCCTCACAAGTTAAAAGATCAGGCAATGGGCAAGACCTCTGCCAGAGACCCTGAAGAGGTGTTACTAGTCATGGCAGATGGACCAATGAAGCAGTTTCCTGTGCAAAACCTGGTGTTTTAAGGAGGCAGGACAAGAGGCAAAGTTTTGACTCAGAGAAAGAATAATGGATTGTATAGTACCACAGTGGCTGTTACTCCCAAGCCATCCTGGATCTTAAGGCATTGCTGAAAGTAGCTGAAGGGATTTCTGCTTAGGCCAGGGGGTGGGGTGCACTAACCAATTCCCATGGATTTCCTTTCTGCTGCTGTACATGCACACAACATCACACATTTTTCTTGAGGGTCCCCCAAACCTCATCAGGAAGGAAAAGGCAAGAAAGCTTGAGTGGAACTCTGCTTGCGCTTCTCAGGGTCCACAGCAGATTTCATCCAGTGAGGAGGCCTTAGACTGTTGCTTTTCCTGTTTCATTTAAAGTCACTCTTCTTGCTTCAGCCATTCAGCTTCCACACTCACATGGGTGAGTGCATGTGGAGAAAACACCAATGGTTCACAGTTCTTGTTTTGAATCCTTCCTAATTTCTACCTTTCCAGCCTACAAATCCTCCTGGGTGTGCACACCCTATTGACTATCCGCAAATGGTTGGCATTACCCACAGATGACTGAGCTTTTAATGACAAGGAAAATGTCTCAGAGTTGGACTTTGTGCTTTTGTTTTCAGGTTGGAGAAACATACATGCTTGTTAACACAGCAATGAGTCAAGCACCAGTCAAGGAGAACATCCCTTATTCCTGGTCAAAACTGGCTCAAGTCAAATCGGACCATTTCAGAGCATTGGCACATTATTTTGTTGCAACAATTTTGAGTGACCACCAACGTAAGTCAGGTTTTGTATTCATTCGCTTCTTTACCTACCTTTGTTTCAGCAAATGGCGCAAGCCAAAAAACAGGAGAGGAACTGGTGTTAGACTTTGGTGTGTTAAAATATGGAACTTGCTCCCATAGGAGGCAATGATGGGCACCAACTTGGATGGCTTTAAAAGAGGATTAGACAGATTAATGGAGGAGGAGAAGGCTATTGATGGCTGCTAGCCATGATGACTGTTCTCGGCCTCCACAGTTGGAGGTAGCAATGCTTCTGAATACCAGTTGTTGAAAACCACAGGAGAAGAGATTGTTGCTCTTGTGCCCGAATCCTGCTTGCTGGTTTCCCACAGACAACTGTTCAGTCACTGTGGGAACAGGATGTTGCTCTAGACGGGCCATTGTCATGATCTAGCAGGCTCTTATGGTCTCATGAGGTAGCCCAGCAGACATCTTGGACACTCTTAAGCCAGCATTCCCACTCCTGATGCCCTCCAGATCTTTTGGACTACAGTTGACATCACCCCTGGCCATGCTGGCTGGGGCTGATGGGAGTTGTAGTCAAAAACACCAGGAGGTCACCAGGGTGGGGAAGACTAGTCTTTTTATGACACACTGCACAAAATATGGTTTCTCTGATCAAGGAGGAAGCTCTACTTTGTCTCCCACCAAAGGCAGAGACATGGTTGTTGGGAAGGGGAGAGAGACAGAGAGGGTGGGAGCTTCTCAGTGACTGCGCCAATATTGTGGTACACCTTGTTCCGCAAGGCTTATCTGATGATCTTTTGCTGGCTAGTAAAAGTCCTTTTTGTTCCACTAGGCTTTTGCCTTGCCAGGGAATCAGTAGCTTTGAAGCATAGCATGCTGGGCCTCTTTCTCTCACATTTTGTAGTAAGAATCCGTTTGCTATTATGATTGCATTTTTAACTGCTGGAAGCTAACCTGAATGATGCTTATGCATTTGGATGGGAAATAAATTCATGCATTTATGTATGAATAAATAAATAAAAAAATAAAATTAGTTACAGGTGCTTATACTTTGTTACAGAAGGCATTTGAATGCAATAATGTCCCTTTTTTCCATGGGTGAAATATAGGATATTTTGATAAGCAAAATAAAAGCCTCTTTTTAATTCATCCAAACCGCATGCATGTATGTATGTGTGTGTGGTAGGGATGGAGTCAGGTTGTTGTCTGAGGATCATATCACCCTTGTCCAGAAAAAACAACCCCCCCCAAAAAAAACAACCCATGGACACACAGCCTTTTAATAACGTTGGCATTTCCCATCTGGAAAATTGGTTTCCTTGTCTGTTTAAAAACTTAAGAGCATAACACTAGCCTGTTGGATCAGGCCAATGGTCCATCAAGTCCAGCATCTTATTCTCATGGTGGCCAACCAGATGCTTGCTTAATGCAGTCTTGGACAGCCTGATGGAAGAAATGGGAGGAATTACTTAGCCAGCACATGCAGACTTGAGAAGGAGACAACTATTATTATATCGTGTATGCAAATTACATCACTAAAAAACCTCCCAGTTGCTAAGCTTGGCTGGTGATGATTCAGTGGTACCACCTACCAATTTATTTAGTGTGGGTAAAAAGATACCCTAATGGTCCAGCTAAGAAGAGTATATTATTTGTGTACCTTAATATGTACCTTATGCCAGAGAAATTATCCTTTTGTGCTCTGCCATTTCTTCTCCTCTGTCTAATTTCAAAAATGGTGCTCTGTAAACTTTGTGTGCTTGATCCTCGCCATACCCCACCTGGTATGTGGCCCCCGGACCTTTGGACAAGGGGAAATGTGGCCCTCTGGCTGGGAACATTCTCCATACTTGATCTACAAATCTGCTACATATGGTAGTAAATCTTAAACTAAACAATAAAATTGCACTTTGGTAGAGCTCAAGTTCCCCTGCCCTCTATTCCCTTGTTATTCTGCAATTAGCTAATGTTTGCAAACAGGTTTGAAGATGGAAGGTGTGCTTTTTTTTAACATTCTGAGTAAAGTAGCCTTGGTGAGCATGCCATGACATTCAGGCATCTGTCAGCAAAACGAGCCTATGAAGAATCCAAAATAATGTAAAGAGTAGTCCACTTAAACAGGTTTTAGAGATTGTTGTTCATGTTTTCAGGCCACACCTTCACTTAGCAGACCTTGAGGCATCTCCAACAGACGGAAATGAAAGTAAACCTGTATTTATCCTCTCTTTCATGTGCATTTGTTTACACCATTCTAGTGCGCCAGAATGATGACGAAGACCAACAGGAAAAGGCTTTTTCCCAGCTGTATGACCACATGCCGGAAGGACTGACCCCCTTGGCTGTTTTGCGGGACCGAGTTCAGCGGAAACAACTTGGTGAGGCCAAGCTCCCTTATCTTGGCTCAGTCCAGACATTGCCTCAAACCAGGGCTTTCACTAACCCTGGTTTAGAACCAAAAATCATGGATTGAACAGCAGGCAGATTCTGGTCTTTTCTACAGCCACCTTCCCATGCCTCCCCAAACTGGTGCAATTTGATACAGCCACCCCACCTGTTCTCAGTAAGACTTGTCCACGTGGCTCTGCTGCCTTCAGTGGGAGGTTGATGACTGAAGGTGTAGAGGGACAGAGGAGGAACCTGATTATGCCACTCACAGCTAGCCAGATCCTCTTGGCCACTTGTGAGTCACAAAAGGGATTGTTACCTGTGTCCCCCATTTCCCCAAGCACTGAGATGCCCCATCTGAGATGGCTAAGCTCTCAAGCCCCATATGCACACAAGGCTCCCATATCTGGCTCTTGCACAGTGCCTCAAAGGCGGGGGATTGTTTTGCTCTTCCATACAGCTGGCAAGAGTGAATCCAGGCGTGTGTGTGTGTGTGTGTAACTTCTTTGCTGTGGCCAGCAAGTCAGGCCTTTAAATTTCAGAAGATCCCATGTTCCTGTCCTCACTGAAACAATCCTTACGATTGCATGCCGGTCTTTGAAAGGTCTTCTGCAAAGCTTGTTCAGTTTTGCTAAGGATTGTGGGAGTTGGGTGTTTGACCACAACAGCTAGGCTTCTGGTTGTGATGGGGCCAATCTACATTGACATTTACGGAACATGAAGTGGCAGGGAGCGGGGAGAATATTTTAGGAGCTAACCGTTGCATTATGGTCCTGTATATTTGCTTTCCCCAGCAAAAGCTCACTTGCGGAGAGCCATTGTTCATCATGAAGAAGCCTCGAGGGTTTGTGGCTTGTGCAAAAAGCTCCGGAATATTGAGGTGCTCCAGGAAATCCTGTCAGTTGCCCACAAGCGGTCCCTTCTCAAATATTCACAGCAGGAGCAGGAAGATGACTTTTCGAGTTTGCTGCAGGCTCCAGATATCCTTCGTAAGTCCTTTATAGTCCGGGGTGCCCCAGAATCGAATCCCTTCCATATACTGTTTCTCTTTTATCTGAAAGCCGCCTTGAATCCCTGTGAGGGAAAAAGGCAGGATTTAAATAAGCAGCAGCAGCAGCAAGCGGGAGCTTTAGCTCTTAAACTGCTGGCTGAGAAGGGCCTCGTCCAAATCTTGTGTCGGCCCAGGACCCACTAGGCAGGGGGAGAGGGAAGTTCTTGGCATGCTAATTTTGTTAGTTTACTTCTTATACCGCTCTTCAAATAAATGGCACCAGGGTGGTTTAGAAAAACTTTATCACAATCTCACTTCAGAAAAACTGATCAAAAGAAAGCCAAGCTTGTTCTGAAAACCAGGAGCAAAAAAATATACTAAAAGAAAAGGATAATTCCCAACAATATGACAGCAAAACCCATTGTTTTCAGCTTCATTATAAATGGCTTTGTTATTGGGTGACCTCTAATGCTGTAAATAATAAATAAATGCCTCAACGTTGTGAGGAAGGGGGTGAAACAAGTCTTCTGTGGAAGGGAGCTCCCAAGCTCCCAGATAGCCTTGCTTCTTGTAGAAGCTGCTCTGTCTTCCTGACAAGATGGAGGCTTAATCGGGGCCTTAGCAACCTCAGAGGGTTGTTGTGAAGATAAAATGGGGGCTGGGTGGGAAAGTGATGTGTGCTGCTCTGCACTCCTTGCCAAAAGTGTGTGTGTGTGTGGGAAATAATAATACTAAGTTTTGTTTTGTTTTGTTTTTTTATAGCTAAGACAGACCATAAAATAGAAGCGGTTGCCCCTCTGTTCTCCAAGGTCAAAGTCAAAGACTTCTTTGAGAGGCTGGTATGTATGAAGCAACCTTGCCTGTTCCTGTTTGCTCGGGGGGCCCTCTGTAATTTTGCTTCTAATGAATGCAAATTCATTTTCTTGTTAAAGGGAAATTCACTATGAGTCTGCAGTTAATAGAGCTCATTAAGGGAAGCTTTTCAAATTGCATACATTAAACCCTTGCAACTAGCAGTGGAGACTGTACTTCTGTGATCTGAATACAGAATTAGCTTTCTGTTCAGATCCTCGTCCCAAATCAGGGTTATGCCAGTTTAGCCAGACCTAGTTGGGATCTGTTGACTTGTCAGGTGCGTTGAGGTACATGTCTGTTTAGTCTGGACTATAGATCTGTGTGTGTTGTTAATGTGGATTAAGCTATTTGTGTTTACATGTGCACGCACACCACCATGAACCACTTGGATTAAGAGGGGTAAAAAGTAAAATTTGCTTTTTCTCTTGGATCCTCACTGACAGTCTGATGCAGACAGAGCATTTCCTGGAACCTATTGTTAAGACATTAGGAACACCCCTCAGGCTTCAGCGCTCCTCTCCTGCAGTCCTTGGCCTTGTGTACATCTTTCTCTTAAGAACATAAAAGAACCTGCTGGATCTGGCCAAAGGCGCATCCGGTCCAGCATTTGGTTCTTACAGTGGCCAACTTTGGAAATCCTGAAATAAGGACCTGAGTGCAACAGCACTCTCCCCGCTTGCAGTTTCTGGGAACTGGTACATTCACAGCTCTAACTATGGCTTATTCATTATTGTTAATGTTAACTATGGTTTAGCAAAGTAGTCAGCAGAATGCGTAACATTGGACCTAATTGATCAAATGGCCATACATCTGTACCAGGCCTAAGAAAATATTATTTAGGTTTTATTTATTAAATTTATATCCTACCCATCCTCCCAAAAGAGCTCAGGGCGGCATAAATGTCATAAAAATTGCAAGGACATTTCTAGGTAATATGAAAGAGGAGAGAAAAAGAGGGAGGATGGTCATGTGTAGTGGAGGCTGTTCCACTGGTGCTAGTGAAGCACTGCCCCACCAGCTTCAGTGTACCCTCAGCCAGCCTTCACCTGCCTGCCTTCTGACTTGACTTAACAAGGCCAGGGGGTGGTTCCCACATAGAACTCAGCAGGAAGGAGGAGGCTGGGGGCAAGACTAGAATGAGTTGGCTCTGGCGCCACCTAGTGTTGGGTTCCCTGCCTTCTGCCCCACCAGTCTCAATGGGCACCAGCCACCATTGCCCCCCACATGCGGTGGAGAGTTTCTATGGCTCACCTTAACATTTGCAGATCACCGAGGATAATGGTCCGTACTGCTCTTCCTCTTTCAGGGTCCGCTGACGGTCTTTTCAGCAAAGCAGAGGTGGACTGCTCCTCGCACTGTCCGTTTCCAGTGTGAAGCTGAGGGTCTGGGGTTTACCCTGAAAGGAGGACCCCCAGTGCATGTTTACTGCCTGGATCCAGATTGCCCTGCATCAGTAAGTAGGACTCTCCCTATGCTGCGTTCCACTGGCTTCACAGGGCTCTGTGGCAAAGCTTCACTGCACCCTGGGACCTTCCACGTTTGGTGTAGAGGGTATAGCGTTAATTTCAGCAAAATTTTCAGAGTTAAAAATTAGCAAAAGCTGAACCTTCCCTCTCTTGCACAGCTGTTCGGTTTCCCCTTACAGCAGGGGTAGGAAGGCCTGAGGCAGAAAATTAAAAACCTGTTCTCCTGTACCTTGAGGTCTTGCTCACAAAGCAGGCCTGTGAAGTGGGTGGGTCAATGGGGGCAGATTCTATGTCAGGTATGGACAAGGTGAAGTTGGGGCACAGCCTTGGAAGGGGATAAGAAAGAGAAAGAGCAGCAGGTAGAGAGAAAAGGCTAGGTGTTCTTCAATGGGGCTTCCTTCCCAGTTTACATGTACATAGGATTGCATACCTGTGACTTTAATTATGATTGTCCTTCACTGTGAGAGGCAGCCTTCTCTGGGTTAGGCAGCACCTGACCACTCACATACTGTTTGCCATATATGGGAAGAGGAGGAAATATTTCCAGAGAATGTGACCTGGGGCCGCTCTGGACAGGGGCTTTTCTGCTGGTATCTTCTGCGACATCTTTTTGACGCAGTGATAATACACTAGTAGTGGACTTAACCTGCTTCAGCAGTTCTGCAATACTTCTCCAAAGCTACCACATTATTGCTGTCTGGAGGATGAAACAAAAACCCCCAGAAAATTTGTTATATGTGACATGGAATTTTAGCAGGAAGTTACAGAATCTGTAATGAAATGAAGCCCCAAAAGATTTGCATGTGCAAACAGAATTGAAAAGAGGATTGTGTATGACTGTCCTGATAGCATCATGAGCATGAAGCATCAAAGATATACGCAATAAAAACGATGTCCAGTGGGGCCCATGTTGCTTTCTGCCCAATCTCAGCTGATACTAAGATGCACCCAATGATCCTAAGTTGGCAGGTCTGAAAGAAGGAGACTGTGTCGTTTCCATTGAAGGCATGGATTGCAAATGGCTGGGAGTGAGTGAGGTCTTGGAAAAATTGAGAAATGTCAGCAGGCAAGAGACTGAGATCCAGGTCATCAGCTGCCAAGATAACACAGTGTCCATGGTAAGTAAAGAGGTAACTCTCAAATATGAGTTGGGAACCTACAACAAAGCGTTGCCACATTGAGTGCTCTTGTTGAAGGCACTAGGCAGCCATTCCCTTTCTAAGGATACTCCATTCCATTCTCCTTCTCCCTCCCCCACAAAAAAGGCCTGCCAGCATTCCATGCCCACTCAGTATACTCTGTCTGGGCGAGGAGCTATGATTGTTTCCCTCTAAAGTTGTTTTTCTATTCTGTAGACTTCATGTTGGTTTTGGATGTTTTCTAAATCTAGGAACTAGGGAAAGGATTTCACTTTTTCTCAGCAGTCTCCATGCTAACTAGACTAGTATTAAATTCTTATTTTTTCCAAAGTTGCTGCTAGTGATCTGTCCAAGTATATGTTTCAGGAATTTAATGCTGAGCATATAGCCCTTTTCAAAAGCAGGCAGCCCTGGACAAATTGCCTTCTTACAAAACATGCTTCCCCCTATGAGCCTTTCCAGACCTAACAAGCAAAGTTCAGTGGTCTAGATTGGCCTGTGTCCATCATGGAATATAATTAATGCTGAAGAATGGCAAAATCTGTCTCAGCAAATGGTTCACACACTGCATGCCCTTTTGTTGTCTTCCAAATGTTGACCCATCATGGATGACTGATTATTAATATTTTTTATGCTCTTTCCCTCCTAGCATAACAAAAGTGCAACTTATTCTGCAGGAATGCAGAAAACATACTCTCTGATTTGTTTGGCTATGGAAGAAGATAAAATAGATAAGACCAAGAAGGTGGCTCCTAAACTTTCCTTTTTGAGTTGGGGAACGAAGAACAGAAAAAAAGCAGCCAGCACACTTTGCCTGCCTTCCGCTGTCCCTGGAAGCACCCCAACCAAGAAGAAACTTGTCTCGCCTTTCACGCTCTTGAGTACGGACAGCTCCTTGTACTAGGACTTGAAAAGAGAGGCTTATTCTTGATGGAAAGGTTCCCTGAATGCATGTGCCATAAATCTGAAATGTAGCCCTTTTGTGAATCTGGAGTAAGCCCAGAATTACGGCACTGCCAGCTCACATCTGGCCCAACCTACATGATCCTTCCTGCGCTGCCACTGTTGGAGAAGCACAGCATTGTCATCAGGAGAGATTTGGGAGTCCTTTCGCTTGAAAAGAAAATGATGTATGTTGCTACCAGACTACATGTGAGATTCCTGTCTGGGTTTCTGTCCTAGTTATTATTTGTCCTGCAAAACTATAGACAAAGTTGTTTATAGCATGCAGTATAAGCTGCAAAGACTTATGAAGGATTTTAAAAAATGTCATTGTATATAGCAGGGGAAGTTCATGACACGATACCGGTGATGAACAGCAAGTTTAAACGAAGGCTGATTGAATGTCCGCTTTAGACTGGCAGACAAAGGAAAACAATTGCTTGCAAAAATGCCATAGAGTTAGGGGCAGTTCTCCTTTCACTGTGCATTGATGTGGAGCCACTGAAGTCCAGCAAAGATTACAGGGGAGACTGATGTGGTGGGAGCCTATGGCCCTCTAGATAATCTCTGACCATAATCCCTAATCACTGGCCAAGCTAGTGGAAACAGCTGGGGGGTCCCCAAATACCAGGGGTGCAGCAGGTTCCCCCACCCCTTGGTTAAGTTAATAAGCGGGTCTCGCGCTCCGTCTGCCCAAAGGTTCAGAGCATTGTGGGAAATTAAAATGGCAGCAGTCCAGTGCCAATCAGAGTGCACCACCCACTGCTAGGGCTTGTCAATTTAGGAGGGGGGCTCATCCGAGAGCACTTTGTCAAAGGTCCCCTCAAACTTGGGAGATGGTCCCAGTTATGGACAGAAAAAAAGCCTGCTGGATCAGGCCAATGGCCCGTCTAGTCCAGCATCCTGTTCTCACAGTTGCTTGTGGGAAACCAGCAAGCAGGATTCGAACACAAGTGGCTTCTCCCCTCCTCTGGTTTCCAGCAACTGGTATTCAGAAGCATTGCTGCCTCCAACTGTGTTGGGCAGAGCATATCTGTTGTGGCTAGAAACCATTGATAGCCTTCTCTTCCATGAAGTTACATGAATTTAAATCAGTGGTGGGTTACCTCTGGCCCTCCAGATGTGGGTGGAGTCCAACATTACAACGCCACCACAGGATAGACCCACAGCAATGCATCTTCCATGGTGCTGCTATGTACAGTGGTACCTCAGGTTACATACGCTTCAGGTTACAGACTCCGCTAACCCAGAAATAGTGCTTCAGGTTAAGGACTTTGCTTCAGGATGAGAACAGAAATCGTGCTCTGGTGGCGCGGCGGCAGGGGGAGGCCCCATTAGCTAAAGTGGTGCTTCAGGTTAAGAACAGTTTCAGGTTAAGAACGGACCTCCGGAACGAATTAAGTACTTAACCCGAGGTACCACTGTAATGTGCAGAGGGCATTGAGTATACCTTTCACAAAAACGGTTTAGAAGTCCTAATATTTCAGAATTGCATGATACGCTGTAGGTTCTTTACCTCTGTGAAGCCGAATAATAATAATGACTGTAAATATGGCAATTTAAAACTATCTGGGTTATATATTGCTACAGGTGTTAAAGATAGGAAGGGGCAATAAAAAAA
Source organism: Podarcis vaucheri (assembly GCF_965113315.1). Taxonomy (NCBI): domain Eukaryota; kingdom Metazoa; phylum Chordata; class Lepidosauria; order Squamata; family Lacertidae; genus Podarcis; species Podarcis vaucheri. Next base: position 65,717,783 of record NC_138765.1, on the reverse strand, counting down.
TTGCTTTTGGCCTGGATCAAGCTCACACCATTGTAAAAACGTATAGTTCAGTTACAGCAGAGCTGGGGAACTGTTGACCTTCCAGATTGTGTTGGAATCCAGCATCAGAACCAGTTAGCAGGCCTGCTGGTTGGGGATTTTGTGACCGGTAGTCCAGCAACATCTGGAGGGTCACAGCCCCCACCCCAAGCTGCAGCTTCCAGAGTGCCACTGTATTTGGAGTAATATTCCAAAGTGCTTCCAATGTAATTAACAGTGCCTTAAAGAGAAATTTAGGGATTCACCAGTGACTTAGGAACTCAGCCAGCTGGTAAATGTGATCTCCCTCCCACCCCGTAATTTTGTGTTTTATTGCTGCTATAACTTCTGTTCATTGTAAAGTTGCAGGTTGTTAACACAGTTGTGTTAGACTGAATATTGTCTACAGGGTAGATCTTACAATGTTTGGTTAATACAGATTAAGCGGATGAAATCCTAACTCCATCTGAGCTCCTGCTTTGGGTTGCGCTGGAGTTGAGATTGCTTCTGCTGATTTGAAATTTTAGAAAATGTTTCAAGTGGAAAGTTCTTGGAAAATCTGGACCACTAACTTTGTATTAACTCATGATTCTTCTTAGGCTTTTGTGTTTATACATGGTAGGGTGTAAATATATAAATTTTAAAAGATTTTATTTAAGAATGAGTCCTGCAGGTGAATTCTGCTGAGGAACAACTCATTTTCCATTTGAATATGAACAGTATGATACAGTTTCAATTCGGATTGACTGTTGACATTTGTTTAGAATGCAGATTTAAAACAACTTGCTTCATAATGATCCTTCTGTGAAAGGAAAAATCATAAATAGCAGCTGCTGCTATTGTTTTTTGTTGTTGTGCAATATCTGAATTAACACTGTGGAATCAATTCTGTCCATTAATAAAATATGTGTAGCAAGTCATGCAGCAAATCTTCTGATTATGTCATCATATTACATACAGCAACACAGGCAGTATAATACTTGCATTTCTACTTTTTAATATATCGTTTTGATATCTAAATTGTTGAAAAACTGTATGGTGTATTTGGATATATTGTGTTAATTTTACAATGTTGCACAGTTGCTGTTCTTCAATCTAGCTCAGTATCATCTTCCATGATTAGTAGCACCTCTCCAGGGTCTCTGGCAGAGGTATTTCCCATCGCCTGTTGCCTGATCCTTTTAAACGGAGATGCCACAGATTTGGCAGAGCATCTGCTTTGCAACCCCCAGGTATGGTTGGGTGAGACCCCTGTCTGAAACCCTGGTGAGCTGCTGCCAGTCAGTGTAGATAAAACCAAGCTAGATTGACTGCTCCTCTAACTCAGTTTAAAGCAGTTTTCCCTGTTCCTAACCTGGGACCTTAAGCATAAGGAACAGGTGCACAGCCATTGAGCTAAGACTCCCTCCTCTTTAAGCTGCAAGAGCCAATAAAGGATCAGGTTGAGGTGGTGGTGGAAATGTATGAAAACAGGGGGACATGCTTCCTCCAAGTCAAAGTCCCTTCTTTCACCCACTCTCCTGTGTCCCCTCTTGCATAATAGGGAAATAGTTTTGTTCAAACATTCTGGATCCACTTACCCCTTGCATATTTTCACTCCAGATCAAGACAGGGATACAGAAGCAAAAGAAATGTCATACAGCCCTCCTGGAGATTTTTTAATTTTATTTTTTTGCTTAGTGCTACAATTCATTCTCGGATCTGCTTCTTCTCCAAAGCCTTTCCAAGATCACTAGGATGTGTTACGAGTTACAGGTTAGCCTTACGTGCCCAGACCCTTACTTAAAAATAATAATACTTTGGGTTTAAAATCTTCATAAACCCACTGTGTGAAAAAGGAGCAGCATGGCTGTTTCGCAAATTGTGATAAAGATTTTGATAGATTAGGAAGTAAGACTTTAACTTCATTAGCAGGAACAGCCCTTGCACTTAATTACTCATGTTCTTGGTTTCCTTAATCTAATGGAATAGGCCAACCATTTAAAATAATTAACTGGACATATAGACTGGAAAACAATAAATGAAGGCATCTCAGTATACACAAAGTAGAAAAATATACAACTGGGAAAAGAAACACCAGAAAGAATGCATATACAGTGGTACCTCGGGTTACGTACGCTTCAGGTTACAGACTCCGCTAACCCAGAAATATTACCTCGGGTTAAGAACTTTGCTTCAGGATGAGAACAGAAATTGTGCTCTGGCGGTGCAGCGGCAGCAGGAGGCCCCATTAGCTAAAGTGGTGCTTCAGGTTAAGAACAGTTTCAGGTTAAGAACGGACCTCCGGAACAAATTAAGTACTTAACCCGAGGTACCACTGTACTTCAGACAATCAAGTAACACCAACACAGCCACCACTTTTCCTGCTTTTGCAAGAAATCCTAACTACCAATGGCAATCTAATCATTATATTTGAGGCTCCAGTAACTCATATCTATGGAATATGGGAATCTGCATCCCCATAAAATTGCATTGCTATGGAAATGCAGCCTCTTTGTATTTGAACTGTAGTAATGTTTTGCAACAACTGTGATTAAATTACTTTCTTCCTACAACCTCCACTGTTTGAGAGATTAGTATGCGCACCCACACTTCAGTGAGGGGTTCACAGGGAGGTCTGAGGAGGGCTCCTAAATTGCCCCAGAAGCACCGCAGCAAAAAGCTGCAGCTCAGTAATAACACATATGAGATCTGCATTCAGAAGTTATCAGGTTTGATCCTGGTTTCTCTTCGCAAGCAATGGGGAGCATGCAGCATTCAAGATGTTGCTGGCCCACAACTCAGCTCCTCTCTTAACTACTGGCCACAGTGGAAGGCCCAATCCGTGTCCTAATAGGACTTGAAAAGAGTCGCAGACTGAAGCCATGGGCTGAGCTGCTGCCGGTCAGTTGCTTAAATGGAGGCAGCAAAGAGAACCCCTTGCAACAGATAGTGCTTTGCAGCTCAGATTAAACTAAACAAAGCCATAATGATTAACTACAAAGCTAGATGTATGTGTGGGTTGTTGTTGTTTTTTAAAAAATAAACATTCTAGAAGGCCGGCATTCAGAAATACTTTTTAAAAAATCTCCAGGGTTTACAAAATAGAGACTTGCATTCCAAATGTTATTCTACCAACATCGAAAGCACTCAAAGCCCTGTGGCACCTAGAAAACTTGACGTATTTGTAGGGTAAGGCCTATCTATGATTCAACATGTAACACATACTGTATCAATCAAGTTTGTTCGCAAAGTATCTGATCATTGATCTATGACCTAAATCCCTAAGGCTTTAGTCATAGACAAAAGTTTTTTTCTCTTTAATGACCATAGCTGAACTTCCTGGAGAAGTCTGTGCACCTCAGGGCACCTTTCGTTATCTTTCAGTGCAAGACAAGACTGCCTAAATGCTTTTGCCCTTCTGATGACTCATGAAAAGGCCTGATGGCAAGAAACTTGAATGTCCTTCCTGCTTCTGCATGCCTCAGCAGTCTGGATTGCAAAAGTTGCTTTTGAACGCCCAGAGAACTTCCTAGCACTGATGTTTGAATGATAACCCCAAGAGCCCACCTGTTGTGCTCTGCTACACCTAACTGAAGGCTTGGTTTAGAAGGTGTTGCTGTTGTTGTTTAGTCGTGTCCGACTCTTCGTGACCCCATAGACCAGAGCACGCCAGGCACTCCTGTCTTCTACTGCCTCCCACAGTTTGGTCAAACTCATGGTGGTAGCTTCGAGAACACTGTCCAACCATCTCATTCTCTGTCGTCCCCTTCTCCTTGTGCCCTCCATCTTTCCCAACATCAGGGTCTTTTCCAGGGAGTCTTCTCTTCTCATGAGGTGGCCAAAGTATTGGAGCCTCAGCTTCAGGATCTGTCCTTCCAGTGAGCACTCAGGGCTGATTTCCTTCAGAATGGAGAGGTTTGATCTTCTTGCAGTCCATGGGACTCTCAAGAGTCTCTTCCAGCACCATAATTCAAAAGCATCAATTGAGCGGAGTTGGAGCAGCTGCTTCACCGTGGAAAGCAGGCGTAGGGAATGCCAGGCCTCTCTGGCTCTCAGCATTCTGCCCCCACATCCACACCTCTCCCCAACCCTGCTCCTCATCTACGTGGATTGCTTTTGCCTGGCTAGAACATGGACTTCAACTGCAATAACGCCGCTTGCTTGCCTGTATAGAGGATGGCAGGAGAGGTCTGTGTACACAGAACCCTCTGACTTCTATGGTTCCATGAAGTGTAGCCTAAGTCATATCCATTGTTCCGCCTACTTACCCCTGGGAATGGCCACTGGTGCTATTGTTCTTGTAAGAGAAGCCACCAAGATTCAATAAAGGTCTCCGCTTTGAAGCTTCCTCAACAGAGTTTATTCTGTTGCATCCGTTTCTCTAAGAGATCATACTTTTAAACATCAAACATGAAATGCAGTTTGTATTTCCAATAGTTGTAGCTGCTCTGAGAGAATAGGTAACAGAGTAAATTTGAGGGGAGGGTGGAATGATGTGAGAGGCAATGCCAGAAATCTCTTGGAAAATTCTGGTCCGAATGGCTTGGCATCTGGGAATAGGCACCATGTGTGGTAGAAGGTCCCAAACAAACAGAAACCCCACTAAAATGCTCTGGATTTGGAAGAGTCCCCATGTGCCCCAGTTTAAGAGTCAAGGGCCACCTCAGGGCCACTTTCCGCAGATTCCCAGACCCTGGCTGAGATGGACCTCTATGGGTCTTTGTCCCACATGGCCTTCAAGGACCCTTCAAGGATTGTTTTCCCCAAGTCCACTACCCACATTTCTTTCAATACAGCAGTAGAATCACAGATCAAGGACCACAAAAATCCCTACAGTTCATAGAAATTATTCCCTTCAGATTAAATCAATGAAATTTAGAACTGATCACCTGTGGTTCTTGTGCCTAGAACTTGCAAAACATTTAGTGATTATTTTATTTTTAATTTATAAAAGCCATACACCATATTTTACAGAGTTACATAAGGGTCTTCGTCCAAATCTCAACTTGGGGGGCATTCAGAGGGGAGGGGAGAGTGTAATAGGAGGGGAGACCATGAACAAGTATAGTCACATGTATTGAGGTGAAACTAAAGGTGTTAGTAAAATAGCAAAAAAGTAAGCAATTTTAGTGAAATTTTCAAATTAACCAAAAGACCCTCAAAAGTGATGAAAAGCAATACTGAATCAGTTAACTTGTCAGAGGAGACAGAATGTGTCGGCAGCCTACAGACTAAGAGTTTCTCCAATTTGTGTGCCTGTGATGAAGACATGGGAGCCCCCAACCCCAAAGTATCCACTCCAGAGGGTTAGGGGACCTTCTGAAGCAGATCTGGAGGCCACACAGGAAGAATAACTGAAAACTTCATCCCTCCCCCATTTAGCTACCAGATGCCTTATACCAACAAAGGACCACTAATTGGGAAACACAATTAATTAGCAAAACAACTTTTTTTTTTTGCTTGTCTAGAATTGAGTGCTTGTAATGGCAAATACTGTGCAAGGGACAGGAACCAAATTAGTGGATTCATCCATAGCCAAAATGCAGGAACATCCACAGGGGATGTCTTTAAAATGGGACTGCAGGCAGTAAAAAAGTCAAGAGAGATGCATCACTTTCCATTTGTCCTCCCAGGCGTCCACTTCTCTGAAGAGAACCGAACAGCAGGCTGGGAGCCTTGCCCAGAAGGGCTTGGTTATAACCTTTGAGTTTCACGAAAGCATGACTCCACCGAAAGGCATACAGAACGCCACCGGCAGGTGAGGAAGTCTGAGTCAGGCACCCTTTTTAACTCTGACACTCCTACGTGTTTCAGGTTGGCAGCATCCCAGGTGCCTGGCAGAAAAGTGATCTTCAGGTTGCGCCAAGACAGCCGGTTTCCAAGCATGTCACCTGAAACAAGATGATTTACACAAAAGCAACCTGGCAGCTGGTCAGGTCAGGTGCGGATGAAAGCTGATGCAACAGCAATAAATAAGGCTTCACAGACTTGCGATCAACTTGGGGGCGGGAAGGGTTGGTTTCATAGCACCACTTGCGAGAATATATTTCCCCAGGCAATTTTGACAGCAGGAGCCTTGGTCTGATGAGTCATTTGAGGCAACCACAGCAATGGTTCTTCTTAAGTTGCTTGTCCCTATTGGAGAAAATGGCAGCTCAACTGCTGGCTTCATGTTTGCAAAAGTCAGGCCAGGCACCACTTCACCCTCCATAGGCTTGGACTCCCAGTGGTTTTCCCCCAGTCATTCCAAAATAAACAAAATCAAAGCTTCTTGCAAAAAGGGTGTGTGAATGGGAACCAATAATAATTGGGAACTCACTACTTAAGCATTTGTGAGCAGAGTGCTTCTCCGTCTAATCCCAACCCTAACATTCAGGGTATTTCATTGTATACTAGAAGAGTTTTATATTAAATGGGACTTGTCCAAGGAAAAGTAGCTAAGATCCAAATAGCTGCTCCAGGTGGGCACTCAGTGGAATTTTTGTAATCTCATTTGCTCTTTTGACCTGCAAACTGCTTTTGCAAACCCCCCACAATTTCAGGGGACGCTCGTTATGGGAAATGGAAGCTGATGTTTCAAAAATGATATAAAGCCTTCTTAGGCACATGGGACCAGCTGCAGTTCTTAAGATCCTGGCCGTGCTACTTATGTGTCACAGATACAAGGCTTACATAAGGTAACTTCAGACAAAAGTCGACAACCATCTGCCATGGCGGTAACAAGCAAGGCCACTACCCAAATCCAAAATGTGTCTGTGACGCTGTTCAAGCATGCAGGCTACATGGAGGTTTTTATTATGTTTATAATCCACCTTTGTCCTTTGAGCAAGGAGCTTGAGATGGTGTACATGGTTCACTTCCACCTTCCCAACCAGGTGAGATTACTTTGCCGGTGCAAAAAATGTATGGATTTGTTGGGCTAGGGCGTGTCCAACTACTTGCTCAAGCTCCTGGACGGATGCGTTGCAAAGCTGGTGGAGGTTTTGAAACCGTTCCAGGAGAAGCAAAGCTTTTGTTTTCCCAACTCCCGGAATCTGCTGAACCGTTTGGAATACAGAAGCCTCTAAGAGCTGGGGACATTTCTTAGCCAAAAAGGGGTTGCTGGCTTGATCTTTAGTTTGCTCCTGCACCTGGAACAGACAACAAGGAGAGTCTGAGCACCCTCTAGTGGCTTTTAGTGTTAATCATTTCATTCTGCTACATGTTTCCCCCCTCTCCCTAGGAGCAGTGTTGATCCTGCCTTCTAGAAAAGGAATTAACCCTTTTTCTGTATGCTCTGCTCCTCTGCTGACTGAGAAAATGAGTAAAACTAAAAAGCAAAGATCACCAGCATTGTAAACACACTGCAGAGCCTCAACAGAAACAGGTGGCATAAAATCATAGAATTGGAAGGGACTCCAAGGGTCATCGATTCCAACTCCTTGCAGTGAAGGAATCTTAACTAGATCATACATAACAAATGACATTGAACTTCTGCTTAAGAACCTGTTCCACAACCACTCGTGTGAGACTGTTCCACTGTTGAATAGCTCTTAATGTTGGAAAGGTATTCCTGATGTTTAACCAGAACCTCCTTTATTGTAACTTAAATTCATTGGTTTGGGTCCTAGCCTCTAGAGCTGGAGAAAACAAGCTTGCTTCATCCTCCATGTGAAAGCCCTTTAAGTATTTGTAGATCTTTACCGGGCTAAACATATCCAATTCCCTCAACTGTTCCTCATAAGACTTGGTTTGCAAACCCTTTATCATTTTGGTTGCCTTCCTCTGCACACATTCCAGCTTGTCAATATCCTTCTCCAGCTGTGGTGCCCAGAACTGGACACAAGGCAGAATAGAGTGGTACCCTTGATCGGGACACTATACTTCTCTTGATGCAGACTATTTTGCTGCTGCATCACACTGTTGACTCATGTTAAGCTTGTGGTCTACTAAGACCTCAAGATCCTTTTCACATGTACTACTGGCAAGTCATGGCTCCCCTGCCTTATGTTTGTACAGCTGGTTCTTCTTGTCTAAGTGCAGAAACTTACATTTGTCCCTATTGAAATTCATTACCAGCTTTTCTCCAAGAACTTTGTCAAAAGTCTGATTGAAATTAAGATACACTATGTCCACAGCATTCCCCCGATTCACCAAGCTCTATCAAAAGAAGAAATGAGATTCATCTGGCATGACTTCTTTTTGAGGAACCCATGTTGGTCTTAGTAATCACAGCATCCTTTTCTAAGTTCTCACAGTCCAATTGTTTAATTATCTGTTCCCTCTTCATTTCATTCCCCATTTGCTACCCATGTCCAATGTAATATGCCTGACATGTGCACAATTCCACTCATTTGGCAGTATAAACAGCTCCTGAAGGGACTTACCAGCTGGATAATAAGCTGTGCTGCTTCTTCTTGGCTTGCCACCGGAAGTAACGTCATCCCAAGTTCCAGGACAACAAATTTTTGCACTGCTGGAAAATACTGACGGCTTATCTGGGTTTTTTCAACTATAACAATTCCTTGGAGATTGCAAGCCTTAAACAGTAAAAAAGAATTGGATGGAACAAAGCTATTAGTGGTATCAAAAGTGACATGGAAATGTGCTTTGATCTGTATGCTCAGTTTCCAATCAAGCCTCTGCTTCTGTTCATGTTCATCTTTGCTCAGTAGGGATGAGGGGGACCTGGCTGCTGACAAGCTTTTATTTATCAGCCTAAAGGTTGAACTTATTTAAAAGACGATGGCTGCCACTTCTGTTCTAGTTCTGCTCCTGCACCTTTAACAGCAGCCTGATACACCCAACATCGTCAATGATCACTGTGTCACACTCAGTATCTTGTTTCTAACAGTGGCTAACCAGTTATCTCGGGTTATGAAGAAATCAAACAGATAAAGCATTTCCTGGTATGGAGATAATATGAAAAGCTTCACCTACTAATAATATGTGAATCATCCAGTTTTAAAAAGGTGAGAATAAAATTAAAACAGAAAATGAAGACAGCAAATCCAGGGGGCAGGAAGAACTGCAAGTTTTCTGAAACAAGACAGATAAAGATAAAACTACATGAAAGGGTTGTTTTCTAGTTATATTTAGCATCAGATATAGTACCATCAGTGTGCACTGAGTAGAAGGGAGGTCTCTATCCTTGAGCTGTGTTAAAATTGCCCTGACATTCTTGCTGATGGAAGTTCTATAAATGGGGAGTCAGGCGAACACCAGCTATTTCAGGCAACACTTACGTTTCTAAAGCGAACAAGTCTCCTTTTGAAGCCATTTCCTGCAACCAGGTCTGCTTCAGAAATATAAAGGACACAGGATCTGTTTGAAAGATGGAAGTCTACGACTCCCAGGCCATCTTCTAGAATTAGTTTAACTTTCCCTTGAAATAAGAGACACAATAAGATTTTAGTAACAAGATAACTATAACAGAGCATCAAATATGAATTCGGGTGAAACTGTGTCTACCTATCCAATATTAATATTTATTTATAAAAAGTTCCATTAATTTCAGTAAAACTTACTCCCACTTATATTTAGGGCTACAGCCTCTCATGGCAAGTGCACTTTACAAAAGATCAAAACTGACTTTAAAAATCTGGCTTAAAGTATTCTAGTCTAACTCCCTATCCAGATCTTGTATTTTAATTACATTTTCACAAATGTTCTGTTTTCTATTGACACGGTTACCTTGTATCCCCTGAGCAACCAGAGAGCCTTTCCATTTTTCATGGCCAATCACATGCCCATAAGGGACACTAACGGCTCCTAGTCGGACAGGAGTGCCTTCATTTGCCATCGCTGACCTCCTTCGTTTTGTAAACACCTGTCATAAAACACACAGGAAAAATAAGGCAACAAGGTATTATTCATGAGATGCAGAAGCATTGCATATGGGCACTGGGCTGTTGGGTTAATAAACAAATCATCTGTCAGAGGTTTTTATTTCTTTCTGGTATATACAGTGGTACCTCAGGTTACATACGCTTCAGGTTACAGACTCCGCTAACCCAGAAATAGTACCTTGAGTTAAGAACTTTGCTTCAGGATGATAACAGAAATCGTGCTCTGGCAGCGCAGCAGCAGCAGGAGGCCCCATTAGCTAAAGTGGTGCTTCAGGTTAAGAACAGTTTCAGGTTAAGAACGGACCTCTGGAATGAATTAAGTACTTAACCTGAGGCACCACTGTACTCCATTTGTAAAGCCCTGCATAGCACAATTTTGGACACAAAAAATAGGAATGTGTAAACCAGGGGTCACCAACCCAAACGCCTACAATGGCATTTATTGGCACCACCAAGCAGAGGTTCCAGATGTTGTTTTCTTTTTAAAAAATCTAGCCCCCCTCCCCACAGAAAGTTACAAAGCAAAACATGCAGGTACCCTTCTAATTGATTTTTGTGAGAGTAGGAAACCTAACTGTTCCTGCCTGCTTATGAGAGAAGTCTGAGCTGCAATTGGTAGGTGTGTTATTTCTCAAGAGCTGCTGCTGCTTTTCACCTCCCTTCAGCACACTTTCTTATTTTCTAGCCAGAAATTCGTCAGGTCGAGCAGTTTTTAAAATATGGAAATGCAGTACAGCTATATGAAAAGCTTCACCATGATTGCGCTTTCTCCAATTTTGTATGATGCCATGCCTCCCCCCTACATAGTGGCTGTATTGTTAGCAGTGGCGTAGCGTGGGTTCTCAGCACCCGGGGCAAGGCAAGTAATTTGCGCCCCCTAACCCGTGGATTTTAGCACTCGAGTCTCTTCCGTGCCCCCCCCAGATGTTGCGCCAGGTGCGGCAGGCCCCCCCTGCACCCCCCACGCTACGCCACTGCTCCCACCACAAGTCTTCAGGACAGCCATCCGAAGGCTGGCGCCGGGAGAAGGTCTCTCCGCCCCACCGCCAGGCTTCGGAGGAGCCTTCCGAAGGCTGGCGGTGGGGCGGAGAGCCCTCCTCCCGCCGCCAGGCTTCGGAGCAGCCTTCCGAAGCCTGGCGGTGGGGCGGAGAGCCCTCCTCCCGCCGCAGGCTTCGGAGCAGCCTTCCGAAGCCTGGCGGTGGGGCGGAGAGCCCTCCTCCCGCCGCCAGGCTTCGGAGCAGCCTTCCGAAGCCTGGCGGTTGGGCGGAGAGCCCTCCTCCCGCCGCCAGGCTTCGGAGCAGCCTTCCGAAGCCTGGCGGCGGGAGGAGGTCTCTCTGCCCCACCGCCAGGCTTCGGAGGAGGTCCGAGGACAGTGGGGAAGACGCGCTGCGCTTCCCCGCTGTCCCGGAGATTTCCCTATGGACTTTTGTCTTGCAAAGGGCCGGCCAAACGCGCCCCCCCCCAATGTTGCGCCCGGTGCGGCTGGCACCCCTGGCACCCCCCACGCTACGCCACTGATTGTTAGGCCACATACCTCATGGCAGCTGTCCTGTGACTATTCTCCTCTCTCACACCCTCTGTACCATGCTGCCATCTTTCAAAATGTGCACCCGGGTTGTCCAGTAAAGTTTGGCAGCAGTGCCGAATTTATGTATAAGCTAATCAATGGGGGTCCCCAAAAAATCTAAAGAAAAAAAGTGTACATTTCCAAAATATAATATATAAAACAATTAAAATAAATCCTACATACAGCAACAGTATTTTGTGTTGTGTAGGCTCCTATGATGTAAATAATGGGCTCGGCTGCTAGCTTTTTGTTATGTGCAAATAGCTTTAGATACCTATTAGGTCCATAAATTACCCAATAGTATATATTCAACAGGGATGCGGGTGGTGCTGTGGGTTAAACCACAGAGCCTAGGGCTTGCTGATCAGAAGGTCAGCGGTTTGAATCCCCTTGACGGGGTGAGCTTCCGTTGCTCGGTCCCTGCTCCTGCCAACCTAGCAGTTCAAAAAAGCACATCAAAGTGCAAGTAGATAAATAGGTACCGCTCCGGTGGGAAGATAAATGGTGTTTCCGTGCGCTGCTCTGGTTCGCCAGAAGCGGCTCAGTCATGCTGGCCACATGACCCGGAAGCTGTACACCGGCTCCCTCAGCCAATAAAGCGAGATGAACGCCGCAACCCCAGAGTTGCCCACGACTGGACCTAATGGTCAGGGATCCCTTTACCTTTACCTATATATTCAACACAAAAAAACAGCGACATTACCTTCAGTAGCTTAGGGTCTCATCAAACCTAAATCCAACCCTGGTTGGGAGACCCTTGCTTTAAGGCAGGAGAGAGATCACGCCACACACAGGGCTGAAAATACAGGCGCCCACCCAGCAACAGCCACACGTTAGGAAGGCAGGAAACTGCAGCACCAGGCCCTGTAGCCTGGCTTCCTTACGGTTTCAGTGGCCAACCAGATGCCTATGCGAAGCCAGGAAGCAGGGGAGCCTCAGCTGCTGCCCTCTCCCTGTGTGTGCTTGTCCGGCTTCTGCCTCCTTTCCTGGTCCAGTTTGCCCTTCCTCCCCCCTCACTGGCACCTAGTGCTCCTTAGAGGTTGCTTTCTGCAAAGGCCAGTACAGTGGTACCTCGGGTTAAGAACTTAATTTGTTCCGGAGGTCCGTACTTAACCTGAAACTGTTCTTAACCTGAAGCACCACTTTAGCTAATGGGGCCTCCTGCTGCTGCCACACCGCCGGAGCACGATTTCTGTTCTCATCCTGAAGCAAAGTTCTTAACCCGAGGTACTATTTTTGGGTTAGCGGAGTCTGTAACTTGAAGCGTATGTAACCTGAGGTACCACTGTATCCTGCAATAAAAGAGGGTGGGTGGAGGTTAAAGAACCCCCCTCCCCTTCCCGACAAAACCCACCCAATCCTCGCCAGCTCCGCTTCCAGAGAGAGAGAGAGAAAGAGAGAAAGACAGACGCAGACTTTGAGCAGCGCGCGCCCTCTGCGCATGACGGACACCGGGCCAACCAGCCAATCGCAACTCGAAGCTCCCCCCTCCCCGTCAAAACACAAAACGAAAAGATGCGCGCGAGCGAGCGACGAGAGAAGGAATGGGCGGGGCTTCTCCTTCAACGGCTGCCCGGTTGCTAAGGGGAAGGCGGAAGCAGTAAAACGAGCGGCGATTGGTGGAAGCGGGAGGCCGTGGCCAATCGCCGCGCGGCTTGTTTCGGCGTGGTTGCGAGAGGGGAAGCGTCCCTGCTGCCCGGGCGGAATCGCTTCTTTCTCCCCGCTTCCAGGCGGCGGCGGCAGCGGCAGCGGCGGCGGCGGCGGAGACTCTCCCTCGCCGTCCTTTTCTGCGTACGCTGCTCAACCCTCTTCCGCATACATGGCGCTTCGCTTCAGGAGCGGCCGGAGGGGCCAATTCGTGAGTATCAGGGCCGGGGTCTGGTGCTGGTTCGGTGAAGGGTAGTCCCCCCCCCGCGCCTCCCCCCCGTGTCTTGTCAGGGGCGCCGGTTGCAATGGCGACCGAGTAGCTCTTCCACTGCCACTCTCGGCGTCCCACTGGACAACTTGTCCGAAGGGGGAGAGATGAGGAAAGCCTTGCACACTTAGCAATGTCCCTGTTCTGTGTCTTCGGGACACGCCAGTAACCTAAAAATAAGTCTAGAAACAAGTCATTTTGCTCTAGAAATGGAAGTTCTCATGCGGATAGTGTAATTTTTGAAGGCATGAAGTTTCTATACGTAGAATCATGCATATTGAAGCCACCTCGTCCGCCTTTGCCTACTGTGACTTGTGGTGGTGCTTCAGGGACTAGGGCAAAGTTATTTCCCAGTCTTTGCTGCTTCAAGTTCTGCTTTAACTGGAGAGGCCCCGGGGGACTTCCTGTATGCAAAGCGATACTGCAAGTTGAATGGCTCCTTTCCCACACTGGGTGGACATCCGTATCAAGCTATTACTGTTGCTGCAGCATTTCCAGGACAATCATCCTGTTTAATCTTCTTCATCCAAGATCAAAATACAACTGAACATTTTTGGTGTTAACTTTACCATGCCTGAAGAGCCATACATATAAATATAAATATGCTTCCTATGAACAGTGACCTGAAAAAAACACCAATGTTTTTATTTTTAAAATGTTGTTACAAAATCATAATATTTATTCATTCCTAGGGTTTAGGCCAGGGGGATTCCCCCAGATCTATAACAATAAGCAATCCAACATAAGAAACTAGCAACACAGGTTTCAAAGTACACACTACTGATAACTGCTTTGTGGCATTAATTGAAACTTTTTGAATATTTGACCAGTATTGCATCAGTTGCCAGGAATTGTGCGTTTATTTCTGTTGCATGGTAGCTGTGGGAAGCAGAATGGGCAAGACCAGTATGTTCACAGTATACTATTAGGAGGACCATGGTAATTGTCCTGTTGTGTCACCACTGTAGTCCATGTTCTGATATCTTCCAGACTGCCTTAATACAATGTGCTCTACATGGGGCTGCCCTTGAAAACAACTCAGAAACTTAAACTGTTCCAAAATGGAGTGGCCAAATTACTGGATGGAGTCCTGTTTAGAACTCGTATAACTCCTGTTTTAAAACAGCTGCACTGGTTGCTAGCTTGTTTCCAGCCCAGTTTAAGGTTCTCATGCGAGTGTTTAAAAGCCCTAAACAACATAGCCCCCAAATATCTAAAAGACCACTAAGGTGCAGACCCTCTCAGGTGTTAAGAGGGGCTCATTTTGGTAGTTCCATCACACTCAGAGGTTCAGGGTTGTGTGTAACCGAGGAGAGCACATTATCAGTGGCAGCCCATAAACTGTCAAATTTCCTCCCCACAGAGGTATGTCTGGCACCTTCATGGCACAACTTTCATGGTATACTAAAGACACAACACTTTACCCAGATGTTTGACTTTTGAGATATAGCATTCTAAGACACAACCTAGTAGTGACTGCAATTTGTTTTAAGTTGCTTTTAATACTGTATTTTATATTGCTTCTGGTGAAGGGTGGGTAATAAATATAATACAGTAGCAATAACTAGGGTTTATCTTAACATGCAAGTGAGCCCTATTCTTGTGCATACTTACTCAGAAGTATTTGATGGATGTGTAAGGCTGTACAATATTGCAGTTTTATGGGAGCGGGGACAGGGAACAGAATATCCTTTTGTAAATGGCCTTTAAAAAAATAGAAATGGCTATAGCTCACTACCCTGCTAGTTAGAAGTGGCTACCTCCTTTCAATAAATGAAAGCTTTGGTTGCTATCCTGAAAAAACCCCAGTTAAAGCCAGTGGCTGTACTCAGCAGCATGGCTTTCAAGTGGTTAAATATTTCATATGAAACATGTCAAGTCTCTGTCTCTAAGGATCTAAAGAACTCTCGAGCCAGTTTTGCTCACCCCAGAAGATTTCAGGCTTGTTTTCCTTTCACAGCAGTTTCCCAAGAGGAGTTTCAAATCAGTTTGTAATATAGCATAGTAGTATTCTCATTTAAAATGAAGTAAGATTATATATCGCCTGCCAACCTAGCAGTTCGAAAGCACCCCCGGGTGCAAGTAGATAAATAGGTACCGCTTACCAGCGGGAAGGTAAACGGCGTTCCGTGTGCTGCGCTGGCTCGCCAGATGCAGCTTTGTCACACTGGCCACGTGACCCGGAAGTGTCTCCGGACAGCGCTGGCCCCCGGCCTCTTGAGTGAGATGGGCGCACAAACCCCAGAGTCTGTCAAGACTGGCCCGTTCAGGCAGGGGTACCTTTACCTTTACCTTAAGATTATATATATATCTAGGTGCACTGAGTCCTCTTTGGATTCTATGCACATACATAAAAGTATGAAATTAATGAGACCTAATAGTGCAATTCTTTGCATATTTACTTAGCAGTTAAGTAACACTGTTTTCAAAGGAACTTTCTTCCAAGTAAATACAGACAGGACTGCAACATTTGTTCCAAATACATGTATTTTGTACTTTCAGTGTTCAGTTGCCATGCTGCAATATTGAGTACTCCTGTTCTTTAGTGCTATGGCCCTGGATCCAATACATACATTAATTTGCATGTAATTGCTCTCCCCTTTTGTGTTGTTTTGAGTCATTGTGCATACTTAGTTTTGTGTTTCTCCATTGTGTTTGGTCAGTCATTGCCAACTAACTTTATTTTAAATTGTCTAGAAACATATAGCTCATGGCCTGATCCCTGCAGCTACCATAGCACCTAAAGCTGCCGTCCCCCGCACCCCTCCCCCTCGTAGTCCAAACCCTTCTCCAGAAAGGCCCAGGTAGGTCTTAATGTTTTTCATCTCTTGATTACCATTCATTGCATAGAATATATATAGATATATATTTAAAATGCATGCCTCTCTCTTGCTTGCAGCTGTAACATAAACCTAATACATTCCAATAATATGTAGGGTTGCAGCTTTGAAGTCATTAACCATTTGAGCATGTTAATTATAAATTAATTTTAAATTGGTAATGAGGATGGCTAAAAAAAAATCTGATGAGTGACAAAAAAGCAACGATCAGAACAGTCCAATTAGCAGCACAAATATATGGCTTTTTTTAACTCTCCTTCCTTTGCAAGAACTAGTTGATGTATACATTACACTGGTGTGCTTGTATTGATCACAGTGGAAATGGTTGAAGATGATTCCCTAATACTGTAATAAAGACTGCAGCTTTGTTTTCTATTATGTTAGAAGGGGTCAAACAACATCCCTCACACATTCAAAGAATGTGTGAGGGGACTGTGCAGATTACAGTTGGATTAAGTGATTAAAAATAATTGACTAAAAGTGCTGCTGATCAATCAGGCCATCAATGGAGATATATATTCTCTCTCACACATGAGAAATACATGTGTGCATTTGCTAAAAACATAGAAAGTTTGCTTCTTGCTTCAGAAATATTGTTTTGCATGCAAATTTAATTGATAAATTGTGGGACTAAGTTAAAATTTCTTAATCACGTTGCAGCCCTATATAAAATTAAATTTAACATCAGTGTTTTCAAGAGATCACTTACAAAGATTATTATTGTTTATCTGACAAATAAGAGTAATGAAATGGTTTTGTTTTAAAATTATTTTAACCCAGAAAAATGTACTAATGCAAAATACAATCCTTTAAAAACATTATTAACCTTTTGTTTTGACTTTTAAAAGAATCACTGTTTCTTCATTTTGCTTTCTGATTATTTTTTAATCTCACCTTTCTTCCTCCCTTTTTTACCTTTTCAAAATCACGCTCACAAACAGCAGCATCTTCTAGCAAATTTATAGAATCAGGGCTGAAAGTAAGTCCTGTTGAGTTCAGTAAGACTTATTGTCTTACTACATGTAAGGCATGTAAGAGAATCAAGTGGTGGTGGAGCATTTCTTGGACTGTAATCCTTCAGACACAGGTTTCATGCTTGAATGTTCTTCAACATAAAAAAAGCAATCCTTTCCTTCACAAAGAAAATTGTGAGCCAGTATTCAGATACACAGCATCCTGCCTGCTGGGTGAAGTGGTACAGTCCAGAAAAGGCTTCAGAGGTTCATTTTGTTCACATTTTGTTCTTCAAGGTAAGGAAAGAAAGAAAGAAAGAAAGAAAGGTGAGGAGATGGCCTGATCCTGTGATTTAGTGCCCCACAGATGCACGAGCATAGTTTGCTGAAAAAACTAGCCAGTATGTTGCAAGGCTCCTTTCTTCCCATAGTTGATAAGAGGGAGGCACGTGATATTACCTTGAAGACTTAATTCGGTCCACATCTGATTGCAAAAGAGGGCTTTACATTTTAAGCTCCTAATGATTCAAGATATGTTACCAAAAATGGAAAGGAAAGGTGGCAGTTTGCCCACTCCACCATCTTTATTTTGCAGCTTCTGTTGCTTATACACAATAACATTTAGGTTATTCCTGTCAGAAATGAGATAAAATGTTCTAAGCCATTGTAAACACTTAAATATGTATTTATTTTTATTTTCCAGATCCGCTCTGGCCGCAGCTATTCTTGTGACAACCCTAACTGGACGGACCATTGCCATCCCTCAGCCACGTCAACGATCTCTTTCTGAGAGTGATGCCAGTTACTTGCAAGATCAAGAAAATTATATTGAGCCATATGCCACAGTCACTGAGCTGCGAATGCGGTAGGATATAATGCATGTATTGATGAGAACTGTTGGGAAAGTTGTAATAGAACTTTTATTTCCTCTGGTTAAAGAGTCCAAGATTTTATAGCCCACTTCAGACATAATAAGAAACATGAATGTTCCCGTGTGAGTGTTGGATTCTCACCTTCTCCTCTATCTCTCTTGCTTTCCGAGGAAGAAAATAGAAAGCATCTGTTTTCCACTTGTGATTTGTTTAAGCTATGGTTTGAGAACAAGCTAGGATCTGAAACCATAGTTTAAACAAATAAGTTTGTTTACAGCTGGGACATCTTATGGAATTATGGGTAATTTAAAATCCAAATCAGATGCTTTTGATCTTCAGGACATGAGAAGAAGGGTATGGAAATCACACATACAGTGGTGCCTCGCAAGACGAAATTAATTCGTTCCGCAAGTTTTTTCTTCTTGCGAGTTTTTCGTCTTGCGAAGCACGGTTTCCCATAGGAATGCATTGAAAATCAATTAATGCGTTCCTATGGAGACCGCCTTCAGACCAGGTCCAGGGACAGTCTGTCCCCAGACCTCTTCTGAAGGCTGGCGGGGGGAGAAGGACTTTTCTCCCCACCGCCAGCCTTCAGAACAGCCTTCTGAAGGCTGGCGGTGGGAAGAAAAGCCCTTCTCCCCCCGCCAGCCTTCAGAAGAGTTCCCGGAGGGCTGCCTAGGCTGCGGATAGCAGCCTGCTGCCCGGTGCGAGGCAGACACCTGCAGCTTGGGGTGCCCTGCAGGACTTCCCCGCAGGGCTCTCCAAGCTGCGGATAGCAGCCTGCTGCCCCACACGAGGGGCGCTCTTAAGCAGAGCGCCCCTTGTGCGGGGCAGACACCTGCAGCTTGGGGAGTCCTGCAGGACTTCCCCGCAGGGTTCTCCAAGCTGCGGATAGGGGCAGCAGGCTGCTATCTGCACCTTGGAGAGCCCTGCGGGGAACTCCTGCAGGGCTCCCCAAGCTGCGAATGTCTGCCCCACGCGAGGGGCGCTCTGCTTAAGAGCGCCCCTTGCGCGGGGCAGCATGCTGCTATCCGCAGCCTAGGCAGCCCTCCGGGAACTCTTCTGAAGGCTGGCGGGGGAGAAGGGCTTTTCTTCCCACCGCCAGCCTTCAGAACAGCCTTCTGAATGTTGGCGGTGGGGAGGAAAAACCCTCCTCCCACGCAAGTCCCGGGAACAGAGGCGAAGCGCTGCACGCCTTCTCTGTTCCCGGACCTCCCACCACAAGCCTTCAGGACAGGTCTGGGAACAGAGGAGAAGGTGCGCTGCACTTCCCCGCTGTCCCAGGAGATTTCCCTATGGGCTTTCGTCTTGCGAAGCAAGCCCATAGGGAAATTCGTCTTGCGAAGCCTCTAAAAATCGGAAAACCCTTTCGTCTTGCGGGTTTTTCGTTTAGCGAGGCATTCGTCTTGCGGGGTACCACTGTACCCAAGACTCATGAAATCATAGAATTGTAGAGTAGGAAGGGACCCCAAGGGTTTGGAGACTTGAGAGGGTATGTGACTCATATCCCTTAATGCATTTTCTGCCTGCAGTCACAACTGGAAGAGCAATGGTGATGACAGGAGCACTGGGCAGTCTTTGGAAGTATCAGGCAGTTGTTGTGAGGATGAGGACATGGATACATACCCTTCAGACACAGAAAAGGAACCAGATCCAAACTATCAGGTTATTGATAAAAAAATAAACATTAGCAGCGAGGCTGGCTATGCTATTCCACACAAAATTAAACAGGTAAGCATTTGAGTGTCTGCTTCTGCCAGCTCTCTGAATACAGTTGTAAAAATAATAAATTCTTTTAATCGCATTTGCAAATGTTACGTTGTTATCAGTTCCTTTATTGTTACATGTATAAATTGACAGTCATGCCATTTGCCTTCGCACTGTATGTGTTTCCTAATCCCAGCTGTTTATCTTTCACTTAAAGCTAGACAGTTTCCAATTGTTGGTACCAACTTGTTGGTAATTAAAAATGGTATTGTGGCTGAAGCAGCCCTTTGTATGGATGCCTGGAGTTATTCCTTCATCAAACAGTTCCCAATGATCTTGGGAGGATAAGTGTAATTGAGTTTTTAGCAGCAGAATTTATGAGCAGACTGTGCATCATATTTGGTATTCAAACTCCAGGAAGCTGTTCACTTTTGCAGCCAGACCGGCTGAAATATCTGCTCAGCACTCATTGTTTTACTTGGTTGTAAAAGCTATTTTTGAAACTAGTCTGGCAAGACCATTTCTACAAAATAATGAAAGCTGTGATGCCACAGTAAGGAGACAGGCGCTATGGTTCATAAAACAGTATCAATAAAAGTCTCTGCCTCAGATTCCCATTGATTTCCCCCTCCTTTGTGATGTCAGTTTGTATTGGTTGCATCTGAGGGAGCAAACCGCTTAACAGTCTATCGTTACAGCAGGTTAGAGTGTTTTACCAAATGAAATTAAAAATTTAATGGATGGAAAAGCATTGGAGTGGAAAGAAAAAGGGGTGGGGAGGGGGAACTTTCAAGAAAACAGTGTTTGTGTAAGGAGGCAGAAAATGTCCTTAGGTGAGGCAGAGAAAAGCAGAAAGGCCAACAGTTTTGAAATCTTTCACTGCACATTAGTCCCACAGCAATAAATAAGAAAACTTTGAGATAAAGTTCAGGAGTGCACACTAAAGGATGAGGGACATGTTCAGAAAAAGATTGTGACTCAACCTTTCTGACTTTCTCCCACATCAAAGTGCAGGTGGCAACTAGATGCTTCCCTGAATGCAGAAAGCTAACAGGGCAGAGCAGAAGGTTCTAGGATGGCCTTATCCTATGCTCCCTATGCACATAGAGATTTTGATATGAAGTAGTGTCCCCCGCCCTGCATTCTGAAGTGATATAATTCGGCTCAGCAAGGCTGGGTCTCATACTGTTTCCTGCTACAATTTCCCATGCTTTATTTATATGAAATGGATAAGTGCTTCCTTTGGCCTGGGTCAGTGGGTTAATCAGATTAACCAAAAAGGGTCACCTAGTTAAAATGAGCAGCATACTGACACATATTTGTATGACAAGTACTTGTTAAGAACTGCAGGTGGCATCTTAGGAGAGGCTTTCCTCCTTTTTCATGGGGAAGGCAGTGGGACTTGTCAAATGAGGCCCGCTGTGGAACATGATTTAAACAGCAGTTGCCCTGCATCTCCCTGGATTGCATTTCAGGTGACAAACAGGTTCTCCTTCATTAGTGAGGCACATGTGTTTTGACAGTCGGGGGGTGCTGAACCATGGGCAGAAGCCAGATTAGTGGAGATTAGCCAGAGTGGAGATTAGGTTTCATTGATACGTACTAGGTACAGCTTCCCATTTATCAGAAAACATGCTGTGAGAAAGATTGTTTTTAGGCAGATAGATAGCGTATCTGCAAGTTTACATAGATTGCATCAGTTAGTAAAAATAAAGAACTTTGATTGCTTTAACCACATGACATACTTAATATGGTCTTGGTGTCTGTTTTGTCCTAGCATGAGCAAGAGACAGAAGCCATACTAGGCAATGCAGCCCGTGTGCAACTTTGCCGGTGGCATTACTTATTAAAAAGAGCCCTCCCATGACTTTTATATGCTCTGACTGTGCCAAAAGCAAAAATAACCCCGTAACACTAGCTGAAAAATACGAATAACTTCTTTGCAGACCTAAATTGCAAGCCCTCCCTCCCAGCTGCTTGAAGCCTCAAACTTCGGTAAGCAGTGGTAACCTTGAAAATTTATTATGTGCAGTTGTAAAATGCATACGCAACTTTTTGCATACTTGCAAGTAACATGTAACATGTAGCATTTCCCTCTTCGATCTTTTTATAGGCAATTTTCTTGTAGAGAAAGAATATTCAGTTGTAGACTTTGCAACATCAAAGCCTTATTACCTCTCAGCCACTCCCAGAGGACTGAATAAAATCTGGCTGCAGGCTGCTTCTAGTCAATGGGTCAGGGGTCCCCACTTCACTAGGGAAAGCACACTGGTCCTTCCAGATGGTGGTAGTTTCAGGAAACGCTAGACTGTCCCCATGTGAGTGAAAAAGAAAAGTAGCTGGTGAGGGTTGATAGTAATTTCAGTGAGTAGAATATGTTCATGTAGCAAACATGCAGGTTGTGCATAAGATGGACTGTGGATTTATAAATTGTATTGCAATATTTTTACTTAGGAAAATCCCCCAGTATCTTCTAGTGTTGATGGTGAAGATGATTCTTTTCTCTGTGAACCTACTTGCCTCATTCGTCCAAATGTTCAGGTGGAAGGTAATGTCACTTTTCTGCTTTGAGATGAAACGATGGGAAACATCACTTCAAAAAATCATTATCAGGGTAGTTCATGTTCCAAAAGCATTACTGAACAAGTGCAACTTGCATCAAAATGCTGTAGCATTTCCCCACATGTATGAGGAGTGGCCCTGTTCAGGGTACCATCCAACTCAGAAGAGGAGCCTTATGCTGTTCAGGACTCTGGTTGGATGGAATGAAGAGAGTTTCAGGAGCCAGAAAAGGATAAAGGACACCTTCTTAAATATTCTCCCTCTGCCTTGCTCCCAGGTTCTTCTTACTGTGCTTTATAACTCTAATGGGCTACTAACCCCACCAGACCTGCACATTTTGTAGCTCTGTAATGGCAACACACCCACCGCAGGACAAAAACAGGGAAATCCAGTGCTGTTTCCTGCATATAGTATATGAGGGGACTTTTTAAATCCCAGGGGTCATCTCCTGAACCCTAAGACCATCTCACCTCCAGGATCCTTACTGTAAGCCATAAGGCCAATTCCCTCTCTTCCTCTGCACTCCATTTTCCTCCCCTTGTAATAGATCCTCTCTCATTCCATATTCTGGCTGCTTTCAACTCATGATACCTCAGTATCCAAGGGGCATAACTGTATTACACCATGAATTACCTCTTCTCCGGCCCTTCTGAAAATAGAAGTGGAGCCCTTGTTTGGTTTCTAACTTGACAAGTAGAATGATGGATGAGGCATACAAAGGGTCTCGCATCTCTCAGCCAAACGGTAATATGATGAAAAAGGATGGTTGTACCTCTGTAACCCCAGAAAATCTTTAATAAAAAACAATTTAGAAAAGAGGGAAATGGTAGAATCTTGTGATTCAGTGATGAGAATTTTAAAAAATCTGATCAACTGTAGTTCTCCTTTTCTGTTTTGAACTTCTTCATATTTATTACCTTCTGTCTTGTATTACAGAAATTGAACCCTCTGGAGTGAGTTTTCAGGTAGGATTCATATCAAGATGCTTAAGTGCATTTAAGGATCTTTCTGCCTTGTCTATTTATTTTCGTCCTACCTTCTTCCAGGAAGCTTGGGGCAGCATACCTGGCTCTACCTCCCTCACAACCACACTGCAGTTTAGGTCAGTTTGGGGGTTGGTCACTGGCAAGTGGATATTTGAATGTGGGCATTTGCAGTCCTACCCTGACAATATGGATGCAACTAACTTTGGCAGGAAATATCCAGAAAGCGACAAAGAATGATAAGTTCAAAGAAGGTTTAAAGAATAAGTCTTGGGTAACAATTTACAAGCCAAGGCTATCTTTCTTCTTTCCAAATGCTGTCTATTACTTGTAATTTTCTTCTGCTGCTGTTTAATAAAATTGTAATTGTAACTGCAGAAAATTGGTTTTTAAATGTTTAGTCTATTTTCTATTCTTTCTGCAGTCCTTGCGGTTTTTATTAAAAAAAGAATAGAGGGGTTCTAACAAGAAATGAGATCAAATTATTTTGTTTCCCTGCTAGGTAGAAAAAAGCATAACTGAAAATACACTGAATGAAAAGCCTCCACTGACTCCAGGTATTTAACTCTGGTTTGTTGTTGTTTTAGGTTGGTATAAATGGGTTGTGTTGGATTCTCTATAAGCTGCGAGGAGGAGTTTGGAGCTTTTGCTGCTGTCTTAGATTAACTGCAGATTTCCTATCACTTGATCCCAGACAAACCATAGTTTATGAAGCTCGCTTGTTTTCACTAACTGATTAAGATTAACCATTGTTTGTCTGGGTTAGGACATAATGCTAAAACTGTGGTTAATCTGAAGAGGAAGCTTCCGAGTTCCTCATGGCTGTGCCATGAAAGTGGGGGATATTGTGTGCCAAAGGCAATTTGTGGCTTATCCTTTTAACACTAAACCATTAATATTATGTTCAAACTTCTACTATATATTTCCATAGCAAAGGATAACACCTTGCTTCATGTGAAATTCTCATGTCTTATTTTCCAGCAGGAATCATGATAGTTCTAAATTTAGAAAAAAATTAATTTTTCTTTCATGGTATGTTTTCTGATAACTGAAGAGCTTGATTTTATAGAGAGCAAATCTCCACTTTGGGCTTTTCCTGCTGACAAAAACCTCTGATTCTTCATGCCAACCCACTGTGTAATATCCCATCAAATTACAGTGGTACCTCAGGTTACATACGCTTCAGGTTACAAACTCTGCTAACCCAGAAATAGTGCTTCAGGTTAAGAACTTTGCTTCAGGATGAGAACAGAAATCGTGCTCCGGTGGCACGGCAGCAGCAGGAGGCCCCATTAGCTAAAGTGGTGCTTCAGGCTAAGAACAGTTTCAGGTTAAGAAAGGACCTCCAGAACGAATTAAGTACTTAACCCAAGGTACCACTGTACAGGGTGTGCTTTGGTGGGATGGGGGGAAGTAGTAGTTCTGCAGAAGGGCCAGCCTCTTTGTGACTTTAAAATATCAGAGGAGGTGCAGGATTGTGGCTGACTTAAGATTTTTTTAAAGTTAATTTAATAAACATGGCTTTTCCCTGGGAAAACAATTCTACAATTAATATTTTGTTAGCCTTCAGTTCACGGGACTAAAGGTTTCAAAAATATTATTGTACTTTCTTACGTTTGTGCTTTACTTTTGAAACATATACCTGCCCAAACTCAGAATCACCTTCAGACTTCCTTTTTTTTTTTTTTTGGTATCTCCACTGATGAGGGTAAGGCAGAGGAAGGTTTTTTCAGAGCTGATGCTTCAGTTGTAGAATGCCCTCAACTGTCACCTTTGTTGTGGTCTTTTAGGCTTTCCAGTTTCAAAAACATGCTTGAGTGCTTCTTAGACCTTGGTCTCTACTAGTTTGTTCTGATGTTGTTTTCACTGGTGTCTGGTTTTATGTTCAAGTTGTATAGTTTATTGGAGTGTTTTATTTTTAAATTACACTGTTCAGAGTAAACACAGCTACCTGTTTGGGATTTTTTTCTCCTGCAGTCGTAAGCAAAATGGAAGCTGAAATGTTTAGGATAATAATGATCTGGGGAGATCTTTAATTTGTAAATCAGCATTCACTTTGAAATGAATGGCTCTTATTTCCATGGTGCCTCCTTCTGTATAAATGAGTTTAGGACTGCAGCCTGTGCTTGAGTGGCTTAGATTTTGTGTGTGACTAATGAGTATTCTTTTCCATTTAAGTCTGCAGAATGCAGGGACCGATGGCCCTCCCTAGAGAAAAGTTCCAGAAACTGAAAGAAGAAAATTGGCATTTGAACAATGCAAATCAGGCCCTGCTTTCTGAACTTGAAGCAACAAAGCAGCAAATGAAGAAGCTCCAGTTAGAAATTAAGAAACTAGAAAAAGAAAATAGAAGATTTAAAGAAACTGCACAAAATTCACGCAGTGAAGGTAGGAGTGACTCTGTTGTTTGTATGTGTTTGGGAGAATAATACTGTACTTCTCATTTTTCATCTCCTGGAAGAGTCTTGAACTATTCCCTCGGCATTTGTTGTTATTTAATGTATCCCAACACAAAATTGAAATAACTATTGAAGGCTGACACCATATAATTTACTTGATTTTCAGATAGTATATTAGTTAAGTAATTATTGAAGTTTAAAATGAAGTATATGATATAACAGTATCAAAGTACAGTGGTACCTTGGTTGTCGAACTTAATCCATTCCAGGAGTCTGTTCGACTCCTGGAACTGTTCAAAAACCAAGGCGTGGCTTCCGATTGGCTGCAGGAGCTTCTTGCACTCAATCAGAAGCTGCGGAAGCTGCACCGGATGTTCGGCTTCCAAAGAACGTTCAAAAACAGGAACACTTACTTCTGGGTTTTTGATGTTCAGGAGCCAAAACATACAACTACCAAGGCGTTCAAGAACCAAGGTACAACTGTATTGGAGAAAGCATTTAATCCTCAGTCATGTAAAAATGTCTAGTTCAGTACTGACTACTTGAATGCACAAGTTACAAAAGTTTAAGCTAGCAGGCTTTTTTTTACCTAGGGATCCATAACTTGATTAACGGGAAAGTTATAAAATTTGTCCTAAAGTGTCTAGTCCCACACATGTATATTCAGCTGTACACATGTATATTATATATACATGCAAAATTTCGAGCATAGGCTGGAAGGGCCTTGTTCTTGTCTTGTGGAATTTAACCACCAGGCAGCTCCTCTGTTCTTTCTGGCTTCACAGTGCAGCCTGAACTTCTCATGTGCCTGCTGTGGGTGGGTGGGGTGGACTTTATTTTCATCCCGCAGCCTTTGTAGGACAGGACCCTTGGAAGCATATGATAAAAAATCAAGGAAGTTTATTTGGGTTGGCATTGATCCTATTCTATGCTAAAGAAAGATATGAAGGAAACATCCTTGTAAAAATAGAAACATAGCCATCAAGTGGTATTTATAATGGATATGGCTTTGTACTGTGTTCCATTTGCTTCTGAGGTTTAGTACAGTAAGCCCACAACTTAGGTTCTGGAGATTGCACCTAAAGACAGAATTGTGTATTGTCAAAACCCATTGGGTTCAGTGGTGGGTGGGATTAACAAAGTCATTTTCCCTAGAAACTTGCTCCCTTTTCACCCCCTTTTTATTTTATTTTTATTGACACATTTAAAGCTGAATGTGCACAAGTTAAAAGCATGTAAGTACGTATTTATATTGCAGAAATGTTAATCTGAAAGGTTGTTTTTTAAAAAAACAATAAGAACATAGTCTTTTAAAGGTGTGTGGGCGTGTTTCTATTACATTTATTAGGCTTGTAGGAGTCTGCATCAAACATAGCAAACTGCATTATGCTAACAAAGGCTCCTTGGCCATCTCACCAAACATTGTCCACTCTCACTGGCAGAGGGTCTCCAAGGTCTCGAATAGAGGTCTTGGCTTCCACATCAAATCCACAATTAATCTGGGGAACTTCTGCAGTCAAAGTATGCTTTATAATTACATAATCTTGTGCAATTATAACACCTTTAGAAACTATAGCATCCAGAATTCCTATTTCATTTAGGAGATGTTTGCAGTCCTTTTTTTCTAGAAAAATAGGTGCCAGTACTCACCAGGAAGTTGTTACAGTAAGTGCCACACTTTTAACAACAACAAAAAGAGGTGTCGGTACTGTGTACCCTCTGAAAAAAAGCACTGGATGTTTGGATAATCAGCAAGATTTTCTATAATTGCAGTGCACTTTAATGTTTTACAATTTTCTGTTATGCAGAGGAACTTGCAGAATTGATTTTATTAAGACAACAGGCCCAGGAACTGGTGGATGAAAATGACAGTCTGAAAATGACTGTTCATCGTCTAAATGCAGAATTGAGTCGCTACCAGGCTAAATACAGACCAATTTCACCAAATGAGGTAATTTTTTCTATTAAGCTTCTTAGGAAGAAAAGAATAGCACTGTTCTAACATTGGTGACTGAGAGCTTTTCCTCATTTGTTACAGTTGCAAAATAAGCATCTTTACCAGGGAGTGTCCCAGTTGTGCTAAACCATAGTATAGCATGAGGAGAATTAGCCTAGGGTGGGACTTGCACTTGTGCACTTCCTGCTTCTGAGCACAACGTGAGGTGAAGTTTAGAACTTTTCACTTCTATATTTGATTAACCATAATTTGCCATGTCAATGCAACCTGACAAAGTGGCTTGTTGCAACTATTGGTGGTTTTTTTAACAAGTAAATGTCAAACTGTTTTGGAAGCACCATGTTCAATTTTTGCATCCAGTTTGCAGGATGAACAAAAATAAATATTTTTCTTTTTAAAAAACCTCTGATACAAAATGTTCCAGATCCGAATATTAATGTGTAACTTATGTTTTTCTTATTTTAGAGTCTAAAAATTGGAAGCCTGCCAATGAAAAAACCAATACCCCCATGGCTGGTATGTAGCAAACCACTATTTCTTAGTTTCAGTAGTTTAGTGCTAGATACTTCTAAAGTGTGTAGAACAATTTTATTTCTTGTTTCCTTGGTGACATGAGAACAATCTATAGTTGTAATATGACTGCAGTTCCCAGACACCTTATTTCACTTTTATGTTCCATTGAATAAAAGCTGATGGTACTCAGTGAGTTAGAATAAGTCTAGTCATGTCTACTTAGAAGGAAGCCTGCTGAATTCATCAGGACTTACTTCCAGGTAAGTGGGATTAGGATGGCACCTTATTTTATTCTAATAGTCAGCATTAAGCATCAGGTCATCGGTGTTTATTAAAGGAATTTTTGTTGGCTGTTTGAAGGTGATGTTACTTACTTATTTATTATATTTTTGTCATCTCCTCCCCCTTTTCCAAAGGAGTGCAAGCCCTTGGAAGAGTGCGGATCATCACCATCTATATTATATTTATTTATATTTACACATATTAAAAAACACAGAGATAAAATACAAAAAGCTAAAAAATATTTTAAAAATATAAAAAGTAATTTAACACTAATAGGTGTTTTTTTTTAATATTGTTTTGATTCTTTTAAAATAGAGATGATAAAAACAGCACAGCACTATTAAAAACCTTTTCCTTAAAAAAAAAAGCAACCCCAGTCTGTTCCCAAAGGCCTGCTGGAAGAAGACAGTCTTCATTTCTTTTTCCAGTTGAGACTGGGGTGCGGGGAGCTGGGTTGAAGTAGTTGGCCTGGTTGCTTAATTATTTTCATCCTGCTTCTGCTTGCAAGAATCCTAGCTCAGTTGCTATGTGCCAGGATCATGTTGTAATCCCGTGAAAGTATCTGCACAGGGGCCTCGGAGTGATCCGCTATCATAGGCTATAACAGCTGACAGCCTTCCCTGGAAACAATATAAAATTAAATGATCTGATCTCCCCTCTCCTTTTACCCACAGTGGAGGGGAGTGTCCTCCTAGGAGTGGCTCCTCCCACCCCCTCCATTAGGCAGGCTTTGCAAAACAGCCTTGTGTGCTTCCTGCTATGAGGCCAGGAGGCCCTCCCACTTCTTTTTATGCTTTGCTCCAAGGATCCAGGCTGTGGTGAAGCTTTGGAGCAGGCTGGCTTCCCCACCATCCCTGGATTAGGTAGAGTCGAAAGGGAGCTGAAAGATATTTGTTTTTTATTGCAAAGAAGAAGCTGTGTTCGGATTGCTGCCCTCCATACTTTTTAACTAGTTCTGGCCCTGTGCCTTAGTAGCAGCCCTACACACATACATTTAACAGTTGAAAGCTTTCCCCAACTTCTCTCCATATTATTATTATTATTATTATTACTACTACTATTATTCAGCTGTTACATTTCTGTGGCTTTGACACACACTGTTGCAGGCATTACCAATGTTAAATGGATTTCTAGCCTGCTTCTCAGGGTGCATACCCTCCCAATAAAATAAAATGCTAAAATTCAAGATTTAAATTAACAGTAAAAGAAGTTAACAGAAGTGTGGGTCTTCAATATACATAACAATAAAATAATTTAGATGCAGGTCAGATTTAAGAAGAGCTTTCCTGAAGGCCAAGCATAAGGGGGCCATACAAATTTCTTTGGAGAGGACATTCCAGAGATACGGTAAAAAGAAATGTGTTTTCCTGTGAAACTGTTTATATAGGCTGGAGTAGAGGGTCTCTGATTTTTTTCTATGCAGACATGATCATATGTGTAGGAGGGTTTCCATGTGTAACATGGCCCTAAGCCAACATGTTGTCTCTCAGCAACCAAAGGCTGTCACCCATAATGCTCTCTGTTCCTTGTCCTTCTGAGCACTGCAAAGTGCAATCCAAGACTGCAGCCATCTGCCACTCTCATTTTCCCTCAAAGCACCAGCAAATTATAGGCGACCTCCAAGTCCTCAGGTGTACTTAATGACTGTATGGTTGTTTTGGTGTCATCCTGTGTAAAAATCACGAAGAACCAGGGTTTTGTGCCTTGGTGGCAGAATATTTCTGCATCTGCTGTGGCTTTTAGTGTGCATTCTATAGATATCAGTATAAGCTGTAACTTGGTTGTTTAGGGCAGGCATGTCCAAATCCCAAGAGACTGCGATCTACTCCCACTATAAAAAAACTGGCAGTGATCTACCCATTGGATTGATCAAAGTTGTTGAACTTTTTTGGGGGAGGGAGACCCAAAGTTGTTGAGCTTCTTTATTGAGGGCGAGGATCGATCAGGAGCATGCGATCGACCAGGTAGACCGGTTGGACATACCTGGTTTAGGGGAATACTGTGTGCAAAAATGTGACAGAATTATTGAACTTAAAAGATTCACTATTTCAGACAGGAATTATGTTCTGCAGGGATACTTATGTAAATACTACAGATAATTGAATTTTAAAAGTTTGTGGCCATAACTTGCTTTGCTTTGTGGAGGCTTGTTTTAAAATAGGATGCTAAATGAATTTCTTAGCAAGGTCTCTAACAAGCAAACAGATGGATGCTTCAGTACTTTGCGTAACTGGCAACGGGTGACCATTTCACCTCTGTTTATTTGCAGCTAGCCTTTTCCAGCTGACGCAAAATTATTTTCCACCCTCTCTACTTCCTCCTGTTATTATCTGCTTATTATTTAGCCTTTAGTTAATGTAGTATTGGGCGCGGGGGAGAGAGAGAGATTGTTAACCTTTTCTTCTGTCTATCTTGATTCACCCACTGGATTTACCCAGGCAGTAGCTGATCAAAGAGTCATTACACGGATATTTTTGAATTATATAGTTTTGAGATGCATTTCAATGAATTGAAATGACTTTTCTTTCCCTTTAGCTGGATATGAAATATTTATCTCCCCTTCTATTGGCATATGAAGACAGAATGAAGGAAAAGGAAGACCTGATTCTTGCACATGAGGCAAGCTGGGAAATTAATTTCTTTACAGATTGTTTAAGCTGTATAGAATATCAAGAAAAATATGCTTCTATAATGCTGTGCATGTCATTTAACTGTAAAGAGTACTCAGCGATACTTTGGAATGTACATCCTCAGGGTACATAATGGAATCTCCCTTCTAGTAAGACTCCCTGTCCTCTGTCTCCTTAGACTCCATGGGTTGCCCACATAGCAGACCTTGTGCCCACAAGCAGAAGATGGGGACGTAAACATGTGCCTGGACTGAATGGCTTCAGCTTGCAGATGGGAGCTCACATTCCATGATGGAATGCTTTCTGCTGAAGCAATACAAAGCTATAATGTAACAAAAAAGACTAGGCGAGAACCCTTCTCCTAGACAATCTGCTATTTATGTGGAAGGAAGTTTGTTTTCTCTGGTGGAGCATTATATCATATGAGCTTCCACAGGTTTACACATCACTTGCTGTTTGAGAGCACTAGACCTTAGTAAGTTGAGCCTTTGATATATGGGGCCTGTTCCATAACCTCTGCTAAAGGCCTCTTAACTTGTTACATTTTAGGTGTATTATATTTTAGGTGTACACCTGAGGTTTCTCAAATGTACATTTAAAAATGTCAATGTGCCAGTCAAGTTTATGCCCGTCTGAAACTTGGGATTGTTTGTAGGTAACTGGCAGGCATACTGACTGGGAAACACACATTTGTGACTGTAAAATGTAGATGCTTCTTAAGTCAGAGCAACTGGTGTGAATTCATATCTCTACAAATCCCTATCATGAGTGTAGGTATTTTGATCAGCTGTTTGATAATTTGCATGAACAAATAATAGATAATTAGCACGTGCAAATATTATTGAGAGGTAAAACATGAAATAACATGAAGGTAAAACAGGTTGTGAATATTTTGCATGTTCTTTACTGCTCCTCTTTCAGGAGGACATGAAGATCTTTAAAGAACGAGTTGAAGAGGTAGTGAAGGAAAATGAACAGTTACACCAGCAACTAAGTAAAAATAGTACTGTGACCACCAAAGAATGGCAAGTGTGTTGTCTCTAAAACTATTGTGTTATTCTTTTGTAAAAAAAAAAATTGTTTTTCTTGACAAGGCAGCTTGTTTGATGTATAACAGTTTTGGCTACTAAGTATAATAATATAATAGCAATATAATTATAAAATTTAAGCAAAATACACATTTTTTAAAAGACAACTTTCCATGTGTATTTTCAAATAGTTTTTACAAGCATAAACTTTTTCCTTCAGAAGAACACTATTATCTCTGAGTAGTTATCTCTCATCTATCCAATGCATGACATGTATATCTGTTTACTAACTCTATATCAGAAGACAAACTTCATGAATATGAAACAGGAAGCTCCACACTTTACTCAGCAAACACAGTTGCTGGTGCTGGTGTTACACTGATGTTTCCCACAACAAACACAAAGTGAGAGTGATGTAGGCTCATTTTTGGATGTCTATGTAGGACATCCATGGGAAGCCCTGGCCTAACTGTGTGTTTATTTTTCTAGTTAATACGATTTTTACAAAAGTTTGAATGGCATTTCACTTTCAAGTTGATCATTATTTACAGGCAGTGTCTGCAAAGCCAGGCCAAGCTAGTATTAGAAGAAAATACAGTATTGATGGAACAGCTTAAAATACAACAAGCAAAAGGAAAAGACAACCTCAGCCAACATGTCCAAGAAGGTAAAATACCTTGAGAACTGTTTTTGACTACTATGTTGAGCCGAGATGTTTGCTTATTGAGAATGGGAAGAAGTGTAAGCTAGCATTAGCACCAAATAAAGCACTTCATAAGCCTTTTTAGAATGATAATGTTGCTAATCAGTAACTATCATAGAACCTGAGCTGGAGCATTTGTTACAGTCTGTAATATTACAGTACTTAACTATTAATTACTTAACTTTTTATTGTTTTTAGTCTCAGATGCGGTAAAATGATACCTGGTCACTGGTCACAGCATCAGAGTACATTACATGGCATCAAACTTAGATTTGTATTAATTTACAGAGGATTGTCATTAACAATATAAAAGGAATTTGGTCACAGGAACTAGCCCTGCAGAGAGTTATGCAGTCTGTTGGAGAGCTCTTGGAGACTTTGACACATCTTTCATATGCTTAACTAATCTCCATTGACATTCAGAACTTGTGAAAAGTACCATTTATAACTAATTATAATACTTCAGATTAACTCACTGAACCAAGCTGAGAAGGCTTCATGATGAACTAAAAATGTCAGAAGTGAATAACTGTGTACACTCTGTTCTCATTTCCTAAGGCAGCTTCTGACTTTACCTCAGATGTTTTGTTTTCTCTTTTGAAGTTTCTAAATTAACAAAACAGCTGATGACTTTGGAAGCCAAGAAACAGAGCCAAGAAGAGGAGTTGAGCGAGTGTCAGAAGCAGCTGGAAGAACTGCGCTCCGCATACAAACAGCTGAAAGCCAGTGTGGGAGATCACATCACAATGGAGGAGCATGTGGCTTTGGTCAATAAATTCAAAAGGTAGGCGTCTGATAAGTGCAAATATCAGAGGAAACATCTCTTGGAGGATTCCATGCATGGTTGTAGCTATTTATATTTACTTGCTTTTGCTTTTCCAATTTATTTGTGCCAGTTTTATTTGTAATCAGCTGATACAACTTGAGGCACAATGTAATGAAGGTTGAAGTTAAAAACACTTTTTACTAGCTTCGGACTCTGATCAAACCTGGAAGAACTGGGTTAGCCTCAGCTACGGTGAATGTCCTTCAGCCTCAAGTCAGGAACATAGAGAGCTGCCTTTATACTGGGTAAGCTGGTCCGTCTTGCCCAGTATTGTTTGCTGTACTTTGACTAGCAGCAAATTTCCAAGGTTTCTTTCCCAGCCCCACCTGCTGATGTCTGGGGCTGATTCTGGAACCTTTTGTATCGAAAGCATGTGCTCTACCACTGCACTGGTGTGATGCCATATGGCATAGCTGCCACTGTGCCATACACTGCAATTCACCTGCCCACCTGCCACTGAACTGTGGTCATTCCCCTTGTCAGGAAGGGTGAGCTCACCATGGGAAGGGAGGGAGCATTTAGTCCCTCCTGCTTTTTAAAAAAGTCGTTAGGAGAGTTGCCGTGTCACATCTACATTTGAAAATAGTGGTGCAAACACAGAACGCCACTAAGTTTTTTAGATCAATATGTAGTTCATCTTCCCTTTGCTTTAGAACAAGGCATTGGTGGAAATGCTGTCCAGTTGCAAGGAGAGGGGAGGAATTCACGTGTTGGTGATATGTTTCCATATACTTTGCCTTTGGTCCCAGTCCTAGTGTGTGGCCCACTGTAGCCACCATTTCATCTGTACTGTGAGTCCTTTGTCCTGTATGCATTCACAGTACTTTTTAAAATGAGCACACTGCAACTGCAAATGCGATGCCCCCCTTAAGCTATATTGGTATTGTGGTCAAACATGTTGAGTTAAATGGGGTTTGCTCACAGGTAAGTATGTATAAGATTG